>NC_072000.2:75283920-76533920 GCF_028885655.2 Pongo abelii
AGTATGTTTTGTCTTTAAGGCTATATTTCTATATGAAGGTTGTTTTAAAATCAACTAATAATGATTTCTTCCCCTGGTGCCACTTAGCGTTAAGTTTTCATGGTCTTCATATGTTAAACATTATTCTCATTCTCAACTGCTTTCACTTTGAAAGCAGTTTAATAGTTAACCACTACTAAAAGAAAATTATTTTTCCTGCAGTAGTCATAGGTTAATATTAGAAACAGATAATTGAAAACTAGGCTCATCTGGTATAAGGGTAGGCATAGTAATTACAGAATATGAAATCAATTTTAAAATTCTAGTTAAGAATTTAACTACTTTTCTTATTAGTTTTTTTAAACTTATAAAAACAAGTTCAAGGACTGCAATTTAAGATACATGCTAATAAAAAGTAATATACTGAAATTTAACATCATTATTGGGTTAGAAGCTCTGGATGAGCCTTATGAACTTTCCTTTAAAAGATTGTCAACAAGTTGTAAACATAAAAATTTAAAAATTTTTGTAGACAGCTTTCAGCTCCTCATGCATACTTGTGGTTTATTTTTGTTTTTTTTGTTTGGCAACTAGTGCAAGACAATCAGAATGGTAGGGTTAAAAGGACTATGACAAGTAACTCACAGATCCTTCCTTGCTTCATTTAAGTAGCATTTATAGAGCATTTATGTGTACCAGGTACTATGCTAAACCATTTTCTGCTTTGAAGGAGCTTGTAGGTTAGTTATGATTAACAAGTCAGCCAACATGTTCAATACAGCGTAACGAAGGTTATGAAAACAGTTCTGTGGGTGTACAAATTAAGACTACTTTATTCTGCCAAAAGGGATTAAAGACAATTTTCCAGGAAGGTGATATAACCAGATTTTGAAGATCAAATAGGCATTAGCTAATTGAAACAAGAAATGAAGACCCATGGACTTATAAAGAAAATGTGTTGTGTAGAGGAAATGGCAAATGATTTGGAATTTCTGGAGGTTTGGGTACATGAGGAAAGATGACATCTAAGGTCATTCCTCTAAGGCTAGAAAGGTAAGCAAAGGCTGGATCATTTAGTTTTAATTTCTTCTTACCCACATTGTATGACTATATCACAGTTTACCTGCTGTGTTAGAGATGCTCATTTGAGTTGTTTCTAGTTGAGGAATATTATGAATAAGCCTGCTGTGAACATCATCTTGCAAGTCTTTTTGTGGACATATGTATTCATTTCTCTTGGGTAAATACCTAGAAATGGAATTAACAGTTTTCCAAAGTGGCTGTGCTGGACATCTTTTGTTTTTTTTTAGTTTTAATTTTCATCAAAGTTGTACATTCACATATCACAGTGTCAAATAGTTTTACAAGACTTATAGCAAGAACAGCAATCTTCTAACCTGTTTTACCTTCCTCAGACTTACTATTTTTAACTGATTCTTTTTGGCATTTACCTCCATAGATCTACCTTTCATTTCTACTTGTATTTTCTGACATCTTCAGCAGAACCCGTGGACTGCCCTTTATGAAAGTTGGAGGCTTGACTTTCTTTCTTTTTTTTTAGAAGCTAGTTTAGAATGCATGTGGTCCATTTATTCCTCAGAGTATTCTAGTTTACGTCCCTAGATTAGGTTAAACCGTCCGAGAGCTGCATGTTTGGACCAGGCTGTCTGGCCATCTCTAGGGTTTCCTTGCCCACGTTTCCCTTCAGCATTATGCCTGCCATTTGCACGGAGGCGCCTTCCAAGAGTGTGTGTAAGAAAACGGCGGTCCCTTTATCATGGGGCTGTCATGTTGATGTCCTTCAATGCTTTGTTTAGTGTCCCTTCTGTAAAGACTCAATCAAGATGTTTCTTTTAAATCTTGATGACAGCCAGTTCTTGTTTGTTTTCCTAAGAAACCTAGAATGCATTTTGGTTTTGGCTTTTTGTTTTTTCCCCATATAACCAGTGTTATTTTTAAAATTTGCCTTGGCCATTAAGCAGCTCAAAGCCAAATTCCCTGCTTATGTCCAGGAATTTATGGCTTTTGTCTCCCATATTCCTTCCCTCATCATCATAAATGAGGTCCTGAGCAGGGTGATGGTTATAAGGATATTTTGCCTTATACTAATTCAAATTCATTAAGTTATCCATTTGTTTCTGAGATTTCTTTTTTTTACATTTGTGTTGTATTTAACAACATTATTAAAGAATAGTAACAATTCAGAAAAAGGTTGTTAATTTAAACTTTCTGCAAACATCACTGAAAACTTCACCAGGTATACAAGACTTTTTTTCTTAGCCAGAAGCCCTTCCATCAAAACTCTAAGCACACCCAAAATCACTGCACCTAAGAGCCCTGGGTGTCTGGTGAGCTGCTACACTGCACATGTACATATCTGCGAATTAAAATGTGCAAATATGCAAATGGAGAAGGGGCATTTCCTGACCAGTCAAAGGAAGCTCCCTGGAAGTGTCTGTCCCTGACTCGTCTACATTCTTATACCTCAAATCCAACATCCCTTCCTAGCACTTGGCATGGGGGACCCCAGATGAAGTGCTGGGACAGGTGCAGGTACAAGGCTGAGTGGGCAAATCATCCCTCAAAGCCCAGCAAGGTGCCCAGTGCACCAATAGTATAATGCACCTGAAAACAAAGTTCGGAAGCCCTGGTACAGGACCTTCCTTCCTGCCCTCCCATTCTCCCATCAGACCAAAAAGAGGACAGCAGCACTTAGGGCCCCACAGGACAGCACACAAGAATGCCCCAACTTCAACAACTTCCTGAGACAGAAGGGGACTGTGGTAATCCTGCAGTATAGACTTAAGCACCCCAGCTCTGCAGCTCAACAGCTCTGTGGGTGGGACATCTCTCACCGTCAGTAGGTCCTGCTCACGTCTGGACATGAGCCCCAGAGCTAAGTGGCCTTTGGCCTTGAACTCTGATGTTTTCTCTCTCACATCAACAACATTTTTGGGAAACTTCTCAGCCTCTTCCAACCAGTGCAGGGAGCCCATACATAGCTTGGCAGCGAGGAGATGAGGGATGGTAGCATCATCTGGCTTCAGGTAGATAACACTGTTTCAGCACCTTCACAGCACGAGCAGATTTTCCAGCAGCCATCAGGGACAGAGCAAACTGGTACCACAGGCGGAACTCCTCAAAGGCAAACTTCATGGCTCTTTCTAGGCACTATGGTTCATTGTCTCGTGCCAAGAAAGAATTCAAGACACGGACACACACAAGGAGTGGGTTTAGGAGTGGAAAGATTAATAGACGAAGAGAGAGAGAGAGAGAGAAAGTTTCCTCATGCTGAGAAAGCGGGTCGCTCAAGAGAGCGTCTCCCAGAGACTTAATTTCTCTCACCCCAGCCTGCACTACACATGTAGCCACTCTTGTCTCCCTCATATACCTGATGTGTTTGCTTTATTATCACTGTGTAAATGCTCTTCCTTTATATCTTTTGTTTTCTCCTATACTTTGCTTTCGTATGTATTTATCTCCCTTTCATTCTCAAGCTCTTAAGATATTACCTTTCTTTTCAGTACATTCAAACATATCAAGAGTTCACTTTCTGGCTCTGCCGCTTAACTGGACAAATTACTTAAACCCTCTTCTGTGCCTTAGTTTTCTCATCTATAAATTGGGGGATAATAGTACATATTTTCAAGGTTATTGTAAAAATTATTTGGGAAATACAAAGATCTAAGGATGCAGCTCTACACAGTGTTCAATATGATAATAAGGTTTTGATGTAGCTATTAAAAAAATTTAATGTCTGTGTTATGATGTGAAACAATTCCCAAGTCTACTTTTAAGTGGGAAAAAGGCCAGTTGTATTAAAAACTGCCATTTGGGTCCACACTCCTACCATGTTTCCTTTCCGAATCTCCAGAGAACAATGAAGGATTAGAGTAGTGTCTACCTCACAGGACATACTTAAGAACTGTTACCTGTTCCAGTTAGCGTATTGCCCACTCTCTGCCAGGTATCATGCTGATAGACTCCAGAGATGCTACAATGAGCAGAGCTCACATGGAGTGACCACATGTGTGGTTGGCTTTGGAAGATAACCTTTGTAGTATTTCCTTCTGGATATATGCAGTGATTCATTCAGAAAACAGTTACTGAATGCCTGCTCAGTGCTGTGGAGGACATAGTAGTTTATTACATGGGCAAAGGCATCAAGAAAGTAACACACCAAATGTCAGACTTTTCTTTTGCCTAATGTATCATGTGTTGTCTTTTCCTACTCTGTTATTGTATCTAAAATTTACTATACCAAGATATCTTATTCTTCCAAAAGGAACACAGTTTACTACAAACTTAATAGCACTTAAAATGTGAAAGAATTGATAGCCTCATGCATCAAAAACAAATTATTCTTCATGTATGAGTAGAGCTTTAGTGCCCTCCCCGCAGAAACATCTGTAGCTTTAGTACCAAAGACATCTAGTGGCCAGATTCTAGCTCATCAGAAAGTAATCTAAATTTTTCTGGAATAAAATGCAATTAATAACGTGGCTAAAAACTTTTGTTGAATTTAAGTTCGTTGTCTTTTTCCAAAATACTGACATAAAAGGATTATGTGATATATTATAAATTAGAAGCATATTATTCTGTTAAATTCATTTTTCCACAGGATTCTTGGGATGGCCAGCATATTCCAGTACTTTTCTCCATTTTTTGTGGTTTATTAGTGGCAGTGTCTTACCATCTCAGCCGACAAAGCAGTGATCCATCTGTACTTTTGTAAGTGAACTCAATTGTTATTGAATTAAAATAAATTTAAGTAAGTTGGTGTTTTTTTCAAATAACTTTCAAGATCTCTTTTTCCCAATGCCTTTCCAAAGTGCTTTGGCCTAATCTATATTAAGTTTCAAAATATATTAATTTGGGGTTATTCTAATCAGGTTGGCTGAGAATATTAGTGGTTTCCTTCCCAATTATTGAAACTGTGTTTTAATAAAAATATTTTCACTGTATGCTTATTTATGGTATCCTAAACATTTTAGAATTTCTCATTTGGTAATGATTAAATATACTCGAATCATTTGGTTTTCTATCATAAACTTCATTGCCCGTTTGGATTACTGGTTTTCAGATTATCTATGTATTTTCTGTTTTTTTTCTCTCTTTTTTTTTCTTCACATAAAGCTCTTTAGTGCAATCCAAGATTTTTCCAAAAACGGAAGAGAAAAATCCAGAAGACCCTCTATCTGAAGTAAAAGATCCACTGCCTGAAAAACTTAGAAATTCTGTTGTAAGTTTTAACATTTAAAATCACCTAAAAGACTTAAATCTTAGACAGTTGATCATATTATATGAGGAACACTTTTTGAAAGTCATTAGTAATTGGAGAAAAATGTATAATTATAATTTATAGGATTAGTTGGACATTGTTGATTGTCTTTATTCCAAATATTAACATGTAAGAAATGCTCATTCCTCAGGCTTGGTTTGTGTGTAGAACAGAATACTAAACATTTATTTTTAGGTCAGGTGAAATTAAGTCATTTCATTGGCCATAGAATTTTTACTCCTATTTGATTTAGACTAGGATCTGAAAGATTAGCATTAACACAAATTAGATTCACTTTGTTGTTGTTGTTCATCTTGTTGTTGAAAAAAACTATGTCTTTGTAAGTCATTTATTAGTCTTTTAGGTTGTTTTATTTCTCAAGGCCGATCTGAAAACTGTGTGTGTATTCTAGGCTGAAGGAGAGAACAGTAATCTGTATTAATGTACTTAAGTAAATGCAGTAATTTTTTAAATTTTCTAATTTGGTGAATTATAATGTTGCTTGTATTCTTTTAGTAATTATTTGAAAAATGAATTCTGTAAATTCGTGTCTATTTATGGAATAAAACAAAATCTTTTTTCTCAGTTTTAGGTCATTTTTCTTTGCAAAAGACTGAATTTATATAGATGTTGAATTAGACACATTTACTTTCAGTGCACTTGACCTGTTCACATATTTTTTCAGAAACTTTAGAAATACAAAACTATATCAAGATATTAGAATGACTTTTTTCCAACTTTAGTTTCCATGTTGGCAGAGGGTGTTTCATGTTACGTATAGTAGGATGTTCTGAATCTGGCTTATAAGCATAAATGTAAGAGGTCAGTTGATGACCAAAGATATCAAGAGGTTTCCGGTTTTTCTGTAACCACTGATAGAACCAAAATCTAATAAGTAAAATAGGACTCAAGCACACAGTTTTCACATGTCAAAAGACCAATGAAAATATAAGTTATCCAAAGGGATATACCCCTATAAATGACACTGTGGTCAGGAGTGGTGTTGTGTGCCTGTAGTTCGGCTACTTGGGAGACTAAGGCTGGAGGATCCCCTGAGCCCAGGGGTTCTGAGCTCTAGTGTGCAATGACTATACCTGTGAATAGACACTGCACTCCAGTCTGGGCAACATAGTGAGACCCTGTCTCAAAAACAAACAAACAAAAAATTACAGTAACTTAAGGTACCTTATTTCCTTTCCCCACATGTGAAAGTAAAACTTACCAATGGGGGAATAAAATCTTCATTCTAAAAGACTTTATTGCAATATGTTATATGGCATGCAGAACTAGATACGTTGTTCAATTTCCTTGGTATTACAGTGTCAAAGCCAAAATATGAGGAAATTGAGGAAGAAAATAAGACTTTTTGTGGTTAATTATTATGTATAAGAAATCTAGAAGTGTGGCCAGGTGTGGTGGCTCAGACCTGTAATCCCAGCACTTTGGGAGGCCAAGGTGGGTGTATCACTTGAGGTCAGGAGTTCGAGATCAGCCTGGCCTACATGGTGAAACCCTGTCTCTACTAAAAATACAAAATATTAGCCGGGTATGGTGGGGTGTGGTGGCACGTCCGGCTACTTGGGAGGCTGAGGCAGGAGAATCGCTTGAACCCAGGAGGTGGAGGTTGCAGTGAGCCAAAATTGTCCCACTGCACTCCATCTTAGAGAGAGAGAGAGAATCTAGAAGTGTTAAAGTATCAATGAAAACTTCTTTTTTTTTTCTTTAATACTGTCTGAGCTAGCCAGGCAAAAATTTAATTCTTAAACTTTGCCAATTGGGAATGAAGGAAAAAGATTTTTAAAAATTTTATGTAATTGTTTAATAATTCTTTTTTTTCCCCACAGAGTGAGCGATTACAGTCTGACCTGGTAGTATGCATTGTAATTGGTGTGCTGTATTTTGCTATTCATGTAAGCACAGTCTTCACAGTATTGCAGGTAAGGAATCATTTTCTCCTTTTATTTGTTTGTTTGTTTGAGACAGGGTCTCACTCTGTCACCCAGGCTGGAGTGCAGTGTTGTGATCACAGTTCATTGTAACCTTGTGAACCCCTGGGCTCAAGTGATCCTCGCACATGGCTAGGACTACAGATGTGTGCCACCACACCAGGCTAATTTAAAGAATTTTTTTTTCGTTTTTTGTAGAAACTGAGTCTTGTTGTGTTGCCCAAGCTGGTCTCAAACTCCTGGGCTCAAGCAGTTCTCCTGCCCCAGTCTCCCAAAGTGCTGGAATTACAGATGTGAGCTACTTCACCCAGCCTGTATATGTTTAGATACACAAATATTTGCCATTGTGTTACAGTTGCCTACAGTATTCAGTACAGTAACATGCTATACATTTTTGTAGCTTAAGAGCAATAGGCTCTACCACATAGCCTCAGTGATAGTAGGCTATACTATCCTGTCTGTCTATGTAAGTACACTGTGATGTTTGCATGATGATGACATTGCCTAACCACACATTTCTCTTAACGTATCCTGTTGTTAAGCAGCACGTGACTATAACTTTGTTTAGACTTATTTCTGATTCGATTTTAATGTTTGTCCATAGTGCTGAAATACATGACTTTTTATTTGTTTTTTTATCAACAAATACTTATTGTCTCATGATTTCTCTGGGTTATGAATCTGGGAGTGGCTTTGCTGGATGCTTCTAGCTCAGGATCTTTCATGATGCTAAAATCATCTGAGGTTCACTGTTCACATGCCTCAGTTCCTTCTGACTATTGGCTGGAGACCTCAGTTCCCCTCCATGTGGTCCTCACCATAGGCTGCTTAACTGTACTCACAAGATGGCAACTGGTTTCCCCCAGAGCAAGTGGTCCTTGAGAGAGAAAGCCCAAGACAGGAGCTATACTCTTTTATAACCTGGTATTGGAAATGACATGCCACTATTTCTTCCATATTCTGTTGTGCACATAGACTAACCCTGGTACATTGTGAGAAGAGAATATACTCAAGTATAAAAGCAAGAGGCAAGGATCATGGGAACCATTTCAGAAGCTGACTACCACAGTCCATCAGTAGACCTCCATGATCGACATCCCTTCTATATGCAAAGTGCACATACCCTCTCCTAAAACCCCCAAAAGTCTCATTCCAGTACAGTTGGAAGTCTAGAATGTTATTATCTAAATCAGGTTCAGGTATGGGTAAGGCTTCTTAGGTGTTGTTCCTTAAGTACAGCTCATCAAGGACTATTTCTTTCATCTGTAGGGCATGTAATTACCATGTTTAGTGCCCTGCATTATTTTGTGCGTATCCATGTTTCCATTTGGTGTCATTTTTCCTCCTGCTTGAAAGATTTCCTAGGACATTCCTTTTTAATTTAGGGATGAAGTCTCACTATGTTGCCCAGGCTGGTCTAGAACTCCTGAGCTCAAGTGATCCTCCCGCCTTGGCCTCCCAGAGTGCTAGGATTACAGATGTGAGCCACTGCACCCTGCCTCCTCTCCAGTTTAAAATCCCCCTTTCTTGCTGTTCTAGGACATTTCTTGTAGTGAAAATCTGCAACTTTCCTTGGCCTTTGTAGCTCTGAATAAGTCCTTGTTTCACCATTGGTATTGAAAGATACTTCATTGGGTATAAAATTCTAAGACGACAGGTTTTTTTTTCTCTTTTAGTACATGAAGATGTTGCTCCACTGTCTTCTCCCTTTTATTGCTTCTGACTGAATTTATTCCTATGTAGATAACTTCTTTTCTGTACTGCTTGAAGATTATCTTTTTATCACTAGTTATTAGAAATTTGATTATGATGTACCTTCACATAGTTTTCTTCATGTCTTTGTGCTTGGGGTTTATTGAATCTGTGGTTTACAGTTTTCATTAAATTTGGAAAATTTTGGCCATTATTCCTCTAGACATTCTTTATTTTTTTCATAATGGGTTTATATTTTTATGGGGCACATGAGATACTTTGATACAGGCATGCAATGTATAATAATCACATGGTAAATGGGGTATTCATCCCCTCAAGCATTTGTTCTTTGTGTTATGATCCAGTTATACTCTTAGTTATTTTTAATGTACAATTAAATGAGCATTGACTATAGTTACCCTGTTGTACTATCAAATACTAGATCTTATTCATTCTTTCTACTACTTTTTGTACCAATTAACCATTGCTACCTCCCCCCACCACCCCTACTACCCTTCCACTCTGATACCCTTCCAGTCTCTGATAACCATCCTTCCTTCCACTTTCTATTTCCATAAGTTCATTTGTTTTAATTTTTAGCTCCCACAAATAAGTGAGAACATGTGAAGTTTGTCTTTCTGTACCAGGCTTATTTCACTTAACATAATGACCTCCAGTTCCATCCGTGGTATAGCAAATGACGAAATCTCATTCTTTTTTATGGCTGAATAGTACTCCATTGTGTATATGTACCACATTTTCTTTATCTGTTCATTCATCTGTTGATGGACACTTAGGTTGCCTCCAAATCTTGGCTAATATGAAAAGTGCTGCAACAAACATTGAGTACAGATATCCCTTCAATAAAATTGATTTCCTTTCTTTTGAGTATATATCCAGCATTGGGATTGGATTGCTGGATAATATGGTAACTCTATTTTTAGTTTTCTCAGGAACTTCCAAACTGTTCTCCATAGTGGTTGTACTAATTTATATTCCCAGCAACAGTGGAAGAATTCAGCAGTGAAGCCATCTGGTCCTGGGCTTTTCTTTACTGGGTGACTTTTTATTATGGCTTTGATCTTTTTACTTGTTATTGGTCTGTTCAGCTTTTGGATTTCTTCATTGTTCAATCTTGTTAGGTTGTATGTGTCTAGGAATTAATCCATTTTCTCTAGATTTTCCAATTTATTCGCATATAGTTGCTCATAGTGGCCACTAATGATACTCTGAATTTTTGCGCTATTAGTTGTAATATCTCCTTTTTCATCTCTGATTTTATTTATTTGGGTCTTTCTTTCTTTTTCTGGCTAAAGGCATGTCAATTTTATTTATCTTTTCAAAATGCCAACTTTTTGGTTCCTTGAACTTTTGTATTGTTTCTTCATTTTAATTTCATTTATTTCTGCTCTTACCTTTCTTACTAGTTGCTTGAGGTACATCATGAGGTTGCTTGAACTCTTTCTACTTTTTTGATGGAGGCATTTATTGCTCCTATACTATACTATACTATACTATACTATACTATACTATACTATACTATACTATACTATACTATACTATACACTTCCCTTTAGCATTGCTTTTGCTATATTCCATAGGTTTTAGTATGTTGTATTTTCATTTATATTGGAAATTTTTAAATTTTATTTTCAGTTTCTTCATTGACCCAGTGTTCATTCAGGAGCACATTGTTTAATGTCCATTTAATTGTACAGTTTCCAAAGTTCCTCTTGTTATTTATTTTTAGTTTTATTTCATCATGGTCTGAGAAGATAACTTTATATGATTTCAATTTTTAAAAATTTGCTGAGACTTATTTCGTTGCATAACATATAGTCTGTCTTGGAGAATGTCCCATGTGTTAATGAGGACAGTGTGTATTCTGCAGCTATTGGATGACATAAATGTCTGCTAGGTCCATTTGTTCTATAGTGCAGACTAAGTCTGATATTTCTTTGTTGATTTTCTGTCTAGGTGATCTGTACAATGTTGAAATTGAGGTGTTGATGTCCCCAACTATTATTCTATTGGGGTCTATCTCATTAGCTTTAATAATACTTGCCTTATGTATCTGGGTGCTCTCGTGTAGGGTGCATATATGTTTATAGTTGTTATACCCTTTTCTGAATTGATCCCTTTATTATTATATAATGACCTTCTTTGTCTCTTTTCATGTCTTTTGACTTGCAGTTTGTTTTGTCTGATACAAGTATAGCCCCGCCAGCATGCTTTTGGTTTCTATATGCCTGGAATATATTTTTAAATTTCTTCCCTTTCAATCTATGTGTGTGTTTACAGGTGAAGTTAGTTTCCTGTAGGCAGCATATAATTGGCTGTTTTTTTAAAAAAAAATTTAAGCAGAGTGTATTTTTATTTATTTATTTTTGTTGGCATCAGGATACACATCTGGACAGTCTATATCTTTTAACTGGGGAATTTAAGCCATTTACATTCAGGGTTTTTTGCTAGGTGAAGGCATACTCCCATCATTTTGTTCATTGTTTTCTGAATGTTTTATATATCCTTTGTTCCTTTCTTCCTCTTTTATTGTTTACTCTTCAATTTGATTGGTTTTTTGTAGTAATAACATTTGACTTTTAAAAAAATCATTTGTTTATCTTCTTTACCAATGTTTTTATCCTTTCATGTGTTTTCATGATGGTAGATATCATCCTTCTGCTTCTAATTATAGGACTTAGTAATTTCTTGTAGAGCCAGTCTAGTGGTAATAAATTCTCTTAGTCTTTGCTTTTTGGTAAAGATGTTAGTTCTCCTTCATTTTTGAAGGATGAAGCTTTTCTTGGTATAGTATTTTTAGCTGAAGAGTTTTTTTCTTTCAGCACTTGGAATGTTTCACCTCATTGTCTTCTGGCTTGTGAGGTTTCTACTGAGAAATTAGATGTTAGTCTAATGGGGGTTTCCTTGTATGTAACTTAACCCTTTTCTCTTGCTGTTTTCAGAATTCTCTTTTTGTCTTTGACTTTTGACAGTTTGACTATAATGTGCCTTGGAAAAGACCTTACTGGGTGAATTGTATTTGGAAACTTTGTGCTTCCTGTGTCTAGATGTCTGTATTTTCTCTAAGACTTGGGAAGTTTTCAGCTATTATTTCCTTAAATAGGCTTTCTATGCCTTTGCCATTTCTTCTGGAAACTCCAAAATTTAAATATTTGGTCGTTTTTGTGGTGTCACATATATCATGTGAGCTTTTCCCTCCCTCCCTCCCTTCCTCCCTTCCTTCCTTCCTTCCTTCCTTCCTGGGGTTGGTAGGTTTGTTTTTTTAAGATCCATCTTAAAGTTGAGAAATTCTTTCTTCTGCTAGATCTAATCTATTGTTGATGTTCTTGCTTATATTTTTTATTTTATTTGTTGAATTCTTCAGTTCCAGAATTTGTTTGGTTCCCTTTTATGATATATCTCTACGTTGAGTTTCTCATTTAGGTCATGAATTGTTTTCCTGATTTCTATGTATTATTCATATGTGTTCTCTTGTATCTCACTGAGTTTCCTTCATATCATTATTTTGAATTCTTTTTCAGACATTTCATAGATTTCCTTTTCTTTGGTATCTGTTACTGGAAAATTATTATGTTCCTTTGGAGGTGTTACATTTTCTTGCTTTTTCATGTTTCTTGTGTCCTTACATTGATATCTGCACATCTGATATCCTTACATTGATATCTGCACATCTGATAAAACAGTTTTTCCAATTGTATGGATTGTCATTTGGAAAGGAAGACTGTTTCCTTTAGATATATCTATAGTGTTGATTGGACAGGATGCTTTGGCTTTGATTCTGGTTGTGCATGGTAGTGTACTCTCCATATGATTTCTTTGGCTGTAATCAGTGATAGTGATGTCTGTGAATTCCTTAGTGACTTAGGCTGCATTTGTTAATAGAGGCTGTGGTGAGGCATTGCTAGGGATACAGATGCCAGGTAGGCTAGTCCTCAGGTACCAGTAGTGGCTGCAGTGGGTTGGGTGTGCTAGTCCTTGGCCTGTGGGTTGGCATACATGGGTGCCTGTGATGTTGGGTCTGGGCAGGCTGGTCCTTTGGTCTCCAGTCAGCATACTTGGCTATTGGTAGTAGCAGGGAAGAAAAGTTTTAAGATTCGTAGATCTTTCTAACAAATGACTTTTCTCCAGTATGAATCAGGATATGGCAGCTCAGATGGCAATCCCTGTTGAAGGTCTTGCCACAACCTTCATAGTCACAAATGGTCTCTGTCCTGTGCACTTGCACAGGTATGCATCAAGCTTTTAGGCCTTGTTGTAATTGGTGATGCAATCCAGGAAGGAACAGATGACCCTCCTGCGAAGCATGAGGGGTAGCAGTGGAGATACTGGGCTCTTGCTGGCTGTGATGAACAGGTCAGTGATGGTTATAGATGACACCACCACAGTGACCAAAGCCAGCGGCCGCAGGGCACCGGGGCCTCCGTGCTGTGGGACAGGCGCACAGCCGTGTGCTAAGCCATGTACTGTGAACCAGTGCACGCAGCCAACTGCTGCGGGTGGACCCCACCTTACCCCATTATCTCTGCTACTGAAAACAATTTAATACATTGCTCTGAACATCTCATAGAACATTCATGTAATAGGCAATACACCTTAGGCCACTCTGTCATTATACAATAGTGTAAGACACCAGAGAAAGTAGTTAACCCATTTCAAAATATCTGTGATATATGAATAGTCACTAACTTTCAAGGCTGATTAGAACAAACTACATAATTTAGAAATGTTAACTGTCTAAAGTTCTTATATTCTAAAATGGATGTTGGCCATTATCAGATAGAAAATTGAACTGACAAATTAGAATTTCTACAATGAGTCTCAAAATCACTCCTAATTTTATCACTTTTATTTTTTTTTTTAGCCTGCCCTCAAGTATGTGTTGTATACATTGGTTGGTTTTGTGGGTTTTGTAACCCATTATGTGCTGCCTCAAGTTAGAAAACAGCTACCATGGCACTGTTTCTCTCATCCTTTGCTAAAGACACTAGAGTATAATCAATATGAAGTTCGAAGTAAGTATTTCTTTAGCACTTTTCTTTTTAATTCTATGAGTTTTTCCCTTTGCTATATTGATAGATGACTGAGTTAAATGAATATCACAGAACATTTGGCTTGTGTTTCTTTTGCTTAAGTTTGAAGCTGTTAATGAATCTAATCTCTTGCAGGATGCTTTAATTTAGCTGAAATATGAGTATCAGTGCTACAGTGCCAATTTTCCACAGAAGAAACTTACTTCTCCCCTCTCTAAATTGTTCTTCACAGACTTGTCATTGATGAATCCTCCTTTGTGTTTCCATTACTTCTCTTTCCTGACCCTACTGTTCCCCCAATTAGTTTTCAGCGCCATATACAGGCAATCCAATCCTCTTTAAGGCCTCTCCATTTGAAATAGTTTTAACTTAATGCGTAGGGAGGAAGAAAGGTCTTTGTTCCTGTTTCTGCCAGAGACACTGTGTCCTACCAGAGAAAGGTGTAAAAGAATTGACAAAGTAAAAAGAAATTAAAAACATTTTTAATAGCTGTTATTAGTTCAGATTTGCAATAAAGTATAAAAGGATGGAAAAGAGATAGGCTAGTTCACTTGCCAAGCTTCTTCCTTACCACTGTAAACCCTGACATTTCTTTCCTATTATAAGTATTCAGTTCTTGTTCATTGGCCCCATTATCTGTAATATATTGTACTTCCTCATTTTAGAGAAATAATAAATGTTCATACCTATGTCATAATTTATTATATACCAATGATTAAATAAGCCAACTTTTTTCTCACACTTTTTTTCAGTTAGCGAATTACTATAGAGTAAATCATTCAGTTGCTTGAAGATAACTTTTTTAGAGAACTCTGAAGCCTTTGAAAGCTTCCTAATAAATAAAAATGACGTGAAACTGCATAAGAATCTTTATTGGCCCATTTATACCATCAGGAAAATAACTCAGAATGAGATGTTTTTAATGGTGAACTATTACTACTTTCATATATAAATGATGACACATATCTAGTTTGTCTTAAAGACCAACACTTTTCATTAAAATAAATTATTGATCTTATTTTTTAAATCTTAGAACATTTAGTCTACAAATTTTGAATCAGCATATCATTTTGACATTTATAGTACTAACAGCAAAGTTGTTTTTTTTTCTGGTACTGATTTTAGCAACTGAAAGAAAAAATATTATTTCTTAGACAACTTCCTAAAGCCAGGTGATACTATTTTCAGATAGCCAAAGAACCATGTTTTAAATCTTTTAGTTTATCCTAGACACTTTCCCCAATGAAATAATATTGTAGCATTGGAAAAAAATATTATTGGCAATGAAAATTGCTCTTAAGTATGTGAATTCAAATCATACCATATTTTTATTTATTTTGGGTGGAAGGAGCAATCTAATGATCTTCAGTAATCTTTTTCCGATAAGTTATAAGCATAAATGAGAAAAGTTATGGTTAAAAACTGAAGTTTCAAGAATTAAAGTTTGAAACTCATCTAAATGTTAAAACATGTCTAAGTTGCAAATTTGTAAGTATCTCAGAGCTCATAGAAGTTGACAGTTGATTAAAGTACTGGCTTTTTTAAAACATTTTGTTTGTAGTTTGGTACTAAATTTGAGTTGTAAAATTTTTCTTTCTCATCACATTGACAAACTACTTTATACATTTGATGACATGTAGTCTTGATTTATACTGCCTCGTTAGATGCAGCCACTATGATGTGGTTTGAGAAACTTCATGTGTGGCTTCTTTTTGTGGAGAAGAATATAATCTATCCATTGATTGTTCTCAATGAACTGAGCAGCAGTGCAGAGACAATTGCTAGTCCAAAGAAACTGGATACAGAGTAAGTATAGTAGACTACTGGGGGCTGTTATAAACAATGTCTTAAGTTGTTGATCAAATATTAAATAATTGTTTCCTTCATGCAAGGCACTGTGAGATTAAAAATTTAGGTGACATTTTGTCCTTGACTTACCTTTTTTAAACATTTGTTTCTGCTGTTGGCATATTCTCTACTCCAGACATCTCATTGTCAATTGATATTTTATGAGAGGACATTTTAAAATAAGGTTAATTTTAATATTATATGGCTATTTTGATGCACTATGTGACTTACACCATATAGATGGTCAGTTGCCTCCATAGTCATCTGATGAGCCTGCCTAATAGAGTAGGTACCTATTGTTGAGTCAAGCATTAATATGTTTTTCATTTGCTAAATGCAGTTGGTGTTAAAGTAATAGAAATATTGAGAAACTAGAGAATCAGATGTCAGAATTACATTATTATTTTTAAAACATAGTCCTTCATATAAAGGATAAGAATCATAATGAATAGTATTAAAAGGGAATAGGCAGATACTTTCAGGATGTGATTTACCTAGCTATATACATCATTTTTGGAAGCTTACATTTAATGTATATATTATAAGCTTAGTAAAGTAAATGGTGAATTTTATTTTAAGTTACTGTCTCTTCTAATGTTTTTAGTCATGAGTTGATTTGTGTTTTCTTTGTGTCACAGATTAGGTGCTTTAATGATCACCATTGCTGGTTTGAAGTTGCTACGATCCTCTTTTAGCAGCCCTACATATCAGTATGTCACAGTCATCTTTACTGTGCTCTTTTTCAAATTTGACTATGAAGCTTTTTCAGAGACCATGCTGTTGGATCTCTTCTTCATGTCCATACTCTTCAACAAGGTAATTTATCACTGAAAGGAATATCCTTATCTATAAAAACTGTCTCCCTGAGTTATATGCTAGTCAGAATTTTTCTTATATTTCATTTGATTTATTATTGTTTAAGTAATATCTGTCTTCAACCAGTTATTTAGGAGCACATTAGAATCCCTAAACAAAGATAGTCACTGTGATTTATAAAAGATATATTTCTTGATATAGCTAAGAAGATAAGATTAAGTTATATTAAACAATTAGATAAACATTAATAAGTATATATTTTAAAATATATAGAATCTCTCAAAAGGTATATAGTTTTGAATAAGTTTAGAAACAGAAGTGGTAATAATTGAATTGGGCTCTGGCATAGCCCAATGAAGCAAGTAGAGGCTGAGGAGACTGAGGCTAGGTGGGAGCAGTCAGAAATTAGCTTGATGTGACATTTGCAGAATACTCTGAACTTTATAGGCTTCTGCTAAAATTTATTATCCACCCATAAGATAGATGTTCTAGGCCTTTTACAAATAAGATGGTAAAACCTTGGTCCTCTGCCTCCTAACCCAAGAATCTTTTTGCTGAATCACACTACCTGTCTCAGTGAAATAGGCTGTACAGGCAGATTATGTGTCAGTGAAATAGTGATTAAATTTCATATTAACACTGACCACATACAAAGGACTTTGACATATATTATCCCATTTGATAGGTAACAGAGAGCTGAAGCAAATGAACAGCTACAAAACACAATGAAATTCCAATTTTAGGAAAGTTAGCCTGGTCAGCCACATTTGGCTTCATTTGGGGAAGAGAGAACCTAAAGGTACGGAGAACAGCTTAAGCGATAATGACAGTAATTCACATGTGATAGTAGTCTGATCTAGGATGGGGAACAGTAAAAATGGAAAGCCATTAATTTGAACAAAGTTTCATTGATAGTCAATTTCAGTATTGTGATAAATAGCTTCTAAAATATTTCAATATTATATCTGTTCAGTCACTAATTTGCATTTTTATCATTTATTTCCTCTTCTAGTGAGTATGGTTATTAACCAAAGGAGGAAGCCAGAAAGTTTATCAGAGAATTGTATAAAGAAGCATGTGGTTTCCCACAAACTCAAATATTTAGATTGAAAATTGTATTTCATCTTATACTGGTTGGAAAAAAGTGAAAGTTGCAGTAAAATATAAAGTAAATAATCTTTGAAATGTAGTTGCTACACTTAACTCTGCATTAGTTTGGATTTTCTTAATACTTTTTATTTGTTAAATATATTTTTTAAAACAAAAAACTGTTTTAGAACTGTTCTAGATGCTTAGGCTACACCAATGAACAAAACAGAGAAAGCTTTCCCCTTGAGTTTGTATTTAAATTGGTCAGTAGATAGAATTTAACAATGATAATTAGTAATATTCAAGGGATTTCTTCAGATATATTTTTTACATTAAGATATCATTGTAAGGTACATCATGGATTTAATAACCTTTTAAGAAAAATTAAATGTATACAAAAATCCCTTTGCCTACCATCCCTTACATATTGTTACATGTTGTTCTTTTCTTTAATATTATAGTCAAAATTGGAATACAGTTTGTTTCACACTTAGAATCTGAAGAGGTTTCTGAGTCATTGCTTTTAAGTCATTATAATGGCATCGTGATGATATACATGCTGCTTTTACTTACCATGATCCTGATTACATTAGTGCCGAGGATTGCATAATTTTCAGTCATGGCAAAAATAATTTTGAGTCGTGGCAAAAATACTGCAGTTCATCTACATTTTTTAATTGGTTGGAGTTGTGATTTCTTTTTTAAATTGGAAGTTAAGTTCATTTGTAAATCAGTTAAAGTATTTTAAAGGTTGAGGTGATTGTTGCTTAATCATGCAGAGGCAATCTTGGACAAGTACAGCAACTCTGTTTCAGCATTGAAGAACTGTTCAACTGTAGCATATCCAACCTTAAATAAAATTAAAATGTGTATCCTGTTTCCACTGACAACAATTAAGGTTATGAACAGATCTCTGGTATACACAACTAAATTTCTATGGAAACAGGCAGTGACAACTGTATTACAACTGCTGTTTTTCACATTCCTTTTGACATTACATTTAAAACAGTTTCCAAAGCACTAAAATTTGGGGAAAATGTGTCTTAGAATAAAATAAATATATGTATTACTTAAGCTTTGCAGACATCTTGATTTTTTTTTTTCAAGAACAATTATTTGGCTGCTTTCTACCTTACTTTGTTTTGCTTGTAGTAGCATAATATGGCCAGTAGAAGGCATAGAATTTTTTTTTAAACGGATGCAACATAAATCCATATATAGCTACCTATCTTTACTTATAAAGTATCTTTACTCAGAAATAAGTGCAGTGTTTAGGCAGTTGATACATCTTTTTTTGTTATGCAAATGGCAAATAATTTCAATGCCATTTCCCTATTAGGAGAACACAGTTCTCCTAATACATTTTACAGGTTTTTCATTTTCTAATTCAAATATCTGATAAGTTTTTTTTTTTTACTGACAGCTATTCTTTTCCTCCTGCAGCTTTGGGAACTCCTTTATAAATTGCAGTTTGTGTATACCTATATTGCCCCATGGCAGATCACATGGGGTTCTGCTTTCCATGCTTTTGCTCAGCCTTTTGCAGTGCCTCGTATCCTTCTAATTAAAGTTTAATAAGAATGGACAGTCATGTCCTCGATAAGAATGTTGGTTTATAGGCATGACCTTTCACAAGCATAAGTTTACTGTGTAATGAATTATCCAAAATTCATAATCTTGGCTGGGCGCAGTGGCTCACGCCTGTAATCCCAGTACTCTGGGAGGCCGAGGCGGGCGGATCACCTGAGGTTGGGAGTTTGAGACCAGCCTGACCAACATGGACAAACTCCGTCTCCGCTGAAAATACTAAACGAGCCGGGTGTGGTGGCACATGCCTGTAATCCCAGCTGCCTGGGAGGCTGAGGCAGCAGAATCTCTTGAACCCAGGAGGTAGAGGTTGCAGTGAGCCGAGATTGCGCCATTGCACTCCAGCCTGGGCAACAAGAGGGAAACTCTGTCTCAAAAAAAAAAAAAAAAAACTATAACCTTTTATATCCACACCTGTATTGTTGATTGTTTAACTTGTGTTAACATCTGTGGCCCACAGATCATCTGAACATAAGAAAACTATGCAGGTTTTGTAAGAAAGTAATGCTGATTTAAAATCTTACATTTGCATATGTGAATATTAAAGTCCAGGAATCTTTAATACATACAAGAAATGTTTAGCATTATTTTTTAATAAATGAAGGTACAAAACATTTTTTCATAATGTGATTATGAAATTGATAGAATTAAACTTCTGTAAAAAATTTTCTACTCCCACCATTTCTTAGAAGTATTTTCTAAATAATAGTAAGGGTTAGTAACCACATTGATATGGAAAGACAGACATGGTATCTGCAAGTTTTAGTTTTACCCTTGTGGAAAATTGAACTCTAACATCTCTTCCCAAGATTAATATATGAATTTTACCAAATACATATTAGCAAATACTGATTTGGCTCCTTTGAAAGCAGCATACCAGGTTGTACTTTCTGTATGTCTTTCCGTTGGTGACCCCTTAATGACTGCCCAGTGATACCTTCTTTTGTATTCTTCTGGTGAGCCTCAGTTCTCTAACTGAGGTAATCTAAATGTGTCTGCTAGGTTTTTGCGAGGGTTTTTTTGGCATCTGTGCTCAGATGAATGTCAGTGTCCTTAACTAGTTTTCCCATAGATTCAGCCATGCTGTTTATTCAGGCTGCTGTCTCGGCCTTCTTCTCTACTCCACTGAACCCCTTTCTGGGAAGTGCAATATTCATCACTTCATATGTCCGACCTGTGAAATTCTGGGAGAGAGACTATAAGTGAGTAAAGTAAAACACTTGAAAAACAAAATTTTTATCTTTCCTACTGGGAAAAACTATTGACAGCATTATTATTAGAATTTATGGTTCATAATTTATTGTGTTGAAATATTTATTTTCGCTAAAACTTTATAAATAGTCTTAAAATTTGAAAAGTATATAAAAGAAAAGGCCAGAGGAAATTCGTTTTTATTTTTCTTTCTTTTCTTTTTTTTTTTTTTTTTTTTAAACAGGGTCTCATTCTGTTGCCCAGGCTGGAGTGCAGTGGTGCATCTCTGCTCACTGCAACCTCCATCTCCTGGGGGCTCAAGTGATCCTCCTGCCTCAGCCTCCCGAATAGCGAGGACTACAGTCTTGAGCCACCACGTCAGTTAATTTTGGTATTTTTTGTAGAGACGGAGTTTGACCGTGTTGCCTATACTGCTCTCAAACTCCTGAGCTCAAGTGACCCACTCACTTCAGCCTCCCAAAGTGTTAGGATTACAGGCGTGAGCCACTGTGCTCAGCCATTTTTTCCTACTTAAAAGATATTTTTAAACATTGTTCTGATTGAATATATTCATGTTTATGTTTTTTCTTTCAGTAATATTAGAATTATTTCACATTAATAATACTCTGCAACTTTATGCTATATAATATCATTATAACAGTCATAATGAGTTATAGTTTTCTTAGAAATACCTGGCTATTTCTAAAGCTAAATTTTTATAGGTTATTTCTGCTATTTTTAGAAGATAAGTTTTTAATGACCATCTTTGTGCATGAAGTATTTTCTCCATTTAGGCTTAGTTCCTTGGGCTAGCTACTTAATCTAAAGCTTAGTAACTATCCTTGTATGTAATCTCTCCAAATTTCATTTTATTTCAGAAAGCATTCCTAAAAGGGAATGCTTTTAGGAGTTATGAGTTATGGCGCATAAACATTTTTAAGGCTTTTAATATAAACACATTGGTTTAGAAAGAGCTTGTACTAATTTATAATTCTACTGACCATCTCCATGACTGCCTTTCTCTCTATACTTTCACAAATTGGCATATTTAATAGATGAAAATTGTAATCTCACCTTTTAAACAGTGGGCTAGTTTGTAGGTTTGAAACTTTTACTCTGGTCCTTCATCTAAAACCACACATGATATTTCCCATTTTGGTGAATTTTGGTGTTACTTATTATTATTCCTCTGGATCAATTAGCCCAAAGTAATGTTCAGTGGCTGCAGTTCTTAACTTTTTGGATTTAGAACCCCTTTATACTCTTTTTTTTTCTTTTTTCTTTTCTTTTCTTTTTCTTTTTTTGAGACAGAGTTTTGCCCTTGTCATCCAGGCTGGAGTGCAATGGCACAATCTCGACTCACTGCAACCTCCGCCTCCTGGAGTGCAATGGCGCCATCTTGACTCACTGCAACCTCCGCCTCCCAGGTTCAAGCAATTCTCCTGCCTCAGCCTCCCGAGTAGCTGGGATTACAGGCGCCCACCAGCACGCCTGGCTATTTTTTGTATTTTTAGTAGAGATGGAGTTTCACCATGTTGACCAGGCTGGTCTTGAACTTCTGAGCTCAGGTGATCCACCCGCTTTGGCCTCCCAAAGTGCTGGGATTACAGGCGTGAGCCACTGTGCCCGGCCTTATGGTCTTAAAAATTACTGGAAACACCAGAGTTTTAAAAATATGGATTTTATCTACTAATATTTACTAGAGTGGAAAGAAAAACTAAAAAATTTCAAATGTTTACTTATTAACTAATTTAAAAATAACAATGTCATATCTATTGTATATTAGCGTAAATAACATTTTAAAGTTAAGAATAACTATATTTCCATTCCCCCAAAAAATTAGTGAGAAGAGTGGCATTGTTATATAGTTTTGCAAATCTCTTAATGTCTGGCTTATTAAAAGACAGCTGGATTCTTGTATCTACCTATACATTCAGTCAGCTGCAGTATATTGTTTTGATTGAAGTATCTGAAAAAAAAAATTCACCTTCACTCGCCATGTTGGCCAGGCTGGTCTCGAACTCCTGATCTGAAGTGATTCGCCTGCCTTGGCCTCCCAAAGTGCTGGGATTACAGGCGTGAGCCACCTTGCCCAGGCAAAAAAGAAGTATTCTAATAGCCTTTTAAGACAATCATGGATATTTTTCTTTGATCTTTCACTGAAACCCAAGAAATGGGAGCTTCTTAAAAGCTACTTGCAATATGGAATCTAAAACCATATCTGTGAACTTGTGGAACTATATTACATCAAAATCCACTCATCTGTCTTATACACTGAATGGATCTTTTACCCATGCATAATTTTGTGACATTTTGTGTCAGTCATTTGGAAAATACTACTTCACTGAGTAATGTCGATTTTCTAAATGTTGATACATTTTATTATGTAGTGATTTTTAAAATATGTTCATTGGTATCACCACCAATCGGAAAGAAATTTTAATTATTGGGAAGCTGTCAAGCTTGTGGTAGATAGGAGTTTCCCAAATTTTAATTTTCATTTGAAAATTTGGATTTTTATTATTGTCAACAAGTATTGCTGGTTGTTTTCCTTGAAATAATAGGCTCACTTTCTTTATTTTTGGGAAATATCTGTTAAATGACCACATCTAAATAATCTCATAATTTTTCCATCAGTGTTAAGTAAAAATGGTGTTCCAAGAAAAAAACACAGCTAGTTCAGCTTGCAGTTCAAGCAGTTGCACAAATACTTTCCCTCCTGACAGCCATTGTACTTCAGAAGGCAGCAGAAGTGCTTCGTATGTATTTTCTCATTTTGCCATGCAGAGTATTAAAAAGGCCTTTACTGTGAGTTGAGATTTAATAAGGTTAATACTTTTTACTGCTTCATTAGGGACTTTTTTTGTGAAACTTGGATTTTTTGTTTTCTTTATTGTGCAAGTGTGGCAGCGAAGGGTAGAACAGTTTGGTGCTGCTGCCTTGATTCATGCCCAGGCACCGCAGTCTTACCCACCATTGCTTTAGTACCACCAGTGCAGTTGTCAACACAATGTAAAAAGCAAATAACAGCTCAGTGTTACTTTGAAAATAGTTTTCATCTGGAAAACTGCCTGAAAGAGCCTTAGGTTCTATGGACCACATTTTGGGAACTACTGTTCCAAAGAACATTGCATCACTGAGCATTAATAGATACACCTTCCTTTGGCAAAGAATGTTCTAACCTCTTTGAATTTTTAAGAACCATATACAGTATACATTTTTTTCATCCTGGTCAGCTTTTTTCTCACAGTGCATGCCTAGATGTCTTTCCATACACTGTACAATAAAAAAAAATCTGCTATGTTCATGTGTGGTGAAGGGGGGAGAATTTTTTTTTAATTCCCGAAAGTGTGCTAACAAGGCATTTTATCATTATACTAATCACAGATTTTTTCCAGAGATTTTCATAAAGTGGTAACCTTTATTTTATACATTTCCTATAGTTTCTCCCTCAGTCTAAATTGTTAAATATTTTTTAGTGTAAAGAAAGTTACTAAAAATGTTTTATTTTCTTTAGCACAAAACGAGTGGATCATTCAAATACCAGATTGGCTTCCCAGCTTGATAGAAATCCAGGTAATAGCTCTATTTGTGAATAAGGAGGCAAGTCTAAGGATTTGTTTAATATATATATATGTTTATATTCACTCTTAACTTGTTGGGAATCCTCTATGAATCCCAAATATTCACTTTTAAAAACTAAATATTATTTGTTTTACTTTAGCAAAATATATATAAATTACAGTATCTACAGTTTATATACCCATCTTTTTATAAAATGCATCTTAAGAATGCTTATAAGAATGAAAAATTCCATTCAAAGATTGTTCTTACATAGCTTAAAATGTAGGAAAACGGTTAAAATAAAACTGGTCAGATGTTTTGAAGGGTCTGCAGTCAGACTGACACATTTTATTAGTATGTTTCCTTCCACCCTTCCCTCAATGTTTAGGTCAATATTAATTTAATTTGATTCAGTTTATTGTTTACAGAGATGTCATCAAGTGGGAGCATATAGCCAGTCAGGATAGAGCTTCAGTGGGTGACACCTTGCTGGTGTTACCATTATCTAAAGTCTGGTTCTCAGTTTTGTCATTTGGGAAACATCATTTTATTGGCCCACCCAGTGGTAATCTGTCACAGAGAATCAGAGATCAGCATATCAACCAGAACCTCAGTGTATTAATTTACTAAAATAAATATTACTCCCAAATACATTGGAATATTTGTATCCATTTGACTCATAAATTCCCTCAAATCTGATTAATTCTTAGTGATAAAATTGGACTAAGGAGAACTAGTTATTTGATACTAAGGACCATCATCATCATGTTCTGGTAGAGAAAATAAGCATTTCAGCTCTAGTATGTGCTTGTAAAGGGCTAGATTTCTCATGCTGATGATGCCATCCTGCATAACCAAAGGCCATGCCCTGAATCAGTAAATACATTTTTGTGTTATGCTGACATAGAATTGATACAGCCATTTTGTTGACATTAGAATTTGGAGTTTCCCTTTCATTATTTTATTCAATTAGACTGGGTTTAAAATGATTATTAAGCTCTGAATATTTTACCGTTCTCCAATACTATACTTGAGGCATGCATTTACAGATTGTTGCTTTGCATGAGTTGCTTCTAGAGATGGTCATATAATTTATTAAGTGATGTTTATTTTAATGTTTTTCTTTCTTTTTCTTTTTTCTTTTTTTTTTGGAGACGGAGTCTCTCTCTGTCACCCAGGCTGCAGTGCAGTGGCCCAGTCATGGCTCACTGCAACCTCCACCTCCCAAGTTCAAGCGATTCTGCCTTCTCAGCCTCCCATGTAGCTGGGATTACAGGCGTGCACTATGATGCCCAGCTAATTTTTGTATTTTTAGTAGTGACAGAGTTTCGCCATATTGGCCAGGTTAGTCTCCTGGCCTGAAGTGATCTGCCCACCTCAGCCTCCCAAAGTGCTGAGATTCCAGGCATGAGCCACCACGCCCAGCCTATCTTAATGTCTTTTTTTAAGGTTCTCTGTTGCTATATACAGTTTATTTCTGCTTAATATTAGCCATCTCAATATGGCTAAAATTGACTAACCAACTTCTTTTTGATTCTCTTATTTGTTCAAATCTTGTATTATTTTATCTACTTCCTTTACTAAATAGTCTTTTTGTTCTTCTGAATTCTTTTATTTTTCTCATTTCTCTTGCATGGTTTTAATTATAAAGCATATTTTATTGAATAATTACGAACTGTTGAAGAGGTCGAAAAGTCCTTAGATTGCTTCAAATCAAATTCTCACATTTTGTGAATGAGAACCATAGATTCCGGGAGGTTATGTGACTTCTAAATCTAAATTCAGAAACTTTTTCCATTTTCCTGTTTTACTTTTATAGAGAATCTGTAAGGGTATGAATGTTATTTTCCTTGTCAAATAAATATAACCCCGTACTAGAAGTTTTTAATATTTTTAACAATCTTGTTTGTCAAGAGGACTTAAGGTTAAATTTAACTGTTTTTTTAAATCCCTTTTTATAGGATCAGATGACAACAATCTGAATTCCATCTTTTATGAGCATTTAACTAGATCCCTACAACACAGCCTCTGTGGTGATTTGCTACTAGGACGGTGGGGAAACTACAGTACAGGGGACTGTTTCATCCTTGCCTCTGACTATCTCAATGCATTAGTACACCTTATAGAGATAGGCAATGGTCTGGTCACTTTTCAGCTGCGGGGACTTGAATTCAGAGGTAAGACATTCATTCACCTTTTATTTCTGTAGCATACTCCTGTGGCACCTTAGTTTTACATGTTTCTATCTCAAACCAGAAGTTGTCATAGAATTAGATATTTGGGATTGTGGAATGAGAAAAGTTGTTAAAGAGTAAGTATTAGATCTGTTCACCCCACATTCCATATTCCAAGAAGAGTCGTTTGCAGTATGGCTTTATATGTAAAGGTAGTAGCATTAGTGTATAATTGATTTGTTTTCCTAGATATGTTGAATTTCTGTTGTTCTGTGCTTGGTCTCTTGCTGGTCCCTTTTGTGACCAGTTGCATAAATTTGTTAGGTGGCTTAGCAGCATGGAATGCTGAATTTTTGTGTGAGGCAGAGTAGTTAACTGACTTACGTATTTGTATAAACACCATGCCTTTGTCTTCCAACAATTTTTTTAATTGAGGTGAAATTCACATAAAATAAAATTAATATTTAGAGCGAAGAAATCACGGGAGCGTTTAGTACATTCACAGTGTTGGGCAGCCACCACCTCTGTCTCATTCCAAAGCATGTTCATCACTCCAAAATAAAACTGTGTACCCATTAAGTAGTTACTGGCCATTCTCCTTTCCATCAGCCCTCTACAATTTTATGTACTGATAAAGTTATTTCTTTACAGAAAATCATGCATTCAGAAACATCAACTTTATGTTATCAATTCCTGTAAAACTGAATAACATGTAAGCACAAGTAGAAACTGGTTTCATAGGATGCTTCAAGTCCTGTTACTGAATATCTTTCCAGTCTAGGAAACATTTTGACTTGAGTTTTCAGAGAGTTTTTCATCTATTCTAAGTGCTTTGGAGTAGTTTAAGTCTGGAATAGAAATAAGAAAGCATTTGACTAGAAAGAGAAGGAAGTCAGATCTATAACCCCATAGCTTTATTTTCATCCTGGTGTTGCGTTAAGAAGGCTTGCACGTTAGCTATGGAGTGTCTATGTTAGTGGAGCAAATACTAGTCTAGAAGTTACATTGTTCGCTAGAAATAAATCTTTAGCTATGCAGCACTCAATGGAGTAAATGTTGATGTTTACTTGTGATCTGTTTATAATCCATTCATATTCTCTTGTCCTTCAAAATATCTTATTCTTGTCTTATGAATATTTGTTTCTGCCTCTCCATCAGGAGCCTAGGACCTTAACTCCATCTCTTCCAGAGTCTTAACCCCAGGCTGTTCAATCCTAATCCAACTAGGCTCATCCAAAAGTTAGCATACCCTTACCACCATTCCTACTACTGCTGTGACTTTTAGCTTCCTTTTTAAGTTGTGGCACCTGAAGACTTCATCCTTGTTTTTTAATTTTAATTTAATTTTTTAAAATAAATGTGCATGGGAGGCTGTTTTATCTAACATTTCTACATAAGTGAAATGAAAGGGGGGGGTTCTTCTTACCATCTGCTCACTCCATCATATTGATCAGTAGTTCTCCAAATCAGAAAAGTTATCCAGATTTTTGTTCTCTGGTATTGAGTAGGTTCAGATAAACTTTTGGATAAATCTTTTGCTATCTAAATGCTAATTATTTGCCAATCAAAACTCAAATTTGAAAATACAGCAACCCTTACTCTTTGAACTCCTATAGATTTGGGTAACAAGGGATACCTATAATTCTTAACTCAGACATTAGCATTTTTTTTTAAGAGACAGGGGTCTCGCTCTGTCACCCAGGCTGGAGTGCAGTGGCGTGATCACAGCTCACTGCATCCTCAAACTCCTGGGCTCAAGGGATCCTCTTGCCTCAGCCTCCTGAGTAGTTGGGACTACAGGTGCACACCACCATTCCTGGCTAATTTTTTTTAAATTTTTACTTTTGTATAGATGGGAGTCTCACCAGCTTGCCAAGGCTGGTCTTGAACTCCTGAGCTCAAGCGACCCTCCAGCCTTGACCTCCCAAAGTGCTGAGATTGTAGGTGCGAGCCACCACACCCAGCCGGGATTTTTTTAAAGACACATTTGATTATGGCATTCCCATGCTTACAGTTTTTCAGTGACTTCTCATTGCATTTAACATAGAATTCAAATGCCCAAACACATCCTATAGTACCCTGTGATCTGGCCTCTGCCAGTTTCTCCATCCTCACTTTACAGCACTATCCACACTCACTGTAGCCACACTGGCCTTCTTGCAGTTTCTTAGATGTGCTAAATTCTTTACTAAGGACTCTTTATTGCCCTTCATTTTGCCAGAAAGTACCAGCCATCTCTCTTCCTCCCCTAATCCTCCATCTGGCGAATTCCTTTGCCTGAATGTCCCTTTCTCAGAGAAGCCTTCTCTAGCCACCTATCCCACGTGATTATCTCACTTTACCATGTTTTTATCGTTAGATTCTTACACAGTCATGGACTGCAGCAGTGGACTGCACGTATCACAATGGTCCCTTAAGATTATAATGGAACTGAAAAATTCCTGTTAGTGACATCGTAGCCATTCTGTCCTATCACAAAGCATTACTTGTGTTTATGGTGATGCTGGTATAAACAAAACTATGCTACTGGTCATATAAAAATCTAGCACATACAATTATGTACAGTACATAGTACTAGATAATGATAATAAACAACTCTGCTTTTATTATACTATACTTTTTATGGTTAGAATGTACTCCTTGTAGTTAGAAAAAAAAAGTTTACTTTAGAACAGTATGTCTTGTTATGCTAGTGGCAGACTCATACATCTCACATTTACTGTGTCTCTTGATTGCATCATTTTCTCTGTGTTTGATTTGATCTTGTGTCATTTTGTTTTATGGCCCCTATGTGTGCAAAATTCACAACTATTGTTGCCAGGAAGAGGCCACGTGGAGTAGATTGACCAGGAAGCTAAATTAAAAGTGGTTAAGGACTATGAAGGTGGCAAATTAGCAATGGTTGTTGTCAGGTAATTATGTCCCATTCCACCATAGCTGTGATCTTGAAGAACAAGAACAAAGTGACAGAAGCCATTAAAGGATCTGCTTCATTGAAAACAAAAAGATGAACAAAAATTTGAAAAGGGCCTAAATCATACATGGAGAAACTACTGAAGACCAGACACAGAAGCATATTATACCTCTCAGCATCACGACAATCACAGACAAAACAAAAAGTTTGTTTGCGATATTGAAAGAAAAGATTGAACACAACTACAGTGTTGAATTTTCTGCTACCTCTGCGTGATTTTATTCAAGAATTGTTATTTATTGCATAATGTGAAAGCTGGTGAGTGGTGAGTCTGTAAATGCTGATGTGAAAGCAGTTGAAGAATTTTTGGAACTCTAGGTAAGCTGATTGTGAGGAAAATTACTTCACAGGGCAAATCTTCAGTGTAAATGAAAGCTTGCTATTCTGAAAACAGATACTGGAAAGGACTTTCCATCCATAAAGAGGCCAAGTCAATGCCAGGTTTCAAGTCATTAAGGACAGGATAACAGTCTTGCATGGGAGAAATGTTGCAGGTTACAAATGGAAGCCCTTCGTGATCTGGCCCAGTGAGAACCCCAGGGCCTTCAAGCTTATCACTAAGCACACACTGCCAGTGTATTGCAGGAGCAATCAGAAGTCTTGAATGACCCAGCTTTTCTTCCAAGATGCCCTCCTGAATTGCTCTGCCAGCACAATGGAGAAGTACTGTTTGGAGAATAACACACCATTCAAGATTGTGCTTATTGTTGATAATGCTCCACACATCCTCCTTTTATTGGTGATCTTTATCCCAGTATCAAAGTGGTATTTCTGCCTCCAAACACCCACCTCTCTGATCCAACCAATGGATTAAGAAGTTATCTCAGCTTTTCAGACCTACTACCTGAGAAGGACATTTACCCAGGCTATTTCTGCAACTGAAAAGACACTGATGCAATTCTGGAAGGATTACGTCTATAACTGCATCAAGAACCTTGCTTAGGGTGATGTCATCAATGTGGGTATGAATGGCATCTGGAAGAAGACACTCAAGAGGTTCATCTGTGACTTCAAAGGATTTGCCAAGGATGAAGAGATTGCAAAAATCAACATGGCTGTGGTTGGAGATGGCAAACAACTTTAACCATGATGTGGACAAGGATGACATTGATGACCGCCTAGAGGTGGTTCCTGAGGAACTGACTAATGAGGGGTTGCTGGAACTGGAACAGGAACGCATAGCTGAAGAACAGGCGAGAGAAAGGGAAACAGCTAGAGAAGAAAAAGAAGAAACCCCAAGAAAATTCACAGTGAAGGGTTTTAGCAGAAGCTTTTGCAGACCTCAACAAGCTCCTTAAAAAGTTTGAAAACATGGACCATAACACCAAAAGGTTTTCATTAATAGAGAGGAATGTTCTTGCTGCATTATCTGCATACAAGCAAATCTATGATGAATGAAAGAAACAAACCAAGCAAACTATTGTGGACATAATTTTTCAAAGAGTGATACCTCCTCAAGAAGAGCCTCAGGCAGGTCCTTCAGGAGGTACCCAGAGGAAGTCATTGTTGTCATAGGAGACGGCAGCTCCATGTGTGTCATTGCTTCTGAAGGCCTCCCAGTGGGATAAGATGTGGAGGTGGAAGCCAGTGATATTGATGATCCTGAGCCTGTGTAGGCCTTGGCTAATGTGTGTGTTTGTGTCTTAGTTTTTAACAAAAAAGTTGAAAAAGTAAAAAAATTTTAAATTTAAAAAATTTTTTAAACAAATTTAAAAATTTTTTAAAACATTTTAAAATGTTTTAAAAAATTTTTAAACAAAAAAGTTTAAAAATTAAAAAAATTTTAAAAACGCTTACAGAATAAGGATACAAGGAAAAAATATTTTTATGCAGCTATACAATATGTGTTTTAAGCTAAGCGTGATTACAAGAGTCAAAAAGTTTTAAAAAATTAAAAGTTTATAAAGTAAAAAAGTTACAGTAAGCTTAGGTAAATTTATTATTGGAGAAAATAATTTAATTAATTTCATGTAGCCTAAGGTATAGTGTTTATAAAGTCTACAGTAGTGTACAGTAACACCCTAGGCTTTCACACTCACTCACTACTGACTCAGTGACTCACCCAGAGCAACTTCCAGTCCTGCAAACTCCATTTGTGGCAAGTGCCCTATATAGATATACCATTTTTTATCTTTTTGCCATATTTTTACTGTACCATTTCTGTGTTTAGATGTGTTCAGATACACAGATACCTACCATTGTATTACCATTAGTGACATTATTCAGTACTATAACATGCTGTACAGGTGTGTTTAACCTAGGAGCAATAGGCTATATTATATAGCCAAAATGTGTAGCAGGCTGTACCATCTAGGTTTGTGTAAGTACATTCTATGATGTTGCACAACAAAATTTCTTAACAGCGCATGTCACAGAATGTATCCCCATAGTTATGCAACATGTGACTGTGTTGATTGTTTAAAGTTTATTTTTTCTCTAGCCAAAGGGTTGGCATATTTTTTCTGTTAGGAACCAGACTAAATATTTTAGGGTTTGAGAGCCATACACATTCTCTGTTGCATATTCTTCTTTGTTGTTTTTTCTTTCTTTTAAATGACCCCTTAAAAATATCAAAACCATTCTAAGCTTGGATTTGGCCCAGGGCTGAAGTTGATGAATCTTTGTTTTAGAATATAGGCAGATTCTCAAGGGCAGGAATCACATGTGCTTCATTTATCATTATGTACCCAGTACCTATCACACACAGCAATTAGTATATAATACGTATTTTGTTAGTTTCGTAGACTGATTAAATAATGTAAGTGTATAGCCTTTTCTTCTTTCTGTTCATTCCAGAGCTCTCATGAGGGATGAGTGTACTCTTGCTCTCACATGTTGATGTGATCTTTGGTTACTTCCTTTTCTTTATAGTGTGATCCCCTGTCTCACCTACCCCTCTGCCAAATGTTAATCAAAAGTGTCATTACTTTCCCAGGCAGATATTTGGATCTGCTGAGCATTTTATCTGCTTTCTGAGACAGACTCCATTCAGCCAATTTATTATTTTTAAATTTTATTTGTCTATCCTGGATGCTTACTTTTAAGTAATATTGAAACAAGTTTCTTGATCAGTTTTTATAGCTCTTAGTTAAACCCATTCATATTTCTCATTTCCATTTTTATTTTACAGATACTCTAGATTCTTTTCATGTAAACTTTATGTGAAAAATTCAGGTTATCAGTCATTTTTTGTCTGTATCAGAATTTTCTGATTACACCTTCTTTCATGTTAATTTTTTACTGATAAGTGTAAACTGTATCAGGTACAGTTTTACAAGTCAAACTTTACACATCAACAGTATGTTCGGCTGACTGGATTCCTTTCTATTTTTACTCAGGTTAGTTTAAACATGTCTTATTTTCATGATTGTTTGTTTTATTTAGTTTTATCAGTAATACTCACTATGAAGTGGCTGGAAGACTTAGGTAATCCAGGGAACAATTGGTAATAGTTCCTCATAGAATCCCTATTAATTAATATTAATAATTGAAAATAGAATATTTCTTAGTAATACATTTTGCTCAGAAAAAATTCTTTTTTCAATTATTAATATTCCTATACTTATTGACTTCATTTTCTGAGCAAAATATATTAGTAGGGCATATTGGGTGGAAATAGTCGTGGGATTAGAATGGTAGGGTAAAAACATTCTGCTTTAATTCAGGTATCCCATTCTCCTTATTCTGTTGCTGTGAACAAGGACCTCAGTTGGGTAAATGTCCAAACTTTTACATTTCCTCTTGGCCACATATTATTTCTGTCCACCACTAACAGTGATCTGCACAAAATACAGCTCTTGTGTTATTTCCTAATTTAAAAATCTTTGATAAACTTCCCGGAAAGAAAGAAAAACGAAGTAATAACACATAAAACCTAAGAAATAGTCTCAACTTCATGTCACAATTTTCTTTTAATATACTTTAAGTTCTGGGGTACATGTGCAAAACATGCAGTTTTGTTATATAGGTATACACATGCCATGGAGGCTTGCTGCACCCATTAACTAGTGATCTGCATTAGGTATTTCTCCTAATGCTATTGCTCCCCTGGCCCCTATCCCTGGACAGGCCTGGGTGTGTGATGTTCCCCTCCCTGTGTCCATGTGTTCTCACTGTACAGCTCACACTTACGAGTGAGAACATGTGGTGTTTGGTTTTCTGTTCTTCTGTTAGTTTGCTGAGAATGATGGTTTCCAGCTCCGTCCATGTCCCTGCAAAGGCCATGAACTCATCCTTTTTTATGGCTGCATAGTATTCCATGGTGTATATATGCCACATTTTCTTTATCCAGTCTATCACTGATGGGCATTTGTGTTGGCTCCAAGTCTTTGCTATTGTGAACAGTGCCACAATAAACATACGTGTGCATGTGTCTTTATAGTAGAATGACTTATAATCCTTTGGGTATATACCCATTAATGAGATTGCTGGGTCAAATGGTTTTTCTAGTTCTAGATTCTTGAGGAATCGCCATATTGTCTTCCACAGTGGTTGAACTAATTTACACTCCCACCAACAGTGTAAAAGCATTCCGATTTCTTCACATCCTCTCCAGCATCTGTTGTTTCCTGATTTTTTAATGATCGCCATTCTAACTGGCTTGAGATGGTATCTCATTGTGGTTTTGATGTGCATTTCTTTAATGACCATTGATGATGAGCTTTTCTTCATATGTTTTTTGGCCACATAAATGTCTTCTTTTGAGAAGTGTCTGTTCATATCCTTTGCCCATTTTTTGATGGGGTTGTTTGTTTTTTTCTTGTAGATTTGTTTAAGTTATTTGTAGATTCTGGATATTAACCCTTTGTCAGATGATTAGATTGCAAAAATGTTGTCTCATTCTGTAGGTTGCCTGTTCACTCTAATGATAGTTTCTTTTGCTGTACAGAAGCTCTTTAGTTTAATTAGATCCCATTTGTCAATTTTGGCTTTTGTTGCCATTGCTTTTGGCGTTTTAGTTGTGAAGTCTGCCCATGCCTATGTCTTGAATGGTATTGTCTAGGTTTTCTTCTAGCGTTTTTATGGTTTTAGGTCTTATGTTTACATCTTGAGTTAATTTTTGTATAAGGTGTAAGGAAGGGGTCCCATTACAGTTTTCTGCATATGGCTAGCTAGTTTTCCCAACACCATTTATTAAATAGGGAGTCCTTTCCCCATTGCTTGTTTTTGTCAGGTTTGTCAAAGATCAGATGGTTGTAGATGTGTGGCGTTATTTCTGAGGCCTCTGTTCTGTTCCATCGATCTATATATCTGTTTTGGTACCAGTACCATGCTGTTTTGGTTACTGTAGCCTTGTAGTAGAGTTTGAAGTCAGGTAGCATGATGCCTCCAGCTTTGTTCTTTTTGCTTAGGATTGTCTTGGCTATGTGGACTCTTTTTTGGTTCCATATGAAATTTAAAGTAGTTTTTTCTAATTCTGTGAAGAAAGTCAGTGGTAGCTTGGTGGGGATAGCATTGAATCTATAAATTATTTTGGGCAGTATGGCCATTTTCACAATATTGATTCTTCCTATCCATGAGCATGGAATGTTTTTCCATTTGTTTATGTCCTCTCTTATTTCTTTGAGCAGTGGTTTGTAGTTCTTCTTGACGAGGTCCTTCACATCCCTTCTAAGTTGTATTCCTAGGTATTTTATTCTCTTTGTAGCACTTGTGAATGGGAGTTCACTCATGATTTGAATCTCTGTTGGTTATGGTATATATGAATGCTTGTGATTTTTGCACATTGATTTGTATCCTGATACTTTGCTGAAGTTGCTTATCAGCTTAAGGAGATTTTGGGCTGAGACAGTGGGGTTTTCTAAATATACAATCATGTCATCTGCAAACAGAAACAATTTGACTTCCTCTCTTCCTATTTGAATACCGTTTATTTCTTTCTCTTGGCTGATTGCCCTGTCCAGAACGTCCAATACTATGTTGAATATGAGTGGTGAGAGAGGGCATGTTTGTCTTGTGCCAGTTTTCAAAGGGAATGCTTCCAGTTTTTGTCCATTCAGTATGATATTAGCTGTGGGTTTGTCATAAATAGCTCTTATTATTTTGAGATAGGTTCCATCAATATCTAGTTTATGGAGAGTTTTTAGCATGAAGGGCTGTTTAATTTTATTGAAGGCCTTTTCTGCATCTATTGAGGTAATCATGTGGTTTTTGTCATTGGTTCTGTTTATGTGATGGATTACGTTTATTGATTTGCGTATGTTGAACCAGCCTTGCATCCCAGTGATGAAGCCAACTTGATCGTGGTGAATAAGCTTTTGGATGTGCTGCTGGATTTGGTTTGCCAGTATTTTATTGAGGATTTTCTAATCAATGTTCATCAGGTATATTGGCCTGAAATTTTCTTTTTTTGTTATGTCTCTGCCAGGTTTTGGTATTAGGATGATGCTGGCCTCATAAAATGAGTTAGTGAGGAGTCCCTCTTTTTTTGTTGTTTGGAATAGTTTCAGAAGGAATGGTACCAACTCCTCTTTATACCTCTGGTAGAATTCGGCTGTGAATCTCTCCGGTCCTGGACTCTTTTTGGTTGGTAGGCTATTAATTACTGCCTCAATTTCAGAACTTGTTCTTGATCTATTCAGGGATTCAACTTCTTCCTGGTTTATATGTGGGAGGGTATTTGTGTCCAGAAATTTATCCATTTTTTTTCTAGACTTTCTAGTTTATTTGCATAAAGGTGTTTATAGTATTCTCTGATGGTACTTTGTATTTCTGCGGGATCAGTGGTGATATCCCCTTTATCATTTTTTGTGTCCATTTGATTCTGCTCTCTTTTCTTCATTTGTCTGACTATTGTTCTATCTATTTTGTTGATCTTTTCAAAAAAACCAGCTTCTGGCTTCATTGATTTTTTTGAAGGGTTTTTTGTGTCTCTATCTCCTTCAGTTCTGCTCTCATCTTAGTTATTTCTTGTCTTCTGCTACCTTTTGAATTTGTTTGCTCTTGCTTCTCTAGTTCTTTTAATTGCGATGTTAGGGTGTTGCTTTTAGATCTTCCCTGCTTTCTCTTGTGGGCACTTAGTGCTATAAATTTCTCTCTAAACATTGCCTTAGCTGTGTCCCAGAGATTCTGGTACGTTGTGTCTTTGTTCTTACTGGTTTCAAAGCACTTATTTCTGTCTTCATTTTGCTATATATATCCAGTAGTCATTATGGTAGTCATTCAGGAGCTGGTTGTTCAGTTTCACAATTAAAAAAAAAAAAGACTTTAGAAGTTTCTTCTAGAAATTTCTAATTCGTTGTAGCACATGGAGAAAAAAGCTATATTTCTCCAGGCTTTTAAAAAACTAATGTAATACTGATATCAAAATGCGACTAAGTGGGTCAGACACAGTGGCTCACGCCTGTAATCCCAACACTTTGGGAGGCTGAGGCGGGTGGATCACCTGAGGTTTGGAGTTCGAGACCAGCCTGACCAACATGGCGAAACCCGGTCTCTACTAAAAATACAAAAAAAAATTAGCCAGGCATGGTGGTGGGCACCTGTAATCCCAACTACTCAGGAGGCTGAGGCAGGAGAATCGCTTGAACCCAGGAGGTGGAGGGTGCGGTGAGCAAAGTTTGCGCCACTGCACTCCAGCTTGGGTGACAGAGCGAGACTCCATCTCAAAAAATATATATATGTGTATATATATGTATGTATATGTATGTATCTGTGTACGTATATATGTATTTGTATGTATACGTATATATGTATGTATATGTATATATATGTATACATACATATACTGTGTGAATCCGTCCAGTCCTGGACTCTTTTTGGTTGGTAGGCTTTTTAGGTTTCTATGTACGTGTGTGTGTGTGTGTGTGTGTGTGTGTGTGTATGTATATAAAAATATATATACATATATTTTTGCATCTATAGTCACAAGCAAAATTATAGTTATTTTTTATGTGAACATATACATATATGCATTTTATATACATTATATATTATATACTTATATACATACATATATGTATATATACACATACGTACATATATGTATGTATACATTTTGTATACATGTATATAAGTTCACATAAAAAATAACTATAGTTTAATTTTGCTTGTGACTATAGATGCAATTGCAAAGTAAGCAGAAACTAGCAGTCCTTTTTTATAAGTGCCTATATTAGTCTGTTCTCACACTGCTGATAAACACATACTCGAGACTAGGTAATTTATAAAGAAAAAGAGATTTAATGGACTTACAGTTCCACATGGCTGGGGGGGCCTCCCAGTCATGGCAGAAGGTGAAAGGCATATCTTACATGGCAGCAGGCAAGACAGAATAAGAGCCAAGCAAAAGGGGAAACACCTTATAAAACCATCAGATCTCTTGAGACTTACTACCACGAGAACAGTATGTGGGAACTGCCCCCCATGATTCAGCTATCTCCCACCAGATCCCTCTCACAATTATGGAATCATGGTAGCTACAATTCAAGATGAGATTTGGGTGGGGACACAGCCAAACCATATCAGTATCTCTAAAAAAATTGAACCATTTTTCATTTTTAAAGTCAATTTAAATATTAGCAAATTAATTGAATTCTATTTTAAAAGGTCACTGCAGTAAAACATGATCCTCTCAAAAGATGTCAGAAAACATTTGATTAAATTTCATTTCTATTATTGGTTTAAAAGACACTTTATAATATTGCGTATGTTCTTATTATGTTGAAAAACATGTATATGTATTACTGGCATACCTTGGAGATATTGCATGTTGGGTTCAGACCACTGCAGTAAAGTAAGTATCGCAGTAAAGCAAGTCACACAAATTGCTTGGTTTTCCACTGCATATAAAAGTTATGTTTACATTATATGGTAGTGTATTAAATGTGCAATAGCATTATGGCTAAAGAAAGAATGTACTACATATCTTAATTTTTAAAATTTACTGCTAAAAAATGCTAAGGATGATCTGAGCCTTCAGTGAGTTGTAATCTTTTTGCTGATGGAGGGTCTTGCCTCGATGTTGATGGCTGCTAACTGGTCAGGTTGGTGATTGCTGAAGGTTGGGGCAGCTTTGGTAAGATCTTAAAATCAGACAACAATGAAGTTTGCTACATTTATTGATTCTTTGTTTCGTGAAGGATTCCTCTGTAGCATGCGATGCTGTTTAATAGCATTTACCCATAGTATGATTTCTTTCAAAATTGGAGTCAGTGCTCTCAAACTTTGCTATTGCTTTATTAATCAAGTTTATGTAATACTATAAATCCTTTGTTGTCATTTTAACCAAGGCTCACAACATCTTCACTTAGGAGTCAATTTCTTCTCAAGAAACTGCTTTCTTAACCATAAGAAACAACGCTTCATCTCTTTACGTTTTATCAGGATATTATAGCAATTCTACCACATCCTTCAGATTTCACTTCTAATTCTGCTTCTCTTGCTATTCCTGCCATATCTGCAATTACTTCCACCACTGAAGTCTTGAAACCCCACAAAGTCATCCATGAATCAACTTATTTCAAATTCCTATTAGTGTTGACATTTTGACCTCCTCCCATGAATCATGAATGTCCTTACTGGCATCTAAAATGGTGAATCCTTTCCAGGAAGTTGTCAGTTTACTTTGCCCAGAGTCATCAGAGGAATCCCTCTGTGGCAGCTATAGCCTTACCAGATTTATTTCCTAAGTAATAAGACTTGACAGTTGCAATTATTTCTTGATGTACAGACTGCAGAATGGATGTTGTGTTAGCAGGCAACACTGATGTCCTTGTACATTTCCATCAGAGTTCTTGGGTGATCAGGTGCATTGTCAATGAGTAGTAATATTTGGAAAGGAGTCCTTTTTTTGGAGCAGAAGGTCTCAACAGTAGGCTTATAATATCCAGTAAACCATGCTGTAAACAGATGTGCTGTCATCCAGTCTTTGTTATTCCATTTATAGTGTACAGTTAGAGGAAATTTAGCATAATTCTTAAAGGTTCTAGCATTTTTGGAATGGTAAATGAGCATTTCACCTTAAACTTAGCAGCTGCGTTAGACCCTATCAAAGAGAGTCAGCCTGTCCTTTGAAGATGTGAAGCCAGGCATTGACTCCTCTCTAGCTGTGAAAGTCCCAGATGGCATCTTCTTCCCGTGTAAGGATGTTTAGTCTATTTTGAAAATCCGTTGTAGTAGTGTAGCCACCTTCATCAATGATCTTAGCTAGATCTTCTGGATAACTTGCTGCAGCTTTAACGTCAGCACTTGCAGCTTCACCTTGCAGTTTTATGTTATGAAGACAGCTTCTTTCCTTAAACCTCATGACCCAATCTCTACTAGCTTCCAACTTTTCTTCTGCAGCTTGCTTGCTTCTCAGCCTTCATAGAATTGTAGAGAGTTAGAGCTTTGCTCTGGATTAGGCTTTGGCTTAAGGGAATGTTATAGTTGGTTTGATCTTCTCTCCAGACCACTCAAACGTTCTCCATATCAGCAATAAGGCTTTTTTGCTTTCTTATCTTTTGTTCACTGAAGTAGCACTTTTAATTTTCTTCAAGAATGTTTCCTTTGCATTCACAACTTGGCTATTTGGTGCATGAGGCCTAACTTTTGGCCCATCCTGGTGATATGGTTTGGATTTGTGTCCCTGCCCAAATCTCATGTTGAATTGTAATACCCAGTGTTGGAGGAGGGTTTGGTGGGGCGTGATTAGATCGTGGGGGTGGATTTTCCCCTTGCTGTTCTCGTGATAGTGAGTCCTCATGTGATCTGGTTGTTTAAAAGTGGGTAGCACCACACCCTTAACACTATTCCTTCTGCTCCAGCATGTAAAACGTGCCTGCTTCCCCTTCACCTTACACCGTGATTATGTTTCCTGAGGCCTACCCAGCCACACTTCCTGTACAGTCTGCAGAACTGTGAGCCAATTAAACCTCTTTTCTTTACAAATTACCGTCTCAGGTAGTTCTTTATAGCAACACGAGAATGGACTAATGCATTTGGCTTTTGACATGCCTTCCTTACTAAGCTTCCTTATTTGTAGCATTTGATTTGAAGTGAGACATGCAACTGTTTCTTTCACTTAAACACTTAGAGGCCATTGTAGTGTTATAAATTGCCCAAATTTCAATATTGCTGTGTCTTAGGGAATAGGAAGGCCTGAAGAGGAAGAGATGGAGGAATGGCTGGTTAGTGGAGCAGTCAGAGTTCATACACCATTTGTCAATTTAAGTTTGCCGTCTTATATGGGCATAACTTGTGGTACTCCAAAGTACTTAGAACACTAACATTAAAGATCACTGATCACAAATCACCATTATACATACAACAAAATGTTTGAAATATTGAGAGAATTACCAAAATGTGATCCAGAAACAGGAAGTGAGCACATGCTGTTGGAAAAGTGGTACCAATAGATTTGCTTGACACGAGGTTGTCAAAAACCTTCAATTTGTAGATATCACAGTGCCTTCAAAGAGCAGTAAAGCAAAGTACAATAAAACAAGGTATGCCTGTATATTTTTAGGGAGTATCATATAAAATGGTCACCCACAGCATGTATTCCTATCAGTGTCAGGTTCAAGTTAAGGGTTTTTCTTGTCAACCCTATGTAACATTATTATGGAAGTGTTGGTGACAGTTATTAAACAATAAAATGAAATAATGGAATTATTGAGGGCTATAGAGTGCTAAACAGCACAGCTCCTTAGCTTGGCTATAAAAACCTTTTAGCCTTATCTTTCATTGTACCACCACCACCATCAGCTGGGACTAGGTGTCATGGTATCAGTTTCTCTCAAAGCAGTGGTTTTCAGACATGGATGGTGTATGTATTAATATTACTTTTAAAGACAAAAATTATTGTGCAGCCTGATTTCTGTACAGTTAAGTATGATTACTTTATAGTCTTTACATAATATAAGGAATTTACAAATTGAGCTGAAACAAGACCACAGAACAAAATAAAAATTAACATTAGTGTAACATGATATTTTGCTGGCACTAGATTGCTATGGGTCTCATTCTGTATTTAATCTGTTTTTGTATTTTTACTTCAATAACATTCCACTGGTTTTTGTATTTTTAAAATTAACTCAGACCTTCAGGAGATATGCCTTTACTCTTTGGTCCTTCGTTTGATACAAATACAATTGTAAACCCATTTGAAACATTTAGAAATCAGTAAGTCAAAATTAAAGTTACTTTACCACATGAATTATCAGACCCGTAGTGTGAGTGTGGTGGCTCATGCCTGTAATCCCAGTGCTTTGGAAGGCTGAGGCAGGCAGATCACAAGGTCTGGAGTTAAGACCAACATGGTGAAACCCCGTCTCTACTAAAAATACAAAAATTAGCTGGGCCTGGTGGCGCATGCCTGTAATACCAGCTCCTCTGGAGGCTAAGGCAGGAAATTACTTGAACCAGGACCCGGGAGGCAGAGGTTGCAGTGGGCTGAGATCACGCCACTGCACTCCAGCCTGGGCTACAGAGGGAGACTCTGTCTCGAAACAAACAAACAAAAAAACCGTAGTGTGCTAATGCGGATGCACATCGTGTTTTTGCAGGATATGAATATAGAATATGCGTGATTTCTGGAGTTTGCTACAATTCCTTAATGAATATTCTAAGGCAAATCCATCACATACTTTCAATTGCAATAAAATATGTATTTTTTTCTAAATCTTATGTGTCCTTGCATTCATTTTTCCCACTGTCTGGTTTTTCCCCTTTGTAAAGGTCTCTCTCTCTCTCTCTCTCTGTCTAAGGTACCTACTGTCAACAACGGGAAGTGGAGGCCATTACTGAAGGTGTAGAGGAAGATGAAGGATTTTGCTGTTGTGAACCTGGCCATATTCCTCACATGCTTTCATTTAATGCTGCATTTAGCCAGCGATGGCTAGCTTGGGAAGTGATAGTCACAAAGTATATTCTGGAGGGTTATAGCATCACTGATAATAGTGCTGCTTCTATGCTTCAAGTCTTTGATCTTCGGAAAGTACTCACCACTTACTATGTCAAGGTAGGAGTATGTGCCTACTTAGATCTTCAGCTAATCAGAGTTTTTTCTTGGGAATGACATATATATAAGTATATATATATGTATATGCTTTTTTAAACTTATGCTTTGCTTCCAAGTACTTATTTAAATTCTCTAGGATCCAGAATACTCCATAAAAATAAACTACTAACGTCTTCCTTTCTCTTTGTTTACTGGAATTCATTCCATCCATTCATTAATAATAATAGCTAGACATTTGCAGCTTGTGTTTTAGCTTGTGCTAAAGAATATGTACACACAAATGTGCATACACATGTGTATCTTACTTAATACTGTAAAGAAGTATTTCCCTATTTTACAAATAACTTAAGGATCAGAAGTTAACTTGCCCAAGATCCTCTAACAAGTAGAGTTTGGGGCTTAAAACCCAGGCTTGTCTGACTCTTGAGCCCTTGCTCTTGACCACTGCTTTGCACTGCTTTCATTCAACAAACTGAATAAAAGTATTGCAAAATTCAAGAGGTCCCCAAGACCACCCTCACTTCTGACATCAGCTGTAATTTTGGGGTCCCCAAGACCACTCATAGGGTCAGTAAGTTGCTAGAAACACCCACGGAACTCAGTAAAGTTGTCATACTCACATTACACTCCTGTTATTACAGTAGAAGGACACAGATTAAAATCAGCCAAAGGAAGAGATACATAGGATATTGTCCAGAGACACCAAGTCAGGGAGCTTCCAGTTGTCCTTTCACAGTAGAGTTGTGCAGATGCCTGTTTCTCCCAGCAGTGAAGCATGGCTGTACTCACGGGGTGTTGTCCACCAAGGAAGCTTGCTCAAGCTTGATGTCCTGTCACGTAGGCATGGTTGACCATCCACATGGCCAACATAAGTCTCCAGGACGTCCAGAGGTCATGCTGATACTGTGTGGCTCTAGGTCCCCAGCTGAACAAAGACTCTTTAACGGGAAGGGCATCCCAAGGCTGAGAGGTTACCCCCTAGAACCCAAGGGTAAAGGCCAAACCCCTGGTTGGGCAAGGTTAATCCTTTACTGCACAAGATACTCTTATTTTTGCTAAAGAGTTTACAGAAATACAGTATGGTTTTCACTTAGGGGCTTCCAGGTGAAGCCAGTATTTTAAAGAAGGAAATGTGTGCTAAGCTTTAATAACCAACATCTGAATTTTTCACATCGTTTTTTCTTCTCTTTTTTTTTTTTGAGACAGGGTTTCATTCTGTTGCCCAGGCTGGAGTACAGTGGCATAATCGTAGCTCACTGCAGCCTTGACCTCCAGGGCTCAAGCAATACACCCACCTTAACCTCCTGAGTAACTGGGACTACAGGTGCATGCCACCACACCCAGCTAATTTTTAATTTTTTTGTAGAGATGAGGTTTCACTGTGTTGCCCAGGCTCTCAAACTCTGGGCTCAAGTAGTTCTCCCACCTTGGCCTCCCAAAGTGCTGGGGTTATAGGCGTGAGCCACCATCCCCAGCCTGAAATTTTCATATCTTATGTTGTTACCTCTCCTCACCACCTTATTTGCTGATTGGGATGAACATTGAGCCTTCCATTTTATGTTTGGCTTAACCTAACCTCAGGAAGCTAGAGATTGATTTCACAATATTTTTTACTTGTATGTGCGTGTGGCATTTTCTATCTCTAGTTCTAAATATATATCTCTATAACTTGGCCTAGGACCACCAGATGGCCTTAATAACTCTCTATGAGAAATTATTCAAAATAAATGCAGCACAGTAAAGTTTTTTTTACCTCTTTTGAAATATTCTAAGTTCAAAAGCTGTAAAATCCATAGATTAGGGCCAGGCGCGGTGGCTGATACCTGTAATCCCAGCACTTTGGGAGGCCAAGGTGGATGGACCACTTGAGGTCAGGAGTTCAAGACCAGCCTGGCCAACATGGTGAAAACCCATCTCTGCTAAAAATACAAAAACTATCTGGGTGTGGTGGCGGGCGCCTGTAGTCCCAGCTGAGGCATGAGAGTTGCTTGAACCCAGGAGATAGAGGTTGCAGTGAGCCAAGATTATGCCACCACACTCTAACATGGGCGACAGAGTAAGACTCTGTCTGTAAATAAATAAATAATAAAATAAAATAAATAGAATTGTTTTGAAGTTGCTTTGTTGAATTTATGGTTGTGATTTTACAGTATTAGATGTTTTTTCATCCAGTAAGGCCTGAGGTATATTATTATAGTATTCTTAAAATATATATGTAGAATATTGAGGGGGAATAAAATACTTTTTAGTCAGACTAAAAAGTATTTTACTATTTATCATTATAAATAATTGGAATTTATTTCATTGAGGAATCTGAGTTAATTGAAATTGTAATTTAATCTGAATTCTTTTTTTTTGTCTTGTCCATGTTAGGGTATCATTTATTATGTTACAACCTCTTCTAAGCTAGAGGAGTGGCTAGCTAATGAGACAATGCGGGAAGGACTTCGTCTATGTGCTGATCGCAATTATGTCGATGTGGACCCGACCTTTAATCCAAACATTGATGAAGACTATGACCACCGACTGGCAGGCATATCTAGGGAGAGTTTCTGTGTGATTTACCTCAACTGGATAGAGTACTGCTCTTCCCGAAGAGCAAAGGTAGAGTTTATTTCATTGACAACTCTTTGAATCGAGGTTTTTCCAAAGATGCAAAGAATGTCCCTGTTCTTATGAGGTCAGTTTTTCAAGACCTTCCTCTTTCTGATCTTCTGGTTAAGATAACCTAACTGGTTCATTATAGTTGGGCCAAACCAGCTCTGCCAAAACAGGTTAAAGGAAGTGGCCTCCCTCTTTCTTTCATTTGCAGTGTCCCAGTCTCACTGTCCAGGTAGCACCTCCTCCACCCTGGGCATGCACAGGCATGCTCATACATTCACATTCCATGCATTACCCTCCAAAATCTAGTCCTTAAGAAATTCTACCTCTGTCTGCCACACTTAAGGATAATTAAATGTCTTTGTCCCAAATACAAAGTCTAGACCAGTGCTGGCTAATAGACTTTCTGCAGTGTTGGAAATGTGCTGTCACTGCCACATGTGGCTGTGAAACACATGAAATGTGGCTAGTACAACTAAAAAGCTGAATTGTAAATTTTATTTCAGTTTAACTGATTTAAATTTAAGAGCCCATATAGCTAGTGACTATCATATTGGACTGTGTGCATCTCGACCATTGATTTTCAAATGTTAATGTGAGTAAAAAAGACATAGGAACTTGTAAAAATGCAGATTCCTGGGCCCCACCTGCAAGACTCTGATCTAGGTCTAGGCTGAGGATCACCCTAGGTGATTTTAATTCTGGTGGTTCCCAATCCACACATTAGGATAACATGTCTTATCCCAAAAGTAAGATGAGTTAGGGACTTCAGCAACTACGGCTTCCTTCTGGGTCTCATGATTTTTGTGGTAGTATCACACCCCTGGTCAGACTCCATGTAACATAATTGCAGTGCCAAGGCCTGTGATTACAAAGCTAATTCCTACTACCACTGCTGCTTTTTAAGCAAAAGCCTTGTGTAGTTGAACCACCAGTGTTGTATGTACAGATGTACCTGCTATCATGGAGCAGTGTGAGCTACCTTGACAACTGGTGCCTTCGTCATGGTCTAGGAGGTGCATACCGACCATCTTCACATTTAGCACTTGGTTTACTCCTTCCTTTGCCACCACTTAGAGTAAGACAGCCATCATATCAGCCTCTTTTTACTCCATCAGTAAGAACAGGAGCATCTTGTACTTCCTCTCTGAGCAGTGGCCTTTGAGCTTTTATACTAGATGTGCAGTATATACTGAGCAGAGTAGTATATCTTAAGGGATAGTGAGTTGGATAAAATAACCTCACAAAAGGCTCAGAATACCAGCAGACAGTGGCTAGAAATAGAGGACCTCAAAGCTAAACTTCTTTCTTCCAAACATATAGTAAATAGTTTTATTTTTTCATAAATTAAATAAAATACTTTGCATACTGTTCTCAAATCCTTGAACTGACTTTTGTTGGGGAGAGTAATGGGAACAGTCATATTATTCTATAGCTCTTCTTTGGCTTAGATGATATTGGCTATTTTGTTGCGATTTAATCATGATGTTTTGGGCTAGGAGTTCACAGTCTACCCACTCAGGAACAGGGTTCCATCCTACCTTAAGGACCTTTCTCTTAGAGGTTATTGCTGAAGTCATGAACATGGCTCAAGGAAGTCCTCCTGATTGGTAATAAATCATATATTCAAAAGGTTTACCTCTAAACTTGGGTATCCCCAGTCTCATCAGGCAGCTTATTTCACTAATCCTGGTCTGTTTTGTTTTCTGCTCTTACAATCTGTTTAGGAGAAAATTATCAGTTGTATTTTTCCAGCTATATAGTCTTCCCATCTGCTCTAGTTTTTCTTTTAAGTTGAACAAGATTATCTTCATCTCCTTAAGATCTTGCATGCTATTCCCTGAATCAGCATTCCCAGAATAACCTTTTCCTGGGGACATTAATCAGGCCAGACTTGCTGACTCCAAGCTGTAGTGCCCTCATCTGAATGTTTAAAAGCTGCCTCAGACCCTTCTTCCATAGTTTCCTTTCAAGATAGTGTAAGATTGATCCTGAACTAACTGCATTAAAATTACCTTCAATGGGAAAATGAAAAGATTCATCTCAGTTTCTTTCTCCTACTTTTCAAACGATAAGTATTTCTTTCACTTTGTTGTTAGTATTAGCAAGAATTCTTGGTGAGAATTTCTAATGCAATTTAGGGAGTAGGGCACACGCCTTCTCCAACAGTAACAAAATAGTGCTACCAGGCTTGAACTAATTTTTTTCTTTCAGCAAATTAAAGATGTTGCTATACTGTCTTCTGGCTTGCATTGTTTCTGATGAGAAGTCTGCTGTCATTCTTTTCTTTGTTCCTCTGAAAAAAAATGGTAGGTACAATATAATATCTTTTTTCACTGGCTGCTTTTAAGATTTTCTCTTTATTACTGGTTTTAAGCAATTTAAATATGATGTGCCTTAGTGTAGTTTTCTCATGTTTCTTTTTTTATTATTATTATACTTTAAGTTCTGGGATACATGTGCAGAACACACAGGTTTGTGGCATGAGTATACACATGCCATGGTGGCTTGCTGCACCCATCAACCTGTCATCTACATTAGGTATTTCTCCTGAGCTATCCCTCCCATAGCCCCCCACACCCCGACAGGCCCCGGTGTGTGATGTTCCCCTCCCTGTGTCCATGTGTTCTCACTGTTCAACTCCCACTTATGAGTGAGAACATGCAGTGTTTGGTTTTCTGTCCCTGTGTTAGTTTCCAGCTTCATCCATGTCCCTGCAAAGGACATGAACTCATCCTTTTTTATGGCTGCATAGTATTTCATGTTATATATGTGCCACATTTTCTTTATCTAGTCTATCATTGATGGGCATTTGGGTTGGTTCCAAGTCTTTGCTATTGTGAACAGTGCTGCAATAAATATACGTGTGCATGTGTCTTTATAGTAGAATGATATATAATCCTTTGTGTATATACCCAAAATGGGATTGCTGGGTCAAATGGCATTTCTGGTTCTTGATCCTTGGGGAATCGCCACTCTATCTTCCACAATGATTGAACTAATTTACACCCCCACCAACAATGTAAAAGCGTTCCTATTTCTTCACATCCTCTCCAGCACCTGTTGTTTCCTGACTTCTTAATGATTGCCATTCTAACTGGAGTGAGATGGTATCTCATTGTGGTTTTGATTTGCATTTCTCTAATGACCATTGATGATGAACTTTTTTTCACGTTTGTTAGCCACATAAATGTCTTCTTTTGAGAAGTGTCTGTTCATATCCTTTACCCACTTTTGGATGGGGTTTTTTTTTTCTTGTAAATTTAAGTTCCTTGTAGATTCTGGATATTAACCCTTTGTCAGATAGGTAGATTGCAAAAATTTTCTCCCATTCTGTAGGTTGCCTGTTCACTCTGATGATAGTTTCTTTTGCTGTACAAGCTCTTTAGTTTAATTAGATCCCATTTGTCAGTTTTGGCTTTTGTTGCCATTGCTTTTGGTGTTTTAGTCATGAAGTCTTTGCCCATGCCTATGTCATGAATGGTATTGCCTAGTTTTTCTTCTAGGGTTTTTATGGTTTTAGGTCTTACATTTAAGTCTTTAATCCGTCTTGAGTTAATTTTTGTATAAGGTGCAAGGAAGGGGTCCCGTTTCAGTTTTCTGCATATGGCTAGCCAATTTTCCCAACACCATTTATTAAATAGGGAATCCTTTCCCCATTGTCTTGTTTTTGTCAGGTTTGTCAAAGATCAGATGGTTGTAGATGAGTGGCATTATTTCTGAGGCCTCTGTTGTGTTCCATTGATCTATATATCTGTTTTGGTACCAGTACCATGCTGTTTTGGTTACTGTAGCCTTGTAGTAGAGTTTGAAGTTAGCTTTATTCTTTTTGCTTAGGATTGTCTTGGCTATGCGGGCTCTTTTTTTGATTCTATAGGAAATTTAAAGTAGTTTTTTCTAATTCTTAGAAGCAAGTCCGTGGTAGCTTGATGGGGATAGCATTGAATCTGTAAATTACTTTGGGCAGTATGGCCATTTTCACAATATTGATTCTTCCTGTCTATGATCATGGAATGTTTTTCCATTTGTTTGTGTCCTCTCTTATTTCCTTGAGCAGTGGTTTGTAGTTCTCCTTGAAGAGGTCCTTCACATCCTTGTAAGCTGTATTCCTAGGTATTTTATTCTCTTTGTAGCAATTGTGAATGAGAGTTCACTCATGATTTGGCCCTCTGTCTGTTATTGCTGTATAGGAATGCTTGTGATTTTTGCACATTGATTTTTTATCCTGATACTTTGCTGAAGTTGCTTATCAGCTTAAGGAGATTTTGGGCTGAGACAATGGGGTTTTCTAAATCTACAGTCACTTCATCTGCAAACAGAGACAATTTGACTTCCACTCTTCCTATTTAAATACCCTTTATTTCTTTCTCTTGGCTGATTGCCCTGTCTAGAACTTCCAATACTGTGTTGAGTAGGAGTGGTGAGAGAGGGCATCCTTGTCTTGTGCCGGTTTTCAAAGGGACTGCTTTCAGTTTTTGCCCATTCAGTATGATATTAGCTGTGGGTTTGTCATAAATAGCTCTTATTATTTTGAGATAAGTTCCATCAATATCTAGTTTATGGAGAGTTTTTAGCATGAAGGGCTGTTGAATTTTATTGAAGGCCTTTTCTGCATCTATTGAGATAATCATGTGGTTTTTGTCATTGGTTCTGTTTATGTGATGGATTACGTTTATTGATTTGCATATGTTGAACCAGCCTTGCATCCCAGTGATGAAGCCAACTTGATCATGGTGGATAAGCTTTTTGATGTGCTGCTGGATTCTGTCTGCCAGTATCTTATTGAGGGTTTTCTCATTGATGTTCATCAGGTATATTGGCCTGAAATTTTCTTTTTTTGTTGTGTCTCTGCCAGGTTTTGGTATCAAGATGATGCTGGTCTCATAAAATGATTAGGGAGGAATCCCTCTTTTTCTGTTTGGAATAGTTTCAGAAGGAATGGTACCAGCTCTTCTTTGTACCTCTGGTAGAATTCAGCTGTCAGTCCGTCTGGTCCTGGGCTTTTTTTGGTTGGTAGGCTATTAATTTCAGAACTTGTTATTGATCTATTCAGGGATTCGACTTCTTGGTTTATACTTGGGAGGGTGTGTGTGTCCAGAAATCTATCCATTTCTTCTAGACCTTCTAGTTTATTTGCATAGAGGTGTTTATAGTATTCTCTGATGGTAGTTTGTATTTCTGTGGGATCAGTGGTGATATCCCCTTTACCATTTTTATTGTGTCTATTTGATTCTTCTCTCTTTTCTTCTTTATTAATCTAACTAGCAGTCTATCTATTTGTTGATCTTTTCAAAAAACCAGCTCCTGGATTCATTTTTTGAAGGGTTTTGTTATGTCTCTATCTCCTTCAGTTCTGCTCTGATCTTAGTTATTTCTTGTCTTCTACTACCTTTTGAATTTGTTTGCTCTTGCTTTTCTAGTTCTTTTAATTGTGATGTTAGGGTGTTGATTTTAGATCTTTCCCACTTTTTTCTGTGGGCATTTAGTGCTATAAATTTCTCTCTAAACATTGTTTTAGCTGTGTCTCAGAGATTCTGGTATGTTGTGTCTTTGTTCTCATTGGTTTCAAAGCACTTATTTATTTCTGCCTTGATTTCATTATTTACCCAGTAGTCACTCAGGGGCAGGTTTTTCAGTTTCCATGTAGTTGTGCAGTTTTGAATGATTTTCTTAATCCTGAGTTCTAATTTGATTGCACTGTGGTCTGAGAGACCGTTTGTTTTGATTTCTGTTCTTTTGCATTTGCTGAGGAGTGTTTTACTTTCAATTATGTGGTCAATTTTAGAATAAGTGCAATGTAGTGCTGAGAAGAATGTATATTCTGTTGATTTGGGGTGGAGAGTTCTGTAGACGTCTATTAGGTCTGCTTGGTCCAGAGCGGAGTTCAAGTCCTGAATATCCTTGTTAATTTTCTATCTCGTTGATCTAATATTGACAGTGGGGTGTTAAAATCTCCCACTATTATTGTGTGGGAGTCTAAGTCTCTTTGTAGGTCTCTAAGGACTTGCTTCAGTAATCTGGGTGCTCCTGTATTGGGTGCATATATATTTAGGATAGTTGGCTCTTCTCGCTACATTGATCCCTTTACCATAGCTTTTCTTTGTCTTTTTTGATCTTTGTCGGTTTAAAGTCTGTCTTATCAGAGACTAGGATTGCAACCCCTGCTTTTTTTTTTTTTTTTTTTTTGCTTTCCATTCACTTGGTAAATATTCTTCCATCCCTTTATTTTGAGCCTATGTGTGTCTTTGCACATGAGATGGGTCTCCTGAATACAGCACACCGATGAGTCTTGACTCTATCCAATTTGCCAATGTGTGTCTTTTAATTGGGGCATTTAGCCTGCTTACATTTAAGGTTAATATTGTTATATGTGAATTTGATCCTATCATTATGATGTTAGCTGGTTGTTTTGCCCATTAGTTGATGCAGTTTCTTCATAGTGTCAATGGTCTTTACAATTTGTTAAATTTACAGTACCAGTGGCTGGTACTGGTTTTCCCTTTCCATATTTAGTGCTTCCTTCAGGAGCTCTTGCATGGTGGTGACAAAAATCTCTCAGCATTTGCTTGTCTGTAAAGGATTTTATTACTCCTTAGCTTATGAAGCTTAGTTTGGCTGGATATGCAATTCTGGGTTGAAAATTCTTTTCTTTAAGAATGTCGAATACTGGCCCCCACTGTCTTCTGGCTTGTACGGTTTCTGCCGAGAGATCCGCTATTAGTCTGATGGGCTTCCCTTTGTGGGTAATCCGACCTTTCTCTCTGGCTGCCCTTAACATTTTTTCCTTCATTTCAACCTTGGTGAATCTGACGATTATGTGTCTTGGGGTTGCTCTTCTTGAGGAGTATCTTTGTGTTGTTCTCTGTATTTCCTGAATTTGAATGTTGGCCTGTCTTGCTAGGCTGTGGAAGTTCTAGATAATAATCCTGAAGAATGTTTCCAAGTTGATTTCATTCTCTGCATCACTTTCAAGTACACTAATCAAATGTAGGTTTGGTCTTTTCACATAGTCCCATATTTCTTGGAGGCTTTGTTCGTTCCTTTTCATTCTTTTTTCTCTCATCTTGTCTTCATGCTTTATTTCATTAAGTTGATCTTCAATCTCTGATATCCTTTCTCCTGCTTGATCGATTCGGCTATTGATACTTTTGTATGCTTCACAAAGTTCTCATGCTGTTTTTCAGCTCCATCAGGTCATTTATGTTCTTCTCTAAACTGGTTATTCTAGTTAGCAATTCCTCTGACCTTTTTTCAAGGTTCTTAGCTTCCTTGCATTGGGTTAGAAGATGCTCCTTTAGCTTGGAGGAGTTTGTTATTACCCATGTTCTGAAGCCTACTTCTGTCAATTTGTCAAACTCATTCTCCATCTAGTTTTGTTTCCTTGCTGGCGAGGAGTTGTGATCCTTTGGAGGAGAAAAGGCATTCTGGTTTTTGGAATTTTCAGCCTTTTTGCACTGGTTTTTCCTCATCTTCGTGGATTTATCTACCTTTGGTCTTTGATGCTGGTGACCTTCGGATGGGGTTTCTATGTGGACGTCCTTTTGGTTGATGATGATGCTATTCCTTTCTGTTTGTTAGTTTTCCTTCTAACAAGCCCCTCTGCTGCAGGTCTGCTGGAATTTGCTGGAGGTCCACTTCAGACCTTGTTTGCCTGGGTATCACCAGTGGAGGCTGCAGAACAGCAAAGATTGCTGCCTGTTCCTTCTTCTGGAAACTTCGTCCCAGAGGGGCACTCGGCAGGTGCCAGTCAGAGCTCTCCTGTATGAGGTGTCTGTCGACCCCTGCCGGGAGGTGTCTCCCAGTCAAGACGCACAGGGGTCAGGGACCCACTTGAGGAGGCAGTCTGTCCCTTAGCAGAGCTGGAGTGCTGTGCTGGGAGATCCGCTGCTCTCTTCAGAGCCAGCAGGCAGCGACATTTAAGTCTGCTGAAGCTGTGCCCACAGCCACCCCTTCCCCCAGGTGCTCTGTCCCAGGGAGATGGGAGTTATATCTATAAGCCCCTGACTGGGGCTGCTGCCTTTCAGAGATGCCCTGCCCAGAGAGGAGGAATCTAGAGAGGCAATCTGGCTACAGTGGCTTTGCTGAGCTGCGGTGGGCTCTGCCTGGTTCGAACTTCCTGGCAGCTTTGCTTACACTGTGAGGGGAAAACCGCCTACTGAAGCCTCAGTAATGGCAGATGCCCTTTCCCCCACCAAGCTTGAGCATCCCAGGTCAACTTCAGACTGCTGTGCTGGCAGCAAGAATTTCAAGCCAGTAGATCTTAGCTTGCTGGGCTCTGTAGGGGTGGGATCCACTGAGCTAGACCTCTTGGCTCCCTGGCTTCAGCCCCCTTTCCAGGGGAGTGAACGGTTCTGTCTCGCTGGCGTTCCAGGCGCCACTGGGGTATGAAAACTGGCAGCTAGTTCAGTGTCTGACCAAATGGCTGCCCAGTTTTGTGCTTGAAACCCAGGGCCCTGGTGGTGTAGGCACGCAAGGGAATCTCTTGGTCTGTGGGTTGTGAAGACCATGGGAAAAGCATAGTATCTGGGCCAGAATGCACTGTTCCTCACGGCACAGTCCATCACAGCTTCCCTTGGCTAGGGGAGCAAGTTCCCCAACCTCTTGCGCTTCCCAGGTGAGGCAACACCCCACCCTGCTTCGGCTTGCCCTCTGTGGGCTGCACCTACTGTCTAACCAGTACCAATGCGATGAGCAGGGTACTTCAGTTGGAAATGCAGAAATCACTTGCTTTCTGCCTTGATGTTGCTGGGAGCTGCAGACCGGAGCTGTTCATGTTCGGCCATCTTGCCAGCCACCTGTTTCTTGTTCTTGAAGTTCATTGAGATTCTTGAATCTGTAAGTACATAATTTTTTTCAGATTTGGAAACTTTTCATGATTTAAAAAAATCTATTAAAGACATGCTTTATTAATACAAACACACACAAACTATAAAGGACTAAGAAATATAAATATCTGTGTCATAAGCAAACATTCAGGATCGACAGAATGATCAAAGGTGACTGCAACAAACTGGATTCCTATCTATGGTGGAGGGGGGACCCCAGCTGTAACAGCTTTTCCAATTCTCTCTCCCATCCAGAACCATGAGAGGCACGCCATTTGAGGGGAGGTGGGCAATCTGATGCTCCTCAGACAGGTCAAAATTCTCAAAGTCTATAGGATTAAAAAGTCTATAGGATTAAAAGGGGAGCATTTTTCTACTTCTGGATAGGTGTCATCGAGGCAGGAATAGAGGTGGTTTTAGCTTTAACAGTCTTCTCAGTCATAAGGCCCAGACCCCAGCTTCAGCCCATCCTTAGGAGCCACACAGGTGCCTGGTTCTCTGTTTTCCTTATCAATAAGGATCAGAGTACTTATTCTGGATTACTCCAAGACTCTCCCTCCACCATTATTAAAAATAGTTTTTTCTGTTTTCCTCTACCCCTTTTGCAGGAACTCCAATTATATTTATATTAGGCTGCTTGATTGTCCTACAGCTCCCTGATGCCCTGTTCATTTCAGTCTTTTTCCTCTCTGTATTTCATTTTGCATAGTTTCTATTGCTAAGTTTTTGAGATCATTTATCTTTTCTTCTGAATTAATATACCAGTAATCCCATTCAGTATATTTTTTATCTCAGACATTGCTTCATTTTGTGTCTAGAAGTTTGATTTGGGTCTTTTTTACAAATCTTCCATGTCTCATTCAGCATGCTCAGTCATTCCTCTGCCTTCTTGAGCTTATGGAATATAGTTAAAATAGTTGTTTTAATATCCTTCTGGGTTAAGCCTAACATCAGTGTCAGTTGTGGGTCAGTTTTGATTGAGTGGTTAATTGGTTGTTATTATGGGTCCTATTTTCCTGCTACTTGCATGCCTGTCAATTTTTTATTAGATGCCAGTCTTTATGAATTTTACTCTCAAGGGTGCTGGGTATTTCTGTATTCCTGTAAATAATTCTTGAACTTTGTTTTGTGACACAGTTAAATTCTTTGGGGACAGTTTGATCCTTTCAGGGCTTGCTTTGGAGGGACCAGAGCAGCTGTTAATCTGGGGCTAATTCTTCCCCATGACCAAGACAATGCCATCCTGAGTGTTCTAGCCAGTCCCAAGGTTTTCTGCTGTTCCTTTGTATTCCGTTCAGATGATTCTTTTCTCAGCCTAGGGTCCTCTTTGTGTGTGCTGATCAGCACTCTGCTGCAGATCTCCGAGTTCCCTCGCCTCCCTCTCTCAGTAGCTCTCTCTACCACTCTACCCTGTGAGCTCCAGCTGACTCAGAGGCCTCTGGCTCAATTTGTGCTCCCCTTTCTTGTGCTGTGGTCTGGAAACTCTCTAGGTAATAAGCTCAGTCAGTTGTAGAGCTACCTCGTTTGTTTCCTGTCTCTCAGGGACCGGTGTCCAGTGTCTGAAAACTGTTGTGTCATGTATTCTGCCCAGTCTTTGGCTGTTTCAGCTAGGGGGGTAAATATGCTCTCTATTGAATCATCTTGGCTGAGGTAAATCTGAATTAAAAAAAAAATTTCTCATCACAGAAACAATACATTTTTAGTCTAGAAAGTTGACAGGGGAAGGGAGGTAGAGAAGAAGAAAAAAAGAATGAAGATCACCCGTCATTTGATCACCTTCAACTTCAAGTCTACACCCATTCTCTTTTATTTTTCTTTTGTATTTTAAACTAGTGCTCTCATACTCATTTATTTACTGTTTTGTAACCTGGACCCAAATTTTTTTTCAAAATGCCTACTTGATGAAACTAGAGTACGTGCTGTAAGAGGTAATATGTCTTTAGAAACAATCTAATTGGCAAGCAACTGGGATATCTCTAACACAGTCGCCACTAACTAAATTATCAAGTTAATGATAATTAACCTATCAACAGTAAGTTAATATCTTAGACTGTTCCCCTATTGTATTTATAAGTTAATGGTTTATAAAGCAAAAATAAATATCATTGGCAAAGTTAGAATAATTAAGCTAATTATTAGCCTGTATCATTGATTCTTCACCTTTAGCATGTATTAGAATCACCTGGAGAGTGATTGCTTGACCCCACCTCCAGAATTTGATTTCAGAGATCTGGAGTGGCCAGAGATTTGCATTTCTAACAAGTTTCCAGGTGATGATGATACTGCTGGTCTTAGGACTATACTTTGAGAAGCACTGCCCTAGATTATTTTTTGGTAACTGAGATACTACCAAGATTTTCTTTAGTATTATGTAAGGTAATCAGTGCTTATTATTTGGGCTTTCTCAGAGGGAGAAACAGAGGAAAGTTACCAGCTTCTTTCAATTGTAAGGTATGTAATTGTTAAAAAATAAAAAGTTTGAGGGGAAACAATATTTTATGAATATCAACTTGATTTTCTTTACTACGTTTATAGTCACTAATAGGCTAACTCACCTGCCACTAACAGCCTGCTTGTCAAGTTATGGTCAAAAATAAGTAGTTAAGAAAAAGAAAAAAAGAAATAAGTAGCTGATAGATAGAAATATTGTATTTTCAGGAGAGGGTGATATCAATAATCCCAGTAAGTACTTTGAAATCTTTAGCTAAAATCCTATTATTTTATAATAGAGTCAGGTTTTTTTTGTTTTATTATGTTCCATTATTATGAAATTATAGATTTTATTTAAGGATTCCAAAGAAACTCCCCATACACATTCATGCTTCATTTCATACAGTTTTATTAAGTTTATTTTGAGGAGATAGAAATTATGTACTCTTTGAATTCTTTATCATTTCGCTATATTATTTAGATTTATGATTTGTTAAATACTTACATACCTTTCTGATAACTAATGTTTTTTGTTTTTTTAAAGCCTGTGGATGTGGACAAAGATTCATCCCTAGTGACTCTCTGTTATGGACTCTGTGTTCTGGGACGGAGAGCTTTGGGGACTGCATCCCATCATATGTCCAGGTAAAGAAGGCATTTCTATTCTGAGGTAGAGAGTATGGGAAGCTCTATAACCTAAATCTAAAATCATTTTTCATGGACACATGCATTCTATGCTAATTTATTGTAAAGTCTTTTTAGGTTTTATATTTCTATACATCATCTTCTTGAACATAGGTGAGCTGTCCTAACTGGTTAACAGAACTGGTTTTTAAAATTCACACATATGTGGGTAGCCACTGATAATGAGAATATAATGAATTTAAGACATTTTAAAATATAACCACCCCATGAATTTTGATTGGCCTCCTCCTGTTTACATCTATTTTTCTAATAAATTCATTCATTTCTATTTTTCCATTTTTCCTTGCAGTCTTTGTCCAGGGTATTTATACTTCTAATATAGTAATATGTTAGATTTGGAGACTCTAAATCTAAACTGGATTTCCTAACATATACATCCAAATGAATCAGAATTAAGAAATACCACATATTTTGAATTTTTTTCTGTGATAACTACATGTTTTTCATTAAGCTTTTCTTAATTTATTTTAACTTATAGGCTCTTTGCCTGTTGTTTATTTTCATGGACTCACTATTACAGTGGTTTATAAATAAGGGTCCCAGGTCAGACAGGCCCTGTCTCTTGTGATCCTGGTTCAGGGTTCTGACATTAGTTCCTGGAATCTGTATTTTCAAAACACTCCCAGGTGATTCTGATGCACACTCAGATGTAAGAATCAGTGTCATGGAAGACCTTTGTCAAAACATGTGAACTTTTATCTCCAATCTTAACAGTAATTTAGAGTCATTCCTCTATGGATTGCATGCCCTATTTAAAGGAGATTTCCGTATTTCTTCAATTCGAGATGAATGGATCTTTGCTGACATGGAATTGCTAAGAAAAGTAGTAGTCCCTGGGATCCGTATGTCCATTAAACTTCATCAGGTAAGAAGATGAGATTTTTCTAATTCATTACTAGTGTTTACTGATCCTTCTTCACATGATTTCAGTATTAGTCCATTCTCACGCTGCTGTAAGGAATACCCGAGCCTGGGCAGTTTATAAAGGAAAGAGGTTCAATTGACTCACAGTTTCCACAGGGGTGGGGAGGCCTCAGGAAACTTACAGTCATGGCGGAAGGGGAGGCAAACACATCCTTCTTCATATGGTGGCAACAAGGAGACGTGCCAAGCAAAAGGGGGAGAAACCCTTATAAAGCCATCAGATCTCATGAGAACTCACTCGCTATCATGAGAACAGCAGCATGGGGTTAACTGCTCCCATGATTCAATTACCTCCCACCGGTTCCCTTCCAGGACACGTGGGGATTATGGGAACTACAATTCAAGATGAGATTTGGGTGAGGACACAATACCATATCAGCTTCCAAGTTATGTTTCTTAGGAACCTTTTGAGAAATATTCTGATCTGAATAAAAGAAAAATGTGATTTCATGACAAGATATATTAAATCTTTAAAACCTGAACCTATGTTTCTAATAGTAAATTTGAATATTAACATTAGAGAGTGACTAATACAGGCATGAAATGTGAAGAAAAAGAGAAATTATTTACAAGCTGTAAGTAAGGGTCCTTGGCCCCCATAATACTTATTTTGACTTCATATTATTGTAATTCCTGCCTATTCCCTGTATGAATATTAGCTAACTCTAAATGTAGCATAGTAACACTTCAGGAATGTTACAAGTGCTGCTGTTACTGAATGATGAATTTCATTCCATGTGTTATATAGAATAATAGGTGGTTAGGACAGACTTAGGCTTAGCTAAATATCTTAGTAGGGTAATAACATTAAAGTGAGGCCCCACAATGCATTTCTAAAGCCCTAGATGATTGCAAGAATATATCATGAAATTAAGTACTGGCACTTGTTCCTCCATTCCACTGGACAGTAGTTATCAGATCTGATGATAGAGACCCCGTGATAAGACTCATTGAAGTGTATCTGCAGTGCTCAAATCTAATTGAATCTTTTGCCCCCAGATAAAATGTGACTTACTCTTCAAGTCATTATAGTGTAATCTAAAGTGTGGGAATTAAGTTAAAAACCTCACATTCTTTAGGAACATGACTAATAAGGGACACATTATTTGAAAATCTCTGTGAAAAATGGAATACTATTTGAGGATGATGCCCTGGGGAAATATTAATTTGGGATCAAATAGAATTGTCCATCTTCAGACTAGTTTTAGAGTTTTGAGACAAAATTCAGTGCATTTCAAAAAAAGGTAATTCTTCAGATTAAAACGTTTTTAAAACTTAGACATTTCTGGAAAGGTACCAAGTATGTATTTGCTTTATAAGAAATACTCTCTTTCATATAGCATAATTTTCTAATAGTTTCTGACAAACTTCTTCAATTAATTCTAAATGTTATCACAGATATTTTATCTCAACTTGTCTGAGATGAAACTGAGCACAGAATTAAAGCCTCTGATGCCTTGGGTGCCTGCCCCTAGTCTCTCCTTACAGGACTCTCTTGCCTGTTGCTGCCAGGTCTCTTTCCTTAAATATTCCTTTGGCTGTGGCATTATTGCCGATATCAGTGATTCTTTACTTTATATTCCGGCCCAACACACTTGGATATAGCACACTCCCATCATTAGCCTGGACTGACAACATTTATAAAGAGGGAGGTGAGAATGTAGAATTGGAACCAAGAAGCCATGGAGGGCTGAGGGGAGGAGAGGAAGCGGAGAATGTAATGCAACCTGGAGAAGTTCCTTAATTCTGATATACCTTCTAGGAGGGTGGAGATTGACCTATAAAGTCACAAACAACAGCCATATATTGATCGTCACTTTGAGCAAGACATTAGGTTGTCTATGAGGATCTCTCAGGCAGGAAAATCTGGATGTGTAAATCAGTACTGATCATTGCCAAAGTTCATGTGCTCATGAAAATCCATAAAAGTGAACAATAGGCTTATATACTAAAAGAAAGGATATATGCATCTACCTTAGAACCCAACAATTCTACTTCTAGATGTTTACACAAGAGAATTAAAGTACAATTGATTCTTGAACAGCACAGGTTTGAACTGCATAGCTACATTTATACACAGATTTTTTCAGTAAATGTATTGGAAACTTTTTTGGAAATTCGCAACAATTTGAAAAAGATGAACTACAAAGCCTAGAAATACCAATAAAATAAGACAAACTTAGGTATGTCATGAATGCATAAAATATACATAGATACTAGTTTATTTTATTATTTGCTACCATAAAACACACAGAAATCTGTTATAAAAAGTTAAAATTTATCAAAACTTAACAAAAACACAGACTATACATGGCACCATCTGCAGTTGAAAGAAATGTAAACAAACATAAAGATGGAGTATTACATCGTAACTACATAAAGTCAACTGTGGTACATATTAATATTATGTACTACAGTAATTTCGTAGGCACCTTCTGTTGCTATTGCAGTGAGCTCAAATGTTGGGAGTATGCTTAAAACGCCGTGTGGCACTAATCATATCTGTGTGAGCAGTTCGCCTTTCCAGTAAATTGTGTATTTCAATAAAAAGTGATCTCTTGCAGTTCTTGTGTATTTCTCATTGTGTTTAGTGCAGTACCATAAACCTTAAATAACCCCATGGGACCCATACAAAGTGCTACTAGGGATGCTGAAAGGGTCCCCATGAAACAGAAAAGTCATGACATTAAAAGGAAAGGTTGAGTTGCTTGATATGTGCCGTACATTGAGGTCTGCAACTGTGGTTGCCCACCATTCCAAGATAAGTGAATCCATCTTAAGGATGAGTGTGGAAAAAAAGAAAATTCGTGAAGCTTCCACGGTTACTACACCAGCAGGTGGAAAACCTTGCGCATTTTACAAAATACCTTTTCATCTCATGTTGAAAATAATAGCTTTTTTGTTGGATGCAGGATTGCTATAAGAAAGGCATACCTATAAACACTAATGTGATTCAAGAAAAAGCGACGTCATTATATGGCAGCTTTAAAGCATTACGAAGGTGAAGGACCTAAAGCTGGAGAATTTAATGCCAGCAAAGGATGGCTTGATAATTTTAGAAAGAGCTTTGGCTTTAAAAACATCAGGAAAACAGGAGAAGCAGCTTCTGCCAACCAAAAGGCAGCAGACAAATTCCCAGATGCCATTAAGAAAATCATTGAGGAAAAAGGATATCTGCCTCAACAGATCTTTAATGCAGGTGAAAGTGCCCTATTCTGCAGCGGGGGTTGGGGGTGGGGAAGCCACAAAGGACATTTTTTAGTAAGGAAGAGCACCAAGCACCAAAATTTAAGGCAGGAATGGGTAAGCTAAGTTTACCGTTTTGTGCAAATGCAGAGAGGGGTTTATGAGCAGGACTGCCTTTACCTATAAAGCCGCTGACCCCTAAGCCTTGAGGGGAAAAGATAAACACCAACTGCTATTTTGATTGTACAGCAAGAAGGCCTAGACAAAGAGAACTCGTCCTGGTTTGGTTCCACCAATACTTTGTCCCTGAAGTCAGGAAGTACCTTGCCAGTAAAGGACCTTCTTTTAAAGTTCTTTTGATATTGGACAATGCCTGTGGCCACCCAGAACCTCATGAGTTCAACACTGAAGGTGTGGAGGTGGTCTGCTTGCCTCTAGACAACATCTCTAATTCAGCCTCCAGATCAGGGTACGATAAAGACCTTTAAGGCTCATTACACATGGTACTCAATGGAAAGGATTGTCAGTGCTATGGAAGAAAACCCTGATAGAACATCATGAAAGTCTAGAAAGATTACACCATTGAAGATGCCATTGTTGTTATAGAAAAAGCCATGAAAGCCATCAAATACAAAACAATAAATTTCTGCTGGAGAAAACTGTCCAGATGTTGTACATGACTTCACAGGATTTATGACAGAGCCAATCAAGGAAATCATGAGATTGTGGATATGGCAAAAAAAAAAAAAGGCGGGGATGAAGGATTACAAGGTGTGGCTCTTGGACAAATTCAAGAGGTATTAAGCACCACACTAGAAGTATTAACAGAAGATAACTTGATGGAGATGAGTGCTTCCAAACCAGTGCCAGATGATGAGGAAGACAAGGAAGCAGTGCCAGAAAACAAGTTGACTTTACACAGTCTGGCAGAGTGATTCGGATTATTCAAGACTGATTTTGACTTCTTTTACAGTATGGACCCTTCTGTGATATGGGCGCTAAAGCTAAAGCATAAGGTAGAAGAAGAATTGGTACTATATGGAAACGTTTTTAAAGAAATGAAAAAGGAAAAATGTCAGAAAAGTACAGTGTTTTTTTGGTAAAGTTACACCAAGTGTGCCTGCTTCTCTTCCCTCTCCTTCCACCTCTTCCACCTCTGCCACCTCTGCCACCTCTGAGACTGCAAGACCAACCCCTCCTCTTCTTCCTTCTCAGCCTATTCCAAATGTGAGATGACAAAGATGAAGACCTTTATGATGATCCACTTCTACTTAATGAACAGTAAATATATTTTCTCTTCCTTATGATTTTCTTAATAACATTTTCTTTTCTCTAGCTTACATTATTATAAGAATACAGTAAATAATATGTATAAAATACAAAATATGTGTTAATTGACTATGTTATTGGTAAGGCTTCCAGTCAACAGTAAGGTATTTGTAGTTAACATTTTTGGGGGAGTCAAAGGTTATACATGGATTGTAGAGTGCATAGGGATAGGCACCCCAACCCCTGCATTGTTTCAGGGTCGACTCTGTATGTCTACACAAAGACTTAAACACAGATGTTTACAGTGTTTTTATTCATAATAACCTCCAGCTGGAAACTACTCAAATGTCCATTAGCAGACAGGCGTACAAATTATGGTATATCCACACAACAGAATATTACTCAGCAATAAAAAGAAACTGATAACAAACAGTAGATCAGTGGTTACTTGAAGTTCAGAGAGTGAATGCCAGAGGCAGGAAGGAACTTTTTGAGGTGATGGAAATGCTCTATATCTAGATTGCAGCAGTGGTTACCTGGGTATGCACATTTGTCAAGATGCATCTAACTGTACACTTAAAATAGGTGCATTTTGTTGTAAATCATATTTCAAACTTGACTTTTAAGAAGATTGTTTTCCAGAGAGCTGAAAATATAAAATTTCTATTAACCTTTGCCTTTCAGACATAGTCTTTGATGATGTACTTTTAGTACTTCATAGGTGTTTTTGAACTTTTTTCTGTATAGTTCTTTCCCCACCCCCTCCAACCTTATGTATTACATGTGCTTACTTTTTGGTAATTAAAACTGTTATGTTGGACGTGATGACTCACGCCTGTAATCCCAGCACCATTGGGAGGCCAAGGTGGGAGGATCTCTAGAGTCCAGGAGTTTGAGACCTGCCTGGTCAACATAGTGGGACTGTGTCTCTGTGAAAAAGAAACAAATATTAGCCAGGCAAGGTATCGCATGCCTTTAGTCCCAGCTACTTGGGAAGCTGAGATGGGAGATCACTTGAGTCCAAGAGTTTGAGGTTACAGTGAGCTATGATTGCGTCGCTGCACTCCAGCCTGAGCGACAGACCAAGACCTTGTCTCTAAAAAAAACCCCAATAAGAAACTGTTATGATCTGTGCAGTATTTACTATTTCATATTGTCCTACATGTACACAGTACTTTCATATGCATTAGATCACCACAACCCAGAAAGTTATTTTCATCCCAATTTTGTAGAAGAAGATTAACCAAAACTCAGATGAAGCAAATTGCTTTTTTCATCTGTTCTCTTTCTTGTCCTCTATTTAATTGCTTTTGTAAAATATCTTTCCTTCTTATTTATTTTCCTTTATTAGTACTCTTTGAGGATTACGTAGTTATTAGAACTAAAACCAATCAAAATCCAAATGAGTTTACGATATGTGCTGAAAATTTTATAGTCTGTGATATCCTTGAGGAAGGAATAATTTCATATTAATTTTTATGTTCTCCTTGCTTGGTACAGTGGACTATAAATGTTTGTTTAATGAATGAGTTTCATTGTTCTAAAAAAATAGTGTGTCCTGTGCATCTGCTTATAACATCTCAAGTATATTTCTAAAATTCTTTTGAAAACTTTTACCAGTAAAACTGATAACATCTCTTGAATAGTCTTAAAAAGTAAACATTGCTCAATAATAAACATCTTTCCATCACTCCATGTTATTGTACAGTATCCCCAAAAAGCAATCACTGCCAGTAATTTGATATATCTTTTATGATTTCTTCTAAGCACATACGTTTTCATCTATGTATGTGATATGCTCCTTTTTAAAAATGTAATTTTGCTGTACGAATTAATTGTAACATGCTTTTTTTTTTTCATTTAATATGACATGGACATCTTTCCAAATCACCACATACAGAGGCACCTCACAGTTTTCAATGTACGTAGAACTTTACATATTTATTCAACCATTTTAAAGCCAGTGAAAGAGATATTTAAACAAGATGAAACATTTTCCACTTTGGGCATGCCTGATAATTTCCAGCTTTTTGTTCATTTTCTTAAGAATATGATTATTGGCCAGGTGTAGTAGCTTATGCCTGTAATCCCAGCACTTTGGGAGGCTGAGGCAGGAGGATCGCTTGAGCTCAGGTGTTTGAGATCACCCTGGGCAATGTAGCAAGACCCTGTCTCTACAAAAAATTTTTTAAAAAATTAGATGGGCTGGGTGCGGTGGCTCACGCCTATAATCCCAACACTTTGGGAGGTTGAGATGGGCGGATCACAAGGTGAGGAGATCAAGACCATCCTGGCCAACAAGGTGAAACCTGATCTCTACTAAAAATACAATAATTAGCTGGGCGTGGCGGTGTGTGCCTGTAATCCCAGCTACTTGGGAGGCTGAGGCAGGAGAATCGCTTGAACCTGGGAGGCAGAGGTTGCAGTGAGCTGAGATTGCATCACTGAACTCCAGCCTGGAGACAGAGCTAGACTCCCTCTCAAAAGAAAAAAAAAATGAGCTGGGCATGGGGGCGTGTGCCTGTACTTAGGAGGCTAAGGTGAGAGGATTGCTTGAGCAAAGGAGGTCAAGGTTGCAGTGAGCTATGATCACACCACTGCACTCCAGCCTGGGTGACAAAGTGAGATCCTGTCTCAAAAATTAAAAGGTAGAAAAATAAATTATTATTGCCTGGGTCTGGACTTTTATTTTTCATTCAAGTAATTGTAAAAATACTACTCTACAAAGATGGCATTCCTTTCCTAATAGAACTATTTGCTAAAAGATAGCACATCATATGACATCTGGCTGTCTGCTTGTATAGGAAAACGTGAACTCAGTATTTAAAAGAAAAATTAGGAGAGTTGGTGTATGATATACAGAAGTTAAGAACTGCTTATCAGTATATTATGAATGCTATCTTAGATCAAGTGGTCTAGAAACAGGTTAGAGTCCAAGATTCTTGTGCAAGAGATTAATTGAGGGGTGCACTCAAGAAATGTTGTAAAAAAGTTTTAGAAGGGGGATTGAAAAAGGGAAGCAGCTCAGTAAAATGTGTTTTAGCTGAATTCTAGCCTTAGCTGGATTCTAGAAGAAGCTGTGGAGTTAGCAATATCTCCAAAAGTTATGCTGTGTACTTCCTTACTTCTCACCCCATACAGAGAAGGATGTACCTCCCCGCTCCTCCCCACCCTGCACCGGCATCTCCTACCCAGGCAGCTCCATTAGCTAAAGGCAATTCCTAGAAGAGAGGAACCTTATAAGAATTATCCTGATTTGCTTAGGATAATGGCCTCTATCCACATCCATATTGCTGCAAAAGGAAGCGACTTAATTCTTTTTTATGGCTGCCTAGTATTCCATGGTGTATATGTACCTCATTTCCTTTATCCAATTTACCGTTGATGGGCACCTAGGTTGATTCTGCATCTTTGCTATTGTGGATAGTGTTGCAATGAACGTAAGAGTGTGTGTTTTTTTGGTAGAAAAATTTATTTCCTTTTGGATTTATACCTAGTAATGGGATTGCTAGGTCAAATGGTAGTTCTGTTTCTTTGAGAAATCTCCAACTGCTTTCCACAGTGACTGAACTAACTTGCATTTCAACAGTGTATAAGCCTTCCCTTTTCTCCTCAGCTTTGCCAGCATCTCTTGTTTTTTGACTTTTTAATAATAGTCATTCTGACTGGTGTGAGATGGTGGTTTTGATTTGGATTTCTTTGATGATTCGTGTTGTTGAGCATTTTTTCACACTTGTTTGCTGCTTGTATGTCTTATTTTGAGGAGCATCTGTTCTTATCTTTTGCCCACTTGTTAATGGGGTTGTTTTTTGCTTATTGAATTAAGTTATAGATTCTGGGTACTAGACCTTTGTTGGATGCATAGTTTGTGAATAGTTTCTCCCATCCTGTAGGTTGTCGGTTTACTCTGTTGACAACTTCTTTTCCTGTGCAGAAGCTCTTCAGTTTAATTAGGTCTCACTTGTCAGTTTTTGGTTTTGTTGCAATTGCTTTTAGGACTTAGTCATAAATTATTTCCCAAGGCTGATGTCCAACATGGTGTTTCCTAGATTTTCTTCTAGGATTCTTATATTTTAAGGTCTTATATTTAAATCTTTAATCTATTCCATCTTGAGTTAATATTTGTATATGGTGAAAGATAGGAGTCTGGTTTCATTCTTCTGCGTATGGCTAGCCAGCTAGCCTAGCACCATTTATTGAATAGGGAGTCCTTTCTCCATTGCGTATTTTTTTGACAACTTTGTTGAAGCTCAGATGGCTGTAGGTGTACAGCTTTATTTCTGGGTTCTTAATTCTGTTCCATTGGTCTGTGTGTCTGTCTTTTACCAGTACCGTGCTATTTTGGCCTTATAATTTGAAGTCAGGTAATGTGATACCTCTGGCTTTGTTCTTTTTACTTATAATTGTTTTGGCTGTTCAGGCTGTTTTTTTGCTTCTATATAATTTTAGGAGTTTTTTCTAATTCTGTGAAAAATTACATTGGTAGCTTGATAGGAATGTCATTGAAGCTGGAGATTGCCTTGGGCAGTATGGCTGTTTTAACAGTATTGATTCATCCAGTCCATAAGCATGGAATGTTTTTCCATTTGTGTCATGTCTGATTTCCTTCAGCAGTGTTTTGTAGTTCTCTTTGTAGAGATCTTTCGCCTCCTTGGTTAGATGTATTCGTGTGTGTGTGTGTGTGTGTGTGTGTGTGTGTGTGTGTGTGTGTGTGTGTGTGTGTGAGAGAGAGAGAGAGAGAGAGAGTGCATTGTAGATGGGATTGCATTATTGATTTGGTTTTCGGCTTGAATATTATTGGTTAATAGAAATGCTACTGATTTTAGTATGCTGATTTCGTATGCTGAAACTTGAAGTCATTTATCAGTTCCAGGAGCTTTTTGGCAGAGTCTTCTGGGTTCTCTAGGTATAGAATCATATCAGCAGCAAAGAGAGATACTTTGACTTCTTTTCCGATTTGGATGCCTTTTTTTCCCCGCTGCCTGATTGCTGTGGCTAGGATTTCTGGTACTGTGTTGAATAGGAGTGGTGAGAGTGGACATCCTTGTTTTGTTCTGGTTCTCAAGGGGGATGCTTCCAGCTTTTCCCCATTCAGTATGATGGCTGCGGGTTTGTCATAGATGCTGCATCCTGGAGATTTTGGCATGTTGTATCTCTGTTTTCATTTATTTCAAATAATTTTTTTATTTCTGCTTTAACTTCATTTCTTTATGCAAAAGTCATTCACAAGAAAGTTGTTTAATTCCCATGTAATTGTGTGGTTTTCAGAGATCTTCTTGGTATTGATTTCCATTTTTATTCCACTGTGGTCCGAGAGTATGGTTACTGTTATTTTGATTTTTTTTTTTTTTTTTTTTTGAGATGGAGTCTCACTCTGTTGCCCAGGCTGGAGTGCAGTGGCACGATCTCGGCTCACTGCAAGCTTGGCCTCCTGGGTTTATGCCATTCTCCTGCCTCAGCCTCCCGATTAGCTGGGACTACAGGCACCCGCCACCACGTCCGGCTAATTTTTTGTATTTTTAGTAGAGACGGGGTTTCACCGTGTTAGCCAGGATGGTCTCGATCTCCTGACCTTGTGATCCGCCCGCCTTGGCCTCCCAAAGTCCTGGGATTACAGGCGCCTGCCACCACGTCCGGCTAATTTTTTGTATTTTTAGTAGAGACGGGGTTTCACCGTGTTAGCCAGGATGGTCTCGATCTCCTGACCTTGTGATCCGCCCGCCTTGGCCTCCCAAAGTCCTGGGATTACAGGCGTGAGCCACCACGCCAGGCCTATTTTGATTTTTTAATTTATTGAAACTTGCTTTATGGACAGGCTTGTGGTCGATCATAGGGTATGTTCTGTGTGCAGATAAAAATAATGTATAGTCTGTGGTTGATGGGTGGAGTATTCTGTAGATGTCTATTAGATCCAATTGGCCAAGTGTCAAACTTAAGTCCAGAGTTTCTTTGTTAGTTTTTTGCCTCAATGATCTAACACTGTCAGTGGGGTATTGAAGTCCCCTACTATTACTATGTGGCTAAGTCTTTTTGTAGGCCAGTAAAACCTTGTTTTATGAATATGGGTGCTCCAGTGTTGGGTGCGTATATATGTAGGATAGTTATGTCTTGTTAAATTGAACCCTCTATCATTAGGTAATGACCTTTTGTTTCCATTTTTACTGTTGTTAAAGTCTATTTTATCTGATATAGGAATAGTGACCCCCGCTCTTTTTTGTTTGTTTGCATGATAAATCTTTCTCCAGCCCTTTACTTTGCACCTATGAGTGTCATTGCATGTGAGATGGGTCTCTTGAAGAGACCAGACAAATGGATCTTTTTTTTTTTAATCTACCTTGCAACTCTGTGTCTTTTAAGTGGGGTGTTTAGACCATTTACATTCAAGGTTAATATTGATATGTGAGGTTTTGGTCCTATCATGAAGTTGTTGGTCCTATCATGAAGGTCCTATCATGTATCATGAATGGTTGCTTCATAGTTCTACTGTATGGTTGCTTTATAGGGTCTGTGGACTATGTTCTTAAGTGTGTTTTTGTGGTAGCAGGTATTATTTTTTTGTTTCCATGTTTAGAACTCCCTTAAGGATCTCTCGTAAGGCTGGTCAGGTGGTAACAAATTTCCTTAGCACTTGCTTGTCTGGAAAAGATTTTATTTCTCTTTTACTTATGAAGCTTAGTTTGGCAGGATATGAAATTCTTGGTTGGAATTTCTTTAAGAATGCTGAAAACAGGCCCCAATCCCTTCTGGCTTAAAAAGTTTCTTCTGAGAAGTTTACTATTAACCTGATGGGGTTCCCTTTTTGTGTGATCTGACCTTTTTCTCTAGCTGCCTTTAAGAATTTTTCTTTAGTGTTGACCTTGGACACCCTGGTGACTGTATGCCTGGTGATGTTCATTTTGTATAGTATCTCACAGCTGTTCTCAGATTTCTTGTATCTGGATGTCCACCTTTCTAGCAAGATTAGGGAAATGCTCTTGAGTTATTCCCTCAAATGTTTTTCAGGTTGTTTACTTTTCCGCCTCCTCTCTCAGGAATGTCATTAATTGGTAAGTTTGGTTGCTTTACATAATCCCATATTCCTCAAAGACTCTCCTCATTTTTTTAATTCTTTTTTCTTTATTTTGTCTGACTGAGTTATTCCAGAATACCAGTCTTCGAGGTCCAAAATCTTCTTCCTGGCATTTACTAACTTCCTAAACTTAGGAAGCAATTAAGCCTCTTTAAGCTTCAGTTTTTAAACATGGAAAATGCAGGTATTATCAACTTAACCTACTTGACAAGATTGTTGTAAGATTCCAGTGAAATAATGTAGAACATTTTACGTTATGAAGCATTATTTATGTGTACAGTATTATCTCACATATCTCAACCCCCCAGCTAACAGACTCTATCCTTAAGGATATTCCTTCTTACTCTCCCTCTTCTCCTTTCACATAGCACAAATTCTGGTCAGTTGACTTGAGTGCAAATGGATTACTTTACTGGGATACAGAAATTTGTCAACCTCCCAACTATAAATATGAAAGCAGCCTATCATATTTACATTTCTTTAATATACCATTTCAAAACTGCAGATTTGTGTTACAGTTATTTCAGTATATGTCCTGTCCCTGTTAATGTGTAGGTTTGTAATAGGGAGATACATTTCATATCTTCTTTGTTTCATCCATGCTGCCTGCCAGACGGTCTTGTACATGGTAGATACTGAATAACTATCAAATGAATAAGTAGTTATTAAGACCAAGATACTTTTCAGAGAAAACTTTACCAACTTCTCTAGGACTAGGACCCCAAATCTGTGCTCAGAGCTTCTAGCTTTGAGCTGTATCTTAACTAGGTGAGATGCAGGATAAAGTGGTATATTAGAACCCATTTTAGAGGTATGACTTCATGTGAAAAGTATCTAGTTAAAAACAAACACAATATAGAGAACTTTTATATAGTTTTAGCCTTCCTTACCTAATAGTGACATAATCCTTCAACAGAAAAAAAAACATGAATAAAGATATGAAAAACCAACTTGAAAGAGAAAAACAAAACACATAAAAACCAGAAATGATGTTTATTCATCTAGAACTTGGAGGAGAGGGTTGGATTGAGGAATTTACAAAAATGGTATAGCAGTAATGAGCTAATTCCTAACCCGGTTATAATGGAGAATCTATAATTTATCTCTAATAATATTAACATGTGTTGAAGTATTCATAATAAACTAGTTTTTAAGACCTTTCACTTAGTAACTGTAGAATTTATCAGTTCTCTTATTTTCCTTTAAAAATTTATATATTATTTTTGTATTTAGGATCATTTTACTTCTCCAGATGAATATGATGACCCTACTGTGCTCTATGAAGCCATAGTATCTCATGAGAAAAACCTCGTAATAGCCCATGAAGGAGACCCTGCATGGCGGAGTGCAGTACTTGCCAACTCTCCCTCCTTGCTTGCTCTGCGGCATGTCATGGATGATGGCACCAATGAATATAAAATCATCATGCTCAACAGACGCTACCTGAGCTTCAGGGTCATTAAAGTAAGTGTTTGAGGTATTTATTTGTGTCCAAAACATAGAAGTTGAATAACTTGATCTAAACTTTTTTTTTTTTTTTTTTTTTTTTTTGAGACAGTCTCACTTTGGGCCCAGGCTGGAATACAGTGGTATGATCATGGGCTTACTGCAGGCTCTCGACCTCCCTTTGCTCCACCTCAACCTGTCGAGAAGCTGGGACTACAGACATGCACCACCATGTCTGGCTAATTTTTGTGTTTTTTGTAGAGATGGGGTTTTGCCATGTTGCACAGGCTGGTCTCACACTCCTGGCCTCAAGTGTTCCACCCAACTCAGCCTCCCAAAGCTGTACAATTACACGTGTGAGCCACCACGCCCAGCCTTGATGTAAACTTTTAAAAAGTGATGGAAAGTTTTTTCACAGAAAAAAAAATGTGATGACCATATTACATTAGTCTTTCTTGTTTATGAGCACTTAATTTTACTTATTTTTTTTTAGTACTTTATTCTGTCCTCTGAAAGTTTCTCATGTGCCATAAAGCCTTAAAATTTTTGGTTATTTCAGTTTTGACAGTCTTTTATCCATTAAATGGCAGGTCTTATATCTTTTATATATGCATTTTGGGCAGCATCTCTTTTTAAAAAGTCAGCACCACATTGCTCATATAATATGATTCCTAGGTTGCAAAATGATAGCATACCATGTACTTAATAGAGATCAGAAGTTAAGTAGTTCATTCTAACTTTTGCTTGTTTGTTTTTTTAAACATCTCAGGGCTTTAAGAGGCTTAATTTCTGAAATTTTATTCTGATAGTTTATAGTTATTTTTTAAATTCACATTAATCAACCCACAAATGTCATAAACATTCAACCGTAAATATTTATCTCTCATTTCTATAAAAGATGTCTATTGTCTTATTTATCAGTGCTTTCCCAAGTTAAAAAACTAAACTGACTTCATTTTACTTGATACTTTAAATACAGAGCATGAAGAAAGAGCTCTGTAGATGCTTATTATTTAGCAACCTGCTAATGACAAAGGGAAATTGGTTACCTCCTATTTAAATGTGACCTACTTACATTTGTTCCCTGCTTTTCACAACTGGTTATCATATTATCTTTTGTATTCCTTCCATTTCTGCTCTTCTGTTTCTGTAAATTTTATTCTTGGCCCCTTAACCTAATTCCCTTGTGTTCTGGTTTTCAGGTGAATAAGGAATGTGTTCGAGGTCTTTGGGCAGGGCAACAGCAGGAGCTTGTTTTTCTACGTAACCGTAACCCAGAGAGAGGTAGCATCCAAAATGCAAAGCAAGCCCTGAGAAACATGATAAACTCATCTTGTGATCAACCTATTGGCTACCCAATCTTTGTCTCACCCCTGACAACTTCTTACTCTGACAGCCACGAACAGCTTAAAGACATTCTTGGGGGTCCTATCAGCTTGGGAAATATCAGGAACTTCATAGTGTCAACCTGGCACAGGTGAGCCAAGGGGTTGCATTATTCAGTGCTGGTTCCTGACCCTCTTAATCTAGGCAGTGTGCATTATTCCTGACCCTCTTAATCTAGGCAGTGTGCATCACCTAGGAAGCTTGTAGAAAAAATTACAGGTGCCATGGTACAATATGAACCCATTATTTCTGAACTTCAAGAAGTAGAATCTGAGCATTCTTATCTTCAAAATCTTATTAGATAAATCTGATGTATAACTGTGGTTAAGAACCATTGCTCTATTACTTGGTAGAATCTTGGAAAATTCCCTCTAATTTTTTTAACTTTCTATTGTATATTACCACTATTAGAATATTTGGATATTTGTTCTGTACAAACAGGAAATTAAGAGAAAAACATAATATGCAAGTTGATTACTTTTTCTGGTTTACCATTCTGTTCCAACACTAGGGGGAGCACTCTGTACACATTGAGACTTGATGGCAATGCAGAGATACTACTGCCTTTTTAACAATACATTCTCAGATCTGAAATCTACAGTATTTTCAAATATTCACATGATTTTTTTTTCTCTGTCTTTTGTCTAGTAAATTATGTCTGGTGTAGGAACATCATAGTTTGGATGATGAAGAAATATTGCAGAACATAAGCGTTGTTCAGATTCTTAAATATAGCTCAAGAAAACCAAATCTGGCAATTAAAGCAGCAAACTCTCAAATGTTCAATCTCTGCCCAAACAGAAGGCACAATATAAGTCAGGGGAGTGTTCAAAGAAATTTTCTTTCCGAAAAAGATCTAATATGCTGGAATTACCATAAAGAGATTCTTTCCCCTAAGAAAAATGGCATAGAGTGCCCAATTGTCCTTGTTTGCTTAGTCACTCTCCATTTTTTAAAAATAGGAAAAATGATTTCAGCACCTCTCTTCAAGTACACTATATTAACAGTATAAATAAATTAGGTTTTCAGGGGTTACATAGTTCAGAGTCACTGAACAGACATTGGCACTGGTAAGAATTCTGTTTCCAGGCCCGGCGCGGTGGCTCACGCTGGGTAATCCCAGCACTTTGGGAGGCTGAGGCGGGCAGATCACAAGGTCAGGAGATCGAGATCATCCTGGCTAACATGATGAAACCCTGTCTCTACTAAAAATACAAAATTAGCTGGACATGGTAGCGGGTGTGTGTAGTCCCAGCTACTCAGGAGGCTGAGGCAGGAGAATCGTTTGAACTTGGAGGTGGAGGCTGCAGTGAGCCGAGATTGCACCACTGCACTCCAGCCTGGTGACAATGAGACTCTGTCTCAAAAAAAAAACCATTTCCAGCTGTGATCTTAATGGTACAACTGAGTTATTTACAGTTCTTTATTATGGTGCAGGACAGATAATAGAGTATATGAAAGATTTGAGGCAGTGAATATGACACGTTTAGTTCTTAAGCCATTCTTTGAAAATGTAATGAGTTTTTTTGTTCCTTATATTGATTGCACCATAAAGACTTTAAAAGGTGAACATTAGTAGCATTTGCAGTTCAGAATAGCTGGAAAAAGAATAAAATACCCATTTTGAAGTGATCTTGGAATAATGCTTCCTACTCTGGTATTTGTTCCTAGGCTTAGGAAAGGTTGCGGAGCTGGATGTAACAGTGGTGGCAATATCGAAGATTCTGATACTGGAGGTGGGACTTCCTGCACTGGTAACAATGCAACAACTGCCAACAATCCCCACAGCAACGTGACCCAGGGAAGCACTGGAAATCCTGGGCAGGGATCAGGAACTGGACTCCACCCACCTGTGACATCTTATCCTCCAACACTAGGTAATGTGAAACAAAGTTATATGTCTAATGTTAGCTTCTTAGCCATAGAGGCTGGTTAGTATATGTGTATAAAGAGGATTACATGTGATCCACTTGGAAATTCAGAAATAGAATTTTTTTTTTTTTTGAGATGGAGTCTTGCTCTGGCTGGAGTGCAGTGGCACAGTCTTGGCTCACTGCAAGCTCCACCTCCCGGGTTCACGCCATTCTCCTGCCTCAGCCTCCCGAGTAGCTGGGACTACAGGCCCCCGCCACCACGCCTGGCTAATTTTTTGTATTTTTAGTAGAGACAGGGTTTCACTATGTTAGTCAGGATGTTCTCAATCTCCTGACCTCATGATCTGCCCGTCTCAGCCTCCCAAAGTGCTGGGATTACAGGCGTGAGCCACCACACCCAGCTCAGAAATATAATTTTTTTTATTCCAAGTTGTACATTATTCCATTTGTTCATATTTTTTTATATATATATATTTTATATATTTGTATATATACTTTTTAAACTTGATAATTCAACATAAACATTTTAATATATTAAGGATTCTTTGAAAATATAATTTTTATTTTTATTTTTATTATTTTTCATTTTTTGAGATGGAGTCTCACTCTGTTGCTCAGGCTGGAGTGCAGTGGTGCCATCTCGGCTCACTGCAAGCTCCGCCTCCTGGGTTCACACCATTCTCCTGCCTCAGCCTCCCGAGTAGCTGGGACTACAGGTGCATGCCACTACGCCCAGCTAATTTTTTTTTTTGTATTTTTAGTAGAGACGAGGTTTCAACCGTGTTAGCCAGAATGGTCTTGATCTCCTGACCTCGTGATCCACCCACCTTGGCCTCCCAAAGTGCTGAGATTACAGGCGTGAGCCACCACGCCCGGCTGAAAATATAATTTTTAAAGGCTGACAATATTTAACCTATTATAATTAACTTCTGCCCTGTTGGACAATGACTTGGTTTTTATTCTAACATAATGTTGTAATAATCTTTGTATATAAGTCTTTGTAATCATTTATTATTTTCATAGGTTAGAGACTTTAAAAATGAAATCACTAGGCCAAAGCTTATGAGAATAAGACTCTTGATATATAATGCCAAAAATCTTTCTAGAAAGGTTTTTTTTTTTTAAACCAGTTGGTACTCTCACCAGTCCTATCAACCTTCCCAGCTTTGAAGATTGTCAGTTCCTGCCTCTGCTCCTTGCTTGCTCCAGGCGGGGCAGGAAAAGGGGTGGTCTTTAATTTTATTCTTTTAATTTGCATTACTCTGATACCTAAGAATGGAAGTTTTTAATGAATTTGTCAGCAGCTCCTCTTTCTAAAGTGCCTAGTTACATCTTTTGCCTATTTTTCCATTTGGTTATCTTTTTCTTACTGATTTGTGTTTTATATTCTGGAGCTCTTTCAGTTTTCTGTACCACAAATATCTTTTCCCATTCTGTCCCTTGTCTTTTCATTCTCTTACTGTGAAGAGTTACTTGCCTTCTTCTGATGAGAAGTCCTTAATTTTAGTGAGAACAACTTACTGTTCATTTATTTTATCATTAGTACTTTTTATGTCCTAATTAAGAAAATTTTCCCTGTCTCTAGGCCCTCAAAGTATGCTTTTATTAATTTCCCTTTGACATGAGATCTACCATCTACCTGGTGTGCAGAAAGAATCAGGTCTCAACTGTCTCCATATGTCTGGGCAGTTGATCCAGCCATATGGAGAAGTTGATCCTCTCCCCAACTGCCCCCCTGACTACTTCACATGAATCAGATAAAGTTCTAAGACATTTAAATTTAAAGACATTTATTAAATTTAAATATATATATATTTCCAATGGGATTCAAGTGAAGAGACCTAATAGATCAACATTTTGGATGTTCAGAAATACGTATCTGAGATCTGTTTTCTTTTGTGGTTTTTGTAATATATTTTTTATTTGCTAAAGTTTTTTAAAGTTCAAATTCTGTGGCATATGAAAGACATAATTAATAATTAAATATTTTTTATTTAGGTGAAAACCTAAAACTTTCAGTGTTCTTTAAATGTGCTTTTTGTTCTTACCTTGCTTAGCTCTTTTTATTTTTAGGTAAAAAGTACATGTAGCTATGTTTTCAATGTAATTAATTTTACATTACTCTTATGAGTCAAGAAAAAGATCAGTCTGAAGAATCATATCAAGCCACTTGAAAAAGGATGCAGAAGAACCTGCTTTTCAGTGCCACCGATCATTCCTATTTAGTAGTGATCCCCAAATGTATATGAAAATTACAGCGTGGTATTCACTGTCTCTCTATAGGCAGTGTAGCTTTTCCTTGGTAGAAGTTGAAAGGGCAGTAATACTATACTTTGAGAAATAGTAGTTATAGAGCTTGCCACATAGTAGGGCCTTAATAAATATTTCTCTTTCTTAACTGGCAAAAATTATATATATTTATGGTATACAACATCATGTTTTGATATGTGAATATATTGTGAAATGATTAAATTAAGCTAGTTAACCTATCCATCACCTCATATACTTATTTCTTTGTGGTAAGAACAATTTTTAAGTATACAACACATTATTATTAACTCTAGTCCCCAGGCTATACAGTAGACCTCCAGAGCTTGTTCCTCTTGACTCAGTGGAACTTTGTACCCTTTGACCAACACCTCCTCTTCCCCAGCCCCTGGCAACCACCATTCTACTCTCCGCTTCTGTGAGTTCGGGGTTTTCAGATTCCACAAGTGAGATCATGCAGTGTTTCTTAGTAAATCCTTCTGACTGTCTCATTTCCGTGAGATATTTCATTTCTGATATATTATGGAAGTATTCTTGTTATTTTAAAATACTTCTGTGAAACATATTTTAGGATTTATCCCAACCTTAAGTCCTGATATTTGCTGTAAAATATTTAATTATTAATTATGTCTTTCATATGCCACAGAATTTGAACTTTAAAAAACTTTAGCAAATAAAAAATATATTACAAAAACCACAAAAGAAAACAGATCTCAGATACGTATTTCTTTTTCTTAACTTTAAAAGTTTTAGGCATAAACATTAAGTTCTATCAGTTCACCAATTAATTGCTTAGGGGAAAAAGTCTTAGAAACTGCAAAACGGAAGTATTGTGTCTGAGTCATTCTACTTTGAGTGAGTGCTGCTGTTTCTCCTCCTAGGCACTAGCCACAGCTCTCACTCTGTGCAGTCGGGCCTGGTCAGACAGTCTCCTGCCCGGGCCTCAGTAGCCAGCCAGTCTTCCTACTGCTATAGCAGCCGGCATTCATCCCTCCGGATGTCTACCACTGGGTTTGTGCCTTGTCGGCGCTCTTCTACCAGTCAGATATCGCTTCGAAACTTGCCATCATCCATCCAATCCCGACTGTCGATGGTGAACCAAATGGAACCCTCAGGTCAGAGCGGCCTGGCCTGTGTGCAGCACGGCCTCCCTTCCTCCAGCAGCTCCAGCCAAAGCATCCCAGCCTGCAAACATCACACTCTCGTGGGCTTTCTTGCCACAGAGGGAGGTCAGAGCAGTGCCACTGACGCGCAGCCAGGCAACACCTTAAGTCCTGCCAACAATTCACACGCCAGAAAGGGAGAAGTGATTTACAGAGTCCAAGTAAGCAAGCCCAGAGGTGGTCTTGTGCTGTTTTTGTTACTTACTTGTTTTTATTTATTTGTTGAATGAAGGACTGTTGTGAAAACACAGCTTATCTTACTTAGTCTCAAGACTAGAATATTTTTGAATGTTGGGGAAAAATTTCTTCAAACTTAAAAACTGAAAGCAAACAGTTTTTGTGATGGTGATATATGTTCCTTGTTCAGCCATTGTCTCATGGACATTGCAGTGAGGTCTACCAGAGGGCTGAAAAGAATTCAAGAGGTAGCTCTTAAGATTTTTTTTTTATTCCATTATAGGAATTTAAAAAGTAATCCCTCTCTGTGAAAAGCATTTTGTTTGAGATTACATAATTTTTCATCATCAAGAAAAAAATGAATTGGAAATGTTTTTATTTACCATGTAGATTGTGGATCCCAGTCAAATTCTGGAAGGGATCAACCTGTCTAAAAGGAAAGAGCTACAGTGGCCTGATGAAGGAATTCGGTTAAAAGCTGGGAGAAATAGCTGGAAAGACTGGAGTCCGCAGGAGGGCATGGAAGGCCATGTAAGTTCTTTTACAAGCTGGCGGTCTGGGGCTCTGCCTTTTTTGAAGTCCGCCTCACTTGGATGCATGGTTTTAGCTGATTTATACTTAAACGTATAATTTTCAGAGAAAATTGCTACTACTAATCCTAGGTAGGAGTAAGAGTTTGTGAGTATATTCCAGGTCTCCAGGACTAACTTCTTGTTTTATTCTGAATCATTAGGTGATTCACCGATGGGTGCCTTGCAGCAGAGATCCAGGTACTAGATCCCACATCGACAAGGCAGTGCTTCTGGTCCAGATTGATGATAAATATGTGACTGTAATTGAAACTGGGGTACTAGAACTTGGGGCTGAAGTGTGAGCCAGTGTTTATTATAAAGACATTTCTTTTTCCCTCTCAATTCCAAGGCATTGGAAAAAGAGAGGAGCGAGCAGAAGATGCCTGCAGATATCACTTTGATCCTATGTGGGAGAGACTGAAAATAGAATGAGCTTGGTTAAGCGCCTCTCCTTTGCCCTTCACCCTGACTCCTGTCACTGTCTCCATCCCCAAATAAAGCTGAAATATTTTTTTAAGTTAGCTGCCGAGAAAACATTTTGCATGAAGGATAAAGTTCTGTTAAAATACATCCTTAAAAAAAGTTTTTCCTACGCATTGCCTATGCTTTAAATCAACAAACTCTTCATTTCTAAACTATGATCTCATATTTTTCTAATTTCTTTGCCAAAAATAATTGCCATGTTTTGTCATAGAACATGAAATTCATTTACCTTGATTTTTAAGAACAGACCAGTGTAGAAATGTTCCATTTGACTTATAGCAGTATAAAAGTTTAATGTACAGTGAAAGAGACTATGAACAGACATAGATTTATCTTATTCCTTGAGCGCTAAAAACTTTAATGAAAAAAACTGCACTAATTTTTTACAGCAATGCACTAAAGTCTGAGATTTCTCAGAACATTTATTTATATATAAAAATAAAATACCATTATTTAAATTGCCTTTGGGATTAGCCCCTTCCCTTTCCTTATAAACATAGGTAGCAGGAACTGTGCTGCTCATTTTTCTGTTAGTAGTGTGTACTTCATGCCAGGACATTGGATATTTTCTTTAAAGTGAATATGGAATCTCAAGATATACATAGCTTCATCATTGACATTTCCCAGAGCCAATAGTCAGCGGATCGGTCATGTGAACACCACTGCCAGCTCCTGTGTCTACATCTCAGAGGAGCCCATGTGCTCTGCTTCTCTCCACCAGAGCAAGCTCTGCTGGGCGTGCTTCTGGGAAGAAAACACTTTTCTTTAAGAAGAAGATGAATGTCCAGGAATTTAAAGAAAGGATCGATTGCCTTTTATTTATGAGTTTCTAGCTCTTAAAGTTATTCACATGCAGTTCAGTTAATCAAGTAAAATTTTTTTTCAAATAAAAGTATCCAAGTGGTGCAGTTATTATTATTATATCCTGCTTTAATAATTTTGCTTTTTATTTTTGCCCTCTTCTTTTTCCGTTACTTGAATTTATTTCCTGTAATTTATAGTGTGTAGCTGTAAATTGAAATATTTATAACTGTGAAATTGACTTAATTCATATGTTGTCTCATAACTTAAATTTTATTTTTTTTAAATGCGTATTCAGGGAAATATATTACTCGTATTTACAATTGGGCGATATGGGAACTTCAATTTTGATTTAATTTGCAACTTTTCGCATTTTTTAAATCCTTGATAAAATTTTCCCTTTTGGTGTGAAACTCCAAAGAAAATTGTACATCTCCTCTGAGCATTTAGGAGCAGCCATCTTTCTACCCCTTGTGAATAGATCATTGAAAGAAACAGGTAAAATTAATTTTAATGATACATTTTGTTTAATCCAGTATAGTCAAAGTATTACTATTTCATCATGGTGTCACTAGCCGTATTTCAAGTATTCAATAGCTACATGTACCTAGTGGCTACTGTATAAAGTATCTTTTGTTGAGGTGACAGAAGAGAGAAGCTGTTTTTCCTGCTAATTCTGATGTAGATCACATTATAGCATAACATTACAGTAGAAGGAATTAAACTAAGAAAGTAAATAGTGAACATACAGATTTTACTGCATTTCCACTTTAAAACCTATTTATTTTCCCTTTTTCTAATTTTAAACTTCTGTGGTCATTCAGAACCTAATGTGCCTTGTGTTGACATTTCCATAGACTTCACACTTTACAAAATTTACTGTTTAAAAATACTTGTCAAATGATTTACTGAACCTTTATACAAAGGTACCCTTTCTAAATTGACCATTTAAAAATGTATTCTTGTGATACTGTCATTATATTCTGCATTTGCCTCATTTTGGCAGATCTACAGTATGCCATTAAAGTTTAGTGTTGTTTTTGGTTTTGGAGGGTTTTTTTCTGAAACTGAATTTATAATCTATTTCTGTGTATACATATATTTTTAAAATCTTCTGAAAGGAACTATGTTCCCTGCTGCTTGTTCCCTTTCTGAGGTGAGTATGATTTTTTTCATGGTCATTGCCTAGATAAAAGTAGAGCCTTTTCAATCTTAGAGGAAGATAATTCATTTTCCCACACAGAAAAAAAAATCTGACCTTTACATTATTTAATCTGAAGGGCTAGAATTTTTTAATTTCTAGTCCCTCCTCCAAAAAAAAAATTAAACACATCACATACTCTGAAAAGTCAGATTTCAAATGCAAGACTAGATTTTATATGGAACATATATGTTGGGTTTTGATTTTGGGTAGCAATTGATATATATTTTTCTCAAAACAAGTTGAATTTTGTTAACATATATAATTCTTTAGTGAGTTTATAAATTAGGAACCCTGAGAGAAGCCCTGTTGTTTTTCTTAAGAGTCTAAAACTGACAATCTTTTAAAAATCATAATACTTTTCTAGTAATTGCATCGGGGAATTGGTGATAATTGAAGAAAGATCCATTTCTTAAGAATAATTTGATCTAAATTATTATATGGAAATAAACATACTTGCATTAACTAAATTGATCATAAATTCTTGTTCCTGCCTCACCCCTAACCCCCCAGAGAATAGTGAGTGACTTGTTTAGATTCTCTGCTTAACTTTTTTCAGTTATGTACAAGACTTCAGCATACATTAATGTCTTTAGTTTATAAATTTGCCAATGCTTTGATTTCCATAATTTGAAAGTTAAAAGATGTAACTAAAATACTAGCTTTTTTATTCATTTCCTTTTAGTGGAGTTGTATGATTGAAAACTTTGTTTTTTCTTGTTTAATTCTTCCGCCACCCCCTCTTTTGAGAGAAAGGTAATCGTGGAATGAATTATAAATTGTTGCCTTTTTTTCCTTTATTTCTTTCATTCAGTGGCAAAAAACATTTTATAACTCCTAAGTTTTTGGTTAATCTTCCAACTTATACCTTGGTGTGAACTCTCTTTTTACACCATTTTCAACACTGGATAACACTTTAATGTTGACTTTTTGCTAAAGAACTTTAATTTTTCCAAGAATCTAGATTAACATAAGATGTTGATATTTAAGGAACTTGGAAGAGTAAGTGGTGAGGCTGTATGTATATTTTTTAAGAGATTACCTTTTAGGAAATTAGTGAACAAACTTAACCAGTGTTCTGCCTTCTTTGAGTTTGTTACTGGAGGATGATAATCTATTTCTATTAGATTCGAAGTGTTTTGGAAAATATTTCAAGTATATCTGAAATACTTCTAATTCTTAAAACAGAAGTAGTCAGACAATATTTGTATATTAAGTGAGATATGGAAAATTACTCTGTATACTAAATGTCAGACAATGAAAATGTAAGTTTTTGTGTAGGAAACCCATTAAGAAGATGTGTTTTTCTTTCTAAATTAGTTTATTTTTCCATCACATACCAAAATATAAAAATCAGCCTCACATTTTTCAGCAAGGTTAGCTTATAGCCTTGATAAATTCCTCTGTGCTTCTGAGCAGCATCCTTCTGCCTCTGCTTAGCAGCTCTGCATTTGGTGGATTGCTGTTGTGAGTCATTCATCCAGCACTGGGCCTTTTAAGTTGAAGATTCACCCGGTGTCTAAAATTGTCCTTTTCTTATAGCTAGCTTTCAAGCATCTTTCCTCCTAAATAAATATGTGACTTGAGAAAAAGGTAATAATGATTTTGTCAGAATTCTTTGAATTTATATTTACTAGCTACTTAACCATAAACTGCTATCCAGATTGTTAATTTCATTTATATTTAATTAATTTTTCATGAATATGGACAAAGCCTTTTCTGGGGTGGGTGTGTGTGTGTGTGTGTTTGTTTTTTAAGTCGTCATTATTCATCCGTATTCTTTTTCTGTGTAATGTAATCATATAAAGTTACTTTGGACAGAGACCCAGTTAATTTTCTCCTTTGATAGGACACATGGTTTAGATAAGGTATAAAATGTCCCTTTTTATTCTAGAGGCTTTTCCTTTAATTGAGAGATTAGTGGAGATGATAATGTCAGTCAAGGCTAATGTAGTACATGGAACTTGCTAATGGAGGTTGCACATTCTGTTTCAGTCTTACATGGATATTGTTTCATTGGTGTTGAGGAAGAAGAAAATTAGATACTACCATGCATTGGGACAGCATAATTCTAATATTACATTGAATATGGCTTTTTAAAAATAAGTATTAAAAAGCCAATCGTTTTCTCCATTTATCTTTTTTTATTTTAATTTGGTTGATATGCACCCAGCCCGTCTTATTTTTACTTGTTAAATGTCTAGGAAGAACTGTGATTGGAAAGGAATTAATTATTATACAAATAAATCTGGTAGGATATGAGTGGAGTAAGTTTGCTTGAAACAGAAGTATATTTTCTACTTTGAATCACCTCACCAGAGTCATCTGTCAAGAATTATGTATAACAATTTATCTTTATTGCCTACATACCACATACTCTTTCTGAATTAAGGTAAATAACTTCTATTAGTGAGTTGAACTTCATTATCTGCCATTTTGTGGAATCAACCTTACATTCTTTGGTGGAACTAGAGCTGATTGTCACCACAAGGTTCTATGACAACTCTGTTCTAAGACTTACACCTATTATATAGGGTTATGCCTTTTTTCTTATGCCTCAGCTCTGTACCTGACAATTTATGATTCAGTGGAGCCAAGCTAGAAGGAACAAAGGTCATCTAACACTGTGATGGGGATGAATTCCTGAGTTTTACCTGCACAATGAGGTGGTGCCCCGGAATTGACAACAGAGTAGTGATAGAGCATAAGATGGCTGCTCCAGATGACTCTTGGGTTTAGTGTACTTATGATTGAACAAGATTTTTTATCTATGAAGCTTGATTCTACAACCAAAATAATGGAAATGGGTGGCGAGGGGGGGATCATGTCTGCTTATGCTTTTTAAAAGCTTATAGTTTAAGTAAAAGTAAAATGTAAAAACTGATTAAACCTATACAAGTCTGGCAATGAGCTCTGCATGAGGAAATGGAAGGAGGAATATTGAAAATGATTCTAGGAAAGTGAACGTAAGAAAGGAAAATGGGTTTTCCTTTTCTGATCATGGGCTCTGGAAAGTATTCATGGCCTTTACCAGCATTCAGTATAAACCAGAGATAAGGACATATGTACTTACGTGTGTCTGTGAGTGTGTGTGTGTCTGAGTGTTATTCTGAACAGCTTGTAAATATTGTAGTTGTTTAAAATGGAAAATAAAAGCTGAGTTTTTTTGGCAAATATATTGCATCAAAAATACAGTATTGACAGTGGATAAAACACTGAGGAAATAAATTTTTTTCATTTTGCCTTCTGTCCATTTTTTGTCAAATTGAGAAAAATTAGAGTACACTATATTAAGTTTTGTATGGCATGTTCACACTTGGTTCTGAAATCATTTTAAACAAGCTTTGGCCTGTAAACATGTGCTTCAACTTGCAATAGATCAAAAGCATACATCATACTTCATGTTAAAAGATGGTCTGTTTCACACTTTTCTTAGTGCAAGGGTTGTAGTTTGTCTTCTGAATTTATCTCGATGTTACATATTAACAATATTAGAACATGTAGGATAAAAATGTGTGTGTTCAATCACAGACTAAACTACAATACAGAAAATGGAAAAAACATTTGGATTATGGTCATCAAAATCAGGCAGGTACAAACTTGTTTGGTATATTTGCAGTGTGTACTAACTCAGTGATTTCACATATAATACTTAAATGCAAGCTAATTTACAATGAGAATAGACATAGTCTTGATTAAATCACTTATAATCCTTTAATGCATCATTTTAACTATTAGTAAGAACCAGAACCAGCAGGATACAGATTATATGCCTTTTGCATCAGAGTCCAAATAATTTGCTATCTTTCCTCTGGGGTCACAGTGGCATAAAACACATCTTCAAAGAAAGGCATTCCCTGGATTAGTTGCATTCCTCGTAGAGCCAGAGATTCAAAGGGCTGTTGACATGAAATTTAGGTCCCATAAAACTTATTTTTTTTGTTTATCCAGATCCTGCACAACCTTATTCTTAAAGTGCAGTTTATGTAAGATTTTTCCTCTTAAAGGATCCAAAAATGTTTTGCTGAACGGTAGCCAATGAATCTTGCCATGTTAGGTGTGTTTTCCCCTGGGGAAGGGTGGAAAGCAACAGTTTGTGAAGTAAGGGCATGACAGAATGGTGGCTTCCTGGGTATTTAATGAGCACTTATATAAAATATTTATTCTTAGCCTGGGCAATAGAGACCCCTTTTCTACAGAAAAACTTGAAAATTAGCTGAGAACAGTGGTGTGTGCCTGTAGTCCCAGCTACTTGGGAGGCTGAGGTGGGGAAGATTACTCCGCCAGGAGGCGAAGGTTGCGGTGAGCTGAGATTGCACCACTGCACTCCAGCCTGGGTGACAAAGTGAGATGCTGTCTGCAAAAAAAAAAAAAAAAAAAAAAATTTTTCCTCCATAGGTGCTTATCCAAGGCAACTAAATATAATTGCTTAATCCTTGGGAAAATGTAATTTAATGCAAGAGGATCCCTAGGTTGCTTTGCAATTTCTCAAGATAAGCATTAACAGCAAATAACTGGAGATGAATCTACCTTGTCCGTGAAACTTTTAAAGATGCCATTCAGTTTCAGTGTCCAGTGAACCATGCCAAAAGGGGAAAGTCATCTTTCAGTCCGAGGTTCCTTTTTTCTTATGAGAGCACTATTTACGGATACAGAAGCAACTGGCCCATATAAAAATACTCCACATCTGTGGCCTCATAGTAAAGCAAATATTCTTGACCTGTCTTTATTATATAAAGTCAACATTCCAGGATAGCACTGAACTTAACCAGATACCCAGTAGTGCCTCTGTGTGTTTGTAATACAGTTGACCCATGAACAACACAGGGATTAGGGGTGCCAACGCCCAGCACAGTTGAAAATCTGCATGTAACTTTTGATTCTTCTGAGTCAACTCCTGTGAACAAAGGTTATCTTGAATTTGGAGGAAAGAGACTTTCAGTGAACAGTTTGCAAACTGGGGAGGTGCAGCGTTTGGTGTAAAATGGAGATACCTTCCAGAGAAAAAAGGGAAGACTGGGGTTTTATTTATTTATTTTTTGAGATGGAGTTTCGCTGCTGTTGCCCAGGCTGGAGTGCAATGGCGCGATCTGGGCTCACCACAACCTCTGTCTCCCGGATTCGAGCGATTCTCCTGCCTCACCCTCCGAAGTAGCTGGGATTACAGGCATGCACTACCATGCTGCTAATTTTTGTATTTTTACTAGAGACGGGGTTTCTCCATGTTGGTCAGGCTGATCTCGAACTCCCGACCTCAGGTGATCTGCCCGCCTAGGCCTTCCAAAGTGCTGGGATTACAAGCGTGAGCCACTGCGCCCGGCCCAAGACAGATTTTATAGCAAAAGTTCCTCCCTGAGGTTCCCAATCAGGTCTTTTTATGCAAATGAAGAATTGAAACTTGCTTAGTTCTGATTGGTCAGTACAGTGGAGCCTTGATTGGTTGGCTCAGATGAGCTCTTGATAGTTCCAAAGATAAAAAGGTATGGGTTTGGCCCGGCGGGGTGGCTCACGCCTGTAATCCCAGCACTTTGGGAGGCCAAGGAGGGCAGATCACCTGAGGTCAGGAGTTCGAGACCAGCCTGACCAACATGGAGAAACCCCGTCTCTACTAAAAATACAAAATTAACCCTGCGTGGTGGCACATGCCTGTAATCCCAGCTACTAGGGAGGGTGAGGCAGGAGAATCGCTTGAATCTGGGAGGCGGCGATTGCGGTGAGCCGAGATCGCGCCATTGCACTCCAGCCTGGGCAACAAGAGCAAAACTCCGTCTCAAAAAAAAAAAAAAAAAAAGGTATGGGTTTTCAGGGAACTCAGAGTTTCTGGCTGCTTAGCTCCATTTTAAATCCAGGGCCAATTAGCCACTTGGGATTCATCTTGAAGAACTGGCTCTTTCAGGTTCATATTTTTCGCACTACTAATAGCCTACTGTTGATTGGAACTCTTACCAATAAACAGTTGATTAATTGTATATGTATTATATACTGTATTCTTACAATAATGTGAGCTAGAGAAAAGAAAATGTTAATATGAAAATCATAATATATTTACTATTCAGGAAGTGGATCATCACAAAAGTCTTCATCCTCATCGCCTTCACATTGAATAGGCTGAGGAGGAAGAGTTGGTCTGTCAACTATCGCAGAGACAGAAGAAAATTCACATATAAGTTGACCCATGCAGTTCAAACCTGTGTATTTTAAAGGGTCGGCTGTACAGTTAATGAGTTTACTCATTAATAATGCACCACACACCACTTCTCAGTTGTATACCAATTAATAATACAGAATTTCACAAATGTCACAGTGGTAACTCTACAGTGTAGTACAGATGTCTAAAGTGCACCTCTGTTTAGAGAAAAATTTGTCTAGCTTGTAAATTTGAGATACTCCTTTTCTACATTTGCACTATGAAACAGCATTTATTTAAGCAGTGAATTCTATAATGTTAATTTAACTGGGTTGTTTACAGTTTCAAGAAAGCAAAAACTTAAAGTTGCTGGAACAGAAAATTGGCTCACTACAAAATGAAACTGAACTTTCAGGATTGGGTTTATTCATGTTACTTCAGCTCTGTGTATCTGTAATTTTCTCAGCTCCACCTTCCTTTGTGTGCCCGCTTCCTTTTCAGGTAAGAGACAGTTGCCTGTAGTTCTGGGCTGCATTCCACACACATCATCATCCAGAAAGGAAAAAACCACTTCCAGTTACCTTTCTTGAAAGGAAAAACTTCTCCAGAGCCACAGGGTGTTTCTTCTTGCATCTCATTAATATAACATTTGACATATACAAGATCCTTAATTTGTTCCTATGCCCTGGTTTTCTAAACCAATCACTGGCAAGAGAAATAGACTTGCCATGATTGGCTCTGACAAATTACGCAGTTTTACCGCTGCTTTTGCACAATTATTACAAATGTTAATACAGTTAATAAAAGGGAAGATGATATGTTAGTAGTATGATGAAAATAATTTTGACCTCCTTGATTATCTAAGACAGTCTTGGACACTCCCAGAGGGCTGTAAACTATGCTGTGAGAGTCACTGTTACAAGAATATGTCCATCTCATTTTCATTTTCAAATTTATTGACATAAAGTAACTCAGTATTTCTGTAACAGCTGTAGATCTGTCCCCTTTTTCATTCCTGATACTGGTTATTTTTGTCTTCTCTTGCCTTTTCAAAGAACCAATTTTTGGTTATGTTGATCATTTTTGGTTTTGTTTGTTTTACTTTATTCATTTTTGCACTTATATTTATTCCTTCTGTTATCTAGTTATTTTTCTAGCTTCTTGAGATGGACACTCAGTTCTTTGGTTTTCAGCCTTTGTTCTTTTCTACTGTATACATTTTAAGGTTATAAATTTCTGTTTAAGCATTGGCTTTAGCTGCATTAGACAAGTTTTGATATGTCTTTTTTAAACCCATCAGTTCAACTATTTAATTTCCATTATGAATTCTTTTTTCACCCATGGGTTAATTAGACCCATATTAGTTAGTTGCCAAATATTGGATGATTTTCTAGATATTGTTTTCTAGTTATTAACTGTAGTCAGATAAACTGATATTAATTCTTTGGAACTTGTTAGCCTTGCTTTTTGGCTTAGTATGTTGTCAATTTTAGTAAATGTTGCAATTGGCAATTGAGGAAAAAATGCATATTCTGCAATGATAGCCTTCTATATTTTATATATATGTATATCAATTCAGTTTTGTTATTCATATTCTGTATATTATAGACTTTTTGGGAAAAGTCTATAGTTCTACATTTGTTACTCATCAATTTATGATTTATATATTTGAGGCTATGTTATTAGATACGTATAAATTTGGAGGATTTTTTTACAGAGTGTCCCCTTTAATATGAAATGCCCTCTTCTTCTCTAGTAATACTTCTTTCCCTAAAGTTACTTTGTCTGATGTTAGTATAGCTATATCAGGTTTATATAGGATAGCTTTGTCATTTTACTTTCAACTTTTGTATGCTTTATATGTAAGGTATACTTTTTTTTTTTGAGATGGAGTCTCGCTCTGTCGCCCAGGCTGGAGTTCAGTGGCACAATCTCAGCTCACTGCAAACTCTGCCTCCCAGGTTCATGCCATTCTCCTGCCTCAGCCTCCCGAGTAGCTGGGACTACAGGCGCCCGCCACCACACCCAGCTAATTTTTTGTATTTTTAGTAGAGACAGGGTTTCACCACGTTAGCCAGGATGGTCTCGATCTCCTGACCTTGTGATGCACCTGCCTCGGCCTCGCAAAGTGCTGGGATTGCAGGCGTGGCCACCGCGCCCGGTATAAACCACCATATAGTTAGGATTTCTAATCTTGTTGACAATCTTTTTCTTTTTCCCCCCTTGGCTCACTGCAATCTCTGCCTCCCGTGTTCAAGCAATTCTCTTGACTCAGCCTCCTCAGTAGCTGGGATTACAGGTGCGCACCACCACACCCAGCTAATTTTTATATTTTTAGTAGAGACAGGGTTTCACCATGTTGGCAAGGCTGGTCTCGAACTCCTGACCTCAGGTGATCCACCTGCCTCGGCCTCCCAAAGTGCTGGGATTACAGGCATCAGCCACTATGCCAGCCAGTCTTTGTCTTTTAAATGGAGTATTTAGTCCATTTATATTTAAGATAATTATTGATATTTTTAGCTTAAGTTTATCATCTTACTGTATCCTGTTTGTCCCATTTTCGTGTGCATCTCTCATCACATTTTGGAATAAATCATTTGCTTTAGTATGTCCCTCCCTTTGCTTATTACTTGTACATATTTTTACTGTTCTTTTAGTGGTTATCAAAATTACAACTTGTCTACTCAGTACTTTACCACCTCCTGAACTACGTAAGAGCCTTTGAACCTTTAACTCCATTACTCCCTTCCCATCTTTTGTACTGTTTTGTCATGCATTTGTAACTTTGTATATTTTAAACTTTAAATATATTATCATTTAATATATATTTATATTTACCCACATACTTATTTATTTATTTGTTATTTCTTTTTTTTTTTTTGAGACAGAGTTTTGCTCTTGTTGCCCAGGCTGGAGTGCAGTGGCACGATCTCAGCTCACTGCAACCTCTACCTCCTGGGTTCAAGTGATTCACTTGCCTCAGCCTCCCAAGTAGCTGGGATTACAAGCACACCACCACACCTGGGTAATTTTTGTATTTTTAGTAGAGATGGGGTTTCACCATGTTGGCCAGGCTGGTCTCGAACTCCTGACCTCAGGTGCTCTGCCCACCTTGGCCTCCCCAAAGTGCTGGGATTACAGGCATGAGCCACTGCTCCCGGCCTATTCTTTCCATTGCTATTTAACCCTTTCTGTATCTTTGTGGTTTCTTTGGAATTATATTTCTTCTACCTGAAGAACTCCTGTTAACATTTCTTGGTCTGTTGGTGACAAATTCCTTGTGTTTTTCTTTTTCTTACTGTGAAAATGTCTTTTTGTTTTCATTTTTGAAGGTTTTTGTGAGATACAGAGATTTGGCTTGGCAGTTATTTTCTTTCTTCAGTTCAAAGGAATCATTCCATTGTCTTCTACCTTTCATGATTTTTTTAGTCTTGTTGCTCTTTTAAGGGCAATGTATTTTTAATCCTCCAATTATTTTTTGTCTTTGATTTTTAATAGTTTTCCATATAGTGCCTGTGTGTAGTTTTCTTTGTATTTATCTTGCCAAAGTGTTTTTTATTATCACTTGAATATTGGCTATTATCTCTTCAAATATTCCTTCTGCCATATTATTTTTCTCTCCTCCTCTCACACCACAATTATACACATATATTACACCTTTTTACCATGTCCTTTATCTCATGTTCTTTTCTGAATTTCCTATCTTTAGTCTCTCCATAGTTAGTTTAAATATTTTATTCTACATATCTTCCAGTTTTTATTTTTCTTTCATCATCTATATCTAATATTCTGCTAAACTGATCTATTGAGTTATTAATTTTAATTTGTGAATTTTTCAGTTCCAGAATTTGCATTTGATTCTCTAATATATTTCCAGTTACCTGCTGATGTTCTTGCTCACTATTTATTAAACATATTAACTACAGTTAAAGCTCATATATGATAATTCCAACATCTGGGTCTCCTGTGATTCTGTTTCTGTTGTCTGTTTTTTTTTTTCCCCTCTTGTTTCTCTGTTTTGTCTTTTGTTTGCCTGTGTATTTCTGATTGAATGCCAGACACTGTATATGAAAATCTGTACATAATTGAGGCTGTAGATGTTATAATCTTCCTCAAGATTGTCTACTTTTGGCAAACAAGGTAGGAAATAAGGGAATGAGCTGTTTGGAAGATGATCTTCAGCCTTCTGAGAACTGATCTGTTTCTCTTTTAACTCCTAGGGTGTAGCCCTTTAGATACACAAACTTAAAGACTGGGTTTCATCTTTGGCGGGCCCTGAATTGTAATTACAAACACCCCAGCCTTGTGAAAGTCCAAAATCACTGCTCAGTTTCTCAGCCACTGCTTTCAAATTGGCAGATGTGGCACTGAAACCATCCCCAAGAAAACTTTATAAAATTGATTAAGGGAGAAAATAAAATTCAACTAGGTTTGCAGTACAATCAGCAGTAATCATTAAGCCAGCTTGCCCTTTGGCCTGCTTCCCTGTAGCTGGCCGCTGCCTACTACCCCAGGAAAATGTAGGCCTTGTCACAAGACTTTGTTCTATAGCTAAAATCTAACAGTTTCTCCTTTAGGTTTTGCATACCAACTTAACTACCGACACCAGCTGGTCTGAAGGGCCCCGTAAGAAGCTGACTCATGGAAGAATAGTTTCCATATCCTATGATTTCATCTCTTTACCAGGACCAATCAACAACCCCAATTTTCCAGCCTGTTGTCCTCCACCATCCCCTTAAAGACACTTGCCCAGAACCCCTTGAGGGAACAGATTCATGGCTTGAGCATTCCCCTCCATTTTCTCATCCAGCAGCCTTGGATTATTAAATTCCAATGTTGCTACAGTTCCCGTTGTCAGTGTAGTATTGATCTGTTGTCGCCCAGCGGGTATACAAACCTGGCAGTCCTGTTACAACACCAAATACCAGTCTTCTCTCTCTGGGCTTCCTTCTCCCTGGGGTCTTGGCCCCTAAAGTCTTAGTTACTGTGGTAGCACTCCAACACCTTCAAGTATATTTTTATGCTTTGTACAGCTTTCCTCATTATTTTTGATTGAAGGGTTGATCTGAAACAAGCTAACCTCTTGTCAAGTCTTCTTAATGTCAGTTGGCATCCTCACCCATCTATTACAACATCTAATTACTTAAGCTTTGACTTGCCTTTGCCTTGACTTTACTTGCTATATTCTTTCATTTCAGATTCAGCCATGCCTTAGTTGCTAGCTAGCCTACTGATTGTACCCAGCCACTATTGGAGGGTTAGAGTAGTGAGAGGAGTGCACAGGGTTTTGTGGTACAAACCAATCCACATGAATAATAGGAGCTGAGGGAAAACAAGATTAGTTGCCTCAGAAGTGGGTGTGGGCATGGAAGCTATCTGAAATCTGTGTCCCATCCAGTCCAAAATGTATCATAGAGGTAGGCCAGACACCTCAGGTAAAGCAGAGATGTCTAGACCAGTGACACATACACAGGATCTGACCAACATTTTGTACTCTTGCAGGCTCTGGTTAGATGACAGAGTCACATTGCTCGTGATTTCAACATCAGTGTTTTTTGTTACAGCACAGTGAGTTTTCTCCTGTTCACTTTTCTAGGCAGTGACTTTCCTGGCCTAAGGTCTTTTTTTTTTTTTTTTTTGAGACAGAGTCTTGCTTTGTCGCCCAGGCTGGAGTGCAGTGTACAATCTCGGCTCACTGCAACCTCCGCCCCCCAGGCTCAAGCAATTCTCCTGCCTCAGCCTCCTGAGTAGCTGGGATTACAGGCACGTGCCACTACGCCTGGCAAATTTTTTTGTATTTTTAGTAGAGAGGGGTTTCACCATGTTAGCCAGGATGGTCTCGATCTCCTGACCTCATGATCTGCCCGCCTCGGCCTCCCAAAGTGCTGGGATTACAGGCGTGAGCCACCGTGCCTGGCCTGGCCTAAGGTCTTATTGACTCTCCTCCATTTCAGACATGACCCCCTGTGGAGTTATAGCTGCAACAATAGCAGAGACAGGATTTAGCCAATGCAGGGTGCTTTTCCAGCCCTAGCTTAACCTTTCCATTCATTCTAAATGAAATAAAATCTCCATAGGTAACCCAAGGACTGAAATAGGCTTCAGGTAAGAAGTGAGTGAACTTTGTATTTTTCCTGAGCTTGGTGGAATGAGTGTTTGGAAAAGTTAAATGGTTTAACTACTGAAAACCACCCAGTTCACAGGCATATGATTCATTTTGTGTGACCTTAGACTTTTTCTTGGAAGATTTGGGGCCAGAAAATAGGAAGCCAAAAATAGCTTCACTGGGATCAAATATTTTCCTTTCTGGAAACCAGAAAACTATTCAGTTCTGTAAGTTTCAACAAGTTCCTCATTAACATCACTGTTTCTCTACCTATATTAAGTCACCCCCTTGAAATTCGGGTCACAAAGGCAACCTACAGGTAATGTGGGTCATGGATGAGAGGGACAATGAAAAAAATGATGGCAGCCAGGCACGGTGGCTCACGTCTGTAATCCCAGCACTTTGGGAGGCCAAGGTGGGCGGATCACTAGAGGTTGGGAGTTTGACACCAGCCTGACTAACATGGTGAAACCCAATCTCTACTAAAAATACAAAAATTATCCAGGCATGGTGGCACAGGCCTGTAATCCCAGCTACTTGGAAGGCTGAGGCAGGAAAATCGCTTGAACCTGGGAGGCAGAGGTTGCAGTGAGCTGAGATTGTGCCATTGCACACCAGCCTGGGTGACAAAAGCAAAACTCCATCTCGAAAAAAAAAAGAAAAAAATGATGGCTAGTGAAACACAGGGGAAGCATTGGCGTCTCCAGTAATTAGATGGCTTGGCATAACACCAAGGCTCACCTTTTCTCCTGGCTCACCTGCCATTGGCCACACAGCAAGCCTCATGGAAACTGGACATAAGGCCTTTAAAAATCCAAGATCCTCAGTCTCTTCTCTTCTAGATAACATGGAAAATAAAATCAAATTTGGGATGCATTTTTTCATAAGGAAATTTTAATTAACATTACCTCCTCAAAAGTACAAGGTGTGTTTTAGATAAAGGAAAAAGCTGACATAAGAGCTGGAATTAATATGGATGGAGAGGGACAGATTGACTATCCAAATATGGTTGTTTTTAGGGTTTGTTAGGATTTAGTACTTAAACTTGATTTTTTCAGAACCTAAAGGTTTTTTATAAACTTAATAATTTTTTTGAGAACCCGAATTAGCCTCAGAACCAACTAATGATAATAAAAGTAGTAGATCAATATGTTGATCAAAATGCCAGTTTATTAATTTACAGTTCTAGAGATTTAGGGCACTCCCAGCTTTCTGTCAGAAGATAACTGACAGGCCACACTGGCATCAGAAGTTAATGAACACAGAGCACAAGGAAGTGTATTTTTTCTTCCTGTGTTGCGAAACACATGCTTTATTATTTTTTTACTGTTCTAGTGATAGAGGCAAGAGACAGAGAAATTCTAGGCAGATGGGCAGGTCCTGATGAAACCTCACCTTCAAGTCAAATTAGCCTGAAACTCACAGCCCAAAGTGAGAACTAATATTCCTGTTTGCCTACCATCTCCTGATTGGTTCTTTCTGAGTAATGTCTTTCTACCAATCAAATGTTGCCTTTTCCAAAACTACTTACGGCCTGCCCCACCCCCATCCTGTGCTGATAAAAACTCCAGACTCAATTGGTAGAGAGGAGAGATGCTGGACTTTGGAGAAGAGAGATGGCTTGACTTCAGGGAAGAGGTGACCAGACTTCAGGAAAGACTAACTGCCCTTTCCGTCCCCTCTCCAGCTCCCCTCTTGACTGAGAACCATTTCCATCACTCAAAAAAATTATCTGCCTTCACCATCCTTTAAGTATCTGTGCAACTGCATTCTTCTTGGACAAGAGCTTGGGAGCCACCAAGTGCAAGCACCCAAAAAGGCTGTCACACTGGCCCTTTGCCCTTGCTGGCGGAGGGCAGTTGCCCCACAAGACAAGGCAGGGAACCAACTGAGCTGTTAACACACAACCGTCTGCAGACTGTGTAGCTAAGAGAGCACTGTAACATTCCTTCTGGGGCTTTGGGGTCACAGGCACCCCCACACAGAGCCTGCTCCTGCTGGCACCCAGAGTGGTTGGCATAACACCTTTTCTCCTGGCTCACCTGCCCATGGCCACACAGCAAGACTCATGGAAACCATGAGCCACACTCACTCACTCACATGCTCCCTCCCACAAGGGGTTGAGTGCGGCAGGCTGAGTAAACGGGGAACCCCTGTTACAAGTCTGATGAAGGGGCTGAGAAAAATCCTGAATCACTAGTAATAGAATAATTATTTTCATTTTTTTCCTTACTCCAGCAAACACAAAAATTTTGGTTGACTTCCTTTTCCACCTGCGTCGGCCTCTCAGAGTGCAAGGATTACAGGCATGAGCCGCTGCACCCAGCCTGACTTCCTTTTGCAAGACTCCAAGCAGAACAACCCCATTTCTTCCATTATCAAATTCTTGCTTTTGTTATGCTTATACATCTGAGTTAGGTTCCAGCTTTCACATCCAACTCCTACCTCCGCCTAGCCACTTTAATTAGGTTACTGCAGCCCTTGTCCTTCCTGCTTTGTCTGGGGAGAATAGATCTTAACCTTAGGTGTCAAATTTACTAGTTTTAAGCCTTGGAAATTCCCTTCATCTTACAGTTCAAAGGATACCACTTTACAAGACCTCCTACTTTATTACATTTCTAACTAAGAATAATTTAATTATTTTTCCCAAATACACCATCAATTTGGGGCAGGAGGGGAATTACATCAAATAATTTTTTCTTATAACTTTTAAACTAGGAGCAAACAAATACTTAAAAGACATTAAAAGTAAAGTCTAATTTTTAAAAGAAAGTTTAGGCCAGATGCAGTGGCTCACACACAGACACGTATAATCCCAGTACTTTGGGAGGCCAAGGTGGGAAGATTGCTTGGGCTCAGGAGTTTGACACCAGCCTGGGAAACATTGCAAGACCTCATCTCTACAAAAAATTTTAAAAATTAGGTGAGCACGGTGGCATATACCTGTAGTCCCAGCTACTCAGATGGCTGAGTTAGGAGGATCACTGGAGCCCGGGAGTTCAAGACCAGGCTTGAGCAAGATAGGAAGACCCTGTCTCTAAAAAAAAAAAAAGAAGAAGAAGAAAAAATTGTTTTAAATTAGTTAGGTGTGGTAGCTTGTGCCTGTAGTACCAGCTTCTCAGGAAGCTGAGGTAGGAGGATCGCTTGGGCCTGGAAGGTCAAGGCTACAGTGAGCTATGATTGTGCCACTGCACTCCAGCCTGGATGACAGAGCAAGACGCTGTCTTAAAAAAAAAAAAGTGTTTGAAGAAGAAAAAGGAAGTTAAAGAATAGATTATGCAACACTGATCTCATCTGTCTTTGTTCTGTGCCTGGGAAGATAAGCTTATAATTGACATTATCAGTGCTAAATTGAACAGACTTTTCAGTTTTAGGAGCTAGACTGTAGACCTAAAGGGCATTTGCATTCAAAGGGAGTCCCTAAGGAAGTCATTGAAGGCTATTACAGTAATTCAGCTGCCAGGCAATGTTGGCCTGGACTAAGATGTTGACTGCAGTAGGTCAGGTTCTGTGGAAGCAGACTCTGAGCCTGATATTTTTGCAGAGGGAGTTTATTGGGGTAGAGTGCTTTTAAGAACAATGTGTGTGAAGGAGTAAAAGAAGCAAATAGGGCAGAGAAAGAAATTGCACTGCAATGCAGTTACAACAAAAGCTTTAGTCAAAATCCATGGGGAGGCCTGGAGCTAGATGGCCCTTCTAAGATGTCCTGGATTTTAAAAAGAGAGCTGAGGGTGATTCCTGGGAAGGGATCATTTCTGGAATCTAGGGGAACGATGACCTCCCTCCTGAAGTGGAATCTGGGCAGAACACCACAACATCCCCTTTGGTTCTTGCACTGCTCATCTCTGCATATCTCCCTCCCCTACTACCCTTTTGAGAGTTCCCCTTAGCCAGCACCTCTGCTAGTCAAGGTGGCTTACCTCATGGTGTGACCCAAGCTGCCTCATCCTTGAGAGTTCTGGACCTCTAGTCCCCATGCCCTGATTCTCAGGCAGTGTCTACTCTACATGGCTGACCGTCTTCCATTTAAATCGGGCAGGGGATTGCCATGAGACACCCTAGTGGATCACTTGGGTGCCAGATGTGTGCCCTCCTGCCTCCACTGTGTGACAGCCCCGCCTCCTCCTGGTGATCCTGGTGGGTTACCCCTGCCATGGTGGTAGCTTCTTTCCTTGCCTGCTTGTCTCTGCACAAGTGACTAAGTGACAGCGTAAATGGACCCAGGTTCAGCTGCTCACCATGCAAAAGCCAGACAGAGGGTTGGTGGGAGGAAAAGCAGGTTTAAATGGAGAGCCAGCAAACCAAGTGTCAGGCCTCTGAGCCTAAGCTAAGCCATCATATCCCCTGTGACCTGCATGTACACATCCAGATGGCCGGTTCCTGCCTTAACTGATGACATTCCACCACAAAAGAAGTGAAAATGGCCTGTTCCTGCCTTAACTAATGACATTGTCTTGTGAAATTCCTTCTCCTGGCTCATCCTGGCTCAAAAGCTCCCACTGAGCACCTTGTGACCCCCACTCTGCCCGCCAGAGAACAACCCCCCTTTGACTGTAATTTTCCTTTATCTACCCAAATCCTATAAAACGGCCCCACCCTTATCTCCCTTCGCTGACTCTCTTTTCGGACTCAGCCCACCTGCACCCAGGTGTTTAAAAGCTTTATTGCTCACACAAAGCCTATTTGGTTGTCTCTTCACATGGACACGCATGAAATTTGGTGCCGTGACTCGGATCGGGGGACCTCCCTTGGGAGATCAATCCCGTCCTCCTGCTCTTTGCTCTGTGAGAAAGGTCCACCTATGACCTCAAGTCCTCAGGCCGACCAGCCCAAGAAACATCTCACCAATTTCAAATCCAGTAAGCAGCCTCTTTTTTACTCTCTTCTCTAACCTCCCTCACTATCCCTCAACCTCTTTCTCCTTTCAATCTTGGCACCACACTTCAATCTCTCCCTTCTCTTAATTTCAATTCCTTTCATTTTCTGGTAGAGACAAAGGAGACATGTTTTATCCGTGGACCCAAAACTCCGGCGCCGGTCACGGACTGGGAAGGCAGCCTTCCCTTGGTGTTTAATCATTGCAGGGACGCCTCTCTGATTATTCACCCACGTTTCAAAGGTGTCAGACCACGCAAGGATGCTTGCCTTGGTCTTTCACCCTTAGCGGCAAGTCCCACTTTTCTAGGGGAGGGGCAAGTACCCCAACCCCTTCTCTCCGTGTCTCTACCCCTTCTCTGCCTTTCTGGGGGGGGGGGTAAGAAACCCCCAACCCCTTCTCCTTCACTCTTAGCAGCAAGTCCCGCTTTTCTGGAGGAAGGGCAAGTACCCCAACCCCTTCTCTCTGTGTCTCTACCCCTTCTCTGCCTTTCTGGGAGGCAAGAAACCCCCAACCCCTTCTCTGTCACTCTTAGCAAGTCTCGCTTTTCTGGGGGAGGGGCAAGTACCCCAACCTCATATCTCTGCACCCCGATCCCTTATTTCCACACTCTGACCTCTTATATCTCTGCGCCCCAATCCCTTATTTCCGTGCCCCAACCTCTTGTATCTCTGCACTCTGATCCCTTATTTCCACACCCTGACCTCATATCTCTGTGCTCCGACCCCTTTCCTGCTTTTCTGGAAGGTAAGAACCCCCAAACTGCTTCCCTCCGTGTCTCTACTCTCCCTTTTCTTTACTTGCCTCCTTCACTATAGGCAACCTTCCACCCTCCATTCCTCCTTCTTCTCCCTTAGCCTGTGTTCTTAAGAACATAAAACCTCTTCAACTCTCACCTGACCTAAAACCCAAATCCCTTATTTTCTTCTACAATGCCGCTTGACCCCAATACAAACTCGACAGTAGTTTTAAATGGCCAGAAAACGGCACTTTCGATTTCTCCATCCTACAAGACCTAAATAATTTTTGTCAAAAAATAGGCAAATGGTCTGAAGTGCCTGACGTCCAGGCATTCTTTTACACATCAGTCCCTCCCTAGTCTCTGTGCCCAGTGCAACTCGTCCCAAATCTTCCTTCTTTCCCTCCCGCCTGTCCCCTCAGTCCCAACCCCAAGCGTCACTGAGTCTTTCTAATCTTCCTTTTCTACAGACCAATCTGACCTCTCCCCTCCTCCCCAGGCTGCTCCTTGCCAGGCCGAGCTGGGTCCCAATTCTTCCTCAGCCTCCGCTCCTCCACCCTATAATCTTTTTATCACCTCCCCTCTGCACACCTGGTCCGGTTTACAGTTTCATTCTGTGAGTAGCCCTCCCCCACCTGCCCAGCAATTTCCTCTTAAAAAGGTGGCCGAAGCTAAAGGTATAGTCGAAATTAATGCTCCTTTTTCTTTATCAGACCTCTCCCAAATCTGTGAGTGTTTAAGCTCTTTCATCAAATATGAAAAACCCAGCCCAGTTCATGGCTCGTTCACCAGCAACCCTGAGACGCTTTACAGCCCTAGACCCTAAAAGGTCAAAAGGCCATCTTATTCTCAATATACATTTTATTACTCAATCTGCTCCTGACATTAAATAAAACTCCAAAAATTAAATTCAGGCCCTCAAACCCCACAACAGGACTTAATTAACCTCACCTTCAAGGTGTACAGTAATGGAGTAGAGGCAGCCAAGTAGCAATTTATTTCTGAGTTGCAATTCCTTGCCTCCACTGTGAGACAAACCCCAGCCACATCTCCAGCACACAAGAACTCCAAATGCCTGAATCACAGCTGCCAGGGGTTCCTCCAGAACCTCCTCCCCCAGGAGCTTGCTACAAGTGCCAGAAATCTGGCCACTAGGCCAAAGAATGCCCACAGCCCAGGATTCCTCCTAAGCCATGTCCCATCTGTGCAGGACCCCACTGAAAATTGGACTGTTCAACTCACCTGGCAGCCACTTCCAGAGCCCCTAGAACTCTAGCCCAAGGCTCTCTGACTGACTCCTTCCCAGATCTTCTCAGTTTAGCAGCTGAAGACTGACACTGCCCGATCACCTCAGAAGCCTACAAGACTATCACAGATGCTCTAGGTAACTCTCACAGTGGAAAGTAAGTCCGTCCCCTTCTTAATCAATACGGAGGCTACTCACTCCACATTACCTTATTTTCAAAGGCCTGTTTCCCTTGCTTCCATAACTGTTGTGCGTATTGACGTCCAGGCTTCTAAACCTCCTAAAACTCCCCAACTCTAGTGCCAACTTAGACAATACTCCTTTAAGCACTCCTTTTTAGTTATCCCCACCTGCCCAGTTCCCTTATTAGGCCAAGACACTTTAACTAAATTATCTGCTTCCCTGACTATTCCTGGACTATAGCCACACCTCATTGCTGCCTTTTTCCCCAGTTCAAAGCCTCCTTCACATCCTCCCCTTGTATCCCCCCACCTTAACCCACAAGTATAAGACACCTGTACTCCCTCCTTAGCGACCGATCATGCACCCCTTACCTTCTCATTAAAACCTAATCACTCTTACCCCACTCAATGCCAATATCCCATCCCACAGTATGCTTTGAAAGGACTAAAGCCTGTTATCACTTGCCTGTTACAGCATAGCCTTTTAAAGCCTATAAACTCTTCTTACCATTCCCCCATTTTAGCTGTCCTAAAACCAGACAAGGCTTACAAGTTAGTTCAGAATCTGCACCTTATCAACCAAATTGTCTTGCCTATCCACCCCATAGTGCCAAACCCATATACTCTCCTATCCTCAATACCTCCCTCTGCAACCCATTATTCTGTTCTGGATCTCAAATATGCTTTCTTTACTATTCCTTTGCACCCGTCATCCCAGCCTCTCTTCGCTTTCATTTAGACTGACCCTGACACCCATTAGGCTCAGCAAATTACCTGGGCTGTACTGCCGCAAGGCTTCGCAGACAGCCCCCATTACTTCAGTCAAGCCCAAATTTCATCCTCATCTGTTACCTATCTCGGCATAATTCTCATAAAAACACACGTGCTCTCCCTGCTGATCATGTCCAATTAATCTCCCAAACCTCAATCCCTTACAAAACAACAACTCCTTTCCTTCCTAGGCATGGTTAGTGCAGTCAGAATTCTTACACAAAAGCCAGGACCACACCCTGTAGCTTTTCTGTCCAAACAACTTGACCTTACTGTTTTAGCCTAGCCCTCATGTCTGCGTGCAGCGGCTGCCACTGCTTTAATAGTTTTAGAGGCCCTAAAAATCACAAACTATGCTCAACTCACTCTCTACATTTCTCATAACTTCCAAAATCTATTTTCTTCCTCATACCTGATGCATATACTTTCTGCTCCCCGGCTCCTTCAGCTGTACTCAGTCTTTGTTAAGTCCCACAATTATCATTGTTCCTGGCCCGGACTTCAATCTGGCCTCCCATATTATTCCTGATACCACACCATGACTGTATCTCTCTGATCCACCTGACATTCACCCCATTTCCCCATATTTCCTTCTTTCCTGTTCCTCACCCTGATCACACTTAGTTTATTGATGGCGGTTCCACCAGGCCTAATTGCCACACACCAGCAAAGGCAGGCTATGCTATAGTACAAGCCACTAGCCCGCCTCTTAGAATCTCTCATTTTCTTTCCATCGTGGAAATCTATCCTCAAGGAAATAACTTTTCAGTGTTCCATCTGGTATTCTACTACTCCTCAGGGATTATTCAGGCCCCCCCCCCTTCCCTACACATCAAGCTCAAGGATTTGCCCCCACCCAGGACTGGCAAATTAGCTTTACTCAACATGCCCTGAGTCAGATAACTAAAATACCTCTTAGTCTAGGTAGATACTTTCACTGGATAGGTACAGGCCTTTCCTACAAGGTCTGAGAAGGCTACCGCAGTCATTTCTTCCCTTCTGTCAGACATAATTCCTCAGTTTAGCCTTCCCACCTCTTAACAGTCTGATAACAGACCAACCTTTATTAGTCAAATCAGCCAAGCAGTTTTTCAGGCTCTTAGTATTCAGTGAAACCTTCATATCCCTTATAGTCCTCCGTCTTCAGGAAAAGTAGAACGGACTAAAAGTCTTTTAAAAACACACCTCACCAAGCTCAGCCACCAACTTAAAAAGGACTGGACAATACTTTTACCACTTTCCCTTCTCAGAAGTCAGACCTGTCCTCAGAATGCTACAAAGTACAGCCCATTTGAGCTCCTGTATAGATGCTCCTTTTTATTAGGCCCCAGTCTCATTCCAGACACCAGACCAACTTAAACTGTGCCCCCAAAAAACTTGTCATCCCTACTATCTTCTGTCTAGTCATACTCCTATTCACCGTTCTCAACTACTCATACATGCCCTGCTCTTGTTTACACTGCTGGTTTACACTGTTTCTCCAAGCCATCACAGCTGATATCTCCTAGTGCTATCCCCAAACTGCCACTCTTAAGTCTTGAAGTAAATAAATAATCTTTGCTGACAGGACTATGCTGAATCTCCTTAGGCACTCTAGATGTCCTAGGTCCTCCCAATTCTTAGACCTTTAATACCTGTTTTTCTCCTTCTCTTATTCCGTTTAGTTGTTCAATTCATACAAAACTGTATCCAGGCCATCACCAATAATTCTAAATGACAAATGTTTCTTCTAACAGTCCCACAATATCACCCCTTACCACAAAATCTTCCTTCAACTTAATCTCTCCCACTCTAAGTTCCCATGCCGCCCCTAATCCCGCTCGAAGCAGCCCTGAGAAACATCGCCCATTATCTCTCCATACCATCCCCCAAAATTTTCACTGTCCCAACACTTTACCACTATTTTGTTTTATTTTTCTTATTAATATAAGAAGACAGGAGTGTCAGGCCTCTGAGCCCAAGCTAAGCCATCATATCCCGTGACCTGCATGTACACATCCAGATGGCCGGTTCCTGCCTTAACTGATGACATTCCGCCACAAAAGAAGTGAAAATGGCCTGTTCCTGCCTTAACTGATGACATTGTCTTGTGAAATTCCTTCTCCTGGCTCATCCTGGCCCCACCCTTATCTGGCTCATCTTGGCCCCACCCTTATCTCCCTTTGCTGACTCTCTTTTCAGACTCAGCCTGCCTGCACCCAGGTGATTAAAAGCTTTATTGCTCACACAAAGCCTGTTTAGTGGTCTCTTCACACGGACGCGCATGAAGCCAAGAAGATGATGAACTAGTTTTCTGAAGTACCAACTTAAATTTTAAATTTTTATAGTCCTTTGGGTATATACCCAGTAATGGGATGGCTGGGTCAAATGGTATTTCTAGTTCTAGATCCCTGAGGAATCGCCACACTGACTTCCACAAGGGTTGAACTAGTTTACAGTCCCACCAACAGTGTAAAAGTGTTCCTATTTCTCCACATCCTCTCCAGCACCTGTTGTTTCCTGACTTTTTAATGATTGCCATTCTAACTGGTGTGAGATGGTATCTCATTGTGGTTTTGATTTGCATTTCTCTGGGTATATGCCCAAAGGACTATAAATCATGCTGCTATAAAGACACATGCACACGTATGTTTATTGCGGCACTATTCACAATAGCAAAGACTTGGAACCAACCAAATGTCCAACAATGATAGACTGGATTAAGAAAATGTGGCACATATACACCATGGAATACTATGCAGCCATAAAAAATGATGAGTTCATGTCCTTTGTAGGGACGTGGATGAAATTGGAAATCATCATTCTCAGTAAACTATTGCAAGGACAAAAAACCAAATACTGCATGTTCTCACTCATAGATGGGAATTGAACAATGAGAACACATGGACACAGGAAGGGGAACATCACACTCTGGGGACTGTTATGGGGTGGGGGGAGAGGGGAGGGATAGCATTAGGAGATATACCTAATGCTAAATGACGAGTTAATGGGTGCAGCACGCCAGCATGGCACATGTATACATATGTAACTAACCTGCACATTGTGCATATGTACCCTAAAACTTAAAGTATAATAATAATAATAAAAATTTTTAAATTTTACCATAGGGCTTTGAAAGGGAAACTTGGTATGGGAGACAGGCAGGAGGAGCGCAGGGCGTAGAATCTGTGTGTCTTGTTCGAAGGGCCTTCTTAGATCATCACTTTTCTCAATATCTAGTTGGCACTGTCTTAACCCACCCGCCCTCCACCTGTTCGTGACTCCCCTTAAGCAGGAGAATTCCACAACGGAAGCTCCATGCCTGGTTTGTTTCAAGATTAGCCTCCAGGGTTTCTTAAGCAAAAGCATAATTAGACAAGCATGCACTGTCAGAGGGGAGTGCCTACAGAGGGAAGGAATGAAGAGGTGAGAGGGGAGGGAAGGAAGAAGAAAATGGGCACTTTTTAAAACTGAGGTTCCTGGTTACAAACTCCCCCACTGTCAAATTGTATTCCATCTCTGTGGAATAGGGATGGTGTATTCATTCTGGCTAGTTCCTGCTGAAAAACAGCATAGTTAGGGGTCCATGGAATGGAACCTGTCTTCCTGGAGTCGAAAGTATTCATGAGTCCCTGGGCTTACAGAAGAGATCTGCTGGAGCATCATAGTGGGTGTGTAACAGCAATACAGCCCACAGCAGAAGAATAAACTTATCCCAATAATCATGGCTAAAGTTGTCAGAGGCATTTGAACCAGAGAAACTCGATTTTGAATAGGGGCTGTGTAAAATAAGGCTGAGACCTACTGGGCTGCATTCCCAGGAGGTTAGGCATTCTTAGTCACAGGATGAGACAGGAGGTCAGCACAAGATACAGGTCATAAAGACCTTGCCGATAAAACAGGATGTGGTAAAGAAGCCGGCCGAAACCCACCAAAACCAAGACGGCAGTGAAAGTGACCTCTAGTAGTCCTCACTGCTCATTATACGCTAATTATAATGCATTAGCATGCTAAAAGACACTCCCACCAGCCATGACAGTTTACAAATGCCATGGCAATGTTTGAAAGTTACCCTATATAGTGTAAAAAGGGGAGGGATCCTCAGTTCCAGAAAGTCTCCGCCCCTTTCTCGGAAAACTTATGAATAATCCACCCTTTGTTTAGCATATAATCAAGAAATAACTGTAAGTATACTCAGTTGAGCAGCCCATGCTGCTGCTCTGCCTATGAAGTGGCCATTCTTTTATTCCTTTACTTTCTTCCTAAACTTGCTTTCACTTTATGGACTTGCCCTGAATTCTTTCTTGTGCAAGGTCCAAGAACCTTCTCTTGGGGTCTGGATCAAGACGACTTTCTGGTAACAAAATTATGAGCAACCTTTTTTTTTCTTCACCAGGAGGGGCCTGTTCTAGATCATGAAGAGGGCCATTGATTTAAGGACATTGTGGGATCAGACGTAGCATTAATTTGCTTGTGCATGTCTTGCAGGGTTGAGGATGTATTTCCAGAGTTATCTGGAATGTACACACAGCATTCAGTCTTAATTATAGTGCACATTCCCCACTGTCAATTGTACCCAGAGCTTCTGTGGGGATAAGATGACAGGTTAGCTAAACATATATATGTGACAGGTTATAGGAGGAGCTATTAATATGCATCAAGGTGAATTCATGACGTGTATCAAACAAATATGCATGTAACATGAACATGACCCATGTTCCATTTGGGGTGGAGACTTAACATTTAAATCTGTTACAATTAGGCCCTATATGTCAAAAGTTCTTTTCAGCTGGGCGCAGTGGCTCACACCTGTAATCCCAGCACTTTGGGAGGCCGAGGCGAGCGGATCACGAGATCAGATCGAGACCATCCTGGCTAACACGGTGAAACCCCGTCTCTACTAAAAAATACAAAAAAATTAGCTGGGCCTGGTGGCGGGCGCCTGTAGTCCCTGCTACTTGGGAGGCTGAGGCAGGAGAATGGCATGAATCCAGGAGGCGGAGGTTGCAGTGAGCCGAGATTGTGCACTGCACTCTAGCCTGGGTGACAGAGCAAGATTCCGTCTCAAAAAAAAAAAAAATTATTTTCAGGACACAAAGGTGTACAAGTGCACAATTTCTCTCAACAGGCCAGAACTAGTACATAGTCATGATCTCTTATCAGGACAAAGTTACTAAAATCAGTCTCTTGTCTAATTAAAGCTGTAGTTATGGCTAGCAGAGCAGGGGCTAGGGGTCAGTTCGTATCTAATGGGGTGCCATGTTTGTAACCAGACCCAGGTATGGCTGCTCACCACTTGAAAGCCAAACATGAGAAGTGGGGGTGGTGGAAGGAAAAATAACCAAATTGTAAAGACCAGCTCCACAAGCCTGCTAGCACTTGATTAAAGCCAACTTTTCCTTCCATCAACTCTCACCTCTCATGCCTGGCTTTCTAGCAGTGAGCAGCTGAACCTGGGTCCAGTTACAACAGCAATAGCTTAAAGTTGAATGGGACTCTTGCTGTCTCTCCCGATGGAAGTTTTTCCCTTGTGGAAACCAGGATCTTTAGACCCACACAGTCTAAAGTTGCAAGAGTAAGAAGAGCAAATTCTCCAAGTGAGTCACTGGTAAAGATGGTAAGTGGGGCCACTTCTGTTTCTACTTATTGGTTCTCAGTTTCATGAATTCCACCCATTTGGGGCCACATAACCACAATAGTAGTCATTGATTTAGGGTGTACCCCACATCCTAAGCAATGCTACCCCATCCTCAAAGAATATTATTTACAAACTGGAATCTCAGCTGTACTTTTAAAGGACCATCCAATTGCACTATCAAGTCACCAGCTTCTACAGTATTTGATAGGATCAGTGGGTCCCATGGTTATGTATTTGGTGAATCAGACACATTATAAATCCTTGATGATACTATTGGCTGAAGCTATGCAAGCAGAAAAGGCAAAACCCATACCTAGAACATGTGTCAATTCTAGTCAAGATAAACAACTGCTGCCATCTAGAGTGGAAGGGGCTCAGCGTGAACAACCAGCCATCAGAGGGGTGGCTGCCCTCCTTAAGGGATGGGTATTGTATCGGGGCTCAGCCTTGCTTTCTGTTGCACTCAGGTTAAATATTTGGCAGCATCAGTAAGTAGCTAGATCACTCTTGGTGAATGGAATCTTTTTACACATTTTCCATGCTGCCACCATAGCTATTCCTCTCATGCACCCAATTTTGCTAGCACAGGAGTGGCCATTGAATAAGATGGCTGATGTCAACTAGACTGCTATTTGGTTGGACTACTACCAATGATTTGGACTACTTGGTTGTTGAGTGCCTCCTCCACAGCAGATGCTCTCTGGTAAGCGTTAACTTGCACTCAAAAATCTTTACATTCCATGCCCACTCCTAGAGAGCCGTCCATGTGCCTCTACCCCTGTCCCCAGTCTTTTCTTTCTCCTAGGCCCCTGACCAACTAGCCAAGCCATTTGCTATTCCCGTGACTCCATGTGTTTTTCTGGCCTCTGTTCTCTTTCCACATAAAGTGGATGACCTAATAGCCTGACGTTTGCCTCGCAATGATTTCCCTCATTACTGTCCTAGAGGACCACCAGCACGGGGCTGTATGGCTGCAGCAGTCCGTTAATGGTTTGCATATACATATTGAACCAACTCATCTTGAGCCAAACTTGGCTTTTTTCCTCCTCCATCAGTTGGTTATAAGGGATTCACCCCTCACGCCATTGGCCATCTGCATGAGCTGAGGAAAAGTTATTCTGTAACAGTAGTGAATGACATGGGAGGGTCTGCACCACCTGCTCATACAGTCTGCGTAGGCCCTCTGTACCACTTCAGTCTTAGGATGGATTCCTACTAGGCCCCCTCAGACACGTGGCTGAGTGTCTGACAAGTTGTGTGATCAAATAATCTTTACCAAACCCCAGGGGCAAACCAGGAGCTGTTTCTAAATAGTATGTAGTTCTCTGTTGCAAATATATAAACTGTAGCATATAGTTCTCTGTTGCCTTACTTCAGAACCCTATGGGTCTACATTGTGATTCTCCAGTTAGGTTTACCATAAACTCTATGTAGCATTTTTTCTCAATCACAGATAATTTGAATACCAGATTGTATGGATCAAGTGACATGGCTGCTCATATCACACCCTGGACTGGCTGTGGAGCTATTTTCTCCCCTGGGTCCCACTCAATGTTGGTAGCTTTCCATGTGTCTTGGCAAATGGGCCAGAATAATGTTCCCATGAATGGACTATACTGACCTCAGAACCCAGGTTGATTGTATAGGACATGCGATTCCTTTTGAGTCCTTTAATTTGAAGGCAATGTCCCAGCAGGCTCCTGAATCTTGATAGGGTTTATCTCCCACCAGACTTCCCAATTCTTGCTCATCCAGTCTGACTGACATAATGTCATCAATGTCATGGATTAATGTAATCCTCTGCAGCATGTCCAGAAGGTTCAGCTTTCTTCAGACTATATTTTGACAGAGGGCAGAGAATTAACATAACCTTGGGGCAAGCCTACAAATGCATAGGGTTATTCACCTCACGAATGCAAACTACTTCTGGTCCTCATTTTCTACAGGGGTGGATAAGAATACACTTGCCAGACTGGCTGTATGCCACGTACCTGATACACTGTTAATTTGCTCTAGGAAAGATACCACATTTGTATGCTTTTTGCAGGGCCTGACTGAAACCCACCTTTGCAAAAATTATAACTGAGGAAATTATGACAGTGAAAGAGATCAGACCCAACTGACTCCATCTTGCTTCTAACCTTTAAGCTGTCCTTGTTCATTCCTGGGCATAGACCAAGCTAATCTTGGGAAGGAATCTGGTTTATGATTTGACTCTGAAACAAAATTGATACTAGCCTTTTCCCTAAAAAACCTACTTCTTGCCTAGGGACCAGTCTGCCTTTATCGGACTAACAAACCAGCTACAAGATTAGAAATTACGGTTTAGGGGTCATGCAGCCTCTGGCTGCGAGAGTCTGAGCCTCCCCAAATTGCTCCTGAGGATAACATCACTATTGTAAAACCTAAGATCAGTTCTTGAGATATTTGGCAGACCCTGTGCTCCCTGGATCAGCTGACATCACCCAGACCAGTAATCTGGCTCAGCCATTTCTGCCATCCCACCCAGAAACAGAAGACAGCAGGAAAAACTTACTTCCACCCCTATGATTACATCTCCAACCTGACCAATCAGCACTCCCCACTTCCTGAGACCCTACCTACCAAATTGTCTTAGAAAACTCTCATCCCCAAATGCTCGGAGAGACTGATTTGAGTAATAATAAAACTCCAGTCTCCCGCACAGCCGGCTCTGTGTGAATTACTCTTTCTCTGTTGTGATTGCTGTCTTGATAAATCAGCTCCGTCTAGGCAGCGGGCAACGTGAACCTGTTGGGCAGTTGGATGACTAGTGAATCAGTTGGAATATGGAGGCCACCAACCCTGTCCTTTATGTCTCTTCTAGTCCCCACAGGATATATTAATAGTATAGTTCGTGATTTACCATCTTGACTGGAAGTAGGGAGAAATTTCATGGATTTCTACTTGGCCTTCCTCAATGTGGTTGACTAACTAGTTGGTTCACCTAACTGCCAAATATGTCCATTCTGCTTATATGCTTAAGGAAATGGGAAATAACCACGGGACAGTTCTATGACCCAGCGAGCCCACCGTGAGACCTGCACCAGGACTTTCTTAGCTGGTCCCCGTATGGCCTCCTCACCCTCTATTCTCCCTGGAGGTGGCTTGGGTGTCCAATATCAATTAGCTCAGGCCTTGTGTCTGTGTCCAACCAGTCCTCAAAGTTTCTGGATATTGCCCTTGGCCCATAGGTCCTGTGGGGAAGGCTAAATAAAGGTAATCATACCATATACATTGCTGTGGCATTGCAAGGTTCTGCTGAGGGCCCAGCTCTTCTTTCAGCTACCAAGTTCTAGGTCTGAAAACTGGCCCAGGTCCAGAAACTAGACAACAGACTGTGACTTTTTATGAGAGTGCCTCCCTCAGCCTCCTTGATTGTGTAGATTGAGTGAGACCCTTGGTGGCTGCCCACATATCTTGACCTTCAGAATGCCATGTTCTATTAACAACTGTCACATTCTGCCTGGGCCAGGCTGCTCTGGCTGCCACTCCAACCTTGTTCCTTATTACAGTAATTACATACACCTGGTTTCTGATGCCACATGCTTCCTGGCCTCTGTTAATTTGAAACCCCATCATCCTGTGGCTATAAGGAAAGCTAGTTCTACAAGAGCATCTGCTAGTCTCAGCCCTGGTCTACAAAGGACGGCCACCACTGAGCTTCTTCAATAATGCTGGTGCCCTTCTCATCAACATATTTTTTATCACTTTGCTAGTCAAAGTATTCTTTCTAGGCCTCCATCCCATGGAATGTAATTGGCTGGTGGGTTTTCTCACCTTATATAAAATGCCTGTGTTATCAAGCCCACTTTTCTGGGCCTTTGGTCCCTTTCTCTATCACTTGCCATGGCAATTCTGGCATTTCTACTTCACTTAGTATGGGCTAGTGCTTTTTCCCAGCTTCTAGGAATCAACCTAGCAGCATATTTGCATATAGGAGCTTTGACAGTGACACGGGAGAGTTCTCTGACCCCCCTTGCAGGACGTGCAATAGGGGTGTGGCTTGTCTGTTTGGCCACAGCCGCTGCTCAAACCCCTTATGGGAGGGAGAGCACACAGACAGGCAGGTTCAGGAGCTGGGGTGAGTGCTTCTGGGCTGTGGCCCCACAGCAGCATCTAGGGGTGGGCGCCTGCGACCCCTGAAGCCCAAGTGGGCAAGTGTTACAGTGTGCTCTTTTAGCTTTGCCATCCACCAATGGCTTAAGTGTTAAACAGCTTAGTAGACTCTCTGCCTTTTCACAAGGGCAGAGGGCCAGTGTGACAGCTTTCTGTATCTTGAGCTCTTGTCCAGTGTCCTGAAAGAATCAGGTGACACACAGACTTGGAGGATGGTGAATGCAGGGGTTTTATTGGGTGGTGGAGGTGGCTGTCAGTGGGATGGATGGGGAGCTGGAAAGGGGATGAAGTAAGAAGGTGATCTTCTCCTGGAGTTTGGCTGTCCTGAGGCTGATTTCCTCTCCAACTGTCCCCAGCTGAACTCCTCCCAATGTTCCTTCTCTTCTCTCCTTCTCTGCTGCTCTTCTGTTCATCTGCTCATCTACTCCTGGAGCTGGGGGTTTGGGGTTTATATGGGTACAAGATAAACGGGTGTGGCAGGCCAAAAGGCAACCTTTGAACGTGAAAACAGGAATGCCTGTTCCCATTTAGGGCCATGGGTATCCAGGCTTGAGGGTGGGACCTTTGCCGGGGAACTGCCCTCTTCTACCCAGTATTTCCGTCTCCTGTCCATATCAACAGGATATTCATCTTGTATCATAGAAGAATGTCCTCATATTAATAAACTCTCTATTATCCAACTTTATATTCTATTTCTCTAGATTCAGTGCCCTCCAGATCCCATCCCATATATATCCTCTCTGCTTCTGCCAGTACATGCTGGCTAGGCCCTATAGCTTCTTTGATGTATAGTCTCCTTCTCCCTCAGGGGCCCCAGTACATTCCTGGCCTGGTTGTGTTCTGGCTTGACTGTAGCTTTTAGCCACGCAGGGAGGTGGGGGTAAGTTATGAAAGGTATGAGGAGTCTTTGAGTTGTCTTCAAGTAGGGGGGTATGGGTCACATCTGCAGGCCAGTGTTTGGAGGACCTGGGGTTTCAAGAACCTCAAGTTGAACTGTGATGCAGTTATGACAGAGGCTTCAGCCAGTCTCACAGATAGCTCTAGAGCTGCCATGATTCCCATCTCAAGTCTCCCTCCCAGCTGGGGCCTTGGCATAGTGGACTCATCTAAACTGAGAGTCCAGTCTTCTCTGGAGCTCCATTCCCTTCTGAGCCTCAGCTGCTTCTGCCCTCTAGTTGAAGATGAGGATCTCTTTATATGCTACCAAGGAGGCCTGTTGGACTTTGACACTTTGTCCTCAGCAAAGAGTAACTGCCCTCGGCCTTTTGCTGTCTTTCTCCAGTGCAACCATAGCCCTCAACCTGTGAGGAGTGAAGGAAGCACTTTGGGCAGAGGGAGAAGCTGAACTGCAATGCAGTCACCATAGAGGCCTCAGCCAATCCCACAGGAAGTTCTGGGTCTCTGATGGTCCTTCAGAGTTGTCTGGATTTGAGGTACAGGGGCTGGGGCCACCCCGCCAACATTGATTAGTTATGGGATGTGGGCTACCCCCAGGAGGAGATTTAACCTTGGGTGAATCAGTTTCCTTTGGATGGAGGGAAATCCCTGGGGAGGGACTTAACTTTGTGCAGTCAAGGGGAATGAGCATCTCATCATAAACGAAAATTTCAGTGGCCGAATGGCACATGGCATGCATTACATTGACACTGGGAATAAAGAGAGGGGGCTAGGGATAGGAAAATGATTTCTGGAAGAAGAATTGACAGGCTATGCTGACCACAGAGCATCTGAATGAAGATAAGGTTCTTTCATTCAAGAAACATTTAATACCTTCCCTAGGCTCAGCCCTAAGTTAGATGCAGGTTGTGGACTTGAATGGTTCTTCACCTCAGGGAGCTCAAATTGGAAGCCATATGCCAAAGAAAGAGTGGAGACAGTGCCAAGATCTCAATATGCTGCAATGTGAATGGGAGGATGTGGCTAAAAAGACAACACAATCCTTTGTTGTGATGGAGCTTTTCATGAGCTCTGGAGCTCACGTTTTTCCTCTCTCTAGAAACACCCAAATCCTTGGCTCAAAACGAGACAACTTCTTCCTTGAGGACTTTGAAGTATAGTACTAGCATCAGTGCCTACCCTGCTTCTTGTACCTTCCCCTTACCAATAATCACACACACGCGCACACACACACACACACACACGCACACTCACTCTCACACACACTCACACACACTCTCTCACACACACACACTCACACAGTGAATTGCACTACGTGAGGACTAGAGATGCAAATAGGGACAGTTGAGAGAATCCCATCGTAGGGAGTGCTTCCAGCCTCACACATGACAGCAATGTGCCCAGGAGTGACTTTTCTTTCTGTTCGTGAAGGAAATGAGCACCCCAGAGTCAGGAAGGCTCCCAAATCTCTGCAAATCAAGTCCTAGGACAAGAACAGCAGGGGCTCCGCCTCTCTGGTGCACCTTACGTGAACGGCCACAAGATGGCAGTAGGAGCTCAGCCGACGCTGGCGAGAGACTGAGGGTGGGGTGCTGGGGTCAGGGGAATGGAAAAGTGACCCCCAAGACATGCACGCATCCCAAAAGAGAGGTGAGGAAGGACAAATCAATGGATGAAAGGCTCTTGGGACCTGTTTAAGCCAGGAGTTTGCACACTACTGGCAACTGGCCGTTTCTCGTGCACACATCTATGCATGACTCCTATACTTCTGTGCATTTGCCACATGTAAGTTCTTTCTCCTGGTTAAATATGACCCCTGCCACCCTAAACCTTACCATCACAATCGCCGGTGGAAATATCGGGGGTGTTGCAGAATCTGTGTGCCAAGTGCACTGACTCTCACAAGAGGCTGCACGCGGGGCTGTAAGGATGGCTCTGGATGTGCCTTCGGCCACCAGCCTGTTCCTCTCAGGGGACAGCGAGGTGAGGGCAGCCTCTAGAGAACAAAGGGCAAACTACCCTGCTTCCATCCGCACATAGGGGGACCGCTGACGGCGACAAGGTGACTGCGCTGCAGCGAAGGACGCCTAGCGTCCGGTGTTCTAATAAGGTGACTGCGCTGCAGCGAAGGACGCCTAGCGTCCGGTGTTCTAATATGCCACAACGATCGTTTGCGTCCTGGGTTACGAGGACATCGCGGGCAGCCAGCCTCTCGGTGTAGGGGCCTCAGTGCTGCTGCCGACACACGCTCAGGTGAGGGATGTGTGCACACACCCAATCTTAGTGAGGACAACAGATAGAAATTACGAGGGAGATTTTTTTTTTCTTTTTTTGGAGACAAGAGCCTCACTCTGTCGCCCAGGCCGGTGTGTAGTAATGCAGTCTCAGCTCACTGCAGCCTCTGCCTCCTGGGTTCAAGCGATTCTCCTGCCTCAGCCTTCGGAGTAGCTGGGACTACAGGCCTGCGCCACCACGCCGGGCTAATTTTTGTATTTTTTAGTAGAGGGGGTTCCGCCATGTTGGCCAGGCTGGTCTTGAACTCCTGACCTCAGGTGATCTGCCCGCCTTGGCCTCCCAAAGTGCTGGGATTGCAGACGTGAGCCACTGCCTCTGGCCTCTGCACCAGGTACTTTACACTGGAACTTCTCAACTTCGGCATCCTGGGTGGGACAGGTCTTTGGTGTGTTGATGTGCAGCACTGTCCCGTCCATATCCCTGGCCTCTACCCTCCAGATGCCAATAGCACCAACCAGCCTTCTACAAGTTGTGGTAACCAACTTTTGTCAAATTGTGGCAGGCCAGGTCTCACTAACACAGGCCTCCATAACAACTGTTTCACTACTGACTGAGTGGTTAAGTTAAACATTAAAAGCTAAAAAAAAGCCAGTGCCCTTATACAAAGGCTGGAATGTAGCAGAAGCCCACCAAGAGTCTTGCCTAGGCCTTAAAGCATGACCAAATAATGAAATTCTTAACAAGACCCTTTTAGGATTAGATGAGTTTTATTGGGGGTCTGAAGAAACTCACCAGGCCTCCACAAATAAGTTTATTGGGGGTCTAAAGGAACTCCCCAAACCTCCGTGATTTAACAGGAGACAAGATAAGGCTAATCACCCCACCACTTGGACCCATTTAGATTAAGCAAATTTACTGAGGCCCCAGAGGAAGGTCTTCAGCACTGAGACCTTGGTTATAGATTAAAAGAAGTTAATCACTTATGTCTTTAAATGAATGCACACTTACATGTAGACATACAGCTTAGAAGGTATATAAGCTCTGGAAAACTTTGTAATTTTGAGTTGGTCTGGCGATAATTTCCAGGCCTTCTCCCTGTAACCGACTGCAGAAAATAAAACCTCTCTTCCTCCCCAGTTCATCTGCATCTCGTTATTAGGTGGCGAGAAATAGCATACTGACCCTCAGTTTGGTCCGGGAACAAAATGTCCCCTGGGGGGCAGAGTGGAGGGGAAAAAAGCTCCCTGGTAGAGAACCAGTGAATTAACTCAATTAACTCATTTAATCCTAGAACAACCCTGAGGTGGGTAATATTTCTCCTTACTTATTTATTTTTAAAAATTGTGGTGAAACACACATACACAAAATTTACCATCGTAACCATTTTTAAGTGTGTAGTTCAGTGGCATTAAGTACATTCATACTGTTGTGCATCCATCTTCCCATCCATCTCCAGAACTCTTCATCTTGCGAAACTGAAACTATGCTCATTAAGCAAGAACTTCCCATTCCCCTCTTCCTCCAGCCCCTGGCAGCCACCGTCCTACTTTCCATTTTATTTATTTATTTATTTTTTGAGACGGAGTCTTGCTCTTGTTGCCCAGGCTGGAGTGCAATGGTGCAATCTTGGCTTACTGCAACCTCCACCTCCCGGGTTCAAGTGACTCTCGTGCCTCAGTCTCCCGAGTAGCTGGGATTACAGGTGCACACCACCACGCCTGGCTAATTTTTGTATTTTTTTAATAGAGACAGGATTTTTTCATGTTGGCCAGGCTGGTCTTGAACGCCTGACCTGCACCATTCTACTTTCTATCTCTACGAATTTGACAGCTCCAAGTACCTCATCTAAGAGGAATCATACAGTGTTTGCCCTTGGACTCAGCGTGATGTCTTCAGAGTTCATCCATGTTGCAGTACGTGTCCAGATTCTCTTCCTCTGAGGCTGAATAGTATTCCATGTATGTCTAGGCCACACTTTATTTATGCATTTCTTAGTGGATGAACACTTGGTTTGCTTCCACCTTTCAGCTTTTGTCAATGATGCTGCTATTAGTACTCCCTTTTGACGGATGAGAAAACTGAGGCACAAGAGGTGAAGTAACTTGCTGTAAGTTCCCCAGCTAGTGAGTAGCGCACCTAGATTCCAGCCAAGCAGTTGGCTTCAGAAGCTGCTGCTGAGACCTCCTCACTGCACACAGCCAGGCACCCACCCAGGCACCCACCCCCTTCCGATGCCATCTGATAAGAAGGGACCTATTACTGCTCTGCTGGGAGCTGAGACAGAGATGGGGCATATTGGGGGCTGGGAAATGATTACTTCTTTGTTTCCCCCTCTTATTTTATCCCTGGAAAACCTGGATCAAACCAGGAGGTAGAGAGATTTCTTCAGTGGTGGGCCCTCCACAGGAAACTCCCCACCATCCCTGTCCTCCCACCATCAGTAACCACACCATTCCTACCCAACTGCCTGATTGGGGATGAGGTCTGGGGCTCATATACCTCTGCATCCCAAACAAATAGCTACTGTGCATTCCTGTAAGTCCTCTGGTTGAGAATCTGTAAACAGACTCATTGGTAAAGTCTTTCTTGGAAGCTGACCACATGACATGGGAATGTTCGTAGAAGATGCACGTAGTCACCACGAGGAGGGGAAAGGACCCAGTCATGCTATTGTTTTATACAGGGCTTAACAAAAACGTCTATATAACAAAGCCTGCAAAATTTAGAAGTGAAACATTTGTGCTTTGAGTTTTTGCGTCAAGGTCCACCACACTTCCTGACAAGTCAGCTCCTTATCTGGGTAGCCCTTGGGTATCAGATCTTCAGGAGAAGCTACTGCCTCTTCAGGTCTGCAGGTTTCCAAATATCAAATTTCTAAAGCATACAATGCCCACAGTTTCACCACTTCCTTTGGTGTCAATGCATTTCATTTTGAGCAATGGCAAGAAAGGCCCCTATGAAATCTTGCTACCACCACCAACAGGAAACATAGCAATCTGTAGCTACAGTCCCCTCATCTGGAGACTGGCCTTGGTAGGCTCACTTCATGCCTTCCTTGCTGGGTTTTGGAAGATATTGCAATTAACACAAGGAAAGAAGGCAAGCTCTTATCCCTCCTTCCCCTTCACTCAGTAGCAGCATGGTGGTTGCAGAAATAAAGCACTCAGTTGTTCTTTCTGTTTGCAATTGTTCAGATGCAAGGGGAAAAAGTAAAAACTGAAGCTTGCTATGACCTCTGTCTTAAACCATTTTGTGCAGCTATAAAAATTGCTGGGTAATTAATAAAGAACAGAAATTTATTTCTCACAGTTCTGGAGGCTGGGAAGTCCAAGATCAAGGTGCCAACAGGCTTGGTGTCTGGAGAGGGCCACCCCCAGGATGGTACCTTACACATTACATCTTCCGGAGCAGGGGCAATCACTGTTCCTTACAGGACAGAAATGCAGAAGAGAGGGAACCCACATCCACAAGCCCTTTTTAGACTGGCTTTAATCCACTCATGCTCCACCCTCATGACCTGAATACCTCCCAGTAAACCCCACCACCCAATGCTGTTGCATTGGGGATTAAGTTTCCAACACGTGAGTTTTGGAGGGAACAAAAGCATTCTGACCATAGCAGCCTCTCCCCAACTTTTACAAGAAGGCTGGCATCTGATGCATTTCATAGCCTGAGTATAAGATGAGGTAATGGAGGGCCCACATCACCTACATCCTGTAAAGCCTGAGGCTCACCAAACCACACAGGGGAGTATGAACACAGAGGACACCTCCCACTGTTGTTCTCTTGTCTCCTGACTCAAACAGCCCCTCCCTTTCCGCCCAAGACATTGAGCCATCCGGGGCTTGCTGTGGTATGATACAAAATAAATATTTGGTCTTTGTCCCTGGTTCCTGACACAGCACCTCAAAATCCTTGGAATTGATAGTCCTGTATGCTAATGAGATGAGTCATGGAGAGGCCCTAGATAGCTTCAGGATGGGGGCTGGTCACTTGAAAAATCAACCATGTGATTAGAGGATTAGAACTTTCAGCTCCACCTCCTCACTCCTGACCTTCAAGGAGAGGAAAGGGATTGGAGATTAAGTCCAATCACCAAACGACCAATGATTTCATCAATCATGCCTGCATAATTCAGACCTTGAGCAAGAAAGAGGTCAAAGCCTGAGTTACTACCTTTAGTGAGCTTAATTTCCACACAGGAAAGTAAGAGAAGCACAGCAGCATAGCTGTGTTTAAAATCCCTGCCCCAACCCCCCCACTCCCTGCAAAAACACTCCTAAATGAAGTCAGATAAAAATCTCCTCAGAAAATCCTAAGTGAAATCAGATGCAGTGGCTGAAACCTGTAATCCCAGCTACTGGGGAGACTGAGGTGGGAGGATTGCTTAAGACCAGGAATTTGAGGCCAGCCTGGGAAACAGAGAGAGACCCTATCTCTTTAAAAAAAATTGTTTTAATAAAAACAAGAACAAAACCTAAATGACAGGGATTCAGAGAACTTCTGGGTTAAGAAAAACATTGCTTTAAGAGGCCAAGGTGAGAGAATCACCTGAGGCCAGGAGTTCAGGACCAGCCTCTAAGAGATGGGGGGTCTCACTCTATTGCCCAGGCTGGAGTGCAGTGGCACAATCTCAGCTCACTGCAGCCTTGACCTCCTGGGCTCAGGTGATCCTCCTATCTCAGCCTCCTGAGTAGCTGAGACCACAGGCATGTGCCACCATGCCCAGCTAACTTTTTTTATTTTTTAGTGGAGATAAGCTTTCACTGCGTTGCCCAGACTGATCTCAAACTCCTGGTCTTAAGCAATCCTCCCACCTAAGCCTCCCAAAGTGCTGGGATTACAGGTGTGACCCACTGTGCCCAGCCCCTCAAATTTTTTTTATTTATCCATATAGTGGCATGTGCCTGTAGTCTCAGCTACTTGGAAGGCTGAGGCTGGAGGATTGCTTGAGCCCAGGACGTCAAGGCTACAGTGAGCTACAATTTCACCACTGCACTCCAGCCTGGGTGACAGTGTGAGATCCTGTTTAAAAAATAAAAGAAAGACATTGATGTGCTTCAAGGATGGTGCATCTGAAAGACAGAGCCCCAGGACGGTGGTGGCTGCCACCCTCCCTGTGCAGCTCTTCCATTTGGTTGTTTCTGAATTGTATCCTTTATAATTAATAGGCAAAGGTTAATTAATGCATTTTCCTGAGTTTTATGAGCTGTGAATTATCAAAACTGAGGAAGCGGTTGTAGAAACTCCCAAATGTATAGTCAGAAGTATGGGCAGCTTCTTGGACTTGTGGCTGGCATCTGAAGCGAGGGCAGTCTGGGACGGAGCCTTGAACATGCACGGTTGGCTCTAACTCCAGGAGTTAGAACTGAATTGATTGTTGGATTCCTGTTGATGTCAGAGTCACGGGTCACGAGTGTGGAACACTCTCCACACACTTGGTATCAGAAGTGTCAGAAAAAAGACACTACACCTGTTTTCTCACCAAACAGTGGAAATGCTAAACTACAAGCTATTTCCACTGCATTTTTTCCCCTCTTGCAATTCCACTCTTCCGGGAAGCTTGGGTGATCAGCCTAGAGTGTTACCTACACTCGCCGACAGAGCCAGCTGAGTTGACGCTCTGGGCATGACAGTTCTTTATTGTGGGGCTGTCATATGTGTGCCGTTTTCAACAGCATCTCTGACCTCTACCCACTAGGATGCCAGTAGCAATAAGTCCCTGGCTGCCTCAACAAAGTGTGGTCATTCCCTTATGACAAAAACTAGACCTTACAAAAAAGGGTAGTCGAGCCTGAGGCCTGAGACCTGGATCTAGTCCGGGCTCAGCCCAAGCTCTCTCTGTGACTTTGGGCAGGGCTACTGAGCCTCTTGGTGTCCTCAACTGAACAATGGAAAAGTCAGACCAGATCAACCTGAGTTCCGTTCAGCAACAACGTGCTACACTGCTGTGTTTGCCTTACCTTCCTATGTGGAAATTAAGCCCAGTAGAACTAATAACTCAGGCTTTGACCTCTTTCTTGCTCTGTCAAGGCCTGAACTCCTATCTTTCCAAATGATTTGACCCTGAGTCTCCCATTTCCTTTCACAGAATGAGGCCTGCAGGAGCCGACAGGGGATCTGTGTTGGGGATAGATGCTGCTGACAACCTGAAAAAGAATCCACCCTATGGCTCTGAAATGAACAGTGTTCAGCAGTCTTGTGGGCAGAGAGCACCTTCCCCCTGGAGCTGTCCTGGGGAGCCCCAGCCCAGAGGAGTGAGGTGTGCCCTCCGTTGCAGGTGGGGGTGGCGGGATGGGAGTGTGGAGATCCAGAGTGACCACCAGGCCATTGCTCGACCTAGTTCCTGCTCAGTCCCTCTGGGGCTGGCAGACTTCACAGTCTAGCTTGCTCTGGGGAGACCATATTCTGAAGGCAGCAGCCACCACCGTCCTGGGGCTCTGTCTTTCAAAGAGAAGCCTCTGTCCTTTTCAAAGACAGAACACCTGTGCTTGGCAGGCAAGAATAATATTGAGGGTGGGAAATCCCATTCTCCAAAATATTACAAAACAGAAAGTATGAAGGAATTAAAGTCCATTGAAAAAGTATCCTGAGACCGGGTGCAGTGTAGATGCCTGCAATTCTAGCACTTTGGGAGGCTGAGACAGGAGGATTGCTTGAGGCCATAAGTTTGAGACCAGTCTGGGCAACAAAAATGAGACCCAGTCTCTACAAAAAAAAATTCAAAATTAGCCAAGCATGGTAGCTCGTGCTTGTAGTCCCAGCTACTCAGGAGGCTGAGGTGGGAGGATTGCTTGAGCCCAGGAGTTCAAGGTTACAGTGAGCTATGATTGTGCACTGCATTCCAGCCTGGGGAACAGACTGAGTGGTGACCTATAGCAAAAAATAGAAAAGAAAAGAAAAGGTATCCTGGACTACCAGGAATGATGGTAATAATGATGCTAGCATTTATTAAGAACTTAATAGATGCCCTGAACTCAGCTCAGTGCTTTACATGAATTATCTCATTTAATTCAGGAGAGAATTGGAGATAGTTATGCTTTTTACCCCCCATTTTACAGACTGGGAAACTGAAGTTACAGTGTTCTTCAAAGTCTTTCAACTAATAACGTCTAATGATTTTATCCTGGAAGCACACATGGGAATTTTCTTGTTCTCTAGTCTCAGTAGGTAAAATTTGGGACATCTTGGCAGGTGTGACCTAAGTTATCATAAAGCATGTCCAATTATTGGGAAAGAAGATGATGTTAGTTACTGGGTGGTGTTGGTGGGAGGGGTGGTCTAGCTAATGACTGGCATTTAAACTAGAATCATTAAGATCCATTATTAATCTTCATTTCATTCATTTTTTATCTATCCTTCTATTAATTAATTCAATCAATAAAAACTTATTTGTTGGTGGCAAGCCACCCAGGTGCTGAGGTAAGAGACTGAGGGTACGAGCTGTTCCAGTATAATAAAATATATAAAATAATAATAGTTATAGTAGATATAGAGCTTAAATATTATATATGAATATCATTAATCATTAATTTGTAGCAATTATTCTTTATTCCAATATTATAATAATCCTCGCTCTACAATCATAACCTAGGAAAAACCAGGCCATACAGAGATAGGAGCTGAGGGGACATAGTGAGAAGTGACCAGAAGACAAGGGTGCGAGCCTTCTGTTATGCCCAGACAAGGCCACCAGAGGGCTCCTTGGTCTAGCGGTAACGCCAGCGTCTGGGAAGACACCCGTTGCCAAGCGGACCGTGGTCTAGCGGTAGCATCAGTGTCAAGGAAAAACACCTGCTACTTAGCAGACTGGGAAAGGGAGTCTCCCTTTCTCCGGGGGAGTTTAGAGAAGACTCTACTCCTCCACCTCTTGTGGAGGGCCTGACATCAGTCAGGCCCGCCCACAGTTATCCGGAGGCCTAACCGTCTCTCTGTGATGCTGTGCTTCAGTGGTCATGCTCCTAGTCCACCTTCATGTTCCATCTTGTACACCTGGCTCTGCCTTTTAGATAGCAGTAGCAAATTAGTAAAGGTACTAAAAGTCTCTGATAAGCAGAAATAATGGCATAAGCTGTCTCTCTCTCCTCTCTCTCTCTGCCTCGGCTGCCAGGCAGGGAAGGGCCCTCTGTCCAGTGGATACATGACCCACGTGACCTTACCTATCATTGGAGATGGTTCACACTCCTTACCCTGCCCCTTTGTCTTGTATCCAATAAATATCAGCGCAGCCTGGCATTTGGGACCACTACTGATCTCCACGTCTTGGTGGTAGTGGTACCCCAAGCTCAGCTGTCTTTTCTTTTATCTCTTTGTCTTGTGTCTTTATTTCTACACTCTCTCGTCTCTGCACATGGGAAGAAAACCCACCAACCCTGTGGGACTACAGCCTACACTTATTGATAACTCAGTGTATGTCATGGATTGTGCTAATGGCTAGGGATGCAAAAAAGAGTCATACTCCATCCCCAACCTCAAGACATTCCTGGTCCAGTGCTGCCGGCAATAGTCAGAGGCCAAAGTCCCGTAAGAAAGTGCCCTTCTGGCCCACTGACTTCTTCCCCGGGTCTGCCTAGAAATCTAACTGGGTTCAAGTCAGGCAAAACATGTACAACTTTATGATTTCTTGTCTGATGGAAATCCCCTGGACTTTTCCCTTTTTGTATTGGATGGGTTTTAGTTCTCCTGGACATGCCAAAGCAGGCACATGGCACCCCACAGCCATGAAGCCTTGGGCCCCTGCACCTGGTGCTTAGGTTCAGGGAGCCTCAGGAAGTCTTTCTCCTGACCTGACTCTCTTGTCTTAGAACATAATCTATGGGAAACTTCTCCCACAATACAAAGCCCAAACACAAGAGAAGGGGCCAGCCTAAACCCAGCCTGGAGACATCAGGGATCCACTGGGCACATAGTGTCCTTGAGGTTTAGCCACCTGTCCTTGAGGTTTAGGCAACATGCTGGGCTGCTGCCGCCCTCCCCTTCTCCCCAGCCAGCCCTCACCAGGGTCTACAGTAAGTGGTTTCTCCCATAGGCTGTGTGGGCAGATGTTCCTGTGAGTGCTTCTCTCTGTCTCAGAAAAGGGAGTCAGGGCAGGAGATGTTCCTGCCATGCCTTCCAAATGGCAGATTTCCCCCGTTTCAATGAGGTCTCATGGCTCTCTGGATGTCAACTCTTCTCTCTTATACTCTAAGAAGTACAGAGATGGGCCAGTACTCTAAGAATCCAGACACTATTGTAAAATTCTCCCTACTTCCATTCAAGCGGGAGCTCCTGGCCTGTTCCTTTGAGTTCTTTTTCCCTTAGTTCTTCTCTGGAAAGGCTGCCTCTGCCTGGATAGACCAGGCTCAAGATGTGTAGATGAATCAGACACATCCCTGCCCTTGGGGGCTGTCATAGGTCTCAGTGAAGACCTACAGTAGAGCAGGGAATTGAGAAGACTTGAAGGGAGGCAGGAGCAGGGTAGGAAACAATACAAAGGGAGGGAGGAGAAGGTGATGCTGGAGGTGCACCAGGAAGGAAATGGCAGTGATATGGTTTGGATCTGTGTCCCAATCCAAACTCATGTTCAATTGTAATGCCCAATGTGAGGCTTGATGGGAAGTGATTGGATCATGGGGGCTGAATTCTCATGAATGGTTTAGCACCATCACCCCCCTTGGTACTGTATAGCAAGTGAGTTCTCACGAGATCTGGTTGTTTAAAAGTGTGCAGCACCTGCCCCCACTCTCTTCCTCCTGCTTCATCCATGTAAGACGTGTCAGCTTCCCCTTCACCTTCTGCCATGATTCTAAGTTTCCTGAGGCCTCCCCAGAAGCAGAAGCCACTGTACTTCCTGTATAACCAGTAGAACTGTGAGCCAATGAAACCTCTTTTCTTTATAAATTACCAGTCTCAGTTATTTCTTTATGGTCTTGCGAGAACGGACTAATACAGTGTTGGGAACAGGCTCCCAAATCTGGCCATAAACTGGCCCCAAAACTGGCCATAAACAAAACCTCTGCAGCACCGTGACATGTTCATGATGGCCATGATGTCCACGCTGAAGGTTGTGGGTTTACTGGAATGAGGGCAAGGAACACCTGGCCAACCCAGGGCAGAAAACTGCTTAAAGGTGTTCCTGAACCACAAACAATAGCATGAGCAATCTGTGCCTTAAGGACATGTTCCTGCTGCAGATAACTAGCCAGACCCATCCCTTTATTTCAGCCCATCCCTTTATTTTCTGTAAGGAATGCTTTTAGTTAATCTACAATCCATAGAAATAATGCTTATCACTGGCTTTCTGTCAATAAATATGTGGGTAAATCTCTGTTCGAGGCTCTCAGCTCTGAAGGCTGTGAGACCCCTGATTTCCCACTCCACATGCTATATTTCTGTGTGTGTGTCTTTAATTTCTCTAGCACCACTGGGTTAGGGTCCTCATGACTGAGCTGGTCTTGGCAATACAGAAAATTGTTACTGAGAAGTGGGACATTGCTATAAAAATGCCTGAAAATGTGGAAGTGGATTTGGAACTGGATAATGGGCAGAGGCTGGAAGAGTGTGGAGGGCTCAGAAGAAGACAGGAAAATGAGGGAAAAATTGGAACTTCCTAGAAACTTGTTGAATGGTTGTGACCAATATGCTGATAGTCATATGGACAGTGAAGTTCAGGCTGAGGAGGTCTCAGATGGAGATGAGGAACTTATTGGGAACTGGAGCAAAGGTCACTTTTGTTATGCATTAGTAAAGAGGTTGCCTGCATTATGCCTCTGCCCTATGGATCTGTGGAACTTTGAACTGGAGAATGATGATTTATGGATCTGGTAGAATAATTTTCTAAGCAGCAAAGTGTTCAACAAGTGGTCTGGCTGCTTCTAACAACCTATGCTCATGTGCATGAGCGAAGAAACGACTTGAAGCTGGAATTTATATTTAAAAGGGAGGCAGAGCATAAAAGTTTGGAAAATTTTCAGCTTGGCCATGTGATAGAAAAGAAAAGCCCATTTCCAATGGAACAGTTCAAGCCAGATGCAAAAATTCACATTACTAAAAGGGAAGCAAGAGTGAATAGCCAAGGCAATGGGGAAAGGGCCTCCAAGGCATTTCACAGACCTTCATGGCAGCCCCTTCCATCACAGGCCCAAAGGCCTAGGAGGACAGAACGGTTTGGTGTGCCAGGCCCAGGGCCCTGCCACCATGAGCAGCCTCAAGACACTGCTCCCTGCATCTTGGCTGCTTTAGCTCCAGCCTTAGCTCAAAGCAGCCCAGGTACAGCTCAGGCTGCTGCTTCAGAAGGTGCAAGCTATAAGCCTTCACAGCTTCCACATGGTCTTAAGCCTGTGGGTACCCAGAGTGCTAGAGTTGAGGTTTGGGAGCCTCCACCAAGATTTCAGAGGATGTATGGAAAAGCCTGAATGTCCAGGCAAAAGCCTGCTGCAGAGGCAGAGCCCTTATTAAGAATTTCTACTAGGGCAGTGCAGAGGGGAAAGGTGGGGTTGGATCCCCCCCCCCCACAGAGTCCCCATTGGGGCACTACCTACTGGAGCTGTGAGAAGAGGGCCACCATCCTCCAGACCCTAGAATGGTAGATCCACTGACAACTTACACCATGCACCTAGAAAAGCAATGTGCACTCAACAACAGTTAATGAGAGCAGCCACAGGGGCTATTCCCTGCAAAGCCATAGGGCTGGAGCTGCCCAAGATCTTGGGAACCACTCCTTGCATCCAGTGTGCCCTGGATGTGGGACATGGAGTCAAAGGAGATTATTTTGGAGCTTAAGATTCAATGACTGCCCTGCTGGGTTTCCGACTTGCATGGGGCCTGCAGCCCCTTTCTTTTGGCTTATTTCTCCCTTTTGGAATAGGAGTATTTACCAAATGCTTGTACCTTCATTGTATCTTGGGAATAACTAACTTTTTTTTTTTTAAATTTTACAGGCTCATAGGTGGAAGGGACTAGCTTTATCTCAGATAAGACTTGGACTTTGCACTTTTGAGTTAATGCTGGACACAGTTAAGATTTGGGGACCATTGAGAAGGGATGATTGTATTTTGGAATGTGAGAACATGAGATTTGGGAGATGTCAGGGACAGAATCATATGGTTTGGATCTGTGTCTACATCCAAATCTCATATTCAATTGTAATCCCCTATGTTGGAAGGGGAGCCTGGTGGGAGGTGATTGGATGGATCATGAGGGCAAAGTTCTCATGAATGGTTTAGCAGCATCCCCACCTTGGTACTGTATAGTGAGTAAGTTCTCATGAGATCTGGTTGTTTAAAAGCGTGTAGCACCTCCCTGCTATCTCTCTTCTCCTGCTTAATCCACATAAGACGTGGCTGCTACCCTTTCACCTTCTGCCACGATTCTAAGTTTCCTGAGTCTTCCCCAGAAGAAGAAGCTGCTTTGCTTCCTGTTTAATTGGGTAATTTATAGAGAAAAGAGGTTTAATTGGCTCACAGCCCTGCCAATTAAACCTCTTTTCTCTATAAATTACCCAGTCTCAGGAATTTATCTATGGCAGTGTGAGAATGGGCTAATACAGGTAGCTAGGATATTCTCCAAGGGGAGGAACACCTGGGAACAGCAGTGAGCACGGTGAGAAGCCTGGTGTAGCTACAGGAGGTGTAAGAAATTCACCCAGGCCGCTGGGGTTAAGCTCTGAGAGTTGTGGCTCACTGGCCCCTCTCAACTCAGACTCCCCCATCCGTAAGATGGGGATCTTCCAGATTAGGGTTGTGGTTGTGATGGTTAAGTGGGTCAGTACATCAAAAGGACAGAACAGTGCCTGGATTGGTGTAAGCACTATGCATGTGTTGGCTGGTGTTACGACTCTTATCCTCATGTCATGCCCAAAGATGTCAAGACTTAGCAATACATATTTTCTGAATGAATTTGTAAATGAGGCCTAGTTACATCAGTATAAATGTGTGTACTTCATAGACCTGTGAGCTGCAGGGGCACTGGAAAGAAGTCCTAATAATCAAAAAATAATAGGTATAATTTTTGGAGTTTCTACTATATACAAAGCACACATTTACAATTACTTCTTCTCTCTCACCAAAGATAAAATGCTGATGATTATTCTCAATATAAAGATGAGGAAAATTGAAGCTCAAAGACCTCTTCTTTTGGTCAGGATGCTGTTCTCTGCCTAGAATATAGGCTACTGATGATCATGCTACAACTTTTATTCTGAAAGGCAATTTTCTCTACTGGTTTTAGACATAATACAACTAAAGGAAAAAAATGTTTTTGAAGATGCTTACAAGTTGGTCAGGCTTGGTAGCCATTCAATGAGAAAAGCAGAAAAAGACCTCACAGCTACCTCTGTCTTAAGCAGGAGTTCATGAGTCTAACTACCTGAGGTCAGAGTGATGATCGTAATTTATCGGTGCTTCAGTGGGCCCAGGTGGACCTGGCCATGGAGGCCGATCTGCCTGTCTGGGCCCTCATGTTCCTGTTCAGTACACATACAGGTGGTGATAGGGAGGTGGAAACCCTGGCAAGGCAGATTAAAGAGCTCTGGTTTTAGAGTGAGTCAGACCTGAATTCAGAGCTGGCTCCGTCACTTACGCACTGTGCCATCTTGCACAGTTAACATTTTAGAGGTAAACTAAATGGTGATAATAATAACATGCCGTAGAATTGGCATAAGGATGGAAGATAGTGTATGCAAAAAATAATAAACATAGGCATAGACTCTGCCTTTCCATCACAATTACATTAATACAAAATTTTTAATTATTAGCTATTTTTCAACTATGGGCAAACATTTGAAGCTTGATAATGTGCAGTGCTGGCAAGGCTCTGGCAAAACAGGTGCTATCATGTGCTCTTAGTGGGAGCATAAATTAGTGCAGTGGCTGTGAAAGGCAATTTGGCATTAGAAATCAAATTTTTTAATGCATATACTTTTTGATGTAGCAATTCCACTGCTCTGAATTTATCTTATAAATATATTAATTTTAATCAGAGTATTGGATTGATTGCCATAATTGAGAACCCAAATAACAGTGGCTTAAACACAACAGAGGTATATTTCTTTCTGGACATAGTAGCCCAGCTTAATCAATCTACAGCTGTTGGTGTGGGAGTGTGTGATTCCGTGTTGTTGTGGGCCCAGGGTTCATATTTTGTTGCTCTGCTATCCTAGACCGCTACCCTCATCTGCATAATATAAAAGAGCTCCCCTCCACATCCACACTCCAGCCAGGGCCAATGGGGAAACGTATGCAGCCACACTTCTTCCCTGTAAAGCGGCAATCCCAGAGTTACACGCATCACTTCTGCTGTGTCCCATTGACTAGCACTTAGTTGTTTGGTCATACCTGAATGCAGGAGTGCCGAGAAATGTAGTCTTTATTCTGGGAGCCATGTGCCTATAGGTTGAGCATCTCAAATCCAAAAATCTGAAATCTGAAATGCCCCCATATTTGAAACTTTTTGAGTACCACATTACACTCAAAGGAAATGCTCATTGGAGAATTTCAGATTTTCAGATTTGGGATATGCAACCAGTGTGCAACTATTCCAAAATCCAGAAGAAAATGGAAATCCAAAGCACTTCTAGTTCCAAGCATTTCAAATAAATGTACTAAAATTCAGAGATGTTATATGACACTCATATATGTAGGCAAAGATGTAGGCATAAGGATGCTCACTGCGGCATTGTTGTAACTGAAAAACCCTAGTAACAGTATGAATGACATCTACACTTACTTCTTCTCTCTCACCAAAGATAAAAAGCTAATCAGTAGGGGACTGATTAAAGAAAGAGAGACACGTTTGTTCAGTGGAACACTATGCAGCAGTTAAAAATGAATGTGGTAGGCTGGGCGTGGTGGCTCACGCCTGTAATCCCAGCACAGTGGGAGGCTGAGGAGGGTGGATCACGAGGTCAGGAGATCCAGACCATCCTGACCAACATGGTGAAACCCCATCTCTACAAAAAATACAAAAATTAGCCAGGCGTGGTAGTGCACACCTGTAGTCCTAGCTACTCGGGAGGCTGAGGCAGGAGAATCACTTGAAACAGACAGGCAGAGGTTGCAGTGAGCCGAAATCGCACCACTGCACTCCAGCCCGGCGACAGAGCAAGACTTCATCTCAAAAGAAAAAAAATATTCGATGATAAAACCTGTTAATGTATGTAAAAGCCACAACACCTACCACATATCTGGGATGCAGCGCATACAGTCCAGGTTTCTATAGATTCCCTTTTCCCCAGCTCTTCTGAGCCAACCATTCCTTAGAGATTTGGATAACTGTCATTTAAACCTACATCCTGGGAGCTTCAGGAAGCCCTGTGTCCTTCAAGCACATTTGAGCCTCCTTAGAGATCTTCTGAGTGTCTGTTGTCACCCTGGCAGTGAACTGTGGGATACAGCCTGCTCCATCACCTCCAGCCAGCTCATCCGCCCCGCTCCAGGCTGCTTTCTCTTCCCAGCCTGCTGCCCTGCTCTGTCCATGCACAGGACTGACCAGGCTTTGGCCAGCTCTTGCTGGATGAAAATGGGTCTAACCTCAGAGAATTAGAACAAAGAGGAGAAGGACTGAAAACTCCTTACAGGATCAAAGAAATGTGACTTGGGCAATTTATTTAACCCCTCTAAACCTCTGATTCCTCATGTGTAAAATGGGAGTGATAGAAATAATATTTCCCAAGGTTGTGAAGGAGTAGGGAGAATATGTGTACAACTGTTATGTTCTATGTCTCCAGTGTGCAGTATTTGTAAGGACACATTTCATCTGCTATTCAGAATAAAAGGCTTGGTCATCTGTGTCACTATCATGACCTGAGCCTTCTGCTCCCGGGGGGTCCTTCCCTGATAAATCCACTACCTCCAGGGTCAGAATCGGCTGAAGGCATCAGGTCCTGATTGCAATTTCCTTGTGGAGAGGAACTTGGAGAATCTCTCCAGCCTGCCATAGAGTAGGAATCTGGGTGGTTGCTGTCACTTGAGTCGCACTGGAACTCTGGGCTGCTCCTGCACTTTCCTCCTCTCCTGCCTTGTGGACCGGTGGAGAGCTAGCTAGGCACCTCACTGCAGCCAGGGCTCCTGCTGGCTGCTGCAAGCCCTGTCCACCATGGCCTCCGTTTCTTCTGGACAATGAGGACGGGGGTGGGGTGGCCATGACTGCAGAATGTGCAGAATTCACATTCCTCCACTCCACCTCCCCCATCTGCATGGCCTTGGCTGGGGGCTGCTGGTTGTAAGCTCCAAAGCTTGAGTGTGTTCTCTAATTACTCAGCTCTTTGACCTCTTTCTCTGTCCTCCCTCTCTCTTTTTTTTTTTTTTCTTGAGATGGGGTCTTGCTCTGTCACCCAGGCTGGAGTATAGTGGCACGATCTCGGCTCACTGCAACCTCCACCTCCCGAGTTCAAGTGATTCTCCTGCCTCAGCCTCCCCAGTAGCTGGGATTACAGGTGCCCACCACCCCACCTGGCTGACTTTTGTATTTTTTTATTAGTAGAGACAGGGTTTCACCATGTTGGCCAAGCTGGTCTCGAACTCCTGACCTCAAGTGATCTACCCGCCTCGGCCTCCCAAAGTATTGGGATTACAGGCATGAGCCACTGCACCCAGTTTCTCGCCTCTCTTTCTTACACACATACACACAGGTGCGCTCCCGCGCATGCGCACACACACACACACACACACACACACACACACACACGGTTCTTTTCTACAGTGCCAGTAAATTTGGTATGAAAGAGTTTCTGACTTCAGCCACATCCAGAAATTCCTCACCCCCTCCAGCTCCCTGAATTCTGTCCCATGACCCCCACACAATTACATACCTCCCAAGGCTCACCACATAATTGGGTCACACCCAATAAATAGTAACTATGGCTTGGGCATTGGGTCACACCCAATAAATAGTAACTGTGGTTGTTTGGTTCCCTGATTATCTGTCTGTGTCCTGAGGCCCCAACTCACAGTCCACAGTCTAGTCATTAGAATTCTTCTCCATCCTCATGAGGGAAGGCAACAGGGGCTGCAAGAAATTTTATTGATAATTGTAGACACCATCACAGTAAACACAAGGCCTCCATTAGAATCCACTTGACATGTCGCGTTGTCCCTGGATGTCAACACGGTAATTAAACTGATTTGAAACTTCCATTGCAAAATGAGGTAGAACAAGAACCAATTTAATGGGCTGTAGGAACCAACTCTGAAATGATTAAAATATTCATCAGAGGAGGGAAGGGAAAGAAGAAAAAAAAGAGTGAGGCGATGATTATTTTTTCGCAGGCCCAGTGCCATTCAGTTGTGTGACTTGGCCCTAGTTCTCTTGCAGACTGGCTGGGCACATGGAGGTGCAGCTGATAGGGAGCCCAGCCCTGCCTGCTGCGCCAGCAGGAGGCAAGCACACAGGAGGCTGGGGCTTCCATAGGCCATTAGCACATGTTTCGCATGAATCCTTCCTCTCCTAGGAATGATGGCCCCAATCCTGCACCCCTCCTTGCATCCAAACCCTTGCCATGGCCTAATTATAGGCAAAAATTTGACCTTGACCTTGGCTGTGTGACTTGCTTTAGCCGATGATGCCAGTGGAGGTAATGGTGCATGGTTCTGAGCCTAAGAGGCCTCATGTTTTTCCATTTGCCCTCTTGCAAGGGAGCAGAGCAACCTTTGCCAACCCACAGGTCTGCAGCAAGGAGTAGAACCACCCAACAGAGCCCAGCCTAGACTGGTGGAGCCATCTAGCCAATGCACAGATTTGTGGTAATGATTATTGTTACGTTATGCCACTAATGTGGGATGATTTGTTACAGAGCAAAACTGATACATAACCCCAACCTGGCTGCTGTGGTCTGCCCCAGAGACTGATCCAAGTGACCACTGGAGGACGCTCATGCTCTCTGGGGTTTTCCTTTCTTCCTTCATGGGGTTGGTTGTTTATTCATGCTTGCCTACAGATCCAGAGAAGACTTTTCCAAATTTTTCCTTTTTAGCTGAGGAATTCTTTTTTTTTTTCTTTTTTTTTTTTGAGATGTAGTCTTGCTCTGTCACCCAGGCTGGAGTGCAGTGGCACAATGTCGGCTCATTGCAACCTCCGCCTCCTGCATTCAAGTGATTCTCCTGCCTCAGGCTCCTGAGTAGCTGGGATTACAGGCACATGCCACCACACCCGGCCAATTTTTGTATTTTTAGTAGAGATGGGGTTTCACCATGTTGGCCAGGCTGGTCTTGAACTCCTGACCTCAGGTGATCCACCCTCCTTGGCCTCCCAAAGTGCTGGGATTACAGGTGTGAGCCACCACACCCGGCCAGGAATTCTTATTTGAAAGGAAATCTCTTACATGCCCTCATATATATATAGTGGGTGTGACCAAGTTTACCAGTTTGGAGTACAAATATCAGGCAGAGAGGGACTGGGGTGGGAATATCTGATCAGACACACATAGGACCTAGGTCTCCGTTGTCATTGCTGCTAATGGTGCCTTGATGAAAACTAGTCCCACACAGACCAGTGTGACCAGTGCCCTGCCCTGCTGTAATGATGTTCAACCTGGTCCAGACACCTGAACATGGGGGCACCAAGGCGACTGCCCTTTAAGTGTTACACTCACATATTTTGCTGTTGTTTCCTAAGGTTTCCAAATCTGGGGAGCGCTTACAGCTTGAGCCACACATCATGAGCAAAGCAATCTCAAACCTCACCTGTGAACATACTGAATTAGTCTATATGAGCTCTTCCTTCTGATAGATACCCCCCTTGGGATCTCTGGTTCCTTTTGTTAACAGTGGAATTGAGTAATGACTCTCTATCATAAAGTTCTAATGTCAATTCAGATGTTTTTCTCTCATAATACTTAGAACCCCCAATTTCTAACTGGGTAAGTATAATGTTCAAAAGTTAAAAGCATGACTTTCTATTTTTTTGAGATGGAGTTTCACTCTTGACACCCAGGCTAGAGTGCAATGGCAAGATCTCAGCTCACTACAACCTCTGCCTTTCAGGTTCAAGTGATTCTCCTGCCTCAGCCTCTCAAGTAGCTGGGATTACAGGCACACACCACCACACCTGGCTAATTTTTGTATTTTTAGTAGAGACAGGGTTTCACATGTTGGCCATGCTGATCTCAAACTCCTGACCTCAGGTGATCCGCCCGCCTCGGCCTCCCAAAGTGCTGGAATTACAGGTGTGAGCCACTGCACCCAGCTAAAAGCATGACTTTCTTACTGAACACAGGTTGAAAACTTTATTCAACTCATTCATTAATGAGGGAAACAGTGAAGTGATAAGGCTGGTTCAAAGAGGATTGGAAGATGCAACAAAAAAAGCTACAGGCCAATATTCCTGGTGAACATCACTGCAAAATTCTCAACAAAATACTAGCAAACTAAATTCAACAACATATTGAAAAGATCATTCACCATGATCAAGAGATACATCCCAGGGATGCAAGGATGGCTCAACATATGTGAATCACCAAACATGACACATCACATCAATAGAATCAAGGACAAAAGCCATATGACCATTTCAGTAGGTACTAAAAAAGCATTTGACAAAATCCAACATCCCTTCATGATAAATATCCTCAACAAGCCAGGCACAGTGACGTGCAACTGTAATCCCAGCTACACCAGAGGCTCAGGTGGGAGGATGCTTGAGCCCAGGAGTTTGAGATGGTAGCGAGCTATGATTTTGCTGCTGCACTCATTCTGTCAGTTGAGCTGGAGTGTGGTGGTGTGCTCACAGCTCACTGTAGCCTCAAACTCCCAGGCTCAGGAGATCCTTCCATCTCAGCCTCCTGAGTAGCTGGGATTACAGGCACATGCCACCATGCCCAGCTAGTTTTTGTATTTTTTGGTAGAGTTGAGGTTTTGCCATGTTGCCCAGGCTGGTCTTGAACTCTTGAGCTCAAGTGATCTGCCTGCCTTGGCCTCCCAAAGTGCAGGGATTACAGATGTGGGCCACCATGCTTGACCTAAAAAAATTTTTTTTTAAATCCTCAACAAATTGGGTACAGAAGGAACATACTTAAACATGATAAAGACCATATATGACAAGCCCACAGCTAATATACTGAATGGGGAAAAATTAAAAGCCTTTCCACTAAGATCTGGAACAAGACAAGATGCTCACTTTTAGCACTTTTATTCAATGTAGTACCAGAAGTCCTAGTCTGAGCAATAAGACAAGAGAAAGAAATAAAGGGCATCCAATCAGAAAAGAGGAAGTCAACTTAACCTTGTTTGCAGACAACATGATCTTAAGTTTAAAAAACCTAAAGAGTCTTAGAACTGATCAACAAATTTAGCAAAGTTGCATGATACAGAATCAACATACAAAAATCAGTAATTCCTTTTTTTTTTTTTTTTTAACAGGGTCTTGCTCTGTTGCCCAGGCTAGAGTGCACTGGTGCAAATACAGTTCACTGCATCCTCGACCTCCCAGGCTCAGTTGATCCTCCCACTTCAGCCTCCAGAGTAGCTAGGATCACAGGAACATGCCACTACAACCCCAGATATTTTTTAAAAATTATTTGTAGAGATGAGGTCTCCCTATGTTGCCCAGGCTAGTCTCAAACTTCTGAGCTCAAGCAATCCTCCCACCTTGGCTTCCCAAAGTGCTGGGATTACAGACGTGAGCCACCGTGCCTGGCCATCTCTTTTTTTTTTTTTTTTTTTTTTTTAATAGAGATGGGATCTCGCTGTGTCACTCAGGCTGGAGTACAGTGGAGTACAGTGGTGTGATTATAGTTAGCTGAAGTTTCAAATTCCTGGGCTCGAGTGATCCTTACATCTTGGTCTCCCCAGTAGCTGGGACTACAGGTGTGTGCACCATGCTCAGCTAAAAACATCAGTAGTGTTTCTATACACCAATAACAAACTAGCTTACAATAAGTCAAGAAAGCAATCCCACTTACAATAGCTACAAAAATAAAAAATAAAATACCTAGGAATAAATTTAACCAAAGAAGTGAAAGTTCTCTATAGGGAATACTGTAAAACACTGATGAAAGATACTGAAGAGAACACACACACAAATGCAAAGATATCCTATGCTCATGGATTGAAAGAATTAATATTGTCAAAATGTCTCTCCTACCAAAAGCAATCTATATTTTCAATGCCCTCCCTACCAAAATACCAATGATGTTATTCACAGAAATAGAAAAAACAAACTTAAAATTCGTGGGGAACCACAAACACCCTGAATAGCTAAAGTAATCCTGAGCAAAAAGAAAAAAGCTAGAGGCATCACACTACCTGACTTCAAATTATACTACAAAACTGTAGTAACCAAAACAGCATGACATTGGCATACAAACAGACACACAGACCAATGGAACAGAATAAAGAACTCAAAAATAAATCTACCCATTTACAGCCTACTGATTTTCAACAAAGGTGCCAAGAACACATATTGGGACAAGGACAGTCTTTTAAATAAATGATGCTGGGGAAACTGAATATCCACATACAGAAGAATGAAACCAGACCCCCCATCTCTCACCATTTACAAAAGTCAACTCAAAAGGGATTAAAGACTTAAATGTAAGACCTGAAACTTTGAAACTACTAGAAGAAAACATAGGTGAAATGCTACAGGACATTGGTCTGAGCAAAGATTTTTTGGAGAAGACCTCAAAAACACAGGGAACAAAAGCAAAAATAGGCAGGTGGGATTACAGCGAGCTAAAAAGGCCTCTGCACAGCAAAGGAAACAGTTAACAAAGTGAAGAGACAACCTACAGAATGGGAGAAAATGTTTTCAAATGATCTATCCAACAAAGGATTAATCACTAAACTATATAAGGAACTCAAGTCAATAGCAAAAAATTGAATAATTTAATTTAAAAATGGGCAAAAGACCTGAATAGACATTTCTCAAAAGAAGACATACAAATGGCCAACAGACATATGAAAAAATGCTCAACATCCCTAACCATCAGACGAATGCAAATCAAAGCCACAATGAAATATTATCTCACCACAATTAAAATGGCTATTAGCAAAAAGACAAAAGAAAAAAACATAACAAATGCTGGAGAGGATACAGAGAAATGCTCATACACGGTTGGTGAGAATGTAAAGTAATACAGTCATTATGAAAAACAGTATTGAAGTTCTTCAAAAACACTAAAAATAAAACTACTATATGATCCAGGAATCCCATTGCTGGGTATATATCCAAAAGTAAGGATTTAAGTATATCAAAGATATATCTGTAGTCTCATGTTTATTGCAGCACTATTCACAATAGCCGAGACATGGAATTAACCTAAGTGTCCATCAACAGATGAATGGATAAAGAAAATGTGCAACATGTACACAATAGAATATTACTCAGCCTTAAAAAATAATAAAATCTTGTCATTTCCAGCAATGTAGATGGAACTGGAGGTCATTTTGTTAACTGAAACAAGCCAGACACAGAAAGACAGATATCACATGTTCTCACTCATATGTGGAAGCTAAAAAAAAAAAAAATGTGGATCGTACGAAGGTACAGATTAGAATGGTAATTACCACAGGCTGAGAAGGGAAGGAGGAATGGGGCATAAAGGGAAGTTGATTAATGGGGACTAAAATACAATTAGATGGAAGAAATAAGTTCTACTATTCAATAGCACAGTAGGGAAATTATAGTCAATGATTTATTGTATATTTCAAAATAGCTAGAAAAGATGAATTATAATATTACCAACAGAAAAATGTTTGAAGTGATGGATATTCCAATTACCTGTATTTGATCATTGCACATTGTATGCATGTATCAAAATATTACATGTACCCCCAAAACATGTATAACTATGATATATCAATAAAAAATAAAATATAATTTAAAATTTTAACAATAACAATAAAAAAACTCTTTCTAATGGAAATTGCTATAGGAAACAGATGTTAATGAGAATAATAGCTTGAATTAAGAAGAAAACGTTATTAAAACTAGTTTCTTTCTTTCTTTCTTTTTTTTTTTTGAGATGGAGTCTTGCTCTATTGCCTAGGCTGGAGTGTAGTGGCAAGATTTTGGCTCAATGCAAACTCCACCTCCTGTGTTCAAGAGATTCTTGTGCCTCAGCCTCCCGAGTAGCTGGGATTACAGGCACCCACCCACCACGCCATGCTAATTTTTGTGTTTTTAGTAGCGACAGGGTTTTACCATATTGGCGAGGCTAGTCTCAAACTCCTGACCTCACGTGATCCACCCCACTCAGCCTCCCAAAGTGCTGGGATTACAGGTGCGAGCCACTGTGCCCAGAGCTACATAGCTGGAAAGATAATTTTAAAAGCCATAAACAAACAAAAAGCATTTGAAGCATTAGAGTTTATACAGTCCTATTAAAGAAAGAATATTGGACACATAGGTTAGATACAAAACTGGTTAACATGCTACAGGGCAATTAACCCTAATCTTTGAGGTTATCTTTTCTACTGGATGGGAATCATTTGCAACTACACAACTCTGCAGGCTAACATGTAACTTCAGAGTTTGAGCCCTCAGTTAATAGTAAACAGGATAGTCAAACAATATACTACATTCTCCCAGAAGATTAATAATTGTTAGGCAAGCCTGTTAATATTTCAGCACAACATTGAAAGGACATACAAATATCTTCTTGGCCTTATTTCCAGGCTTTGGATAGTTTTCCCTATTACGTGTCAGATCACCCTTAACAGCCACAGCAGCTTGTCAAGGGCACAGCCCAGGGATACCGAACAGATCCTTCAGTGTCAGGCAGGTGGGGAGAAGGTGCTGAACGTGGAGGTAGAACACCAAGGGAAAAGGGCCACACTTTCTAGTTCTCTATATAGGAAGGCCAGTTCCTGGTTAATCAGATAGTCTGCCTGCCTGCCTGCCTGGCTGCTTCCTAGGTACCCACAGTTCTCCAAAAACAGGCCCCAAGGAATGTAACCCCTTCTCTGAATTCTATTGCTCTGTCTTTTGCTCATGGCCCTTTCTGCCTGTGACCTCTGGATATTTTAGAATGCACAAATATGTTGTCATTTTCAGAGTATTTGCTTTTCTTTCACTTCCTGTAGCCTCTACTATGTCCACCAAGTGTCTAGTACACAGCAGATGCTAATGGGCACACAGCAGATGCTAAGGGGCACACAGCAGATGCTAAGGGGCACACAGCAGATGCTAATGGGCACGGTGCACTGCACATCTCTTTCCTTATCAGAGGCACATACAGACCCTCCATTCCTCAGACGTGTGCTCAACATCCCCCTTCCACATTTCCTCCCACATAGACTGATCTCTCTCTCCGCTCATCTCCACCCACTACAATCCTACCCACACTTTCAGACACAGCTCTGATGCCACCCTCTCCAAGGGAGTTTCTTCTTCCTACTGGCATGTGTCTACCTATTCCCAAGCAGTTTTTCTCTGTATTGGGGCCTCCTTTTTACCCTGCCATGGCCCATGGGTATTTATACTTCACATTGCCCAGGGTAGTGGGCTCCCAAAGACAAGAACCTGGTCTTCATCACCTCTATCTGTGTCCATGGCACCTAGTGATGCTAAGCACATATTCTCTGGCTCAGGCAATGGCAACGTGAGCTCAGGGGTGGCTTTCTCTGCCTTCGGCAGCAAATTCTGTCTTGTTTGCTGTTGGAAGCACTTCAGGGCCCATCACCTGCAGGAGTCAGACCTCAAAGGTGCTGAGCAGGGGACATATGGTGCTTGTCCTCTCCCAACTAAGGGAGTCCTTGGTGAATGGCTGATCTCAGCTGGAGCATGTCCCTTTCTGCTTAATCAGCTGCTCCTTACATTCTCTGCTGGTGGGAGGCGGGGTGGGGGGTGAGAGGGGGGTGGTAAGTGAGGCAGCTGCTGCCTTTGCTATGGCTATGATTCTGACCTGCAGCCACTGCAGGATCTGGAGCCGGGACCTGATATAGAGGCCTACAGTCCCTCAGTGCACACCCAGAGAGCCCAGTGGGTCCCATGAGCTTCTGCTGGGAAAAGGCCTGGCCTTTCCTGTGCAGGTGGATGCTCCAGGAGAAGGAGCAGAAGCTTCATAGCGTGGGCAGAGAAACTCTAGATGCAAGCTGCTCAACTTGTGGTCCACGAACCACCAGCAAGGACACCAACACATGAAGCTTATTAGACACACGGAATCCAGGGTGTCATCCCAACCTCCGGAATCAGAACCTGCATTTTAGGGAGAGTCTCTAAGTCATGTGTATGCACATTAAAGTGTTAGAATCACTGGTCAGTTAATAGCCAGGCTCATCTGTAAGTGTCCAGCCCTACTGCTGCAAACCAATGTATGAATTTGCAACAGCTACAATTAAGCACATCGTTAATTCAACCTGGAATGCTCTAAGGCAATATAGCTGAGAGTTGGATGGTGTTTGATTGTTTTATAGCAAGAGACCAGAAATGCTCAAATGCTGCCTTATTTTTCACACACACAAAAGTGACAAGTGCAGAGTAGGAATGAATATACCATTTTATTAATAGCTGAGCCAGAACCCAGTAACCTCTTTGCAGAATGGTGGTAAAAACTGGGTGGGCGTCCACAGCTGTAGAGCCTCATCCTACACCTGAATCTGTCTCAGGCTGCATGGAAAAAGGAACCTGAGGGCAGAGCTCCCTGCCAGGGCCTGCCCTTGGGCTCTCAGTCACCGTCCCTCACAGGCACAGCGATAGTGGGGAGAGACAGGCAGGAACGTGGGACTGAGCATGCGATGATCCTGCTCACCAGTAAAGGGAGAAGATGAATGTCTGGAAACTCTGATCAATCTGATAAGCAATGTCTTCTCCCTCAGGACCACCAGGAAGGCCCAGGCAGAGGCAGCCCTGGCACAGCTGCAACAGGGAGGGTGTGGCAGCAGAAATCGGCTTCACAGATCTTTCACGGCCACAGCCCCTGTGCTGGCTGAGTGCTGAGTCCTCAGTGGACGTCTTGTCTTTATCTACTCATGTGTCCCTAAACACTTGCTTTTGAGATATTTTCCTTTTTTTAAATTGCTTTATTGAGGTATAATGTACATACTATAAAATTCACCCATTTTAAGTGCACAGTTCAATGACTGTATCTGTGATTGCTGATACAGTTTATTGTCAGGGTTGTGCAACATCCCCACCACCTAATTTCAGAACATTCCCATTACTCCAGGAAGGAACCGCATGCCCACTTCCTGTCACTGCCCCCTGAGCCCCAACTCCCGGCAACTAAAGATCCACTTTCTGTCTCTCTAGGCTGGCCTTTCCTGAGTGTCCAGAAGCTTTTGCATTCAGAAACTTTCCTTATCTCGATTTCCTTATCCCTCTCATCTGCTGGTGTTTTCTCCTGTCAGGGGAAGGTGTGATTTAAAAATGCCCGGACGTAGCACAGTGCCTGGCACATGGTAGTCACGCAATACATACTTTAGACTGATAAAAACCTGGGTGCCATTTTAAGAGTATTTGCATCTCGTAAGGGTGGAAAGGGGTGATCTCAAATGAATGAGCCCTTTAATGGGAGTATTTCAGACTCAGTAGCTCTCACAAACCCACACCACTGGGAAGAGTTTCCCCCGCCATGGGTGAGACTGGCATGCTCCTTGACTCTGAGGATGTCATGTCTTTTAGAACAAGGTGCTTGCTCCCTGTCCACAAAGTCTTCAGATTCAGAACCATTTCACCCCCAATCCCTGACTCCCTGCTTATCAGCACCTGCCCTACCCCTTGACTCCCGGGGTCACCAGAGTCTCTCTCGCACTCTACAGGTTCCCACTTCTCCAGGATTTTGAGTCTGAGTTCCTGCCCATTTTCCCCAGCCTGCCAGGCCCTCTGATGTGGAATTGTATTGTGCAGATTGCCTGGCAAATCTTCCAGCCCTTTTCCAGGAACCCTCCTTCTTTTGGGCGGCACTTACCTTCCTGCAACAGTTATTAAGTAACTGTCTTTCTGCTTCAAATTAACCTGCTCTATCCTACTCTGGGAGGTGAAGGCTGGAACTTCATGAGCAAATTTCTGCTTTCCCAGCTGCAAAGCTTTTCCTGCTGAGGCTCTGCACATAGGGGGCATTAGAGAGATGCAGAAAGGCAAGAGAAGGTGAAGGAATTTGCTGCTGCTTAGGGTTTTCTGTCTACTTGTGTTTTGAATTTTATTTTAAGCTCTATTGAGGTATAATTTACATACTGTAAATTCACTCCTTCTAAGCTTCTAAGTGTACCATTTTATAATGTTAGTATACTGACAGAGCTGTGCAACCATAGCTACAATCAGATCTTACACTATTTTCATCACTCCCTAAAGTAACTCTGTGCCAGCCTCACCCCCACCCTACGTGACCATTAATCTACTTTGTCTCTGCAGTTTTGATTTTTCTGGACACTTCATTTAAATGGAAGCATACACTTCACTCGGTGTCCTGTTGCATCTGACTTCTTTTACTTAGTGTGATATTTGTGAGGTCTATCTGTGTACTAGTATCAGTATTCTGTTCCTTTTTTTTTTTTTTTTTTAGATAGGGTCTCACTCTCACCCAGGCTGGAGTGCAGTGGCACCATTTCGGCTCACCGCAACCTCTGCCTCCCAGGCTCAAGTGATTCTCCTGCCTCAGCCTCCCAAGTAGCTGGGATCACAGGCGCGCACCACTATTGCTGGGTTAATTTTGCATTTTTAGTAGAGATGTGGTTTCACCATGTTGGCCAGGCTGGTATCGAACTCCTGACCTCAAATGATCCACCCACCTCGGCCTCCCAAAGTGCTGGTGAGAGGTGACAGCGTGCTGGCAGTCCTCACAGCCCTTGCTCGCTCTCGGAGTCTCCTCTGCCTGGGAGCCCACTCTGGCCACGCTTGAGGAGCCCTCCAGCCCACCGCTGCACTGTGGGAGCCCCTTTCTGGGCTGGCGAAGGCCGGAGCCGGCTCCCTCAGCTTGTGGGAAGGTGTGGAGGGAGAGGCGTGGGCGGGAACCGGTGCTGCACGCGGCGCTTACGGGCCAGTGCGAGTTCCGGGTGGGCGTGGGCTCAGCGGGCCCCGCACTCGGAGCGGCCGGCCGGCCCGCCCGCAAGCCCCGGGCAGTGAGGGGCTTAGCACCTGGGCCAGCAGCAGCTGTGCTCAATTTCTCGCTTGGCCTTAGCTGCCTCCCTGCAGGGCGGCGCTCAGGACCTGCAGCCCACCATGCCTGAGCCTCCCCCCACTCCGTGGGCTCCTGTGCCGCCCCCTGCTCCACGGCGCCCAGTCCCATCGACCACCCAAGGGCTGAGGAGTGCGGGCGCACGGCTCGGGACTGGCAGGCAGCTCCACCTGCGCGCCCCGGTGCTGGATCCACTGGGTGAAGCCAGCTGGGTTCCTGAGTCTGGTGGGGACTTGGAGAACCTTTATGTCTAGCTAAGGGATTGTAAATACACCAATCAGAACCCTGTGTCTAGCTCAGGGTTTGTGAATGCACCAATTGACACTCCTATCTAGCTACTCTGGGTGTGGACTTGGAACCTTTATGTCTAGCTAAGGGATTGTAAATACACCAATCGGCACTCTGTATCTAGCTCAAGGTTTGTAAACACACCAATCAGCACCCTGGGTCTAACTCAGGGTTTGTGAATGCACCAATCGACACTCTGTAACTAGCTACTCTACTCTGGTGGGGACTTGGAGAACCTTTGTGTCGACACTCTGTATCTAGCTAATCTAGTGGGGACACGGAGAACTTTTGTGTCTAGCTCAGGCGTTATAAACGCACCAGTCAGCACCCTGTCAAAACAGACCACTTGGCTCTCTGTAAAATGGACCAATCAGCAGGATGTGGGTGCCACCAGATAAGAGAATAAAAGCAGGCTGCCCCAGCCAGCAGTGGCAACCCGCTCAGGTCCCCTTTCACACTTGCTCTTTGCAATAAATCTTGCTGCCGCACACTCTTTGGGTTCACACTGCCGTTATGAGCTGTAACACTCACCGCGAAGGTCTGCAGCTTCAGTCCTGAAGCCAGCAAGACCACGAACCCACCCGGAGGAAGGAACAACTCCAGACGCGCCGCCTTAAGAGCTGTAACACTTGCCCGAAGGTCTACAGCTTCACTCCTAAAGCCAGCAAAACCACGAACCCACCAGGAGGAACGAACAACTCCAGACACGCTGCCTTAAGAGCTGTAACACTCACCGCGAAGGTCTGCAGCTTCATTCCTGAGCCAGCGAGACCACGAACCCCCCAAATGGAAGAAACTCCGAACACATCTGAACATCAGAACGAACAAACTCCGGACACACCGCCTTTAAGAACTGTAACACTCACCGTGAGGGTCCGCGGCTTCATTCTTGAAGTCAGTGAGACCAAGAACCCACCAATTCCGGACACACTGGGATTACAGGTGTGAGCCATCAACGGCGCCTGGCCCCTTTTGGTTGTTGAATCATGGTCCATTGTATGGATGTAGTATGTTTGACCCTCTGCGACAGTGCATTCCTATGGCAGCAGCTGAATTCAATTTGCAGTTTTCCTGCCTCTTGTTGAATCAGCTTTATTGCATCCCCGTCAGAGATACGAACCAGCTGGCGCCTCTAGCACCTCCTTCTCAGACGCCTGGGTCCCTCCTTTAAATTTCTAACTTTTAACTATTCCAACCTCTTCCCTTTTTCCCTCCAGCCCTGGGGTTAGTAGCTGTCTCAGGCAGCTGTTAACTCTGCGACCCATTCGAGTTCTCTTTTTATCTTTTCAGTCACTCGATTCACTATTTTACACATAATTCGAGATTCTTTATATTAGGCTTTCTGTGTTTAAATAACTGCAGTGGTTTCTGTCCCTGGATTGTCCTAATGCTAGCCTGTGTTCTCAATTGAGCAAACAACTTCCATGACACTGCTGTCTTGGACCTGATTGGTTTAGAAGAGAGCATGTGAGTCAAGGTGGGCCAATCAGTGTCCTTCCTGGATTTTTTTTTTTTTTTTTTAAATGAAGCTTGGCAAGAGGAGGGAGGTGAGTAGTGCCTTTTCCCTCTCTGTTGGTGAAGCTGGGGTAATAGTGGATCTGGGAGCTGTCTGTGCCACGGTTCCAGCTGCCCAGGGGAAGGAGCCCTGAGAGCAAGGAGGGAAAACAAGAAACCTACAGGGGGTCTCTTCACAATACTGGAGTGCGGGTTCTGGTGGGTGGTCCCTGGAAGCCCCAACTCTGCCTTCCTGAGGTCTGGATGTGTGAGCTAATCTCTCTGTCTTCCTAATAAATGTCACCTCCCTCACCCCACCCCATCCCAACTTAGCTGAGTTGGGTTTCTATCACTTGTAACCCAAGTATGCAAAATAACACACTGAGTATTGGATTTCTTACCCCTGGATTTGTTTCTCCATAACTTAGATTTCTCCAAAGCCAGTTGACTGCCCACTGCTCTTTCTGGTCTATGTCCAGATGATAGAGGCCCACTGGGGCAAGGACTGAGTCAACACCACAGGTATTTGAGCCCTAGAATAAACCATGTGACCTGGTAGATAGGGGCGGTCTCTCATCCTGGCTGGTGGCTGGTACAAAGGGGGTGGCTGGCATGAGGAATCTCATCATTGGCTGGTGCAAGGGATCAAGTTGGAGCACAAGATCCAGTTTCCATCTTTAACCAGAGAGGCAGCGTGCAGCCCTGCAGGGGAGCCAGTGACATCGCCATGCAGCTAGGAAAGCTCCGTGGGAGGAACTCCTTTCCCTTGGGGGCTGCTGCTGTGCACACTCTGCTCTGATTGGCTCTGCACAAATCAGCGAGCCCTAATATGTCAATCTTTGCTATGATTAGTGCATCAGCTGGCACTGCTACCGCCACCCACCCATTGATGTGTAGGTTTTTACAGAGATGCAAATTAGGCAACCCAATGTGGTGGTCCTCTCCAGGAGGTGAGCGGCTCTTGTGTGCTATCTGTTGACAAGGGGCTGTGGCCAGAACGGGGAATTAGAGTCGTAATTCATATATTCATACACTCTCCGGTGCATTGCCAACTGCAGTGTCTCTACTCTCTGGTACCTAATAATAACTGAGTTGCCATGCACTGAACACTTACCACCTGCCAGGCACTGTGCTAAGCATTTTCCTTGCATTTTAATCTTCACAACCTTGCGAGAGAGATAACCTTTTTAAAAATAAACTTTTAAATTTTAGAACAGCTTTAGATTTATAGAGCTATTACATAGATAGTGTATATCTATATGCCTCACACTCAGTTTCCTGTGTTATTAACATGTTAGGATGGTACATTTTTCACAGTTGATGATTCAATATTGATACTTTATTGGTTTTGTTTTGGTTTTTGGTTTTTCTTGAGACGGAGTCTTACTCTGTCGCCCAGGATGGAGTGAAGTGGTGCGATCTCAGCTCACTACAACCTCTGCCTCCTGGGCTCAAGTGATTCTCTTGCCTCAGCCTCCTGAGTAGCTGAGATTACAGGTGCATGTCACCATGCCTGGCTAATTTTTGTATTTTTAGTAGAGACAGGTTTTCACCATGTTGGCCAGGCTGGTCTTGAACTCCCAACCTCCTCTGCTCACCTCGTCCCCCCAGAGTGCTGGGATTACACGCATGAGCCACCAGCCCGGCCTTGTTTGTTTTGTTTTGTTTGAGACAAGGTCTCACTCTGTCACCCAGGCTGGAGTGCAGTAGCACAATCACGGGTTACTCCACCTCCCAGGCTAAGAGATCCTCCTGCCTCAGCCTTCGGAGTAGCTGAGAATACAGACCCACACCACCATGCCCAGATAACTTTTTTTTTTTTTTTTTTTTTTTTTTTTTGTAGAGGCTGGGTCCCACTATGTTGCCCAGGCTGGTCTCGAAGTCCTGGGCTCAAGCGATCCTTTCACCTCAGCTTCCCAAAATGTTGGGATTACAGGTGTGAGCCACCGCGCCTTGCCAACATTTTGTTAACTAAAGTCCATACTTGATTCAGATTTCCTCCGTTTTTATATAATGTCCTTTTTCTGTTCCAGGATCCCATCTAAGATGTTGCATTATATTTAAGCTCCTCTTGGCTGTGACACTTTCTCATACTTTCCTTATTTTGGGTGACCTTGACAGTTTGGAGGAGTACTGATCAGGATATTTTGTAGAATATCCCTTAATTGTAAATTGACTGTTATTTTTCTTGTGACTAGTTCGTGTATTTTTTAGGAAGGAGACCACAGAGGTGAAGTGCCATTTCCATCACATCATATCAAGGGTACTTACTATTAAAACAGCGTATCACTGTTGATGTTGACCTTGACCACCTGGCTGAGGGAGCGTTTGTCAGATTTCTTCACTGTAACGTTTCTCTTTTCTAAATCCCCTTTCCACACTGACTCTTTGGAAGAAAGGGATTGTGTGCAGCCCGCCCTTAGGAAGCAGGGAGATAAGCTCCACCTCTTTAAGAGCAGAATATCACCCCTTCCCTGGGGTGCTCTGGGGAATGGGGGGCAAGGGGAGGGAGAGCATTAGGACACATACCTAATGCATGTATGCATGTGGGGCTTAAAATCTAGATGACAGGTTGGTGGGTACAGCAAACCACCACAGCACATGTATACTTATGTAACAAACCTGCACGTTCTGCACATGTATTCCAGAACTTAAAGTATAATAATAATTTTAAAAAGAGCAGAGTATCTATAGAAAATTACTTGGAATTCTTATGCGTGGAAGATTTGTCCCTTCTCACCCATGTATTTATTCACCCAATCACTTATGTATGTCAATATGGGCTCATGGATATGTATTTTGTACTTTGGGTTATAATCAAATACTACTTTATTACTTTGTTCCTTAACACTTTCCCCGTTTGCCTCAGGAATATTTGCTGGTGGTGCTTGTAGCTGAAGCGTTTACCTCGAGATAACTTTGCCACGAAATATCTCACTTTTATTATTATTTTCGGATCCTTCTAGTATATGGAATTTGGAAAGAAAAGACATCGTTCTACTGATACCATTCTGTTTTTAGTAGTGGTTTTTCCATTTACAAAATATAGTACTTCTCAATCACTGAAAATGTCAAATCCTAGGAAATACAGGATTCCTACACGTGATGTTAATTAACATAGTTCTCGAAGAGTTGTTGGCCGAAGATTCATTTGATGAATCCGATTTTTCTGAAATAGACAATTCTGATGATTCAGATAATTCTGATGTTAGTTCTGTTTAGAAATAACTCCAAGAACAGTTTTTCTGTTTTATTTTCACATTGAAAATCAGTCAGATTTGCTTTAGCCTCAAAGAGCATGTTTATTTAAAATTAAATGAGCGCTGGCAGCGAGCTGCACTTTTTTTTCCTAAATGGGAAAAGGATTAAATTGTTCCAACTTTGGCCATTGCCCTTTCAGCCCTCCCCTGTGTCCCTTTGGCAGATTCATGCCCCTCACCTACCGCCACCACCACCATCGCCACCTTTATTGGGGGTTAGATGTTTTGTTTTTTAGTACTTTCTTACTTTCTGATACTCCAAGATGCACCAGGCTCATCTTTGATTGATTTATTTCTTTATTATTTTTAATTGACACATAATAATTATACATATGTATGGGGTGCAGTGTGATATTTCAGTACATGTGTAAAATGTATAATGATCAAATCAGAGTAATTAGCAAATCCATCACCACAGACACTTATCATTGCTTTGTGTTGGGAACATTCAAAGTCCTCTCTTCTAGCTATTTGAAAATATATAATAAATTATTTTTATTATAGTAACTCTAGTGCTATAGGACACTACAACTTAGTCCTATCTAGGGTAATCTTGCGTCCTTTAACCAACCTCTGTGTCTCTCCTCCTCCCCCTTACCCTTACCAGCCTCTAGTGACCACTTTTTTACTCTTCGCTTCTATGATACCAACTTTCTTATTTATTTATTTATTTATTTATTTTTTAGCTTTCCAGGCTTATCTTCCATTCTGCCCCAACCCTAGAATCAGCCATTTCTCCCAAGGAGCCTAGTTCCTTTTATTGGAGAATGGTACTAGAAACCAAGATCTGGGCACTAAGTATGCTCAAGTAGATAATATATTATCCCATCTTATAGAGAAGAAATCTGCAGCCTTGAATAACTTGCCTAAAGTCACATGGCTATTTTACTTCTAATTCTGCCCTTTTCACTAGAAAGCATCATCTGTCTGCCTCTCTCTTCCTATTTATTAATCTCAAACTAAGCAAAATGTATCCGGGTTGCAGGAAGAGAGAAGACACAGTGCCCACACAATTCCTGCTGCTTGTAACTGTAAAGCATTATAACCATATGATATCTATGTCTATATCTATATATGCATATACATATAGCCATGTAGCTTTGTATTATTCTTTTACAAAAGAAAGTATGTGTGTGTGTGTGTTCCTAGACACACATGCCATGTGCAGTGAGCAACTACATTAAATGGGAATTCATCCAGGCTGCCTTGCGTTCATCCCCAAGTAGGACCACGGCACACACATGAGCTGAGTCAAGAGTTTCCTGAGCATCTCTGCCAGACCTCCAGCAGCCCTGGAGCAAGACAGCAGGTCAGCACTGCTAACAGCACCAGCATCTGCCACCCAGCCTCCCTCTCCCACCTAGGCATGCCATCGGCAACCACAACCGAAGTATCGGAGGGAGTACTAAATTCTGGAAATTGCCATGACCTGGCCCATAATGAAAAAAGACGGGAGACCTGAGAAATGAGATGCAGATCTGGCCAGAGGAAGTAGGAGAACTGCAGGCCTACAGGTAGCGTTTGGGTCTCTGCTTCCTGTACCAACGCTGAGGACCGTCCAAGGTGGGCTGCCACTTATGTGCAACTTTGGAGTCCTGGGGCAATCCACCCCTCATCGCTGGTCCTTCCAGCCAGGCCTGGGCCTCTCTCAGTAGTCAGCTCCCTTCCATCCAGTACTTCCTTTTACTTCTGATGCTTCTGGTGAATAAGCCCTGCAGTCTTTTCAGACACACTTGGACCCAGAGTAGCTTTCCATCTACCCCAGCCTGGCTCTGCCCTTGCTGTGTAGGCAGTTTTGGGGTTTGGGTACTACAGTGGAGGGCCTGGGGGTGGGCAGCAATGGTTCATGCACAGGCAGACGCTTGGAGCCGAGAGCCCTGGGCTGCCTGCTGTGAACAATGACTGAGACCAAACACGACAAGGAGGGATAAGGTTGGTGTTACCACAGATGCTTTTGTCCTTTCCGTAGTCCTCAAACTTTCTTATCATCTCATTGAGGAGAAAGCCCAACAAAAGTGCCATGAATTCATCAGTCATGGGAGAGATAGACTCATTTTCAAGTGAAGTCTTGGCAAGAATGAAACCACCTTTGCAAAAATTATAACTGAGGAAATTATGACAGTGAAAGAGATCAGTCCTAACCAACTCCATCTTGCTTCTAACTTTTAAGCGGTCCTTGTTTATTCCTGGGCAAAGGACGAACTAATCTTGTGAAGGAATTTAGTTCACGGTTTGACTCTGAAACAATATTGATAATAGCCCTTTCCCTAAAAGACCCCCTTCTTGTCTAGGGACAAATCTGCCTTTACAGGACGAACAAACTAGCTACAAGATTAGAAATTACAGTTTAGGGGTCATGCAGCCTCTGGCTGCAAGAGTCTGAACCTCCCCAAATTGCTCCTGAGGATAACCTCACTATTGTAAAACCTAAGATCAGTGCTTGAGATATTTTGCAGACCCTGCACTGGATGGATCAGCTGACACCACCCATGCCTGGCCCAATTTTTGTATTTTTTTAGAGATGGGGGTCTCACTATGTTGCCCAGGCCAGTCTTGAACTCCTAGGCTCAAGCAATCCTCCCATTTCAGCCTCCCAATGTGCTGGGATTACAGGCATAAGCCATCACTCCCAGCCATAATTTCTCTTACAGAAGTTTCCCAAATAACTATCAGGCCCCCATAAAAGTTAGATCTGCCCTGGAGGGGGAATTCAGTAAAATTGTACTGAAGGAATAAAAGAATGAATCAGGGTGGGCCCAGTGGCTCACGCCTATAATCCCAGCACTTTGGGAGGCCGAGGTAGATGGATCACAAAGTCAGGAGTTCAAGACCAGCCTGGCCAAGATGGTGAAACCCTGTCTCTACTAAAAATACAAAAATTAGCCAGGCGTGGTGGCAGGAGCATGTAATCCCAGCTATTCGGGAGGCTGAGGCAGAGAATCGTCTGAGCCCAGGAGGCGGAGGTTGCAGTGAGCCAAGATTGTGCCACTGAACTCCAGCCTGGGTGACAGAGCGAGACTCCATCTCAAAAAGAAAGAAATAATCAATCAATGGATCAATCAAAAGTAATTAGAGTAAAATACAGGCATAAGGAAAATAGTATGTGCAAATACTCTCCTCTCAGCCTCCGGCTCGGCCTGGACATTCGGAAGTTTGGTTGATGAGTCAGCTGTGTTGAGGGGAAATCACCTACCTGCTGGCTTTGGCAGGTGCTTTGAGTTTTGGAAGCTTTGGAGCCTCAGTCCACAGAATGCACGGGGATTGAAATTCACTGGAACTAGAAACAGCCCTTTCTTGGCTTCCCAGCTTGGCCTGCCAGCTTTCTTCTCACCTGCTAATTGAATGAGGTGGCTTGGAAGAGAGAATTGTGGAGGGCTTGAGTTAACTCCTGCTCCCAAGCCCTTTTTTTTTTTTTTTTCCCCAGACAGGGCCTCTTGCTCTTTTGCCCAGGCTGGAGCACAGTGAAAACACAGCTCACTGCAGTCTTGACCTCCCAGGCTCAAGTGATCCTCTTGCCTTAGCCTCCGAGGTAGCTGGGACTACAGCCACACACCATCACATCCAGCTAATTTTAAAATTTTTTGTAGAGATGGGGTCTCAAACTCCTGGGCTCAAACAATCTGCCCGCTTAGGCTTCCCAAAGTGTCGGGATTACAGGCGTGAGCCACTGCCGCTGGCCTCCCAGGCCCTTTTGACCCAATGGGGAAACAGTAGTTGAGAGTATCCTGGGCAAGTGTCAGTTTTCCTCTCTCTGAAATGGATGAAGGCTCCACTGTTTTTTAATAGACTTTGTTTTTTAGAGTAGTTTTAGGTTCACTGCAAAAGTGAGAGGAAAGTGCAGAGAGTTCCCCTATCCTCTTACCCCCATCCATACAAGCCTCCCCCATTATCCACATCCCCCACCAGAGTGGTACATATGTTACAATTGATGGACCTACATTGGCACATCATTATCACCCAAAGTCTATGGTTTACACTGGAGTTCACTCTTGGTGTACACCCTATGAAGACCCCCCTTTTTACAGGTTTGTTGTGAGAATTGGACTCTCTATCTGAAATTCCCTGGACTTAATTTGTGGCAGTTGTTAAACAATGCTCACTCCCCTCCCGGTGTTCCTTGGAATCTCCCAATAGCAACCTAATTGAATAGGAAGTTTGATCCCATTAAAGAATTGACTCAGCTTAGGGCTGGCATTGTCCAACTTGTGTCACTACTCTGAGAAATGGCCTTGTCTCCAGACCAGAACTCACCATAATGTGATCCTGAGGTGGGTCAGTCCATCCCCCATCCTTTGTCTCCTGTTTCAGTCTAAACAATGGAGAAGAAGCCCTGCTGTCTGCCCAGGGAACTCATGATAATTGGTGTACTATACCTAAGTGTTTGCCACATGGTTGCAAACACCACTGTTTCTTCAGGTGGAACACTGTTCTATAAGTTACAGCACTGAGGGATTCCACCAGTGTGGTTGGCAAGGGCTGGGCTTTAGTTTGAAGTTCATGGTGCCTCCTCTGTTATGCAAAGAACTTGGCCAGGGTCCTGAAGTGGGAAACAAGAAGGCCACAGGTCCAGGAGTTTTCTTTTTTGAGACGGAGTCTCGCTGTGTCACCCAGGCTGGAGTGCAGTGGTGTGATCTCCGCTCACCGCAACCTCCGCCTCCCGGGTTCAAGTGATTCTCTTGCCTCAGCCTCCTGAGTAACTGGGATTACAGGCATGTGCCACCATGCCCAGCTAATTTTTGTATTTTTAGTAGAGACGGGGTTTCATCATGTTGGTCAGGCTGGTCTCGAACTCCTGACCTCGTGATCCACCCGCCTTGGCCTCCCAAAGTGCTGGGATTACAGGTATGAACCCCTGCCCCCAGCCAGGTCCAAGAGTGTTCTAATCATCAGGAGACCAAATGGGGCAGACACTGCCAGCTGTTCACCAAAACCCATTTCATCCTTCTCCGATAGCAGGGCTACAATTCCCAGCCTTCCTGTGGAGAGCTGTGGCCATATGACCAAGTCCTAACCAACTGTATGGAAGGAAGTTGTGGGTGTCACTTCCAGGCATGGCTCAGGAGACATTGCTCAGTGCTTCTCCCTTGAGCTTCTTTCTCCTTTGGACTGACTGGAGCCAGGCCTTGATGGCCCATCTTTGACCATGCAGATGATGATAATGACCTGTATATGGCAAAACCATCTGCTACCATAGATGACTCTATGGAGTAGAGCCCACCTATCCATCTTGGACTGATTTGTGGGAGAGAAATAAACTCCCTTGTTTGAGTCCTTGCATTTTATAATGCTAACATTAATGAGATATCATTTACACATGGTGAAATACACAAATCTTAAGTGTACAGTTTGGTGGATTTTAGCAAAATTATACACCCCTATAACCACCAGCCTAAACACTACATAAAATACTCCCATCTTCCCTGTAAGTTCTCTCATTACCCTTTCTAGGCCATCCCTACCTCTGTCCCTACCCCCCAGGTAAACACTGTTCTGATTTCCCTCAACTTAGTTTTGCCTATTTTTGAACTTCATATAAATGGAACCATACAGTATGAACTCTTCTGTATCTGGCTTCTCTCATTCAACATAATGTTTTTGAGACTGATCCATGTTGTTAAATGTTGTCAGGAATTTTCTTGTTTATTGCTGAATAAAATTCCCATGTACGAATATACCAAAAATTGTTTATCCATTCTTTGATGGACATTTGGATTGTTTCTACTTCTTGGGTATTATGAATAAAGTGGCTACAAGCAGGCTTTAAACAATTCTTTTTGTAGACATTTTTTTTCTTTTTTTTTGAAAAGGAGTCTTGCTCTGTCACCCAGGCTGGAGTGCAGTGGTGTGATCTTGGCTCACTGCAACCTCCGCCTCCTGGGTTCAAGTGATTCTCCTGCCTTAGCCTCCCGAGTAGCTGGGACTACAGCGCCCGCCACCATGCCCAGCTAATTTTTGTATTTTCAGAAGAGACGGGGTTTCACCATATTGGCCGGGCTAGTCTTGAACTCCTGACCTTGTGATTCGCCCATCTTGGCCTCCCAAAGTGCCGGGATTACAGGCGTGAGCCACCGCGCCTAGTCTGACTTACCTTTTTTTTAAATCTCTCTTGGATAGATACCTGAGAGTAGAACTGTTGGGTCACAGCTGAGAAGCATATTAAGCTTAATTAGAAACTGTGATACAGTTTTCCAAACATTCCTGTCAGCATGTGCGGGTGTGTCATTTGCTCCACATCCTTGCTAACACAAATCCTTTTCAATTTTAGCCATTCAATGCAGTGGCAGAGAGCCATCGCATTTTGCATTTTTAGGACTTTTTTTTTTTTTTTTGAGACAGTGTCTCACTCTGTCAACCGGTGTGAAGTCCAGTGATCATGGCTCACTGTAATCTTGAACTTCTGGGCTCAAGAGATCCTCCTGTCTCAGCCTCCAGAGCTGCTAAGACTGCAGGCACATGCCACTGCACCCAGCTAACTTAATTTTTTTTTTTTTTTTTTTTGTAGAGACGGAGTCTTGACATGTCACCCAGGCTGGTCTTGAGCTCCTGGCCTCAAGCAATTCTCTTGCCTTGACCTCCCGAAGTGCTGGGATTACAGGCATGATTCACCACACCTGGCCCATCTTTAGGACTTTGTTTTTAACAGCAGTTTCACTGTTATCCTAACACGCGCAAGGTAGACATGGGAAGAAGGAGGAATGGTATGTGCTTGAAGGTCAGTGGTCATGTTTGTTCCTATGCAGCCTGGCTGTGGGCCTCATGAGGAGGCCTTGGCAGGTAATACTGGTTAATTATCTAATAAAGCAAAGGCAGATGGGGTCAGACAGACCTCAGTATAAATTCCAGATCTCCCAAGCCACTACAGACCGTGACAAGTCACCTATCCCCCTGTGTTGGGTTCCCGCCATGTAAAAGGAAGATAATAATGAACGTGCCTCGTGGTGTTACTCCAAGGCTTTAGTAACATGCTGCACAGGGGCACTTGGCATGCTGGAGGCTGGGCGCCAGTCACAGCTCGGATTCTAGGGCAGGACTCCTGCTCCTGGAGGATGAGCAAGGGAGATGCAGAGCCCCAACCTCTGGACCCTCATTCTTGATCTTTTAGTGGGTTTGGATTAAGAGAATCCTGTCCACCAGCACAGCACTGCATCCTTGGGACTGACTTTTCATACAAAGCTGGTGGAAGTTCATGAGGTGAGTTGGAAGTTGACCCAACATGAGCTATGGCACCAGAAGTTCTGATACAAGTGAGGTTGGGAGTGACCAAAAGAAGTCCCCATTGAAGTTGGGCTGGTGGCAGGGAGCAAAGGGGATCACCCATGAAGGAGGCCCAGGAATCCAGGTAGGAGACAGCCAGTGGTTTACTTGGGTGGTCTGGTGATGTTGCTTTAGGGAACACCATGCTTTTTGGAGACATGGGAAGGATCTAGATGTCTAACACTAGGAATTTGCTTAAGTAAGTGATTTGTGTGTGGGTGTACTACTTTGAAGTCACGAAAATGACTTCAAATGAAGTTGGGTGTTAATGTATTGGGAAAGATAATCACCATTTTTTTTACACCATTAAGGGATAAAGATATATACTTTATATACCTTTATACCGTAGCAATTTGCTTTGTTCCTTGACAAGGGGTGGTCCTTTTTTAGTTAAAACTCAGATACACACCACACACAAACACACACACACACACACACACACACACACACACAAATGGCTGGAAGAATATATTCCAGGGCTCCTGTGGCTATCTCTGGGTAATAAGATAATATAAATGATCTTGCTTTTTCTTTCTTCGTGATTATCTGTATTTTCTCAATTCTAACATGCATGAATTTTGTAATTAGAAATTCGAGTTGGCATTTCACACTCCAGGGTATTTAGACCTGATCATGGCAAAGGAGGCAGTTTTTAAAGGAAAGGAAATGCAATAGTGAAATGGAATTATGCACCCAAATCATTTCTCTTCATTATTAGAGGTGAATGTGTTTGTCACTGCTAAGCTGTTAAAGATGACACTCACTTCAGACTGCGAAGAACATGGATGAATAACCTGGAAGTGATCCAGGCATCCCTCCTCACAGGACGGTGTGAGGTTGGAGCTCGGTAAGGCTTAGGCAGGCCCAGAGTAGACGTCAGGGCCTTACATGCCAGCTTCCACGTGATGGTGATGTCTGTGGGGTTCGTTGTCCATTTTCTCTTCATGTGAGGGTTCTGTGGCTGAAAGGATGGGGCCGATTCTCAGACAGCCCCAGAGCACAGGAGAGGCCGGAAGGCTCGCAGGCAGGCACAAAGGTGGTGCATGTAATGCCTTCCAGGATGCCTATGTACCCAGGAGCAGCTCCGGGGGAATATCAGAGCTGAAAATTGGGTCAATAAGTGCTTGCTTTTGTTTTAAATCAAGGAAAGTGGATTTTGTATACTCTGTGTACAAAGAGATTGCTTTTGGTAAAGAAATTAGAAAATGTTGATAAGTTACTGTTTTAGAGATGAAGAGTCATGGAACCTTTGCATTGAAAGGAACCTAGGAGAGCATCTAGCCCAACACTCCCGTTTCACAGAAGACTCACCCGAGGCTCAGAGATGTTAAGAGATTTCTCAAGGTCATGTGTAGTTGGTGGTAGATCAGGGCTAGAATCCAATTCCATCACTTCAAGTTTGTCATTCCTCCTGGCTTCCCCACTGGTATCAGCTAAGAAGTTTAAAACACAAACTATGTTAATAAGAAAAGTGACGTTCCTAGCCCAACTGAATGTCCACAGGACGGTGGCCCCTAAGTGTTGTAAGACGGCAGCTCAGCGAGACCACTGAGGTCCCGGGTTCGTTCACCCTCTCACTGTGCCTTAGTTTCATCCTCAGGCTAGTCCCCCGCATGGTCACACGTGCATCGCGGACTTCCTCTTCCGCCTCCATTTAGGTCACGTGCTTACCCCTAGACCAATAACGGCTACCAGGGAAGACCAAGCTCTGATGCACTTACCCTGACCAGCTCCCACCTCCTGAGCTGGGGCTGGGTCTGCAGGGGAGCAGATACCTGAACAAAATTGGAGTTTTGATAACAACAAAGAAAATACAATTTTACTTAAAGTGATCCGAGGGGACACTGAATCAGCCATTCATGAAGCTGAACATCATTTCAAGGGTCGCTGGCTCTGGTATCATGGTGAACGCCAAGGTGAAGAGCAGCCACATGAGATCCCAAAGGAAAGCCCGGGAGTCACACAAGTGGAGAACAGCAGCAAACCCCCTCCACCGCCTGCCCTTGGCTTTGGTCTTGCCAGGGAACAGCTGATGCCGACTAGATGATGCAACCGGGAAATGAATATCCTGTCTGCTCCTTGTTCTGTGCTGTCTGTGTGTCCTAGCTTGCCACCCCAAATCCAGGCATCCCTTGGAAGCCCCTGGGTCCAAGCATCCAGATGCTCAGTGAACGCAGTGCTCTAACTGCATCTTCCACTTTGCATTAAGAAGTCAGTGACTCTAATTCAATACAACTCCATCTTCCACTAACCCCTAAAAGGAATTTACATTCTGCCCATTTCACTTCCCATTATATTGTATTAATTTTCCCATCATTAAACCTTTTAAACCCAATATTTTCAATGTTTCAATATATTCCATTGAGTTAATAATAGATCTCTACTCTTTCAAAAAGCATTTCTACATTTCAGGGCATTTATTTAGACTGTTTCCCAACTTTCCTTTTCATAAACAAATGCTGCGACTAATATTCTTATATCTAAATTTTTGTCCTATATCTCTGATATCATTGAGCTATATTTCTAGAAGTGTCTTTCTAGTATGAAGTATAGGAACATTTTCATAAATATTGTTAAATTTCTTTCCATATTTTGGAAGACCATCATTAGAAGGATACCTGTTACACTGCACACTTGTCAACATTGTAAACCATTGGTCTTTGATCATTGATGCTTTCATGGGTCCCAAATTCTTTTTTCCAAAATGCCATTTTAGTGAAAGCTCTTAGAATTGGCTTATGCCTTTTGTTTCGTTATTCCAAGTGATACATGATACTCTCAGAAGTCTCTCTCCTTTGATTTTCCAACACCATTTCCCTTCCTCTTGTAAACACACCCTGTTTAGGCTGCAAGTGGTGGAATCCCTGGAAGCCTACACTCAGAAATCAGCCCAGCACATTTCTAGGGAGCGAGTTTTTCTGACAACAGTAATTCCAGCAAGCTGAAACTTATTGAGCATCCTCCGCCTGAGGAAGACACAGTTATCCAGTTGAGTTGGTGTCCTGGGGCCCACACACCTGGGAGGCAGGTAGGTGCCCATGGCGGGACTGCAGGAGGCCAGGACAAGCAGTGCTGGGAGATGCTTAGTGTGATAGATGATTACAAAGACCAGGGAAGTGAAGGTCAAAGGCAGGAATATGGGCATGAATGAAGCCAGGAAGCTACTTCCCAGAACAATTAGGTTGTTGCTGAGAATGATAATAATAATGCAATAATTATGATTTACTGTTTACTATTTGCCAGGCATTTTATGTATGTTATTCTGCTTCTTTCCTACAGCAACTCCAGGGGATTTATACTATTTATGTCCCCGTTTTGCAGAGATGTGAAATAATGTTCCTAATGCCACCCAGCAAGTTAGGGGCAGAGGGAAGTTTGAGCCTTGGCAGCCTGGGCCTGTCGTTCCCACTGTGCGCCTCCCAAGGTGGGACCCCAGGCAGATGGCTGAATGAGCTGTGGTGAGTGGCAGACACAGAGGCCACCATCAGGGTTTCTCTGTGACAAGTGTGTGGGGCTGAGCCCTCCCACAGAATGCTTCAGGGTGGACCTGGACCATGTGGGGTTTACAAGGATCAAGTTCTGCTAATTAACATCTGTCATGTGAAGCTGCGGTACCCCACACCAGGCTGGGTGCAAAACATGGGCCTTGTCCTCTGCGGAGTTTACTATCTAATAGGGAAGAGGGGAAAGTCCACAGACACCTAGAGGCACCAAAAAACTCTTGGAGATTTGCGAAGAAAGTGCTAAGACGAGTCGGGCGCAGTGGCTCACGCCTGTAATCCCAGCACTTTGGGAGGCTGAGGTGGGCGGATCACGAGGTCAGGAGTTTGAGACCAGCCTGACCAATACGGTGAAACCCCATCTCTACTAAAAATACAAAAATTAGCCAGGCGTGGTGGTGCATGCCTGTAATCCCAGCTACTCAGGAGGCTGAGGCAGGAGAATCGCTTGAACCCGGGAGGCGGAGGTTGCAGTGAGCCGAGATCACGCCACTGTACTCCAGCATTGGTGACAGAGTGAGACTCCATCTCAAAAAAAGAAAAGAAAAGTAAAGAAAGTGCTAAGACGGGCGTCACAGGGAGTCAGGGAGGTCCTGAAAGAAGGTGGCATTTGAGAAAGTGAAGAAGAGCTGGGGAGGTTTCGATGGGCAGAAAAGGTGGTGAAGACATGCCTATCAGCTTATCTGTGGCCTGGGAAGGCTACCAGGAAAGCCAGCAACCCTTAATTGCTCCAGGACTAAGTGCTGAAGGGGCCTTTTAAAGCCTGGATCTGAGAGATCACTCTTTGAGTCTCCAGCTGGGAACAGTGACTAGTTAAGCTATCAGTCAAGAAGCTGCCAGCACTTCACTTGGACTGAAAAGCAATTCCCAGTGGAGCCCTTGTGGGCCCAGGGAGATGGGCTTCACAAAATCTCTCCCACCTGTGGGTCACCAGGCTGGCTCTGTTCCCATGCAATAGGTTGTTGGGAAAATGGTCCTTGCCAGAGTGGCAGATGGCCCTTTTATCAGGACTAGTACTTCAGCTGCCAGACTGATTTCTTTTTAAGGTTTATTTTTATTAAAAGCTAAGTGAAGCAGTCTGAGGCAGCGCTGTGCAATAGAACTTTCTGTGATGGTGGAAATGTTCTATGCTGTGTTCAGTGTGGCAGTCACTAGTCACATGGAGCTATGCAGCAGCTGAAATGTGACATATGCCACCGAGATAATGAATTTTTCATTTCACTTAATTTCAATTCATGTATGCGAGTGGCTACTGTATTGGACAGTGTAGGGCTGAGGGATCTTTGGATGAAACGAAGAATCATACAAATTTGCCAACAAATTTGCAGAAACAGCTTCTCTAGTCACGTGTGACGTTTACAGGGTCCTGGTCATACAGAGTGGGAGAATCTTACACAATGTTTCGAAAGGGGACATGCAAACATGTATTCCCCTGTCTAATTAATAGGTGTGCTATTCTGTAGACCCTGTATGCTAGTAATCAGATGCAGGGGTGACCAGCCAACTTGGGTGTGCAAAGTATAGAACAGAAAAGAAAAGAAATGCTTTGAGATCTGTAACTAAAAATTTCAAGATGTTGCTTTTAATAATTGTGTTGTTGTTGTTACTGTCCTAAAGACAGCTATATTTTCCCCCTTTGATCACAGACCATCGAGTTTCATCTTTCTTCTTTGGGGGGCAGGGGAATAAAGAATTCCTTTTTTTCGGAATACAGGGTCTTGCTCTGTCACCCAGGCTGGACTGTGGTGGTGTGATCTTGGCTCACTGCAACCTCTGCCTTCTGGATTCAAGAGATTCTCCTGTCTCAGCCTCTCAAGTAGCTGGGATTACAGGTGCATGCTACCACACTTGGCTAATTTTTGTATTTTTAGTAGAGATGGGGTTTTGCCTGTTGGTCATGCTGGTCTCGAACTCCTGACCTCAGGTAATCCACCCACCTCAGCGTCCCAAAGTGCTGGGATTACAGGCATGAGCCACTGTGCCCAGCCAAGAATTCCTTTCTTAGTGGGCATAATAATAGCTAGTCTTCACTGAGTGCCTACTGTGTGCCACGTGCCCTACATATGTTATCTTTTATACTCACATAAACACCCCACGATGGGTATTACTGAGACCATTTGCATTTGAGAAAACTGAAGCCAAGAGGAGGTAAGCAATCATGAGTGCTAAAGTTCCAAATAATGTATTCTTTATGTTGAGTCCATCTTTTAGAGCACAAGAAAGTAACCCCCCTGTAAGCCAGAGGTGGTAAAATCCTTGGCAGCCTGCACTCAGAAATCAGCCCAGCTTATTTCTAGGGAGCTAGTTTTTCTGAGAATTCCAGCCAGCCAATTCTGGAATCTCCGACACCTTAAATTTCCAAATACAAAAAGTAGCTTGACCTGCACTTCACATAGTAATCACAGGACTGTAAATGATCAGAGCAGGATGGGAACTTGGAGATCTTCTTGTCAAAATACTTATTTTACAGATGAGACTCTGAAGCCAGTGTTTACTATTTGCAAGGCCCTGACTAGCACCACTGACCAGCAAGTTAGCCTCAGGGGAAGGGGACGGGGCGGGCCAGTTACTTGTAATAACTTATGTTGAATCTACTATTTGGTTGAGTTCCAGAGTGGAGTCACAGTTAACTGTGCAACCCAAAGTAGTTTCAAAACTCTTGGGAAAACTCCCCCATTACCTCCAAATCTTCCTAATTCTATTCTTATTCTCTTTCTCCCTCATTCCACAAGATTTTTATTATATACATTGACATAATTTCTTCCCTAATTCCCCCATCTCTCTAATTTGTTCCTTTTTGCCCTTTACAAAAAACCAAGAAAACCATATTGTCTGGGCAGATTCTTTCTTTGAAGAGCTTGGGGTCAGGAGAAGGGGAGAGAATGAAAACTCTGGCTGGCAAAGCTAGAGTCCTCTGGATCACTCAGAGTGTGGGCCCAGGCTGAGAACATTCACATGAGCAATTTCCATCCCATCTCAGTATAAAACAAAAATGTGACGTGACTAGGGAAGACCAAGAAGTCAGCTATACCTTGCTGTGGTCAGCAGTTAGCGGCCAACCCAAGAAGCCATTCCTTCACACCTTTTTCTTGCTAATAAAACCCTGATTTGATTTGAGTAACAGTGACAGATTCAGATGATGAAACATTACTAGTCTAAGCTAATCATGACTAGCTTGCTCCCTTTCACCAGCTAGTTGATTTACCAGGCTCCCTTGCAGCTGGTGGTGGCGATGAGGTCTGGTTTGGCCCAGGACACTGGCAGACAAAATAATGGCATCCCCGGGATGTCTGCATCCTCATCTTCAGAACCTAAGACTATGTTAGTTACATAGCAAGGAGGAATTAAGGTTGTAGATGGAATTAAGTTTGCTAATCAGCCGAAAGGAAAATAGGGAGATTATCCTGGTGGGCCCAGTATAATCACAAAGGTCCTGAAATATTGAAGACAGAGGCCGAAGAGATGGTGTCAGAGAGATGCAGCATGGGAAAGGCTCAACCAGCCATTGATGGCTTCGGAGATGGAAGGGGTCATGAGCCAAGGAATGCAGGAAGCCTCTAAAAGCTAGAAAAGGAGGCTGGGCCTGGTGGCTCACACCTTGTAATCCTAGCACTTTGGGAGGCTGAGGCAGGCGGATCACAAGGTCAGAAGTTCAAGACCAGCCTGGCCAATATGGTGAAACCCCGTCTCTACTAAAAATACAAAAAAATTAGCTGGGTGTGGTGGCACGCACCTGTAATCCCAGCTACTCAGAAGGCTGAGGCAGGAGAATTGCTTGAACCTGGGAGGCAGAGGTTGCAGTGAGCCGAGATCGCACCATTGCACTCCAGCCCAGGCGACAGTGACAGACTCCATCTCAAAAAAAAAAGCTGGAAAAGGCAAGCAAATGGATTCTCCTCCCTAGAGCCTCTAGAAGGAACATCATCAGCTGACACCTTGATATTAGCCCTGTAAAACCCGTTTGGGATGTTGTCCTCCAGAACTAGAAGATAATACATTTGGGTTGTTTTGAGCCAATAAGTTTGTCACAATTTGTTACAGCAGCAGTAAGAAACTAAGACAAATAAGGGAAATTCTGCAGGAGGCCTCTCTAAGCCTTGCTTTTCTGTTAAAAGGAGAAAACGTGGCTGGTGCCTCCCTTTCCTTTATTCTTCCTGACTTGAAAATGGACGTGATGACAGGGGCTGTGGCAGCCCTCTTGCAACTACTAAGCCACAAGCATGAGGATGAAAAACTGCATACCAAGGATAGTTGAGAGGAAAGAAAGAAAAAACCTGGGAACTTCATTACACTGTTGAGTTACTAAAATCATCCTAGAACTGTGGACTTCCAGGCTCCTTGTTATGTTAGAACAGTAAGTCCTGCGAGTTTAAGTCCTGTGAATTGGATCTTATGTTACTCGCACAGTTTATCAGGGTTCTTACTGTATAGAAAATGGGCATGAGCCAAAAAAAGAAAAAGAAGGAAATTGTGTGGCTTAACTTGCAGGGCACAAAAGGGGGTGGGGGCCATGGGACCATAAACGGCTCGCATTCCTAAGGCCTTAGGCAAATCTAGACTGACTCGAGCTCTCAGCCCCTCCTCGAAAAGCCTAATTTCTTCATCTGGGGTCTGCAGAGGAAGTGGGGCTTCCAGCAACTCTCATACCTGAGGAGGCAGCCAGACTTCCCCGGGCAGGTCCTGAAAGGTGGACTCCTGCCACCTGACCACAACTTGAGGCTGGAGACTGAGTTATAAGGGATCCTCTAATCCCCCCTGAAAATTCAGAGAAACAGGACTAGCACGTCTCCTTGCAGCTTCTCCAAAGGCTGCAGTGCAGGGAGGGAAGGCAGTGTCTTCCTCTCTCCAGTCGGGGCAGGGAGCTGCCAGCATATTCTCTGAGACAGTGAAGCCCAAGATCCTGTTGTTGAACAAGATAAGTTTCTTTACCTTGCGCCAGGCAACGCTCTGCATCCCAGACACTGATGACCTTTGCAATGCTCTTCATCCCAGACACTGATGACCTTCCTCTGCAGAGGAGTGTGCAGTGAAGGGAGCTGGGGGGTGGTGAGGTCTGTGGGGAATGGCAGCATTAAGGGGCCTTGAGGGGAGCCCCAAGAACCGGCTTCAGATGTTTCTCAGAATTTTATTTACCTCTCTCAGCCCTGGGACCCTCAGATCCTGCTGGAACTCCAGATAAAGAGGAGCTGGTGCTCAAGCCAGGGATCTGAAATAACAACAGCTGAGGAAGATCCATGCTGAGTGCCCGATGGAGGGTCTCTAGTCAGTTTCCCCACCCTCAGCCACTGCATATAACCTAGGGTGCAGAGGAAGGTGGCAGAGGACCTGAATTTGGTGTCCTGAGTTCCTCCCTCCTGTCTGGGTGGCCTTAACCCACAGAGCTCATTCTTCATCTGTACTCCTCATCCAGGACGTGCCATTCTTGTAGCAAAAGCAAAGGAGCAATGACTGAACCACGTGCCGGTAACTGTGAGCTTCTGTGATTTCTTCACTCTGGATGAGCCGAAGCAAAGCGCATAGCCAGATCTGATGTCCACAGTGAGGGACGTGTACGTCTCCCACAGAGTGGGGCCCTGAATAGTTGGGAACAATATCATTTCCCATAGAAACTAATACATTTTTAAAATATGATGATCCAATAAAATGCATCTGTGGACTCAGTCAGACCTGCAGGAAGCCACCAGGTACTGCTGGTATGGAAGTTAGGACTTGGAGTCAGAACTACACTCAAATCCCAGCTCTGCTGCCCACTAGCTTCGTGAACCAGGGTGGCCTCACAAACTTCCTGGACCTCAGTCTCCCCTCTCTTTTTATTTTTTTGAGACAGAGTCTCACTCTGTCACCCAGGCTAGAGTGCAGTTGCATGATCTGGCTCACTGCAACCTCCACCTCCTGGGTTCAAGCAATTCTCCTGCCTCAGCCTCCTGAGTAGCTGATATTACAGGTGCCTGTCACCACACCCAGCTAATTTTTGTATTTTTAGTAGAGACAGGGTTTCACCATGTTGGCCAGACTGGTCTTGAACTCAAGAACCTCAAATGATCTCCCTGCCTCAGCCTCCCAAAGTGCTGGGATTATGGGCATGAGCCACCACACCTGTTCTCCTCTCTCTTTTAAAGGGGCTGTGAGAATACTTACCCCCTGGATGATGGGCACAGAGCACCAGGCACAGCACCAGCCCTGTGTAGAGTCTCAAGACAAGGAAGTTCCTCTTGATGTGGACATGGGCTCAGGGGCTGGAGCAGGATCCTTAAATTCACAGAATGCAAAGAGCAGACCCATGTAGAAAACAGATGGTGATTTCTCAAAAAGTTACACCTGGAGTTACTGTGTGATCCAGCAGTTCCATCTGGTTATACACCCAAAATAATGAAAGCAAGATCTCCAACAGATATTTGGACGTCCATGTTCATGGCAGTATTATCCACAATAGCCAAAAGGTGGAAGCAATCCAAATGGCTATCAATGGATGAATGGATAAACAAAATGTGGTATATCCATATCATGGAATATTATTCATTCTTAAAAAGGGAAGAAATTCTGACACATGCTCACCAAGGATGAACCCTAAGGACATTATGCTAAGTGAAATAGGCCAGTCACAGAAGGACAAATACTGTATGTTTTACTCATATGAGGCACCTAGAGTAGTTAAGTTCATACAGACAGAAAGTGGAATGTGGTTATGAGCAGGTGGGGGAAAAGGAAGGTGGAGTTATTGTTTAATGGGTATGGTTTTAGTTTGGGAAGATGAAAAAGTTTTGGAGATGGATGGTGGTGATGGTTGCACATTAGTGTGAATGTACTTAATGCCACTGAACTGTACACTTAAAAATTGTTAAAATGGTAAATTTATGTTATGTATATGTTACCACAATTTTTTTAAAACACAGAACCGCACGTTTTAGGTACACGCCAGTCTCCGGATGGAAGCTGCCCAGTGCTGCCCAGTGCCTCCAGGCTTATGGGAGTTCGTGGCCACATCTCTCCCGTGGGATCCTGTGGGCTCCTGCAGGAAGCTACCTCTGGCAAATGTGGAAAACAGAGGTATAGAGGAGAGGTACTGGATGCAGAATTATGATGCCAAATGTGTCCTCCAACTTCCTCCAACTTGCTATGTTGCAATTCAGCAGCAAGCTTCTTTCCCGGCACTTCTCTCACACTTGTCCATTCATTCATTTATAAACAAATATTTACTGAGAGTGTACTAAAATGCCATACTCTGTTCTAGGCTTTATAGTCAATTTAAAAAAAAAAAACAGAAAGGAAAATAATTCCTCCCCTCATTGAGTTTACATTGTAGTGGAAGAGAGAAACAAGAAACATAAAAGAATAGTTTGTTAAAAAGTAAGTGGCATAGCTTATGTTAGTGTTATTGGGAAGAAATAGTGCAGTCACACTGGACTGAGAAGGCTGGGTGAGGAAGGCGCTTGCCATCTAAATAGAGTGGTGAGGGCAAATCCAACAAGATGACTTTTGCAGGGTGGGTGGGGGATGTAATAGTTTTATTGGGATATAATTCACATATGTGATGATTAATTTTATATGTCAACTTGACTGGGCAAAGGGTATCTGGACGGCTGTTAAAGCATTATTTCTGGTGTGTCAGTGAGGGTGTTTCTGAAAGAGATTAGCATTTGAATAGGCAGATCCAGTAAAGAAGATCACCCTTACCGATCCCAGTGGGCATCATCCCATCTTTTGAAGGCCTGGAAAGAACAAAAAGGTGGAGAAAAGGAACACTTTCTTCCGGTTTGAGCTGAGACATCATATTCTCTGGCCCTGAGACATCAGAGATCTTGCTTCTCAGGTTTTTGGACTCATGCCAGGACTCATACACATTATTAGCTCCCTAATTCACAGCCCTTCAGATTTAGACTGAATTACACCATCAGCGTTTCTGGGTCTTTCGCTATTAATAGCAGACAGCAGATCATGGGACTTCTTGGACTCCATAATTGAGTAGTCAATTCCTATAATAAATCTCTTCATATATGTATGCATATATGTTCTATTGATTTTTGAGCCCTAGAGAACTCTGACTAATACTAAACTGTCTTAGTCCACTTTCTGCTGCTATCAGAGAGTACCATGGACTGGGTAATTTATAAAGAAAAGAGACTTATTTGACTTGTAGTTCTGGAGGCTGAAACATCCAAGAGCATGGTGCTGACCTCTGGTGAGAAGCTCCATGCAGCAGTATTCCATGCTGCAGTACCACATGGTGTGCACGTGTGCATGCAGGACAGAAAAAATGGGGGCTAAACCTATCCTTTTACCAGAAGCTGGCTCCTTGGAACCCTAACCCAGTCTTGCAATAACAGCATTAATTCATTCATGAAGGTGGGGCCCTCATGATCTAATCACCTCTCAAAGCTCCCACCCACCTCTTAATACCATCACAATGGCAATTACATTTTAAATTTCGAAATAAGTTTTGGAGGGGATATTTAAGCCATAGCATACACCATTCACCTGTTTAAAGTATACAACTAAATGTTTTTTAGTATACCCATAGATTTATGCAACCATTACCTCAATCAATTGTAGAACATTCTCATCACCCTGAAAAAAACTCTACCCATTAGCTGTCACTCCCCATTCCTCCCTCCCTCCAACCCTAGGCAACCACTGATCCATTGTCTGTGTCTCTAGATCTGTCAATTGTGGACATTTTATTTAAATGGAATCCTGCAATATGTGGTCCTTTGTGTCTGGCTTCTGTAAGTTAACATAATGTTTTCAACGTTCATGCATGTTGTAGTATGCATCAGGATTTCATTCCTTTATATGGCCAGATAGCAATTCATCATATGGATAGACCACATTTTGTGTATCCATTCACCTGTTGATGGACACTTGAGTTGCTTCCACCTTTTGGCCCTTGTGAACAGTGCTGCTGTGAACATGCATTGTCAAGATTATGTGGAGAGGGTGATTTTCATGCAAAGATGTGAAGAAAGAGATGGAACCAACTATGTACTGAAGTGTAAGGAATCAAAGTCGGGAGCCTGTGTAGTGTGTTTGAGGAAAAGCGAGGAATCTTCTGCAGCCCCAGTGTTGAGAGTGAGGTGGAGGATGGAAGAGGACTGAGAGGAGTGGGTGACCAGGTCACAGAAGGCCCTGGGAGCCACTGGGAGGATTTGGGCTTTTACTGGGGTAACATGAGAGCCATTGAAGGGTTTTGAGCAGGGAAATGACATAATCTGACTCATGTCCCATCTTCTTTTTTTCTTTTTTGAGATGGAGTCTCACTCTGTCCCCTCCAGCTGGAGTGTAGTGGCATGATCTTGGCCCACTGCAACCTCTGCCTCCTGGGTTCAAGTGATCCTCCCACCTCAGCCTCCCAAGTAACTGGGATTGCAAGTGTGTACCACCACACCCAGCTAATTTTTGTATTTTTAGTAGAGACAGGGTTTCACCATGTTGGCCAGGCTGGTCTTGAACTCCTGACCTCAAGTGATCCACCTACCTTGGCCTCCCAAAGTGCTGGGATTACAGGTGTGAGCCACCACGACTGGCCCCAGTCTTCTATTTTACCTCAAACAGTTCTCAGAGGTGACAGGAAAGATGAGAAAACATTGCACAGGATGGAGAAAGGGGAGAAAAGTGCAGAAAGCCCCTAAGAGGCCAAGAGCACCCAAAGGGCAAAGGAGAGGGCAAGTTGAGGGGCCACACCACCTGAAGCCCGTGAGGCTCGGCATGGCGAGTGCTGGGAGGAGCAGAAGGCAAGACTGGGCAGGTGCGAGTGGGACAGGCTTCCACACACCTGTCCTCCTCCCGCAAACACTGGCTTGTATTTATCCAGAACTCCCCTGAGAAACACATCCTTGTGACACCCCAAGGAAGGCAGGTGTTGCTGTGCTCTCAGGAGCTCCACCACTCGTCATCTGCCCTCCATCCCTCCAACTCCCTCAGCTCACTGTCATTGGGCTTTCACCCCAGTAATGCTACTGAAACAGCTCTTTTGATTACCAAAGATGTTCTAAACTGCCTAAATGCCCCCCTCTTCAGCCTACATAATCTCCCTATTTATGCCCCCAAGGGCTTTGCTACTGAAATGAGGACCAGGCACCAGCAGCATCAGACTCAACAAGGGATCAGCCCCAGCCTCAAGGAATCAATCTGCATCTTGGTGAGATGTCCCAGCTTCGCAGGTACAGTTTTATCTACCCAGCTTTAGGGGAATGGCTCCTTCCTCCACTTTGTCAAATTAAGGAGTAAGGGCCGCTGTCCTTTTACATGATCCCAGGCCTCAGTGACTGTCAAGCAATGTATGCTGTAGGCGTTCAGTCAGGATGGTGGAGAAAATTATAAAATAAAACACAGAAGTTTCTTGGAAGGCCAAAAGATTTTTGCATAGCTTTAGATAGTTTGGCTGAAGGCAGCCTAATCCTCTTTAAGCTATAGCAAGGGTAATTAACATAGGAATGTAGAGGAGTCTATCTAAATAGCCGGTTTACTCATGTGGTTCTAAAACTAACCTCTGATCATTTGCAGGCAGGATGGCACTCTTGGGGAGAAGGCAACCAGATTGATTACCCTCTGATGGTGTTTACTTGAGACGTTTGTCATCTAATGTGTGCTGAATAAATGCCAGGCGGGCCAGTGAGTCAGGGGCCACGACTGACAGCAGTCTCCTTAGAGTCTGTAAGTGGCTGGAACTCTCAGCCAGACTGACAAGCATAATATCTGTGTCACTGTACATTATTCATCTGTCACTGAGTCAGGGTCTGCAGGACAGACCCCCACAGCACACGATTGCTCGACCCTGAATTTTTCTCCTCTGGTCTTCAGGCTGCCGAGGCCAGGTCCTAATGGCTGGGGAAGTCAGGTGGAAGTGTGTCCCTAAGGCTGGTCTATCAGTCAGCATTTCTTGGTTGCATGCAGCCTTGTTATTTCCAGCCAAAGAGAATTTATTTGAAGGATGTCAGATTTTCAGAGAAATGATGGAAGTCTGAAGAGCCAAGCTTAGGAACAGGTGGGAATCCAGGACACTTTAAGGCCTAAGATGCAAGATAGATAAGAATAATCACATAGTGGAACAGTTTATGCAGACAGAATACTGAGAGGCAGGATGCTACCCTTCTGTCTTTGTCATTTCATTCTGTTCAAGATTCAAGTTGTAGAGACCCTGTTAGATTGGCCCAGCTGGAGGCACAAGCCTGATCCTTAGTTAGGGATGGGCCCCACCTGACTGCATCTCTCAGGGAAGAGTAAATGCCTCAAAAGGAAAACTGCATGCTGTTGAGAGGGGGACATCAACATTGGAAGGCTGCAAAACAAGTGCCACTTCAGCCATGATCACTATTCCACACTGGTTGAATTTCAAGCCAATAAATCCACTTGACATTGACATTGTTTTCACTCCCTTACAATCAAAGAGACCTGACTAATGCCTTGACCCTTCCTCAGTATCAGGAATAGAGCACTCGGTTTTTCCCTTCTCCTTTGTCAACCACAACTACTTTGCCTCCTTCCTTGATTCTTCTTTCCTTCCTGAGAACTTATGCTTGTGAATGTCTCATGGTTTTCTTTTCAAGCCCTTTTCTTCTTTTATTTTACACCCTCTCCTTTTAAATATCAGTTATTTCCATGACTTTGTTGCTCATCTCCAATCTACCTCCCTCTTTTGCTGGAGACTTGTGTTTCCAAATATCTAATGGATGCTGGCACACAGGTGACCTGACACATACCTCAATTTCAACATATTTACAACTGAATTCATCATTTTTTCTCATAAACATCCTCTTCTTTTCATATTTCCAATTTTGAGTCCTGTATTTTCTCTGTTTATATCACCATCTTCCTCAACACGAGCTTTTGCAATTTAAAATCTCCTTGGGCTTTTTCTTCACACCTAGTTCCCATTTTCAACCTATTACTAGGTATTATTGATTCTGCCTCCAGAATTTCTTTGAAATCTTTTATTCTGTACTACTCCTGCTCTTGTTAAGGTCTCTATTTCTTCTTGCCAAGAGGTCTTTTTCACCTGAGTTTCCCCACATTGTTGCCAGAATAATCAGCCATGTGAGATATTCTCAAAACCAGCCAACGGCTCCCCACTGCCTGCAGAATAAAGTACAGATTTCTGGGTGTGCATTAAGCGCTGGCCTTCCCTGACTTTCCATCCTTGCGTTTCATTTTAACCCCCACCCTCACCAAGTAAAATCACATCAGATATCGCAGCCTCCCTGATTCTGACAGTGGCCTCTACCATCCCACGCCGGGCCTGTCATCACACAGGGGCCTTCACTGGCATTTCACCCCCTACCTTCCCACCCATTATCTCCCATCTCCATCTTTGGAAGTCCTATTCACTGTCTGTGCTGAACCTGGTCCTTTAAGTCAGGAGGATCATTCCATGTGCCCTACACCAGGTGGCCCGTGAAACTGAGGAAAAAATGCAGGCCGTGGATCCATGGGTCAACCTAGAAGCTTTGGATGTTCCCGAGCTATTTGTAGGTGGGCTCCACTCTCACATGGTCCAAGCTCTAGACTCAGGGACGCTGACTGCAATCTCTGGCCCCTGCTCTCCCGGCTGTTGATCTGCTTGTGCTTCTGCAGCACTTTCCTCCTGTGGCTTCTTTTGACTCACAGCTTCCTAGACCCAACTTCTTCCCATGATCTCAAATAGGAATCCTCTGCCCTGGCCTTGGCTCAGATGAGTCTGTCACCACCATTGGCATCTGTATAGGCCACTTGGGTCCTCTGATTTGAAGCCTTCCCTGGTTTCTCTAGTGTTGATTAATCTCTTCCGTACACACTTAGCAATTGGCATAAGCCTCTGCTTTGGCTCTTACCATGTGTTGCTTTTTGAGACCCTCTGCCTCATCCATTGCGCTCCAAGATCTTCCTGGGCAGGGCCTTTGCCTTTTAAAACCCTGACACTAAGCACCCATCAGTGTAGGAGCTCCACGGGTATTTGCACGGCATCCTAGTATCCCTGCTTTGACTCCAGCAGGTTCCTTGGAGTGGCCAGACTCCCCCTAAAAAGTGCCAGCTGTATTTCACAAGCTTCATTTGTCCCACCAAGAGACAGGCACAGTGGGAGGCCGAGGTCCTATGTTCCAGAGCCTGCTTCCACACAGCTAAATTTAAACAAGCACATTCTCTGGAAAATAGAAAATATTCCTTATTGCAAAACCTTGCCTGGTACCCTTCTAGAACATTCATTTGGAATAAGAAAACATCCTTCCATTTAGACTTTTTCAAAGCACTTTCATGTATGTCAGATCCCAACCACCTTCAAAGGAGGTGGAACAGATCATGTCTCATGTGAGAGCTGACATAACCAAAGTTCAGAGAGGTGTAGTGACTTCCCAAGGCCATACAGCTGTTCATGGCAGAGATAGAACTAGAGCCCTATCTATCTTCCATGTCTTATCTGTCTGGGAATCCTTACTAAGAATTGTTACTTAGGAATATTGCTTCCTCCCCTTTGGAGCTGACTTTCTCCAGATCCACACTGGGCGCCCTGGATTCTGACACGAGCCCTTCAGCTCCTTGACAGTCAGACATCCAGAGCCAAGTGCAGCCTTTGGAGAGGCCACAGCTCCCTTTCCCAGCTCCCTCCCCGTGAAAGAAGGTAGGCTGGGCTGTAAATGCTGTATGGACCACTGAGTCCCTACTTGTTCTACTTCTGAGCATCTGGGAGGATGTTAGCATTGGCATCCACAAGCTCCAGAGAGTAGGGCTTGGGTCTCTCTGTGCCTAAATGACTCAGCCATGTGTAAGTACTACCATCTTGGGTGGCGGGGGGGTGACAGGGGGGTGGGGAGGGAGGGGGCGGGGAATGCAGCTGGATTACAAAGCACTACTCTTGGTGCTAGACTCAGCAGGATGCTGGAATCAGAACGCCTTCCCTCTAAGAAAGATGAGGGCACATCTCTGGTAGTGGTGAAATCTGGCCCAGAAGTCCAGGTGCTTGGAAATGACTGGGGCCTGCCTTGCTTGAGTGTGGCTCTGGCATTTCCAGTTTGCAGTTCTGGGGCTCGGGCCCAGCTCCCCTACTTCCCCACTGTCTTTGGCACTTAGTAAGCATGAGGGGCTCCACCCGCTCCCTCCCCCACACACCCCTATGGGCTCTGGATCTTCTTTCCAAGCCAAGGTTGGCGGCTGTCATTTTCAAACTCTTCTTCCGGTCTTTCTTCTTCCTTTTGAGTTCAGGCTCTTCCCTTCTTGGGTTTCCCTTCCTCCCTGTCTGTCGGCTTGTGCTGGAGGGAGCAGCTGAAAGCAAGGATGAAGCCTGATTTTTCCAGGCTGACCTTCCTGGGTGAAGATGAGGCCAGGATTCAAGTGCTTTGAATCGTGTGTATGTGTGTGTGTGTGTGTGTGTGTGTGAGAGAGAGAGACACAGAGTGTGTGTGTGTGTGTGTGTGTGTGTGTGTGTTTATTCCACAAGGAACATCCCCTGAGCTGAACGGATAACTCTCTGCAGACAGGGTCATGGTCTCCTATGACTCCAACACCCACCCAGTATTCCAGGCACACACAGTAAGTATTCAACAACAATTTTCAAGGATTATGAAATACAGAATGATGGAAAGAGAACTGACCTGGGAAATTAAGACACTTGGGCTCTAACCCCAATTCCACTTGTAGCTTGTTTCACAAGTCCTTTAGCCTCCCGAGACATCCACTTTAAACAATTCCATCCTTACCTCCCATAGGACCAATTAGAGAATGGATTAGATATTTTCTTCTGAGGACCAGAGAGCAGAACGAGGTGGGTAGAAGTTACAAGTCTAAAGGAAAATTAAAAGATCTCAGGACTCCCATGCTCCTTGTGCAAAAAGAGGTTAAGCAGGCAGAACCCCCTTCCAAGTAGCTGTTACCAGCATCTTGCATTAGCCAGATCCCCACAGAAGGGTAAGGCCTCAGGCATCTACAAAGGACCACTCCCACAAATCATTCATAAGTAAATTATTTTTTTGCTGGCCTCCCATAAACAAGGACATGTCAAATGTAACTTTAGGTCTACAATCTAAGTCTAGCTCCTAAAACGAAAGTCTGTTTCATTCCAGGCTGATAATGTCAATTACAAGCATACATTCCCAGGTGCAGAACCAAGAGAGCAGTCATTCCTCCCCTACCCAGAGATGTCTGTATAATTGATTCTTCTTTTACTCATTTTTTTCTCTGGAAGCATTCCCCTTATCTTATGTAAAATGTAGATTTTCTAGGCATTAACTAAAGGCTCACAAGAGGTGGAGGAGCCAAGATGGCCGAATAGGAACAGCTCCGGTCTACAGCTCCCAGCGCGAGCGACTCAGAAGACGGGTGATTTCTGCATTTCCATCTGAGGTACCGTGTTCATCTCACTAGGGAGTGCCAGACAGTGGGCGCAGGTCAGTGGGTGAGCGCACCGTGCGCCAGCCGAAGCAGGGGCGAGGCATTGCCTCACTCGGGAAGCGCAAGGGGTCAGGGAGTTCCCCTTCCAGGGGTGACAGACGGCACCTGGAAAATCGGGCCACTCCCACCCGAATACTGTGCTTTTCCGACGGGCTTAGGAAACGGTGCCCCAGGAGAGTATAGCCCGCACCTGGCTCAGAGGGTCCTACGCCCACGGAGTCTCGCTGATTGCTAGCACAGCAGTCTGAGATCAAACAGCAAGTCGGCAGCGAGGCTGGGGGAGGGGCGCCCGCCATTGCCCAGGCTCGCTTAGGTAAACAAAGCAGCCTGGAAGCTTGAACTGGGTGGAGCCCACCACAGCTCAAGGAGGCCTGCCTGCCTGCCTCTGTAGGCTCCACCTCTGGGGGCAGGGCACAGACAAACAAAAAGACAGCAGTAACCTCTGCAGACTTAAATGCCCCTGTCTGACAGCTGTGAGGAGAGCAGTGGTTCTCCCAGCACGCAGCTGGAGATCTGAGAACGGGCTGACTGCCTCCTCAAGTGGGTCCCTGACCCCTGACCCATGAGCAGCCTAACTGGGAGGCACCCCCCAGCAGGGGCAGACTGACACCTCACACGGCCGGCCAGGTACTCCAACAGACCTGCAGCTGAGGGTTCTGTCTGTTAGAAGGAAAACTAACAGAAAGGACATCCACACCAAAAACCCATCTGTACATCACCATCATCAAAGACCAAAAGTAGATAAAACCACAAAGATGGGGAAAAAACAGAGCAGAAAAACTGGAAACTCTAAAAACCAGAGTACCTCTCCTCCTCCAAAGGAACGCAGTTCCTCACCAGCAACGGAACAAAGCTGGACGGAGAATGACTTTGACGAGCTGAGAGAAGAAGGCTTCAGATGATCAAATTACTCCGAGCTACGGGAGGATATTCAATCCAAAGGCAAAGAAGTTGAAAACTTTGAAAAAAATTTAGAAGAATGTATAACTAGAATAACCAATACAGAGAAGTGCTTAAAGGAGCTGATGGAGCTGAAAACCAAGGCTCGAGAACTACGTGAAGAATGCAGAAGCCTCAGGAGCCGATGCGATCAAATGGAAGAAAGGGTATCAGCCCTGGAAGATGAAATGAATGAAATGAAGCGAGAAGGGAAGTTTAGAGAAAAAAGAATAAAAAGAAACGAGCAAAGCCTCCAAGAAATGTGGGACTATGTGAAAAGACCAAATCTACGTCTGATTGGTGTACCTGAAAGTGATGGGGAGAATGGAAACAAGTTGGAAAACACTCTGCAGGATATTATCCAGGAGAACTTCCCCAATCTAGCAAGGCAGGCCAACATTCAGATTCGGGAAATACAGAGAACGCCACAAAGATACTCTTCGAGAAGAGCAACTCCAAGACACATAATTGTCAGATTCACCAAAGTTGAAATGAAGGAAAAAATGTTAAGGGCAGCCAGAGAGAAAGGACGGGTTACCATCAAAGGGAAGCCCATCAGACTAACAGCGGATCTCTCGGCAGAAACCCTACAAGCCAGAAGAGAGTGGGGGCCAATATTCAACATTCTTAAAGAAAAGAATTTTCAACCCAGAATTTCATATCCTGCCAAACTAAGCTTCATAAGTGAAGGAGAAATAAAATACTTTACAGACAAGCAAATGCTGAGAGATTTTGTCACCACCAGGCCTGCCCTAAAAGAGCTCTTGAAGGAAGCGCTAAACATGGAAAGGCACAACCGGTACCAGCCACTGCAAAATCATACCGAAATGTAAAGACCATTGAGACTAGGAAGAGACTGCATCAACTAACGAGCAAAACATCGAGCTAACATCATAATGACAGGATCAAATTCACACATAACAATATTAACTTTAAATGTAAATGGACTAAATGCTCCAATTAAAAGACACAGACTGGCAAATTGGATAAAGACTCAAGACCCATCAGTGTGCTGTATTCAGGAAACCCATCTCACGTGCAGAGACACACATAGGTTCAAAATAAAAGGATGGAGGAAGATCTACCAAGCAAATGGAAAACAAAAAAAGGCAGGGGTTGCAATCCTAGTCTCTGATAAAACAGACTTTAAACCAACAAAGATCAAAAGAGACAAAGAAGGCCATTACATAATGGTAAAGGGATTAATTCAACAAGAAGAGCTAACTATCCTAAATATATATGCACCCAATACAGGAGCACCCAGATTCATAAAGCAAGTCCTGAGTGACCTACAAAGAGACTTAGACTCCCACACATTAATAATGGGAGACTTTAACACCCCACTGTCAACATTAGACAGATCAACGAGACAGAAAGTCAACAAGGATACCCAGGAATTGAACTCAGCTCTGCACCAAGCAGACCTAATAGACATCTACAGAACTCTCCACCCCAAATCAACAGAATATACATTTTTTTCAGCACCACACCACACCTATTCCAAAATTGACCATATCCTTGGAAGTAAAGCTCTCCTCAATAAATGTAAAAGAACAGAAATTGTAACAAACTGTCTCTCAGATCACAGTGCAATCAAGCTAGAACTCAGGATTAAGAATCTCACTCAAAACCGCTCAACTACGTGGAAACTGAACAACCTGCTCCTGAATGACTACTGGGTACATAACGAAATGAAGGCAGAAATAAAGATGTTCTTTGAAACCAACGAGAACCAAGACACAACATACCAGAATCTCTGGGATGCATTCAAAGCAGTGTGTAGAGGGAAATTTATAGCACTAAATGCCCACAAGAGAAAGCAGGAAAGATCCAAAATTGACACCCTAACATCACAATTAAAAGAACTAGAAAAGCAAGAGCAAACACATTCAAAAGCTAGCAGAAGGCAAGAAATAACTAAAATCAGAGCAGAACTGAAGGAAATAGAGACACAAAAAACCCTTCAAAAAATCAATGAATCCAGGAGCTGGTTTTTTGAAAGGATCAACAAAATTGATAGACCGCTAGCAAGATTAATAAAGAAAAAAAGAGAGAAGAATCAAATAGATGCAATAAAAAATGATAAAGGGGATATCACCACCGATCCCACAGAAATACAAACTACCATCAGAGAATATTACAAACACCTCTATGCAAATAAACTAGAAAATCTAGAAGAAATGGATAAATTCCTCAACACATACACCCTCCCAAGACTAGACCAAGAAGAAGTTCAATCTCTGAATAGACCAATAACAGGAGCTGAAATTATGGCAATAATCAATAGCTTACCAACCAAAAAAAGTCCAGGACCAGATGGGTTCACAGCCGAATTCTACCAGAGGTACAAGGAGGAGCTGGTACCATTCCTTCTGAAACTATTCCAATCAATAGAAAAAGAGGGAATCCTCCCTAACTCATTTTATGAGGCCAGCATCATCCTGATACCAAAGCCTGGCAGAGACACAACAAAAAAAGAGAATTTTAGACCAATATCCTTGATGAACATTGATGCAAAAATCCTCAATAAAATACTGGCAAACAGAATCCAGCAGCACATCAAAAAGCTTATCCACCATGATCAAGTGGGCTTCATCCCTGGGATGCAAGGCTGGTTCAATATACGCAAATCAATAAATGTAATCCAGCATATAAACAGAACGAAAGACAAAAACCACATGATTATCTCAATAGATGCAGAAAAGGCCTTTGACAAAATTCAACAACCCTTCATGCTAAAAACTCTCAATAAATTAGGAATTGATGGGACGTATCTCAAAATAATAAGAGCTATTTATGACAAACCCACAGCCAATATCATACTGAATGGGCAAAAACTGAAAGCATTCCCTTTGAAAACTGGCACAAGACAGGGATGCCCTCTCTCGCCACTTCTATTCAACATAGTGTTGGAAGTTCTGGCCAGGGCAATTAGGCAGGAGAAGGAAATCAAGGGTATTCAAGTAGGAAAAGAGGAAGTCAAATTGTCCCTGTTTGCAGATGACATGATAGTATATCTAGAAAACCCCATTGTCTCAGCCCAAAATCTCCTTAAGCTGATAAGCAACTTCAGCAAAGTCTCAGGATACAAAATCAATGTGCAAAAATCACAAGCATTCTTATACATCAATAACAGACAAACAGAGAGCCAAATCATGAGTGAACTCCCATTCACAATTGCTTCAAAGAGAATAAAATACCTAGGAATCCAACTTACAAGGGATGTGAAAGACCTCTTCAAGGAGAACTACAAACCACTGCTCAAGGAAATAAAAGAGGATACAAACAAATGGAAGAACATTCCATGCTCATGGGTAGGAAGAATCAATATCATGAAAATGGCCATCCTTCCCAAGGTAATTTACAGATTCAATGCCATCCCCATCAAGCTACCAATGACTTTCTTCACAGAATTGGAAAAAACTACTTTAAAGTTCATATGGAACCAAAAAAGAGCCCGCATCGCCAAGTCAATCCTAAGCCAAAAGAACAAAGCTGGAGGCATCACGCTACCTGACTTCAAACTATACTACAAGGCTACAGTAACCAAAACAGCATGGTACTGGTACCAAAACAGAGATATAGATCAATGGAACAGAACAGAGCCGTCAGAAATAATGCCACATATCTACAACCATCTGATCTTTGACAAACCTGAGAAAAACAAGAAATGGGGAAAGGATTCCCTATTTAATAAATGGTGCTGGGAAAACTGGCTAGCCATATGTAGAAAGCTGAAACTGGATCCCTTCCTTACACCTTATACAAAAATCAATTCAAGATGGATTAAAGACTTAAATGTTAGACCTAAAACCATAAAAACCCTAGAAGAAAACCTAGGCAATACCATTCAGGACATAGGCATGGGCAAGGACTTCATGTCTAAAACACCAAAAGCAATGGCAACAAAAGCCAAAATTGACAAATGGGATCTAATTAAACTAAAGAGCTTCTGCACAGCAAAGGAAACTACCATCAGAGTGAACAGGCAACCTACAAAATGGGAGAAAATTTTCGCAACCTACTCATCTGACAAAGGGCTAATATCCAGAATCTACAATGAACTCCAACAAATTTACAAGAAAAAAACAAACAACCCCATCAAAAAGTGGGCGAAGGACATGAACAGACACTTCTCAAAAGAAGACATTTATGCAGCCAAAAGACACATGAAAAAATGCTCACCATCACTGGCCATCAGAGAAATGCAAATCAAAACCACAATGAGATACCATCTCACACCAGTTAGAATGGCGATCATTAAAAAGTCAGGAAACAACAGGTGCTGGAGAGGATGTGGAGAAATAGGAACACTTTTACACTGTTGGTGGGACTGTAAACTAGTTCAACCCTTGTGGAAGTCAGTGTGGCGATTCCTCAGGGATCTAGAACTAGAAATTCCATTCGACCCAGCCATCCCATTACTGGGTATATACCCAAAGGACTATAAATCATGCTGCTATAAAGACACATGCACACGTATGTTTATTGCCGCATTATTCACAATAGCAAAGACTTGGAACCAACCCAAATGTCCAACAATGATAGACTGGATTAAGAAAATGTGGCACATCTACACCATGGAATACTATGCAGCCATAAGAAATGATGAGTTCATGTCCTTTGTAGGGACATGGATGAAATTGGAAATCATCATTCTCAGTAAACTATCGCAAGAACAAAAAACCAAACACCGCATATTCTCACTCATAGGTGGGAATTGAACAATGAGAACACATGGACACAGGAAGGGGAACATCACACTTCAGGGACTGTTGTGGGTTGGGGGGAGGGGGGAGGGATAACATTGGGAGATATACCTAATGCTAGATGACGAGTTGGTGGGTGCAGTGCACCAGCATGGCACATGTATACATATGTAACTTACCTGCACATTGGGCACATGTACCATAAAACCTAAAGTATAATAATAATAATAATAATAATAATTACAATAAAAGAAAAAAAAAGAAAAAAAAAAAAAAAAAAAGGCTCACAAGAATGTAACCATTCCCTTTACCACCAACCTGGCTGTCTTCCTGCATGCCTACCCCCTTGAAGGAAATGTATAAATACTAAACCTCCTGAAAACCTGTTCAGAAAAATAACCATAGGTGTGTATGCAACTCACGTTTTTCCCAGACACACGCCAAATCTGGCTTAGTAAACTTGATTGATTGAGACTTTTGCTCAGTCACTCATTTCGATTATCACAAGGAAGCAGATTTCAGATCAAAATCAGGAAGACATTTGACACAGTTTGGATATTTGTCTCCACCCAAATCTCATGTTAAAATGTAATCACTATTGCTGGAGGTGGGGCCAGGTCGGGGGTGTTTGGCCCATGGGGACGAATCCCTGTGGCTTGGTGCTGTCTTCACCAGAGTGAGTGAGCTCTTACTAGAGCTGATTATTTAAAAGTGTGTGGCACCTCCCACCCCACTCACGTGTGCTCCTGCTTTCGCCATGTGACATACCAGCTCCCCCTTTGCCTTCTGCCATGATTGTAAGCTTCCTGAGGCCTTAATAGAAGCTGAGCAGATGCCAGCACCATGCTTCTTGTACAGCCTGCAGTACTGTGAGTGAATTGTTCATTTTCTTTATAAATTCCCCAGTCTCAGGTATTTATTTATAGCGATATAAGAACGGCCTAATACAACATTCCTACTAACCAAAGTCCATTCTACAGACTTCCTAATCAAGCAGAGAGCCTTCTGTTCTGAAAACTACTCCAACCAGACTGATTGATCATCTGACAAGTAGTCTTGCATGAGAGGGAGTGCCTTCTAGACCATGAGATAGGAGTCTACATTTTGGTGTACGTAGAGGTCCCTAGGGAGATCTGTATGAGGCTGTAAGTAGGCTGGCCTTTCTGTACATTTTCCAGAAGCCTGTTCAGGCCCAGGGGCAGGAGATGGGTACTGAAATCTAGGGGAAAGCAAACTGACAACCTGGGCTCTGGCATCACAGAATGGCCTTGCCATCTCCAGCAGCACCTTGAGTCAAGAGCTTCTGTGTCTTCCCAGTGGGCAGACTCCAATGGGAATGACGTCTCACAGTGTGAGAGGCTCTGGCTGTGCCCAGTGCTCCAAAGGGAAGAGGATGATGGTCAGACTGGCCACTCACAAAGCTGCAAGTGCCTGGACAGAGAGGACTACTGCCTTCAACCATGAAATCTGACCCTGCAAAGTCTGTGTAAGTGGAGCCTCCTCTCTACCTCCCCTGGGAGATGAGCCAGTTCTGCCTACCTGGTGATTCTTAGCTATGGACTCTGGTCAAGGGAAACATTTCCTTCCGCATCTTTCAAAGACCCATCAGCTCTAAGACTAAGAATCAGAGCCTCCCCTTTCAGTCCCTGATGGCTCTACCCTGGTTACCGACCACAGGGTCTTAGGCTCCCACACAATAGAAATTAACATGAGATCAAGCAAGTTTTCCAGACAAGGCTTTATTAAGACCTATGGCTAGAGAGATTGGACATAAGGGAGACAATGCAGGAGGAAGGGTTGTCTAGCTAGCTCCCCAAGGGGAGTGCATTACGCCATCTTAAGGATAGTCACATGCGTAATTCACGAGGTGGGTGAGCATCATTCCATGTGCCGGGTGGAGTGCAAGATGCACAGATGCAGTAAGGAATCATGCTAACACATGCATCACATGATCAGAAAGTGGTGGATAAAAACCCCTTCCTGGGCAGAGATTTTAGAATTAGAAAGAGGCTAGGGATTAGAATCGGTCACTCTCCTGGCCTGTGCACATGTGGGTGATTGAGTTAACTCCCTTGAATAAGATTTATGGTGGAATATTGCTTATCTTAGTTTCCTCAGACACTTTGCAAGCTCTGGTCAGCGGGTACAGTGCCGGTGGGGGTGGTGAACAAGGCCTGGTGGTCAGCAGGCATGTGTGGAAAAATACTTTAGTGGGGGTTGGCCGAGTTCCGTCCCTACTCTGTCTCACCCTCGCTCGTCCTTTGGTGGGATTCTGCTGCATCCCACAAGAATATACTAAGTGTGTCTGGGGACTTTTGTGCAGCAGCTGCTGCTGCCCCTGCATGGTCAATCCCCTGTTCTTCTGCCTGCTACCCACTCCCGTCAGTATCTGCTCTCCTGTCTCCATTCCTGGAAGTTCTTCTTCCGTAGCCTCAGGAAGATACAAGATTTTTGGTAGAGAAAAGGCCAGAGGAGATGAAGAGGAGACCAGACATCTCCTTTTTTGGTTGGTCCTGTGAACTCGTTTAGAGTCCAATTTGGAGGTGGGAGGTAGGGAGGGAGGACAAGGGTCGAAGCTGAAGGAGGCTATTCAAGAAACTTTGAGCACAAGTATAGCTTCTTTGGGGCTCAAGAGAAGGTAGTGGCTCAGGGAAGACTCTCCCCTACCCCTCTACTTGGAAGCCACCTCCCCTCTGGTGCCCTGACAACTGGACATGTGGGGAACATGAGACAGATGTTGATGTGCCCATGGTGGACACCAGCAAGGATAAGAGGGAGGGGCTAGGACAAGGAGGAAGAGCTGAGATGCTAGGCATCCTGATGAGTGCAACTGACAGACAGGACACATGGGAGGCATGTCCTTAGACACCCCTGGAAATGGCCAGGCACTGTGGCTCACACTTGTAACCCCAGCACTTCGGGAGGCTGAGGCAGGAGGATCACTTGAAGCTGGCAGTTCAAGAACAGCCTAGGCAACATAGTGAGAATGCACCCCTACAAAAGAAACATAAAAATTAGCCTGGGAGTGGTGGCAGGATACAACTGTAGTCTCAGCTACTCTGGAGGGTGAGGTAGGAGGATCTCTTGAGGCTAGGAGTTCAAGACTGCATTGAGCTATGATTGCACCACTATACTCCAGCCTAGATAACAGAGCAAGATTCTATCTCTAAAAAAATACAGAGAGAGAGACCCTGGAAACAGCTGGGGACGCAGTGAGAGCTGAAATCATAGTAATACATGGGTGGGAGCATTTAAGCCAGGAGATAATTGGGTTCCATCAGCAAATATTCATTCTGGGCTTGATATGTCAGATAAAAATTATTAAAACATTATCCTAGGCCTAGAATAATAAGACGCACATAATAATAATAGCTAACACTCATTGTGCTGGGATAACTATGTATAGGGACTGTTCAGAGTGCTTCTACAGGCATGAAAACACTTAATTTTCACACCAAATCCATTATTCCCATAGTATTTGTTAGGGTTCTCCAGAGAAACATAACCAATAGGATGTATATATATAGAGAGGAAGATATTTATTATAAGGAACTGGCTCACACAGTTACAGAAGCTGGCAAGTCCCGAGACCTGCTGAATGAGTCGACAAGCTGAGACCCAGGAGAGCTCATGGTTTAGTTCCAGTCCAAGTCCTAAGGCCTGAAAACCAGGAGAAAAAGTGATACAGTTCCAGTTTGGAGGCCGGCAAGCCTGAGACGCAGGAAGAGCCAATATTTCAGTTCAAGTCCAAAAGCAAGGAATAAAGCTAATGTCCAAGGTTGTCAGGCAGGAAGAATTCTTACTTGGGAGGTCACTCTTTTTGTTCTATTCAGGCCTTTGGCCAATTGAATGAGGCCCTCACACATTAGGGAGAGCAATCTGTTTTATTCAGTCTACTGGTTTAAGTGTTCATCTCATCCAGAAACATCCAGAATAATATTTGCCCAACTATCTGGGCACTCCATGGATCAGCCAAGTTGACACATTAAAATTAACCATCACAGGCCGGGTTCAGTGGCTCACACCTGTAATCCCAGCACTTTGGGAGGCTGAGATGGGTGGATATCTTGAGCTCAGGAGTTTGACCAGCCTGGGTAATATGGTGAAACTTCGTCTCTACCAAAAATACAAAAAATTAGCCAGGTGTGGTGGCACACGCCTGTAGTCCTAGCTGTTTGGGGGGTGCTGAGGTAAGAGGATTGCTTGAGCCGGGTGGTGGAAGTTGCAGTGAGCTGAGGTCAAGTCACTATACTCCAGCCTGGGTGACAGAGCAAGAACTTGCCTCAAAAATAAAATAAAATAACCATCACAAATTGGTTCTGGGGCAATTTCAGAGCCCAGGCAAAAAGAAGGGAGTGGTATCTTCTACCTTAGAGGTGGAGAGAGGTAAACCAGAGAACATCAAATAAAAACGTCATGCGGAAGTTGCCGTTTGAGCTGAGCATTTCGACAGATAGAGACAGGAGGAAAGGACAGGATAATTGGAGGGGACGGTGTGAACCAAGAAATCGAGGAAGGAAAGAATGCAGCAGGGGGATTCCTCAAGTGAGGCAAATAGGGTGATGTGGGTAGTGTCCTGGGCTGTGTCCTTGAGAAGTGGACTGTGATGGAGATGAATGTGCAGGGAGTCTGTTGAGTGCTCCCAGGGGTAACATCTGGGGAAGGGGAGCAAAGGAGAGGGGAAGAGAAGGGAAAGGGGCAGGACTGGGCAGGAGAAGTTGAGCTGGGATGCAGTGTCCACCAAGGCCTCAGCTGACCTCTGAGGAGCTTTGGAGTTGCAACTCCTCAGAGATTTCCTGAGTTAGGGCACGGGGCTCAAGAATTTACACTCCCACACTGATGCCACGGAATGCAGACTGCTCTGGGAAAGGGTGTGATGTTGGACAAAGTGAATCCCTTCAGCTGAGACTATTCCCAAAGAGGGCTGATAGCTCAGGGTGGTCTGCCAAGAGCACGCCCAGCAACGGGGGGAATAACTGCTGCAGAGGGATCTAGGGGGCCCCTCTCTGCATCCACTGCAGGTGGATGTTCAAGAGCCAAACCTAGCATATCCCGGGATCCAGCACTGGAGATCCCTGTGAGCCAGTGCTGGGGACAGAGGGTTTCCTGCTGAGGGAGACAGGGAACCACCAACAACTGTTGAAAAAGGGAATGACAACTCAGGACTCTTCATGCTTTATGAAGATTAATCGGGAAGACTCATGTAGTTCCTAGACATGGATGAGAAAGCCCAGGCGAATGTGTGATAAGAACCACAAGGACAGAGACCTGGGCACACATTGCAGGAACGGGTGGAGGAAGAGTGAGGGAAAGTGATGGAGAAGGAGCAGACAAGAGGTGGGGAAAGGAAAACTCTAGACTGAGGGTAAAGTCCACAATGCTGAAGGGAGGCCAAGCAGGATGGGCACTGAGGGGGATACCATGTAACAGGTCATTAGAAGGCTCTTGGCCAGGCGTAGTGGCTCATGCCTGTAATCCCAGCACTTTGGGAGGCTGAGGTGGGCAGATCACGAGGTCAGGAGATTGAGACCATCTTGGCCGACATGGTGAAACCCCATCTCTACTAAAAATACAAAAAAAAAAAAAAAAATTAGCCGGGCATGGTGGCATGCACCTGTAGTCCCAGCTACTCAGGAGGCCGAGGCAGGAGAATTGCTTGAACCTGGGAGGCGGAGCTTGCAGTGAGCTGAGATCGCGCTACTGCACTCCAGCCTGGCGAGAGAGTGAGACTCCATCTTAAAAAAAAAAAAAAAAAAAAAGGCTCTTGGTGACCTTGCAGGAACAATTTCAAGAGAGCAACAGGGCAAAATTCAGACAGCATTGGATCGAAATAACTAAAGCAGCCGCTCCAATTACTCAACACCCACCATGTGCCACACACTGTGTTGGGAGTTTTGTGTGTGGAATTTCATTAAATTTTCCCAACTCTACAAAGAAAGTATGATTATTTTCATTTTATGGATGAATACACTGAGAGGCTCAGAGAGGTTAAGTCACTTGCCCAACCTTACACAGCAAGTTACAGAAAGAGATTGGGACCCATTGAGAGGTAAGAAAGGGGAGGCAAAAAGTGCAGGTTACTCTGACAAGAGGCGTTTCAGGTAGAGAAGGAGAGTCACCAGGGAGGAACGCGCATTTGATGTAGCTGGTTTTTTTCTTTTATGTGGGAGAGACATAAACATGTTTACAGGCTGAGGAGGAGGAACTTGTAGAAAGGAGGATGTTGACTAATTAGGAGAGGGGAGATAATTTATAGAGCAAAGACATGGCAGGGAGGGAAGAGATCAGGATGCAGGAAAAGAGGTTTTCCTTAAACAGGAGACAGGAAGGCAAGGTCAGGAAGAACAGTGAGGCCCATCCAGCGGCCCTTATTCCTCCTGTGAAATCTAAGGAGAAGGTAGAGAGAGAAGGTCCCTCACAGCCCCCTCTGTGGGGCTTGAGAAGCAAGGAAGGCTTGGGGTGGCTGCTAGGGACCTGGGGGTAATGCAGGGCAGATGAGCCCCTAAGTTGGGGCTTAACTCAGGAGGGTTCTTGGTTTCATCCAGGAAATAATTCTAGGGTGAGCCAGTGGTGTTAGACAGCAACTTTGATTGAAGCAGCAGTGTGCAGCAGCAGGAGAGCAGGGCTACCCCTAGGCAGGGCAGTGCACCCAGAATGGCAGCTCGGAGGCAGTTCTGCAGTCATGTGTATACCCACTTTTAATAATATGCAAATTAAGGGAAAGATTATGCAGAAATTTCTAGAAAAAGAGTGGTAACTTTTGGGTTGTCAGGTCATTGCCACGGAAGGGGTGGTAACTTCCTGGTGTAGCCATGGCAATGATAAACTGACATGGCATGCCAGTGGATGTGTCTTATGGAGAGGTGCTTTTGCCTCCTCCCTGTTTTAGCTAGTCCTCAATCTGGTCCAGTGTCTGAGCCGAGCCTCCAGAGTCAAGTCTTGCCTCCTACCTCAGGGAAACCTGGGGCCATAAAAATGTGCTAATACCACTGGGCCATGTTGTGAGCCTTGTCTGGGAATAGGGAGTGGGGACTTCTGGGGAAATTACCTGAGAATCATCAGGTGGGACTGATGAGTTTGGACATTCACTACCTCAGGAGGGCTGGTTTGAAAACCCAAGAGGCCCACCTCTGGCTCTGTTCCTGACCCTGCAATGATAGGATGTTAGGCAAACCTAAAAACTCTTGGGATTTCCACTATCTGACTGGTAGAGCCAGGGACACATTAGCCTGGATTAGGAGTTGATGAAGTTGGAGAAAGTTGGCTAGAGACTCCCTGTTGCTCATGGAAAAAGCAGTGTATGTTACTAATGGCACCACCCACTGCCTGTAAGAGCAGATATTCATGGTAAAGCAAATTCCCTAAGGTCCATACGATTGTTTCCATGGGGTGCAGTGTCCAGTGGGAAATGATGAGGCTCTGTGTCCAGGATACCAGGAGCCCAGCCTGACGCTGCCTCTAAAAGCCTCTGTGGGGCTTTGGCTAGGTCATTGCATCTTCTGGCCTCAGTTTCCTCTTCTTGGTTTATGACAAAACAGACACTTCTCAGGGGGTCAATTTCTGGCCAGTTGGAATAGAGGACAGCTTCACATTGTCTAGTGAGAGAGCTGCTCTTTTCCAAATAGGAGGGAGAAGAGAATCAAGAGTGAGTCTCTTGGCCAGGCACGGTGGCTCAAGTCTGTAATCCCAGCACTTTGAGAGGCCAAGGTGGGTGAATCACTTGAGATCAGGAGTTCAAGACCAGCCTGGCCAACATGGTGAAATCCCATCTCTACCAAAAAATGCAAAAATTAGCCAAATGTGGTGTCCCGCGCCTATAGTCCCAGCTACTTAGGAAGCTGAGGCATGAGAATAGCTTGAACCAAGGAAGCAGAGGTTGCAATGAGTCAAGATCGCACCAATGCACTCCAGCCTGGGTGACAGAGTGAGACCCTGTCTTAAAAAAAAAGAGTTGAGTTTCTCATCTCTTCTCCCCAACCCAACAGTAAGCACAAATATCACACAGATTTTCAGAGAGGGATCTGTGTGAACTTGTCAGCCCAGTGCCTAAGGCTTAGCTTGGGGTCCTGCAGCTGTGCATGGGCACCCATCATCAGACACAGCCTTCTGATCACTTGATATGGTTTGGCTGTGTCCCCACCCAAATCTCATCTTTAGCTCCCATAATTCCCACATTTTGTAGGAGGGACCCAGTGAGAGATAAATGAATCATGGGCGTGGTTTCCCCCATACTGTTCTCTTGGTAGTGAATAAGTCTCACGAGATCTGATGGTTTTATAAGGGGAAACCCCTTTCACTTGGTTCTCATTCTCACTTTGCCTGCCACCATGTAATACCTGCCTTTGTTCTTCCCTTGCCTTCCGCCATGATTGTGAGGCCTCCCCAGCCATGTGGAACTATGAGTCCATTAAACCTCTTTTTCTTTATAAATTACCCAGTCTCGAGGATGTCTTATCAGCAGCATGAAAATGGACTAATACATCACCTCTTGTCACATGCTCCAGCCTCTGCACAAGGCTCTATTGTTTCTGTTCTCAATCCCAGTCCCCAGTTAGCCCTGAAGCTAAGAGCTGGACACAGGCTGTTGCAGTGACTGAACCAGAACAGAACCAGAGCTGCTGGCTCACTGGCTGCAGGTAGCTTGTTCTCTGCCCTCTACAAGGATCTGGGATTTATTTAGCCTGTTTCCCTGGCAGCGCTGGTTACAGTGGCAGCATCTGCTTCCCCATGAGGCTGAGTGAGTCACAGCCACCTACGCTAACCCTTGGCACAGCACAACTCTGTTCTGCTGGGGACCACTGATAATAAGCCAGCAAGAAGATGCTGGAACACAGGCTCGATACAGACAGTGCACTGGGCATGGGGTCCTGGGAAGGGCTTACCTACCTCCTGGTGCAAAAGAGGTTAAGGCTGGAGGCTGAGTTAACCCTGGCACTCTCTCCCTACAAGAGCTGTTAAGTCTGCTTAACAACTTAACAAAGTGGCTCACCTTGGCTGCTGCCAGCAGCTACAAGGTCTCATGGGAGAGACCTGCAGGATTTTGGACTCCAAGTCCAGGCCCTCTTTTCAATATGCAAGGATAAGCCCTCAAACTTGTCTTTCCACGGCCACCTCTGCACCCATATTGGCCCCCGGTTCCTTCTGGCTCTCAACCCCAGGGCCTTCTTTTAAGACATCGTCAGTCCTTCCTCTGGGCAGCAGTCCTCAAAACTGTATTCTTTCCCAGGCCCACCCCTTCCTGAAACTTTTCTTTCCTCCATCTTCTCTCCCCTTCTCTGGGTAATCTGAAAAAAATTAGTTGATCCCATGTTGTTAATGACTAATAACAGGTTACAGCGCTAGTCTCACAGGTGTTGCATTTACTCTTGACTTTGAAAAGCAGAGAGAGCATCAGTCTTAGGCAATGGTTTCTCAAAATACAGTCCCTGGGTTTGTAGCATCAGCTTCATCGGGGAGTTTATTAGAAATGCACATTCCCAGTCCCCACTCCAAACAAATTACATCACAGATTCTGGGGTGGGCACTGACAATCTGTTTGAATGAGCTCTCCAGGGCACTCAGATGCAAGCCAGGGTCTGAGGACCCCTGGTCTAAGGAAAGAGATCTATAGTAGTATATTCCCCACCCTGTGGGGAATGGAGAATTTTTGTCCGTACTTGTCTGGACTCACACCACAGCTGCAAATATCTCTGTTTCGTGCAAGTCACACTGAAGAGGCTTGAGTAGGCAAAGGCCCCATTTGCTCCAACTCTGGGGGTTTTCGTATGTCCTTCCTCCAGATTGTTTGAGTCGCATGGAAAGAAACTGGTGTTTTTTTCATGTGTGGAAAAGGGCAGCATTGCCTCACCTGCCACAGAGAGAGCTTTAGGGGTAAAAGGAAACCCACCCATTGGAAATGAACAATCTAGCCATCCTGTTTCCTAAGAGCTGAGGAATTCAAGCAGAGAGAAAAGAGACTGATAATATTTATTAATCAATGTGAATTACTCTTTCTTCTATCAATTCTTTTTGAACATTTACAGATTGCTCCTATGCTGAGCCCCATGGCCCCACCCTCAAAGAGCTTACAGGAGAGTGAGACCATCAGTCAGAATGGGTTGGGCTATGCCATGGTAACAAACAACCCCACAGTCTTGGGGCCTTAACATAACAAAGGCTCATCTTGCAAATGCTTCATACCCAGTGAGGGTCTGCTCCGCTCCACAAAATCACTCAGGGGCTCAGGGAATCCACTATCTTGCAGCTGCCCTAGTCATTGCAGCAGGGGAAGAAACAGCTGGAGGTGGTCAGGTGCTCATCCAGAAGTAAATTCCAACACTTCTGCTTATATCTCACTGGGCAGAATCAGTCACATGGCTTTACTAACTCCAAGGAGCCAGCAGGTGTATGCCAAAAGAGAGAAACATGGATATAGTTGGATATTAAAAGACTTTACCACACTAAGACCACTCATTTATTCATTCACTTATTCTTGAATAAATATTTACAGAATGCTTACCGCATATCAAGCATTGGGCCAGACCCTGGGGATGTAGCATCCCCAGAGCTGCTGCCTTTGCACATTAGAGAGAGCCATTAATATTACATTCATGCAAATAGTGTCCCCTGCAGGTGTGCAACACAGGAGCCCTGCTTTTACTTTTCCTGTTTATGTTATGTTTTATCATTACTATCTATCTTCTCCACCAGAAAGCAAAGTCAGAGAGCTGAGATTTTGTCTGAGTTGCTCGCTGCTATATTTCTGGAATTTAACACAGTGCCTAGAGACCTCAATAAATATTTAAGTAAATGACTGAAAATGAAAAATTATTGACTATGTTCCCCATCAGTCCCTGCCTTCATGGAGCTTATAATCTGCTGAGTCGGAAGTTGTGTAAACAATTAGCTGAAGTATTGAGAAAAATCACACACTAGACAGAGTGAAATACAGGTCAAGTAAAAACCTGGGCCACGTGCCTTAGGAGCATGAAAAAGCCGGGGATCATTTTTGACCATGGGTAGGATCAGGGAGATTAACCTTGTTTTACAGGTGAAAAATGAAGATCCAGAGAGACTCCCAGTGGGCCTGCCCACCAAGGGGTGAGCAGCAAGGCAGGCAGAAGAATCCTGCCCTACCTCTTGTTTTGGTATTTTTTCTTCTCCCTACACTAATAACTAACAAAGCTTTGTATAGTCAGCCTTCCCTACCTGCTGGTTCCGCATCCATGGACTCAACCAATTGCAGAGCGAAAATATTAAAAAACAACAACAACAACAAAAATAATACAGTTTTAAAAACCAATACAATGTAACGGCCATTTGTATAGCACTTACATTTTATTAGGTTTTAAAAGTAATCTAGAGATGATTTAAAGTATATGGGAGGATGTGTGTAGGTTACATGCAAATACTACACCATTTTATATTGCGGACTTGAGCATCCTTGGATTTTGGTGTCCTGGGGTGAGGGGATCCTGGAATCAATCCCCCTCAGATATCGAATAATGACTGTATTTGTACAGCACTTTACCATTTTCCAACAGCTTTCATATACTACATATCTATAACTACTCTTTAAGGATTAAAAGCCTTAAAAGTCTCTCTCTAGTCCCCACCCCACCATCCTACACCCAGCCTCAGAATTTGGTCTTCTTTTGATGTCTCTTTGCCTCTGGGAGGAGATGTGGGATGTGTTTCGTTGTGAGGATGGAATATCCAGTTCTCCCCGCTCTGCCCTACCTCCGAGCACTTGTCCCCATGCCTGCTCCCCAGCTACCCAGAAGCACCGCATAGAAGAGGCAGCTTTTCCGAAGGGCATCTGCAAAGCACATAGGAGGGCTCTGTCCCAGCCGTGGTGGACAGAGAAAGGTGGAGGATGTCTGAACCAAAACCTTCTTCCCCTGAAGGCAAGAAAAGGGCTCAGTATTTTCACTTGAGCTCGCAAGTAAAAACAATTACATAAGCTTCCCATCTGGCTTCCAAAGCACTTGTGAAACAATTCCATTGCAAGTCCTTTCATTTTATGGGGGCTCTAAAGACAGGGCACAGTTAGAGTTTATCATTGGGAATCTTTGTCCCAATGGTGGCCTTTGTCCCCTCCTGCTGCCTCACTCCTGTCTCTCTGTCCTTTCCTCTCTCACGTGTCTTCCTTCCCTTTCCGCAAATCTCTCCTCCATGAGAGTTCAGCCAAGACTCTATTCAGTCTAACAAGCACTTCCTTAGAGCCCACTCTCCACCAGGCCCCTGCTTGGTGCTGGAGATTCCAGGATGGGCAGGACAAAGCCAGAGGCTCACGGAGCTTAAAAGGGGTGAGGCCCATTCATGACACCCTCCGGAGATGCCTGCTTTCATCCTATTCCACCTTCTACACTCGCCCTTTCACTCGCCCTTTCACAAAACATCTGTCTTCCTGAGATTCTACCATGAGTCAAGTAGTGAGCTAACGGTTGACATGCATTCTTTTTTTTTTTTTTTTTTTTTTTTTTTAGACAGTCTCACTCTGTCGCCTAGGCTGGAGTGCAATGGCACAATCTTGGCTCACTGCAACTGCCACCGCAGTTCAAGAATTCAATTCAAGAATTGAATTGGAGCATTCAAGCAATTCTCCTGCATCAGCCTCCGAGTAGCTGGGACTACAGGTAGGTGCCACCACACCTGGCTAATTTTTGTATTTTTAGTAGAGACATGGTTTCACCATGTTGGCCAGGCTGGCCTCGAACTCCTGGCCTCAGGTGATCCACCTGCCTCGGCCTCCCAAAGTGCTGGGATTACAGGCGCGAGCCACTGTGCCCAGCCAACATGCATTCTTTCATTTCATTTTTCACAACAGTTATTCTTATTCTCTTATTATGCCCATTTTTAGATAAAGAGACTATGGCTCAAGAGGTTATGTAAGTTGCCCAAGGTCACACAGCTAGGAAAGGGCCCAGCCAGCATCCCCGCTACACAGCCTGCCTACCGGCCCCATCCTCCTCCTGGGCCACGCTGCCTCAACCAAAATGCTCAGAATAAAAAGAACAAAGAACAAAGAACTGGACAGAGCATTAACACCATCTCTACCACTCCTCTCTTTTGAGAGTTGGCTTTTTCTTCTTTAAATTGGCAAGTAAAGATTGTATATATTTATGGTATAAAACATGATGTTTATATATATATACACACACACACATTGTAGAATGGCTAAATCAAGCTATTTAACATATGCATTACCTCACACACTTATTTTTTGTAGTGAGAACACTTAAGATCTACTCTCTTAGCAATTTTCAAATATACAACATATTGTTATCAACTATGAGAGTTTGCTTTAAAAAAAAAGTCTAGTGATTCTTTCTAAAAACCAAGGACTTGTGTACCTTAGAGATCATTGTCTCCTCATGTCCCTGAAGTTTTAAAAACCAGATGTTTTGATCACTCCTTTTTTTTTGTTTTTCTGTTTTGTTTTGTTTTTGTTTTTTGAGACAAGGTCTTCCTTTGTCACCCAGACTGGCGTGCGGTGGCTCAGTGGAGCAATCGCAGCTCACTGCAGCCTCCACCTCCCTGGCTCAAGCAATTCTCCCATCTCAGCCTCCAGAGTAGCTGGGACTACAGGTGTGCACCACCATGCCGGCCTAATTTTTGTATTTTTTGTAGAGATGGGTGTCCCACTGTGTTGCCCAGGCTGATCTCAAACTCCTGGGCTCAGGGGATTTTGTATTTTTTGTAGAGATGGGGATCCCACTGTGTTGCCCAGGCTTATCTCAAACTCCTGGGCTCAGGGGATCTGCCTGCCTCAGCCTCCCAATGTGTTGAGTTACAGGTGTGAGCCATTGCACCCAGTCTTGATGACTTCTTTACTCCCTAGAGAGCAGAGAAACCTTTCCTGCCTAGCCTGTGGCCTCGGTCTTAGAAGTCATCTCTTGAGTCCAGCAAGCCTCACAGATGCTGGGCTAGCTTTTCACATCCTTTGAAGTGGTTTTGATGATCTAAGTAAGAAGAGGCACACACTGCCAGTTTACTGCCAAGCTTCACTCTTAGCCCTCCTTTACCCTACAATGCTCTGGGGAGGGGAGGAGATGGCAAAGACCCTCCCCAGGGAGATTTCTGAAGGGTCACATCCAGCACTGGAAAGCGCTGGAGGGCGATGTGTTGGACTGAGTGTAACCTGCATTTGCGTGTGGGTTTCAAGCATCCTCCTAAACAAGCCAAATGTCCAGTAATGGATAGAACCCACAGTAAGATTTTGTGATTTTGGTGTCTAAAGCTGTCTTCCTTTTTTCTTTATTCTACCTCGTCCACCCACTCCAGCCAGCTGAAATTCCCTGTGCCAAAAGTATGGAGAGAAGATGTCAGGAACGTGTGAGAACTCCCCCAGACGGTCTTTTGGAGTCACCCTGCCCTCCCAGACAATTTTGGTGCTGGCTGCCTCCAGGAACCTGACTCTCTCAGTCTCTTACTGTTTCGCTCCGTGGGTCAAGTCTCTGCAAAGCCTTCACGCTGAGCCTTGCCTTGCAGGCAGCCTTTGTGACGCAGTCATCGTGGCTCAGCTAACTGCAGCAGGAAGAGGCAGATATGGAGCTAAAAGCACAGCAGCCGGGATTCCAGGAAAGCGGGAAGTTCTGCAGTTAGCATCAGGTTAGTCTACCAGCGAGAGTGGAGCTGGGTCATAGGCCCAGGTTGAGGGTAAGGACCCTGAGATGGTTTCGCTGTGTCCCCACCTGAATCTCATTTTGAATTGTAGCTCTCATAAGCCCCACGTGTTGTGGGAGGGACCTGGTGAGAGACCATTGAATCGTGCGGGCGATTTCCCCCATACTGTTCTTATGCTGGTGAATGAGTCTCATGAGATCTGATGGTTTTATAAGGAGTTTCCCCTTTTGCTTGGCTCTCATTCTCTCTTGCCTGCTGCCAGGTAAGATGTGCGTTTCGCCTTTGATTGTGAGGCCTCCTCAGCCGTGTGGAACTGTGAGTTCATTAAACCTATTTTTCTTTATAAGTTACCCAGTCTCAGGTATGTGTTTATCAGCAGCATTAGAACAGACTCATACAAACCGCCATCTCTGAGAAGTCCAGTCCTAGAAGGACCGAGTTACTGGGGCAAGACTCATATGGCGCAGGGTGAAGAACAATACCTTGCTGCAACAATCCAGGTGGGCATTTGATTGTCTCATCCATGGTGTTTTTTTTTTTTTTTTTTAGAACTGGGACTTCATGTCAGAGTTGTAGAAGCAACAAGAGTAACTCAATGCCAAATACTGGAAAATTAAAGCTGAGCTACAGAAATGTCTCTAGCTAAAGTCAGGCATACTGGACACCGTTTTTCTAGGACTAACTCCCCAGTTAGAACACACCCCTCACAGTTACTTTCCCCACATGTTCCCACCCCAGTAGCTCCCATGGCTACTACAGAACCATCAGCTATTTTGGGACCAAGGTGATTGGCCCAAGGGTGACTTGTGAAGAAAGATAGGCCAAACCAGGGCCCTTTCCAGAGATGTTTAGACTTGGGGCTCAAGTCTTTGAGACAGCTTCTCCCTGGTGACTGTAGCAGACCCTGTCAATGTCCAACACCTGTCCTCTCATCATTGCTGACTCAATGTGACATCCATCTGTTCTGATGTCACATGATACAGTCCCTTTAATGGATTCTCTGCACACTCTATGGACCAACACGTTCTTCAAATAGTTAATGTGCCATTAATAATCTGATATTCCTGCTTCCTTTCCACTTACATTTTGCTCTGTTAAATGCCAAAAGATCAAGAATAATTTAGTCATTTTTTTTCCACTGGGTTTCACACAGCTTCTTTCAGAGCAGTCAAAAAATTCTTACTTAATTTTGAAGCAAAAGAATCCCTGAAACTCTATAGCCCCTCCCCAGTATCTAGAACCTTTCCTGGGATTTGGAGCTTCTGAGTGGCCCTTTTTAGTACCAGACACCTGAGCCAAACCTTAGTTAGTTTCAGTAAAAGCTCCTCAAGCTTGAAGTTAGGTGAACTTCAAATAAGCTGTCTTCCTAAAGAAACAGATTTAGCTATTTTTGTGCTACGCACTTGCTTCATCTAGTAGATTATAAACTTTTGGAGGAGAAGAAATGAGTGTTAGCTATCTTTGTATTCCTTGGCTCAGTACCTTACACTGAGTAAATATTTAATAAGTACAACTTTGCTACATAAATGAATCATTCAATCACATTCCCTATGTTAAGTATAAAATTAATGACTTAAGCATCATGCATCAAATAGATAACCCCACTAGGATATATCTTAAGTTGTGCTGTTATAGACCTAATGGGTGGTTTTATAATGGACCCCCAATATTAATGAAATTCAGCAAAACTAATTGGCACTTTACTTTTGCATATAGCACACCCAACTGCTAACAGCCAAATTTCCAAGTATGTATCCTACATAGGGAAAACCTTTTGCCTTCCCCATCAAAGAGTGTTTAACTCATTGTTGGGTGAATAGGGAAGTCTCTCCGGCTAAGCAGAAATGGAACCTGCCCAAGGGCATGGAGGAGACACTTTGAATGATCAGGAAGTATTTGGTTAGTCTGGCATAGGCCAGTGTTCAATTAGAAACAAGAGAGAGCCCTTCCTACCGCCTCAATCCAGAAAGCGGGGTCATGGCACCCCTGAAAGATGCTCTGGGGAGAACCCATAGGAAGTGGATACAGAGAGGTCCTGCTGGGTGGCAGATCCAACAGGACATGAGTAGAGACGGAATAACCCCACGAGCCCATGGAGAGAAGCAACAGCTCTAGGGACAATGTGGGTTTCCAAAGGCCTGGGACCCAGGGTTACTCCAGCTTCCCACTTCCTGCTGCACGCAGACTCCCACCCACAGCAGGCCAGGCCCCCCATGTGAAGTCTTCATCCAGCCCTCAGATTTTTGTGAAGGGAGAGAAGGCAGTCCACTCTCAGAGGAACACAGGGACAGGGGTACAGAAATTCCCACCCCTTGTGGGCCAAGAGAGGAAATTAGAGGGCCTGAGGCAGAGAAACACTGTGCTATGCACCTCCATGTTGACTCTACTTCCAGGTGGGCAACCTGGGTGAGAGGTACACACACACATAGATGAACATGCAGGATGCTGGGGTGGCTCAGTGGAAGCACAGAGCTGGGGAGAAGCCTCTGCTCCCCTTGGCCTCTCTGGGCTTCAAGGCTTCCCAGCTCTATCTGGTACTGGGATAGGTCCCGCTGCTGGAGGCCATCCATGGTTCCCCCAGTGTCCACTCCACCATCCAATGGTAACGGCAACCTGGTTTTCCTCTGGGGACCCAGCTTTCCTCCACGCTCAGTCCTCGTGACCTCGTCTTCCTGCTCTAGAAATAGACACACATGCCCTGTGCTGGCCAAACGGTAGGTTCCATCTCCCTGGCCACTGCACTGATTTAAGGGGAGGACATGTGACCAAAACTCAAATGGTCAGCCCAGGGTTCATGGCTGGAATGGAGGAAAGAGGCACCCTTTTTCCATGGGGTGAGGCCAGAGATTTGGGTTGGGGGTGGGGAAGTGAAGGGCATTGTGTGGGGAGTGGGTGCCCGAGAATGAAACCAAACAGAGAGGTCAAGGGAAACAGCACAGCCTTGGCTCAATCCACTACGTCAGCCAAGAAACCTGCTGTGCTTTAACCAGATTGGGTTTTTAGTGCTTACAACTAAATAAGCTCTTCATTTGCATACAACTGCTAATGGTCCTCCCATTAGAAAAGAGAACAAAAGGGGCCAGGTGCTGTGGCTCACGCCTGTAATCCCAGCACTTTAGGAGGCCAAGGCGGGTGGATCACGAAGTCCGGAGATCGAGACTATCCTGGCTAACATGGTGAAACCCTGTCTCTAATAAAAATAGAAAAAATTAGCCGGGCGTGGTGGCAGGCGCCTGTAGTCCCTGCTACTCGAGAGGCTGAGGCAGGAGAATGGTGTGAACCCAGGAGGCAGAGCTTCCAGTGAGCCGAGATCGTGCCACTGCACTCCAGCCTGGGCGACAGAACGAGACTCCAAGACTCCGTCTCAAAAAAAAAAAAAAAAAAAAAAGGAGAACAAAAGGGAGGAAAAAGCCCTGTGCCACTGAGTGACATTACCATGGTGGCAACTTTGAAGGGTCCCTGTTTCATGCCTTTCTCTTTTCTCCTCCAAGAGCATTCGCCACCCAGGCAATACTCCTTTGAGAGGCAGCTTGTGAATTCCAACAACCAGGGAGCATGCCACTTTCTTCCCCACCCGCCCCCTTGCATCACGAAGTCCGATGGTGGAGCAGAGGGCTTTCTGTGAGTTTTAGACTTTTCGTTCCATAGACCAGAAAATTGCTGAAATTAGTAGACATTTGAAGTGGCTCTTCTTCAAGCCCAGAAAAGATTTCTGCTGTTGCTATGTTTAAAAGCCCAGCAGCAAGTTGTTTTGGCTTATGTCTTATTGTTATATAATAAACATGATAAGCTCTGTAAGCTCTGAACATTGGTTGCAAGGATGAAAATAGAGGCCTCACAATAATATGAGCCCTGGAGATGCTTTGTAGAGGGCGGGGGGAAGACAATAGTTTTCTGTGAGTGTTCAAATAGCAATGTATGTAGTAGATTCTAAATTGCTATGTAAATTCCCAAAGGAAACAATAGGGGAAAAAAGAAGAAGGTTATAGATTAAAAGGAACAGGTTATATATTAATGTGAGGGAAAAATGTAACCAACAATCACATGAGAGCTATTTTTAATAAGACAGGGAACCCAGGAGAGGTGGACTGATCTATTGTAGAAAGGAGATAAGCTTTCTACGCTATGTAACAAATTACTATAAACCTAGCGGCTTAATGAAACACAAATTTGTGATCACCTAGGAGCTCAGAGCAGTCCCCAGTAACAGCCAGCAAGAAAGTGAGGCAGAAGTGCAGGTGTGGTGTGGCTGCGTTCTCCGCATAGGGTCTCATAAGGTTGGCATCAAGAATTTAGTTGCTTGTGGTTGTAGGACTGAGTTGCCCACCTACTGCTGGCTGTTACTGGGGACTGCTCTGAGCTCCTGGAGGCCTCTCCTATTTTCTCATCCTGTAGCCCTCTTACAATGTTGCTATTGGCTCCTTCAAGAAAAATTCCTCTCATGCTTCTGATCTCTCTGACTTCTTTGATCTCTAACCTCTACACCCTCTTTTAAAGAGTTCACCTGATTAGGCCAGGCCCACCCACTCAAGGGATGGGATTACAGAGGTTGTGCACACTGGATGAGGGAATCTTGGGGGCCACTTTAGAATTCTATTACAGTGATCAAACTTTTGTGCCAAAGCAGGGACCCACAATGTGTAATTTTAATGCACTACATTATGGACTGAGTGTTTGTGCCTTGCCTCACCCCAATTCATTTGTTGAAGTCCTAACTCCCAATGTGATGGTATTTGGAGGTGGGCCCTTTGGGAAGTAATTTGGTTTCGATGAGGTCATGAGGGTGGGCCCCCATGATGGGATTAGTGTCTTATAAGAAAAGGAACAGAGACCACCTACTCTTTCTCTCTGCCATGTGAGGAACACAGTGAGAAGGCAATCATCTGTAAAGCAGGAAAAGAGCCTTCCCCAGGAGCTGAATCTGCCAGCATCTTGATCTTGGACTTCCCAGCCTCCAGAACTACCAGAGAGAAATGCCTGTTGTCTGAGCCACCTTATGATACCCTGTTACAGCAGCCTGAGCTAAGATGATACTGGAGGCCCAGTTAATCTACCTCAACATGACCCTTTTGTAACACAGGCTAGACAAAGGCTGTGAAAACACTCAGTATCTAGAGTTTTCTGATGTGTGTGTCCTTCCCTATACACTTCATTTGCTTATCCCCTTATTCATTCAACAAAGGAGTTCCTTTACTTTTCTTCTCCTTCCTTCTTTCTTTCTTTCTTCCTTCCTTCCTTCCTTTCTTTCTTTCTTCTTTCTTTTTTTTGACAGGGTTTCACCATGTTGGCCAGGCTGAGCTTGAACTCCTGACCTCAAGCGATCCACCTGCCAAGGCCTCCCAAAGTGCTGGGATTACAGGTGTGAGCCACTGTGCCTGGCCAAGGAGCTCTTATTGTCCTCTCTGCACTGTGCTTGACCCCAGAGCCAGGACTAGGCTGGGGCCAATGAGGCATTGAGCAGACAAAGTTTAAGGAGAAACTCATTTGCACAACCCTGAGAGTGAGTGCCACCTGGCATTGTCTGCCCTCCGCCTCCTCCTGGCCCTTCCAGGCACAAAGGAAACAAAGATTTTTTTTTAAGCCACTTTCTTCCTCAAGACACCCACAGGTTAAGAGGTCAGAAACAGGGCATACCACACTGCCCTTTGGCACCTCAATTGCTCACTTCACAAGAGCACAAAATGTCCCCTAAGAAGAGCAGCTGAATATAATGGAAAAAGTTAAGTGATGATTAACTTCTGACCTTTGATGATTCAAAATTTTAGAGTCATTTTTAACACTATTCAAAGAAAATGTGACACTCATATAAACTTGATGCTACATGTCATTGAATCACAGCTCTAAAGAAACCTACAGGCCGGGTGCGGTGGCTCACACCTGTAATCCCTGCACTTTGGGAGGCCAAGGCGGGTGGATCACGAGGTCAAAAGATCGAGACCATCCTGGCCAACATGGTGAAACCCCCTCTCTACTAAAAATATAAAAAATTAGCTGGGCATGGTGGTGGGCGCCTGTAGTCCCAGCTACTTGGGACACTGAGGCAGGAGAATCACTTGAACCCGGGAGGCAGAGGTTGCAGTGAGCCAAAACTGTGCCACTGCAGTCCAGCCTGGGTGACAGAGCGAGACTCTGTCTCAAAAAAAAAAAAAAAAAAAAAGAAACCTTCACCACCTGTTGCTCTATTGAACTGTTTGTATAGTTTTCTCACATTCCATGAAACATTCCATGTTTCCCAGGCACAAGGTAACTGCCTCTTTCACCCATTTTTTTTCCCTCTCTGTTTTTGGTTTGTTTTTTGTTGTTGTTGTTGTTGTTTGTTTTTTTGAGACAAGATCTCACTCTGTCACCCAGGCTGGAGTGCAATAGCGCAGTCTCAGCTCACTGCAGCCTCAGCCTCCTGGGGTCAATCCATTCTCCCACCTCAGCCTCCCAAGTAGCCGGGACAACAGGCACACACAACCATGCCCAGCTAACTTTGTTATTGGAAAGGGGTTCCAATCCAGAACCCAAGAGAGGGTTCCTGGATCTCATACAAGAAAGAATTCAAGGCAAATCCATAGAGGAAAGTGAAAGCCAGTTTACTAAGGGAGTAAAAGAATGGCTACTCCATAGGCAGAAAAGCCCCGACAGCGGCTGGCTGCCCATTTTTATGGTTATTTCTTGATGATATGCTAAACAAGGGGTGGATTATTCATGCCTCCCCTTTTAAGACCATATAGGGTAACTTCCTGATGTTGCCATGGCATTTGTAACTGTCATGGTGCTGGTGGGAGTGTAGCAGTGAGGACAACCAGAGGTCACTCTCATCACCATCTTGGTTTTGGTGGGTTTTAGCTGGCTTCTTTACTGCAAACTGTTTTATCAGCAAGGTCTTTGTGACCTGTATCTTGTTCTGACCTCTTTCTCATCCTGTGATTTAGAAGGTCTAACTGTCTGGGAATGCAGCCCAGTAGGTCTCGCCTTATTTTACACAGCCCCATTCAAGATGGAGTTGCTCTAGTTCAACCGCCTCTGACAATTTTATTTTTTGTAGATACAAGGTCTCACTATGTTGCCCAGGCTGGTCTCGAACTCCTAGACTCAAGTGATTCTCCTGCCTTGGCCTCCCAAAGTGCTGGGATTACAGGCATGAGTCACCACACTCAGCCTCTCTCTGTCTTTATTTACCATTTTAGTCAGCTGGGGCTCTTGTTAAAAGACTCTTATAAATCTCTTTTTCCTCTGACTTCCATTCATAATACAGAGCTGAGCCACTCACCATCCCATACATTGTCCAGAATGTCTCTTATCTGGCTTCCACTGCCTCTGTTGAGTGTCCATGGGGTCCTGTGGATCCTGTGGTGCAAAGGCTGAGACCTCAGCCCTAAAGCAGAGCCCAGAACAGGAGACCACCACCAAGGCCTCTTGCTTGGATTTTTGGTTTCTTTTGGTGAAAACTTCACTCACTGTTCTCACTCACCCTGCCAGTGGGAAAATGAGCCCATATGAAAATGGTCTTGGGGACTGGGAGCCCTGCTAAACCCTTGTTCAGGTTAAACTCCCTTAAGTAACAGAGAACAGACCTGACTGAGCTTGATCTCCTAGGATATTTCTCTGTGCTGAGAGCCTAACCAGGAAAAATGTTAAACAGATCACTCAGCTGATGGCAAACATATGTGACCAATTCTCAGCCTCAGCCACAGAAGGGACTTGATGGGTGGGACCTTGGCACCACCCCTTCCCCCACTGCCCCCACTGCCTTGGTCTAAATCTGCATCTTGTAGAATTCTTTGCACAACAGCAGACCTATTGTGAGGACTTTCCTTCTCCCTAACCCCATCCCCCTATCAAGTAAGATGTTTACTTCCCGTACTAGAAGGGGGCGGGCATGCAGGCAGAAATAGAAGGAATTCTAACCATAGCTAACCAAAGTCAGATTTCCAGGCCGCTCCACTCACCGGGGTCTGCTTTAACCTCTGGGAACAAAGTAAACAAAAAGCTGGATTGTTGCATCCTGCTCTGAAGGTTAAAATTTTGATTCAAGGTTAAAGTTTTGATTTCTTCTGTGTCTCACAGCCTTTTGTTTCACTCTGATGCTATTATTTACTCATCCTTTTGCACAGGAGGTCACTTAGTATGGACGAGAAGAACTTGAGGCTGAGCCTGCACCTATGGTCTGTCGGAACGTAAGGAAGCCAGTTCATTTCTCCCAATCTCAATGTCCTCATCTGTAAAAGTAGGGAAATTATACTGGGCTTGCTGGGTTGGTTTGTGTGTGTATGTGTGAACTATAAATGCTTGAAAACTACTACCCCTTTCAGAAAGGGTTACTACTGCTATTACTGTTATCTGTGCCTTTATGTATGTATTACTGATCTGTCTCCTCTACTAGGCTATGCATTTGAGAGCAAGAATTGTGTCTGTATTGCTAACAGCAATTCCAGTGCCTGACAAAGAGGAGGTGCTGTGGAAGCCAAAGCAACTCCATCTTGGATGCTAATCCATCACTTTAACTTCTGATTAACCCTTGTTCTAGGAGGTCCTCTAAGATTTCCAGTTTATTTGATGTTCCTTGTGTGAGAGTAGGTACTTACTGTAAATCCTGCCCTGAGGTCAAAACAACCTTGATGTTATAGGACTTCAATTGTTCTACACATCCATTCTGAATCACATATACCCTTTCCCAATAGCATATAAGCCCTGGTCATGAGAATAGATGGTGCAGGATCCACCATCTTGCCTCACCGCTGCCTGAGACACAGACATGGCTTCTGTTTGTAAGTCCTATTAAGTGTTTATTTCTGAGGAACTGGACATGTCAGCCTCTTTCTTCAGCCTCTCAGCTTCCTTGGACTTTTGGGGGTAGATTTGCATAGGTCTGGCCCCCATGGAACAGGTGCTCCATCAAGGAGTAGGTGCTGAGCATTTAGATTTAGGCGAGGGGCAGCAGCCACCAGGAAGGAAGAGTCTATGCATAATTACCTGCCCTACTTCCTGAGTCAGGGGTTCTCAAATTCTTTGTGTTCAGGACACATTTGAAGAGCAGGCACTTTCAGACAACAGTGACTCAGCAATTATTGCAACTTAATCCCTACTACTGAAGAACGACATCTCATAATGTCTACATAAGCAACCACTATGATCCCACCATTTACTGGGATGCGCTTCAGCACTGTGGTTAGAAGGTGGAACGCTGACTGCCTGAATGTCCTTCCTCTAATATACACAAGAAGAATTCTCACCTGTCTAGTTAACCACTATATTTCTTGGTCCCTGGCTTGACAACATACCTCTTACCTCCTCACAGCACTACATAGTGTGCTGGTGTGCAGTCATGTTTCAGGCAAGCACTTCAAATTTGCCCTTGGAATTCCAGGATTTTGCTTTTGCAGTTTCTAATTGTCAACAATCCTGAAGGCCCTTGACATGTGGTCATTTGTAATTTTGCTGAGATGTCTTTTTTTTTTTTTTTTTTTTGAGAGAGAGTCTCGCTCTGTCGTCCAGGCTGGAGTGCGGTGGCGTGATCTCAGCTCACTGCAATCTCTGCCTCCTGGGTTCAAGCAATTCTCCTGCCTCAGCCTCCTGAGTAGCTGAGATTACAGGCACGTGCCACCACACCCAGCTAATTTTTGTATTTTTAGTAGAGATGGGGTTTCACCATGTTGGTAAGGCTGATCTCGAACTCCTGACATCATGATCCACCCATCTTGGCCTCCCAAAGTGCTGGGATTACAGGCATGAGCCACTGCGCCCGGCCTGAGATGTCATTTTTTAAAAATTAGTTTATAAGTAATACATAAGTATATGTGTATTCCAAAATGTCTATACAATAAAAAAAATATGGAAGAAAACCTGTAGAAGTTTTCCTTTATTGGTACCAGTCACAGTAGGCCATGTTATACTACAGTAATAAATGTCTCCAAACCTCAGTGACTTTATTCATTTATTTATTTATTTGTCCCGTATTGCCCAGGCTGGTCTTAAACTTCTGGCCTTAAGCAATCCTCCTACCTCAGCCTCCCAAAGTGCTGGGATTACAGGTGTGAGGTTTTTTTCTTGTTCACACTACATGTTTTTCTATTTTTATTTTTCTTTTTAAAAATTATTTATTTATTTATTTATTTTGAGACAGAGTCTGGCTCTTTCCCCCAAGCTGGAGTGCAGTGGAGCGATCTTGGCTTACTGGAAACTCTGCCTCCTGGGTTCAAGTGATTCTCCTGCCTCAGCCTCCCGAGTAGCTGGGATTACAGGTGTGCACCACCACACCCAGCAAATTTTTGTATTTTAGTAGAGACAGGGTTTCACTATGTTGGCAGGGCTGGTCTCAAACTCCTGACCTCAGGTGACCTGCCTACCTCTGCTTCCCAAAGTGCTGGGATTACAGGCATTAGCCACTGCGCCCAGCCTTTATTAATTTTTTATTTTTTATTTGAGACGGAGTCTTGTTCTGTTGCTCAGGCTGGAGTGCAGTGGCACAATCTCAGCTCACTGCAATCTCCACCTCCTGGGTTCAAGCGATCCTCCCACCTCAGCCTCACAAGTAGCTGGGGTTACAGGCACGTGCCACCATACCTAGCTAATTTTTGTGCTTTTAGTACATGCAGGGTTTCACCATGTTGGCCAGGCTGATCTCAAACTCCTGACCTCAAGTGATCTGCCCACCTTGGCCTCCCACAGTGCTGGGATTACAGGCCTGAGCTACGGCGCCCGGCCATGCATGTTTTTCATGAGTCCACTACAGCTCTGCTTTTTACCATCTTGACTCCAGAACCAAAACTGATGGAAGAACCTAACCTCTATCTGAAATATCACCGATCTCGTGGCAGAAGGAAAAAGACAAGGCAAAAGGTGCCCTGACTTCTAAAACTTTGCACAAAAATGACCAACATTAGTTATTGGCCAGAGCAAGTAATATGGTCATTCCTGAGGTCAATAGTGTGGGAAAATAGCCTCCTGCAGAGAGGGGCACTGCAGGGCAAGAAACTGGAATGTTTGGTAATGGAGAATACCATCGTCCAGGACCTCCTCCAACAACTACTTCTCTCCCAGAAGCAACTGTTCCTGACAGTTCAGTGTGCATCCTTTCAGTCTCCTTTCCTATGTATTTGCTGACATATCTCTACAGGCATACACATAAATATCGAATTTTGCATGTATTTTTCTGCAACTTGCTCTGTTCACTTGATATGCTTTGGAGACCTTTCATCTCAGTATGTATAAGTCTACCCGACTCTCTCTAACAATAGCATGGTGTTTCATACCATAATATATTTAAATTCTTGGTATACATTTTGGATCTTTTCAATATGTTTTGATATTACAAATAATGCTGCAATATGTATTCATATAGATGCATATATCTTTGTGAATATATGTATTTCGGAATGATAGGTTTCTAGAAATAAGTTGTTAAAGTATGTATGCATTGCAGTTTTTAATAGATACTAGCAATTTGCCTTGAAAAATGCCTTCATCAATGTTCACAGCCACTAGAAACATGAAAGTGCCTGATTTCCCAAATCTTCAACAACTCAATATTATCAATTTTTTTCTCTTCTGTAAATCTGATGGATTTTAAAAGGGTAATTCATTGTTTGAATATACTTAATATATCACTTCTCGGCCTTTTGGCTAAGATCAGGTGAATACACTTAATGTATTTTTTTGCTTACAGTGAGGTTGAGTACTGTTCATATTTATTGGCTAATTTCACAATTTCACAATTTTTTTTCTCTTGTGAATTGTCTGTTTCCATTCTTTACCCATTTCCTAGTGATTTTAAATCTTTTTGTTTCATCTTTTTCTTTTAGATTTGAACAAACCATTTTATGTATTTTCTCAATACTAATCTGTCTATATTACCATTTGTGAATACAAACATGTCTCCATTATATCAGAAATCCATCCCTAAACACCAGAAACTGAATGAAAATACTAATGAGGATTCCATTTCCTATCAATATAACACTGCCAGTCAATTTCCTAAAACACCAGAATATGTCAATGTATTTAACAAATTATTTAGTACATAAGATGCATACAACATTGCTTCCTTTAAATCTTTTTAGAGAAGGGATCTTACTCTGATGCCCAGGCTGGAGTACAGTGGCATGATCATATTTCACTGCAGCCTGTAAATCCTGAGCTCAAGCAATCCTCCCACCTCAGCCTCCTGAGTAGCTGGGACTACAGGTGAGTGCCACCACACCTGGCTAAGTTTCTAATTTTTGGTAGAAAGAGTCTTGCTATATTGACCAGGCTGCTCTCAAACTTCTGGCCTCAAGCAGTCCTCCTGCCTTGACCTTCCTAAGTGCTGGGATTAGGCGTGAGCCACCCCACCTCACAAAACATTGTTTCCTGATCACCAAACAGTTCATGTGACTTTTAACAGACATTTGCTTGTGTGTAGCCATCAACATCCTACTCACATCCCTTTGTTAACACTTGGTACTTTTCAAAACATCTGCATGTGATTCTGACATCCTTCCAATTATAATTGGAAAGTAACTGGAAAATTCTTCCCCTTTCCCTCCCACACATCCTACTTTGTTTAAAAATATTATCTTGAGTTTGGGGAATGTACAAATAAAATGTTCTACATAAACATTGGTTCAAAAATATTCTATTGGAGAGATATGTACATTTTATGAGGTCTGAGTGTTGAAGATAAGAGGAGTTCTACTGAGAAAAGATTACCTGGGGAGGCTGCTTGTCAGGTATACTCAAAAAGGTTTACTTTCAGCCTAGCCGTTTTGGATTTTTGTTTGTTTTTTGAGACAGTCTCACTCTGTTGCCCAGGGTGTAGTGCAGTGGCACAAACTCAGCTCACTGCAACCTCCGCCTCCCAGGTTCAAATGATTCTCCTGCCTCAGCCTCCCGAGTAGATGGGATTACAGGTGCCTGCTACCATGCCCAGCTAATCTTTGTATTTTTAGTAGAGATGGGGTTTCTCCATGTTGGTCAGGCTGGTCTTGAACTCCTGACCTCAGGTGATCCGTCCACCGCAGCCTCCCAAAGTGCTGGGATTATAGGCATGAGCCACTGCACCACACCCATTTTGTTTTCAATTTTGTTCATGGTATCTTTTTAGATGCAAAATTTGCCACTTTATGTAAACAAACTGTCAGTTATTTTGTTTAAGGTTTCTGGATTTAAATCTTGTTTTAGGAGATTTTCCCCATCTCAGGATTTTTTTTCGAATTCTGCTAAATATATTTTAAAGTTGTTAGTTTTGTTTTATGCTCAGCTCTTTGGTCATAAGGAATTAATTGTTAAGTAAGGTATGAGGTGGAGTGGGGCAATCTAACTTTTCTCTGTCCCCAAACAAGTGGCATATCAATCCAATGCTATGTACTGAATATTTTATTCTGTCTCCAGTTGGTTTGAAATGCCACTATCTTAGCCCATTTGTGCTGCTATCGCAGAATTCCTGAGATTGGGTGATTTATAATAAACAGAAATTCATTGGCTCACAGTTCTGGAGGCTGAGAAGTCCAGTATCAAGGCACTGGCAGCTGGTGAGGGCCTTCTTGCTTGTCATTGTATGGCAGAAGTGGAAGGGCAAGAGCGCAAGAGAGCAAACCCACTCCCACCAGCCCTTAAAGGCATGAATATGTTCATGAAGATGGATTCCTCATGACCTAAACACTTCCCATTAGCCCCGACCTCCCAACACTGTCACATTGGGAATTAAGTTTCCAAAATATGAATTCTGGGAGACACATTCAAACTGTAGCATTGTGTAACTTACATTCTTGAGATTTAAAAAAATGTATTCAGTATAATAAAGCATCAAATTTCATAGTGAAGCTAGGATACAAAAATGGAGTCTTAGGGAGAATGAGATTAATTATCAGCATTCATGTATCAACACCAACATTCTCTGCTCGTTGTGGTTGTCATAAAGGTAAAACTTCTTGTATGTGACAAACTAATCTGATAGGAAGACAACCGCTAATGACGCATGTCAAGGGATCTAAGAAAGTGAGATGCTATTACAAATAACTGGAGTCTTGTAGGAATAGAATTATTATTATTATTATTATTATTATTATTTATTATTTTGAGACAGAGTCTTGCACTGTCGCCAAGGCTGGGAGTGCAGTGGTGTGATCTCAGCTCACTGCAACCTCCACCTCCTCAGTTAAAGCGATTCTCATGTCTCAGCCTCTGGAGTAGCTGGGATTACAAGCACAGTCCAACACGCCTGGCTAATTTTTGTTATTTTTTTTAGAGATGGTGTTTCACCATGTTGGCCAGGCTGGTCTCAAACTCCTAGCCTCAAGTGATGTGTCCACCTTGGCCTCCCAAAGTGCTGGGATTACAGGTGTAAGCCACTGCGCCCAGCCAGAATAGAATTATTAAAGATTCAAAGAGATCATTTTATTTTTCAGTTATTCTTGACTATGTTTTACTTCGGGCTTTTGTAGGTTTGATGATGTTCAAGAATTCTATGATTCAAGGCCAGGCATGGTGGCTCATGCCAGCACTTTGGGAGGCCAAGGTAGGAGGATTGCTTGAGGATAAAAGTTCAAGACCAGCCTGGGCAACATAGCAAGACCCCATCTCTACAAAAAATTTTTAAAATTTTAAAAATAAGAAACAAAAAAATTCTAGGATTTAGTAGTTCTGGGTAAGTCCCCCAAAACATTCAGGTTCTGTTGTTTTATGAGCTTTCCTGGTCCCAGAAATTCACCTGCAACTGATACCACCTTGGCCCACACACTTTGTGAAAGGGAAGACTGCCCTCTCTACTTCCATTTTCTTCTCTTCCCCTCAGTCATTCCTCAACCCACGGCAGTGACTGCTAGGGACTGCTTCCATCTGACAGCTTCTTCCCCACGCCTCAGAAATGCCTCATCCAGGAAAGTCTAGTAAGAGAAGTTTGAAGATGCTGGACTGGAGCTAGACGGTTGGGGAAGGGGTGGCTGACATTATTTGGTGATGTCTTTGAGCCCACTGTGTCCCAAGGAGATGGACTGAAAATCAGGTAAATTAGCAGATGAATTGACAATTGCCCCCAAGAGAGAGATAAACAGAGTTGAACAGAGTGCAGCAGGAAAGGATAGTGGCCCAGATGTCTTTCTCCTCTCATCTTCTCTCTCTCTGTGTGTGCGTGCACACACACATGCACAGACTCCTTTGTGTCTCAAGAAAACAGCTTCATCTGCACCCTGAGGGAAGACTGGACGGCAGCATAAAACGAGAGGGGCAGCCGGGGCTGAGGAGGCAACAGTGCCAGCTGTGTGAGCAATTTGGAGAATGGCGTGGCCAGGAAAGGGTATTGATGGCTGCCAATCTGGGCTGTGGACCTCCTGGACATGGGCTGCCCTCCAGCCATCCAGCAGGTTCCTTCTCATTGTTTTAGGGGACTTTTACATCTGGAGGGCTCCACCTCCAAAACCCAAACCCTCTATGTCCCTGCCAGAGCTTCTCAAACTCTTCCTCCTGAGCCACTCCCAGCAACCAGAAGCCTCAACTCCTAACTTTGGAAAGGACAAGGCCCCATCAGTCCCACCCTAGGTAAATGTGATGTTTCTCTGCTGTCTTCAGCTTTACCTTTAAAACTGAAGCACAGTTGGTGTTCTATGTCATGTTTCTGTACTTGTTTTGATATTTTTCAAAATGTGTTTTCAATGTCATGCCTAGCTCTTCCTCTCCCTCCCCATTAGATCCTATTATAAAACCCAGCACTGCTCTGTGCTTCATGGTGCTCATTTCAACTGTAATTAATTCCTGTTTGCCAGTTGTTTACATGCTGTCTTTCCCACTAGAGTGTAAGCTTCAGGAAGCCAGTGGCCATGCCTGTCTGGGTCGTCACCTCTGCATTCCCAGTGCCTTGCCAGAGCCTGGCCCCAGCTATAGCTTTTGGCTTTTGTGGTTACAGCCCTCTTGTAAGAAGGCTGATGTGAGAATTTCAGGCCTCATGAAGGTCATATGACTGTGCCTCCTTTCATAAGCAGAAAGGCCTAGGTCCACAGCCTGACAAATGGGCTATTGTTCATGAAGAGTTCAGGTGAGAGGTGCAATCCATCACAGCTCCAGGCCAGCCCTATCGCAACTCCTTGCACCCTCCCAGTGACCCGGTGACCGGGGAGACAATGACATCACCTCAGAATACATAAACAAAGGACACCCTGTTCTTCAAGGAGAATTACACTTTTTAGCCCATTCTTGCCGTAATATAGTGCATAAATATCATCTCTCAGAGTTTCCTAGATTCAGTTCAAGGGCATAGATGATTTGGTAGGTATTTGACTTACAGAAGTTTTCTGAAGTCAGAGAATAAATTGAAGCACGTTTCGCTGAGGGTAGGAAAACAACTCAATTTGGAAGAAGAGCTGATTTCTCAGGTAAGTAATTGTAAGTTATATCAACCTCTCTCACCTTTGGGTCTAGTTTTCTCATCTCCTACACAAACCTTTGGTGACAACTTTCATCCTTATCATTCTTTTTTTTTTTTTTTTGAGACAGGGTCTTGCTGTGTTGCCCAGGCTGGTCTTGAACTCCTGGGCTCAAACCATCCTCCTGCCTCAGCCTCCCAAAGTGCTCAGTTACAAGTGTAAGCCACCATGCCTGGCCTCATCCTATCATTCTTAATATCCACAGAACACTATTCAGAAAATTCATTGGTTAAAAAAATGTCAGTTCCTCAAAACAGCAAAGTACTATCTCCAAGTTCCATGTAAAGTGTGTGATTAAACACTTTAGTCAGAGCATTTAAAGACAGTGCTAAAGAAAGGTAGTAAGCAACCTGAATTGTGGAATAGTTATTATCCTAACTGCTTGCATTTATTGAGTGTTTATTATGTGCAAGATATTAGGCTGAGTTATTTGCATGGTTTAGCTCATTTAATCCTCATAGCACACATGTGAGGTATTGTATTAGTCTATTCTCATGCTGCTAATAAAGACATATTACTGGGTAATTTATAAAGGAGAGAGGTTTAACTAGCTCACAGTTCCACATGGCTGGGGAGGCCTCAAAATCATGGCGGAAGACAAAGGAAGAGCATGGCGGCAGGCAAAAGAGCTTGCGTAGGGGAACTCTCCTTTATAAAACCAACAGATCTCATGAGACTTATTCACTGTCACAAGAACAGCGTGGGAAAGACCCGAACCCATGATTCAATCACCTCCCACCGGGTCCCTCCCACAATGTGGGAATTATGGGAGCTACAACTCAAGATGAGATTTGGGTGGGGCCAAATCTTATATTAGGGAGAATTATTATTCCCATTTCATAGATGAGGAAATGGATACTTGGAGAGCACATGTAACTTACTCTAGATCCTGTGCCTTATGGGGAACAGAGCCAGAGCTCTGATGCTGATTTACATTATTCTGTGGTCCAGGCTCTTAACCACTGGCCATGAAAAAGCAACGAATGAATATTTGTATTTGAGAAAGAAAGAAACTTCTGTCACTCCAAGTACAAGTGCTGGTTAGCTTGTGTTGCCCAATTCAGGGCCTAACAGTCTTCTTTCAACTAACAAATTTATAAAAATCCTTTGTAAATGGCCTATTTATTTATTTATTGTGAGACAGGGTCTCACTGTGTCACCCAGTCTGGAGGGCAGTGGTTCGATGATGGCTCACTGCAGTTTCCACCTCTTGGGCTCAAACCATTCTCCTGCCTCAGCCTCCCAAGTAGCTGGGACTACAGGTGCACCACTATATCCACCTATTTTTTGATTTTTTTGTAAAGACAGGATATCACTATGTTGCCCAGGCTGGTCTCAAACTTCTGAGCTCAAGGATCCCCCCACCTTGGCCTCCTAAAGTGCTAGGATTATAGGCATTACCCACCATGCCCAGACTATTGATTCATTTTTTTTTGGGTGAGTGAAAATATGTTGTTCTCTTAAAAATGTTAAACTGATGGCAGTAGCGGGCCATCTGGAGCATCTGCTGCCATCGCGTCGGCCGTGGCAGCAGGGACGCAGGCAGTGGCAGCAGGAACGGCAATGGCAGCAGTGGGACCCCTGTGCCCCACGTCCCTGAGGCAGCCAACTGCATCGTCCCACTCTGGCGTGGCTAGGTGAGACCCACTTCCAGGCCCAGAGCCTCTACCGCTCCGGACCCTGGCCCCGTGTGGCTGCTCTCACTCGCAGCCACAGCAAGGAGGGCACAAGAAGGAAGTGGACAGTCCCCAGAGCCTGCTCCTGGGAGCCTCCTGGAGCCCACCGCCCGAGAGGCCACTATGATGGAGCGGGCTGAGCTGCCCACTGGTGGGGGAGCAGTGCAGTCGGGCATGGAGGAGCAGGCAGAGACTGGCCCAGTGAGGACCTGGAGGCCCCGGCCCAGGCTGCAAGGAGGCGTGGCTGGGGCTGCATACTCCACAGACCGAGTGGGAGCCGGGGACAAGCAGAAGCCCCACCCCTTCCGAGTTGGTGGGGTGGAAGCTCCCCGGGTGCAGCCTGCAGCCACCCTGCCATGGCTACAGACCCAGGCATCTGTGCACTCTTGGGGGCCCAGGAAGGCCCCCTGCTACCCGCCCCCATCTCACCCCCATCAGAAATGCCTGCTTGCGCTGCCTGGCTTCTTTCCACTGTTGGTGCCCGCTCTGATCTCGGAGCAAAGTCGAGGCCAAGCCCTAGGCTGTCACAGCCCAGATGAGTGTGCACACACTGGGGGCAGTGCTGAATGCCTGACATGCCAGCCCCCTGGCACCTCGGCCCCCTCTGGACTTTGGGTACCAACAAGCACTGGAAGGAGGCTGAGGGGGGCTGAGGACAGTCTGTCACTGGTCTGCAGGCGCTGCCTGGCATGAACAGCTTGGGCGCCATGAATAGTGGTAGAAGGCAGACAGACTCCTGGGCAGAAGGGGGCTGGTCCCCAGTGAGTGAAGCCCCACCTTCAAACTGGGGAGGGCCTGAAGCCTGGGGGCTATGCCACCAGTCCCCGCAGACTGCAGGGGGAACTTATGGAGCTTTTCCCTGGGCCTGCCCATGGCCACCCATGAACCAATCAGCACACACTTCTTCCCCGGTAAGGCCCATGCAAGCCTCAGATTCAGATTCAGCCAGACTCCAGCAGAGGACAGAAAAGATGATGGGGAGATGACAGGCCGACCAGCTGCAGAAAGGAACTACCCTCTCTGCTGACAGCTGGACACTTATCAGGAGACCTGCCTGCAGAGAGGAACTACCCTCTCTGCTGAGAGCTGAAGAGACGATGGGCCAACCAGCTGCAGAGAGGAGCTAGCTTCTCTACCGAACACTGAACACTCCTTGGGACGACCTGCCCAGCAGAGAGGCGCTACCCTCCCTGCTGAGAGCTGAACACTCATCGAGACACCCTGGCTATGCAGAGGAGCTGCATACCCCAGGTCTACTGTGAGCTGTTCTATTGTTCAGTAAAGCTCCTCTTCGTCTTGCTCACGCTCCACTTGTCTGTGTACCTCATTCCTCCTGGACACAGGACGATAATCTGGGACCTGCCAAATGGCGGGGCTAAAAGAGCTGTAATACAGACAGGGCTGAAACACGCCCCTTGCTCGCCATGTTGTGAGTGACAAGGAGGAGAGAAGTGAGAAGGAGAGAAAGAGAGGAGCTGCAGCTCTTTGGGGAGCCTAGACCTGGGAGCTCCCCAAGCCAGGGCTGTGACTACCCGTATGGGGCTCTGAGGTTCCTGGAGTCTCCAAGCTTCTGGGCACCACCGTGTTCCCTGGTGCCAGCTGTGGAAGCTGCTTGTGGTGCAGCTGGCCCAGCCACAGCCTCGCAGAGAGCCGACGCCTGTGCCAGCACCTGGAGCTGCCCGCCCCATGGCAGCAGTCAGTGTATCTGACTGTGCACAGTGGCTGGACCCCACACTTGCTCACACACCCCTCACTGCTCCACACCTGACTCGCAGTCTCCCTCGAGGCGTGGGATCCAGGCTGGTAGCATGAGCCCAGCACAGCCTGCCAGGCTGAGTGGGTGGAATGAGCCCACCCACTGTTTGCTCAGCAGACCCGAGCAAAACTCACGCAGAGGCACCACTGGCCACAGAGTTTTCTGGCCAGAAAAGCGACACCCCAAAGTTCCCATAACAAAATATTGCCTCTCCCATCCAACCCAATTGGAATTTGCTAGTCTGAATATTTGGGTCATCCCAAATTATACGTTGAAATCCTAACCCCCAAGGTAAGGGCATCAGGAGGTGGGGCTCTGGCAGGTGAAGAAGTCCTGAGGCAAAGCTCTCATAAATGGGATTAGTGCCCTCATAAAAGAGACCTCAGAGCCTTCTCACCCTTTCTGCCATGCAAGGATACAGAGAGAGGACAGCCATCTATGAACGGAAAGCGGGTGCTCCCTAGATATCAAATGTGCCTGCACCTTGATCTTGGACTTCCTAGCCTCTGAACTGTGAGAAATAAATTTTTATTGTTTATAAGCCACCCAATCTATGGTATTTTGTTATAGTAGATGTACTAAGACAGAATCTAAGACAAAAATTTCACATGTGAGTCTGGCCCATTTCTAAATTCCAGCAAAATCCAAATGTCTGCTTGACCAGGCATTAAACAAAAAGTTCTGACTAGCAGTGCTCTTTTGGACGCTGGTGCTGACATTCAAGTTCAAATTCTTTCTCTTACAGCAGAAGCCCTGGAGTTTCTTTTAGTCACCTAAGTTGGTTGGAGTTTTGTGGTTGTTTCATTCTGTATTTATGGGTACTCATTGCAAGCCTATCATCTTAGAACAGAGACTCACCTGGTGCAACCCTCATCCTGCAGCCATTGGCCTTCCTGGTCTAACCTGGTCCACAACCATCTCTACTTCGAAATGCATTTTTAGTTCCCTTTAGTTCAGCACAAGAGGGATAGGTTGTGCACTGTCCAGTTGGACTACCTGTCCAGTGTTGTGAGACTCTAAATGGCATGGGGAGAGACTATATAGAAATATGAATAACAGGACAGGGTGGTGGCTCACGCCTGTAATCCCGGCACTTTGAGAGGCCAAGGCAGGTGGATCACTGGAGGTCAGGAGTTCGAGACCAGCCTGGCCAACATGGCAAAACCCCATCTCTACTAAAAATATAAAAATTAGCCTGATGTGGTGGACGTGCTTGTAATCCCAGCTACTCAGGAGGCTGAGACAGGAGAATCGATTGAACCCAGAAGGCGGAGGTTGCAGTGAGCTGAGATTGTGCCACTGTACTCCAGCCTGGGCAAAAGAGCAAGACTCCATCTCAAAAAAAAAAAAAAATAGAAATATGAGTAAGAGCTGACATTCACCGCTTCTAGCCAGGCACTGTGCTGGGTGTTCTGCATGCGTTATCTCAGAGGAGGAAACTGAGGCTTAAAGTGGATTAATAACTTGCCTTCAGTCACATAGCTAGTAGATTGAGATCTGGGTTGACTGCAGGTCTGACTGACTTCACTGTTTGAGCTTTTATGCCTATTCTTTACTGCCCTTTCAGTGAGTGCCAGGAAGTCTGGAGATAAGGGTTGTAGTAGCCCAGGAGGTTTCGGTGGAGGAAGGAGAAGTGGAATTGGATGTCGAGGATTGTGTTAGAAAGACAACTTGGATTGTACCAGGGAGGGGGTAGGACAGAAAAACAAGCAGAGCAGGCTCCCTTGCTTTTGTTGTCTCCATAGAACAGTAGAAAAGGTGAATTAGACCATTTTGTGGTTGACATTACCAATTAATTTTAAATTCAATGCCTGCTTTGTCGTTGAGCTTAATCTTAATTATAGCAGATCTCTTCGCATTTCTTTTCTTTGTGCAGATTTCACAGGCAGGGGTTTTAAGTGTATCAAAGAGCATCTGCACTGAGAGAAATTATTTATGTGGCATTAAAATAATTGGCCTAATTCTCTGAACCAACAAGTAAAATCTAATTCCTGTCTTAAAGGTAAAGAGTAATGTAATATGGGAAGAAAAACGTTCACTTAACTACCTCTCTTTTATTACTAGTACATGGTATAAAGTCCAGGAAACAGCTAAGATCAGCATATGTAGCTTGAACTTTGCATAGAGGTAGTGTCCTTGACTCATGGCTTAAGGCATATAAGTGTGCAAGATATTTCAATAACATGGAGGTAACAGTCTGAGAAACACATTTGAACTTAAATATTCTGCACATGACATCAGGATATACCACTGTCTTTTTTTATTCCGCTTTGTGCCTTTGTACCATCTCACTACGAAAGTGCTTCTTATAAAATATTATTTCTGGCCAGGCACAGTGGCTCACACCTGTAATCCTAGCACTCTGGGAGGCCGAGGCGGGTGGATCACTTGAGGCCAGGAGTTCGAAACCAGCCTGGCCAACATGGTGAAACCCCGTCTCTACTAAAAATACAAAAAAAAATAGCCGAGCATTGTGGTGGACATCTGTAATCCCAGCTACTAGGGACACTGAGGCAGGAGAATCGTTTGAGCCTGGGAGGCAGAGGCTGCAGTGAGCCGAGATCATGCCACTGTGCTCCAGCCTGGGCGACACAGCAAGACTCCATCTTAAAATATATATATGTATATATATATAAAATATATAAAAATATATAATATATGATATATAATATATAAAATATATATTAATATAAAATATATAAAAGTATACATTATATATAAAATTATATATTATAGTATATTATATATATAATAATGTATATAGAATATTATGTATTACATATATATATAATTTCTGAAAGAGCTGGACTTTGTTTCCAAGTCATTTAGTTTCTCCCAGTTTGTGGAATCTGTGTCCTTGGCTTTAAATCACATTCACAGTTTCAATCCTCTTGTCTTTTTTGCAGAAAGTAATTTTTCCAGAGATATATTTTAATCCATGTAAGGGTGAAATTACTTCACTTTTTTTTTTTTAGCATCTTCAAAAGAACTTTTTCTATTTCAGAAAAAAACTGAAGTCAAGTGACTTCCTCCTCTGTATATCTGGGCAACCCAGTCTCTCTGTCCCTTTATAAAAATAGGCATCATTTCTGGCAGTCATGTAATTTGTGTGGGACCAGGCCAACTTCAGCTCCAGCAGGCAGCCCTGATTGGTCAAGGCCACAATTGGGTAATCGAACCCACATGTCCACAGGATTTGGTTCAGGGATGAGCCAATCAGCACAAAGCTTTGAGCTGCTGTTGGCTGATTGTGGGAAACATACTTCCCTGTTGCATGGGAACAATGAAGCGTGTAAGCCTGATTGCAGTCAGCTCTTCTACAATCACCAGGAAATTAGCCCTAGAAGGCAAATAACATTTGTATAAAAGAGAAGAGAGGCGGAAAGAAATTGAGTCCTCACGTCATTGTAGCAATCAGTGTAGTCCACCGTACCAATGGACTCCCGGTTAGCTGTTAAATCCCTTATTGTTGATGAGTTTAAATTGGGTGTTCTGTTACTTACAGCCAAAAGCATTTTACCTGATGCACCCCACTACTGGGAAGTTGAGCTAAACACACAATACTACACTTCAAAATACAGTTTATCCAGTCTGAATGTCTAATAATAGAGTATTAGGTAATTTAAATTGCATATATTGATGGTATATTAGGATGGACTAGGCTGTTGTAATAATAGAAACTTAACTTTCATTCACATAATAATCTGAAGCAAGCGATCCTGATCGGCAGATGGCTCTGTTCCATATGATTCCATTGGTTTTTCAGAAACCCAGGGTTCTTCCGCCTTTTGGCTCCCACATCCCCTGAGGCCTTGTTATCACCCTCATTAAGCTGGCAGAAAGGGAAGAGGCAGGAAGGGGCACACCCCTGCTTCTTAAAAACCTTGGCCCAGAAATGGTACAAACCATATCCACTCTACCTTGGCTAAAACTCAGCCACACAGCCGCATCTAACTGAAAAGATCCCAGGAGGAAAAAGTGGACTTTGGATAATTAACTGCAGACAGGATGCTTTAGAAGCTTATTAAATCACAGGGGGAAACGCTAACAGAACAGTGTCTACAGTACCCTCCCAGCATTTTTTTTTCTTTTTGATACGGAGTCTTGCTCTGCCACCCAGGCTGGAGTGCAGTGGCATGATCTCGGCTCACTGCAGCCTCCGCCTCCCAGGTTCAAGCAATTCTCCTGCCTCAGCCTCCCAACCAGTTGAGATTACAGGCGTGAGCCACCACGCCCAGCTAATTTTTGTATTTTTAGCAGAGATGGGGTTTCACCATGTTGGCCAGGCTGGTCTCGAACTCCCGACTTCAGGTGATCTGCCCACCTTGGCCTCCCAAAGTGCTGGGATTACAGGCGTGAGCCACCCTGCCTGGTCCCTCCCAAGCATTTGTTTTGTTTTGTTTTGTTTTGTGTGTGTATGTGTGAGAGTCTCTCTCTGTCACCCAGGCTGGAGTGCAGTGGTGCAATATCTCGGCTCACTGCAACCTCTGTGTCCTGGGTTCAAGTGACTCTCCTGTCTCAGCCTCCTGAGTAGCTGGGATGACAGGCTCCTGCCACCATGCCTGACTAATTTTTGTATTTTGGGCAGAAATGGGATTTCACCATGTTGGCCAGGCTGGTCTCAAACTCCTGACCTCAAGTGACCCGCCCGCCTCGGCCTCCCAAAGTGCTAGGATTACAGGCATGAGCCACCGCGCCCGGCCCCCCTCCCAAGCTTTCTAAAGGCCCGTATCTATAAGCACATGAGCTCTTATCTCTTTCTGCTTCAGCCCTGAGACGAGCCTTTGTTTTGTTCTTCATCCTTGTCCGTCTTCTGGCACCTTCCTGATGTTCCTAGCAAGCAAATGTACTTTGCCATGCACTGGTAAACAATAAAGATTTTACTGGAGGTCTGGTGTGATGACAGAAATGTAATCGAGGTCTTCCATGGATATCTGTTCTTTCCTCCAAAGCTCTCTTCCTTTGCCAGCAACCTCACCTCACCTGTTTACTTTTCTCTGGTTGAATGCTTTCCTTCCAGCATGAACAGCCCTAAAAGTCTCATCGCCTTAGCAATTCGACTCTTACTCTTTGTTTCATGCCTGCTCAGCCAAAAAAACAAAAAAAAAAAACAGAAACAACAACAAAAAAACCCAGTATTAAATAAAAAACTAACGACATATCTTTTTCCTCCAGCATACCCCTCAGGGAACTTAGCATATAACTCACTGAACAAAAAGTTTTCTTCTGGGGGCAGAGTTGGGTGGGGGCTTCTTGCTAAGAAAATTGATTCTTGCCAGAAAAATTCATTTACACGGGAAAAAAGACTGAAAAGATATCCTAAAATGTTAACAGTATTTACCTCTAGGTAATTAAAGTTTTCTTTCTCTTGTATGTTCCTATACTTTAATTTTTGTTTCTGTGTTTTCCAAATGTTCTACAGTATATGATATATTTCTTTAATAATCTAAAAAATATTTAGTAAAGAAATTTATCTTTTGTTCAACATCACTAATCATTAGGGAAATGCAAATCAATATCACAACGAGATACCACTTCACACCCGTTAGGATGGATATTAAAAAAAAAAAAAAGAGGACAGGTGTGGTGGCTCATGCCTGTAATCCCAGCACTTTAGGAGGCCACGGTGGGTGGATCACAAGGTCAGGAGTTCGAAACCAGCCTAGACAACATGGTGAAACCCTGTCTCTACTAAAAATACAAAAAAATTAGCCGGGCGTAGTGGCAGGCACCTGTAATCCCAGCTATTTGGGAGGCTGTGGCAGGAGAATCGCTTGAACCGGGAGGCGGAGGTTGCAGTGAGCCAAGACACTGCACTCCAGCCTAAGCAACAGAGCAAGACTCCATTTCAAAAAAAAAAGAACAAGTGTTGGTGAGGGTATGGGGAAATTAGAATGTTTGTGCATTGTTGGTGGGTCTCTAAAATGGTACGGCCACCATGGGAAATGGTATGGTGATTCCTCAAAAAATTAAAGAGAGAATTACCAGAAATTCTACCTCCGGCTATGTACTCAAAATAATTGAAAGCAGAAATTTGAACAGATATTTTTATGCTCATATTCATAGCAGCAATAGCCAAAAGGTGGAAGCAATCCAGTGTCTGTTGACAGATGAATGGCTAAGTCAGATGTGGTATACATATACAAGGAATATGATTAAACCTTAAACAGGAAGGAAATTCTGACACATGCTACAACATGGATGAACCTTGTAGACATTATGCTAAGTGAAACAAGCCCATTGCAAAAGGGCAAATACGATTCCACTTATATGAGGTACTTAGAGTAGTCAAATTCATAGAGACAGAAAGTAGAATCGTGGCTGCCAGAGACTGGGTGGGAGGGAGGAAATAAAGAGTTATTGTTTAACGGATACTGAGTTTCAGTTGGGAAAGATAAAAACATTCTGGAGAGGGATGGTGGTGATGGTTGCACAACAATGTGAATGTACTTAATGCCACAGAATTGTACACATAAAAATAGTTAAAATGGTAAATTTTATGTTAACATATATTTTACTACAATTTTTCTAAAACACAAAATTTCTCTTTCCACAGGCAATTTTACCAGAAATTTTGACGTGGATAGCTTATGATCTCTTGGAAACCAGATATTTCCCTAGTTTGGGCTTTCCACCTACACAGTATTTCTTTTTAAATGAATTTGTAAATGACATAAGGAAAAATACTTATTACACTTATATTTACACAAGGCTCAGGGAATTAGTAAAAGATGGCTTTTTTTTCTCCAAGGATTTTTTAAGTGAGAAAGAGGCCAGGCATGGTGGCTCATGCCTTAATCCCAGCACTTTAAGAGGCCAAGGCGGGTGGATCATCTGAGGTCAGGAGTTCGAGACCAGCCTGGCCAACATGGTGAAACCCCATCTCTACTAAAAATACAAAAATTAGCCAGGTGTGGTGGTGGGCCCCTGTAATCCCAGCTAGTTGGGAGGCTGAGGCAGGAGACTTGCTTGAGCCTGGGAGGTGGAGGTTGCAGCAAGCCAAGATCGCCATTGCCTTCCAGCTTGGGTGACAAGAGCGAAACTCCATCTCAAAAAAAAAAAAAAAAAGAAAAGAAAGGAAGATAGGTAAGCAATTAACTATAATCTACAATGAAATAAAATCACGGACCAAGGGTAGAGGTAGAAGCAGTGAGTTCTGCCTGGGGTTTTGGGAAGGATCCCAGAGAAGGGTGTTTAAGGTCGACCTTAAAGAAGTCTTGGGAGTTTACTAATGGAGAAGAGAGGGTGAACATTAGAAAGTGGGATAAGGAGAGGTGAAGGGGACAGCATTGGGACATGAGGAAGCCAACTGACACCCACACATCTCATCCCCTGAGACCGCTGACCAGTCATAGGGCATCGAGGGACTTTGAGCATGACCAGCTGAGCACCTGCCTTGATGAGGCAGTGCTGTCTTTACTGGGGAGATGACCCAGGAAATGAGCTGAACTCAGAAAGCAAAGTCAAAGCCAGCCATGTGTCAGGGCCAGAGTCGAGACCTTGGCTGGCTCAGTGGTGTGACTCTAGAGCAATACAGAGTATGCAGGAGCTTCCTGTGCAAACAAGGAAATGGCCTCCTGCATGTTGGTGCCTGATGATGTGCAGCTGTGGGCTTCACATTCTGACAGTGAAAGGAATAGAAGCTTTTAAAGTTAAATAGAAGCTTTTGTAATGTTTCTTGTCAGCACCTTGGACCTGGCCAATCTGCAACCCATGTCTTCCCCCAGTATCCACACTCACGGACTTATCACTAGATGGTGGCACTCAGATGGTGCACAGCTGTACAACTATCACCCCAGCACAGGTAGGAAGGAGAACAGAGCATGCTTGTGATCTGGAAGTTCATGGGTGCTGCGTCAGTCATTCTGCATCGTGATCAGCTTGCAAAGAGGAGACAGAGGCCATGTAGAATTATAAGTCTTGGACCTGGCGGATCATCAAGGTTAACTCATTCGGCAGCTTATAGTCCATCAGTTGGGTCATTTTTATCATGTGGCTGTTTCTTCTCTTTGAAGTCTCTGTCATGTGTTGACATGACACATGTGTTGGAATGATTAAGTGGCTCAATGGAAGCACTTTTCTCTGTTCACTAAAGGAAGGTCCCTGCCTCTGTTGGGTATTTCTGCTCCAGGCAACCACAAAGATGGCCTTTGAGGCTCCTCTCCACATCCCCAGGCACCCTAAGAGAACACTTAATCCTGCTCCCAAAGCCACAATGTCTAAGATCAGTGAACATTCACACCCATCTCTTATCTGGCTGGGTCACAAAGTTTAGGGGACAGGCTATCTGAAGAATCCCACAAACCTACCCTTTCTTGTTTTCCAAGTTCCCAGGATCCAATCACCTCCTCAGGGTCAGGCCCTGGCATGCTCTTACTCACAAAGAACAAAAACTTCTATACCTTACCCTTTCCTTTCTTGGAAGCCTCCTTAATTCCCCCAGGTGGGCCTGATTCACAAATAGCTGGAAATTCCCTGCCTGGGGTCAAGGCACCCAGGTCTGGGAACACAAAGCCCTGGCTGCCTTTCCTGGAAGGGAAAGGGGAAAATTATCTTTCCATTGTTTTTGCTGACAGGTCACAGTAGCAAAAGAGATAAGCTACAATGAATTTCTCAGCATTTCACCTTGTGGTGCATTGAGAGGTTCTCACTGGCTGATGCCTGGAGACAGGTGCACTGACCATATTCATCTGATACCATGATGTCAGGTGGAGCCTTTCAATCCACTCATGGGTCTTCCTTTGCTCCCTAGGGTGTAACTCTTGGACATTTTGGGGTGGAACCTGGATCGCTGCTTAATTTCCTTAAATGGATATCCAATGCTACTCCCAGCTCCACCTCACCCTACGTCTGTTTCCTGTCTACTCCCAGTTATTCTCCCGCATCCCCAGGCACAAAGCCCCAAAGGGTCTGATGTGATTTTTGGGTAGAGTCATATTGATGCAGCAGGACCTAACCCTGGCAAAGCAGGGCTTGAGGTTTAGAAATTTGAGCTATGAACCCTCCTTACTTTCCTGCGGTTCTAAAACTACTTTGGAACTAGTAATCCTGGCATGTCAGACCCGGAGGAGCACTGTCATTTGTGAACAAGCCAGCTGTCCCCAGGCCCAGGTCAAGAAAGCCTGTGATCTGATGGCCTAGCCTCAGCTATAGAGATAAGGCCCTTTTCTTCTGTGCTTTGGAATGATTAAGTGGCTCAATGGGAGCACTTTTCTCTGTTCACTAAAGGAAGGGCAGTGTTGGTTGGTTTTTTCTAGAGTGTTCTTTAAGGAGGCTCTCCACCTACCAGAGTCTGTAAATTCTATTTTCCATCTTGACAGAGTTCCTAGTGAAGCTGAAGCCTGTCTTCTCTCTCATGTCCAGATTCAGGGACTATACATTGGCCCAAGTTCTTTACATTAGAAGATTTTGGGACCTCTCTTTATGCTTCCTTGTCCAGCCTCTCCCTGCAGTCTTAGAGGCTGAATCCAGTCTCATGTCTGGTGTCTGTGCTGAATGTCAGTGGTTTTAAGGCCTCTTCTGCATATCAGCTCTGGCCCTCCTCACCCAGCTTTCCTTGGTCTGTAAGTCATATCCTTTAACCTCCACCTGGGTGTAGCCCCCAGAGTTGGAGGGCATTTTGCCATGGCTGCTGCAGCCTGTGTGCAGGAACAGATACAGCATCTGATGATCTGATTTATGTTTTCCAGATTTATCGCCTCACTCGCATACTCAGGCCAGTTGATATTTTAGGCACGTGAATCACAGTGTCTGGCATGGCTTCCTCTATAGCACAGCTCCGGCAGCACACATAATGAAGTTGGGAGGGGGGAGAGTTCAACTTATCAGGGAGGAAAATTTGTGTCAGTAACAAGTCTGCCTGGCAACGGCACTAAAAGAGAGATAGCAGGTCCCAACATCAGAGCCAAAATCTTCACACTAGTAGAGTAGCATCACCCTGAGCAATTTTCCTACTTGGGTTGCTGCCTTCTCTCGCTTTTCCCACCCCCAAAAAAGGAAAATAAGCATGTCATACATGCATTCTCCAAAGGATATCCCCTAACCTGCCACTGAACAGGGAGAGGGTGATGAGCCGAAATGTCACCAGGCTGTGGCTATCCATTGATGTGTTATGAATGAATAATAAGAATTAAGCTTCTGCAGTGGAATTATGGGCACTGAAAGAAGTTGCAATGGGCAGAGCTAATTGACCCTCTGCCATTCAGTGTAGGATTCTGCTGGGGGAATGGGTCTCAAGACTAGGAGATAGGAAGATATTCCTTTATTTTTTCTGGCTCCCCTAAGCATGCTCTACTATTATTATTATTATTATTATTTTGGATCTCGGCTCACTGCAACCTTTGTCTCCTGGGTTCAAGTGATTCTCCTGCCTCAGCCTACTGAGTAGCTGGGACTACAGGCGTGCACCACCACGCCCAGTAAATTTTTGTATTTTTAGTAGAGATGAGGTTTCACCATGTTGGCCAGGATGGTCTTGATCTCTTGACCTCATGATCTGCTCGCCTCAAGGGACTATAGGTGTGAGCCACCATGCCTGACCAATTATTAAATAAAATATAGCGTTTCCTATTTCTCAATAAATCTATTCAGAATTGAGAAAGAAAGCAGAAGAAGAACTGATCTGGACATCTGAACACTTTGGGGGTGACCTCAAGAGCAGTCATTGTGTCTTTACGTCTGGATCTCAATGTCCAGGGCAGTCACAGGCACAAAGTAGAAACTGAATGCAAGTGTGCTGAACTGACCTGGCCTCAGCTCCATCCTTTGGATGGTCTCTTTACTCCTCCAGGCACCCTTTCACCATCTGAAGAATGAACCAATGATCTCTTCGAGATCTTCCCAGATCTGACATTCTAGGCTTTCAAAGTCAAAACTAGTTTTAAAATCCTAAGAAAACAGAATTTTAAAAAATTTCCCATAAATGTTTCTATCTCAAATGCTTGATCGTTGGGCTCTGCTTTATCATCAAAATGTGTGCATACAAGTCTTCAGGCTTAAATGTTCCCATGAATACATCAGTCAGTGGTATCTGGGATACATTTACATTTTTAGCATTGGTGTAATTCTATTTGGTTTTATGCCACAGGAAGTTCAAGCCTGATTCAATTAAGGAGTTTCATAAAATGAGTTTTTAGAAGGAAAAGACAATGCATTGCACATGTTATACCACTGTACTTTGCATTGTTATCCAATCAGGTGTGTTAAGGGTGACTTTTGCTTCAGTCCAAGAATCTGTTAGCAATCCACAAAGTGGAATATTTTACTCTCTTATTTGGAAGCACGGAATTTAAGAGCTGGAAGGTAGGCAGGCATCTCCTACTAAAACAAGGGCAGGGAGACTTTTTGTACATTTTTGCATACCTCTCAGCTCCTAATGTAGTTCTCATATAAATACCAAAATACCTAAAATATCTAATACCAAACAGAAGGAAGCCTGGTTTCTAAGCCTGGGGATGAGAAGGTGGTCAGCAGCATAAAACAGAGTGTGTCCTTTGAGAGTGTGTCTCTTTGCATCAAAAATATCCAGAGCAAGATTTAAATTTCTGTCTGTCAGAGAAGGGGCAGAGACAACTGTGCAGAACTCCGCAGAGGGAGAAACTCTTCCTAGGTAACAGCTGCTGCTGGCTTTTTTCATAAAGTGCACACGCAAGAGGAGCAACCCTCTTGGGAAGCAGAGTTGATGACAACTCAGCACTTAAGGGAGGGAACTTAGAGCCAGTGCAGACAGAGTCCCAGCAACTCCAGCAACTGGATAAAACCTCTGGACTGAGCAAGCAGATGTGCTAGCAGTATAGCCCAGAAGAGGAACCCCAGCAAAAAAGGATTAGAAGCAAAGATCCTGAGATGACCCAGAAAGGAATCAAGGGGATAATACGGAGGTAGGAAATGGGAGGGAAAATCCTAGGGACATTACCGAAATCATGGGAAGGCAGTAGAATCTTCAGTCCCTGGGTCTTAACCAATGGGAAGTTAAAGCCGAAATAGAAAAGGCAGGACTCAAAGTCAAACCCGAGGAAGAGAGAGAGTTGAATACTGGGTAATGGAGAAAACGTTTAAAGCTGGGAGAATTGAGAATAGAGAACACTAAAGGCAGCAAATTCAGAAGACAGTGAGTCCTAAATTTCTAGAGTTTTTATTATATGATACTTGACCATACCTGGCTGGGGTGACTGTTTAAAGGAAATACATAGTAGTTTAGAAAAGACAACAAAATAAGAAGATCCAAAAATGATCAGGACAGAACTATCTCCCTTACACAATGTCCTTGGATATTAGAAGTGAATATAAGAACCACAGCCTGAAGGCCCAGCAGAAAAGAGTTTGAACCATAGGAGTTTGAATACATTATCCATACATTGTAGGAACATTTACTATTTCATAAAAGCAGAAGTTAGGTGAGAGAGGGCAATTCCAGGGTTATTTAAATAAGGGGCCAATGCCGACAACAAGGACCTGGATTCTTCACATCTATCCCCTTTCCTATCCATAGAGTGGTGTCCTCTTAGGATGGCTCTCCTCATGGCTTCTGTGGGAAACAGAGAAATCCCTTCACTTGTGTAACTTCTTAAGAGTAAGGAATCCCTTCCCGGAGAGCCTCTTGCAAGTTTCCCTTACATCTTTTCAGCCAGAAGTGCCTTACTCTCCCATGCAAAGCAGTCCCTTGGAAAGGGAAACGAGGTCAACAGGTATGAGGGACTGATAAAGGTCTCTTCTGGGGGGGTTCTTCCACCAAAGCACACAGCCATTCAGATGGGGGTGAACAGAATCAAGATTCACCTTGCAAAGAAGAAGGAATGAAGACTCAACTGCACATGGAATTGCTCTGGTTAATGGCGACTGGATGTGGGTGGGAAGCATCCCTGAGTCAGGGTGGTCTCAACCTCCCCTTTGGCTCTCTGCCCTCCTTCTGTTGGGGAGGACTAACTGAGGTCAAGAGAAGTGAGGTAACATACCCACTTGTTGTCTCAGACAGCAAGAGACAGCCCTCAAACCTCACCACCCTCATTCAGTTCAATGCACTTTCCACCACAACATCCTGTTTTCTCCTGGTAACATTTTAAATCACCTTTGTTGAGGCTCAAGGCAGGGCAAACATTTGATATGATATTAGAAGACGTATCCACCATGGCCATAATGAGGTGCAGCCACTTTGGTGGAAACAGCAGGGAGTTCAGAATCAGCTCTGGTTTGACTGTTGACTCCCTTTTCTAGCTGAGGGGCACGGGGCAGCTACTTGCTTTCTCTAGGCCCATCTCCGCCACCCTTCCTTTGGCATGTGAGTTCATTCAAAGGAGGCAGTGCTGTGAGGGATGCTGATATGGTTTGGTTCTGTGTCCCCGCCCAAATCTCAAGTTGAATTGTAATTTCCAGTGTTGGAGGAGGGGCCTGGCGGGAGGTGACTAGATCATGGACGAACTTCCCCCTTGCTGTTCTTGTGATAGTGAGTGAGTTCTCACGAGACCTGGTTGTTTAAAAGTGTGTAGCTCCTCCCCATTCACTCTCTTCTTCCTGCTCCAGCCCTGTAAGATGTGCCTGCTTCCCTTTCACCTTCTGCCAGGATTGTGAGTTTCCTGAGGCCTCCCCAGCCATGCTTCCTGTACAGCCTGCAGAACCATGAGCCAATTAAACCTCTTTTCTTTATAAGTTACCCAGTCTCAGGTATTTCTTTATAGCAGTGCACGAATGGACTAACACAGATATCATGGCAATAAATGGGGCATTCTGTAAGTCCATGAAAAATGGTTCTGGCCTAGGGGCTATGGACATGGAGATGTGGAAAACAAATACCCCTATTTTTCTGTCCTGTCATTCTCTGACCTCCATTACTGTCTCCCATCCTTGGCCAAACCCAACAGGAAGCTGAAGAGAAAGATAAGGGCAGGGAGTGGGTGAGGGGAGGGTTAGTATGGGCAAAAGAAAATAAGCAAAAGGGTTGTTGTGTGTTCCTGGTATATACTAGATGTATGACTATACATGGCTATTATTTTTGTTGTTTTTCATTTGTTTTGTTTTTTAAATAGAGATGGGGTCTCACTATGTTGCCCAGGCTGGTCTCAAACTCTTGGGCTCAAGCGATTCTCCTGCCTTGGCCTCCCAAAATGCTGGGATTACAGGAGGGAGCCACCATGCCAGGACTTTTTGTTGTTTTCTTTTTATTTTTAGAATCCTGAAGTCAAGTTCTGGACAAAAGAAAAGTCAAAGTTTGCAGAGATAAGAAACAAGGTTGGCACACTAGACTGTGTATTGGGGACCACGGCTCCCAGTCCTCCTGCTCCTCGGCTCTCTCACTGTCCTGCCTGTGTCAGTGCCTCATGGGCCCCAGTCTCTTCATCCCCAATGAGTCTCTCCACTCTAACTAAACTGGCCTGTCAGGGCAAGTCTGATAAGAGCTGTGGTAATGACAGCATAGAAGACTATGTGTCTCCTGCTATGATGACAACATCCTTAGAGCGTGGCTCTTCAGTCATTTTTCCTGATGTGATGGTGATTCCAGCTGACCAGTCACTATAGCCATGCCCTCTTTCCTGTACTCATCAATGACCAGCAAGAGCTCAAGGCACCATTCCACTCTAAACACAAGAGCCAAACTTCTGCAGTCCATACAAGCATCTCCTAGCTCAGAGATGAGTCAGTGTGCAGCAAGAGTAAATGAGTTACAGATAGGATCTAAGTGTGGACCCCTCTCCCATCTCTCATATCTCTCATTCCTACTCATGTCTTACTTCTGTTTCCCCCACTGCCCCAGATATTCACTGTATTAGTTCATTCTTGCACTGCTATAAAGAAATACCTGAGACAGGGTAATTTACAAAGAAAAGAGTTTTAATTGGCTCATCGTTCTGCAGGCTGTACAGGAAGTATGATGCTGGCATCTGCTTGGCTTCTGGGGAGGCCTCAGGAAACTTGCAATCATGGTGGAAGGTGAAGGAGGAGCAGGCACTTCACATGGCCAGAGCAGGAGGAAGAGAAGAAAGGGAGGTGTCACACTTTTAAACAACCAGATCTCAGAAGAACTCACTATCACAACAACAGCACCATAGGGGAAATCTGCCCCCACGATCCAAGCACCTCCCACCAGGCCCCACCTTCAACATTGAGGATTACAACTGAACATGATATTTGGGTGGGGACACAGATCCAAACCATGTCATTCAGCCTCCTCAATTTCTCCTTACCCTAGAGTCATGAACTCTAAGGTCGCCACCTGTGGATTCAGAGAGAATGAATCAGCACCCCTGACTAGATATCCCAGCCCCTGAGGATGGAGCATAATTCCCCAACCCCAGAAGAAAGTCAGTTTATTTTCTAAAGCAGATCAGCTTTCCTCACTCCTGATTTACTTGGGATAGTAACTGGATATGACCCCCTGTTTTGATTAAGACATTGGGTGTTGGTTTCTGGTTGTTTATTCCACAAATTACCCTCTTCTGGAGGCTTGACCCATCGTAGGCACGCCAGATACTGACCAATCTGTTCTAATGGAACTAATACTCATAAATTCTCTCCCTTTCCAGCTCTTACCCAACTGTTGAATGAGCCAGAGAAAAAGTATTTTAATTGGATTCCTGATTTGATAAGATTTCATGTGTTCCCTTTGAACACATAAAGAACTTCCTCTACTTCCTCTCCCCCTGCTTTCCCACCTTGTACCAAAAAAAAAAAAAAAAAAAAAAAAGAAAGAAAGAAAAGGAAATCATTTTGGAGGAGGGGGTCAGGAGAAGGAGACTGTTCTTTCAACCAGAAATGTCTCAGCACCTGTGAGTTAATTTAGAAATGTATAGGTAATTTCAGAGAGGAGAAGACTTAGTACAAATTATATTTCTTCTAAAAGCAACAATTGCTTTTATTTAATGGATATGAGGAAGAACTTTTTGTTATCTGTGCCTGGAGTTATTTGCTTCAATTATCTTGCTGGTTTTCAATTGTCCCTCCTCCTCCTCCTTTGAAAGAACATTGAAAAAGGAAACCTAGTTCTCTCCTAATGTGTCAGATGCCTGTAATGTCACAAAAGAAAGGCATCTAAAAACTGTTCCTCTGTGGGAGTGGATATAGGATCCTTGCTCAAATAAGCTTATTGGGTGCTAGCATCACACCTGAAAAGGCACAGGCTTGAGCATCACACCTTTAGAGAAGTGGTTCTCAACCCAATTTGCACATTTAAATCACCTGGGGAGTGTGTGCATGTAGACACACACACACACGCACACACTTATTTCCTGGGCCCCACTCTAGAGAATCTAATTCAATTAGTCTGAAGTAGGGCCCAGGCATTGGTAGGTTTTTTGTTTGTGTGTTTGTTTTTGAGACGGAGTCTCACTCTGTCACCCAGGCTGGAGTGCAGTGGCGTGATCTCGGCTCACTGCAACCTCCGCCTCCTGGGTTCAAGTGATTCTCCTGCCTCAGCCTCCAAAGTAGCTGGGACCACTGGCATGTGCCACCACACCCAGGTAGGTTTTTTTTTTTTTTTTTTTTTTTCATATTTTAGTAGAGATGGGGTCTCTCCATGTTGGCCAGGCTGGCCTTAAGTGATCCACTCACCTCTGCCTCCCAAAGTGCTAAGATTACAGGTGTGAGCCACCATGCCCAGCCTCTAGTGATTCTTATGTGCATCCAGATTGAGAAACGCTGCTTAGAGCTTCAAGAAGTTTGCCCATACTTATCTTCATTACCCTGTGACCCAGTTAATTTTCTTCTGAAATTCAAAAGGGGATCCTTGAAGCTAGTTGGCTATTTGCAGCAGATGACACTCAGCTGCAAAGAAAAAAGGAAATGCAAAGAATAAAGAAAATGAAACCTGTAAGGGCCAAAGTTCTTAGATGCAAAATGTTCCAATCAGAACAATGGGTGAACTGCAGTCTGGGCACGCTGGTTCACGCCTGTAATTCCAGCACTTTGGGAGGCCAAGGCAGGTGGATCACTTGAGGTCAGGAGTTCGAGGCCAGCCTGGCCAACATGGTGAAACCACATCTCTACTAAAAATACAAAAATTAGATGGGCACTGTGATGGGTGCCTGTAATCCCAGCTACTTGGAAGGCTGAGGCAGGAGAATCACTTGAGCCCAGGAGGTGGAGGCTGCAGTGAGCCAAGATCAAGCCATTGCACTCCAGCCTGGGTGATAGAGCATGACTCCATCTCAAAAACAAAAAAACAAAAAAAGAAAGGACGTTAGGTGGGGGAACTGTGATGATGTGATGCTGCTTCCTCTCTCTTATCCTCTACACACACACACGAGAATGCTCATGTCGGCACACATGCTGCACGTGCACACACACACACACACACACACACACACAGAGTGACATGATACAGCTCTACACACAAACTCCAGATTTGTCCCACCTGGCACAAAGCTCTGAAGCAGTTGACGTCTGTTTGTCAAAATGGTCTTCTTGCACTTACTGGGCTACAGGTGGCCTCAATGCAGCAAAAGGTTGTATTTCATCTTAAGTTACTCGTTTGGAATTCCAATATGTGTTTTCGTAAATAAATGGTGTAATCATGGTGATAAATTTCCATAGTACAACTGAAGTACACAATGTATTCTAGAATAATTACGGTGGAGTTAGAGCACTAACAACATAGGTTCGCCTCACTGGATTCCTATGACACCCAGGTATTCTGTACAATAACCATTGCAGAGGCAGGAAGAGTGACATGCATGTGGCACTACTACTGAATGGCAGTAATAGAGGGCAAGGGAAAGGCATGAACAAGCTCAAGGGTGAGAGCTGAGTGAGGCTTTGTAGACCAAAGATAGGAAGCATAAGAGCTGAGTTTTAAGATCCAGGTTATAGAATGGGTTTCTGTGACTGGGGTGAGATAAGATGGGGGCTGCCTGTTTAGGAGATGATAAACATATACCAGGGGATATTTGGAGATCTTAGTGAACCTCCAAATTTATAATGGGGAGCTGTCTGTGGAGGCTCCTAACTGTCTTCCAAGTCACATGTCCATAGAGAGTTTTATCTGATTTTTGTGCAGATCCTGGTATCCCTGGACTGTGTTTTTCAATTTAAAGAGAAAGTTTAATCTCAAATGTCATTTTTCACAAAGAGATAAAGTGTTTATTACCAGGAAGTGGTGAAGACTGCAGTGAACTAGAAGAAGATACCCCGCTTAAAAAGGGTAATCATTGCTCAATTCTAGCCAAAGGCTGCCAAGATGGGCTGCATGCCCAGTTCTCTAATTTTTTTCCTAAGACAAGCCAGAAATATAGATCTTAATATTTTATTTTTATTTTATCCTGGAAGTCCTAGCTAATGCAATAGGACAAGAAAAGGAAATAATGCAGCACTATTCACAATAGCCAAGATTTGAAAGCAATCTGTGTCCATTAATAGACAAATAAAAAAAGAAAATGTGGTACATATACACAATGGAGTACTATTCAGCCATAATAAAGAATGAGATCTTGTCATTTGCAACAACATGGGTGGAACTGGAGGTCAGTATGTTAAGCGAAATAAGCCAGGCACAGAAAGGCAAACATGGCATGTTCTCAAGTATCTGTGGGAGCTAAAAATGGAAACAATTGAACTCATGAGGATAGAGAGTAGAAGGATGGTTACCAGAGGCTGGGAAGGGTGGTGGGGGGTGGGGATGGTTAATGGGTCCAAAAAAATAGTTAGAAAGAATAAATAAAACCTAATATTTGTTAGCATAATGGGGTGACTATAGTAAAAAATAATTTAATTGTTCATTTAAAAATAACTAAAAGAAGGCCGGGTGCGGTGGCTCACACCTGTAATCCCAGCACTTTGGGAGGCCGAGAAGGGCAGATCACGAGGTCAGGAGATCGAGACCATCCTGGCTAACATTGTGAAACCCTGTCTCTACTAAAAATACAAAAAATTAGCCAGGTGTGGTGGCGGGTGCCTGTAGTCCCAGCTACAGGGAGGCTGAGGCAGGAGAATGGCATGAACCCGGGAGGCAGAGCTTGCAGTGAACTGATATCACATCACTGCACTCCAACCTGGGCAACAGAGGAGACTCCGTCTCAAAAAAAAAAACAAAAAAACCCCAAAAACTAAAAGTATAATTGCATTGTTTAAAACACAAAAGATAAATGCTTGAGGGGATGGTTACTCTATTTACCTTGATGTGCTTATTACACATTGCATGGCTGCATCAAAGTATCCCATGTAACTCATAAATATATACACCTACTATGTACCCACAAAACTTAAAAAAAATTTTAAAACAAAACAAAATGTATACAGATTGGGAAGAAATAAATAAAACTGTTTACAGATTACATGTTAACTTGCCTATGTAGAAAATTCAAAAAATTTCCTGAGGCCGGGTTTGGTGGCTCACGCCTGTAATCCCAGCACTTTGGGAGGCCGAGGCGGGTGGATCATGAGGTCAGGAGATCCAGACCATCCTGACCAACACGGTGAAACCCCGTCTCTACTAAAAATACAAAAACAAAATTAGCTGGGCATGGTGGCGGGCACCTGTAATCCCAGCTACTCGGGAGGCTGAGGCAGGAGAATGATGTGAACCTGGGAGGCGGAGCTTGCAGTGAGCCGAGATCGCGCCACTGCACTCCAGCCTGGGCGATAGAGCAAGACTCCGTCTCAAAAAAAAAAAAAAATTTCCTGAAATGAATAAATAATTATAACGAGGTTGCAAGACATAAGGTTAATATACAGAAGTCAATTGCTTTCTTATTTGCCAGCAATGAACAACTGGAATTTGAAATTGAAAACACAATACCATTTACATTAGTGCCAAAAAAAGAAATACTTAGGTATAAAACTAACAAAATATGTATAAGACTAGCAAAATATGTATAAGAGCTATATGAGAAAAACTATAAAATTCTGATGAAAGAAATCAATTAAGATATAAATAAATGGATAGATATTTGATGTTCATGGATAGAAAAACTCATTATTGTTAAGATATCAGTTCTTCCCAACCTGATATATATTGTGTTGTGATTCAACACAATCCCAATCAAAATTCCAGCAAGTTATTTTAAACTGATTCTAAAATTTATATGAAAAGGCAAATGACCTAGAACAGCTAACATAATATAAAAGAAGAACAGGCTAGGTGTGGTAGCCTGTGATCCCAACACCTGTGATCCCAACACTTTGGGAAGTTGAGGCAGAAATACATTTGAGGCCAGGAGTTCAAGATCAGCCTGAGCAACATAGCAAGAACCCATCTCTACAAAACTGGTTTTAAAAAATTAGTTGGGTGTGGTGGTGTGTGCCTATAGTCCTAGCTACTTGAGAGGCTGAGGTGGGAAGATTGCCTGATAGCCCGGGTGACAGAGCAAAACGCTATCGCAAACAAACAAACAAACAAACAAAAACCAACAACAACAAAGCCAGAAGGCTAACACTACTTAACTTCAAGGCTTACTATAAAGCTACAATAATCAAGACAGTGTGATACCAGTAGAAAAATAGAAAAATAGATCAGTGGAACAGAGCCTAAAACTATATCCATAAAAATTTAGTCAAGTGATCTTTGACAAAAGAGTAAAGGCAATTCAATGGAGCAAGGATAGTCTATTCAAAAAATGGTGCTGAAACAACTGAATGTGTACATGCAAAACAAAACATAAAACAAGCATAGACACAGATCTTACACCTTTCACAAATATTAACTCACAGTAGATCACAGAACTAAATGTAAAACACATAACTATAAAAGTTTTAGAAGATAATATAGAAGAAAATCCAAATGACCTTGGGCTTGGTGATGACTTTTTAGATACAACACCAAAAGCATAATCCATGAAAGAAAAAAAATGATCAATTGAACTTTATTAAATTAAAAACTTACGTTCTTTGAAAGATATTGTTAAGAAAATGAAAAAGACAAGCTGTAGACTAGAAGAAAATATTTGCAAAATACATATCTGATATAGGATTTGTAATCCAAAATTTACGAAGAACTTTTAGAACTTGACAATAAGAAAATGAACAACTTCATTTTAAAATCTCAGCAAAAGATCTGAACAGCTACTTCATCAAAGATTATATACAGATGGCAATTAAGCATATGAAAAAGGCTCATATGCCTTTTGGTATTGTCCAAAACACAGTGTTTTTGGTATTGTCCAAAACACTGACAATACCAAATGCTGGCCAAGATGTGGAACAACAGGAACTCTCATTTATTGATGTTGGGAATGCAAAATGACACAGCCATTTTGAAAGACAGTTTGACAGTTCCTTAAAAAACTAAACATTGACTTACCATATTGAGAGGTGACAGCGTGCTGGCCGTCCTCACAGCCCTCGCTTGCTCTCGGCGCCTCCTCTGCCTGGGCTCCCACTTTGGCGGCACTTGAGGAGCCCTTCAGCCCACCACTGCGCTGTGGGAGCCCCTTTCTGGGCTGGCCAAGGCCGGAGCCCGCTCCCTCAGCTTGCAGGGAGGTGTGGAGGGAGAGGCGCGAGCGGGAACTGGGGCTGCGCGCGGCACTTGCGGGCCAGCTGGAGTTCCGGGTGGGCGTGGGCTTGGCGGGCCCTGTGCTCGGAGCAGCCGGCCGGCCCTGCCGGCCCCAGGCAATGAGGGGCTTAGCACCCGGGCCAGTGGCTGCGGAGGGTGTACTGGGTCCCCCAGCAGTGCCAGCCCACCGGCGCTGCGCTCGATTTCTTGCCTGGCCTTAGCTGCCTTCCCGCGGGGTAGGGCTTGGGACCTGCAGCCGGCCATGCCTGAGCCTCCCACCCGCTCCGTGGGCTCCTGTGCGGCCGGAGCCTCCTCGACAAGCATCACCCCCTGCTCCACGGCGCCCAGTCCCATCGACCACCCAAGGGCTGAGGAGTGTGGGCGCACCGTGTGAGAGTGGCAGGCAGCTCCATCTGCAGCCCCAGTGCAGGATCCACTGGGTGAAGCCAGCTGGGCTCCTGAGTCTGGTGGGGAGGTGGAGAACCTTTATGTCTAGCTCAGGGATTGTAAATACAGCAATCGGCACTCTGTCTCTAGCTCAAGGTTTGTAAACACACCAATCAGCACCCTGTGTCTAGCTCAGGGTTTGTGAATGCACCAATCCACACTCTGTATCTAGCTACTCTGGTGGGGACTTGGAAAACCTTTGTGTGGACACTTTATATCTAGCTACTCTGGTGGGGATGTGGAGAACCTTTGTGTCTAGCTCAGGGATTGTAAACGCACCAATCAGCACCCTGTCAAAACAAACCACTCGGCTCTCTGTAAAATGGACCAATCAGCAGGATGTGGATGGGGCCACATAAGAGAATAAAAGCAGGCTGCCCCAGCCAGCAGTGGTAACCCGCTTGGGTCCCCTTCCACACTATGGAAGCTTTGTTCTTTCGCTCTTTGCAATAAATCTTGCTACTACTCACTTTTTGGGTCCACACTGCTTTTATGAGCTGTAACACTCACCGTGAAGTTCTGCAGCTTCACTCCTGAAGCCAGCGAGACCACGAGCCCACCGGGAAGAAGGAACAACTCCAGACTCGCCGCCTTAAGAGCTGTGACACTCACCGCGAAGGTCTGCAGCTTCACTCCTGAGCCAGCGAGACCACGAACCCACCAGAAGGAAGAAACTCCGAACACATCCGAACATCAGAAGGAACAAACTCCAGACGCGCCACCTTAAGAGCTGTAACACTCACCGCGAGGGTCGGCAGCTTCATTCTTGAAGTCAGTGAGACTAAGAACCCACCAATTCCGGACACAATATGATCCAGCAAGCAACACCTAGATGTTTCTCCAAAGGAAGTTAAAACATTATGTCCACACAAAAACCTAAACACAAATGCTGTAGCAGCTTTATTCTTTTGTTTTTTGTTTTTTGTTTTTTTTCAGATAGGGTTTAAATCTCACCCAGGCTGGAGTGCAGTAGCTTAATCATGGCTCAGTGTGGCCTCAACCTCCCCAGGCTCAGGTGAGCCTCCCACCTCAGCCCCCCAGGTAGCTAGCTGAGATTACAGGTGAGCACCACCACACCAGCTAATTTTTTTATTTTTTTGTAGAGATGGAGTTTTGCCATGTTGCCCAGGCTGGTCTTGAAGCAGCTTTATTCTTAGCTGCCCAAAACTAGAAACAACCAAAATGTCCTTAAATAGGTGAACGATAAACTGTGTTACAGCTATACAATGGAATATTATTCAACAATAGAAAGAAATGAGCTATTCAGCCCCACAAAGACAAGGAGGAAGCTTAAATGCATATTGTTAAGTGAACGAAGCCAATCTAAAAAGCCTACATACTTTATGATTCCAACTTCATAACTTTCAAGGAAAGACAAAAATATAGAGACAGTACAAAGATCAGGAAAAGGCAAAACTATAGAGACAGGGATTCTGGGGCAGGGAGGAAGGGCTGAACAGGCAGAGCATAGAGCATTCTTAGCGCAGTGAAACTATTCCGTATGATGCTGTAATGGTGGGTCCGTGACATTTTGCATTTGTGAAAACCCATAGAATATACAACACAAAGAGTGAATGCTAAGGTAAACTGTGGATTAGTTAATGCAAATGTATCCCAAAAATGTTGATAACTGGCCGGGCGCGGTGGCTCACACCTGTAATCCCAGCACTTTGGGAGGCTGAGGTGGGCGGGTCACCTGAGGTCAGGAGTTCGAGACCAGCCTGACCAACATGGAGAAACCCCATCTCTACTAAAAAAAAATACAAAATTAGCCAGGCATGGTGGTGCATGCCTGTAGTCCCAGCTACTTGGGAGGCTGAGGCAGGAGAATCGCTTGAACATGGGAGGCGGAGGTTGTGGTGAGCCAAGATCACACCATTGCCCACTCCAGCCTGGGCAACAAGAGCGAAACTCCATCTCAAAAAAAAAAAAATGCTGGTAACTAATGTATTTTTCTAAATATGATGTAAGCCAACAGTGGAGCCAAACAAACTTATCTAAGGTCATTAATTCTCTGAGACTTTAGGCTTTCACTCCTGTGTGACTGATTCTAGAGAGAATAGCAAACAAGGCTGTGTTGAGATGTGTTAGGATGTCAGCTAGTTACCCTCATCTACAAATGACACTCCTGTACCCCGGGAAGCTCTTACAAATTCATGTCTCAGGAAGATTATAAGTTACAGCATGTCATCAATTTCCTAGGCCACTTGTGAATGATTAAAACCATGGGTGAGAACAGTCAGCTATGTTGGTACACCAGGTTAAATGTATGTTTGAAGATGAGCTATTGGCAGTAAGAGACGGAGGTTGAATTGTTCATGGGACCAAGAAGACCAGCAGATAGAAAAGGAAGTCGATTTGCCTGACAAAGAGTGTCTTCAAAGTTTTAAAATAGAGTGAGAGATGATTTTTTAGAAGGAAAGCACTCCAGTAAGGTATCTATCAGTTCACTGCAATGAACTAAATGCTTTTCACCTACCTTATCCAATAAATGTCTTGGGCATTGATCTGCATTTTGGGACTCTGCTCCAGGAAATTGAAAGAGACAGAAAAGCAAGTGACATTTGCAGTTGAATAAAAGGAATCAAGTACACAAATAACTAGACTTGAAGATAAAAGTCACAAAAGCATATTCTCTACAAAGGGGCAGAACCAGGCATTCATTGAAGGAAAAAGAAAAAAGCCTTCAAGGAAGTAGGGCGTTTTGAAAGAGCCTTGAAGGGTTGGTAGGATTTTTATAGAAGGAGACCAGACAAGATGACAGTCCAGGTCAATAGGACATTGTTGGAAATGATCCAGATCAGTGAGGACAAATATTAAGTGATGCAGTACACACAGGGGGTAATGGAAAGTGTGGCTGATGGGTGAGATTTGGACATTATGGAGAGAGTTTTGAATGCAGGCTAAAGCATTTGCACTTAATTTGGTAGGCACTTAGCAGGCATCAAGCACTAGATGGGACTCAAACTTTCCTTTTCTCTGTCCTTGGGCCTGATGGTGATGGAAAATGCCCATTCTTCCCATATGGATCTTTGTTATCTTGTCTTCTACTCTTGCCACCCTTCTTATCCCCTTGCTTCCACTTTCTCACTCTATGCCTGACAAATTTCAGATCTCTTTCTAGCCTTCTCCTCTCTTCTAGGCAAGGAATAATGGCTGTGGCCTAATCTAATTTCATTCTCCTTTGCCCTGTTTTTAAGGATTCTCTGGGATGTTCCTAATATCCCAACCTAAGCCACCAAATAAACCACTCTCTGATCTCTGACTTAAAAAATATATATATTCCCTAACAAGTTAACAGTACCATCAAGAGATGAAAAAAGCATTTGCTATGTGGTTGAGATGACAGATAGTGCTGGTAGGCCCATGATGGAGGGCTTCCTGTCATTAGCTAGAGGGTAATAGTTGACGCAAACCTAGGAATGAAACACAGTCAGCCAGCCTCAGGTGCAGCCCTCTTCCAAAAGCAAACAACCTCTTAGAAGGTGTGCCATAATCCCTATTTTATGCATTTTATATGCATTTATTGAGTGTGTAATCTGTACCAATTACTGTGTAAGTTTAGGGGATGGAGTTATAAAAGACAACGTGTCTATGTAGCTCACAGCCTAGAAGGGGAAAAAATGAAAATATCGCAACAGTGTGGTAGGTAGTGTGATGATGTCTAGAGCTATGCTTCTTAAATTTAATGTGTACGCAGAATCACCTGTGCATCTTGCTAAAAGCGCATTCTCCTTCAGTAGGCCAGCCTGCATGTCTAACCTGAGGCACTCAGATAATGCTTAATCTGCAGCTGCTGGACCACATTCAAAGAAGCAAGGATCTAGAAAAGTTCCCAAAGAACAAGGGAACTTCATGATCATATGTGATCATAGCAACAGATGAGTTTTCTTTTTTAATGTGAATTCTCCAAAATAAAAAGAATTATTTGGGAGGGGGATACGTAATATGAACCTACCCAAATATAAGAGGACAAAAGACAACATAGGATAAGGTAAGTCTCCCTCCTACTTTTTGCTCCTAGCCAGGCAGTTCCCCTTCCCAGAAACAGCCACCATAACCAATCTTTTTTCTACCCTTCCAGAGTTAATTTTTTTAATATACAAGCATATACAAATATCCTTTTTTAAAAAATCACTAGACCCAGATTTACTAATATGTACTTTATCAAGTTAAAAAATATATTTATTGGCCAGGCCTGAGGGCTCACACCTGTAATACCAGCACTTTGGGAGGCCAAAGCCAGTGGACCGCTTGAGACCAGGAGTTTGAGACCAGCCTGGGCAACATAGTGAAACCCCATCTCTACCAAAAATACAAAAATCAGCCAATCTCATAACCCAGACCAGCCTGGGCAACATAGAGAGACCCCCATCTCTACAACAACAACAACAACAACAACAACAAATTAGCTGGACATGGTGGTGTGCCTATAGTTCAAGCTACTCAGAATCCTGAGGCAGGAGGATCTCTTGAGCTCAGGAGTTTGAGGCTACACTGAGCTATGATCACACCACTGCACTTCAGCCTGGGTGACAAAGCGAGATCCTGTCTCTAAAAAGAAAAAAAGTAAATAAGTAATGAGGGCTAGAGTCAATTGAACATTTCGAAAGCTGAAGGAAGAAAAAAAAAAAATCTCCTGCCAACCCAGAATTTTATATCCAGCAAAAATATCCTTCAAAAATGGAGGTGAATTCTGAAGACATTCAGATTTGTTTTTAATGAAAAAAGTTGTTAACAACAGAACTGCACTATGAGAAAGGTATTTCTTCAGATTACAAAAAACAAACAAAGAAACAAATGCTGGAAGAGCACCAGAAATAGTAAATATATGAATATGTATAACAGACTTACATCAGTTCAGGTCCTCCAAAAGGCAGATGCCAAGATGGACCTAGATGTGCATGAGATTTACTGAGGGAAAACCTGTGAAGGATAAAAGGAAGTGGAAGGAGGAATAGGGAGAACCTCAGATGGCAATGTAAGTCTGACATCTGAAAAGTGAAAGGGAAGGAAGGAAGATTGTGTAGAAGTCTTACTGCAGTGCAGCTCTGAGAAAATCTTTTCCAGCCAATCAGAATCTCTGGAGTAAAGAATACCCATGAGAGGAGTCCCACATCAGCCAAGAATGGCCTGGCTCTAGTACCTCTGCTATGCTCAATCACTGGCTGGGGCATAGTATGGCTTTGGCATGAATGCCCCAGCAGACCTGCAAGTACAGCAACTGTAAAATATCCACCAGCTGCTCTCCTCACAGCAGGGTTCTTGAAGGGAGGTCTGAGCGACACTTTCATGGCTGCCACTAGACTAGGATTAATTTTTTTCTTATCTTATTTTTTAAAAGTCATATGACTCTGTAAAGTAGAAGTTAAATCACTGTATTGTGGGGTTTATCATGTAAGTAGATAAAATATATAGAATAATAAAATGAAGGATGGGGAGGCAAATGGAACTATAGTGTTGAGGAATTATATGTTACATGAAGTAGTACAATATTAACTCTAAGTAGGTTGTGATAAGTTAAAGATACATATTTGTAGCCCAAAAAAAACCACTATAAAAAGTAATACAAAGAAGCATAGCTAAAAAGTCAATGTGGGAATTAAACTGGAAATGTATATATTTCCTTAGCCCAGAAAGACAGGAAAGGAAGAACAAAAGGACAAAAACAGATTAGGCAAGTGAAAAGCAAATAGCAATTGTTAGACCTATATTTGATCATATCCATAAATGCATTCAGCATTAATAGACTAAATACTCCAACTAAAAGAGACAGTCAGACTGGATAAAAAAATGAAGACCCACCCCTATAGTGTCTATAAGAGACAGACCTTACATGTAAAGACTCAGATTTAAAGTAACAAGCTAGATAAAGCTTTTTCTTGCAAATAGTGATGTTACTCATGTACGTATTTATGGATAAAGTCCCAGCAATGAAATGACTGAATCCAGAGAATGTGCACTTGTAATTTTGATCATGTCACCATAAATAGCATATCAACTTATCTTTCCACTCGGTGTATGGATAGCATACCTGTCTCCACATACTCTTACCAACAACATTTTCAGATTTTTAAGTCTTTCTAATCTGAGTGATGAAAAAAAAAATCACGGCCAGGCGCAGTGGCTCATGCCTGTAATCCCAGCACTTTGGGAGGCCCAGGCGGGCTGATCACAAGGTTGGGAGTTTGAGACCAGCCTGGCCAATATGGTGAAACCCTGTCTCTACTAAAAATACAAAAATTAGCCAGGTGTGGTGGCGGGCGCCTGTAGTCCCAGCTACTCAGGAGGCTGAGGCAGGAGAATCGCTTGAACCTGGGAGGTGGAGGTTGTAGTCAGCCGAGATTTTGCCACTGCACTCCAGCCTGGGCAACAAAGCGAGACTCCATCTCAAAAAAAAAAAACAATATCATTGCAGTTTTAATTAGCACCTCTCTTATCATTAATAAATTTTACAATAATGTTTACTTTTTTCATTTGGTTAAAAGCCATATGTAACTCTTTATGCATACAGTTTATATTCTTTGCCCATTTTCATATATGTGTTTGTTTTCTTATTGTTGTGTAGGGACTCTTTATGTGAGACATATTTCAAATTTTTCTCATTTATCATTTGTATTTAGATTTTATTAATTATGTTTTTTGACACGGAGAATTCAAAAATTTTCACGATTGTATTTAATAGTCTTTCTAAAATGGCTTCTGTGTTTTATGTCATGTATACAAAGACCTTCCCTAGTCCATACGATTTTTTAAACCTCTGATCTTTTGGTTGCAGTACTGTGTGGATTCAGGCAGGAATCCAACTTCTTTTTCTCCCCCTCAGACCTGATAGGTCACCAAAAGTTCTTTTTCTAGAATGCTTGTGTAATGGCCACAGATGATGAGGTGCTGTAAAGAGCCCTGGCTGAGCCGTAAGGGGAAATGGAGGCTTCCTTAAAAGGCTATATCTGATCTGAGTCTTGAAGAATATGTAGGAGTTAGCCAGACAAATGAGGACTGGAGAAATGAGTCATTCAATCCAGCTAAAGACTGGAGTTTGAGGGAGGAACAGCAGGAGAAAAGCTTCAAGAGATGAGCACGGTGGCCTTGGATGCCATGCTTAGAAACTTGAACTTTATTTTTTAAATGAAGGGATACCATTGAATAATTTTTTAAAGGCAGAGAAGGTAACATGCTTGGATTTGTATCTTAGAAAGATGATTCTGGAGCTGAGTGCAGTGGCATGTGCTTTGTAAGACCCACTACTCAAAGGCTGAAGTGGGAGGATCACTAGAAACCAAATGTTCAAGACCAGCCTGAGCAACATACACACCATTTAAAAAAAAAAAATGTGTGGCTGGGCACTGCGGCTCACACCTGTAATCCCAGCACTTTGAGAGCCCAAGGTGGGGGGCTCACCTGAGGTCAGGAGTTCAAGACCAGCCTGACCAACATGGTGAAACCCCATCTCTACTAAAAATACAAAAATTAGCCAGGCACGGTGGTGTGCGCCTGTAATCCCAGCTACTCGGGAGGCTGAGGCAGGAGAATCGCTTGAACCCAGGAGGAGGAGGTTGCAGTGGGCCGAGATCGCGCCATTGCACTCCAGCCTAGGTGACAAGAGCAAAACTCCATCTCAAAAAAATAAAAATAAAAATAATGTGTAAAAGAAAAAAAAAAGAAAGATTATTCTGGTAGCAATGTGGAAAATGTACTGGAATGGGGCAAACCTAAAGGCCTACAGAGCCCTTTTAAGTGAAAGTAGCTCCTTGTGAAGGTAGCCTGCCCTATATCTCTTGGCTGATAAGTGGTTGAACTGGGCCTGAAACCAAGTAACTGACTTTGAATTATTTCTCCATAGTTTAGACAAAACAACAGACAATTTTAAGACAAGGGTAAAACCTGTCAATGAGTGGTTTGAAGTGTGCCTATTTTAAAGCTCAAATCTAGTGTACTTGAACTCCAGCAAACTCATCTGAAACCTGAGTGTACAGCAATTTCTAAGTCAGTTCAACTATAGGATCTCTTAGTTGGAAGGAAGCCCAGAGGTCCCTCTCCCACCCAGGACAGGAATCCCTTCTAAAACACACCCAACAGATGGCTTAAGGCGCCCTGTGTGAACACTCTTCACCTTCAAAGGGGAGCTCATAGGCCTCCCGTTCCTCTGCTGGTCAGATCTAAACTTAGAAAATTCTTTCTCATGTTGAGCCAAATTCCTTCTCTCTGTAACTTTTACCCATCAGTCAGCAATGTCTTCTGAGTCCTCATTCCTCAAGGGAAAACCATTAGGTTCAGAGACAGTAGGCAGTAGGAAATGCTATGGTGGGGCTATGATAAAAGTTTACAACGTTTAAAACATGCCAATGGATGCCCAACAACGTGAATGTACTTAATGCCATTGAACACTTAAAAATGTTTACAATGGTAAAGTTTATGCTATGCATATTTTGCCACAATTAAAAATTTAAAAAAATACTTTTCAAATATACTAGAATGATATGCTGACCAATTAAAATAACATGGCAAGATGCTTTGAATGTTAAATGTCTGTAGCTCTTCAGAATGACACTGGGTTTTTATGTTGCTTCCTCTAATTCATTCTTGTTTTTCATCTCATAACATTTTCATAGTTTACTCCCATCCCTTCTGTCTTTCAGCCAGGGTCTCAGTCTACCTTTGAGAGCCAGGTTGTTTTTCTCTTTTTGGCTGCCTCTAAATCAATCTTTCTTTTCCTTCCTTCCTTCCCTTCCCTTCCCCTCCCTTCCCTTTCCTTTTCTTCCTTCCTTCCTTCCTTTTTTTTTTTTTTAAATTTGACAGCGTCTCGCTCTGTTGCCCAGGCTGGAGTGCAGTGGCACGATCTCAGCTTGCTGCAACCTCTGCCTCCCAAGATCAAGCGATTCTTTTGTCTCAGCCTCCTGAGTAGCTGGGAATACAGACATGCACCGACATGCACCACAATTCCCGGCTAATTTTTGTACTTTTAGTAGAGATGGGGTTTCACCATATTGGCCAGGCTGGTCTTGAACTCCTGACCACGTGATTTGCCCACCTTGGCCTCCCAAAGTGCTGAGATTACAGGAGTGAGCCACCACGCCTGGCTTCTTCCTTTCTTCCCTTTTTTTTTTTTTTTTTGGTCTCACTCTGTCACCCAGGCTGGAGTGCAGTGATGCAATCTCAGCTCACTGCAGCCTCAACCTCCTGGGCTCAATTGATCCTCCCACCTCAGCCTCCTAACTGCCTACACTATGGGCATGCCCCACCACATCTGGCTAATTTTTTTATTTTATGTAGAGACAGGGTTTCATCATGTTTCCAGGCTGGTCTCAAACTCCTGAGTTCAAGCAATCCACCTGCCTCAGCCTCCCAAAGTGCTGGGATTACAGGTGTGTGCCACCACAGCACCTGGCCTCCCTCTAAATCTTGATGGTTTGTTGGATCATCTGAACTTGCTTTTTTAAAAAAAATCTAAATTGGGATCATTAGCTCAGTTATTTCAGGGCAAAAATTATGGCACTTTGAACCCAATAGTCCCATGTTGCCAGTTCCACAGTTCTAGAGAAGCAAAGATTTTTTTTTTTTAATTTCTATTCTTAAGATCTTAATCTTTGTTGGAAGAAGCCCCAAAATCTTAAGATCTTAATCTTCATTGGAAGAAGTCCATTTTTAAAACAGGAATCTGAGAGAACACTCATAACCCAAAGCAATCAATGATAATAATGACATTTTTAACTGGCTCATCTTATTAATCCATTAACCAATTACCTGGTTGTAAGACTAGCTTCATTTATGTGACTTTAAAATTTTTGGGCTACATAAGACATTTTACTGTAAAATTCTTGCAATGAGTTCATCTGAGTTTTTCTGTGGGGACAAAATCAGTCATGACCTCTGCTCATCAAACAGCATAATCCTTGCTGTGCCGCTGCTCCTCCCAGCAGTTGGGACCTCAAGTCTGTGGGATTGCTTTGTGCCCCAGCCATCCTCAGCCTCATTAGCTCTGTGGCAGCTACTGTAGCCACAGCCTCAGGGATGTTTGTTTGTCATTTACAGAGATAGATAATTTGAGCGACACAGGATTAACTAGCAGACATTTAACATAACAATTGACCTTCATTTGGCAGAATATGTCAAAAATTTAAAACTTTAAATTGCATGCAAAATGTAACAACATCTTCAATGTTAAATAACGTTTTCTATGAAAAATACCAAATTTGTATTTGAATAGTTCTACTGCTTATTCCTTCCTCAGCTTTCTTTCCCTTTTAAAAACTAACATATGTACCTAAGGGAGATAAAGGTGATTTTCTGTAATTTCTATTTCTCAAATTATTATAATATTTTTGGTAAACCTTGATTCTTTCTGAAACCGTATTTTTAGAATATACCGTAAGATAGATCCTTGTATATCTTCCCTATAAGGTCTTGTTAAGTAGTATGTTTTTTTGAAAATTGTTTAAAAATGACTTTCAACTTCTGGTAATGGCAGAACAGCTTGGTTGGACTAACCCTCCTATAAAAAACAGTCATAAAACCTGGAAAAAATGTTTAGAAAAAAAGAACAATTTCAATATACTGGAGATTTATCCAAAACAAAGTGGCAAGAAGTTCACCTTTAAAGGCAAAATATATGTTGTGAGATTTGCAAGTCTGCAACTTTTTTACCTGTGTGCACTCACTAATCCATTGTCTTGAGTTGTCATGGAATCAGATTGGCTAGAATTAAGGGGTAAATCCTAGAAGGGAATTACTGCAGGCACTGTAAGACCCAAAATCTATCTTTAAAAAATCCACCCAACTTCTTGACTGGTCCAGAAATAGAAAAAGAGAAAGAGTGAAACAAAAAAGTAGCAGCTGGAAGCTGACCTGAGCAGAGAATTCAACTGCTGCTGACTGCAGGGAGACAAAGTTTGGAATTTGAGTCCAGCCAAGTTGAGAAGATTACTCTTCAAAGGAACATAATGGAACTCAGAGTTTCTATATTGTAGTATCCATTATAACCAGCATTCAACTAAAAATCACAGAATGTGCAAGGTAACAAGAAAAATGTGACACATACTCAGGGGAAAAAAAGGAACCAGAGATGACCTAGATGTTGCTATAATAAATAGACAAGACTTTAAGGCAGTCGTTATAAATATGTTCAAGAATTTAGGAAAAATTTGCTCATAGCAAATAAACCTGGTGGGGGAATCACAGAGGAGAAATAGATACTATTTAAATAGAAGCAAATGGAAATTTTATAGCTGAAAAGTACAGTAAGTGAAATGGAAAATTCATTAGATGCTCTTAACAACATCTTGGAGGCAGCTGGAGAAAGAGTGAATGTGAGGGTAGATTGATAGAGATTATTCAATCTGCAGGATATAGAAAAAAGTCCCAAATATTTGGAAATTAATCAATATGTTTATTTTTTAAATCCATGATTTATTTCACAAGGGAAACTAGAAAATATTTTGAATGGAATTATCATTAAAATACAAGATAGCAGAGCTGTATGATGCAGATAAAGGAGTGCTCAGAGGAAATGTTATACTTTTAAGTGTCTATATTAGAAATGAAGAAAAACTTAAAATCAACCATTTATTCATCAATTGATGAATGAGTACATAAAATGTGCTAGGTCCATACAATGGAATATTAATCAGCAATAAAAAGGAATGAAGTACCAACACATACTGTAACATAAATGAACCTTGAAAACATTATGCTAAATAAAATAAGTCGGTCACAGAAGACCACATATTATGGGATTCCATTTATAGAAAATGTCCAGAATAAACAAATCTATGGAGACAAGAATTAGATTAGTGGTTGTTCAGAGCTGAGGGATGGGTGGAGTGATTGAAAAGAATATACGGTTTCTTTTTGGGATGATGAAAATGTTCTAAAAACTATTTGATATTGGTTGCACAACCCCATGAATGTACTTAAAATTGTTTAATTGTATACTTTAAATGGGTGAATTGTATGGTATATGAATTATATCTCAATAATGCTGTTATCCCCCAAAATTATCTAAATTTTTAACATAATAAACTAGAAAGAAAGTGAGCAAATTAAACCCAAAATAAGTAAAAATTAGGAAATAATAAAGATAAGAGCACAAGTCAATGAACTAAAAAACAGATGAAAAATAAGAGAATATAAATCAAAAGTTAATTCTTTGAAATGATTAATAAAAGTAGTAAACACCTAGCAAGACTGATAAAGAAAAAAGAGAAAATATAAATTACCAATAACAGAAATTAAACAGAAGATTTCAGAAAAAATCCTAAAAACATTGTGGTGATTGCATGACTGTATAGATGTTGCAAAACTCATTAAATTGCACATCTAATATGAGTGAATTTGGTTGTATAGAAGTTACACCTCAATAAAGCTATAAAAGAATAAATCAGTGTAATTCATTTGATTAATAGAATAAAGAAGAAAAACTATATGATTATATCAGTTGCTGCCAGGTCTCTAGGCTTCAAGAGAGAGGACTCTCTAATGGATTAAATCAGTTTATTTCAGACTGATCTAAGTCTCTGTCTCAATCACTGGTTGATAAGAGCGCCCCTGTGTTTCTCCACAACATGAGATCGTACCTCTTTCAAGGGCCAACTTACCACATCCCATCAAGTTTCCCCATACTCTGTAATGACCACTTCAGCCCTGCCCTTACCCAATTTTCTTAGTCATTTTAAAAGGCCCAGATGAACCTCAAGATTTTCTTGTGTGGGCAATTTCTGTCTTAGCAGGGTTCTAAGAACTAGTCAATGACTAATAGCTACTGCAGTTTGTTGACCTTGTTCCAGCAAAATCTATACTATAAGCACAGGTCATTCCATTCAGGGGATTATTTTTCTCCTGCAGTGGTTATGTGTTATGACAAAATGAAGTTCAATAGCTAATTGTGCGACTGGGCAAATATCCAAGAAGCATCAAATAGGCATAGACTAGGACCTGTGGGAACCTTGCCTCAGGTCCGTGACAAAGAACAAGAAAAGCCTGAGATTGTCTTTAAAAATGCAACCTGAAGACACAGTTAGTTCTTACTTAGCAAAGGAAAGAAAGGTGAAAATAAATTACCTTTGCTTCTGTGTTATTCACACTGCCGGAAACCATAAAAAGGAGGCTTCATTATAATTCTTGAAGGTTCTATTAATATTAGTGGATAATATAGTTTTGTGGCTTTCTAGTGCTCCAAGCTTATTATTCTGAGCAATACTGCCCCCAACCAATTTCCGGCACTCGCAATGTTAGGGCTTCTGAGCAGAATCTTGAGGCAAGATAGAAAAGTTTTTCCATGTGTCTCCATGTGGGTTAAAGACCCAGTGAGAATACATAGAAAAGCAGTAGAGTACAGGGTTTAAGAAGATAGATTTGATATCAGGCAAACCTGGATTCCAGTTTCAGTTCTGCCAATAATTAAACATGTGGCTTTGGAAAAGCTGTTTAACCCTTCCAAGACTTAGTTTCTTCATCTCTAGGATGGGCATAATACTACCACCTACTTTACAGGGTAGTCAGAATTACATAAAATAATTATTGTAAAGGGCATTTGACAGTATCTGACAAAGAGTGAAAGAACTCATACTACTATTTATTTCTTCATATTTACATATATTTTATGCTAGGGAAATTGGCACTCAGGTATGTTGCCAGTGAGAATATAAATTGGTACAGTTTCTTTGGAGGTTAATTTGTTAGTTTATGTTAAATTTTTAAAATCCCATAGGCTTTGATATGATTTGGCTGTATCCCCATCCAAACCTCACCTTGAATTGTGGTTCCCATAATCCCCACATGTCATGGGAGGGACCTCGTGGGAGGTAATTGAATCATGGGGCTGGTTACCTTCATGCTATTCTCATGATAGTGAGTGAGTTCTCACAAAATCTGGTAGTTTTATAAGATGCTTTTCCCCCCACTTCGCTCATACTTCTTGCTGACGCCATGTGAGGGACACGTTTGCTTCCCCTTCCGCTGTGATTGTAAGTTTCCTGAGGCTTCCCTAGCCATGCTAAAGTGTGAGTCAATTAAACCTCTTTCCTTTATAAATTACCCAGTCTTGGGCACTTCTTTATAGGCAGTGTGAGAACGGACTAATACAGTAAATTGGTAGCACAGTGAGTGGGGTGCTGCTGTAAAGTCACCAAAAAATGTGGAAGCAACTTTGGAACTGGGTAACACACAGAGGTGGAGACAGTTTAGAGGGCTCAGAAGACAGGAAAATGCAGGAAAGTTTGGAACTTTCTTTTGGAACTTCCTGGAGACTTGTTGAATGGCTTTGACCAAAATGCCGATAGTGTTATGGACAATGAAGTCCAGGCTGAGGTAGTCTCAGATTGAGATGAGGAACTTATTGGGAACTGGAATAAAGTTGATTCTTCCTATGCTTTAGCAAAGAGATTGATGGCATTTTGCTCCTGGCTTAGAGATCTGTGGAACTTCAAGTTTGAGAGAGATAATTTAGGGTAGCTGGTGGAAGAAATTTCTAAGCAGCAAAGTGTTCAAGAGGAAGCAGAGCATAAAAGTTTGGAAAATTTGCAACCTGACAATATGATAGAAAAGAAAAACCCATTTTCTGGGGAGAAATTCAAGCTGGCTGCAGAAATTTACAAAGTAACAAGGAGCTGAATGTTAGTCATCAAGACAATGGGGAAAATTCTCCAGGGCGTGTCAGAGGCCTTCGCAGCAGCCCCTCCCATCACAGGCCCAGAGGCCTAGGAGGGAAAAATGGTTTTGTGGGCCAGGCCCAGTGTCCCCCTTCTCTATGCAGCCTCAGTACATGATGCCCTGAGTCCCAGTTGCTTCAGCTCCAGCCATGTCTAAAAGAGGCCAAGATACAACTCAGGCCATTGCTTCAGAGAGTACGAGCCCCAAGCCTTGGTGGCTTACACATGGTATATGGCCTGTGAGTGCACAGAAGTCAAGAACTGATGTTTCAGAACCTCCGCCTAGATTTCAGAAGATGTACGGAAATGCCTGGATGTCCAGGCAGAAGTCTATTGCAGGGGCAGAGCTCTCATGGAGAACCTCTGCTAGGGTGGTGCAGAAGAGAAATGTGGGGTTGGAGTCCCCACACAAAGTCCCCACTGGGGCACTGCCTAGTGGAGCTGTGAGAAGAGGATCACCATCCTCCAGACCCCAGAATTGTAGATCCACCGACAGCTTGCACTGTACACCTGGAAAAGCCATAAACACTCAAGATCAGCCATGAAAGCAGCCGGGAGGTGGGCTGTACCCTGCAAAGCCACAGGGGCAGAGTTGCCCCAGGCTGTGGAGCCCACCTCAAGCATCAGCATGACCTGGATATGAGACATGGAGTCAAAGGAGATCACTTTGGAACTTTAAGGTTTAATGACTGCCCTATTGGATTTTGGATTTGCCTGAGGCCTGTAGCCCCTTTGTTTTGGCCAACCTCTGACATTTGGAATGGGTATATTTACCCAATGCCTGTCCCCCACTTATATCTAGGAAGTAACTAATTTGCTTTTGAGTTTACAGGCTCATAGGTGGAAGGGACTTTCCCTGTTTCAGAGGAAACTTTGGACTTGGACTTTTGAGTTAATACTGGAATGAGTTAATACTTTGGGGGCCTGTTGGAAGAGCATGATTGTGTTTTGAAATGTGAGGACATGAGGCTTGGGAGGGGCTAGGGGGGACTGATATGGTTTGGCTGTGGGCCCACCCAAATCTCATCTTGAATTGTAGATCCCATAATCTCCACATATCTTGGGAGGGACCTTGTGGGAGGTAATTGAACCATGGGGATTGTTACCCTCATGCTGTTCTCATGAGAGTGAGTGAGTTCTCATGAGATCTGATGGTTTTATGAGGGGATTTCCCCAGCTTCGCTCGTACTTCTCCTTGCTGCCACCATGTGAAGAAGAACATGTCTACCTTCCCTTCCACCATGATTGTAATTTTCCTGAGGCCTCCCCAGCCTTGCTGAACTGTAAGTCAATTAAACCTCTTTCCTTTATAAGTAACCACATCTCAGACAGTTCTTCATAGCAGCGTGAGAATGGACTAATATAGGCTTCAACCCTGCAATTTCACTTCTAGTTGTCCATATCAAAGAAGTGTTCATAAGTGTATATTTAACTCTAAAAAACTTGGATTTGGTACACTGATAAGCTTAACAAACATACCTATAGACAACATTTCCCCTGTGTCCTGTACCATGCCAGTACGAACTGGAAGAGTAGCTTTATTAAAAAATCATTAGCAGCAGGTTTCTTAAACTTCCAAGACAGTCAGTCATTGTTCCCTGCTATTTTAAAAATGCATATTATGTAAGCCTTAGATTGTAGAATAAGGAATCTTAGAAATAATGTAGTTTGACTAGCTGCTCTTATGGATCAGAAAACTTTAGGCCCACTGAGGTAAAGCAACCACCTCTGGTTACCCAACTAGAAGATGACAGAGCCCCATATGTCTCCAAACCATACTGTGTCCTTTATACTGTCCACAATTTCATTCTTCCTTGTTTTCAGTGTGGCAGGCATAGCTAGTTGTTTATCCAATATCTATTCTTCATTTTTTCCTTCCTAAGAGTAAAAAATAATAGCTTACCAAAATGCTCTTGTAGCCAGACCTAGTTCTGGCCAATGAAATGTAATTGGAAGCCTATTGGGTGGGGCCTTTCAGGAAAGCTATATTTTCCTGATTTAAAAAGAGAAGGATCTTACTGGCATGCAATTTCTATCCCCTTCTCCATGTTTTCTCTTGAAATGAAGACATGATATGTGGCATGTCAGCAGCCATATTGTCCCTATGATGACAAAGCCACACACTAAATGCTAGTAAGGCAGAAATATAGGAGTCTAGGGCACTGACAACATTACACGGCCCCTGCATCAGCCTTGACTGGCTACCTCTTGTCACTTTTTGTTATGCTGAAAACATAAGCCCCTTTTTGGTTAAGCCACTGTAATTCTATTTTCACTTTCCCTTTATTTCCCAAGGAGGATGGAGGCTGTGGGGTATCAACTCTGCTATATCTAAATTCATGTTGCCTTATTCATTCCTGTTTCAGAGGAAGAAGAAATCATCATTCCCCCTACCCCAATTTAACAATTTCCATCTCTTTCTGCTTCTTTCCATTTCCTTCTTTACTTAACTCACTCTATCTTTTCATACCCTACTCCTAGCTCTAAAAACATCCTCTGACTTTGCCTTCAGTTTTCCCTCCCTTACGAAATACCATTCCTTTGTTTCACTTCACATCTAAAATTCTTGGCAGAAGAGACTCCAGAAGCCTGCCATTTCTATTGTAAAAAAATGAATTATGGGCCAGGCGTGGTGGCTGCTCACGCCTATAATCCCAGCACTTTGGAAGGCTGAGGCAGGTGGGTCACCTGAGGTCAGGAGTTCAAGACCAGCCTGGCCAACATGGTGAGACTCTATCCCTACTAAAAATACAAAAATTAGCCGGGTGTGGTGGTGCATGCCTGTAGTCCCAGCTACTCAGGAGGATGAGGCAGAAGAATCGCTTGAACCCAGGAGGCAAAGGTTGCTGTGAGTTGAGATTACACCAGTGCACTCCAGCCTGGGCAACAGAGCCAGACTTCATCTCAAAAAAACAAAAAAATTATGAATGCCCTAACCTAAGGTCTACTCCACTACTCATTTCATCTGAACTTTTGGAGCCTTTGCCATTGTTGACCCACCATTCCCTCTTAAACTCTGACCTCTCTTGTCTTTATGACACCATTTTCTCTTACCTTCCCAACCTCTGACCCAGGCTCCTTCTGTGGCTCCTCTTTACCTGCCTTTCCTTAGGTGCTAGGGTCCTCAGGTGTCCTCCTAGACTCTCACCTTCTCATTCTATGCCCCTCTGAAGGAAGCTTCTTTCACTCTCATGGCTCCAGTTACCTTGTATTTGCTAATTTTCTCTAAAACTATTTACGTATCTCCTGCTGTTGTTGGCTTTTTTTCCCCCTGAACTTCGGATCAATATTTTTAATCACCTTGTAGATACTCTCCGACTTCTCCTGGAACTTCAAACTCAGCACATTCAAAGCCACAATCTTCCCATCCTTGACCAAACCTGTCACTGCTGTATTTCCTGTCTCAGAAACTGATCATTGTGCTTCCAAGCATCCAAACCACTACAATCAACACACATATTCCTAAAAATCAGTGTATTTGACAAACTTGATCAATAAAAAGCACAGGATATATGGGAAAAATGGGCATAACACTCAAAAACATCATCAATGGCACTTAAAAGTGGTGGAACCTAATGAAAACAGTAGGATGGTCTTACACATGTTAAATGGTTAATAAAATAATAAAATACATAAATAACACAATAAACATGGCACTGTAAAAAGACCTGAAGTTTGCCTGTGGAAGAGGGCATCAGAAGAGCTGCAGTTTGTGGATTATTGTGAATTAGTGGAAGGAGGATTACCAGAAATCAGGCTAAAAGTTGTAACGTCAGATGTGGATGGATGTAGCTCCTGACACACACGGTGAACTGAGGTAACTGCTAGATGTTTGTTTGAGGTGTGTGCACTGTGTGTGTTCTGTGTATTTTTAAACTGGGTGCAGTTTTCTTCATACACTTAGTGTTTCTTGAAGGACGAATATATGCATAAGTATTCTGAAGTTCAGATTTCACTCAAATTTTTCTCTAATATATCAGTAGGACTGGAGCAAATTTAAACTTGCAAAACAAGCTTTATAGTCGAACTGATGGTATCTTGGAAAACTCAATTGGTTCATCCACAACAGGCACTTGGTCACTAATTCCCATGATTTTTGCTCCTATTAATGTGTTTCTTCTCCATTCCTGCCATTGCTGCTCCAGTCTAGATGCTCACTACCTCCTTTCTGTACTATTGCAACAACCACTTCATGCTCTTTCCACTACAGTGCCTTGTCTTACCCACATTGGTCAGGGGCTTGGGAACGCCACACCTGTAGCAGTGTCCTGGGCCAGCACCAATCAGTAAGGGCTCCTATTGTTTGACCAAGCTATGATACATGATTCCTGAGCCATTTGCTCATTGTAAGATGGGCAATTGTAGCCTCATAAAGGATTGTTGTGATGATTAAAGAGAGAATCTGTGGCAACCATCCACATAGCTTCTAGCACATAGTAGACATTCGATAATAGTTGTTCTTGTTCCCCCTTCCTATTTGTTGCTCAACTAAAAATATGATTTAAAAACATTAAAAATATAAACAGTGACTCTGTATTTCCTGTAGGATTAAGCCAAATCATTTGAGAAAGGCTTCTAAGACCCTCTCAATCTGCATTGAACATGGTTTTCAGCCTCATGCTCTTTATCCCCAGCCCAAGTCACTTAATTTTTGTTACCTTCCCAACTGTTGCCTCCCTCCCTCACCCATAAAAAACAAACAAACAAACAAACAAACAAAAACCTTCGGTACACCCTCTGAACTTCCACCATGTAATGTACAAATACCTCTCATACAGCATTTCCCAGTCCTGTGTAGCAGACTATTTGCCACCCAGCAAACACCCAGGGCCCCCAACCCATTCTCCTTTACTAGTATAACTCAGTTTTTTTCCAGGTGTCCACTGCTTCCCCATGAGACTCAGGAATGGTGACATCGTTCCCCACATTAGAGGCAAATCCTAACTAGTATGAGCCAATCAAAATTATCTCATTCCCCTTGCCAGTGATGAATTTTGGAATAAGCATGTCAACCACTATTTCTTGGAAATAAGACATTAGGGTATGTCTGCTGTGGAACTGGTGAGAAAAGCTCCCTTTCGTCTAAGAAAGAGATACAGGACAAAATGGTTATATTTCTTGCTTTACATGTTGTGATGTTGGATGTGATAGCTGGAACTGCAGCAGCTCTAGCCTGGATTAGATGCCAGTACACACAGAGCAGGACAAATCCAAGACTATTACAGAGAAGAAGAACTGGAACTTTATGTAATGCACATGATACCTGCCCTACCTCTGAACTAATTTATATTTTATACAATATCTTGTTGTTCAGGCCACTTTGACCTAGGTTTTCTGTCACCTGCAGTGGAAAACTGGTATTAGATTTATTTATAAGTCTCACTCCCTGGTAATGTTGAGAACCCCAGAGGTCTTCAATTTTATATCCTCAGCACTAAGAAGTACATGACACATACTAGATGGTCAGAAAATATTTTATGGATGGATGGATCAGTGGATGGATGAGTGGGTGGGTGGATGAATCTTCTGGCATTCTGCCTATTGTACTTTCCAGTGTTTACCTCCTTCTCAAATATCCTGCTAACCATGGAATCTTAGCATTAGATAAGAAATAAAGGGAAGGCAAGGTGTCTAGACAAGAAGTCCAGAAAGCAATAAAATAGAAAAGCAGCCAAGAATTTATACTGGGAGTGCCTTAAGGTATCAAGGGAAAGAACATGAGCCTTTTCCTGGGGACTTTATTGCAGGGATGTGGAGTGGGGGATGTTTCTCTTGGCCACCCAATCCTCCTCCTTTAGCCAATTTCCCCTTTCACCAGAGCCTCAACACCAACACTTCAAGCACAGTTGTATATTCCACAGGTGAAGGGAGGAAGTGGGAATCCACTAAACCAACAAAATCTGGAGGTATAGCCTTCTGATGAACTAGCCAGATACAAGGAGAGAGCATAATCACGATATGGAACTGCTACGGCTTGAATATATCCTCTCCAAAATTAAGGTGTGCCCAATGTGATGGGATTAAGCAGTGGGGCCTTTAAGAGGTGATTGAGGTCATGAGAATTCCTCCCTTGTGAACGGGATTAAGGCCCTCATAAAAGAGACTTCATGCAACATTCAGCTAGCTTGCTCTTCTGTTCTCTGCCATGTGAGAACATGGCATCCCTTCCCTTCAGACGATGCAGCCCTCAACAGACAAGTGAACCTGCTGGTACCTTGATCTTGGATTTCCTGGCCTCCAGAACTGTGAGAAATAAATTCCTCTTGATTATAAATGGATATAAACAGGTATTCTCTTATAGCAGCATAAAATGGACTAAGACACTTCTATAGAGTAGTTGCTATACATAAGGCATTCTCTCAATTTGCCTGCATCATCTCATTTGGTCCTCACTGCCACCCAGTAAAATAGGAGCTATGACTTGCCCCACTTAACAGATGAGAAAATTGGAGCTTCAAGTTTAGATCGTGTACCCATGGCTAGTAATTGGTAAATGTAACTCCAGAGCCTAGCTATATACTGCTCAGAGAAATGGATGCAAAGCTGCCTTCCAAGTATCTTCCTCAAATATTTTTAATCTGTTTCCTGCTGCTATAACAGAATACTAAAGACTGAATAATTATAAAGACAAGAAGTGTATTTAGCTCATGACTCTGGAGGCTGGGAAGTCCAAGGGCATGGTGCCAGCATCTGGTGAGGGTCTTTTTGCTATGTCATAGTATGAAGGAGGGCATCACATGGTGAGAGGGAAGGAGCAAGAGAGATGGAGAAAACTCGCTTTTATAACAAAGCCACTCCCTCAATAACAAACCCCCTCCTATGATATTGACATTAATCCATGAGGGCAGATGATTAAGTTTCCAATATATGAACTTTTGAGATACACATTCAAACAATAGCAAATTTCAATTGGTTAGAAGTCCATTTTGCTTTGATTTTGAACTAGAATTTATTGAGCAGTGATATGGTTTGGATCTCCATCCCCACGCAAATCTCATTGTAATCCCAATGTTAGCGGTGGGGCCATGGGGGAGGATCCTTCATGAATGGTTTAGCACCATCCCCTCTGTGCTATTCTCATGATAGTGAGTGAATTATTGTGAGATCTGGTTGTTTAAAAGTGTGTAGCACCTCCCCTCTCTTTCTCCTGTTCCAGCCATGTCTTACTTGCCTGCTTCTCCTTTGCCTTCCACCGCGATTGTAACTTTCCTGAGAACTCCCAGAAGCGGAAGCAGCTATGATTCCTGTATAACCTGCAGAACCAAGAGCCAATTGAACCTCATTTCTTCATAAATTACCCAGTCTTAGGTATTATTTTAATTGCAGTGCAAGAATGGACCAATACAAGCAACTACTAATGTGTTTGACCTTCTATATACCTTATTTCATATATCCTTTAGACCTAAGTGTTATCCACTGAGAACATGGTGATCCAGAGGGGTTTAGAAACCATACCAATGTCATCCAACTAGTAAGTGACAGAGTTGCAATATGAACCCTGGCCCACCTAAATTCAGCATTCCTTCCAGTGTCCCACAGCTGCTTCCATTGTCAACTCTGGCCTGAAGAAGACAAGCTGTACATAGGAAGGCACCTATGCATTCTATGCAATCCAAGTAACAGGGCCCACATTTTATAAGAAAATTGGAGAATAATGACTTGTATTCCTAACTCACTGAAGGGCCGGCCAACCAGTCACTGAGGAGCCCAAAACCAGGGTCAAATTTTCCCTAGAGACAGTGGTGTGCTCTAAACCGGTTCCCCTCTGGTTTTAAGTGTCTCCTCTACTACTCAACCCTTAAGTCTCAATTTAATGCCGTTTTCCCCAGGAAGCCTCCCCTGGGTCCACAGACTAGGTCACACCTGTTACAGATTTCTAAACACTGGGCACTTCACTTTCCAATTATTACCCATACATCACCTGCCTTCTCCACTAGGCTGTCAGCTTTCTCACTCCTCATGGTGAAGGATAGTATTCTCCACACAGCAGCCAGAGCAATCCTTCTAAAAGGCAAGTCAGTTCTTACCACTTCTCAGCTCCAAACCTTGAAAGGCTGCCCAACCCTGTCAGATAAACTTCTAAGTTTATTCTCTCTTCCACCACTCTCCCCACTCTTACTCCACTGTTGCCACACTGGCTTCCCTGCTTTTCCTTTGATATGGCAAACACAGCCCTGCCTCAGACCATTGCAGGTGCTGGTTCCTCTTCTGGGTAAACCACAAGATCCACTCCCTTACTTTCACCGGGTCTCTGTTTAGATGTTACCTTTTCAGTCTGGGCACAGTGACTCACGCCTGTAATCCCAGCACTTTGGGAGGCCAAGGAGGGCAGATCACTTGAGCTCAGGAGTCCAAGACCAGCCTGGCCAACATGGTGAAGCCCCGTCTCTAATAAAAATACAAAAATTACCCAGGTGTGGTGGTGTGTGCCTGTAGTCCCAGCTACTTGGGGAGGCTGAGGCAGGAGAATCACTTAAACCCGAGAGGCAGAGGTTGCAGTGAGCGGAGATCGTGCCTCTCCAGCCTGGGTGATGGAGTGAGACTATTTCACACAATCAATCAATAATCATAAAAATATAAATGTTTGTTACCTTTTCAGAAAGCCCTTCACTGCTCACCTTATCAAACAAAACCTTCATCCCTCCAGTGTCTCTCCCCCTTACACTGCTCTATTACTCTTCTTAGCCCCCATGACCACATGACAAACTTTAAACTTCTTGGTTTATTGGTTTATCCTCTGCTCTCCCTCTAGCAGGTGGGCTCCTTGAGAGAAGAGTCTTCATCTATTTTGACGGCTGTTATGCCCCGGCCACCAAGAACAGCACCTGGTTTACTAGTGCTTCCTTCCTAAAAACGTATTCAAATACTAAATCCTAGAAAGATTCATGGAAGAATCTTGAAATGGTTCCGGTACACTGCTTTTTTATTTTTAGTGACATTGCCTCAGGGTGATACATTTACTTTTATTTTCTGGTAATATCTTTCTAGCATTGGTCATCCTACTTTTTCACTAATTCACCTTTTTGAGGAGAAAATAGTCCCCTGGGCCATAGTGCCAGCACTTATAAAGTATAGTTCACAGCAGCTTTTGAGAAACCTGTAAATCTGCCTGTGCTTTGCCACACGCTGAGGAAACATAAAGGCATTTTAATATCAAAGGTCAGAGGCACTGTTTCTTTTCTCTTTTCCTCAGAAGAAATTACTTTTAGTTTAAAGAACATACCCAAGTAATTTCCATCTGTAAACAAATGGAGTTTGAAAGTGAATGTATTCACATACCCATATTTGCTTAGTACAAACCAATACAAATTTTTTTCTCTGTTCTTTCTTGTCTTACTTAAGTAATGGATAGTAGCAGGGAGTCAAGGAAGGGGGAGCTTTCTGGGATTCCTGGCACTTGGATATGATTCCAAATAATATAAATCAAGCATGGCCAGGCACAGTCGCTCACGCCTGTAATCCTAACACTTTGGGAGGCTGAGGCAGGTGGATCTCTTCAGGTCAGAGAGTTTGAGACTAGCCTGGCCAACATGGTGAAACTCCATCTCTATAAACAAACAAAAAAAATTAGCCAGGCTTGGTGGTGGGCGCCTGTAGTCCCAGTTACTCAGGAGGCTCAGGCAGGAGAATCGCTTGAACCTGGGAGGCGAAGGTTGCAGTGATCCGAGATCATACCACTGCACTCCAGCCTGGAAGACAGAACGAAGACTCCGTCTCAAAAAAAAAAAAAAAAAAAAGATCAGGCTTGAGTATGTGCATGTGGTGACGGTGGTGGGGTTGGGGCAGGAGGGATGGAGTTCACATACCTGAGAAAGGGAGAAGAAAAGAGAGGAAGGAGGTAAAGAGGAAAGGAAGGAGGGAGGGCAGCTGATTCCTAACATGCCATGAGGAATGCCGTCTCAACGTTAGGATAGAACCAGGCCCACTTCCCACCATAGCAGCTGACCAACTATTTCATGGGCCATCTCTCCTTCGCCCTGTCTTCAGTTCTGCCATGACTTGCTGAGTCTGCTTGGAGTTCTTTAAGTTTTTCATGGCTCTGCTTCCTTACTGTAAAATGAAGTCTGTGCCCCTGGATAACATGATGACTAAGTGCGCAGGACGTAGAGCTAGCCGGGTTCTAATCCTGGCGCCTTAACGCACCAGCTTTCTGATGTGGGGCAAATTATTTAATCTTTCTTAGTCCAAGCTCTCTCATTCGTAAAACGGGGGAATCATGGTACCCAACTTTGAAGATTGTCATGAGGATGAAGTGAAGGTTTAAAAGTGTTTGCCACATAGTGAACATTCAGCGTTATCTACTATTATTATCCTTTTAGGAGCTAGGATGCTTTTGGCTGCAAGAAACAGAAAATAGAACTAGAAGTGATTTAAATAAGTGGTTTCCAAATTTTTGTGATCACTAAAAATATTTTTTCTAACCTGCTCTCTAATAAATGCATGTTTTAAAATTATGTCCTTAAATAATTATATTAATGTTTACATATATAATAAAAATTTTAAAAGAAAAATATTTATTTATTTATTTATTTATTTTTGAGACGGAGTCTCGTGCTATCACCCAGGTTGGAGTGTGGTGGCATGGTCTCAGCTCACTGCAACCTCCACCTCTCGGGTTCAAGCAATTATCCTGCCTCAGCCTCCCAAGTAGCTGGGACTACAGGCATGTGCCATCACACCCAGCTAATTTTTGTATTTTTATTAGAGACGGGGTTTTGCCATGTTGGCCAGGCTGGTCTTGAACTCCTGACCTCAAGTGATCCACCTGCCTTGCCTCCCAAAGTGCTGGGATTATAGGCGTGAGCCACTGCACCCGGCCCCTAGTAGGGGTTTTTAACCTGCCAGCTATAGTGACAGAGGCTAGCACGCTCATTTCTTCTTTCCATAGAAATACCATTTTCCTTGAACACAGTACATCATACTCAGTTCCCGTGGCCCTAGTTCACCATGCCCTCTGGGAGGGACACACCTATCATGCTGATGGACTCTGGGCTCTACTCTCTGCCCTGTGATCAGCCCCTGCCATTTTGTAACATCCAGAGTTTCTGCTTTATTCATGAGACATATAGCATTTTCCTATTAAACCCACTAGCTTTTTTCCCTCCTCTTTCCTTTGTTTTCCATTCACATTTTCCAGACCTTGTCCAATCAGTAAGGCCAGCTTTTTGCCATCACTCCAGGCATAGTCTTCAGAGAGATAGAGAATGCGTATTGATGCAATATGACACATGACGGAGTTTGCTATCTTCTTCTCTTGTCTCTCCAAAGTGCACATACCCTACTTAGAGTCTGTGAGTCTTTCATCTCTGACATGTTGATGGCTCCTGAAATCATTGTATGGTGACACTGCTGTGGTCCCCAAGCCTGGACTGAATAGTCAGTGCAGGGCAAAGGGTCGGCATTCACATCATTGCCAGCCTCTTTGTCATTGCCTGCACCAGCCCTTGCCACGCTTCCTGATTCATCCCCACATTGGCAAGCCTCTGAATAGGTGCGAGTTCTCAGCCAAGCTGCATTTAGAAGGGTCTAAAAAATACAGACCCAGGGAAGAAGAGGCACGGAAGGGTCAAAGGCACCATTTCAAAGAAGGGGAATTTTGTAACATAATGCAGTGGAAAGCCAAACTTGAACATGAATCCCAATATCATGATTCATAGCTATGTGACCTTACGGTTCTCTAAACCTGAATTTTATCACTTGAAAAATGAAGGTTATGATATCTCCTTTTGGGTAATTGTGAAAAATAAGTAAGATAAAGTATGTTAGCAGGCCCAGCCTAATGTTTAGCATGCATTAGGCACTTAATACATGCCAGCCCTCTTTCTCTTTCCAGTCTTTAATATAAACCGATTGCCCAGGTTTCGATCAGTATAGAGTCATATTCTTTCACAGCTGGCAAATATGATTAGTTGCCCAAGAGTTATTCCATGGTCTCAGACTATAAAACGAAAGTGGCTCAAAAGAGAGGGAAAATATCAGAAATGGGAATGTGACAAAGCAGTCATTGTACTGCAACTGCCTGTTCATTTGTCGATACCCTTCAGCTCCTTGGGAATGGAAGCCAGGTATCCCCAAGGCTTAGGCCCTGCCCCTGTTTAGCACACAGCTAAGCCCTGACAAATCTTTTCTCCTTTCTTTTTCGAGGCAGGGTCTCTGTTGCCCAGGTTGGAGTGCAGTGGTGCAATCATGGCTCACTGCAGCCTTGAACTCCTAGGCTCAAGCGATTCTCCTATCTCAGTCTCCTGAGCAGCTAGGACTACAGGCACATATCACCACGTCTGCCTAATTTTTAAAATTATTTGTAAGGATGGAGTCTTGATATCTTGCCCAGGCTGGTCTCAAATTATTGGCCTCAAGTGATCCTCCCACTTTGGCCTCCCAAAGTTCTGGGATTGCAGGCAAGAGCCCCTGTGTCCAGTCAATATTTTCTAAATGCATGAAGGAGACTGGTGAGGAAAAATGGGGGAGAAAACAAAAAAATTAAATGTGATTACGCAGGCAGCATTATGAGAAACTTAGGTATAAAAACTAAACAATATTAGACAAGGAACAGAACTAAGTCTAAAAGCCCAAAGAGAATTAGAAAAGATTAGCATACATACTTGGGGGCGGGGAGGCTATGTTTAAAAACAACAAGAGAAAAGAGTAAAAGTATAAATGCATGAGAGAGAGAGAGAGAGAGAGAGAGATTAAGAGAGGGGAGTGATATTCACAACTTGGAAAAGCCACAGGAACTCTAAAACCTAGATACCTGATAGGGCAAGTCCAAGCACTTTGAGAGGCCAAGGCCGGAAGATTGCTTGGGCCCAGGAGTTTGAGACCAGCCTGGGTACTATAGTGAAAACCCATCTCTACAAAAAATTAAAAAATTAGCCGAGTGTGATGGCACATGCCTGTAGTCCCAGCTACTCCCAAGGTTAATGTGGGAAGGTCACTTGAGCCCAGGAGGTTGAGACTGCAGTGACCCATAATCGTACCACTGCACTCCAGCCTGGGTGACAAATGAGACTCTGTCTCAAAAATACTAACAAATCAACAAAATGTAGCCTGTATCTACGTATGGGACCCAAATACAGAAAACTGGTCAAAGTAAAGATGCTCTGGGTATCACAGAGGTGACAAGGCCTCCTGCATCCTACCTCCCTCTCTTCCCCAGGATGGGGCACTGTGTTGAACCCTATTGTGGAAACCACCTGAAATGGTTTGGCTCTGTATCCCTACCTAAATCTCATCTTGAATTGTAATCCCCAAGAGTTGAGGGAGGAATCTGGTGGGAGGTGATTGGATTATGGGGGTGGTTTCACCCATGCTGTTCTCGTGATAATGAGGGAGTTCTCATGAGGTCTGATGGTTTGAAAGTGGCAGCTTCCCTTGCAAGCTCTCTCTCCCCTGCCACCTTGTGAAGAAGGTCCTCGCTTCTCCTTTGCCTGCTGCCATGATTGTAAGTTTCCTGAGGTCTCCCCAGCCAAGTAGAACTGTGAGTCAATTAAACCTCTTTAGTTAATTACTCACTGTTACCTGTGAGTCAATTAAAACTCTTTACTTAATTACCCACTCTTAGCAGTGTGAGAATGGACTACTATACAACCTCTATAGGTTACTGAGGTGGACATCTGCTGAGTAAATCACTCATTAGCTCCTATAAAGGGAAGCAGTGAACCCCAGAGATCAGCAAGCAAGGGTTCCCCAGGAGAGAGCAAGGCCAGATCAACCTTGTTTCCTTTTCTGTAGGCTGTTAATGGAATGCTACAGTAGAGTTCACCTGCATTTTAGCTACATATTTGTCACATCTCTATTATAACCTTGCAAACAAAATGAATGTTCTTTAATGATGCCATTAATAGATGCAAAACTGTTAAGACCATCCCCAAAGGTTGTTGGTTATAGAGTTAATGCAAACCTTGGGGGAATTTCTAAGGGCCTGCCAAGGGGCTCTTCAGCTCCTTTTTAGCATTTTAATCAATAATGCTAACAATAATTACTTTTTATTAAGTGCCTAACATATGCTAAGCACTTTAATTCTATAAAGTAGGTATTATTTTTTATCACCACTTCATAAATGAGAAAACTGAGGCTTGGAAAGAACAATTAGCTTGTTCGACGTCACATAACTACTAAGTAGAGGAACCAGAACTTAAACCTATGCCTGATGGACTCCAAAACTGTTACAACTAGCTAGATGAGGACACTGGTGATGCTCTTACGACATGAAGCTATAACCAATGCATCAGATAATAACATTATTATCCAAAATAGCCACAGTCCAGAATGATAGACAGAATTTAAAATAATGAACTTAAGTGGAAAGAATAACTGAAGGTCTAAAAACAAAACAACAAACAACAAGGGAATAAAAGTAGCTACACAAATACCAGATGGGAGTAAGACAGCTTAACAGCAACACATATTAAAAAAAAAAAAAGGCTTAGCAGTTTTAGTTACAGAATAATGGGTAAATGCTGAAATACAGCTGTCAAAAACATTAACATGAGCTTGAGCCATATTAATGAAAAGAGGGTCCAAAACAAAGGAAGGCCAGGACCTGCTGGGCCCTGCTTTAATGAGACCGTAGCTGCAGTGTTCTGTGCAGGGAATCGCATTTTAAGAGGAATGGTGATAAATAGAAATGATGAAGATGGAGACAGTGTGGAAAGGATCTGGAAACACTTAGCTTCAAAACGTGAAGACAGTGGAAACACGAGAGATATTTTCAGACATATAAGGGCCATTTCTCAAGTTGCTACTTGCAATAGGAGCGTATTCTGTACTAGCTGAGAGAAGCAGCCTGTAGGGACATTCTGGCTTTGTGCGTCTTCAACATTTATGACCAAGAGGAGCCCCAGGACCTGGCTACCAAATGAAGCTTCTAACATTAATCTTCCAAATGAGTCCTTGAAGAGGTTCAGATAAAGACAAGAAGAACTGGTTTCCAGATTAATATGCAAATAATAAAACTTGCCCTCTCTAAAACAAAAGAAACACATTTAAAAAAAAACTTACCAATCAACATACAGTTTTCATTAGCAGCAACCAAACAAGGAGAAAAATACAATTTCTTGCCAGAAATTTTGAAAAGGCTCAAGAATAGAATCCAGTCAGCCAGGCAATGAGTGGGTAAACTATGGTTGAAAGTGGGGGCTGGGGGGAGGGAGGAAGAAAGGAGTGTAGGGGAAGAACAAAAGAAAGAGAAAGGAAACTGTCACAATGCTTAATCCTAGATGACAGTGAAAAAAATATTTACCAAGTTCAGAGGGAAAGACTTGTGACTTTAGAATTTTATCCAGATTACCAGTATGAAGATTATCAGTATGAAGGCTACAGGTGGAGAGTCTCAAGCATGCAAGAATTCAGGGAATACATTACCATGCACCATTCTTGAAAAAATGCCTTGTTGATAAAGTTGTAATGCAGTCAACTAGGAGATGAATCAAAATAAAGAAGTAAGAAATGGAAATGCCAGGGTAAAAGAATATGAAATTATCATTAAATCACATGGGATTTATGCTATAGACGTGAACGCAATGCAAATATTAAAACTTTAAGAAGGTAAAATTAATATGGTCAAAATTGAGTAGTATTAGGAGAAGGGGTGGGAACAAGTTATGAATGTATACTATGAAGTCCAAATATTTAAAATTGAAACGTGTTTATGAACACTCCAACCTATTATGTTTTGTCTTTTTTAAAAATAATGTTTTCTGGCCAAGCGCGGTCGCTCATGCCTGTAATCCCAACACTTTGGGAGACCAAGGCAGGTGGATCACTTGCGGTCAGGAGTTCCAGACCAGCCTGGCCAACATGGTGAAACCTCATCTCTACTAAAATACAAAAATTAGCTGGGCGTGATGGTGTGCACTTGTAATCCTAGCTACCGGGGAGGCTGAGGCAGGAGAACTGCTTTAACTCAGGAGGCAGAGGTTGCAGTGAGACGAGATCATGACACTGCACTCCAGCCTGGGTGACAGAGCAAGACTCCAGCTCAAAAAAGAAAAAAAAAAAAGTTTTCTCCTTAATTGTAAGGAACTCTTAGGAAGTAATATATTTGAGTGGTAAAGATATATTTATCTGAAGTTTGGCTCTTTTCTATTTCACTTTAATTTCTTCTTTCTTTTTTAAGTAGTAGTAAATTTAATAGTTTACTAAAAATAGCATGTATCTTACAGTAGATGCAATTGATTGGATTATTTAACATCTCTTCTATCCTTAGTCTACTGTGTTTTCCTGTGTCTGTATTTCCAGACTCCCTTGCAGCTTTTATTTCAAAGAGATTCAGTAGTCACCAGTCAGATGCACTTTTGTGAGACTAGAATTCAGCAGTTCAGTGAAGAAAAGATGATGGCAAGCAGACATCGGTGCTGGAGCTCCAAGAGTTACGCCATGGCTCTGGAGCCCATAGTTCTAGTGGGGCTTCTTGACTCCTGGATTGAAGCTAAGGTAACCCCATGGTTCCCGGAGCCATCACTGAAGTGGTGGCTTCCTTGTGCCCGGATCACACTGAGGTGGTGTATTCATTACCTACAGCTGTTGAAACAAATGACCATATATTTGGTGGCTTTAATTTATTCTCTTACAGTTCTGGAGACCAAACATCCAAAATCAGTATCCCTGGGCTGAAACTAAGGTGGCAGCCAGGCCAGGCTCCCTCCAGAGGTTCTAGGGGAAAATCCATTCCTTGCTTCTTCCATCTTCTTGTGGCTACCAGCACCCCTTGGTTTGCAGCCACATCACTCTCCCTCCATCTTCAATCACCTTCTCCTTTTCTATCAGTGTTTTTTGTGTTTGTTTGTTTTTGGTTTTTATTTGTTTGGGTTTTTTTTTAGACAGTCTTGCTCTGTCGCTCAGGCTGGAGTGCAATAGCCTGATCTCGGCTCACTGCAGCTTTTGCCTCCTGGGTTCAAGTGATTCTCGTGCCTCAGTCTCCTGAGTAGCTGAGATTACGGGCACCCACCAACACATCCAGCTAATATTTGTATTTTTAGTAGAGACAGGGTTTCTCCATATTGGCCAGGCTGGTCTCAAACTCCTGGCCTCAAGTGATCCACCAGCCTCAGCATCCCAATGTGCTACGATTACAGGCGTGAGCCACTGCACCCAGCCTCCTTTTCTATCAGTGTTAAACATGTCTCTGCCTCCTTTTTATAAGATACATGTGATTGCATTTAGGACACACTATGATAATCCAGGATAATCCTATGTCAAGATTCTCAATTTAATCACATCTGCAAAGACCCTGTTTATGCACAATGTAATATTCGCAGGTTCTAGGAATCAAAAAATAGGTATCTTTTGGAGGGCTGTTCTTGGCCTACCACAATGGCATAATCCTAGAGGCTGAATTTGGGACAGTAGCTTCCTGTTCCACAGATTCCTGACTGTGGCACAGGTAGACACTGCCTGACACACCAGTTCTGCAGGGTTATTTTGGGAGTCATTTCTAAAAGCCCAAGCCTGAAGCCTACTCCCCCAACCCTTCCATAATTGCATTTGTACCCAATGCCCTGCCCACTTAAACTACAAGAGTGCTTCTGTTATGTGCAACCCTGATGGATATAGACAATATGATCACATGTTGATACAATTGTTTATATTTCTCTATATATACTGTACCTGTATATACGTATAACTGGGCTACACATCTACTATGCTAATATATACAAAGAACAAACACTGTCTTTTTCAAATTCTGTTAGAAAAATAATTTTTATGTGATGCAGAATCAAGGAAAAATAAATAAATGAATGTTCTGATATTCCTTACAAGCTCCTTCAGCCATGCAGCAATGGTTGTTTTGGTGGCTGGAATACAAGGCAAAAGGGGGCCAAATTTTATGGCAATTTGTTAAAGTTAATGGAATGAAGTCAGGAGTTCATTGAGGTAAGTTTTCAGTCCCTTGAATGTCCTCTCCTTCTCCTTGCTCCTGTCCTAGGTATAGTCTGCCTTTATAGGGTAAGGTGGATTATATGACATCATAGCAGCATCAGTGGGGACAGGAAGACAAGGTCCTCAAATCCATGCTCAATCCTCCCAACATCATTGATCTCTGCTGTGAACTGGCTGCTCTAGGCAGTGTCCTGGATTGATGGCTTCTGAGATACCTGCCACTGGAGTTTATGGTCCTGCCCATTCATCTCTACATTCAGGCTTCTGCCTGTCCACCAACCCTATCGACATCTCTGCATTCTCTGCCCTCAGACATGCAAGAGCTTCTGGGTCCTCTGAAGGCCACATACAAGCCATGGGGGGATAAGAAACACTACCTCAGGTTAAATGATCTACATATTTGTAGATAGTTCAGTTACCTACAGATAGTTCGTTTAGTTATCTGTAGATAGTTAATGCTGCTGCACTATTATCTTGTGCCACGTTGAAGGTGGGTGAGTGCAGGGCTATGCTAGAGACTGATACCTCCTTGCAGTGTTTTGGGGGAAGCCCTGGAGTTCCGAGTTCCTGCACTTCCTTTAGCTATCTGGATGCTTTAAGACTCCCTTCCCTGGCTCACACCTGTAATCCCAGCACTTGGAGAGGCTGAGGCAAGTGAATCCCTTGAGTCCAGGAGTTCAAGACCAGCCTGGGCAACATGGCAAAACCCCATCTCTACAAAAAAATACAAAAATTAGCTGGGCTTGGTGGTGTGCACCTAGTAGTCCCAGCTACTCAGGAGGCTGAGGCAGGAGGATCATTTGAGCCCAGGAAGTTGAATGAACTGTGATCACACCACTGCATCCCAGCTGGGGAGAAAGGACCCTGTTAAAGAAAGAAAGAAAGAAAGACTCTCTTTCCTCCTTTCCTGCAACCAAGTTCGGTTCTAAGGGAGGTCAAAAACCAGAACCTTGTGTCTAAGCTCCTCAATCCATGTCTGATTCTTCCATTTCTGCAGCCAGAAGGGGCAGGTGTGGGGTTTCCATTTCATCTGTAGCACATCCTTCTTCTGACATGCTCTTCCTAGAGGAGCCAGCCTCGTGGCATGAGCCGTGCAGGAGGGAGGTCCACTCTATGCTAGAGAAGAAACTGGTCAGAGCCCTCCAGGTCTAGTCCTGATGATAAAGGGGAAGATAATATAGCTTAAGCATTATTTTCTCACTTGAGCATGTCTGTCTTTCATGAAGATTTTCTTGTTTGAAATTAAGAGGTCAAGGAAGTTAGCTGTGATCAATGTTCCCTGTTCCAAGTAGTACCTGTTCTTTACCAGAACAATAAGTCTCATAACTCAGTAAGTCAACCCTAAGGGTGGAAGGCTACTGAGGAACCAATTAAGAAAGAAATTAGAATGAATCAATTTAATACTTAAAAATATTATCTGTTAACTTATGTATTAAAAGATATCTGAAATGATATTAACCAAATTTTCATCATGGTTACTTTTGGATTCAGGCAATTTTGGTGTATTACTTAATTCTTTGTACTTTTGGTTGCTGCTTGAATTTTTAAAAAAATAAGAACTAGGCTAGCAAAAATGTCCTCAAAAATTTGGTTTGAATCTTTTTTCTATGCAACTCCTTCTCCCTCACCCCCAAATCAACAACTAGAAGGCAGGTATGGTGACGTGATCCTGTAGTCCCAGCCACTCAGGAGGCTGAGGCTGGAGGATCACTTGAGCCCAGGAATTCAAGACCAGCCAGAGCAACATAATGAGACCCCATCTCTAATTTTTTTTTTTTTAAAGAACTAGCATAATACAGACTCTCCATGATTCTACATTCACTCATTCACTAATTTATTGGGCAACGATCTACTGTGCTCCAGGTCATCTGTTAGGTATTAAGGATTCAGAAATAAATGAATGTCATATTTGCCTTTTAGGAAACCACAATTTAGCGGAGAATACTAAGCACACAACTCTAACACATTCTGGCAAGTATGATTTGTGAACCCCAAATATCTAAGACAGGTCTCAGTCAATTTAGGAAGTTTGTTTTGCCAAAGTTAAGGAGGCGTGCCCATGACATAACCTCAGGAAATCCTGACTACATGTGTCCAAGGTGGCCGGGGTACAGCTTGGTTTTCTGCATTTTAGGAAGACATGAGATCAATATATGTAAGATGCGCATCAGTTCCATCCAGAAAGGCGGGACAACTCAAAGCAGGGAGGGGGCTTCCAGGTCATAGGTAAGAGACAAACAGTTGCATTCTTTCAAGTTGCTGATTAGCCTTTCCAAGGGAGGCAACCAGATATGCATTTATTTCAGTGAGCAGAGGTGTGACTTTGAGTTCTCTCTGTCCTTTCTCTTCAAGGAAATTCCTTGTGAGAGAGGTATGTAGCTTTTAAAAAAATCTTAGTAGCTATCTTTTTTAGGAATAGAATGGAGGGTAGGTTTGTCCTAAGCAGTTCCCAGCTTGACTTTTCCCTTTGGCTTAGTGAATTTGGGTTCCAATATTTATTTTTCTTTCACAGATTACATGATTTTATGACTTTACCTTCGTGAAGTATTGCCTCAATTTCACAACATACCTTTCTTAAGCATCCACATGTGAGCCAGGCCCTAGGCTAGGTCCTGCAGACAGAAACACACCAGGGCACTGGCAGGACTCTCAAGCCAGCATGACAAACTTCCCCCAAAGACCGCAGGACAGAGTTTACGAGTTTCACCTTCCACCTCCACCCAGTTGGTCCACCTGCAGGAAGTGAAGCTGTTCTAAAAAGTCAGAAGTGACAGATCCTGTGTCATAGGACAAAGAAAATGCAGGTGACAGGATAGGCAGTTGCATAAAGCTTGGCTGGGTGTTACCAGAAAGGTGTCCCCATCCAGACCCCAAGAGAGGGTTCTTGGACCTCAGGCAAGAAAGAATTCAGGGCAAGTCCATAAAATGAAAGCAAGTTTACTAAGAAAGTCAAGAAATAAGCCAGGCGAGGTAGTTCACACCTATAATCCCAGCACTTTGGGATGCCAAGACGGGCGGATCACCTGAGGTCAGGAGTTCCAGACCAGCCTGGCCAACATGGTGAAACCCCGTCTCTACTAAAAATACAACAATTAGCTGGGTGTGGTGGCATATGCCTGTAATCCCAGCTACTCAGGAGGCTGAGGTAGGAGAATCGCTTGAACCCAGGAGGTGGAGGTTGCAGTGAGCCGAGATCGCACCACTGCACTCAGCCTGGAAGACAGAGTGAGACTCCATATCAAAAAAAAAAAGAAAAAGAAAAAAGAAAGGAAAAAAAGTAAAGGAATAAAAGAATGGCTACTCCACAGGCAGAGCAGCAGCATGGGCTGTTCAACGGAGTATATTTAAAGTTATTTCTTGATTAAATGCTAAACAAAGGATGGATTATTCGTGTGTTTTCTTAGAAAGAGGCAGAGATTTCCTGGGACTGAGGATCCCTCCCCTTTTTATATAGAGTAATTTTCAGATGTTGCCATGGCATTTGTAAACTGTCATGGTGCCAGTGGGAGTGTCTTTTAGCATGCGAATGCATTATAAATTGGCATATAATGAGCAGTGAGGACGACCAGAGGTCACTTTCGTTACCACCTTAGTTTTGGTGGGTTTTGGCCGGCTTCTTTACCACAACGTGTTTTAACAGCAGGGTCTTTGTGACCTGTGTCTTTTTTTTTTCCTTTTCTTTTTTTTGAGATGGAGTTTCGCTCTGTTGCCCAGGCTGGAGAGCAATGGTGCAATCTTGGCTCACTGCAACCTCCACCTCCAGAGTTTAAGTGATTCTCTTGCCTCAGCCTCCCGAATAGCTGGGATTACAGGTGCGTGCCACCACACCCGGCCAATTTTTGTATTTTTAGTAGAGACGGAGTTTCACCATGTTGGCCAGGCTGGTATTGAACTCCTGACCTCAAGTGATCTGCACCCGCCTCAGCATCCCAAAGTGCTGAGATTACAGGTGTGAGCCACAGCGTCCAGGCTGTGACTTGTATCTTGTGACCTCCTGTCTCATCCTGTGACTAAGAATGCCAAACCTCCTGGGATTGCAGTCCAGCAGGTCTCAGCCTTATTTTACCCAGCCCCTATTCAAGACGGAGTCACTCTGGTTTAAATGCCTCTGACAATGGCTCTCCAGCCACAAAGGAGGAAGTGATTAAAGCATGGAGTCAGAGTTTTTCTGCACTGTTCCACACAGAAGGGCTCTCTTCAAACACAGTTTCCACGTTGAGCTGACTCACTGGCTTCCTCCTCCTACAGTGTCATAGTTACCTCTCTTCCAACTGCACTGCTGAGCAAGTGCAGAGATTGCTTGTTTCAAGGTAGATTGTTGAAACTTTCTTTCGTTTCTCATTTCTATTTCTAGGCATGTCACTGACTTGCTGAGTCATATTTGGCAAGCTCAGGATCTCTTTTTTCCTTGTTTTTCCATCTGGATAATATGATTTATAAAAAGCTCTAAGGCATTTTATTTGGAAAAAGGCATAAACATATAAAAATAATAGTGTTGTTTACCAAAAGACTTTTATCCATACATAGTTCAATTAAAACATTATCTGGCCAGGCATGGTGGCTCACGCCTGTAATCCCAACACTGTGGGAGGCCAAGGCAGGAACATTGCTTGAATCTAGGAGTTTGAGACCAGCCTGGGCAAAATGGCAAACCCCTGTCTCCACAAAAAAATTACAAAATTAGCTGGGCATGGTGGTGCACAGCTATACTCTCAGCTACTCAGGAGGCTGAGGTGGGAGGATCACCTGAGCTGGGGAGGTCAAGGCTGCAGTGAGTGTGACTGCACCACTGCACTCCAGCCTGGGCTACAGAAAAAGACCTTGTCTCAAAAAAAAAAAATTATCTCATCATAATAAAATATTTTTGTCTAATTTGTTCTTCACTGAGTGTGAAAGCTCCTGGAAAACAGATACAACTTGTTTCCATATTTCTATTCCCAACACTCCGCATGGTATGATATAACGAAACTGGATATTCTCTAACTGGTCCTTGAGCCCAAGGGGAAATGCATGCATGTTGGCAAACAGCTTAGAAATGTCATGAAGTTTTGTGGGTGCATTGGGGCATCTTTTGAGTTTCAAGTCTATATCTCTCCTCTGATTTCCCAAAGGTGTGATCCAAAAAAATTGTTAAAAACCGTAAAGGATGTCCTTAGTATATAAACTGTCAATTCCTGGTCACTCCTTGGAGGTACTGGCATTCTGGAGGCATCTACACAATTTCACAACAATTGTATTGTCCATGTAATACCAACTTCAAAGAGAAGAAATTCAAAGAAAATGAAAAGCTGAACACTGTGATCATCTTGCTGACACTGAAGTAGGAGAGAGGCAAGAGATAGGAAAATTATCACTTAATATTAACATTATGCCCCTTAGCCACATGGCAATATGGCTGGGTTATTTATTTTAATTTAATAACAATCAAGCGATTGTAAAACCCTCAATACAGTATCTTGCAAAGAGAAGATACTGAATAAATATTTGATGGTAATACGAAGGAAGCAAGATGAAACAAAAATAAGATACTGTAAAGATGTTATCATAAAGACTTAGCCAGAACTTTTTTCATAAATATTTTAAGAATATTTTTGGACTTAGGTTATAAATATGACTTCCAAATTGATAATCTTATAAATTTTTAAAATAAAATATATGGAAGAGAGCAACAGAAAGTATATCAACTTTGCTACTTTTATGTAACTTTATTTGTAGCTTTTAAAATAATCCACTTCTTCCCATTAAACCAAAAGTGCCTTGAGATTGGATCCACATTTTGTTTTTTTCTTTCTAACTTCCAACATTTCATATTGAGCACAGGACTTCAGGACTTCATTTTCATTGGTGCTTCAGCAACGTCACTTATTGGTAAAGATAAATGAGAAGTATTCAGTTATGAATAAGTTGTCAGAGATGTCTCTCATGTATGAGACTGTTCCATTTCCCAAGGATTTCTCTCATTTCTGTAGTAGGGTGTATGACAGCCCATATGGAGTCTACAACTAGAATCCAGACTGTGTATGCAATACGGAGATAGATGTCCCACACCTACTTCCTGGTTTTGGAACATGAGGAAGTCACTCAATTGGACTGTAAAAATTTAAATCTATATTTGTTTAATCATGCAGAATATTTATTTTTAATCTTATTATTTAAAAAATAAAACAGATACAAAAGGCCAGGCACGGTGGCTCACACCTGTAATCCCAGCACTTTGGGAGGCCGAGGTGGGTGGATCACCTGAGGTCAGGAGTTCAAGACCAGCCTGGGCAACATGGTGAAACCCCGTCTCTACTAAAAATACAAAAATTAGCTGGGCGTGGTGGCACGTGCCTGTAATCCCAGCTACTCAGGAGGCTGAGGCAGGAGAATTGTTTGAGCCCGGGAGGCGGAGGTTGCAGTGAGCTGAGATTGTACCATTGCACTTCAGGCTGGGTGACAGAGTGAGACTGTCTAAAACAAACAAACAGAAAAAACAGATACAAAAGACACATGAAACAAATGTATAGCCTAATGAATTATTATATGTCCAACTTTCTTATAACCAACACCAAAGTCAAGAAATAGAACTAGGACAGCTATCCCGGAAACCCCTCCACATATCCTGTCTCAATTATAGTCCCTCCCTCCATCCTTATCCTCCTATCCCAAGAAATCACTATCCCGATTTTTATAGCAGTGGTTCTCAAAGTGTCTAGAATCTTGATAGAAAAGCAAATTATTGGGCCCCATCACAGACCTAAGAAATAAAAAATTCTTGGAGTGGAGCCCAGCAATCCATGTTTTAAATTTTTTTCCAGGTGATTCTCATGAAAACTTGAAGCTTGAGAACCACTGTTTTATAGGAATCACTTCCTTCTGTTTCTTTGTCATTTTATCACTAAAGTATGCACTCTTAAACACTGTAGCTTATTCCTGCCCATTTTTAAAATTTCATTTCTTTTAAGTCTCTTTCAATATAAAGTTTTCCCCTTCAGCCCCTTCTTTTCCTTACAATTTACCTGTTAAAGAATCCAGGCTGTTTGACCTGTATCGTTTTCCACAGTTTGGCCTTTGCTGAGTGTATACTCATGGTGCAGTTCAATAGATGCTTCTCTCCTCTATTTCCTGCAAATTGGCAGCTGGATCCAGAGGTTAATTGGATTTCAGTTTGATCTCACTGGCAAGACTACAGGTGATGTTCTGTTTTTTCAATCAGGAGGCACATGTTTGTCTGTCTGTGATGTTAGAAACTGTTGATAATGCCTAAATCCATTAATTCATTGGGGGTTTACAAAGTGGTGATGTTCTAATTCTATCATTTCTTTTTCATTTTTCATTTATTAGCTAAAATCGTTTTTTGTCGGGGTTTTTTTTTTTTGGTTTTTTTTTTTTTTGAGACAGAGTCTTGCTCTGTTGCCCAGGCTGGAGTGCAGCAGTGGCACAATCTTGGCTCACTGCAACCTTTGCCTCCTGGGTTCAAGTAATTCTCCTGCCTCAGCCTCCAGTAGCTGGGATTATAGGCACCTGTCACCATGCCCAGCTAATTTTTGTATTTTTAGTAGAGATGGGGTTTTACCATGTTGGCCAGGCTGGTGTTGAACTCCTGAGCTCAAGCGATCCACCCGCCTTGGCCCCCCAAAGTGCTGGCATTACAGGCATGAGCCACAGCACCTGGCCTAAAATACTTTTATAAAGAGATGTTTCCTTCATCTACTAATCCAGTGGTACAATTTATATAGAAAATGCCAGTAAATGCTTGATTCCTATTTTTTTAACCAGTTTTCAAGATAATCAATTAGTTCCCCATCAACCTCCAAAGGTGACCAATTATTTTTAAATAGCATTTTGGACTCATGAATTTAAACATATTTGGCAGGATTTCAATCCACTGCAGTTATTGTCATTATTGAAGCTCAAATCCTGCCATCTTGGACTAATAGATGCCACTTCAAGTTGGTTCCTGGGTCCTTTTGAGAGAACTATTTGGAATAATAATACATTCCAGGTTCATTTGGTACATTTCCTACCCTAAGTCACTTCTTTAAGAAGGCCTGGCTTCTTTCAGAGTGAATAGACATTTCAAGACCATTATCTAAACTCTAATGGAGCCCATTTTGACAGGGTAGGACATTGTTCTTAGGCCTTTTCAATTAACAAAGTTATAAGTGTGTGTGTGTTAGTTATTTAGTGCTGTGTAACAAATTATCTCAAAACATAGCTTCTTAAAACAACAATAAAATTTATTACCTCCAACAGTTTCTGTGGGTCAGGAATCCAAGAGTGGCTTACATGGACGGTTCTGAAGTCATCTGAAGGCTTGACTGGACTGGAAGATTCACTTCCAAGGTGGTATACTCCAAACCTGGCACGTTGGTGCTGGCTCTTGGCAAGGCCCTCAGTGGCTCACCATGTGGACCTCTCCTCAGGGCTGCCTGAATGCCCTAATGTCCCCAGAAGCAAGTGATCAAAAAGAACAACGCAGAAGCCACAATGTTTTTTATGATCTAGCATGGGAAGTCACACCCTGTCAATCCCATGATGTCCTATTGCTTACACAGGTTGGGGGAGGGGGAGGAAACTACATAAGGACATGAATGTGAAAAGGAGAGAAACATTAGGGACCATCCTAGAGGCTGGTTGATATTTAAAGATAAAATACTAGCAGAGTGTCATGGCTCACGCCTGTAATCCCAACACTTCGGGAGGCCAAGGCAGGAAGGTCACTTGAGGCCAGGAGTTTGAGAACAGCCTGGGCAACATATCATATTACAAAAAATAAAAAATAAAAATAGCTGGGTGTGGTGGTACATGTGTAGTCCTAGCTACTTGGGAGGCGGAAGGCAGGAGGATCACTTGAGCCCAGGAGGTCGAGGCTGCAGTGAGCCATGACCGTGCCACTGCACTCCAGCCTGAGCAACAGAGTAAGACCCTATCTCAAAAAACAAATAAACAAACAAACAACCTCATAAATTCATGCTGCTCCTTCCAAGTCACATTCAGGACTTACTTAACTTATTCCACATTATAGGTATAACTCTTTTCATACTGAGAATCCTAGCAATTAGAACATCTCATAATTGCCAATCTATTTTTATGTTGCTTTGGGTATTTGAAGAGGCAAACACCAAGATGGGATTAACCATGCAAGAGCTTTTGGTAGGGAAATGTCTGGAAAGGGCAAAGGGAAGGAAACAAGAATAGCAGAGATGCAATGCAAGTCTAACACTGAGAAAGGGACCAAAGAAGGGAAGCAGATGGATAGGAAGAGCCTAGACTGCAGTTCAGTTCTAAGAAACCTTTGGCCAGGCAGAGGGGAACTCCTGCAGCCACAGTCACCTGCTGCAGAAGTCCTGCCTCCGGTAGGAGCAGATCCGCACTAATGTACTGCTCTGCTCATTCAATGGCTGGGAGCATCCCTGGGGGCATGGCCCCAGTGCCAACTCAGTAGGTGGAGGGGGTGGTTCCAGAACATGGAAGCTGGGGCTATCACTCAACTATGTTCCCAAAGGCAGCATATTTGAGCCGTGCATTTCCCAGGGTGCTACTGCCTCATCCCACCTTATACACAACAGACTCAGTGTAACAATACCAATCCCACTGCCACCAAGATGATCCCTGAAAAGAGTTAAAATGCTTTTGTACATGCTCTCTCCATACCCTACTCCCCTGCCTTGTAAAAATATTTCCACATATTTAAGGTTGCAGAATATGGCCATCGCATACATATTATTTCCCCTTTAACCCTCATTTTGTGATGTCTGAATTTTTTTATTATTTATTTATTTTTTTAAGACAGAGTCTTGCTCTGTTGCCCAGGTTTGAGTGCAGTGGTGCGATCTTGGCTCACCGCAACCTCCGCCTCCCAGGTTCAAGCGATTCTCCTGCCTCAGCCTTCTGAGTAGTTGGGACTACAGGCACCCGTCATCAGGCCCAACTAATTTTTGTATTTTTAGTAGAGGCGGGGTTTCACCATGTTGGCCAGGCTGGTCTCAAACTCCTGACCTCAAATGACCCACCCACCTCGGCCTCCCAAAGTGCTGGGATTACAGGCGCGAGCCACTGCACCAGGCCTGACATCTGAATTTTTACAAATCCTTCTGTCAGGCTAAAGTTATACACATGCTCTCCCTCTACCCTTACCATAATCAGTAGAACTTACACTGATTTCAGCGTACCTGTTCATATTTGAGAAAGGATCTGTAGTTTATAATTCTGATGGTAACAGTCCAGTTACTTTTACTGCTGTAAGTAAATGTAATAGACCTATGACCCTGAGACATTTGGCCTCACATGTGACCTCAAAGCTAGAGTTAGATGATCCAGAGTTAATCTGACAGCTCAGTTGGTGGAAGCTCAACCTGTGACCATCTTCCTGTGCTAGGGTAACTCACACTCCAAGGCCCAAAGCAGGGATGCAATATCTATGCGAATTTTTTAGCTAAAATAGAAGACTTGGAGGAGGATATGTCGTGGATTTCCTTCCATGACCCACAGACATCAGGAGAGTGGGAGGGCCAGGGGCAGAGTGTGGTTCAACCCTTCTGCTGCATTAGAAGTACCTCAATGGAAAAGTTTGAGAAGCATTGATCTATATATGGCTCAGGTATTAGACAGAGCTTTTCAGGTTTTTAATCATTATTTAAATAACAATAAGTGAAGATTCATAAAGAAGCCAACGCCACAGAGCAATTATTAGAGGACCCCAGGCTTTAGTCTGGGATTGTCTTCCCCCTCCTTCCCTATTCATGACCCCAGAGTTTTCACAACACAAAATGGCTCCATGAATCAGTTAAGTACACAGAGACAAATCCAGGCAAACTCAAATGAGTGAGAAGAATCCCATTAAGATTCCCAAGATGAGAACCCTCTGTGAGAAAGTGTCATTGAATTTTTTGATAATTCCCCCCTCGGATGAATACGTGGAAAAATTACAAAGGATTTCTTTGGCTTCTGGTATGAGAATTTCTGATTACCCTTTTCCTCTCATTTCCTTGATCTTTACCAAAACACGAATGATGCTGGCCTTGCAGATGCTGGTGATTTGGTTCAGCATGCCAAGCAGGCTGCGGTGGAGACCACTGTGGGGAGTCTTGGAGGGCAAGGCAACGCTCTCCTGGCATAGGAGTGACAACTACCCAGACAGAAATCTTCAGTCAGTGCAATCATGTCCACTCCTGGTCTAAGTCCCATCTTGCCCCTTAGATTGAAGAACAAGAAGGAAAAGGATAAAATAGCAAATGGGCTTCTAGCTTTGGCTCTTAGTCTCTCCTCTGGGTGATACTCTTCCCACTCAAATCAGACACTTCCCACCTGCCAAGAAAACTCTGGTGCTAAAATATAATCAGATTTGTAAAAAACAGAACATGGGGTGATTATTTTAATTACAAAAATCTTTCATTTTCCAAGAAGAACATTTGACAGTAGATTCCTTTAAATAACCAAGTCCCTTGGCATATTTAAAAGGAGATACAAGGCCAGGTGCAGTGGCTCATGCCTGTAATCCCAGCACTTTGGGAGGCCGAGGTGGGCGGATCACCTGAGGTCAGGAGTTCGAGACCAGCCTGGCCAACATGGTGAAACCCCGTCTCTACTGAAAATACAAAAATTAGCTGGGCTTGGCGGCAGGTGTCTGTAATCCCAGCTACTCGGGCGGCTGAGGCAGGAGAATCGCTTGAACCTGGGAGGCGGAGGTTGCAGTGAGCCGAGATTGCGCCATTGCACTCCAGCCTAGGGGACAAGAGCGAGACTTCATTTCAAAAAAAAAAAAAATAATAATAATAATAAAAGGAGATATGACTGACAATGCATGACATGTGTGGAGCTTTTTTGGAAGCAGATCCCATACAGGTCATTGGGGTGGCCTTGCCATGTAAGGACAACCCTGTTTCACCATGTTGGCCAGGCTGGTCTCGAACTCTAGGTGAACCAAGATGGTATTAAAATAGCATTTCTAGAATCAAAGTGGAGAGAAATCGTCTTTGAACATCCAATGTCTGATTCAAGTGTTATGAAAACAAGGCTCTGCTCTTTAACCAATGCTTGTTTAATTCAATGTGGCCTGCAGTTACAATCTTGTGCAAGGCCTAGGAGTTTAAGCCCTGGAGGTGGACTGCCTGGATTTAAGTCTCAGTTATGCCAGTTACAAGTTCTATGACCTCGAGGAAGTTATTTAACCTTTTTGAGCCTGTTTTCTTACTTGGAGAATGAATTGATATGAACATTAAATGTGGTGATATAGTAAATGTGATGACATATGTAAAACTCCATCTGCTTGTCATGCACTAAGTTATTAACTATGTTAACGCCTGTTAGATGAGCAGGATGCCATCCTAAAGGCCCAGCAAATAGGAGGACAGATGTCCTCTTGTGTACTGATTACAGGATCCATGCACCAGGGGAGGGCTTGCAATGCAGCTTTTCTTGTTATCTAATTGGCACTGAGAGTGCTATTCTATATTAGTTAGACTAAACTCCAAATTGATGTTTTTAGCTAACATCTCCTTAAACTTCAAATGATCAATATCAAACAACTCATCTAGAACATCAATTTCTATAGGGCACTAACACTTCCAAGTGACTCCATGGAGATGTTTGTTAATTAAAATCAGAAAATCCTCATGTGATATATCAAGGCTTTTCTATGACTAGAGCAATTGGAAACATTTGTTAAAAATTCTTTTTAAAATGTCCTGGTTAAAATGATTTCTGCTGTAACCTACAGCAGTGGTTCTCAAAATGCGGTTCCTGGAGCAGACTCACCTGGGAACCAGTTAGAAATGCAAATTCTTAGGTCCCACCCCAGACTTATTAAAATATGGCAATCTGTGGTTTCATAAGCTCTCAGAGGTGACACTGATCCATAGCACTGATGGCATAAGGATCCATGCTTCCCACTGCACACCCTCGCTCCATTCCTGAGAGATCCCATTCATGAAGTGGAGCATCTTTCCCATTGAGTCTGGATGAAATCTCAGAACGCTTTTCAACACAGTGCCAAAAGTTGCTACAAATCAATCAAAGTTTGCATGTCTGGTCAGGCTGTGGTGCTCTGAGATCTCAATGAAGCATTCATTCAACTACTTGACTTTCTCCTAGAGGAAAATTATGGCCCTACCGAAATAGGTTAGGAGACCCCCTCAAGACAATAAGAAAGCAAGTTGGATTTCTGAACATTTATAACCAAATAACACCCCTAACATATGCACACCCAGTCACTACAGCATATGAAAATTTCCTCAACTAGCAACATAGGCACAATGTCTATAGTGCAGGCTCTTTCCAGACAGCTCAATCTCGATGTAATTGCCATCGTCAAACCTTGTTAAACATCCAATCGTGGAGTATGAAAGACACATGCTATCTACCTATTTATCTGCTTCTAGTTATTCGAATATGCTATCTTTTATAAAAAACTAGATCACAAAAAATTGAACTTCATCCCCCTTGGGCTGTTCCTCTCACCAAATAAAACTACCTTTTGAAAAAAAGACTTTGAGATGGCTTTCAGTTGTACACATATGCAATAAGCCAATTAAAGAAAAAAATAGAAAATCAAAAGTTGGCAGAATTACAGAGATACATGTATACCAGGACTCTCGGGGAATGTGGTTATTGTGGTTAAACATTCTTCTTAGCTCTAAGCTATAGAGATATATGATGGGTTAAATAAAATTATCAGGGTTATGAAATGTATTTACACTCCTCTGATGAGACTTTTTTTTCTGAATATAGATACCAAGAGTCATACATGCTGTTGCCATATTTGCTTTCCTGTTATTCTGTAAGCCTTATGAATTTCTCCTTCTACTTACTTTATCTGAAACCTCAGTCATCAATATTCAGTGTAAATGGGCCATAGAGCACGAGATCAACCCGTATTTAGACTTGTCCTATTTTATCACTGTCTGTTTGTTGCGGTGGTTCATTATTTGATGTATGGAACTTTCAAAAGTTTCTTTTTAAAAAATGAAACTTCATTTATCTTTGATCATATTGACTAATACATTGGAATTAGCTTGCTACAAATCTTCATTGAATGAGGTTACTTCTTTAATAGCATTTCTGACAGATGGCCATTGCTGTTAGTAACAGCAGTTGACATCCTGGGAATTTAAATATTCAAACCAATTCAACAAGAATTTATTTAGTAATCTATTATGTGTCATAAATGGTGTGGCTTGAGCTTCAAGGCACGCTGGGAGGTCCTAGTTGCAAAAAGAACTTGAACGAAAGCCAGCCAGGACCACAACCCCAGCCAGGCCAAAGTCTAAAACCAAGAAGTCTGATCTGGTAGAATGGGACACGATGCAGGGCTTCTGAGCAACAAACAGCACTCGTTCTTAGGGGTCAAGTCTGAGTCCAAGAACAGAGATAACTATTCTGATTGCTGGAAGTTATGATTGAGAAAAAGACTGGCAGAAACTAGGTGAATTCATGGCTTCTATTCATGGCTGGACTTCAGTTCTACTGGGAATCTGGAATGGATACCAGCTGGTTGAGGCTATGGAGGAAGGCTTTAATGGGATGTATACGTTGCTGCCCAAAGACTAATTTCCTCCTCAAGCAAATTAGACATTGAGTATAACGGCTACAGATTACTTCCATGATCCACTGTGGCATACACCATTATCTACCCTCCAGCATCCAGGACTTCTTCACTTTTCCTTGTTCTGGCCAGCAGTGTGTCCTACCCCAGGCAATGGGTTATGAAAGGACTAAAGTATACTCATGGCAGTCCTGTTCCCTGACATCTTAGCCTCCCTTGCAGCAGGCGGTGCCACATGACCCAGCTGTAACCAGGGAGACAGAGGAGAACTTGGCTGGAGATACTTTGGGGAAAGCTTTTGTTTTTCTGTTAAAAGAAACAGGACTGGCCCAGCCCTTCACCCTTTCTTTATGACTTTCCTACAAGCTTGTAACCAGCAAGAAAAGGCCAAGTAAATCACAGAGATGCCTGCTCTACCATCAGTGAACCACTACCATCAGTGAACCACTAAACTAATGTCAGCAGCCACGTGTGTCCTGACTGCTGCTACGTAAGAATTATAAGCCCATTTGTTTAAGCCATCAATAGATACACTGGTATTCATAATGGAAAGCATTCCTAATACCCCCACTTCCTATGAAGATGGAAATCCTGACCTCCATCACCTTTGGAGACCATGTGGCAGAAGATGGGAATGGACATGACACTCTGTGCTAGGGGCTGAAGGCATGGAAATGTGGGTGGCAGAGATCCTGGCCTAAGGACCTTGTAATTTCATTTGAGAGGGCAAACTTAGGGTAGGGTCTCATCACACCCCACACAAGTCGTTTGCTCTAGCCCAGAAGACCATATTTTAAGATAAACCTTATTTGAGATAAGCCTAGGACAGTTAAGATACTGGAAAACTGTTATGGAAGAAATGGTTGAAGTAAGAGAATTCTAGCAATGAGAATGTGGTATAGAGAAGGCATTCCTACATTAGGAATGCCTTCATTATATACTTTACCCTCACTATACTAAATGGCAGTTTAGTGGGACAGAGTCGTAGCTGGTCCCAATCTGTGTTCTAGCCCGTTAGCTATCTGTTCTTGACAAACCCATTAAACCTCACTACCTCTCAATTTCTTCATTATCTTTTTTTTTTTTTTTTTTTTTTTTGAGATGGAGTTTCACTCTGTCACCCAGGCTCGAGGGCAGTGGTGTGATCTCGACTCACTGCAACCTTTGCTTCCCAGGTTCAAGCAATTCTCCCACCTTAGCCTCCCAAGAAGCTGGGACTTCAGGTGTGTGCCACCACACCAAATGAATTTTTGTATTTTTAGTAGAGATGGGGTTTCACCATGTTGGCCAGGCTGGTCTCAAACTCCCGACCTCAAGTGATCCTCCCACCTCAGCTTCCCAAAGTGGGATTACAGGTGTGAGCCACCATACCTGGCCAGTTTCTTTATTCTTAAAATGGGGACAATAATAGTATTTACCATATATATATAAAATAAATGAAATAATCCATGTAATGCATTCAACTCAATGCCTGGAACACACTAAATAATCAATAAATAATAATCAATAAATGCTATTTACATTATTTTGAGAAGTAGCTAAGTACATGGACTCTGGGGTCTGAATACCTGGGTTTAAATCTTGCATTCACTACTTACTGCCTATATAATCTTGATTAAGTCTCAGTTTTCTCATCTGTAAAGGGGGAGTAATGATAGCACTGACAGGATAGTTGTGAGAATTAATTCAAATAGTGCATGTAAAGCACTTGGCATGGTTAAATACCCAGTAAATGTTGGCTATTATTAGCTACACTGTGAGCAATATAAAAGATGTATAGGACCTACTTCTTGTTTGCAAAATGCTTATTATGTTAGTTTCTAAGAAGTAATGAGAGGCAGGGTTCAGTGGCTCACACCTGTAATTCCAACACTTTGGGAGGCTGAGATGGGAGGATTGCTTGAGCCCAGGAGTTTGAGACCAGCCCGGACAACATTGTGAGACGCCATATCTAAAAAGAAAAAAATCATGGTGGCACATGCCTATAGTCCCAGCTACTCAGGAGGTTGAGGTGGGAGGGTCACTTGAGCCCAGGAGGTAAAGGCTGCAGTAAGCTGTGATTGTGCCATTGCACTCCAGCCTGAGCAACAAAGCAAGACCCTGTCTCAAAAAGAGTAATGATAATTAAATAATGATGTATAAGCATGAGGAAATCAGGGAGGGGAATAATCACTGAGGATGGAAAGGTTAGGAATAATACCGTGGAGGAAGCTGGATTTAAGGTGGGCCTTATGTGATAGGTAGAGTGGAGATACTTGAAGAAATGGAGAGAGGATACGGGATTATTATATTTTTCTTCAATTTTTAGGAGACTGCTTTACACATGTCATTTATTCTTCTTTCTTCTAGCCTCATCTTCCTGGAGTAAAGTGAATATTTTAATAATGTGATTTAGGAAAACACAACATGTGAAATAGGGTAGCCCTAATTTCATAATTGCTCATCCAAACAAATATAATGATATTTTAAAGATCATTTGTACAATATGCAGTTGAGACCATGTCTATAGCAAAAAAAATAAATAAAAATGAAAAGTAAAAGAGTACAGGGACTGGTATCAAGAACTACTAGGCATATGATCCTGTATATAAATTATGTTTAGCAACGATGACAACAGAGACATATGTAGCATACAGGTACTGGGTTTTTTTCTGTGAAATACGGATTCTGCTTTTGGAAGGAAATCTATCAAGAGTTCTCTGAAACAGGCTGGGTACAGTGGCTCATGCCTGTAATCCCAGCACTTTGGGAGGCTGACGCAAGTGGATCACCTGAGGTCAGGAGTTCGAGACCAGCCTGGCCAACATGGTGAAACCCTGTCTCTACTAAAAATACAAAAATTAGCCAGGTTTGATGGTGTGTGCCTGTAGTCCCAGCTACTCGGAGGCTGAAGTAGGAGAATTGCTTGAACCCAGGAAGCGGAGGTTGCAGTAAGCTGAGATCACGCCATTGCACTCTAGCCTACACAACAGAACGAGACTCCATCTTAAAACAAAACAAAACGAAAACAAAAACAAAACAAAAAAGGGAGTTCTCTGAAATAAACAGACATTTCTATTTCTAGAATGAGGAATACTGGCTTCAAAGACTTCGGTAGAGGACTCAAGACTTTTCCTAACTTACCCATCCCAATGTTGCTAACTGTATCTCCTAACATTCTTCACACACCCACGGATTGTGGCACTAGGCCAGTCTCCTTGAGGTCTCCCGAATGCATCCCGCTCTCTTACTGGGCTTGTTACCAGCCAGTGCCTGCCATAGAGTAGGTGCTCCAGAACCACTGGCCAGAACCACATCCATTTCTTACATGTGCTGTTTTGCCAGCCTGGAATCCTTTTCTTTGTCATCTCTGTTTAGCTAAAGCTTGTGCATGCTACATGAGGCCTTTTCCTACCACGTGAGTCCTCACTTATCCTTCCCTTCTCTAAACCACAGCAGTTGTCATTTGCATCACTGATGGGAACAACTATGTGGCTTCCAACTACTGGGCTCCTGCAGCCATTTCTCTGGTCCCAACCACCTCTCAAGTTTTCCTTTCCCTTTTCCAGTATGATCTAGGTTTTCCAGGCAAAGAGAGCAAAATGAGCAAAGCCCAGAGACCCAAGAGAACATGAAATTCAGGGAACAGTTTGTAGGTTAGTGATCTTGATGGCCATGCCCCTACGAAAACATGCCTAAAAAGAACCGAAAAGTTTCTCCATAGACAAAATCTCTTTATGATATTTTTGCTTCAAGAACACAGTAGTCTATTACAGTATGACCATACTCTCTGGAACACTTGCTGAAAATCTGAAACCTTAAACAATTGTGACGTATCAGTCCATTAAGCTAAGTGGCTTTCTACCTAACACCTCTGCTTCAGGGCTAAGCAACATCCCAGCTAGAAGCCTGCTGAACTAGAAACATTAATTTTCCTTTTCTCCCAAGAAGATGATACATGAATGCTGTGCCCTTATTTCATGATCCTAACATTCTGCTACAAGGGTGAGCTTTCTCTGATTTGTGATTGACAAGTTTGCCAGGGGTGATAACTGGCCTAATCACTTGCCTTATAGATGAGAACTGAAGCCATTTGGAATTTATCCCTCTATCACTAAGCTCTGACTACAGTTTCTTCTTCGCATGCACAAGAGCTATTCCTCAAAGACGTTATCTTTGCCATTTATTTTGCCCTCTAACACTTCAAGCTTCAATGCGACATCACAATTTATTTGCATGCCAGGTGTTGTTAGGTAAACAGACATTTGAATTACGAGCAACTGGAGACTATTAGACAGTGAGTTTTCTCTCTTTTTCATTTAAATTCTCTCTTTCTAAAATTTATTCTAGGTTTTGCTGACATGTTTTGTTGGAGAATTACTGAAAGGTTGTGAATAGGAACTACACAACATACTGGCTTTGCCTCTACGCTATAGGAGTGTGTTAACTTTCCTCTGTATTCCCAGAGTCTTACACTGAGCCTGGTCCTTACTACATCTTCTATTAAATGTTTAGTGAATAAATTCTGTGATGGATTAAAGATGGCTACATATTCTTTACTACATAAGCAGGTGATGTAATTGGATCAACAGAATATGGCAGAAGTGATGTTGTGGCAGTTTTTGGGCACTGGAAGCTTCTACTTTCTGTCCTTCAGAACACTTTCTCTGGAAGCCCTGCCATGTAAGTCTGAATACCCTGAGACTGTTTTGCTGGAGAAGCCAGTTAACAGTCCCAGCAGAGTTCAGCCTTCCATACATCTGTCCAGGTGCAGAGGGGTGACTGGAGCCTGCAGACTGTTAGCAGAATACCACTTGGAACAGAAGAATCACCTGGCTGGGCCCTGCCAGAATTCCCTGACCCGCAAAATCTGTGATATAATAAAATTATTGGTTTTTTAGTCACTTAAGGTTTAGATTACTTTGTTATATAACCATAAATAACCACAACAAAATCCTGAGGGGGGCTCCATGTATACTATTCAGCACCCCAGAGATCAACTCATGTATTCATAGCTACTGTTCACCCGACTAGAGCAGGATGGTACACACATGAGGAGAGTTGGGCTGATTTACCACAACTAGTGGTGGCTAGTAAGGGCTGTTTCTCATTTTGTGAGTTCTTGGGCAGCATAGACCAGGGAACCTGACCAACCTCAGGACACAGATTTCAAATAGGATTCTATCTAGCACTTTAGACCCAGGACGACTGAGCCCTCATAATTCTTTCTGCTGATTATTGGAAGAGTTAATCACTCGATAGAACTAACATTTCTAATAGAATGAGATTAGATGGAAATTAGATATAAGACCAAAAGACTCTTCATGGTGATGATGGAGTGAGAACCACTAGATTAAATGAACATAAAGACAGAGGGCAGATGCATTTCCTTTCTCACCCAAATGGTAGGTCCTGAGAAATACTGTTGCAAAAAAACCCAGAAGTACAGATGGCATGAAGAATAAGAGAAATCTGAGCACACAGGGGAGGAGGGTCAGTGAAAATTCATTCTGTGTGTACTTGAAATTTCTGATTCAAGGGACCAGAACACATGTTATTAGCATTTTCAATTTTTCTGAAAATTGAAGAGAACAAAAACTGAAGAGAATAACTCAGAAATAAAATGATGACAAGATAATTGTTTAATATGAAAATCCTTGGGTGGAGTACTAAGAGACTTTCATTTCAGTCCCAACACCTGGCAATTGATTGGACTTATTCTTAACTCAGTTTTCTTGTTGTAAAACGACACCACTCCGCTTTCTTCATGGAAATTATGTGGGTTGGATTGCAGGAGAGAAGATAAAAAGTGGCTTAGAAGGAAAAATAAAGAATATGCAATTAGTAAATAGTACCAGTTCTTCAGAAGTTTGGAATAAAAACATTTTCCTCTTCAAACACATAACCTCTTTTTTTAGATTAAAGTAAACAAATCACTCTTTTACTATTACACAAATGCTGATTATTAAGTTTATATAAAAATTAACTATAATTATATAATGAAAGACAAGTAAATGAATCAGCAAGACATGAACAGCAACATTGTCTGAGAAGAATTCACCATCTAGACTGATTCTGTTGCATCTTGGGCTGGGTGTAATCCTGTAAAAACACACAGGATGTGAGATGAAGGCCAAATCAGCTGGTAATCAAGTGGCACCTCTGCGGGCTGAGAGTACAAAGGAATCCCTGGAAGAGGCACTGGCAAATTGGTGGACTTGGTGGCAATGGCTGATAGCAGCTCTCTTGGGCCATCGGGGGGACTTCATAGTCTGGTAGTTAGTTGTTTTACCCAGCAAACACATACCCCAAAAGAGAAGCCTTTTCTTTTGTCTAATTAATAGGTAGTGCCAATGGAGATACTAATGTTTCTCAAGCTGTCCTCTGCAGACCCCCTGCCCCTAGAGGGCTTATTAAGGTTCAATCCTGGGACCTATCCCAGATCAACGAAATCAGAACCTCTGCACCAGGGGTGAGGAATCTATATTTTAATAGGTACCCAGGGTGCTTTCACTGAAAATCTCATAGTTTAAGGACTGCTGCACTCTCTTGCACAATGTGACTGTCCACAAATACGCCATGTTCACCTCATCTTCAGTTCCTTTGCTTTTTCTCCCTCCAGGAACACTCCTCCCTTCTCTACTTTCTTCACCCCATGGGCTAAGATCCACTGGCTTCCTGGGGCTGTCCCCAACTTCTTGATCTCTTTTTCATGGACTCTAACTATGCTACTTAATCCTGTCTTATCCTACTTTGTAACCTCTTTCATGGGTATAGTAAATCCCCCTTCATTCCATTAATTCCATTAATTCCTGCCCAGGGCAGAAAGAACTCGCTTTAAATGGTTTCCTTCTCTGACAAGACCTGTCTCCTAGCCACTTTTTTATTTTTAAATAAATGCTTTTGCTTCCTGAATTTCAGTACAATAGAAGGAGTGGGTCTTAGAGCTCCATAAGAGCAGAAAGTCCTGAGGAGCAGATGTCTTCCAGAGAAAACGGGAAAAGTTCTCACTCCACCCCCACCACTGCACTGTTGAGCTTCACTGATTGGATCTCAAGAGATACAAGATTTTTTCTATCACTATTGATTCTTTTGGTTTTTCCCTACATTAACCCCCTCAGCATCAAAATAAATTTAAACTGAAGACAGTGTTTGTGCCTTTTCCCCAACTATATTATAATCTTAAGGGCTGAAACCTAGTCTTAATGCTTCTTATATAATTCCTCCACCCTAGACATTTATTATTGTCTGTCCGCCCTCTTCCCTGGGAACTGCCACCCCCTCAGTCTTGTCATGATTCCTCCATGACATTTTATGCAATGTGCCTCCAGGCTCCTGGTCACAGCTGATTGGTCTAGAGGTGGGCACCTGATTTAAAGCTGTGTCAGTCAGTTCCTTTTCTCCCCAGGTATTTTGAAAACTGGGGAGATGTTTGAATTCAGATTGAGCCCAGGAGATATTTTCCCTATGTGGACCAGAAAAATGGAGGAAACTATTCTTTAGAAAGAGAGAAGAATGCTGTACATAGAGGCAGATGCAGAGAGAGGAGCACATGAGTGATTGAGGGGGTTTAGATGGGACTGTATTTCTATCACTGGGTATCTTTTGGAACTCACAGTTTTCAGAATAAAGCCCCCATTTTATGTTAAGCTAGTTCTGGAGACTTCAGGGAAGACTCAAAGGGCAAGGGAAAAGGGAGCTGTGGATAGCCTCTAGATAGCCAGTCCACAGGATCTAAGGAAACACGTATGATCTCGTGTAATCCTCAAAAAATCATGTGTTTTTACGAAGCAATCATTATTATTCCCACTTGAAAAATAAGAAACGAAGGCTTAGAGGAGTTAAGTAACTTTTCCTAAAACCACTCTGTTACTAAGCTGGAGGTGGGCGTGGGACTTGAGGCCAGCTCCATCTGACTGCACCATGCTGAACTGTCCTCAAGTGAAGGCCAATGGGTGTGATGCTGAGGGCTCTATTCATTCTTATTTTATATATATTTTGAGACAGAATCTCACTCTGTCACCCAGGCTAGAGTGCAGTGGAATAATCTTGGTCATTGCAACCTCTAACCCCTGTGTTCAAGCAATTCTCTTGCCTCAGTGTCCTGAGTTGCTGGGATTACAGGTGTGTGCCACCACCCTTGGCTAATTTTTGTATTTTTAGTGGAGACGGGGTTTCACCATGTTACCTAGGCTGGTCTCAAACTCCTGGCCTCAAGATACCCACCTGCCTCAGCCTCCCGAAGTGCAGGGATTCCAGGTGTGAGCCACCGTGCCTAGCCTATTCATTCTTGCTCCTATACTCTCATGCCAAGCTAGGGTAATTTGAAAAAATTCTACAAGCCAATCCTGAGTCCTGGTGTTGATCCCAACTCCATATGCTTGGCAGAGACTGTGATTTGTGCTGCCCTCTATAGGAAGTATGGAATGCGTAAAAGAACTGCCCAGCAGCTCAGAGACCTAGAAGCTGGTTGTTGTAAGAGGTTGTAAGAGGAAGCAGCTGGGAGCAGCAGTCCTAAAAATTCCACTGCCAACAAGAACAGCTGGTATGGGCTGGCCATGCCAGAAACAATGATCAAGATCCACTCTAGCAGTGCCAGTCACAGCCAGCACCAGATAACAGGAGGTGTCTGTGAGAATTGCTCAGAAGTCTTTATCCCTCTCCATCCTACCAGTGAGTTATGGTCACCCTTGATATTTCAGATGGGGTTGTAGAACGGGGTGTGGTAGGGACAGAAGAGGGGAGAAGAAGGTAGAGATCATCCTAAGAAGAGTAAAACAAACGGGAAGGGAGAGAGGTTCAGCAACTTTGAGCAAAAGTCTAGACCTCAGATTCTTGACCAAGAGCAAACAGACCCCCGAAGGATTCCTGACCAGAAGCAAACTGACTCTTGAAAGAGGATAACACATCAACACACAAACTTTTAGTCTGCAGGGATGGCCTCTTAGCCCTCTCCTTTTGTATTTAAAGAAAGAGAAGTCCAATTAGCCAGGTGGGTGGTGCGCAACCTGTAATCCCAGCTACTTGTGAGACTGAGGCTGGAAAATCACTTGAAACCTGGAGGCGGAGGCTGCAGTAAGGTGAGATCGTGCCACTGCACTCCAGTCTGGGCAACAGAGTGAGACTAGTCTAAAAAAAAAAGAAAGAAAGAGAAGTGAGAAGTCCAGAAAATTAAATAATTTATCTGACTCAGCTAGGTAAAGATAGAGTCTGAATTAGCGTACAGAATAGAATTCAAGCCGGGCTTGAGGTCTAGTAGATTTTCCTCTACAACACTCGGTGCTATTTTCTTTGTGTAGCTATAGGATAAGTAAAAAATTACGTGGAGTGGCCTTGGCCATTTCTCATACTTGAGTAGATATACTCATCACTTTTCCCCACGTGAAAAGAACAAATAAAATTCCTTTAAAAGGCTTTTAAAAACTTCATCTCTGGAAAGCTATTTGTAAAAATCTAGGATGAGTGCTGAGCTGCTGAAGGTCCTAAATATCTCTGAACTATCAGCATACTCATTCTTGTCCTCGTTTCCCTTAAATAAAGGCTGTGATGACTTTAATATTCCAGTCGTTCTCCTTGGCATCCCCGCAAACAAAAACCCTCATTACACATGTTTCCTGTACTCAAGAACATGCAAAGCGTGATTTCTCCTGCGGAATCTCACCGCGCGCTCCTTGGATGCCACAAGGCAGCTGTAGCTCACGCGCCCCTGCAGCTCCTGGGTTCGTGTGAATGTCGCCTCCACTCTGGCTGGCAATGGAACAAGCCAGATGGTCTTGGGAGGCCTCAGCCCACCGCTTCCAAGTCATGAGCAAGCCTCTTTTCATTTCTAGGGATTTTAAAAAGACAAGAGAGTAGAGAGAGGACTTTTAAAATTCACCTTCCTTCCTTGACACCTTCTCTACTGTGAAATCTGATGAAAGGAATAAAGGGGAAAGGGCTGTTTGGAAGGGAACTTCTGGCTCCTAAGAGAATATTGAAGTTATTTTAAATGGTTCAAACAGCTTCCTAAAAGGAAATATTAATAGTAGGATGAATAAAAAATCTTGAAATGGTTCAGAGACAATTAAAAAATATATGTATGTAACTGGGGTGGTTGCAGTGGCTCATGCCTGTAATCCCAGCACTTTGGGAGGCCGAGGTGGGTGGATCACCTGAGGTCAGGAGTTCGAGACCACACTGGCAAACATGGTGAGACCTGTCTCTACTAAAAATACAAAAATTAGCCAGGCATGGTGGTATGCACCTGTAATCCCAGTTACTCGGGAGGCTGAGGAAGGAGAATTGCTTGAACCCAGGAGCTGAGATTGAGCCACTGCACTCCAGCCTGGGTGATAGAGCAAACTCTGTCTAAAAAAAAAAAAAAAATTATAAGTGTAATAGCTTGTGTTGATGTCTATAATATAGAGGAAAAGGTCAAAAGTATTGGTGGGCCAGAACTTTTCATCCTTTTTGGGATTTTTATTTCATTTTATTTTATCCATGTTTATAAGAAAATTGCCTGAAAACCCAGGAAGGGCATGAGTAGCTCAATGGAAAATGTTTCAAAAGAAAATGCCTATGACAAGGAAAGAAAGTTCGTGAGGGTGCATTTTAATTAAAATGTTATCTAGGCAGGGCACAGTGGCTCACGCCTGTAATCCCAGCACTTTGGGAGGCTGAGGCGGGCAGATCACTTGAGGTCAGGAGTTCGAGACCAGCCTGACCAACAATGGAGAAACCCCATCTCTACTAAAAATGCAAAAAAAAATACAAAAAAAAAAAAAAAATTAGCCAGGCATGGTGACAGACGTCTGTAATCCAAGCTACTTTGGAGGCTGACGCAGAAGAATCGCTTGAATCCAGGAGGCAGAGGTTGCAGTGAGCTGAGATTGTGCTACTGCAGTCCAGCCTGGGCAACAAGAATGAAACTCCTTCTCAAAAAAAAAAAAAAAAATTATCTAAATGCATCATATTAGCAATTATAAGCTACTGCTTGCCAAATTTGTGATTGCAGTTCTAATCTCTTCTCCAACCCATGGATTTCTAAATCTCATGCTTCTAATATTCTATGCATCGTAAATGCAAATTTGAATGTTTCCACCCTTGCTGAAAATCCTTCAATGGCTCCCTATTGCCTACAGAATAAAGCCCAAGTCCTGAATATATCACACAAGGCCCTTGTGACTTGTCCTCATTCTCTCTAGCTGACATTGGTGCATAAGACCTGGATTGCCTCTACCCTATACCCCTATAACTTCACGGCTCAAAAGGCTCACAAAGGCTTCCTAATATCAAGGTGCTTTCTGAGCCAGAAAGCCAGGTAAGGGATTTTCCACTCCATCAGAATGGGAGCCCTGATTCTGTTTTGCTGTTAAACTTCATTCTTTCATTGCACATTTATGGAGTGTCTATTTTTGTCAGGAACTGTATTAAATTATAGGGATTTAAGAGCAAACAAGACACATATTATGACTACAAAGAGCTTACATACCTGATTAAACACTATTAGTTTCCTATTACTGCTATAACAAATTATCACGAATTTGTAACTTAAAACACCACCATTTTATTACCTTAATTTCTGGAGGTCAGCAGTCTGAAATGAGTTTCACTTGGATAAAATCAAGATACTGGCAGGGCTGCATTCCTTATGAAAGCTATAGGGGAGAATCTGTTTCTCTTGCCTTTCCGGCTTCTAGAGGTTGTCTACATGCCTTGGCTTATGGTCTCTTCCTCCACTGTCAAAGCCAGTAATGTAGCATCTTCAGATCTCTTTCTGACTCTGTTTCTGTGGTCACATCTCCATGTCTAACTCTGACCCTCCTACTTCCCTCTTATGAAAACCTTGTGGTTACATTGAGCCCACTTAGATAATCCAGGATAATCTATCTCAAGATCCTTAACTTAATCATATCTTTATAAAATCTCTTTTGCCACATAAGGTAACATATTCACAGGTTTTGGTGATTAGGATGTGGACATCTTGGAGGGTAGGGGTGTTCTCTTTACCACACCCTGCTAGCAGTTTTATTTTGTCTGAATGAGCACTATTGGCTTATATGAAAAACATGGGTTGAGTGCCTACTATGTGCCAGGCACTGTTCTAGGTGCTAGGAATCCAGCAGTGAATAAAGCAGACATAGAGTTCCTGCCCTCAGGGATCTTACCTTCTAGATGAAAGACAGACAATAAACCAACAAACAATTAGATAATATGTCAGGGAGTGATAGACTTCAGAGAGCAATAGAACTGTGTGGGGAGTATGAGATTGGGGTGATTGCTATTTTGTAAAGGGTGACTGTAACAATCAAGGTCTAGTTAGGAGAATGGAAGCTGTTCTTGATCATTCAAAAAGAGGGAATTTTTATTTTTATTTTATTTTTATTTATTTATTTTTGCGACAGGGTCTCTCTCTGTCACCCAGGTTGGAATGAAGTGGTGCAGTCTTGGCTCACTGCAGCCTCCACCTCCTGGGCTCAAACGATCCTCCCACCTCAGCCTCCAGCTAATGTTTTTATATTTTTAGTAGAGACGGAGTTTGGCCATGTTGCCCAGGCTGGTCTCAAACTCCTGGCTTCAAGTGATCTGCCCTCCTCAGCCTCCCGAAGTGCTGGAATTACTGGCATGAGCCATCGTGCCTGGCCAAAATGAGAGAATTTTTATACAGGGGAACTACACGGTGGATGGAAGAGCTGATAAATCAACCAGGGTGATGAGGGAACCCAGAGTTCGTTTTTTTTTTTTTTTTTTTTTTTTGAGATGGAGTTTTGCTCTTGTTGCCCGGGCTGGAGGGCAATGGCTCAATCTCGGCTCACCACAACCTCTGCCTCCCGGGTTCAAGCGATTCTCCTGCCTCAGCCTCCCCAGTAGCTGGGATCACAGGCATGCGCCACCACGCCTGGCTAATTTTGTATTTTTAGTAGAGACTGGGTCTTTCCACATTGGTCTGGCTGGTCTCCGACTCTCGACCTTAGGTGATCTGCTTGCCTCGGCCTCCCAAAGTGCTGGGATTACAGGCTGGGCCACCGTGCTCAGCTGGAAACCCACAGATTCTTAACACCAGAAAGCTACTATCACCCTCCAGCTGAAATTATATCAGAGCCTGGGGATGGTTCTCACCCGGTGGAACCTGGGGCCATGGAGGAGATGCACTTGCTACTAAAACTCTGCCTGAAGCAGACAGAGAGAGGAGCGGAATGGCTTTCACTTGTCTATTCCATCCGTCCAAATTTCTGTTATGCATCCTGATGGCTGAACCCAGCTGGAAGCCCCTGACAAGGCGTGCTTGAAAACATGGCCCATGGGGTTCAGCCCTACTGCAAGGTAGAGCAGGACAAGAGAGAGCACCCAAGAGCAAGCAGGCAGATTACTAACAGTTACCTCTGTACAGACATCTAAACAGACCCAGAAAGTGCATCATCCACATATTTGGGGAAAGAGCTCTCCAGGCAGAGGAAAGACCAAATGCAAGGCCTGGAGGCAGTAGAGCACCAAGTATAGTCAATGAACAGCAGGAATGCCAGTGTGGCTGGGGTAGAAAGAGGGAGGGGAGAGAGGGAGGGATTGGTAGTCAGAGAATATACAGTTCCTGGGCCAGAACATGAACCGGGGCTTTTTCTCCGAGTGAGGTGAGAGGTCCTGGAAGCTTTGTTAGCAGAGAAGTGACAAGATTAGACTTACTCATGCTCCACACTTTGGATCCTGTGTGTAGAACAAATTATTGGAGGGGAAATGCAGGAGTAGGGAAACCAACTAGGAGACCAGTAGAGAGACAATTGTGATAATCCAGGTGAGAAATGGCTTGAATCAGAGAGGTGGAGCTGCAGTGGGTGGAAGTGGTTGGATTCTACACATATTTTGAAGAAAGGACCATCAGAATTTGTTGATGGTATGGATGTAAGAGAAATAGAGGAGTCAAGGATGATTCCAAGACTTTTGCTCTGAACAAAACCTCTGAACTTCTGGGGAGATATCCTTAACAGAGTTGGGGAAGACTGCTGGAGGAAACTGTTTTTTTTTTTTTTTTTTTTTTTTTTTTTGACACAGTCTTGCTGTGTCGCCAGGTTGGAGTGCAGTGGCGCGATCTCAGCTCACTGCAACCTCCGTCTCCCAGGTTCAAGTGATTTTCCTGCCTCAGCCTTCTGAGTAGCTGCAACTACAGGTACGCGCCACCATGCCCAGCTAATTTTTGTATTTTTAGTAGAGATGGGGTTTCACCATGTTGGCCAGGATGGTCTCGATCTCGTGACATCATGATCCACCTACCTCGGCCTCCCAGAGGGAACTGGTTTTGAGAGGGATATCTGGAGTTCAGGAGGGCACTGGTTTTTGGGGGAATACTTGGAGCTCATCAGTTTTAAACATGTGAAGTTTGAAATACCTAGGACATAATCAATTGCAGATGTCGAGTAGCAGATGGATGTACAAATCTGGAGATGGGGGAGATGACTAGCCTGGAGGTGTAAATTTGGGAGTATTTAATGTATAGATGGTATTTAAAACTATCAGACTGGTGAGCTCACCACAGAGTGAAAAGAGACCATAAAGAGATGTCTGAAGTCTGAGTCCTGGAGCCTCCTATGTTGAGAGGTTCAAGACTAAAAAGACCAGAAAGGTAGGACAAGAACTAGGATAGACTCTGGCTCAGAAGCCAAGGGAAGAAAACATTTCAAGAACCAGCATGGTTGACCTCTTCCCTGCTGCTGAGGACCCCAGCCAGGTGAGCTTGGAAGTTGAGCACCAGATTTAGCAATAAGACAGTCACTGATGCCCCTGAGAAGACCTGTTGCTGTGGAGTAGTGGGGGCGAAAGGCTGCTCAGAGTGGATTCAAGGGAAGGGAAGGATAGGAATTGAAGACATCAAGCATGGAAGAGCCTTTTGAAGATTCCAGTTATAAAGTGAAGCAGGGGGAGACATAAAATTTAGGAAGCATTTTAGTTTTTACCACGGCAGATATTCCAGTATGCTTGTAAGCCCTTAGAAGCGAAGCAGTAGAGAAGGAAAATTTGCTGATTCAAGAGAGAGTGGGGACAGTTGCTGATTCAATGTCCCTGAGTTAGAGGCGATGGCACTAATGCACAGACCGAGAGGCTAATCTTGGCTAAGAGCACCAAGAGTTCATAAGTGACAGGAAGGACAGAGGAGTATATGCAGACAGATGCAGGTAGGCTGGTAGACAGAGTGGTAGAGAGGGTATGTGTGTTCAGTTCTCTTCTGATTATTTCTATTTTACCAACAAAAGAGGGAGCAAGGCCATTAGCTGGAATTACTAGGCAGAGGTTTCATTAAGGAGGAGAAGGTGTGAAACAGTCCTTTAAAGAGGAGGGAAGAGTACAGAGAAGTATAGTAGTTTTGCTGTTAATTGATTAACAGAATGTTAATTGGTTATGAAGTAGTTGGTGTTTTAAACTTGTAACGAATACTACTATGTAAATGAGAGAAGGGACATTTGCTAACAAATCCAGTATTCACATAAACAGAGTTACACCAATAAGGCTAAAACAATAACACCCTAAAATTAAAACAACATGGGATATCATTTAATCCTGAATAATTTTGAGGGCACTTTGGACCTTTGTAATGATTTAGAGTAATCTTTCTAAATATCACTTAGAATAACGCCCTGTAGATGTACAGCTACTGGAGTTCTGAATAGGCCAGTTAAATCAGATTTTAAATGTAAAACATGCAAATGTGAGTCAGTGTTTATAACATTAAAAAATACATAGAATTTGTTTGTATGGTAGGCCTCTGTGTCAAAATTCATTCTATATTTGGTATACTCTATACATTAGGGTGTTTTGTTGAGTAGAATAACCAGAGAGAAATGAATTCACCTGGGTTTTAACGAACTGAGAAGCAAATAGGGAGGGAACAACATAGCAAATGACTAGATGGTCTTATCATTAGAAAGGTTACATATCCTTTCTGTTGGAGGGCAAAGGGAAGGGGTTGAGCAGAGATGGGTAGAGGAGCCAAGGGAGTGGACAGGAAGTGGACTGAGATCTAGTCTGTGCTCTTGGCAAACTCTCCATTCCCCATTTCTCTCTTCTGCTGCCTGACATCTGCTATTTTGAAACCTAGGAAGGTCAGGAGGATACAGCAGGAGTGATTGACCTAGAGAATGTGCAGTTGGAAACTAGGCTTTGGTAGCTTTCACTTTTTATCTCCTTTAGAAACACGGATGAAAGTTCTGCCATCAGTGAGAGATAAATAGTAGCCCAGGGCCTTGAAAAAGCAGTTTTAGATCCTGGGACAATTTCTACTATTTTACTATGTCTGAAGATTAGGGAGGTTATTTTTGTAATTTGAGGCCAACACCCATCTCTTGAGCCTTATAAGAAGCACTGAAGAATGTTAATAGATTTGGCTAGCATTTGGGTCAATTATTTCAAATGGCTATCTGGGAGTCACAAAACAGATGGCCCTGAAATTGTACTGTGTTGGTGGATGTAGATTGGCAGCCATCCTTTAAGGGCAAAATTATGTTAAAAGCTAAGCCAGAACAAATGAGCAACAACTGATTTATAATATTTTGCAATGTTATGAAAAATGGTTCCTTAAAACAGATTCACAGGACTGATGGTGATGTTCCATTGTGTTTCTTTGTGAAAATGTGATATTAAACATACCAGTAAATGAATCTGAGGCCCTCCCTCCTTCCCCCCCTTCCTTCCTTCCTGCCTTCCTTCCACAGATCTAGTCTTCCCTCCTTCCTTCCTTCCTTTCCTTCCTCCCTCCCTCCCTCTTTCCTTATAGTAGTTATTTTGGGAGTATGGATGTATTTAGTTTGGGTCTTTGGTTTTAATTAGAATATTTATTAAATAACAAGGAATCTGCTTTGAGTTAGTGTAAAAGCAAATCATGAACTATAGATTACCTTTGAAATTACTGTAACATGGTCAATTTTTTGTTGTTTTTGTGGTTGGGACAAGATGAATTTTAAAATAAAATTGTCAACATTTAAAGAAAATTGTCAACATGTAGCTACTCTTTGTGAAACTGACCTACTATACGATGAAACTTTTTTTATCATTTGCTGTAAAAGGAAAATTCGTTATTTATTGGAAAATTTTATAGGTCTAAGAGCTCTTATATGAAATATACATATACACACACACACACACATATACATATGTGTATATATATTTAGATACAGGATCTCACTGTGTTGCTCAGGCTGGAGTGCAGTGGTGTGATCAGAGGTCACTGCAGCCTTTAACTCCTGGGCTCAAGTGATTCTCAAGCCTCAGCCTCCTGAATAGCTGGGACTACAGGTGCATGTCAATATAACTAGCTAATATTTTTTATTTTTGTAGAAACAGGGTCTCTCTATGTTGCCCAGGATAGTCTCAAACTCCTGGCTTCAAGCAGTCTTCCCACCTGGGCCTCCCAAAGTGCTGGGATTAGGCATGTGAGCCACCATGCCGGCCAGCTATAGAATTTTAAAGCTGTAATAACCCAACATGTGGGGTACCCCCCACAGATGAAGAATCACAGAGATTAAACAACTTCTCAAGGAGACTCAATTATTAGTGGCACAGAAAAACGTAAACCCTAGTTTCCTGACTTTGTCTAGTATCACTTAGGTTTCTAATACACCAACTTTCATTGACAGGATTTAAACTTGCAAGTGATTTAAAAGTTTTGACTGTCTAGTCCTCATATGCTTAGGTTCATGCTTTAGGTTTCTAGTTCTGCAGGACTGAGTTAAATAATGGTTTCCCCATGTTCATGGATAGGAATTTTAAAAATTGAGATATAATCCATATACAATGAAATCTATTTTTACTCATTCATTTTGAAATCTAAAGTTTAACTTCTATTCACAATATCCATTTTACTTAGGCAGTGAGTATATAATAACCCTCACCTCAGAAAAGTTTCTACAGTTAAAAGACACAGGCCTGAGGAGAGTTCACCTTCATCCTTAACAGCATTTTGGAGTACGTATAAAGGCGTCTGAGGATGCCTAATAATTAAAAAAAAGTTCCCCTCCCCATGGTGAATAGGGTTTTTACGAGAAAAATATGGAGAAAGCAGAGATTATTACCATTGAAAAAGACAAGGTGTTAACAGAAATGGGAGGGTAGCTTAATAGAGTCCAAACTTGACTGTACTCTTTAGGGTAGGGCCAAAGGCAAGTACCGAGGACAGGTATGGACTGTTGCGTTCAACTTTTTAAAAAAGTAGCCAATACCTAGTATGGACCAAGCCTATGGAGGCGCTGAGAATACAGAGATGAATGAGCCAGTTCCTGAAGGAGCCCAGTCTGCGTGTGTGTACGAGTTGAGAAGAGGAAGAGGGAGGGAGCATGGGGGGTGTGGGGATGGAGGAATGAGATTGAAAGAAAAGGCCAAAAAACTGAATATATGGTAGAAATTTGGGGTGCAGACATGTGCTGGCTTCTAGGCAGAAACCTGTCCCAGAACCTCTTAATACATTAGTCTCACTTGCCAAATTTGGCCAGATATCATGACCGTGGTCTTCCAGATATGCCCTCTTGAATCGGTTTAAAAATTATCCTTCCGCAACCACCCCTAGCTTTCCCCACCGCCAGTGCGCTGGGCAGGTTGAAAACTGCACCCACGTTTGCAGCCTCTGCTCTCCGCAGGAGACAGGAATCCAGGGCTTTGCCGTCGTCATAGCAACCAGAAGTTCCGCGGTCCCCTACCCTCCCGCGACTTCTTCCACTTCCTCCACCCGCAGGGCCCAGCCACCGCTTCTCTCGCGAGACTTGTGCGCCGCGCTGAGCCGCTCCGTGGTGATCTCACCCGAGACTTGGGGGAGAGGGAGGAGTGAAGGAGGGGAAGGAATGGGGCGGGAGGCGGGGCGGGGAAGGGCGAGTGAGGCGCCGCCACTGCCGGCAACTTTGTGAGTGAGTTCAGTGCGTGCGTGTGCGAGTGAGCGAAAAGTCAGTGCAGCGCCGAGTCCCCGGCTGGAGGGTCCCCGGGGAGGGCCAGGTCTGGGCCCCAGAGGCCGCCCCCGCAGCCACTCCATCCCCTCCCGCCTCTGTGGCTCCCTCCCCATTTCCTCCCCCACTGGCCCTTGGGGCCTTCCCGCCCCCGTCGGCACTTACCTGTCCCCTCCCCCACGCGGTACGCACCTCCTCATTCCCCCCCCCCCCCCCCTCCGCAACCTCGCGCCCACCTCGGACCTTCGGAGCCCGGACCCCCGCACTTGCTCCCGTACTGGCCGCCCCCTCGGTTCTTTCTCCTGCTGGCGGGCGGGATGGGGGGCGCTGAGCCTCGGGGACGCGAGTGGGGGCCCGGGCGCCTAGACAATAGTTGATGCCCGAGGACGGGGGCACCTCCGTCTTACCCTCCTCCGGGAGCTCGGCCCCCGCCGGCCGCCCGCCAGCCTGCATTCCGCGTCTCCCTCGGAGCCAGGCTCGGGAATTAGGCTAATTCCACCCCCGCCTCCCTCGGGCCCCCCTCCGCTCCGCGCTCGGCGCCCGCCCCGGGCCGGCCTCGGCGCTCTCCGCAGAGGAGGCGGCGAGTGAGCGCGCGCCGGCCGTCTACACGGTTTCTCTTTCTCCCCAGGGAGAGCGCGCGGAGGACGTGCCCGAGACGCGCGGCGGCACCGGGAGGCCGGGCCGAGCGGTAAGTGGTCCCCGCGCCCGGGTCCTGGGGGGAGCGGGGGTGCAGGACGGCTGACAGCCCCCTGCCCTGTTTCTGGCCGGGGTTGGGGTGCAGGGCCCGGAGCAGGACCCCAGGAGACTGGTTAAAGTTTGATTTTCGATTTGGTGGCTTGCTGGTAGCTTAGCCCGGCGGGGGCGAGTCCGGCTCCACCGCGACCGGCGCGCGCGCACGCTCCCCAGAACCCGAATCTGCACAACTACCGGGCAGGCACCTCAGCGGGAGGCCAGGAGACCCGCGTCCGGGTCCGGGCGGTTGCATCCATCCCGCTGAGCTGGTCGCCACCTGGCGACCCTTCCCCTCCAGTCACCTGGGTGAGCGCTTTGCAGCCTCAGCTGGAGTAGGCAGGCCGAGTTGGTTGAGTTGTGGGAAATGGAGACGAACAGCTCGGTGCCCGAGGGTGGTTAATTTCCCCTTTGGGGGTCTTGGGGACATGAAATTTTGGGATGCTCTAACCTGCTTTCCAGGGAGCGAGTAAACCGCGAAAGGGCTGGGAAGGCGTGAGGGTGCCGCAAAAAGAACTTTTCCTCCTTCGCCCCATCTGTTACCAGCTTCTCTCCTGACCTTAAAGGAAATTTCCGAGGCTCTTAAATCGCTCCACGGCATTTCTAGGTGGACCAGTAACCGTGTTGGGCAGGTTGAAATTTCATCGCGGTTTGGAGAACAGAGAGACATGGGCAATGGCTCACTTCCAAGGAAGATGTTTAGCTAAATTGTTGGCATTCGTTTTCTAAGGGAAGCATTTGGGGATTGATGGCTCCTAGACTACGTTTACCTTATAGATTTTATTTTTCCTGACGGGTAGTTTAGAGGCAGCATTCGCTGAAATGCATACTACCTGTGAAACGATCATGTTTCTAAACTGGAGCCAGCGATGTGATGCAAATTTCAGAATAAAGGTGTCGACTTTCATCAGGTTCCAGGTTTATCTGGATGGACCGGGATTGGCGTTTCCTCTATAAAGCAAACCTTTCATGTTGAAACTCTGAGTCAGACTCTTAAAGCCATTGTTTTTATGCTGGTACTCTGTGGGAGTTAAGTGTCAACTTTCTCCTGTTTTCTCCTATGGAGTATCCGTCCAAGGCAAAGATTCTCTGACTGAATCTTTTGGAAACGTGCAAGGTTAGATCATACTGAATTCTGCAGCCAGTTTAGTAACAATATTAATTTTCTATATAATCCTGATTTAACGACTTTCATTTTTCTCTTCGTTTTTTGAAAGCTGCAATTAAGCTACCTTTACCACGATTTAAAAAAGAGGATAATATGGAACAGTGGTAATAACAGTAGGTCTCAGCTAATTTATTATGGCCACTGATGTGTCCAACTATTAGATGACGTCCCAGTTATTAACTACAATATTAATATTAAAACATTTTTCCCATGGAATCAATTATGCTAAAGCATTAACAGTGCATTTAAAATGATGAGTGATTGTTTCCACATAAATGGTTAGAGGCAAAATAAGAGATTTGGGGGATGAATGGCTTTATGTCTCTGACAACTAATTTTCTTATTAATGCTTAAGTAAAGGACTCTTGAAGTTGACTGTCATTTGATTTTTCTAGTTGACTGAGTGAACAAGTTTGGTGAGTGGCTTGAGACAGTCAGTAGGTGTTGCTGTTGTTAGCTTCTCTGCGGTTCCTGCTTCTGCTCCTCGAGTTTGAAATTGCAATTCTGGTACAGTGAACTTCTAAAATCTGAAGTATCAGTCAGTGATAGTTGTGATTTCATTGGAGGATTCTATGGCAAGGTTGACTTAAACTCCAGGTAATAATTGCAAAGCACCTCTCTGATACTTTGTATTGAGATTCATTTAACTCTTCTTTTGTCTCTGTCCTTACACTAGTATTTTCAGGCTTCTGCATTTGCTTTGCTTTTGCTTTGAAGTATGTGTGTAATTTTGGTATAGTGCCCCCACCTTGATTGTTTAGGAACTTAAAAAACACCTTCTAGTGAGTTTATTGAAGTCATAGATTGAAGATTGCTTGAGATTAGCAGTTTTGTAGACTTTGGGGGGATCTTGGTTGAGTTGTGATGTATATATGTTCTATCTTAAGTTGCAATCTGAATTTTTAGATAAATGACTGTTTTTCTTATTTTAAAAATCTCTTTGAGCTGCGAAATGGGAGGATAAGGAGAGCTGAAATGGTATGAGAGTGGAATTTGATGGAAAGTTTGTCATGATTAGTAATATGACTGTGTGCCTCTTATCAGTCCTTACCATTGTATTATCATTATTATTGGTCCGTATCAGTGCACAAATGAAGTATGAATATCCTGAAGATTTTTTGTTGACATCTCAGATTTGAGCCTTTTGGTTCACTGACCGTATTAGATTTTCTCTATGGAAGACAAATAGACTCATTCTCATAATAAAGAACTAGAGCGCTGATAGAGCACGCTTTTTTTTTTCCCCTTTGGATCAAATCATGGAAGTTCAAATCTGAAAATAAATTCAGAAATTTCTTTTTTTCCCCATGGCATCCTTATATTCCTAACCTTTTGAGTGGTGAGTCAAGCAATATTTATTGAGTGCCGCTATCTGGCAGGTGCACTTCTGGTTTCTGTGATTACAGTGATGAACGAGAGTGTACCTGGCCGCATGGAACTTGTAGTCCAGTGGGACCGTTTGTAGTAATATTTCCTGGTTTGGAGTTATGATACCTTGATGCCCCCGTAAAGGTTATACATAATAGGCAATTGTTTTTGAATTTTAATATATTTTAACATTTTGAAATAATGTAGCCTAGTATTTGTCCTCAGAAGGTCTGGGTTTCAAATACCTGCCCTGCCATTTTCATTGTGAGATATTGAAAAATAATTGAACTTCTTTCTGAACTTTACTGTTGTTTCCTGCAGAGATGGGCTCAAGACTTGCTTCACAGATGAGCTACAAAAATTAATGAGAATATATGTATGAAAGTACTTTGTAAACTATACAGTCTTATTTGTAATAGGGTTTTCTTACTTTTTGTTGGACAGATGGATTGTTGGAACTAGGAGGGATTTTGACTCATTTGGCTCATGTTTCCCATTTTACGTATGAGGAAACTGAAGCCCAGAAAGTTGAAGTGATTTGTTGAAGGTTATAGAACTGGTTAATGACTAGGCAGTGGTTGGAAGACAGGTGTCCATATTTAATTGTACTCGTTTCTTTTCTTTTTTTTCCTACCTTAGAGCCTGTTACCTTAAAATTTTACTACTTTCTCCCCCCACTTAAGAGTTCAGTATTTATTAAATATCCAAAATGAGGAGATGCAAAACTTAAGGAAACGAACGATCTGTGGTAAGGTTGTAAAGCTATGAAAACAACATTGGTAACCGAGCTTCATAGTTAAATGACAAAGTTACGGAAAAAGAAAATATGAGTTAAAGTTTCTACGTAGTAGAGCCTGTAGGCTTTTTTGTTTTGTTTCATTTTTAAAGAAATCTTTATTAGCTCAGAGCATAATGTACCCTTTAGCTCTTTAGAAAAGCTAAACTCAGTTTATTTTGGTTCATCTTTTTCTTCTCTTTTTAAACTCATTTCCATTTGCGGAAGAAATTAGGTGTACCATCCTTGTTTCTGGACCATGGCCAACTAAATTTTAGACCTTTTTTCTCAGTGACATGTAAGGGTAACCAGAGATTGGGGCTGGGGGTGTTAGGTGGAGAGATAAAACAGGACATAAAACAGGAACATGTAGGAGCTTCCTGTTGAAAATGGGAGTGATTTATGTTGTGCCACCCTATCTTCCAGTGGAGTAATCTGAGCCAGCAGAGAAGAAACTTCCTTGCTGGTTGGGTGAATGCCCTTGAGGTGAGGGGGCTTCCTTCTTCCGGGAGGGATAAGCATTGTGGTATTCTGCCATTGCTCACACAGAAGTTTGGGTCTTATTCTACAGACAGACGCAGTAAAATAAGGGTGTTCCACTATCCCTTAAGACTGACAATCCGACCTTCTATCTGCTGCACTTCTACTTTTTTGGTATGGGAAATAAATTGGCCTCACTGAATTTTTGCTTTTAGTTTTTTCTCTGCCTAGCTAATCAAAAACAAAAACAAAACCCACAGGCTTTGATGACACCTTGCTTTCAAAGGTTATATTTAAATTAATTATTCTTAAATGATAGCTCATTTATTTTTATTCAGTGGACTGTTGATGAGCTCTGGAGTGAGTCTTAGCATGGGAAAGATTTGTGGCTTCTGGGTCTTTTAAACATGAATGATTTGCATAAAGGACAGAGCAACACAGTGATTTGGTTTGTGATTGTGAGGGTACAAAAAACCATCAGGGCAGATCTTTTAATGGTAGGTAATGTTCACCAGACAACAACCATTTTCTCCTTTTATTCTGGCCCGGAGAGAGTAAGATAACCCCATTTGCAAATAGAACAGAGTGTTTTCTTAAAGGCATAGAGAGATGACACCAAAATGACATGGAGGGATGTCAGGAGCTTCTTTAGCTGGCCTGTAGTAAGTAGTAGTGCATTGGTGGGTGTGCCACAAAATCAGGTGAAGCCATTTCTCTTTGCCTCTGGAGTCTGGGATGAGAAATTTCAACCTGTAGATTTCCAATTTGTTGCTTGTCATGTTGCACTAAGTTCTCCCTCTAATTAGGGTTTAGTATGCCTAAGCTTAAATTGCGGGAAGCAGGCAATTTCATAATGTTAGATTTCCTTTTTTCCAATTCAGGAGAGGCAGGAGAATGTGTGCTTGTTACGAATGCCAGCTTGGGGAGGGAGAATTGCTGGTTCACACAAACTCAGGGGTCACTCAAAGGCATCTTGAGCAGAACTGACAGCCAGTGCTGCTGCCATTGGATTCCTTTTTTCCTCTTTCCTCCCACAGAGCAGGTCTAGGTTAAATGAATTTCACAGATATGAAAGTTAATTGTGGTTTTTTCTTTTCTCTTTCTACTTTTTCCACAAAGCCTTTTACCAAAGCTATGAACAGGTATAGTCATTGATGGTTTTGTGGTTCAGCAACTTGCTGCTTTTTTTTTTTTTGAGATGGAGTCTCTCTGTGTCACCCAGGTTGGAGTGCAGTGGCACGACCTCGGCTCACTACAACGTCTGCCTCCTGGGTTCAAGCGATTCTCCTGCCTCAGCCTCCCGAGTAGCTGGGATTACAGGCATATGCTGCCACGCCTGGCTAATTTTTATATTTTTAGTAGAGACAGGGTTTCGCCATGTTGGCCAGGCTGGTCTCAAACTCCTGACCTTGGGTGATCCGCCTGCCTCAGCCTCCCAAAGTGCTGGGATTACAGGCAGGAGCCACCGCACCTGGCCGACTTGCTTCTTTTTATAATGAGTTCTGAACTGCTCAGAAAAAAGCTATTGAGAAAGAAAAGCAACGGGCTGTGTGCCAAACGATCATGTTCCTATAATCAAGACTTGACTATGGTCGGTGTCGTTTACTCTGGCCTCCATGTTATCTTTCTGTAATTCATTTTCTTCATATTGTAAATTATTTATCTAGATAGGAAATCTAATTTGCTTTTTTTTTTTTTTTTTTTTTTTTGATGGAGTCTGTCACCCAGGCTGGTGTGCAATGACACCATCTCTGCTCACTGCAACCTTTGCCTCCTGGGTTCAAGCGATTCTCCTGCCTCAGCCTCCCAAGTAGCTGGGATTACAGGCGTGTGCCACCACACCCAGCTAATTTTTGTTTTTTTAGTAAAGACGGTTTTGCCATGTTGGCCAGGCTGGTCTAGAACTCCTGACTTCCAGGGATCCTCCCACCTTGGCCTCCCAAAGTGCTGGTATTACAGATGTGAGCCATTGCGCCCGGCCTAATTTGGTATTTTTTGGGCTCATTGCCTTTCCTTTAATAGTCTCTAGCTCCCAGAATTGATTGAACCTTTGGTTTTTTGTTTTTTTTTTGAGACAGAGTTTTTGCTCTTGTCATGCAGGCTGGAGTGCAGTGGTGCGATTTCGGCTCATTGCAACTTCTGCCTCCCGGGTTCAAGCGATTCTCCTGCAACAGCCTCCTGAGTAGCTGGAACTACAGGCACGTGCCACCATGCCCAGCTAATTTTGTATTTTTAGTAGAGATGGGGTTTCACCATATTGGCCAGGCTGGTCTTGAACTCCTGACTTCAGGTGATCCGCCTGCCTCGGCCTCCCAATGTGCTGGGATTACAGGCATGAGCGCCCGGCCTGAACCTCTATTTTTACATTTCTTTTCTATTTTACGTTTCTTTTCAGTTCTTGATGCTCATTATCAGTTGTTGATGCTCTGAGCTACTAACTGGGCTGTGGTATCCCATGTCTTCAGGAAGAGAGAGTCTGCTTATTAGGAGGTGCTTATAAGATATAGAAATATAAATTAATAGGATGTCCTAAAATTTTCACCAAATTTGACTTTTATTGCTTGCTTCACCTGTATATACCTAGGAATAAAAATGGAGTCAGTTTTTTTCCATATTCTTGCAAGAAGCGTGGGGCTGTGGCTCTGAACCATACTGCTTGACTTTTAAAGACTTTTCAAAAACACATGTTCTTGAAATGTGGGTTAAATGTGTAGTTGATTTAACTCTTCCCTTTTCCCTAACCATACTTGTAGCTGCTCCACTGAAGACCTCAGAAGCTTCTGCCAGTACGCTTTCCCAGAGCCTAACTTCTTAGTAGCTGGTATTTGACAAACGAAGAGAGTGCTCTGTATGCGTACGTGTGCGTGCTTGTATGTTTGTTTGTGTAGTGGGGGGCAGGTTTGACTCCTAGCTCAGAATGTGCTCTTGTGAAACATGTTAGGAGGCCTGAATATGGTTCCTAAACCATGTCTCTTTTCCAGTTTGAGAAATGCCTGTGGTTCTTCAAAGAGTCTCAGTGTTGTTTTATTTTTTAAACTAGGATCTTAATGATGATCCTTTGTAACAGGAAGCAAGGTATAGTAAATTGCATAACAAAATAATGTTTCAGTAGATAAATGGTAGGTTACAGAGAGCTGTAGGATTCACAGAAAAGGCTTATTAAAAGTTCAGAAACCTCAGCCTAATAATTGCTTTGGGTAAGATTGTTCTGAAGGCCATTTTCAAGGTGGTGGTTAAAAGTAGTGATTTTCTGTGGTTTGGGTGGGATGTGTGTTTGGGGAAGCAGTGAGTGCTTGGGTAGAGAATCACAGTGAACCTTGAGGCTTTTCTCCTGGGGGAGAATGCTAGATATTGAGGTTGATGGGTGATTTGAAGAAGCTCAGTAGGTGATTCTGTTATGCTTCTCACCCACCCAGTTGAAAACACAGTGGCTTTTATATAATTTTTAGATCTCTGCTTGACAATAAGGTAAATAAGTAGTGGACTTAAACCAGAATGCAGCCAACTGGGGATTGCAGAAACTTCATTTTGGATGGGTAAAAAGGAGAGCCTCTGGATCTTTTGTAGAGGCCCATTGATTCAAAAAGATAACTTGGAATAACTCCTCAAATGACTGCTAACAGTTTAAAGGGTCAGGCTGCTTAGACTCCTGCAGTGGAGATGGGACATGTACATGCAATTTGATAATTATATGTTGGTACTTCTTTTAAAAAAATTGTGGTAAAAACACAAAAAGTTGACCATTTCAACCATTTTTAAGTATATAGTTCAGTAGTATTAAGTATATTCACCTTGTCGTGAAACAGATTTCCAGGACTTTTTCATCTTGCGAATCTGAAACTCTGTAAGCATTAAACATTAGCCCCCATTTCCACCTCCCACAGACTCTGGCAACCATCATTCTTTCTGTTTCTATGAATCTGGCTACTTTAGGTAACCTCATATAAGTGGAATCGTAGTATTTGTCTGTGTCTGTATTATTTGACTTAGCATAAAATTCTCAAGGTTCATCAGTGTTGTAGCATGTGACAGGATTTCTGTCTTTTTAAAGGTTTAATAGTATTCCATTGTATGGGTATACTACATTTTGTTTATCCATTTATCTGTGGATAGATATTTGGGTTACTTCTACTTCTTGGCAGTTGTGATTGTTGCTATGAATATGAGTGTGCAGATATCTCTTCAAGACCCTGCTTTTAATTATTTTGTGTATATACCCAGAAGTGGGATTGCTGGATCATATGATAGTTTTATTTTTAATTTTTTGAGGAACCTCCATACTGTTTTTCATAGTTGTACCATTTTACAATCTCATCAACAGTTCATAAGGGTTCTAACTGCTCCACATCCTTACCAATACTTATTTTCTGTTTTTTTTAAAAAATTAATTAATAAAAAATTTTTCGAGACAGGATCTCCCTCTGCCACTCAGGTTGGAGTGCAGTGGTGCGATCTCAGCTCACTGCAATGTCCACCTCCCGGGCTTAAGCGATCCTCCTGCCTCAGCCTCCCGAGTAGCTGGGACTAATGGTGCACACCACCACACCCAGAGCTAATTAAAAAAACAATTTAAATAGGAACCATCTTAATGGACGCAAGGTAGTATCTCATTATGGTTTTGATATATGTTTCTCTGATGATTGATGAGGTTGATTGTATTTTCATATTCTTGTTGGCCATTTGTATATTATCTCTGCATACATGTCTGTTCAAGCCCTCTGCCCATTTTTAAATTGGGTTATTTGATTTTTTTTGTTGTTGTTGAGTTGTAGGAGTTCTTTATATATTCTGGATATATATTTTTTTCCTTCAGCATTGTGTTTTACTTTTTTGGGGAGAGGCTAGGAGGAGGAAGGGGTGAAAACGGTCTCATTGGAGTCTCCAAAGGGTATGAAACCTCTGGTAGTACAAGGATGGGGTGAGATGGCCAGGCAGGTCAGATGGAAAATCCCCAAGATTCTTTTGGCTACTTATTTCTATAATTAAAATATGACAGGTGGAAAGGACTAGTACATGGAATTCAATAAATGTCAGTTGTCTTTCCTAACTAGGTTCCTCATGGGCTAGGTTATGCCTAGATATCATCATCCTTCTCTGAATGAAGCTCACCTAGAAAACTAGGGAACTAAAAGTGCAATACAGTTTGGGTAATGCAGTTGGTTAGCTGTCTCCCCATCCTCCCTACTCCACTATTCCAGGGAGGGGCTGAAAGTAGAAGTGGCTCCCCTGAAGTCTAGTTAGCATGTCGTGGGAGAGTCCACATGAAGGGCTGTGGGCTGTAACTCTCTAGTGCACAGTCCTCTCTTTTTGGCGATGATAATTGTAGGGAAAGAAGCGGACATGCATGCTGATTTCACGAGCTGTCTTCAGGATCTCAGCAGCCTTGCTGTGCTCAATATCTTGGAAATCCACATCATTCACAGCTAGAACTTGGTCCCCTTCCTGAAGTCCTGCTCTATCTGCATCAGGGTCAGGAATCACCTTGGAGATGAAGATGCCTAGCTGGGAGGCCTTTCCTCCTCAGATATTAAATCCCAACTGAGCTCCAGGAGGCTTCTTCAGTGTGATGGTTTGGGGTGGAAACTGGGTCAACTCGTTGTAGTCTGGGTGGGGTACCCTCTCATGAGGAGGAATCCGTCCTGGAGGATTGTCATAGGCAGGCAGGAAAACCACCCGGTAGTCATCATAAGGAATCTGGCTGTCCATCTTGGGCAAGGCCCAGTGGGCAGTCCCTGGCGACCTCAGGCTTCACTCCATATTGTAGATATTAACACCTTATGAGATAGATTATTTGCAAATATTTTTTTCCACTCCAGGTTGCTTTTTTGCTCTGCTGATTGTATCCTTTGATGCACAAAAATTTTTTAGTTTGATGTAGTCCCACTTGGCTAATTTTGCTTTTGGCCATATCTAAGAAGTAACTGCGAAGTCCAAAGTAATGAAGCTTTTTCTTTATGTTTTCTTCTGGAAGTTTTATAATATAGGTCTCAAATTTAGGTCTTTAGTCCATTTTGGGTTCATTTTTATGTATAGTATAAGGGTCCAACTTTTATTCGTTTGCATGTGGGTATCTTATTTTTTCCAACACCATTTGTTGAGGAGACTGTCCTTTCCTTATTGAGTGGTCTTGGCACCCTTGCCAGAAATCATTTGACTATATATGTGGGTTTATTTCTGGGCTGTCTATTCTATTGGTCTCTTTGTCTGTTTTTATGCCATTATCACAGTTTTGATTGGTAATATGTTCTGAAATCAGGAGGTGTAAATGGCACTTTTAAGTTATGCTGTTCTAGATATTGAATAATAAAAAAATGACATTAAACAATTCAAAGAATTTTTCCTGTTTTTGAAGGATCGAGACACACTTAGAGAATGAGGTAAGATGATTTTAATGGCAGAATGTGTGAGGCTACCAATTGGCAAGGAGCATAGTAAAAGCTGTGTGTCTAGCACTTCCGGTTTGCAAAGTACTTTCACAGATATAGAGTCCAGTGGCTTGGGAAAGCTTCAAAAAGGCAACGAATCTTGAATTATCACAACAGTCAGATGTGTACCTTAGTGGGTATTCATACCCAACACTCTGTGTCAGTTGCATCACAGTGATGGAGAGAAATTATTATAAGAACTGTCACTTGCGGTAATTTTTTCCTTGATGCTGTGTTGTCTTTCCTTTTCCAAGCCAGTAGTTTCAGATTTCCTGTATCTGCTTGTTGAATAGCAGTGGGCCCCATATGAAGGTAGAATACTTAACCACAGCACTGTTTTATATTTTGGATGTGTTAAAAAACGAAAACAAAAACAAAAACAAAAAAACAGAAAACTGATCTGGCTGGGTTGTACAGGATGAATTGAAGGCAAAAGATTGAAGCCAGAACAGCAAATTTAGTGGCTGCTATAGTAACTAATTTTGGCTACTTAAGAAATATTTTCTCATCATCTTAATACAAGGATGGGGATAATTTTGGTTGAGTATATTATTTGAAGGGACATTTGGTAGAATTTCCATGGAGGAAAAATGTAGTATGCTTGTATGTAGTAGGCCTATCATAAAGATTTGTTTATTAGTGACCAAATGAATTTGTATCTGCAAGGTATTTGAATGGTGACCAAATGAATTTTTGTTTGCATAGGTGGGTCTCTAAGGAGTAATTTATTCACTTTTCCTGTAAGTGTTTATTGAATCCCATTATATGCCAGGCACTGGTGGCTGCTGCTGGTAAACAGGATACATGGTTCCTGTTCTTGTATAGCTGATACTCTTCTAGTGACTTATGTGGCCCTTGTCAATGTTCTGTTCCTCTCCTCTGGTTGGATTTTTCTTTTAGTCAAAGGCCACCTGTTTTGGTGCAAAAACAATTGCAGTTGTTTATGGTCCTATATTAAATATTATTTATATGTATATAGATAAATAAACAGTCAACTGCATTTTGGTTTCCAAGGAGATATATCTTGGCAAAATTTATTTTATCAAGTGCTTTTCTAAGGAAGAGTACCAAAGGAAACTGGCTGTAATGCCTTTTGGTTAAGATTTTCCTGAGGACCCAGATAGGGTTTTTAAATCTTGGTTTCTTCTACTCCCACACCCACTCCAAAAGAATCTGGAAAGCTAGTTATGACTAATCCTGGATTTGATATTGATTGTTGGAGCTTTGAAGAGTCATATAACCCTTCTGGATCTTCATTCATTCATTCATTTCTTCATTCACTTAATAAGTCTTCATTGTTTACCTGTTATGTGTCAAGTAATCCTTCTTGGTAAAAGGGAGAAAATTGAGGGTTGAATTCAGTTTTCTTTAAGACCTACTGTAAAAATTCTATAAATTTATTACTATGATTTAGTAAGATTTAGGCCTTTTTATAGATAGTAGAAATATTTTTGAAAGAACTGAAGAAAGAAATTTAGAGTTTTTGTTTTTAACTCTAAAATATTTTAGTGAGAAAATTCTAGAATGGTGGATAATTTTAGTGTTAGTTCATTCTGAGCTGAAACCAATCAACATTTAAACTCAGCTCAGAGTTTTTCTTTTTAATTTTGGTAGTAGACAATTCTGAATCTAACCTTTCTGTTGTTATGGGTAGCACCATGGAAACTTAATGCCTGTTTCAGATGATTGATATAATGTGTGTGTAGGAGATTTGGAAATGCTTGTTACCTCTTCTAGGTGCTTGGTTCTGAATCTTTTAGACTATGGTCATCTTTATGTGTAGTCGTCTTGGGATAATGGTAACATCATGTCACTGAATGCAGAACAGTCACACTGAAGATCTGAGTGCCATTACTGTGATAATTAAGCAGCTATTGCTCATGCTGCCAAAAAAGTAATATTCAGAGTTCCTAGTGTGAGATTTCATGGCTTTATAAAGTGATATTTTCATTTTAACTTGTTGGAAATTCAACATAGTATTGACTATACATGAAAAGATTCAGTTATGCAAAGTAAAATGTAAGAATTTCCTCCCATGTGGATTGTTGCTTTTCGTAAATCTGGTTTCAGTGTTACCAAAGAACAGTGGAAGATTTGTTCTAGTCCTGGCTTTACTACATGCTAGTTGTGTGACTTTGGCTGTCTTTCATTTACTAATCAGCAGTATCATTATGCACTTTGTAGATGGCAGATAACGTTCTCATACTAAGGATACATCAATAAACAACTCTGAGTGCGATGGGAAGCCACTGGAGGGTTTTGTACAAAGGGTTTTGGTCTGACATCTTTAAAGAGTGACACTCTGTTGTGTAGGGGAATAGAATGGGGAGGAGTGCAAAGGTGGAAATAGGGGGATGTTAGAGGTTTCTAGCAATGCTCTATAGGTGAGATAATGATAGCAGCTGTGGAGGTGATGAGAAGTGAGTGGTTTCTGGATATATCTCAAATGGGGCTAAAGTGATTCACTGGTGGGTGAGATGATGTGGAGTGTGACAAAGAGTGTCCTCAAGGATGACACCGAGGTGTTTAGCCTGAGCAACTGGAATAATGGGGATGCCATTTATTGAAATGGAGATGCCTGGAGGAGCAAGTTTGGGTGTGGTATTAAGAGTTGATCTGTGCATGTTGGGTATGAGATGCAAGTTGACTTGCCAAGTGGAGCAGTCAGGTAGGCAGCTGGGCAGGTCTGTCAGTCTTCGTGAGCTTTAGTTTTCTCATCTGTGAAGTGGGGAAAGTGTCTGCCCTTCTCAGAATTCTTGAGATCAAATGAGAAAAAAAAGTTAAAACTTGTAAAGCTGTGTCTTATATTATTTCTGGAAAGTAGACTGGCTACCATCTTGTGTCGTTTGTGGTCTCTTTTGCACTGTTTAACTCATAGGCCACATTGTATTGTGGAAAGTTAGCATATGCCCTCCAAAGCCTGGTTTCTGTCCCAGTAGATGTGAAAGCTTTCTCTTTGATCCCTCATGCAATTCCTGGGCAGCTTCTGGGAGAACTTGGTATGTATGTATTTCAGTTATCTCCAGGGTGTCAGAGGGCTTCATTTTGTGTAGAGCCACTACTTGAGAGTGTGGTACCAGACTTGCCTCTTAATAAACATAGCTTTGGGCCAAAGTAATTTTTTTAGGTGGGAGGGTGTTGTAGTAGAAAAATGGCTCTTATCTTTCTCAAATTCTTTATTTTAGGCTTTTTCCATAACTTGAATCCATTAACAGATAGGGTCTAATAGGTCTGATGATTTAGGGAGACCACTCTTCATGTTTCTTGATTCAGAATACTTATATATTCTAGTTTTTTTGACTGCTTTACATTTTTTTTTGTAGGCAGGTGAAATACATTAAGTCTGTATTTGAATCTATTGAATTAAAATTCGCTTAGGATCCACCATGTTGAAAGCATCAGTCTTGTATTTTTATCAGTGGCATTTTGAATTTATTAAATGTCTGTCATTAGAGGTAGTAGTAAATAGTTATATATTTGAAATGTAGTACTTTTATAATCTATACTTTCCCACCAGTTGATTGTTCCTTTAAGAATGTCTTGGCTGGGCGTGGTGGCTCACGCCTGTAATCCCAGCGCTTTGGGAGGCTGAGGCGGGCGGATCACGAACTCAGGAGATCGAGACCATCCTGGCTAACATGGAGAAACCCCATCTCTACCAAAAATACAAAAAATTAGCCGGGCGTGGTGGTGGGCGCCTGTAGTTCCAGCTACTTGGCAGGCTGAGGTAGGAGAATGGAGTGAACCCAGGAGGTGGAGCTTGCAGTGGGCCGAGATCGTGCCACTGCACTCTACCCTGGGCAACAGAGTGAGACTCTGTCTCAAAAGAAAAAAAAGATGTCTTTAGCCAACAGATGTGATGGTTTTGGGTTCTTCTAATCCACAAGCAGTTTTGAACAGAAACACTATCACTCTTCACTGCTGTCCTCATTTGATTATCAGTCAGCAAGGTTCCACTGGGCATCAGCAGTGTGTGCCCATTGCAGGTCCTCTGATTTAGAAAGGTCTTGACACATGCAGTGAATATAACTTGATGACTGCCATCTAAGTAAGTATGGTAACCATTGGAATACCATCTAAGTAAGCATTCTAAGTGTTCAGTGGAAAGAGAATGGTAATCGCTTTAATAATGAAGGCCTCAGGGAGTTAGGAACCATGTTTTTCAGGAGATATCATGGGGGCAGAAGTTATTTTGGATAGTTTTCTTATATGTTTTGAGCAAAAGGACCTCTCTCTACATGAGGGTTTTTGTTAGGTCTTCAGATTTATAAAATAGGTTTACCCATCCGCTCAGTATTTGTTAAGTTACGTAGTCTTTTGCTTTTCATTGAATTGACTTACTGTATATTATTTTGTTTCAGCCTCTAAGAAACTGAACCATAGGCACACAGTATATTACTTGACATAATTGTTCATAATTGTTGAAGAGAAACCTCAAACCTTGTCTTTCCTTTTTAAGTACATATTAGAAAATTTTGGTCAATTGTAAGAACTAATTTAAAGGGGATCTATATGTTTAAATCTGTATCTTTTTCATGCTTAATTTTTCCCCCTAGAAGGAACATGACTGTCTTAGTCTTCCTAAAGTATCTTTTAGGCTTTCCAAATTGTCTGATGGCTTTTTATTTGAACTTAAGTGCAATAGTTGCTTTTATTGGAGAGATGCTGAGCGTCTGAAGTCGCAGTAATTATTTATGTACTCCTAAAGTTTTTTTAAATAACAACTTTATTGAGTTATAATTCTGTATTTAAATTAAAAAGTCAGTAGTTGTTAGTATATTCATACAGTTCTGCAGCTATCTCTATAAACAATTTTAGAACATTTTCATTACCCCACAAAGAAACTACAAACCCATTTGCAGTCACTCCCCATTTCTTTCCAGCCGCACCCCTCCTCCCTGACCCTAGCCCTAGGCTACCACTAACCTACTTTCTGTCTTTATAGATTTGCCTCTTCTGTGTGTTTCATATAAATGGGATCATATAATATTTTGTATTTTGTGACTGGCTTCTTTCACCTAGCTCTGTCAAAGCACATTTTTTGCAAGCGCTTTAACTTTGGTGGTAATGTTACAGATTAAGGATTCAAAACCAAATATTCCCTGTCTGCTGACACAGAAACTACAACCTGTGCTGGGACTAGAGAAAATAGCAAAACGACCAGTTACTATGTGTGTTTGTAGAACAGGGAGTGAACTTTGAAGCTTTCATAAAATAAAACCACCCTAGTACTAATCCACCAGTGCATTCAGTACGTGTGATTGCGTAATTGTTTTACCGCACCTTTCCAGAGTATTATCCTGTTTTTCCCTCGAATTTCTTGCAGCTCTTAGAAGTCATTTCTGATTCTTCCCTTTGTTTTACTTTTGCTCTGATCTGTGACCAAGCTTTATCATTTTTTTCCCTTTGAATTGATTTTATTTTTCAGCTTTTGCTCTTAGTTTTATTGTCACTGTCTTAGAGTGGACCTTGATCCCTGTATCTAAGCAGCTGTATCTAAGCCTCCTTTCTGACCCCTTTGACTCCCGCTGTCCCATTCTCCAGGCCATCTTGTCTAATCATTCTTTCTAAGGGACCACTTAGTTACATGTGCCACCCTGGAGGAACTCAAGGGGCTCTAATACTTTGCTACATCAAAGTCATACTTTCCTGCTTGCTTTTACGACATTCCTGTTTGGTCTCTCCGTTTTTGGCCTCTACCAGACTATGTCTTTGCCTTCCTATGCTAGGACTTTGCTTTGTCCTCTTCTGTCCTATTCTGATTTTTGAAAAATCTTTAGTTCATTTTCGGTTTTAGTTATATTTAATTCAAAAAGTATGGAGGCCAGGTGCGGTGGTTCACACTTGTAATCTCAGCACTTGGGGAGGCTGTATCAGTCTCTTCTCACACTGCTAATAAAGGCATACTTGAGACTGGGTAATTTATAAAGGAAAGAGGCTTAATGGACTCACAGTTCCACATGGCTGGGGAGGCCTCACAATCATGGCAGAAGGCAAATGAGTAGCAAAGTTACGTCTTACATGGCAGCAGGCAAGAGAGCATGTCCAGGAGAACTCCCCTTTATAAAACCATCAGATCTCATGAGACTTATTCACTATCACAAGAACAGCATGGAAAAGACCAGCCTCCATGATTCAATTGTCTCCCACCGGCTCCCTCCCATGACACGTGGGAATTATGGGAGCTACAATTCAAGATGAGATTTGGGTGGGGACACAGCCAAACCATATCAGAGGCTGAGATGGATGGTTCACTTGAGCCTAGGAGTTTGAGACCAGCCTGGTCAACATGGTGAAATCCTGTCTTTACAAAAAATACAAAAAAATTAGCTAGGCATGGTGATGCATGCCTGTAGTCCAAGCTGTTCAGGAGGCTGAGATGGGAGGATTGCATGAGGGTAGGAGGTTGAGGCTGCAGTGAGCAGAGATAGTGCCACTGCACTCCAGCCTGGGCAGCAGAGTGAGACCATGTCTCAAAAAAAAAAAAAAAAAAAAGTATGTGAAACCTACTAATTTCCTCATTTGTTGCTTTATCACTCTTATACCCTTCCCTGCATATGGTACTCCTTACCAGTATCTTGTCTCCCTTTTCCCTCTGAGCACCAGCCCCTGAACACTAGTTTTATCCCTGTCTTTCTCATCCTTCAAGACCCACCTTCTTCATTGATGTCTTGTTGGTTACCATAACACAGCCTGATTTCTCCCTTCTCTGACATGTTGTTGTATTGTGTTGCGTACTTAAAGAGCCTAGCACTTAATGATTAATGCATAGTTCATCAAGAGTGTTTAGCCTGGAGAAAACTCAGAGGGGCGTCATCCTTTGTCGCAGGAGTCAAAAGTCCATCATGTGGAAGGAGGAGAGGTTACCTTTTGTCTTCTCAGGCCTCACAGGACAGAACCAATGAGTAGAGTAAATACAGATATTTGAGTAAACATTAGAAAGGACTTTGCTGGTCCAGGTGCTTGCAGTTGTGATAGGCTGTGTTCCCATCGTTGGAGGCCCTCACGCATAAGGCTGGATCATTTCTGGACAGGGTCGTTGTAAAGGGCGTTCAGATGATTCACATGGGCTCAGTTACACTAGTGATTATCACAGTCATCGAGTATCACAGTCATCCGGGGGCATTTTAAATACACAGATTCTCAGTCTCCACCTTGAGAGTTTAGGTTGAGCAGTCTGTGAAGCCAGGCTTGGAAAGTTTTGAATTAGGTGGCTCTTTTAGTCCTGAGATCCTAAGAGGCTCATTTGGTTACCAGATTTTTATTTATTTTATTTTTATTTATTATTATTATTTTTTGAGACAGAGTCTCACTCTGTTGCCTAGGCTGGAGTGCAATGGTGTGATCTCAGCTCACTGCAACCTCCGCCTCCTGGGTTCAAGCAATTCTCCTTCCTCAGCTTCCCAATTAGCTAGGATTACAGGTGTGTACCACCACGCCCGGCTTATTTTTGTATTTTTGGCAGAGATGGGGTTTCACCATGTTGGCCAGGCTGGTCTTGAACTCCCAACCTCAAGTGATCTGCCTGCCTTGGCCTCCCAAAGTGCTGGGATTACAGTCGTGAGCCACTCTACATAGCCAGATTACCAGATATTTATTGAGTGCCTGTATTATATGGCAATATAAAGTTTTTAGTTTTTGCCTTCATGGAGCATAGAGTCAAGGGAGTAATGCAGACAGAGAGCTGAAACCATGTGATTTCTCCTCAGGTAGGTATAGATTCTCTGAGGATAGAGACCATTTCTCTTTTTTTCATGGTTCTTTGTTTTCCCCAGAGGAATGGGCACTTTGGGATTCCTTCTTGACTGGCAAGATGATTAACCTGATGTTTACTGACAAGCCTTCCTTGTGGTAGGGCTTAGTACTATGTTCTTTATCCAAATGTTTTCTTTTCTTTTTTTTTTTTTTTTTTTTTTTGGGGGGAGGTACAAAGTCTCACTCCGTAGCCCAGGCTGGAGTGTGGTGGCATGATCTCGGCTCACCGCAACCTCCGCCTCCCAGGTTCAAACGATTCTCCTGCCTCAGCCTCCTGAGTAGCTGGGATTACAGGCACTCACCACTTCACCTGGCTCATTTTTTGTATTTTTAGTAGAGACAGGGTTTCACCATGTTGGCCAGGCTGGTCTTGAACTCCCGACCTCAGGTAATCCACCTGCCTCGGCCTCTAGAAGTGCTGGGATTATAGGCGTGAGCCACCGTGCCCGGCCTATCCAAGTGTTTTCATACAACTTAATGTCTTGGTTGAGAAGGAGCCACTCTATCTTCATTTGTTTCATGGCAGGTTCTGGCTTTAGATTTTGTTGCTTCCGGTAATTAATATCAGCTATCATTTATTGAGTAACCACTGTGTCAGGCACTTTGTGTCACATTATTGCTAATCTTTATAAACAAGCCTATAAGATAGACATTAGGACTCTGTGGGAGCCAGGATATTGAGTTCCTGTTACAGAATTTCTGCTTCTCTTAACATAGATTGTAGCAGCTACTGAGTTGAGGCGTTATCTAATGCAGTCATCTGTTGGGACCAGAGTAATTGCAGTCATATTTTGGCTGTGTGCATAAAGCGTATTTTGTTGGGAATGCCAGAAAGCCTGTCTGCTTATAATAGGTAGCTATGACCACCACCCTGTTAAACTTATAATTCGTTTTAAACACTATGCTGCACTGATAATAAAAGATCATCTGTTTCTCCAGTGAAAGGCTGATCTTGCTACTATAGTTTTAAGCATGGTATATGGTTTATTATTCATTCATGTTGTGCCCAAATGGAAAGTCAGGGACAGTTTTTTTTTTTTTTTTTTCGTATCTTTAACAATGATCTGGATTTCACAGTTAGTGTGTTACCCATTTGGTGGTTTCTTTTTCTTAATCTGTTGTAGGACTTTGGCCTGTCACGGTGTCGGCCCTAGTGCCCAGTTAATAATGATCATAAATATCTTTTGCTGAACACCACCGGTGAATTCATTCTGTGTTAGGTTCTTTACTTATTCCATCTCATTTTATCCTCATGAAATTCCTGAAAAATAGGTATTCTCAACATTTAACAGATGTAAGGAAACTGAGAAAGGCTAAATAACTTGTCTAGCTTTCAGTTGCTTCCCTAGCTTTCCGGTGCTCCCCTAGTTTTCTGATGCTCACCTTACTTTCTGATGCTCTACTGTTTGCCTGAGGAGACTCAGACATGGTTTGCATAAGAGTTAATACCATTTCTTTTTCTTTCCCTCATTTCCTCCTATTGTAGGCTTTACTGAGAAAAATTTGATGTTACCTGAGGTCAGGAGTTACCATCCTGGCCAACATGGCAAAACCGCATCTCTACTAAAAAACCACAAAAAAATTAGCCAGGCATGGTGGTGCATGCCCATAGTCCCAGCTATTCGGGAGGCTGAGGCAGGAGACTTGCTTGAACCCAGGAGGTGGAGGTTGCAGTGAGCTGTGGTTGCACCACTGCACTCCAGCCTGGATGACAGAGCGAGACTCCGTCTCAAAAAAAAAAAGAAAAATTAAGTGGTAGATGAATGAACTTTTAGGAGGTGAAGATGTACTAGTATCTCAGACACCTAGAGAAAAGTCATGGATAGTGTATTTAAAGTAGTGCTTGTCACTGAATGTCCTTTCTGGCCAACAGAACTTACTGAGATGTGGGGAGCAACTTCCACAGTGGGCTGACACCTGCCGAGGGAAGTGCAAGGCCCAGGATTGCAGATGCTTTTAATATGAATAGCTAGGTGAAATGTGAATATATATAGTTTGGTGAAATAAATGCAAATCTTCACTAAGTTTGTAATAAACACAGAGTTTTTTCTGGTAAGAACACCTTCACGTTACTTCCCAACTTGAGCAAGACAGGAAGCTTGAGACATTTATTTTTTGGGGTGAAATGCTTTCTTTCTCATCTTGCAGCATGGATTGTGTTGTGCATTTGTCATCTTGTCATTGACTTCTGCCTATTGCCCTAAAATTATCGGGCTGTCATCAAGTCAGCATCTGCTTTGTTTTGAAATACATGTCTTTTAAGAGCCTGGAGGCATGTTAGAAATATACAGATTTTTTTCTCCCCAACTTTTGTTTTAGATTCAGGGGTACAGGTGCAGGTTTGTTACATGGGTATGTTGTGTGATGCTGAGGTTTGGGCTTCTAATAATCCCGTTATGCAGGTACTGAGCTTAGTACCCAACAGTTAGTTTTTCAACTCATCCCTCTCTCTCTCCCTCCCCTCTCTAGTGGTTCCAGTGTCTATTATTGCCATTCTTATGTCCGTGAGTACCCAGTGTTTAGCTCCCAATTGTAAGTGAGAACGTGTGGTATTTGCTTTTCTTTTCCTGCTTTAATTTGCTTAGAATAATGGCCTCCAGCTGTATCCATGTTGATGCACAGGACATGATTTTACTCTTTTTTTTGTGGCTGCGTAGTGTTCTATGGTGTATATATACCATATTTTCTTTATCCAACCCATCGTTGATGAACACCTCAGTTGATTCCATGTCTTTGCTGTTGTGAATAGTGTTGTGAGGAACATGTGAGTGTATGTGTCTTTTCAGTAGAATGACTTGCTCTTCTCTTCTTTTTTTTTGGAGACAGGGTCTCACTTTGTTGCCCAGGCTGGAGTGCAGTAGTACCATCTCTGCTTACTGCAACCTCTGCCTCCTGGGTTAAAGTGATTCTCCCATTTCAGCCTCCCGAGTAGCTAGAACTGTTGTTGTGCCCCACCATACCTGGCTAATTTTTATATTTTTTGTAGAGATAGGGTTTTGCCTTGTTTCCCAGGCTGATCTCAAACTCCTGGACTCAAATGATCCACCTGCATTTTTGGGGGACATTTTTTGTCCCCCAAAGTGCTGGGATTAGAGATGTGAGCCACCGTACCTGGCCTGTTTTCCTTTGGGTATATACCTAGTAATGGGATTGCTGGGTTGAATGGTAGCTCTGTTTTAAACTCTTTGAGAAATCTCCAAACTGCTTTCCACAGTGGCTGAACTAATACATTCCCACCAACAGTGTATAAGAGTCCCCTAGAAATATACAGATTTTTAAAGAGATGTTGATGGAAGTGAAGTTAATTGAAAATATAGAGAGTACAAGTGTAAGTTCAGTCTTGGCTTTTCCAAGTATTCATCTAGGAAACTGTTCAGTTGATCAGACAGAAATGAAATTGCTGGTAAAGTTCTTGTAGTTAACTTAGATTATGATGGGAAAGGAGTACATTTTTTTATACCTGAACTTTTCTATTGAGTTTTGGACTGTGTATGTTTTTTGAATTCAGTATACCCACTTTAAACCTTACGTACAGCTCATTTCTCCAAACCAAATATTTGAGATTTCTTTTTCATGTTTATAAATCCTCAAGATTTTTGCTTTGGTTTATTAGATAAGGATTTTTGGTGGTGTAATAACTAGGTTGGGTGGTTTTATCTTAATCTCTCATTTGCTTTAGTATTTAGTTTTATTTAATCTCCTAAGAACGAAGATTAATTTTAAAAAGGATTGTTAAACTTTGGTAGCCAAAGAAGGCCACGATGTGCGTTCTAAATGGCAGAGAGCTCCAAAGTTATTTAATGAATTCCACTCCTGGCGCACTCATTTATAGCAAGATGTGCAAGGACCTTAGCCTATTTATCATCCTGTTCTTGGTTTACCATTGCAGCAGTAAATCACCTTGATTGGTTCACCTTGTCTTCACATTACAGACTTTTCATGTTGAACTGCTTAAGAGTGTTTGAAAGCTACCTTTTAAATAATGTCCTATAACCACAATAATCCAACAATATTGAGGACATGCCACCCTCAAAACCTTGGTCCACCCACCATCAATCCACAAAGTCCATTTCTAAATATTACCTAATATTCATCATCCACTCAGCAAATACTTTTTGAGCTGTTTCGTGTCAGGCGCTGGCTGTGGATGAACTATGTGTTTCGTAGATAACACTGCAGTTCTCTTCTCAGGATGCTTCCAGCTAGTTGGGAATTCAGGAAGAATAGAGAAAAATATCTTATCAGGAGATGAAGGAAATAATTTAAATGTACCATCTTTGATTTTTTTCTCTTTATATTATGGAAGCAGTACATAAGACTTTGTGGAAAATTTGGAAAATACAGGAAAGTATGGAGAAGAAAAATGTCATCCATCATTCTGCCACCCAAGAATAACCACTGTTACTACTTTCATGTTTCTTGTCTTTAAAAAATGGCTTCTAAAAACAAGCAGAACAGAGCTCTGTCCAGTAAAAGGCTTTAAGGTGAAATTTGATAAGGGAAAGGAAAAAAGGCCCCCAGAAATGTTTCTGCTGTTGTGGGGGACCATCTTGGGGAAGGGATGTCTGGGAGTTCTCAGGAAGAAAGTATCAGGGAACAAAACCAAGAACAGTATTTACCTTAGATTTCTTTGTGAATAATTTCCAAGTTACAAGTGTGTTGTGTTCTAAAACTTGATGAGGTGGTAATTGGCATTCCAGATGCTTTTCTCAGATACTAATCTATGCTAGATGAGTAAATGGAGTCTTCCCTCTAGGACAGAATATGCGAGATGGTTTTTAGATTGCAGTGTCCACTGCGTGTCCATGGTTTAAGGTTGGGAGAATTTATAATAGGAGGAGCAAGGAAAAAAACTTTTTTTAAAAGGGTCTCTTAGGTACTAGCACTTTTTTTTGAAGTCAGTGTTTCATTTAATGTTCATAGCAAACATTTGAAGGAAGCATTTCCCTCATTTTTGTAGTTTAGATTTAGGAAATGGATTTAATTGCTTGTTTACAGTCATAGTGTTTCATATTAAGTGGTAGGGGCACATGCAGGCTTTGGAACCAGAGACCTGGGTTCCGCCCTACCACAGTGATCTCAGACAATTCCTCAACCTCTTTCTTAATTTTTAAAAGGAAAAGATGATGATGCTTAACTCAAGGTTATTATAAAGATGAAATGAGACAATGTATATAGCACCCTTCCCACAGTTTAGATTTAGGATCAATGAGTGAGAGCTTTTAGGATGTCACTTGTAAGGCAGCAGGCCCAGTGCCTGACATATAGTAGATGTCCAGTAGATGTTGGACCCAGGGCTTCTTACAAGCCCTCCCAACTTCTCAGGTTTTTAAAAATTTCTGTCTGTCTGTCTGTCTATCGAGAGAGATGGGGTCTCACTCTGTTGCCCAGGCTGGAATGCTGTGGCGTAATCTTGGCTCACTGCAACCGCTGCCTCCTGGGCTCAAGTGATCCTCCCACTCCAGCTTCCTGAGTAGCTGGGACCATAGGTGTGCGCCACTATGCCCAGCTAATTTTTTGTATTTTTTGGTAGAGACGGGGTTTTGCCACGTTACACAGGCTGCTCTCCAACTTCTGAGCTCAAGTGATCCGCCAGCTTCAGTCTCCCAAACTGCTAGGAGGTGGCGTGAGCCACTGTGCCTGGCATGCCACCTTTTCAATTTTTTCTAGTGTCTTTCTCTTGGATTTTGAAGGACCTTAATGGAAAGATATATTTCATTTGAATTATCATGGTGGATTCTTGGATTTGTAAAATAAATGTCATCTGCACAGCACAGGAAAATTCCATCTCATCAGTAGTTTTCTTTGAAAGGTCATCCTGAACATTTTCCCCTGGGTGTCAGTGGGGAAGGCTAGGGGTAGGAAAGCTAAGAGCTCAGGTGGGAGTGGGGGAGGAGGAGAGCAGGAGGAGTCAGTTTCCTGGCATAGTTTGCTACCTACCCGCCTTAGTAAGGACTGTACTATGGCCATGTGTGACTGGGATTGTAACTGAGCAGAGGTTAAGAGGGCACTGTGTGGGAGACGGGTACTATGTGGAAGATATTTGGTTCTCCATGCATACTCATGCTCTTTCATGCACTTATTCAGTCATCAGACAGTTGTTGATGCTTTCCTATATGCAGTGCACTGTGCCAGTCCTTTGGGATTCAAAGGATGTCCTCGCCTCTGTAGGATTAAGCCAAGGTGATAGACAAGTAACAGAAAGTTAGAGCTCAGTTTTAAGTGCCAAGTCAGAGGGAAGCTAGGGAGCTTTGCCAAAGTATATTAAAATTATTTTTCTGTATTTGCTTCATTAGACCTTGAAGGCCAGGACTTTGTCTTTGCAACTTGATTTTTCCCAGAACTTACTCTTTTTTTTTTTTTTTTTTGAGATGGAGTCTTGCTCTGTTGCCCAGGCTGGAGTGCAGTGGCGCGATCTCAGCTCACTGCAAGCTCTGCCTCCCGAGTTCACGCCATTCTCTTACCTCAGCCTCCTGAGTAGCTGGGACTACAAGTGCCCGCCATCACTCCTGGCTAATTGTTTTGTATTTTTAGTAGAGACGGGGTTTCACCGTGCTAGCCAGGATGGTCTCTGTCTCCTGACCTTGTGATCCGCCTGCCTCGGCCTACTAAAGTGTTGGGATTGCAGGCGTGAGCCACCGCGCCTGGCACCCAGAGCTTACTCTTACATGCATCCCTGAATAAATTTGTATAATTTATTATTATTTTTTTTGAGATGGAATCTCTCTCTGTTGCCAGGCTGGAGTGCAGTGGCGTGATCTTGGTTCACTGCAGCCTCCGCTTCCCGGGTTCAAGCAATTCTCCTGTCTCAGCCTCCCGAGTAGCTGGGGACTACAGGCGCTTGCCACCACGCCCAGCTAATTTTTGTATTCTTAGTAGAGATGGGGTTTCACCATGTTGGCCAGGATGAACTCGATCTCTTGACCTCATGATCTGCCTGCCTCGGCCTCCCAAAGTGCTGGGATTATATAGGTGTGAGCCACCACGCCCAGCCAAATTTGTATAATTTTTAACCTGACACAGAGACAAGGTAGTTTATAAATGGTGTGTTTAAACTATATGTGTGGAAATCTCAACCCTGTAACTGGAGACATCTGATAAGTCTTAGACTTACCGGTAATTTCATTTTTAGAAGCTGGAGGTGGAAATTTGACTAGTTAATTCATGCTGAGAACTTTGGGTGAAACTGGCTATTTTATTTTTGGGGTTTCGTCCTGATAGAAGTTGTGCAAGACCCTCTTGCACATGAGATTTTTAGAAAGGTGTCTCGTGAAGCTCAGAGCAAAGATGGTATTACCTCCAAGGCCAGCAGAACTGTAGAAAAGAGTATGGTTTCATCGAGATGTGTGGGGAGCACCAAGAAACAAAAATTGTGATTGTATGATTGCAAGTCATGATGGTAAGCAAAAGTGGGGATGGCTTCTAAAGAAGTCAACAAAGTGTTCATGGTCATTGGAAAAGAAGCCAGATTTTAAAAAAGGTTATTGAGATATAATCCACACATTATACAGTTAGCCCATTTAAAGTGTACAATTGAGTGGCTTTTAATGTATTCACAGCTGTGTGTAACCATCACCACAATTTTAGAACATTTTCATTACCTCAAAAATAAATTTCATGCACGTTAACTATCACCCTCCTGCCTATCTTTCTATCTCCCTAGCCCTAAGCAACCACTAATCTACTTTCGGTCTCTATTGATTTGTCTATTCTGGATGTTTCATGTAAATTTAAGCAATATGTAGTCTTTTTTTTTTGAGACAGTCTTGCTCTGTTGCCCAGGCTGGAGTGCAGTGGTGTGATCTCGGCTCACTGCAACCTCTGCCTCCCAGGTTCAGGCGATTCTCCTGCCTCAGCCTCCCGAGTAGCTGCGATTACAGGCACACGCCACCACGCCTGGGTAATTTTATTTATTTATTTATTTTTTTGTATTTTTAGTAGAGATGGGGTATCACCGTGTTGGCCGGGCTGGTCTTGAACTCCTGACCTCAAGTAATCCACCTGCCTTGGTCTCCCAAAGTGCTGGGGTTACAGGCATGAGCCACCATGCCCAGCCAAAATGTAGTATTTTGTGACTGGCTTCTAATAATGTTTTCAAGGTTTGTACATGTTGTAGCATGTATCATACTTTATTTCTTTGTATTGTCAAGTAATATTCTATTCTAATAACATTTTGTTTTTTTCTTTTCATCAGTTGATGGACACTTGGGTTTTTCTCCTTTTTGGCTATTAAGAATAATGCTGCTTTGCAGGTGTAAGTTTTAATGTGCACATATGTTTCCATTTTTTCTTGGATATATACCTAGGAGTCGAATTGTTGACTTATATAGTAACTCTATGCTTAGTAACTCTAAACAATCAAGCCTTTTGAGGAAGTGCCGGACTGTTTTCCAAGGTGGCTGTACCATTGTCCATTTCCACGAGCAGTGTATTAAGGTCCCAGTTTCTCCACATCTTTGCCAACACTTGTTACTGTATGGCTTTTCTTTTTCTTTTTGCTGTCATAATAGGTGTGAATGACTTTTATTTCCTTAATGACTGATGATGGTGAGCATCTTTTTATGTGTTTGCTGGCCGTTTGTAGATCTTTGGAGAAATGTCTGTTTACATTTTTTGCCCATTTTAAAGTTAAGGTTTTTGTCTTTTTTTGTTGAGTTGTAAATATTCCTTATATATTTTAGACACAGATCTTTTATTAGATTTGCAAAATGTTTCACTCTGTGGGTTGTCTTTCTATTCAGGAGGCCAGACTTTAAGTGGAATACAAAAGAGAAAAGGGCATATAGTAAGCATGAAAACAAAAGAATAGGCTGAACTGCTACAAATATTTTAGACAGAGTATACCTAGGGTGACCAGTGGCTTGCAGGAAAAAAATTTGAAATTACCACAGTGATTTAAAAAAATTTTTGGAAGTATAATCCACATCAAGTACGCAAACTGTAAAGGTACAGCTTGATAAATGATCAGAAAATGCATACACACATGTAACCATCATACAGGGTCAACAGAGACTATTACCAGCGCCCCTAAGAGCCATCTTCTGCACCTTTGCAATCATTAGCCCTCCTGCACCCCAAAGATAACAGCTCTTTTGACTTCTGTCACCATTGATTAGTTTTTATATATTTTTTGAAATTTGTAGAAATGGGATTTTACAGCATGTTTTCTTTTGTGCCTGGTTTATCTTGCCTAACATGTAAAATTTATCCATGTATTTCCTGTAGTTCATTTTCTTTAGTCAGTAGTTTTCCGTTGTATCAATATCCAACTCTTTATACTGTCTTCTCTTGATGGATGTTTGAGTTTCAGTTTTCAACTTCTGGTCATTAGGCCCTTTCTTGCATGCATGTTGAGGTGCACAGGGGGCATGCCTTCCCATTAGATATATGTCTAAGAGTGGACTTGCTGTGTCATAAAGTGTATTTGTGTTCCGCTTTATTAAAGTGTATGCAAATTAGTTTTTAAGCTTTAAAACAAAGTGATAACTAAAAAGAGGCTAAACCCACTGTTTAATTTTAACAAAAGGGATTTCAGAGTAATCACTCCTTTTTCTTAGTATCTTTTATGGTAGGAAAGTATTTTTCAGACAGAGAAGGGTAGAATATGAAAGATGAGAGTAAAGCAAACAAGTTCTTACTCACTTAAAATAACTAAGAATCTCCAGGCTGAAATGGATTCTTCCCCAGGATACTGAAAACTCTACCATTAATTTGAGGAACCGCAGTTGGGAAACTTCGAGAACTGATAAGGTGAGAGAAGCTCTTACAGGGGCAAAAAGATGATACCTTTTCCTCATCCATCACAAGGGTTGTGGTCAACACTCCTGTTAGCAAAAGACAGGTTAGCAAGAAAGAAAGCATGACAGATTTGTTTAACAAAATTATATATGACATGGGAGCTTTCAGAAATGAAGACTCAAAGACCCAGGGAAAACTGTTTCTATGCTTAGATTTGGTAGAGAATCATGGCCATGTAGTAATGTGATTGCACAAACAGGGAATGATCTAATGGTAATAAACTGAGAGGGGAACCCAGCAAGGCCTGTCCAGATTCTTCTCAGCCTCTCTGTGTTGAGCATTACTTTTCTGCTGGGTGTAGGGCAGAACCCTTCTGGAATAAGGGTCTTATGATCTATTTTCAGGTAAGATGGGTTAGAGAATTCCTTTATGACCATACTTCACATAGAAGGCAGGGGAAGTGACCTTGTTTCTGGGGCCCCTCCAGTTTCCTTCAGTTCAGAATCCTTTGGGGTAATGTATTCTGAGCCCTGACACTCCTGAAATCTGAAGGTTTACATCAGTGTTTTCATTTTTTTTCCCTAAAGAAAGGAAAATATATTTTTTTTCCTAAAGAAAGGAAACTAGAAAAAGTTTCATATGACTTTCTGACAGAATTTTAGTATAGGTTTAAACAGGTGATTTGATAGCACGAGAGAAAAAGGTAGTGGTTACCAGGAGCCAGGATGGTTTCAATATTACAAAAAATTCACTGGGTTTCTAATTACTGTGGGTTCCTGGTACTCCTGCTGCGGGGGGAACAAAGGTGAATGTGAAGTTCTAAATTTAGGAGGTTAGCTTGTAGCTAGTATCCTTAGTGCATTTCCTTGCACATATTTTTTGATGGCCCAAGAGTGGGGGAAGCAGACGCATTAGTAAGTAATCCCCAAATACAGGCAGAGTGCCTAGGAAGCTGGTTAAGGAGTGCTCTTGTGACACTGGGGAGGATGTGGAGAATAGGACATCTTTTGAAGAGGTGATACTGCTTCTAAAATCTGAAGAGACTAAGGGAAGATAGAGTAGGGTGGGGAGGGCAGGCAGGTGCTGAGGCTTGGTTATAAGAGCATTTCTGCTAGATGGAGTAAAGTGATTATGAAAAAACTTTTCAGAAGTGGGAGGTCTCGAACTCCTATTCGTGATCACAGACTTCGTGATCTGTCTGCCTTGGCCTCCTAAAGTGCTGGGATTATAGGCGTGAGCCACTGCGCCTGGTTAATATGGTGAAACCCCGTCTCTCTACTAAACACACACACACACACACACACACACACACACACACTTCGCTGGGCATGGTGGTATGTGCCTGTAATCCCACACACACACACACACACACTTCGCTGGGCATGGTGGTATGTGCCTGTAATCCCAGCTACTTGGGTGGCTGAGGCAGGAGAATTGCTTGAACCTGGGAGGTGGAGGTTGTAGTGAGCTGAGATCGCACCACTGCACTGCAGCCTGGGCGACAGAGCAAGACTCTCAAGACAAAACAAAAAAAAGTGAGAGGTATTGCCACTGATTGGCTTTACCCGATTGGCCACTGATTGGCAAAACCTAGTGAGGTTTTGCCTATTATGCTAAGGACTTGGGGCTTTTATAGGCCTAGGGGAGCCCTGGAAAGATTTGAAATATCCAGGGAGCAGAATGATCAGATTTGCATTGAAAAAGTTTGCTCATAATGTGGAAAATGTACTGATCTGGGTCCAGGGACATAGGAAACTCTTACAAGAGTGAAGTTAGGGATTGCAGTGGTCCTAAGTCCCCCAGAGGGACTTAGGAGAGACTAAAATAAGTCATTCTGTGCTAATCTTGTTTTCTTTTAAAAATAGATTCTGAAAAGTTTAAATAGGTTGTTAGTTAAGGGAATGCTGTCTTTTGATTTCAACAGAATATTTAGTTTAACAAAAGGCTGTTCTTATGAACAAGATGGGAAAATATGATATGGGTATTAGGTGGATTTGTAGCTTGTTGAATAGTAGATTTGATGGATCTGCACAAGCTGGGAGAGAAGCATTTTGTCCTGTGCTGTTGCACTCTATATTTGATTTCTGTGAGTTACAGCTTTGATCTTTGAAATAGTTTTATTGTTAACAAATTTACATGTGAAGTAAAGTTAGAAAGGTAAGGTAGTAGTTGACAAATTACTCTCCAAGTTTAAAATATGCCTTTATAAAATTTCAAAGAGGTGAAATTGGTTGTAGGGGTTGTGGGGGCAGAAATGCTACTCTTTAGGTTGCAAGTACAGTATAATTACATAAACAGATAAACAGTTTATCTGTGATACTAAAATTTCATGGGAGAGGGTGATTAAGAAAAAAATGCCTAAAAAGTCTCTTTAGGGGTGCAGTGATGGAAAAAAGTTGAGAACCACAGCTTTAAAAGAAAGCTGTTGAAATGGCTAGCCAAAACTTGGAATAGATGGAGATAGTTGAAAATTTCTACATTTAGGACTCGACACTAAAGGTACCATGATAGGTTAGGAATATTTCATGATTTATGTTTATGTGAAGAAAAAAAATGGAATTAAATCCCTTTGTTACTTTTATTTGCTTCTAAACAGTATGAGTCAGTAGGGTGGATGTGACTGAGAGAAAGGTTAATGCAGCCTTAGCTTTCATTTATAAAGTTCGGTGTGAATAGAATTCAGAGTGTAAGAGTTTCCTATATGGTTTCCTAATATGGTTTATTATACCATAAACTGATCAGAACCTGATCTGGAACTTGGAAGATGAGAAGTCTCAAAACCATGTTGAGAAGAGTTATTCAGACAGAACAACAACCAACTTATTGTTTAAATATAACAAGACAACTATAAGAATTTATGGCTTGAATCCACAAACATAATTAAACAATTGGGCAATGCTGTATAATTAATAGATTAATTAAATCTATATCGAGTGCCTACTATCTTCCAGGTGTTATTCTAGCTACTGGGGACTCTGTACTCAGCCAACTGGACAAAATGTCTGTGTTCATGGAACTCACAGGTTAGTGGATGGAGCCAGACAGTAAACAACATAAGCTTGTAAAACATATCTAGTATGTGAGATAGTGTGCTAGGTATTAACAAATGTGCCAGAGGAAAAATAAGTAGAAAAGGAGTATGATGAACAATGGGACTGGTGGAAATATTAGAGTGGCCAGAGAAGGCCTCATTGAAAAGGTGGTTTTTTTTTTTTTTAAAAAAACAAACCTTATATTGTAGTGTAACAAATACAGAAAAGTGCAGAAAGCACAAATGTACCATGGGATGAATTTTCTGTCTTTTTCTTTTTGAGACAGTCTCACTCTGTTACCCAGGTTGGAGTGCAGTGTTGTGATCATGGCTCACTGCAGCCTCCCTGGGCTCAGGTGATCCTCCCACCTCAGCTTCCTGAGTAGCTGGGAGGGTTGAATTTCTGCAAAGTGAATACACTTGTGTAATCAGCACTCAAATTAAGAAACAGAATTTTAACTGCCCCTTAGGAGGTCTGGTTACCCCCGCTCCCAGCTGAAGCCTTGCCTCCTGAGGACTCACACCATAGGTTACTGTTGCTGGTTTGTGAGCTTTATATTAATGTCATAATGTATAATATAGTCATTTGTTTCTGGCTTCTTTTACTCAACATTGATTTGGTGAGATCCATCTATGCTCTTACAAGTATTTGTAGTTTATTCATTTTTGTTGCTGTAGAGTATTAAATTGTATCATGATACCACAGTTTACTGTCTTCTATCTCTAGCTAATGAGTAGTCCTGCAGCAAACATGCTTGTATATTTCTTTTTAGTGATGCCATCTACAGGGGATATAATTAGAAGTGGAATTGCCAGGTTATAGGATATGTGTACATTCACTTTGGTAGATACTGATAAACAGTTTTCTAAAGTGATTATATTGATTTGTATACCTATTAATGGCACGTGAGAGCTCCACAGACATGTCAAGATTTGGCATCTCCTGCCATTTAACTTTAGCTGTTCCGGTAGTTGTGTAGAGATGTTCCATTGTGGAAGACTAATGCATTTAAGCACCTTTTCATATTTATTGGCCATTTTGAACCACTTTTTGATGTGATAGAAATGTTCTGTATTTTCATTGTGTTGTGGTTAAATGACCATATACATTTGTGGAAACCCACAGAAAAACTGTACACTAAAAAGAGTGACTTTCACCATATGCAAATTATATGTCAATAAATAAAATGACTAAATACCACGTTCATTATTGATTTATAGGAATTTTAAAAATATATTCTGGATGAGTTCTCCATTGTATATGTGTATTGCACATCTGTTCTTCCACTTGCTGGCTTGCCTTTTCAGCTCTCTTAATGGTGTCCTGTTTTAAGAAATTTTAGTTTATCTCAAGGTCACAAAGATAAGGATGAATTTCAAGTAACCACTTGAAGAAGTGAGGTCACTAATCATACAGGTGTCTGACCTGGGGGAGACATTTTAGACCAAAGAGGCAGCAGGTGTGAAGAACACAAGGCCAGGTGCCTAGAAGGGCATGGCTAGTAATGGAGGAGCGGAGATGAGCTGAGAGAGGCATTGAGACAGCAGGTGGGGCTTGCTGAAGAATTTCCTCTCACTGAGTTGGCACTCCTGAAGGGTTTTAAGCAGAGCATTGACATGGTCCTACCTAGGTTTTAACAGAGTCGCTAGGCTGCTGTGTTGAGAATAGCCTTCTGGGAGTGGGGCTGAAGTAGGGAGCCAGTTAAGAGGCAGTGGTGGTGGTCTGAGGGAGTGATTATGATGACTAGACCTGGTGGTGGCAATAAATGGGATAGTTGACTGTTGGTGGGTTTTCATTGTGAAGCTGAAGGATATGCTCATGGTCTGGAACTGGAATGTGGAAGAAAGGAGAATGGCACTAGGTCTTATTTTAGTATTTTTATTTTTTGCCTGAGCAACTGGAAAGAGGGGAATTGGGAAGTTGGAGACGGGGAGAAGGTGCAGAAGATGTGGAGTAGTGCCAGCCATCTGCTTGTATTTTACAGATGTAATCTTAATTTTTTTCAGCATTTTATAAAGAAAGGCCATTCGAATACCAAAAGAATAGGAAAGACACAATTTCAAAATAAAAATCAACCATTTAAATTGGATAAATTTAGCCTTATGAAATACTCAGACAATTTTTTTTTTTCCCATTTCTCTGAGGACCTACAGATGCAGGTATTGTTTTGCAAACCAGCTTTGGGAATCACTGATTTGTGGTATTATGCGTGTATCCTTTGATGTTGATACTATTAACAAATGAGCATCATATCCTTAATCTTGCAATAAGATTATGATTAGAGTCTAAACATGATAAAAAATTAAAGTAGGCCATGTGTCATTTCTGGCCTAGAGATAACTTCATTTCTTTTTTTTGAGATGGAGTCACCCTCTGTTGCCCACGCTGGAGTGCAGTGGCCATCTTGGCTCACTGGAATCTCTGCCTCCCAGGTTCAAGTGATTTTCCCGCCTCAGCCTCCTGAGTTGCTGGGATTACAGGCGCCCGTCACCACACCTGGCTAATTTTCCTATTTTTGTAGAGGGGGGGTTTCACCATGTTGGCCAGGCTTGTCTCGAATTCCTAACCTCAAGCAATCCACCCGCCTTGGCCTCCCAAAGTGCTGTGATTACAGGCGTGAGCCACCGCGCCTGGCCCGATACTTCATTTCTTAAAAAAAAAGAGTGTGTGTGCCAGGTGCAACCAGAGGACACATATGGTACATGTGTAGTCGTAGTAAAGCTTGAGAGTCATCGTAGTAACTACTTTGCAGACATTCCCTATGAAATTTTAACATGTTTTTGAAGTAGCCAAGCTCTAAGTTTTCCTAAGCAAGTTGATTTGCTTTGTTCTTAGGGAAGAATATAGTTTATGTTTTAACTTTTGCATATTCCCATTCTCCCCACCATCAGTGCTAAAGCTAAGTGCACTATAAATTGTTTGATAAAAGCCATTCAGGGAGCAGGAGGCAAGATGGGGTACTGCGATGACAAAGGGAGAGCTTGCTGAGTGCCTGGAGACCCAGGGCCTGGGGGGCACTAACATTAGTGAGACTTGTCTTGAATCACTGTGCCGAGATGATGCATACTTGTGCTTTGGCAGAGCCTTGAGATGCACTGAATCATTATCAGTGTCATTAAGGGCCTTCAGAAATGTGTAAGCGATCTTTATAAAGTTTTGCCTTTGAGTATTACCTGAAAAGTACCTTGTGTAGTTTGACAGTATTAGTCAAAGATATCAAATGTCCTTTGTAAGATTCTGTTGCCACTTTAAGGACCAGTATTATTAACAGCTGATTACTTTTTCCATCTTTGCCAAGTAATTGTATAGGACTTAATCTTTATACCAAGAAGAGAATTTTAACATGCCTAATCACTTCTCAGTGCTTCCAGTCTGCTTTTAGTATTAGATAATAGTGTCCTGTTTTAGTTGCCTGATGTGTCTGTGGTTTTAATGTGATTATCTTACCCTGAGGGATGGAGAAAATCAGTGAAAAGTTCACTGCTGCTTTGTGAATTAAGTTATGCCTTGGCACGAAGTACTGATCATTTTGGCATTCAAATACAGCATTAGATCACCTTGCCTGCAGTAGGGGAATGTTCTGAAAGTGCTACCTAACACTGCAGGATTCTCCATAAACTTGAGCTGGTATAGAAAATGATGTTTGTTGTATCCTCTTCTCAAATATCTTGCCAAGTTACTGTCATCAGACTATTGATAGAAAATTAGTTAGGCAACCATTTTCTTCTCCTTGCATGGCAGAGGTGATGAAATTTATGAGAAAGTACATATAAGGGAAGGTTCGAAGTGTTGATTGTGAATATAAGCCCTGGCTTGAAACAAAGAATTCTTGGCTTATATGGTGGAATGTTCTGTGTGTTGTTTTCTTTTCAATCTCAGCTCTTGTATGTGGAAATAATGAAATGAATATTTGCTATGAGTGTTAGTTGGGGTTTTTTGTTACAGATACTAAGAGTTATTCTAGTAGTATAAGCAGCAAGTGATTTATTAAGGGTGATAGCTAGTTTAGCAGATTGGGCAGACTGACAGAAGAGACTGTACTCTGAGTTTCTGGGAATGGTTGCCAGTTCTGCACTGTGGAACAAGCCTACTGAGGAGCTGCTGCTCCTGTTAAAGTCAGGGTGCTGCAAACCAGGAACCCAAGCAAGACTCACCCCCCTTCTTCCACTTTCCCTACGTAACTCCGTTCTGAAGGAGCCCCATGTGGTATGTCTGGTTGGTGGAACCTAATTAGCATGTCTGCTTGTATACCCCCAATTTGCTTATTTGCTTTCTTTTTTTAAATTCTATATTGGGAAGTGAGGTTTACACAGTAAGGAAGTAGTGAAAACATAACAAAGATGATTTGGGGCTCCATGAATAACAGATACTTATTACAGTACCAATTTAAAATAATATAATGTTAATTATAATTATAAGCAGTATAATAGTAATCAATAATATAAGCTTTTAAGTGAAACTTTTAAGGAAACCTACTATTTAAAAACGTACTTTTTGGGCGAGGCACGGTGGCTCATGCCTGTGATCCCAGCACTTTGGGAGGCTGTGGCAGGAGGGTTACTTAAGGCCAGGAGCTCAAGACCGGCCTGGGCAACATAGGAACTATGACTTTGTCTCTACAAAAAAAAAAAAAAAAAAAAAGCACACCTGTTGTCCTAGCTACCAGGGAGGCTGAGGCAGGAGGATCACTTGAGCCCAGTTCAAGGCTGCACTGAACTATGATGGTGCCACTGTACTCCAGCCTGGGCAATAGAGTGAGACCATGTCTCTACAAAATACAGCAACAACAAATACTATTTCACTGAGGGGATATATAAAGAATATTTTATGGTTGTGTTACTTTAAAATTCTATTTAAGCTAGCAGGGGTATGTTGATAGGAAAGCCAAAGACAGAGAAATTCCAGGGTTTTTTTTTTTAATCCTTGGTGAATACCACTGCAAGTCAAGACCCATTCTTGTGAATTTGTTTTTCTGATCAGAGAGAGTTGAGACTTTATGAATCAGTCAGTATAAATTCATTAGTTATTTGAAGAATATTGAAGAATGAAATTAATATGAATCTGATGGTGGGTTAGCAGAATTACAAATCATAACATTATTATAATTTAAAAAAAATTTATGTTTTAGAGACAGGGTCTTACTCTGGTCTCCTAGGGGGAAGTGCAGTGGCGTGATCATAGCTCACAGCAGTCTGAAACTCCTATGCTCAAGCTTAGGTGATCCTCCCCCTCAGCCTCCCGAGTAGCTGGGACTGTGTGTCACCGTGCTTGGCTAATGTTATAATTTTTAATAGATGGCTATTTATCTGAAGTTTTTTTGTGTGTGTGTGTGAAAGAGAGTTAGTCCTAAAAGGGACTTCGAAATCACATGGTCCAACACCCTGATTTTTATAGTTGAGGAAACCAAAGCCCAGGGCCTGAAGTGATTTGCTCAAGACTATATAGCTGGTTGGTGGTAAGGCCGCCTGATTTCATAGCCTATTCATTTCCCACTAAACTCTCTAGGAAAGCACAGGTTTCTCCACACTGGGAAAAGCTCCTGGATTCCCCGTACTGGGATTTGAGCCCTGACGTAGTAGTCAGGATGTCTTAGTGGAGTTGTTGGTTGATAATACTAGTGCTCTTTTGTTTTTTTGAGACAGAGTCTCACTCTGTCACCCAGGCTGGAGTGCAGTGGCATGATCTCCGCTCACTGCAATCTCTGCTTCCTGGGCTCAGTGATTCTCTAGCCTCAGCCTGCCAAGTAGTTGGTGCTGTAGGCATGAGCCATTAATGCGCGGCTAATTTTTGTTGTTGTTGCTGTTGAGACACAGTTTTACTCTGTCACCTAGGCTGCAGTGCAGTGGTGCCATCTTGGCTCACTGCAACCTCTGCTTCCTGGGCTCAAGCAGTTCTCGTGCCTCAGCCTCCCAAGTAGATGGGATTACAGGTGTACACCACCATGCCCAGCTAATTTTTTTTTTGTGTTATTAGTAGAGATGAGGTTTTGTCATGTTGGCCAGGTTGGTCTCGAACTCCTGACCTCAAGTGAGTGGTCCACCTTGGCCTCCCAAAGTACTGGGCCATAAGCCACCGTGCCTGGCCTCTATTTTTTGTATTTTTGTAGAGACGGGTTTTGCCATGTTGCCCAGGCTGGTCTTGAACTACTGAACTCAAGGTGATCTACCTGCCTGGACCTCCCAAAGTGCTGGGATTACAGGCATGAGCCACTGTGCCCGGCCAACACTGGTGCTCTTTTATGTTTCAAATGAATAGTGGGACATTTATTTTTGAATTTTGAGGAAAATGAATCAGAGAAGTAAGAATTTTGTTCAAAACAACACTTAGGGTAAAAACACACTAAGCATACCTAATTGAAGTTGTAAGTTTCACTTGGTAAAATAAGCTGCAAAAACGAAGGGGGTTTACACACAGTTCTCTTCTATTTTAGTCTTCTGGGTTGTTTATAAATTTGCTCATACATAACTCTTTTGCTAAAGCATTTGCCATTACGTGTATAGTCGGTACAAGTTAAGAATTACTAGGAAACTTCAGTCTGGCTCACTTCATCATCTCCTTCATGTCTTTGCTCAGACACTGCCTTTGTAGTGAGTCTTACCCTGACCCCATCCTGTTTAAGACTGAGCCCACCTGCCCTCCATTCATTCCTGAATCCCTTTTTCTTAACAGCCTGTCCTTTTTGTTTGCAATAGCACTGTATTAGTCAATTCTTGCACTAGTATAAATAAATACTTGAGACTGGGTTATTTATAAAGAAAGAGATTTAATTGATTCATGGTTCCACAGGCTGTACAGGAAGCATGACAGCTTCTGGGGAGGCCTCAGGAAACTTTTAGTCATGGCAGAGGGAAGCAGGCACGTCTTGCATGGCTGGAGCAGGAGGAAGAGAGAGAGTGGGAAAGTGCTATACACTTTTAGATAACCAGATCTCGTGAGAACTTGAGAACAGCACCAAAGGGATGGTGCTAAATCATTCATGAAGGATCTACCCCTAAAATCCAGTCACCTTCCACCAGGCCCCACCTCTATCACTGGGAATTAAAATTGAACTTGAGATTTGGGTGGGGACACAGATCTAAACCATATCAAGCACGTATCCCCTCTGACCTTATGGTATGGTTTGGTTGTGTACCCACCCAAATCTCATCTTGAATTGAGATTCCAATATTCCCCACGTATTGTGGGAGGGACCCAGTGGGAGGTAACTGAATCATTGTGGCAGGTTTTTCCTGTGCTGTTCTCATGATAGTGAATAAGTCTCACTGATGGTTTTATAAAGGGCAGTTCCCCTGCACATGCTCTCTTGCCTGCTGCCATGTAAGATGTCACTTTGCTCTTCCTTCACCTTCTGCCATGATTGTGTGGCCTCTCCAGCCATGTGGAACTGTGAATCTACTAAACCTCTTTTTCTTTATAAATTACCTAGTCTTGAGTATGTCATTATTAGCAGCATGAGAACAGACTAATACACCTTATATGTACATCTCCTCCATATAATTTGTCTATTATGGTTTCTATTTATGGTGTGCCATCTTCTTCAGTAGAGCATATGAAGGCAGGGACTTTTGTCTGTTTATATATCCCCAGGACGAAAAATAAAAAGTGCCTGCCACATAGTAGATAATAAATGTGTTGAATGAATGAACTTGGCAAAAGCAGCTACTTTCTGGGATTCCTACTGGTAAAATGACAGATTCTCAGTCCTACTGGTTGTTTTTTTAATTGACTTAATTGAGGATGGCAAAATCATCAGTTGGTATATAAAGAAAATAAGTGCATGAGTTGTGTTGTATACAGTTTTCTGGAACCTCCTTGCTTGTTTGGCAATAAACAGGGAACTCAGATTCAGATGATGAGTCATGAGATTATGCAGATATTATCAATGGAATTGGTTCTTTAGATATTAAAATCGAGAGTACTAAATGATAAAAATGCATACAGAGATTCTCAGATACAGACTTGGACATGTAGCTGGTTTTTAACATAAGTGGTTTAAAAGGTTTTTGTTGTCAACATTATGGCCCAAAAAGTTGAGTTTCAGGGTATGAGGGTACTGTGGTGATGGAGGATGGATGAGGAAGGAAGTGAAGGCATCAAGATCTCCCATCTTGCGAGAGTTGAATGGTGCTTTGGGGTCATCTAGATGTGAGAGTACATTTCTACTAATCTAAACTTTTTACAAAATGCTAAAACATGAGACAAAGCGATAACATTTAATGAAGATAAAGCTTATAATGTTCTAAAGGTTTCAGATAAGCTGATGGTAGTCTTCTCTTGAGTTCTAGGGTGTAAGGTAGTTTATGAATGGTTATTTTTATTATCTAAAGATATATTTGACCTTTAGAATTCAGTGACAATAAAGATGATAGATAATGTGTTAGGAAGATATTAAGAAACCTAGAAAATACTATAGAAATCAGATATGCCAACTTTTTATATGAGCCTAAGTCCAAAGCTTACATGACCTGCCCAGTGTCTATCACACAGCTAGTTAACGGCAGAGTTGGGATGAATTTTTGTCACAGATTTTCACTGAAGTATCAGTAGGAGATGAATGTACAAGCCTCTCTTTGGAGATAACCCAGGGAGCAATTATGAACTTGTTTTGAGGTCTGCATTTTATCTTAAAAATTTCAAAAGTCACGCAGTTATTTCATCCTATACAAAGTATTTATGTCTTTCTCTTTTTATGTGTGTAAGTATGTGCATTATTTTAGTCTTGCAAAAATGTGCTTACTTGAGGAATTGCCTTTTGGAAGTTGAGAAAATGAACAGAATGGGAGATCATTGTTGATTATTGTCTTAGAAGAAGTGTCAGCAAATCAAAGTTTTAAAGAAACTGAAATGAAGAAATGTATCTACTTGATCTGTTCTAAAATTACATTAGAGGAAATTAATGATAGCACAGTGAAAATAACTTAGAAGATATTTTAAACCTTAAGAAAGGATTGTTATTTATGCCATTCTTTGTAAGGGTAGTAAGACATCATATTTTGTGTCTTTTTGCTAGATGTACTGCTTTTGGCAGCAGTTTTTGAAAAGAGAGATGATTTGTATATATAGTTTATATATATATTTTTTTCCTGAGGATAAAATTATACTGGTATGGAGAAAGACAGCAAACCTCACTGTACCCTTCCCCCTTCACTAGGGATATGATAAAGGTTTTTACTTCTTAATCTTTTATGTAAATTATGCTTTTGCAGCACATGGTTAAATGAGATATTGATCATGCAACTGAGTTGTAACTCAATTTTAGTATACTCCAAAATGTAGTTTTTACAGTTGATAAGAAAGCAGGTGTACTATTAGGAGCACTGGGCTGGCAGTCAGGAAGTTTTGACTTAATTTTATTGGTAAAATTAAGAGTATTACAGTGGTATGGGGTATTGGGTCTTTTTTGGCTCTACAAGCTTATGGTCTGTATTTGTTCATGATATGCTTAGTGCTTCCATACAGATACTTTCTAAAATTCACATTTACAAATAGTGTGTGTGTATTTCACATTTCAGTGGCTCCATGTAACAACAGTTCCCTTGAGATGACTGTCTGAGAACCTGGGCCCCTCACTTTATGCTGGTCAACGGGTTTTCCCGTGTGACTACCAGATAAGTCATTACGTAAGAACTTGCTGTGCAGTCACTGGTGGCCTGTCAAGGGCCTTTTTCTACTACACGGGGTGAACTGTATGAGCCTTTTAGCAGTTTTTGAGAAAAAAGCCTCCTGAGACCTGAGGATTTTTAAGTGGGCCTGGAATCTTTAGGAACTGGACAGTAGCTACCCCTGAGCAGTTTGCCATGTGGGGTCCTTACATCACCATTGGAAGCAGCTGCCTGAATTTTTATTGTCTTGCACTAGCAGGTTTTCCAGTGCTTTAAGGATTTAAGATTCAGTTGGGCAGCAGTGAATGCACAATTGTTTTACCATGCTAGTATCATGTACTAGTGGTCTTTTCTCACTGAAGGCATACTGTTGTGTGTGATATTTTCAGTTAAATGTGTCACACTAGCTAATTTAGTAGCTTTAGGTGGATATGCAGACATACCCTATAGAAATATTGGATTCATACTCCATTCTGGCAGAGTCACATGTTTAGAAGTTCAAATGTGGTCTCTGTTGGCAGCCCGTCATGGCAAATGGTGAGTGCCGTGTGGCTGGGGAAGAGATGCCGCTGTGGTCAAGGTAATGCCTGGAGCCGGCATGTGTGTTGCCACTGGAGTTTCGTACTTGAGAGATGAGTTTGCTGTTTTTTTAGAAATCAGCTGCACAGTCAGAGATAGCTTTAATGTCCTTGAATTATTTTGTGATTTAGCTCTTACTATTTTTCACATCTTTTGGATTTGAAGTTTTAAAAAATGGGCAGTTTGATCAAGTATGGTGTAGATAGAATAAACCAAAGGTTCCCTGTGAAAGACTTCCTTTGAGGCTAGAGAAAGCCTTTATTCCTCTTTCATTCCACTAAGGTATGGCAGTGTTAAAGCAGATGGAAGGCTGGGGTTTGAGCTGAAGTTGTGTGAAAGCTTCACCAGCCAATTGGCTGACTCTAATGGTGAGACAGGAAGAACCACCCACGTTTTCCATTTTGGATTTGAGTCACAGAAAACAGGTTTCCTGCAGAAACCATTTGGCTTTAACAAATTTACGGAAATTTCATCTTTGATCAAATTGATATTTTTATCTGCATTGTACATGTATCTCAAATTAATTATTTCCCCTTTTCAATCTTTGCATGTATTTCAGATTAATTATTCCCCCTTTTCAATCTTTAGGTGAAATTTCCAATTGAATTATCCTGTAGTGTTGACTGTAGTCTAATTTCCAAGATTTTTATGAAAAGTAGAATCAAAGGACTGTACTTTCAGGTAAAGATGTAGTTTCACTTTATCTTAATAATTCACAGATAACTTTTGCAGGAGTCTGGAGTTTCTCAGGCTTCTGTAATGGAAGTATCGGTGAATTGTTTGAAAGGTGGCAACTTGAATTCTCCAGACAGATTTCTATGTGTTTGGTATTAGCTGAGGTGTTAGTGGGGTTGGTTACTTAAAACAATTAGAGAAGCAATATGTAATGGCAGTTACGCACACACGCACGCACGTGCGCGCACACACGCACACACACACACACACAGTCTCACTCATTTAAAATGGCTTATAAAACTGTATTTACCTTTTTTAGGAAAGGGATTATCCTTTCTTCTAATACTTATTACCTTCATCCCGTGATTGATTGATCAAGCTGTCATCAGTCAATCTGTTTTCTGTTTGCTTAAAGCTTAAAGACATGGATGGTTTTAAGAATAATTTCTCTACCTCTCTGTGGCATACCAAAGTACTATAATAGTTCTGGGTATGAGAAGACTGTAGAAAAAGATCTGTACTTGAAATAATTTGGAATTTACAGAGCTTGTATTTAGAAATGAGTTTTCCCCAGGAGGAAAGGGAACTATGCCAAACAAAGACAGAAACAACGTAATCACCCTCCCCTCCCATCCAGAAAACCACATTGCATAGAAAAAATTGTGCTGAGTTGAGATTGTCATAATGTTTCTGGATACAAGTGAAAACATATTTTAGAGAAGTAACACATTGGCTTTTTAAACAACTACCTAATTTGCCTAATTGATCATGAGGTACTGAATCACTTGTAAGTTAGTTTTTGAGCCTCTTTAGTATGCTTAATTTTCAAGCTCAAAATGTGTAAAGGTCAATTTTAAATGATTGTCATCTTTTGAAGAGGGACATTGGCAACTGAGTAAATAATCCACAAATCACTGATTAATAATGTGTTGTAGGATGACTCCTATAGCAGATTTAATTTCCTAACTATATTACCAGTTAACAGAAATTAGTCTGCAAAACTTGAATGCACCAGCAAAGTGTCAGCCCAGAAACGGGCTTGGGATTTATAGCAAGGTACAGATGATGTGTGGACCTATTTTCTTTCTAGTCCCGGGATCAGCCTTAATCAGATCCTGTAATTACTTCTTTAATAGTTTCCCTCCATCAGTTCTTCTTTCCTGTTTCCCTTGCTAGAACACTTCAGGGCCTCCTCCTTATCTACAGCAGTGGTTCCGAAACTCTCTTGGTCTCAGAAACCTTTTACGCTGTTAAAAAATTATTGGGGACTCAGGAGAGTTTTCGTTTATGTCTGTTACATTCATGACTGTTTACTGTATTAGAAGTATTAAAATGGAGAAAATGTAAAACCTAAGAATATACAAGCACACATTCCTTAGTTGCAGAATGATGGCATCATCACAGTCATGTGGCTTCTGGCAAACACTGTACTCTTATGGGAGTGAAAAAGGCAAATGACGTTATTTTTGAAAGTTAGATTTATCAAGGTTTAATTCATATTCTGGGAAATCCACCCTTTTTAATGTAAACACATATGGTTGTAAATACAGTGCAGATATGAAACATTTCCATCTTTCCCAAATGTTCCCCTCCCCAACCCCTGCACCCTCTGACCTATTTTCTCTTCCCACCCTTAGTCTGGCCGTTTCATGACTGTCGTATAAATGGAATTATACAGTATATAGCCTTTTGAATCTGGCTACTTTCATTTAACATAAGACATTTGAGATTCAGTTGTGTTCTGTGTGTCACTAATTTATTTTTATTGCTGAGTCCTGTCCCAGTATATGAATATATCACAGTTTATGCACTTACCAGTTAAAGGATATTTGGGTTGTTTCTAATTTTTGGTGATTATGTGTCTTGGTTTTATTATTAAAATAATTATGACCTTGCAGACTCCTCAGAGCCCTGAGACCTCTTGCTGAGAACCTCTGGCCTACAGCACATCATCTGCATATTCCAGCAGAACATCAATTTTTTTTTTTTTTGAGACAGAGTCTCACTCTGTAGCCCAGGCTGGAGTGCAGTAGTGCGATCTTGGCTCACTGCAACCTCTGCCTCCTGGGCTGAAGCGATTCTCGTGCCTCAGCCTCCCCAGTAGCCAGGACTACAGGTGCATGCCACCACGCCCAGCTAATTTTTGTATTTTTAGTAGTGGATGGGTTTCACCCATGTTGGCCAGGCTGGTCTCGAATTCCTGGCTTCAAGTGATCCACCTGCCTTAGCTTCCCAAAGTGCTGAGATAACAGACTTGAGCCACCATGCTAGGCCAATTTTTTTTTTCTTGTTGCCCAGGCTGGAGTGTAGTAGCGCGATCACGGCTCACTGCAGCGTTGACCTTTTGGGCTCAAGTCATCCTCCCATCTCAGCCTCCTGAGTAGCTGGGACCACATCACATGCCTTGCTAATTTATTTTTTTGTAGAAACAGGGTCTCACCATGTTGCACAGGCTAGTCTCGAACTCCTGGGCTCAAGCAATCCTCTTGCCTCAGCCTCCCAAAGTGCCCCAGCTCATCCCATTACAGGCATGAGCCACCCTGCTGGGCCCAGAACATCTTGAATTACTTGCCTACGTGTGCTGTGGCCCACTGTCGATAATGCCAAAATCTAGCTCAAGAGTCTCCTCTGCACGGCCTTTTCGAAGCCTTCTTTCCACTATTGCCCATAGGCACTTTGAGACCCTGAGGTTATTAGTCATGACTGCCTTTGCGTCATCTTTGTGCCTTTTCTCACTGCTCAGTAGTTGTTTGATGACATGGTAGTTTCTCAGCTTCTCTCTATCCCAGTGGAGCATACAAGTTTAGTACATGTTTGAATTAATAAATAATAATTCCTTTGCATTTCTAAGGCATTTTGTTGTTTATATATTATTGCATTCTTCCTTCATTTCAACTATGTGAAGTATGTAGCACACATGGTTTTTAACATCTTTTATTTTTATCAGGCAAGGATATTAAGTATTTTTTTTTTTTTTTTGGCAGGGTCTGGCTCTGTTGCCCAGGCTGTCGTGCAGTGCTGAGATCTTGGCTCACTGCAACCTCTACCTCCCTGGCTCAAGCCATCCTCCTACCTCAGCCTCCTGAGTAGCTGGGACTACAGTTGTCTGCCAACATGCCTGGTTAATTTTTTTTTTTGTGTGGAGATAGGGTTTTGCCATCTCGCCCAGGCTGGTCTTGAACTCTTGGGCTCAAGCCATCCTCCTGCCTCTGCCTTCCAAAGTGCTGGGATTACAGGCATGAGCCACTGTGCCTGGCCAAGGCTACTAAGTCTTAAAGCTGTGGTTCTTGAATAACCTGGAGAGCTTTTAATGGAAGTCCTGATAGCCCAGACCAATTAAGTCTTAGTCTCTAGAGGTCAGGCCTGGGTAGTTAGTATTTTTTAAAAGTGTCACTGTTGAATCTGTTGTGCAGCTACAGATAATTACTGTTGTGGAGTTTGACTTATCATGAAGTGTTAGTGGTGGTGTAGTGAAGACTAGAATCCAGGTCTTTTGATCCTGTTCTACTGCCTTTTCCTCTGCACTTTGAACTTTCACAGGAACCAGAAGCACTGCAGAGAGAGAGAATGCCTTGGTATAGATGCCAGTGTTTGCAGTTTTTGGAGGTGCTGTAGTATAAACACTGAATTTAGAGTCAGGACCATGTTTCTGTTTTGGCTCTGCATTTATTATTTTATTTTATTTTATTTTTTGAGATGGAGTCTCGCTCTGACGCCCAGGCTGGAGTGCAGTGGCGTGATCTCTCACTGCAAGCTCCGTCTCCTGGGTTCACATCATTCTCCTGCCTCAGCCTCCCGAGTAGCTGGGACTACAGGCGCCCACCACCATGCCCGGCTAATTTTGTTTTTGTATTTTTAGTAGAGATGGGTTTCACCGTGTTAGCCAAGATGGTATTGATCTCCTGACCTCGTGATCCACCCGCCTCGGCCTCCCAAAGTGCTGGGATTACAGGCTTGTGGCTCTGCATTTATTAACTGTGGATTAATAACTACTTGAGTGTGTTCTCTCTTTAAAAGTAAGGACACTACTGTAATTTCTAAAGCTTATTGTGGGGATCAAGTTAAGTAATATGTTAAAGGATTTTTGTAAAGTATAAAGTGCTTTTTAAAACTTACTTTTACTCAGTTTTAACCTAGTGTGTTTATTGGTTTACTTTCCTTGGGATCTATAAGTTACACAAGAAATATATAAATATGGTCTCACTGAAATCATCAAATAACACAGAATTATGCAGAATAATGCCCAGAGGTCACTGTTAGTTGCATACTTTGAATCCTTTGGTATGCATTTAAGTGCATAAATATGTATGTATGTGACATACATTTTTTTGGTTGTCTTAACATAAATAGTAATACTTTGTGTGTTTGTGCCTTTTTATTTTAGACTTAACAGCATGTCTTTGATCATTCCATGTAAGGATATGTAAACTTCTCTCATTCTTTTAATAGCTGTATACATTTTTTCATATATTCCCATTGGATGGACGTTTAGCCTGTTTCTAATTTTTCACTTTTATAAAAAAGCTAATAAACATTCGTTGCTTTTTTTTTTAGATGGAGTCTCGCTCTGTCTCCCAGGCTGGAGTGCAGTGGCGCCATCTCTGCTGACTGCAAACTCCGCCTCCAGGGTTCCCGCCATTCTCCTGCCTCAGCCTCTCAAGTAGCTGGGACTACAGGCGCCCGCCACCACGCCCGGCTAATTTTTTTTATTTTTTAGTAGAGACGGGGTTTCACCGTGTTAGCCAGGCTGGTCTCGATCTCCTGACCTCGTGATCTGCCCACCTCGGCCTCCCAAAGTGCTGGGATTACAGGCATGAGCCACTGCGCCCGGCCTTTTTTTTTTTTTTTTTTTGAGACAGTTTCACTCTTGTTTCTCAGGCTGGCGTGCAGTGGCGCCATCTTGGCTCACTGCAACGTCTGTCTCCGGGGTTCAGGCAATTCTCCTGCCTCAGCCTCCTGAGTAGCTGGGATTACAGGTGCCCACCACCACATCTGGCTAATTTTTGTGTTTTTAGTAGAGACGGAGTTTCACCATATTGGCCAAGTTGGTCTCGAACTCCTCACCTCAGGTGCCCCCTCCCCCCCTCCCCCCGCCTCGGCCTCCGAAAGTGCTACAGGCATGAGCCAGCGCGCTGGCCTTGCTTTTTTTTTTTTTTTAAATTAAAACATTAGTTAATTCTTATTAAAAGATTTATTTCCAGGGTATTGGGGGTTAAGTAGTAAATGTCTTCTGTGTGAAATCTTAAACCTTTTTTACTCAAGTCAGAATAGAACTTAGACTTTTTCGTTGTTAGAAAATACACTAGACCTTTTCTGGGACAGCTTTTATGTTTTTTGTATATTTTGTTTGTTTTATTTTTGTGGTACTCTCGTTTCACTATTGGGATAGACTTTTAAAGACAGGTGTGTGCATTGCTTAGGTGTAACTCCTTTAGCGTGACTGCTGTATAATTGCCCTTCAATAGTAACACCAACACAAGAGTAAGGGGCAGTACTTATTTATGGTGGCTACTAAGAGCTTATTATACATATATGTACTAAGAGCATACATTATCTCATTTCTTCATGCGGGTGTTACTCAGGTGAAGTTGAAGCGTTTAGAAATGGAGAATCAGAAAGGCCAACTTGCTTGCCCAAGGTCAGTTATGAATCTAGGATTCAAAGGTCTTGCTTCCAACTGTGATGCTCAACAGTCTCCCAGGATTTTGCCAAATGAGAAATTGTACCTTGTGTCTGTGACATCACAGTTTAGTTTCTATGTTCTTTATATTTGTATATCTTGTTTTTAAATAGTAATAATTTAACATAAGCAGAAATAGTCCAGGCTCTGCAGTATCTATTCTATAGAAAGTACTTATAATAAAAGCGATATACATTAATACTATAATATAAAGGCAAATACTTAATGAATTTAATAATAAGAATGGTATTTTGGAGTGAAAGAGGCCACTAAATGGGGGAAGTTGATCTTTAATTCTATTTATTAAATAACAGGATGACCTTGATAAATAATGCTGTTTTCTCATTGGTGACATACTATTAGACTAAGTAGTTCACTTTATATTTAATCAGCCATTATCCTAAGTATTATTAGTGTGAATAAGAAATACTTGTTAGAACATTGGGCAGTGGTAATCAAAATGAATTTCGAAGTGGAATTGTAGTAATGCTTGCCTTACCTTGAGTAATGATAAGGAGAATATTTCTGTAATGGATTGTTTATTCATGAAAGATGAAAGATTAAAATGATCTGTCTGTACTGATGAAAGTAACAGAAGGCAGCCTCCAAGTTTATTTTTATTTTTATTTTTTTAGAGACATAGTCTTGCTTTGTCACCCAGGCTGGAGTGCAGTGGTGTGATCTCAGCTCACTGCATCCTCGACCTCCCTGGCTCAAGTGATCCTCCCACCTCAGCCTCCCGAGTAGCTAGGACTACAGGCATGTGTCACTACGCCTGGCTAATTTTTGTTTTGTTTTGTTTTGTTTTGGCTGGGACAGGGTTTCACCCTTTTGTCCAGGCTGGTCTTCAGCTCCTGAGCTCAAGTGATCCACCTACCTTTGCCTCCCAAAGTGCTGGGATTACAGATCTGCAACACCGTGCCTGGCCAGAGTCTTCAAAGCATATTAAAATATCTATTATTATTTTATTATCGGCATAATTGAGTGTTTTAAGGAGCTATGGATGGTTGTTTCTCAATAATGTTCACTATAATTGGAGTTTAAGCAAAGGTATGGTTTCACATGTATTCTTTGTATACTCTTGTGTCACATTTCACTTGAGTGGTAAAATAAAACAGTTCTAAGTGGCATAGTCTAGAGGTCAGGTGATGGCGTCAGCCTCTTAACCCTTACTTGATCTCCTTAATGCATCTTAAGTTTAACATGATTGCTGAATGGTTGAAACAAATCTGTTGATGAACTCTGAGACTTATTTGCTGAACCCTTTATTGTATTAAGAGGTTAGAAAATATGAGAAACCACAGTTCAGATATTATGATACTGTCTCGTTCATGGTTTTAATTTTTTAAAGGACATGTTTTTGGTCAGTATATACTGGGTGATTGCCTGACAGAAGAGAATGAGTATGCTGGCTAACCTTCCTGTGTAGACTTGTGCACTCAGAATTAGTCTGCTTCCAGGAAGCAATTGGGTGGTAATGACTTTTAGTTGCTATCAGTATGCATAGATTCAAATAAAACCTTGGGCATTCTGCTCTAAACAATACATTTAAACAGAATTCTTAATTTCTTCTTTTTCTCCCATATCCAGATTAATTTACTTGAATAGATTCAGAAACAACATTATACTTTATTGCCATCTACAAGGAGCTGTTTTTTGAGATGACATTCCTCTTAGAGGAATTTACTTCTTTTTCCAAAATTTACAATTCGCTATTTCTGTCTGTGTTCTACATTTAAATTTTCAGTACGTAGAATTTAAATATTCATGTACATTCTGTCCTAGTGACTAAGGAGCATTATGTAAGGAATTTTTCTTCCTCTTTCAGTATATTGACATCACATTCCTTGGCCTGGTATTCATTTTGCGTTTGTATTTCAGTGTAATCCTAACAAGTCCATTCAAGCAGTAGTTGAACTGAGGTCAAGTGGTATTATGGTTGTTTGGCAGGATATAGCCATAAACACTTATTTTTAAACACAGCATGGCCTGGGGTGTCTGTAATATTCAGTTGCATAATCACAGATTATGCTTTACAAACACAGGAATAAGTACCTGGGTCACATAAATCTTCAGTGAGAAATTGCTCCAGAGGATGGAGCCTACATCTGTAGAGTTCCCTTGAGTGTTTTCTTAGGGATATTAACATTTTTCATTTAATTGAAATGTTTCTGATTGGATGTAACTGTGGATAGTATTTTAGAATTTCCAGATAATCTCCTGCCAAACATCTAAAGGAGTGGGTTGAAATGTTACCAGTGTTGGGCCGGGTGCAGTGGCTTACGCCTGTAATCCCAGCACTTTGGGAGGCCGAGACAGGCGGATCATGAGGTCAGGAGATATCAAGACCATCCTGGCTAACATGGTGAAACCCCGTGTCTACTAAAAATATAAAAAATTAGCCAGGCGTGGTGGCATGTGCCTGTAATCCCAGCTACTCAGGAGGCTGAGGCAGGAGAATCACTTGAACCCGGGAGGTGGAGGTTGCAGTGAGCTGAGATGGTGCCACTGCACTCCAGCCTGTGCGACAGAGCAAGACTCCGTCTCCAAAAAAAAAAAAAAAAGTTACCAGTATTGGACGGGTGCGGTAGCTCACACCTGTAATTCTAGGACTTTGGGAGGCCGAGGTGGGCGGATCACTTGAGGTCAGGAGTTTGACACTAGCCTGGCCAACATGGTGAAATCCCGCTTCTACTAAAAATGTAAGCAAATTAGCTGGATGTGGTGGCTGGCGCCTGTAATCTCAGCTACCTGGGAGGCTGAGGTGGGAGAATTGCTTGAACCCAGGAGGCTGAGGCAGGAAAATTGCTTGAACCCAGGAGGCAGAGGTTGCAGTGAGCTGAGATCACATCACTGGACTCCACCTTGGGTGACAGAGTGAGACTCTGTCTCCAAAAAAAAAAAAAAAAAAAAGTTACCAGTATTTAAAAATGTATATACTTTTCAAAATGTCATATTTTTTCTCCTCTCTTCTTCCTTCCTGATACCTTTGTGATTTGAAAGCTATTTAAAATGAAACCCTGGTTGGGCTCAGTGGCTCATGCCTGTAATCCTAGCACTTTGGGAGGCTGAGGCAGGAGGATTGCTTGAGGCCAGGAGTTCAAGACCAGCCAGGGCAACATAATGAAATGTCCCTACAAAAAGTTAAAAAAAAATCCTTAGACTCAGTTCACCCTCTGCACACTGGCTGGAGTGGAGTTTAGAGTCATTCTGTTTTAAATGACTGGTGAAGTGTCCATTCAGGGCAGCTCTGCTATGAACGCAAGGAAGTGGTCTTTGGAGCTCTTGTGTAGTATTTGAAAGTACTTCGTGTTACTGCAGACAGCCAAAGAACTGAAATAGAATGCCTGTGATCATGTTTAGAAGATCCCATGGGCATATTGTATATTCTTTAGAATGCTGTCAGTATTTTTGACAAAATTTTTTTACTTAACTGCCGTTTGCAGTATTTATCAGGAAACAGGAGATATTTGATATAGGACTGTTTTTGTAGTCTTTTAATAAATGCTTTTATTGAACGATTCATTCTTCAATTTATAAGAGTTTTAATTTTTTGTAATTATTTATATACTCTTACATGTTTTATTCCAACTAATTTTGTCGGTAAACTCATTTGGAGAAACCGTATTCAGTTAAAAGTATTTTCTTGATAGAGCCTTCAAGGTTGCACGCTAGAGATTTTTATTTATAGTATTTATTATTTTTTATAAATCTATAGTTTTATTAGGACAGAAACTGACAATGTGGTATGAAGTTTACATTTAAACAAAGTTTTCACAGAAATCTAAAGTATATTATTTTTAATTTTTACTTTTAGTAAAGTGGTCATGCCTAGTTTAAATTGTAAATAAATAGTAATACAAGGCTTGGAAAGAAAAATTCCTATGCTGTATGCTTCCTGCTTCTCTCTCTGAGGCAACCGTTTCGAAAGTTTTTTTTTTTTTTTTTTTTTTTTTTTTTGCTGTTTCTAGTGGCATTCAGTGCCATATATCTAAATAATATATTTTCACTCCTATAGCCTGTAGTTTTTAATTGCAAACATTACATTTTGACTTCTTCCTATACAAGATAAGGATTTGGCTCCTCCTACTTCCCTTTCCCCATCCTCTCAATGATAATTTTACGTAAGTTTTGGTCAAGCCATCATTCAGTATTTACAGTATTATCATTTGAATGTTGATGACAGTGGCCACAGAGTTTTCAGTGATCATAATTTATTTCTCCAACCTTTTCTCCAATAGAGACAGACCATTTTATTTGCTTAGCTTTCTATTTATCAAACAATAATTTTGTTCTAAATATTCTTATAGAACTATAACAACTCAAAGGGTAAAACAGATTAGAGAATTCTTCAGTTCTGGTTCTCTTGGCACTGTCTCTTTCGGGGTTCTGTGTCCTGTTGGTTCTGAGCTGGTTGCTTTCTACCCTCTGGGGAGCTGCCATTTTGGGACTTCTTTTTACCACCGTCTTGGGGATTCTCTTGGGCTTTTTCCTTTGGTGGACCTTCTATTTCCTAGATTCTATGTGGTCATCTTTCTTTATTTTCCCATTTTGGTGGGAAAGAGATATATAAGTATTAATATATACCAATATCCATCTGCCCATGAGTGGGATTTAAAGCAAACTTTTATTTCCTAATTGTCTGCTGCTAATAAGTAAGAATATACTTGATTTTTTTTTACATCAGCTTTGTATCCTGCAATCTTGTTAAATTCATTTCTTCTAATAGTGTAGTTGTTTCTTAGATTCTGGAATTTTCTACACAAATGATCATGTTCCACAAATAAGAGATTTTACTTCTTTATTTCTGATCTTTATGCTTTACGCCTCTTTTTGTTGCTTTATTCCAGTATAGTGTTGACTAGAAAGTGGTGATATCAAGCATTCTTGCCTTACTCTTCTCAGGAGAAAATAATTCAGTCTTTTGCCTTTAAGTATTAAATTAGTTTTAGCTTTTTGTATTTGTCCTCAGTTATTTGATAAAGTTCTTTACTGTTCTAGTGTGTGGAGAATTTTTATCATGAATGTCTATTGGATTTTGTCAGATACCTTTTCTGTGTCTATTGGACTGATCCTGAGCATTTTCTTCTTTAATCTGTTAATATGATGTATTACATGGATTGATTTTTAAATGTTAAACCAAAAATGCATTATTGTGATAAACTATGGTATACCTTTTTATATAGTATTGGATTTAATTTGCTAAAATTTTGTTAAAGATTTTTGTGCCTCAGTTAATGGTCTGTGATTTTTATTTTTTGTTCAGTGTCAGCATTATGCTAGCCTTATAAAATGAGTTGGGCTTTGATCCCTTTTCTGTTTTCTGAAAAAGTGTATGTAGAATTGGTTTAATCTTTTTCTTGAATGTTTCATAGAATTTGCCAGTGAAATCATATGGACTTAGAATTTCCATTTTCGAAATATTTTAAATAACAGATTTGATGTCTTTAAAAAATATGTGGCTACTTAGACTTTTTCTTTCTTGTGTCATTTTTGATAGGGTCAATTTTCCAAGAAATTTGTCCATTTCATGTAAGTCGTTGAGTTTGTTGGCATAGTTAAACATTGTGTTCTCTTATAATCTTCTTAAATGTCTATAGGATCTCTGGTTTTTTGGTTTTGTATTTCCATTTCTGATACTGATGATTTGTGTGTTGTCTCTTTTTTTGTTGATCACTCTAACTAAAAGTTTGTAGGTTTTGTTGATATAGTACTTTTAAAGACTCAGCTTTTGGCTGTGTTAATTTTTTCTGTTGTCTTCTTTTCATTTCAGTGACTTCTGTTTTCTGTTATTTTCTTCTTTCTATTTTGGGTTCAGTTTGCTCTTTTTCTTGTTTCTTAAGGTGGAACCTTAGGTAACTGTGGTAGATCTTTCTTATTTTCTTTTATTAAGCATTTAAAATAAGACGTGTTTTCTATTTGTTGCCATTTGGTTCATATGTTTTCTGATTTCCTTTTTGGTTTCATTTTTGACCTATGAGCTCTGGAGGTGTGTTGTTCCATACATTGGGGATTTTCTTAGATATCCTGTTGTTATTGAGTTCTAATTTAATTCTGTTGTGGTCAGAGAATATTTGTGGAATTTCAATCCTTTTATTGAGAGCCCACCATATGATATGATCTGTCTTGATAAATGTACCATGTGCGTTTGAAAGGAATGTGTCTTTTTCAATTGCCACATTTTCTGTGAATGTTAATTAGGTTGATAGTGTTTTTCAGATCTTCTAGGTCATTCCTGATTTTTTTTTTTGTCTAATTGTTCTATCACTTACTGAGTGATACATTGAAAATCTATGATGATTTTGTCATTGTCCTTTTTTTATTGATATGTCTGTTGTTGCTTCATTTATTTTGAGATGTGTATACATTCATAATTGGATGTCTTCATGAATTGTCTCCTTTATAATTATGAAATGTTGCTTTTCATAATTATACTCTTGATGGTAATACTCTTTATTTAAAAGTTGATTAGAGTGTGTGGTGAGGCTGGCATTCCTTTGCCTCTGGATGATCTGTTTGGGCCCTGCCATTTCAATGGGAGTCCCCTTATTGATCTAGTTCTTCTCGTTTTCAGCCTCACCGCTTAGTACCTCAGTTTCTTAGCCGTTCTGAAGTTCTATATCATGAATAGTTTGCTTCCTTCTGGTGACTTCCTCACACTTTGTTTTCAGCTTTCTCCAGTTTGCTAAATCAATTGCCAGTTATTTGTTGGTTTTCCATCTGTCAGAATTTTGTTGACATCTCATATACTGTTGCCTTTTTTTCATATTTTTCTGTCATGTTCTTTGTTGTCGTTTCTGGAGGGAATGGAGGTAAGCGTCATCCACTTACTTACATTACATTAAGACTTTCTTTCTTTTCTTCTTTTTTTTTTTTTTTTTTTCTGTAAGAGACTGGGTCTCACTCTGTTGCTCAGGCTAGAATACAGTGGCCTGATTATTGCTCACTGCAGCTTCAAACTCCTGGGCCTAAGCAATCTTCCCACCTCACCCTCCCAAGTAGCTATGACTACAGGTGCAGGCCACCGTGCCTGGCTAATTAAATTTTTTTTTTTTTTTTTTTTGTTAAAGAAATGTGGTCTCGCTATGTTGCCCAGTACTGGCCTCAAGCGAGTCTCCTACCTCAGCCTTCCAAAGTGTTGGGATTATAGGCGTGAGCCACTGCACCTGGCACAGTAAGGCTTTTAATTGACATACATTGTTGTTAACCTGATCTTTAAAATATAAAACAGTAATTCAGTGTTATCTTTTGCCATGTAAGGAAAAAAGTGCATGTGTGTGCGCGCGCGTATGGTGTCTATTTCAGTGATTTGAAAACTAATGTATTTCTTGCTGTAGATTCCGTTTACATTAGAAAGTATTAGTGTTGTTTACTTTCTTTGTGCTTCGTTTGGTAGGCATTGAGCAGTATTTTATACATTTTCCATTTTACAATTTTAATACTGTCTTTTTTTTGTTATGGGGCTATCACATAAAATGTTCTTGTAAATGATTAGCAATTTTTTGTGTTTTGATAATTTGTTATTGCCATATTCTTTCAAGTGCCTTCTTTTTGAAAAGAAGACCTATTATATAGAATACAGGTTTCTTTGACCTAGGATTTGAAAGTCACAGAGTTGCCATTTTAATCTAAGTCATGTAAATATACTGCTAGTTTCTTCATCCAGAAATGTAAACTTCACAGTCGTTAAGGGTATCTTACTTGTAAGGTAATAGACAGAAAAGGGTTTGAAAACATACCTAATGTGGGTAAAATTGTGTATGGAATAATTAACATACTTTTGGATAGTTAGGAATTAAATTATTTGTGTTTATGTCCTTTGATAATTGAATGCTTCTTGTAGATAACTTTTAGTTGAATATGCTTTGTGGTGTAAAACTTGTCCCATGCTTTGTAAAATGACACTGGTCTTAGAACTTCTTTATATCCCAGATACAGTCCTGCATGAAGGTAGACAGCTGCCCAAATGTGGTACTTAAATGCTCAAGAACTTACAGGCCTCTAAATTGCTCCATGTTCAGTCTGGTACTTTGCGATGCATTCCAAAGATTCCTGTTAATTGCCCGTTGTTACTGAAGAAGTTGTATCCTGCGATGTTATCTGCCTTTGGCCTCTGGACAAAAATTTGATTTTATCTGGAGAACAAGACTTTAAGAGAATAGGATACAGGACTGTTAAGTTTTTTGGATAGCAGGGTAGAAGAAATCTAAAATCTATGCAATGTCAGGGTTGGTAGGCCTTGATAGAGAGCCATAGCTCTTAGCCTTGGGAAGCAGGGAAATGATTCCAAGTAGAGTAGGGATACAATATCTATTTTTCAGGCCTTTTAGATCCAACCCTGTCTGATCTCTTAATCATCATAATACTTACGTAGTTATTGTCATGTTTGAGTATAAAATCCATGCACTTGAAGACCAAAGATCCAAGTACTAGCAGCTTAGCAACACTTATATGCTGCCCATGTAAGCCTCTGAAAGCATATTTCACAAGTGAGGAAAAGTAGAAGTTTCCCACCCTTAATGGGAAGAAATGAAGGAAAAAAGGAATATTAATAATTGACTATTACCCCCATAGTGCAATTGGCATTTGGACAAAATGTAAGACATTCATTGATATGACTTATTTTATTTTTATTTTTTTTTTGAGACGGAGTCTGGCACTGTCGCCTGGACTGGAGTCCAGTGGCGTGATCTCGGCTCACTGCAACCTCCGCCTCCCGGGTTCAAGTGATTCTCCTGCCTCAGCCTTCCGAGTAGCTGGGATTACAGGCACCCACCACGGTGCTCGGCTAATTTTTTGTATTTTCAGTAGAGATGGAGTTTCACTGTGTTAGCCAGGATGGTCTCGATCTCCTGACCTCGTGATCCGCCCGCCTTTTCCTCCCAAAGTGCTGGGATTACAGGCATGAGTCACCACGCCTGGCCCCAATATGACTTATTTAATGAGTTTGGAATCCCCCTCACCCCGCCCTTCATATTCATATATTTGAAAGAAGCTAGATTATAGAGGAAAAGGTAAATTTATAATGATTTTGCTAATTTTGTGATAATGGTGATGGGTATATTAAAAATAGTTTAAAAATGGAAAACAGAGTTATGTAACTGAATGTTTGTATTTGTTGACATAAAGTATAAACAGCTTTAGCGCTTGAAAAATCGGGTGGATTCTTGTTTTAGAAGCTATTCCAGTGAATTCCCTTTCATTATGATCTTTTAGTCCTAGAAATATTCAAAATAATCTTTATCATAAAGTAACATTATTATTGAATTGAACAGACTTACTTTGGTACTTTGTTGGCAGCTGCATTGTGGTGATTTTCTATATTTCTGATAGACTGTGTGTGCTGGTCAGGTTGTTACTTCTTGGTGCCCTCTTCTCTGTGAATATATTTCTGGTATGATAACCTTACTATCTTTCTATGCCTAATTCCTTTTTGAATCCATGATACCCATTGTAATATTATGAAAATAACTGCATTTACGTATTTTAGAGACGGGGTAGTACTGTTTGAGTTCTGCTTTATCCTATTTTCTCTTTTTTTGTTTAAATTTTTGAGGTTCTTTTTAAAAGTCATCAGTACTGCATAGTAAATGAAGAATGTCTTTGAATTCCTTGAGTGTGCTTAAATGTGAGAATGTTTCTACTTGTAAGAGGAAGCCAATCCAAGTTAACATTTTTTTCTGCTAATTAAAGTTTAGAATTTTAATCAAGTAATACTTAGCAATAATTATGCTGTCTAGTTAGAATAGTGTTAGAGGACAGTGGTAATTTCTGGATTAGGTGCTCTTCCCCTCTGCTTTCACTAGGGAGAAAGGCGCTAAGCTAAGAGTTCTGTGCAGTTTGATGCTGACATTATTATTGCATAAGCCAAGTGTTTGGGGTGGTTCTAGACTAGCTTTTCTTTACTTGGGTGGTAGAAAACATAACCAGATGAAATAGGCTTTAGAATCTGGATAAGCAATGAATATGATATGGAAACTTTGTCCCACCTTTTGTAAATACATAACAGAAAGATAGCAAAAGCCTAAACAAATTTACATTAGAACTTGTTCAGAGAATTTAAGAAGGAAGGAGAGAGATTCGTTTAGCCAGTAGCAGTCCAAAGGTGACTCCATTTTGGCAGTTGTCGGTCACTTTAAGAACACCATCTTGTTCTTGACTTTTCTGCAGGAGTCACTAACGACTGAGCTGTGTAGAATTGCTCTCAGGGTTTCTCCCTTGGTAAGGGTTTTTTTTTTTTTTTTTTGTAATTAGGATGAATCGCTTGATAGACATTATAGCACTTTTAAAAGCACCAGTCTGTTCTTAATTAAAGGAGAGAGTATTTTTATTTGTTCAACAGCAAATATTGAGTGCCCATATGTGAAAGATCAGTTCTCTGGGGAAGACCAAGATCAGTAAGATATAGTTTCTGCTCTTAAAGAGTTGTAGCCTTGTCGAGGAAATCAGAAGTGACCATAATCATAATACAGTGATGGGTGCCCCAGAGAGGCCCAGCAGAATATTCTGGGAGTTTAAAGGATGGAGAAACACCGATTTCCCCAATGAATGGAGGGAGTGAAGGCTTCATGTGGGAGGTAGTATTTAAGCAGTGTCTTACTAGGTGGGACTTGAACCTATGAAGAGTTTTTCAGATTGAGGCATGTGTTGAGGATAACAGCTTCAGATTGCTACATCATCTAGTGAGGAAAATAAATGATAATAATGCTAGTGTTTATTGAATGTTTAACTTGTGCTGTTTTAAGTGTTCTTATATTATCATTTCCTCATAACAATAACATAGTAACCCTATGAGATAGGTATTATTGTCATCCCATTTTGCAGATGAAGAAATTGAGGTTAAGAAACTTGAAACTCTGACCCTAGACTGGTCCTGGAGAGTTCACTCTTACTTGCTATGTTATACTTTGGTAAATGTAGCAAAGCTGGATGGGGTTCCATTTATATAGAGTCTCAAATGCCCAGATGAATAATTTAATATATTGGAAGATATTTTTAAAATGGTTCTGTGTGAAGGTTTTAAGCACATCCTCTCATTTCTCTTAATATACCATGCGTTACTGCCTTTGAAATGCCTTCTTCACTGTGTTAGTTTATTTTTGCATTGCTATAAATATCCAAGACTGGGTAATTTATAAAGAAAAGGGGCTTAATTAGCTCATGGTTCTGCAGGCTGTACTAGCATGGCACAATCATTTACTCAGCTTCTGGCGAGGGCCTCTGGAAGCTTACAATCATGATGAAAGGGAGAGGGAGGAGAAGGGGTGGTGGGGGTAAGACAGAGGGGGGAGGTGCCACACACTTTTAAACAACCAGATCTCAGGTGAACTAACTGAGCCAGAACTCACTTATTACCAAGGGGATGGTGCTAATCCATCATGAGGGATCCGCCTCCATGATCTAGTACCTCCAAGCAGGCCCCACCTTCCACACTGGGGAACACATTTCAACAGGAGATTTGGAAGGCATGAATATCCAAACCATATCACCCACTTTTCCTTATGAATTTCTACTTATTCTTAACTTGTTTGCTTGTTTATTACCTATTCTATGGGGCTTTTTCAATCACTCAGGAGGACGGGCCTTTCCGTGGGCTCAGGTGGCACTTTGCTGGTTCTTTTCATATAGGGTTTGTTAGGTGGCAGGGTCATTATGTGCTTGTTTTTTTTCTCAGCCAGACTGCAAATTACTTGAATTCTGCCTGTACATCCTTTTCATGTCCCTGGTGTTAGGCACAGCATTATTGCTGAATAAAGATAAGATACATCCAACAGATTGAAAGGGAAGGTGATGAATTTTCAGATGTCATGCTGACTTTTTTCTTTGCTTTCTTTCTGAGTTGCAGGTGTTTAAAATCCCTAGGGAAGAGATAAAGTGATTTATGTTCAATACATTGGTTCCTTTCAGAATGAAGGAGGGAGATTATGCTGGGTTTGTGTGGGGCCTGGGTTTGGGGCTTGGCCTTGAAGGCCTAACATTTGAGTTGGCAGAAGGTACAGGGGCACACCCAGCCGAGAGAACAGCATGAGTGGTGCACGGGAATGGGTTCAACATGAAACGACACCACCCGCCTTGAAACTGGAGCTTCTGGACTTTTCTGCTACACCCGATAGAGCCTTTTATGGCATAGAGAATCTCTCAAAAGCCTTGATTTGTTTGTAGTCAGCCAGAAAGATGTATGGGCCAGCAAAACATTTGTCATGTTGTGGTTTGAATTTAAGGTAAGTTTCTAACACATGGAATATGAAATTCAAATACTCAACATGCCTTTTTTGGTGGTAAACTGCTATTGAAATATGGGCCCATTTGGTCTAAATTAAACTCATTCTTCAGATATTCTCTAAAATCTTAAAACTGCCAGTAATCTCACATTTAACTGGCCTGTCTTCTGTAGTCAGCCTGACCCACGTTTCCTTTGACTGTCTCCTTCAGATCAGTAGGGACTTTCAGCATTGCTGTAATGGACTTGTGTTGTTTAATTCAGCTTTTTGCTCTTTATCTGGAAGCACTCTGGCTGTGATATGGGGAATGAAAGGTATTGAGGAGAGTCAGGGTTAATCGGACTTGTGGAGAGGACAGCGATAAAGGACTCTTGTAATAAAGGAGGATGTTAGAATCCAGGAGAGGGTGTCATTGTTAAGACACATCTTTCAACAGTTGGAAACCTTTTAAAATATTTTTAAGGCACAACCCAGAGTACTAAAAAAGGATGCCTTGAAACTACTGATGCCCCAGATTAAAAGCTTTCTCGCTCAGAAGTTCTGATTAAAATTGGTCGTGTTCTCAGAAGTGCCCAACAGGGTAGAGACAGTCTTCCTCAACATGGTCAAGGTCATAACTCACAATTTTACTGACTCTGATTATTCTGGGGACCATAGGCCCTGCCTTTGGTGGAGTAAGGACTAAAGGAAAGTAGGTAGGTGTGGGTATGGCCTCCATCCCAGAGTCTTCTCTACAACAGTTGCTGGTTTTTAGTTTTTGCTGCTGATTATTGTAGAATTTAGTGCTATAGATGTTGAAACAAAAGCTCCTCGAGGGTAGGGACTTGGTTTTGTTCCCTAATAAAACCTCAGGGTGTAGAATAGCTCTATCCAATAGATGTACGCTGTGCCTTTATTATATTTAAATATTTCTAGTTGCATTAAGACAAAGTAAAAAGAAAAGTGAATTTAATTTTAATAATATATTTTATTTCATCTGATTTATGTAAAATATTATCTCAACATATAATGCATATAAAAAATTATAGAGATACTTGACTTTCTTTTCTACATTCTTTTTTTTTTTTTTTTTTTTTTTGAAACAAGTATTGCTCTGTTGCCCGGGCTGGAGTGCAGTGGCGCAATCTCGGCTCACTGCAACCTCTGACTCCCTGGTTCAAGTGATTCTGCTGCCTCAGCCTCCCGAGTAGCTGGGATTACAGGCATGTGCCACCACGCCCAGCTAATTTTTGTATTTTTAGTAGAGGCAGGATTTCGCCATGTTGTCCAGGATGGTCTTGATCTCCTGACCTCGTGATCCGCCCACCTCAGCCTCCCAAAGTGCTGGGATTACAAGCGTGTGCCATCGTACCCGGCCTGCACATTCTTTTGTTTTCAGAATCTAGTGTATATCTTATGCTTACTGTATATCTCAATTTGTGCTAGTGCCATTTCAAATTCTCAATGGCCACGTGTGACTACTGCTTATCATATTGGACAGTGTGGTGACTATATTAGTCAGGATTCTCTAGAGGGACAGAACTAATAGGATAGATGTATATATAAAGGAGAGTTTGTAGGTCCCACAATAGACCGTCTGTAAGCTGAGGAGCAAGGAAGCCAGTCCAAGTCCCAAAGCTGAAGAACTTGGATTCCAGTGTTCGAGAGCAGGAGACATCCAGCACAGGAGAAAGATGTAGGCTGGGAGACTCAGCCAGTCTAGTTTCTTCACGTTCTTCTGCTTGCTTTTATTCTGGCTGTGCTGGCAGCTCATTAGATGGTGCCCACCCAGATTGAGGTTGAGTCTGCCTTTCCCAGTCCACTGATTCCAGTGTTAATCTCCTTTGGCAACACCTTCACAGACACACCCAGGAACAATACTTTGCATCCTTCAATCCAGTCAAGTTGACACTGAATATTAACCATCACAGTGACTATATCTGGTATATGGTAGATGCACAGTAAATATCTGTAAAATGAAGAAAGGAAGAAACAAAGGGAGAAGGAAAGGGAAGGGAAGAAGAAAATGGTAACATTTCAAAGATGAATAAACAGATGAACACTGTTTTACTTGTTTTGGTGTGTCCTGGCAGCTCTTGACTAGAAGATAACTGAATGATCCTTTTATTTTTAGTTTAAAATCATTTTCAAATGTATTATCTCATTAATACATACCTTCAGTACCATTGATTTAGACAGACCAAGTTGATCTGCTGAGGCTGTGTAAGGTTTAACCAGTATCCAAACTTGAGTACTTTCTTCTCGTTACTGTGAATTTTCTCATTGGTTTGTGTTAAAAATCTTCCCTATGAACAGTAGCTGGCCCTTAGTTACGGATAGATATTAAAAGAAAGACTGTGGCCGGGCGCAGTGGCTCACGCCTGTAATCCCAGCACTTTGGGAGGCCGAGGCAGGCGGATCACCTGAGGTCAGGAGTTTGAGACCGGCCTGACCAACATGGAGAAACCCTGTCTCTATTAAAATTACAAAATTAGCTGGGCATGGTGGCGCATGCCTGTAATCCCAGCTACTCGGGAGGCTGAGGCAGAAGAATTGCTTGAACCAGGGAGGCGGAGGTTGCAGTGAGCTGAGATCGCGCCATTGCACTCCAGCCTGGGCAACAAGAGTGAAATTCTGTCTCAAAAAAAAAAAAAAAAAAAAAGACTGAGTAAATATTGTTAATATAGAACTATTTAAAAATAATTGACTAGGCCAGGTGTGCTGGTACGTGCCTGTAGTCCCATCTCCTCAGAAGGCTGAGGTGGGAGGATCCCTTGAGCACAGGAGTTCAAGGCTGCAGTGAGCTATGATCATGCCACCCTGTCTAAGGAACAAAAGAAAAAAATAGCTAAAGGTCACATCTTAAAGTTTGTCTTTAATTCAGTAATCAAAGACATGATTACTGTAGCCAAGAAAGGTGTGTGTGTGGCTTCTGTAGGTGTTAACACAGGCTGTCTGAATAACAGAAGGCACATAAAAATTTGTTAAATAAAAAGACTTTATGAAAAGGTATGCATACATATGTTTCAAACTATCCTTCTAGATAACCATTTCACCTCTGCAGAAGTTGTTCTCTAGCAGGAATGTGTTACGGTTTCTGTTCTACACGTGGAGAATTGTCTTTTATATAGAGGAAACTACTTAACCAGCATCGTAACCCTTCGTTGCTGAAGTTATTGGATTTCTTGTTTCTTGAGCCATTAAAATGGTTGGTTTTACTGTGCTTAACATTTAAATAAAAACCTAAGGCAGATGCTTTTGGTATGATTCAATTTGTTATGCTAACGATGAATCCAAGTTAATTTCTAGAGTATCGGTATGATACGAAGACATTGCATTTCATCTTCCTTTTGGATAAAAGCCAAGACAGATCACTCTGCAGAGCAAGGTGTGTTGTTAACTGAGATATCAGTGCACAGCACATACTTCATACAAGGTGTTCAAATATTTGAATTTGTGAGAAATGACTCTAGTGTGCAGAAAATGGCATTTATTGAGAAGGCCTAAAATATGATTTTTAATTTTCCCTAAGTCAGTAGATACTGCAAAATACTTTGTTCATTATTGTTCATTTTAGGATAATGTACCACAAGTGTGAAAAAGTAATGCAAAAATTATTCAATAAAAGATACAGACGCAGGTTTTTGTCAAAGCAGAATCTACCACCTAGACTTTAATTAACCCAAGCTACAAACAAAGAAGTTAAGTCTAATTTATCTTACGTATTTGGGAGATCATTCACAAGGAATTATCTACAAAACCACACGAATATTATTATCTACTGTGTACATTAAGGATTTAAGAGTGCATAGCTTCTACACATACTTTAGCTTTTCTTTTCATAGCCTGGGGAAATGCTATGAATGCACCTGAGATTTTAACATAATTGAAGCTTACCCTTTCTGTGTCAAATTCCAGACTCTAGAGGCACTTTGTTGGCCCACACGTCACATGTGCTCTTCTTTTTTAATAGGATAACTTAGGATCCGCATGGATAGAGAGAATGAGAGGCTAAAGATATTTCCTGCAGAAGATGGTAGAAGCTTAAATACACGATTACATGAGTGACAGTCTGAAAGTCTCTGAAAGTGGTTCTCAGCCCTGGCTGAACATCAGAATCATCTGTGGAGCTTTAGGATCTTAAAGCTGGCCAGATTTATTTGTTTTTAAATCAGAACCCTCCCTAGTGCTACCTACATTTTAGCCAGGATTCAAATTCTTCATTGAAGAGCTTTCTGAGGTTTCTTGATTCTGTAGTGAGGTTTCTTGATTCTGTAGTCATAGTGTGTCATACGTATTTTTTACTACCTTACCTATATAAATAGGTTTTTAGTTTTTGTTGTTGTTTGGTAGAGATAGGGTCTTGCTATGTTGCCCAGGCTGGTCTCGAACTCCTAGGCTCAAACATTCCTTCTAGCTCAACCTCTCAAAGTGCTGGGATTACAGGCATGAGCCACCGTGCCTGACCTGTTTATTAGAATTGATTTCTGATGAATCACCAAAGATTTGTCTGATTGTTTCAAAGATAGGAAGACTTGATAAAGGGTGAGATAGGGCTGGTTCCTCTGCAGGAAGTCCTGAGGGAAACAGACCCCTAGGAGATGGGTAGATAGTTGTAACTGGAGGGAAGAAGGACCAGTGGGTCAAAGCTTAGGGCTTTTAAGAGGAAAGAAAAATAAGTTGTACAAGGCATCTGTCTAGATGGCTCAGTGGGTAATAGATTTAACTAACTGGAAACTGTGCATTCCTTCATAGTTTCTATGTTTCCCTTTTGCCACCTTTGACTAGTTAAGGAAGATACATGATTGATGATCATTGCTCAGAAAATCTTTTACTTCTATTTGGATTTCTAAGATAGTACCATTTGTAGGAAATCTGACATCTACTTAAAGTGGTAGTTTTTTCCACCACTGTTTTTTATATTTTGTGTAGTCTTAGACATAGAAGGGCACTTTAATCTCCCATTTCAGATTTCCTATAGATTGCAGGGGACAAGTGAGATGTTTCATGTTTAGGAATATTGAGTGTATTTTTCTTCATTTCTTTGGTAATAGGCAGTGTTTTGTGGCATACTTCTCAACTTTTTAATCAATTGGACTAAAGTGTGTAGCAATGTAGGTAATAGGTCTTTGTGTTCCTCACATTTAATAGAGACTCGTCGTCAGGAGCCCACCCTTTCCTCGGTCTGACATGCTGACTGTCAGTGTGGTGCTGTGTTTCATCATCTGAAGGGCTCGGAGGAGAGTGGGAAAGGGAACAGTTAATATTCACCAGACAAGTGCATTCACTGGTACTGGTTTCTGATTTTCTAGTATTACCTGTAAACATAAGTCCTTTGTCACATGTTGTCAAGATTTCCATCTTTCCAAAAAGGAGATTAGAGAGTAAATGCAATTTATGAAGATTGGGGTAGGATGATAATTTGTAATTTTCTTTGGGACTGAAATTTCTTATCCAGCATTCCTTATGCTTATACCATTCAAATAAAGTATGACAGTGAAAAAATGGTCCAGAAACCTGTTTGATAAAACCTAAAGACTTAAAATGATACGGCTGTTTCATCCTAAATGAGTTAAGCAATCCAAATATTTTCCCCTCTGATTATAAAAATCTTTATTATAGAAAAATTGGAAAGTACAATAAAGCATGAAGAAGAAAATAAAAATCACCAGTAATCCCACAACTCAGCAGCAACTGCTATTAATATTCAAACTATTTCCTTTCAGGGTTTTTTGGAGGGAGAGGCAGCCATACTCTTGTATCGTGTTTATGAACTTAATATTATGAGCATTTTCCCATGTACATAGCTGTTCTTCAAAAACACGGTTTTTATTGGTTGTTTTGGTGCCCAAATATTTTTCTTTAGTTTCAATGTTATTTAAAACACCATTCATAATCCCAGCACTTTGGGAGGCCAAGGGAGGTGGATCATTTGAGCTCAGGAGTTTGAGACCAGAGCCTGGACAACATGGTGAAGCCCTGTCTCTACCAAAAAAAGAAGAAAAAAAAAATTAGCCGTGCATGGTGGCATGTGCCTGTGGTTCCAGCTACTTGGGAGGCAGGAATGGGAGGATCACTGGAGCCCGGGAGATGGAGGTTGCAGTGAGCTAAGATCGCACCACTACCCTCCAGCCTGGGTGACAGAATGAGATCCCATCTCAAAAAAACAAAAGCAAAAACAAAAACCCCACCATTCAGTAATCTGCTTGCGTGTCCCTTCCTCCACAACACCTTTTCTCCACAGAGGAAGTGAAAAAAATCTCCACTGGCCTTCTATAGAATGTTGATTTTGTTGCTGCGGTGACAATATATCTTGCTTCATGTAATTTTTAAATATGTGTATCTAATTCTTCATCTGACATTTATTGAACCCTTCCTTAGGAATAGACACTATACTAAGACTTCACAGGACAATGACAATGGAAAGGAAATTGGGAAAAAAAAAAAAAAAGCCAACAAAAATTAGTTTTGTGCCTGTATTCAGTATCTTTTTTTTTTTTTTTGAGACAGAGTCTTGCTCTGTTGCCCAGGCTGGAGTGCAGTGGCCTGATCTTGGCTCACTGCAAGCTCTGCCTCCCAGGTTCATGCCATTCTCCTGCCTCAGCCTCCCGAGTAGCTGGGACTACAGGCGCCCGCCACACGCCCGGCTAATTTTTTGTGTTTTTAGTAGAGATGGGGTTTCACCGTGTTAGCCAGGATGGTCTCGATCTCTTGACCTCGTGATCCGCCCGCCTCGGCCTCCCAAAGTGCTGGGATTACAGGCATGAGACACCGCGCCCAGCCGCATTCAGTATTCTTAGTCTATAGGCTGGGAATGTAGACATTACTTAAATAATCACACATATAAATGTTAAATTATAACTGTGATACGTGATTTGAAGGACAAGTAAATGCTGCCTGTGAGAACAGTTCATATGAACAAGGATTAGGTGTTTTATTTGACAACAGATTTAAAATGATCCAGGTCCTGTACTTCTGTAAAGGTCAGTGCTAGCCAAGAAATAGCATGTTCTGCTCCGAGAACTTAATGTGCCTATGATACTCTACCATGATTAGAGAACATGGGGGTTCTTTTTGTCTTCTTCTGACCAACTAGAGTACATTCTAAAGAGTGACTCTCTAAGGAGAGTACATTTAAGGCGAGAGGGAGACAGTTTCAGACAGGAATTCAAGTGATGCCAGGTTGGGAGGACTGTAGCAAGTGATTCTGAGGAAAGAAGGCACAGGGAGGACATTGTCGTTGTCCAGTGTGTAGCAGTAGATCAAGGTGTATTGAGCAGATTCTTGCAGAGGTGAGAAGTAGACTGCTGTACTGCTTCTCTTTCCATTCTAAGATTCCACGCTGTTAAAGATTATCTGAAACCATTCAGCATCAGGTGGGTAGAAGAGGACACTGAGGATGATTTTCAGCCTATGTCCATTTAGATTTGGAGGAAGAGTATCCACTCATTCTCCCTGCCCTCAAGTCTCAACTGTCCAAGCAAGAGGAAGCCAGAGAGGCTTGGGAAGTGCAGGAAAGCTACAACTCCCAATACCCATTATCTTCTGAGGACAGACATGCTCTGGTGCAGGCAGATGCTTCAGGAGTTCCCCATAATCTGTAGGATGGAAGCTGAGTGCCTTAATATGGCAGAGGCCCTCTGGATGTGGCTTCTGCCTTCCCTGTTGATCTCTTTCTTCTCACTCACCTGTCACTGAGCCTTGTTTGTTCTAGTGGTAGTGAAGTCCTTGCATAATGTGATTTCTTGCCTTTCAGTGCCCTTGCTGTTTCTTCTCCTTAAACATTCCTCTGATTTGCTGAATACATTCTTATTTTCCTCTCAGGACTAGCTTAAAAGTTAACATCTGTAGAGTTTTTCTGCTTTACTCGAGTTGGTTACTTCATAACACTTACCTCTGTTACAGTACTATTGAAACTTTTTTTTTTGAGACGGAGTCTTGCTCTGTCACCCAGGCTGGAGTGCAGTGGCGCAATCTCGGCTCACTGCAAGCCCCGCCTCCCGGCTTCACACCATTCTCCTGCCTCAGCCTCTCGAGTAGCTGGGACTACAGGCGCCTGCCACCACGCCCGGCTAATTTTTTGTATTTTTTTTTTAGTAGAGACGGAGTTTCACTGTGTTAACCAGGATGGTCTCGATCTCCTGACCTCGTGATCTGCCCGCCTCGGCCTCCCAAAGTGCAGGCGTGAGCCACCGCGCCTGGCCGAAACTTTTTATTTAGCTTACTCCCCTAGACCATAAAATCCTTGAATACAGGGACTATGTATCCTGTTTAACTTTTCAGTGCCTGAAAGCTCTCAATAAATGGCCCATTCTGGGCATTCAGTAATTTTTTAGTGAATGAATATAATTCTCACTTGCCTTACCATATTGATACTTTATTGTGGCTGTGGCTTTGGAATTTAACATCATGAGATATAATAAATACATAGTTGAACTTACCGATTGGTTGATTTAAACCTTTGAAGTTTGTAAGAGTGTACTTCTCTTGACTCCCTTATTAAATATTCCAATAGGATATCAATATATGGAGGGGCATTCCTAGTTTCTAGCAAGACCACGTTGTATTTTGGATTACCTTCTTTTAATAGTACTCCTTAAAAATTGTCAAGTTATTATAATATTTTCAATAATAAACACATCTTAGGTCTAAAAAAGGGTAAAATGAGGCTAAGGAAAATTTAAAATAAGTAATTGTGTAAAGAAAGATGATATTAATATGCATTTGAAAGTGCAGGAAATCTGGTAAGAAATGTTCCAAATTAAATTGGGTGTACACTGTGGACAATTAAAGAACAGATTGTCTTCTGATATGTTGTGGAGCTCATAGTTTGCCAAAGCCGATTTGTAAAATCCTATTGGACCACACTCATGCTAGCAGGACTTGATTTAGTAATAGCTTTGTGGCTGGGCGTGGAGGCTCATGTCTGTAATCCCAGCACTTTGGGAGGCTGAGGCAGGAGGATCAGATGAGGCCAGAAGTTCAAGACCAGCTTGGGCAACATAGCAAAACCCAGTCTCTATCTTCCCCACACCCGACCAGAAAAAACTTTAGCCAGGATTGGTGGCATATACCTGAAGTCTCAGCTACTTGGGAGGCTGAGATGGGAGGATCACTTGAGTCTGTGAGGTCAAGATTGCAGTGAGCCATGATCATGCTACTGCATTCAAGCCTGGGTGATACAGTAAGACCCCATCTCTAAAAAAATAAAAAATAATAGCTTTGTAGTTGAGTAACACCAGTGGTCTGGTTATCCAGGGCTGATCAGATCCTGGAAAATCTGATATGCTTAAACAGAAGTTTTAGAGTATTGATGTCTACTAGAAAGTCACTTGTTAACAAGCAATGAGAGGTAAATTTTCAGGCAGACAAGTATTTGATAGTAGAATAAGCAAACCCTGTTCCTAGCTGGCTAGATTGCTAGGGCAGCATCGTTATCTTCAGAAAGCTTCTGGGAAGTATGCGCTATCAAAGCCAGCAAGGGCGGAGGAAGGTGTTGACTTGCTACCCACATTTTCTTCTTTATCCCCTGCCAGCATATCAGCCTAGATCTCTTCAGAGAGTTGTTCTACTGGGCACTCATCCTTTCTCCCATAGCTTCTGGCTGATTCTAATCAAAATAGGGTGTGCCTCCCCTATTACCTTAAATAGTTTAAATTTCTCCATTCACCACTTAATTATACAGCATTAATTTCCAAATGTCCATTCATTAACTGGAAGCCTCTATTACTATTATTTTGTAGCTAGAAAATGGTTTGTAAAATGGTTTGAAGTTACCAGAATATTATGTCATTCATCTCCTGTTGCATTTATGTATTATTCTCTAGACTTCATGAATGATACTCAGATCTTGTTCATAAGAGAGAACTATGTTGCTTGAGAAATGTCTCTGGTGTGACCGTCTTCCTCTGTTCAGACCTTTTCACCTATTCTCCAGCCTCTCCTGCTATATACATCCGTTGTAATAATGTTTATTTAAAATCAGCAGTGAATAAAATGACCTCATCCAAAAACAAACTGTTTAACTGTGTATTTGAGTTTAGTGATCTGGAATCATGTTTGAATTAAGTGATGTGGATTCCTATTGCAAAAAGCATTGTAGATACTCCTGAAGTTTGTAGTTGAATAATGTGCCCAAGGTACCATCTAAAGTTAAGATAAACTTAAGGTGACCTGCTACTGACTTCACCTGATGGATAAGCAGTAAGGAGAAGGATAGTTAAAATAATTTGTATGATTCATTTTAATACTAACTCAAAAGAAGAAGCTATATTAGAGCTTGTTAAAAAATTATTTTCATCATTTCAATTATGGATAAAAAATTTGGGTGTTATTGTCATGTTTAATAATGGGGCTGCATTATATAATATGATGCAATTGAAATAAGAAAGAGAAAATGTATAAAGGCATAATTATAGCCAAATGTGCAGTTATTTTGGTCTCTTAGTTTGGAGAGGGCCCTTAGGAAATTTTTCTTAAAAAGAGTTTGTAATGATTCATAATTTCATCAGATCTGCAAAATACACTTCAGATACTTTCAAGAAAGAAGCTTTGACATAATAACGAAGAAAAATATGCATAATTTTGGCAAGTGTGCAATTGTCAGCCACAGAGCATGTGTTGTTTTGTTTTGCGTTTCACTGGACTGGCAGAGTCCAGTTTCCTTTTTGAGTTGTACATAGGCTCATACTATGACTGTTTATGCTGCTAACATAATATGATGAGTGAGGCTTTGGGATTGATGGTTAAAAATGACTCAAAGCCTGAGTGTGGTGGCCATGTCTGTAAATCCTAGCATTTTGGGAGGCTGAGGTAGGAGGATCATTTGAGGCCAGAAGTGTCAGACCAGCCAGGGCAACATAGCAAGACCCTGTCTCTACAAAAGATAAAAAACAATTAGCTGGGGGCAGTAGGGCTTGCCTGTAGTCCCAGCTACTGGGGAGGCTGAGGTGCGAGGATCACTTGAGTCCAGGAGTTTGAGGCCGCAGTGAGTTATGATTGCACTGCTTTGCTCCAGCCTGGGTGGCAGAGCAAGATCCTGTCTCTTGAAAACTCAAGAGCTGGTCCTGCTGTAGACCACACTAGGATTCCTTTCACTGAGACTCCTCTTGTGGGCTTGAAGACCAGGACTGTGTCAGCACCAGTGTTGTTTCCCTTGGCCCAGTATATGGAGGGATTTACATTTATTAAGTATGAAAACTATGCGCCAGGTACTTGCTAGAAACTCTATATATGTTATTTTAGTTAAGGCTTTTTACAACTTCAAGATTAAGGAATTAGTCTACATATTTCAGCCACCGAGTAGTAACTTGCCCAGGGACAAAGTAAGGGTAAGTCTGAAACTTGGCTTCCCATCCAGGTCTGATGATGGAGCTCATGCCTTTTACATTCCACTGTGATGTCCTGTGCTCCTTAGAGAAGGGAACATAGTAGCTTGGAGAATATTTGTTGTCGTCTCTTGCTTAAGGTGTCAGGATCTCCTTCTGTATGCATGGTCCAGATCATTTAAAAAAAAAAAATCCTTCACCCATCTAGCCACTTACCCATTTATGCATGCATCTAGTAAATATTTATTGAGGACTTATTCTGTGCCAGGTGCTGTTCTAGATCCCGTAAATATGCTGGTTACCAAGCCTTCTCTGCCCTCTTGAAGTTTATACCCAATTATCTAAAGACTTATTATATAGTGATTTTGGGGAAGAGGGGAGTGTCTGGGTTCTGAAATCAGTTCACTTGGGTTTCTCAGCCCAGTGCCAAACTTTTAGCAGACCTTCAAAATATATTAGTTTCTTTTGCCTCACTTATTTTTACCTAATTTTTATGCTCCTGGCCAACTATTGTCCCCTGTTTGTTCATTTACCCTTGTACTTTGACTTGTTGACTTGGGTTTGTGTGTTTTTTCTCAGTTCAAGATCAGTCTGTTAATCTTTAGAAACGAGCATGTCCTGCAAAGCAGTTTGGTCCAAGTGGTCAGTTATCTGAGGTTGAATATTAAGAAGGTGGTATGGTAAAACTGATACAATTTTTTGGTAAAAATTTTTTTTTGCTCTTAGGCATTCACCCTAATTACATTGTGTATCTATAATTTTATGTTGTTTTGAGTAGCGTTGTTAGTAGTTTATCATATGTTATATTATGCTATATGTGTCATTTAAAAAGGTTTACTATATTTAAAAATGCCATGTAATCAGTTAATGCTAAAACTCATTAACAAGAGCATTAAAATTAGATTCTATTATAAAATTCATTGAGGAAATGCTATTCATTATGGAGAATCATGAGTTCCATTTGTGGAATGTTTCTTCTGTAGAATATCTTATATTTTTTGATAAATTTAAATTATTTACTGACGTTTTTTAAGGTAAACTAAATGGACAAATTTCAAAATGCCCATTTGGAGCTGAGTCTCTTTCTAGGACTGGCCTCTGTGTGGCTAATGGATGATTCTGACTGTTGAAGATAACTATTAATAACTTCAAAGGTCAGTCAATTGTAATCTTGATAGAAATACTGTTTTTGAGAATAGTGTATTTATTTTATGATGGTGCAGTTTCTTTCTTTGGACAACAGTATAGCCATCTTCTCCAGTCCTTCAAGCCAAGGATTTTAGTTGACTTTGGTCCGATTTTTCCTCCATCATGACATATAATTGTTTTCCGTGTGTTGTCAGTTTTCTCTCTTAAGTCTCTCTTACATTCATTTCTTTCTTTATTCCCACTACCCCAGTTCAGATCCCAGTCATGTCTCACCTCAAAAATTGCAGCAATCTTATTACTAGTATTTCTTTATATATATAGTAGTATCTTATTACTAGTATTTCTTTATTCAGTATTTTTCCTCTTTCAGGCTGTCTTTCACAATACTATTGAAATTTTTTTGGGGGGTGGGCGGGGAATGTGTGTGTGTGTGTGTGTGTGTGTGCGCACATACAGGCACATATGGTTTTGATTGTGACAATTTCTAATAAACCTTCCGGTAGCTGCTCACTGCCTGCAGGCTAAGTTAAGCTCCTGAGCAGGTCATTTAAAAACTTCCTGGAATCCTTCCAGCCTTCCAGTGCCAATGCCTCAGTCTCTCTCCTTGCCTTTCTAGTTGCTTCCAGCAAATGAATTATTTTCTTTGCAGTTTGGTTGTTAGTGGAGTAGTGCTTTGTTAGTATTATTTGCCAAGTATTCAGACTTTCTTTTGTTCAGGCAGCCTTTTAATCATAAAAGCCACTATTTCATCTTGTTTGTACATCTTATGTAAGTACACAGTGAGGCATTTTTAGTATCTTAGGTGGCAAAGTTTGTATTCTTCTTTTAATTGACCTTTATAAGATGTGACAAATTCTCACATAGAGTTTCTTTTTTTCTTGAAAGGTTGATGGCCTAACTGGAATTAAATAACCAAAAAAAAAATATATATTTTTTTGAGACGGAGTCTCGCTCTTTTGCTCAGGCCAGACTGCAGTGGCGCTGTCTCTGCTCACTGCAACCTCTGCCTCCCGGGTTCACGCCATTCTCCTGCCTCAGCCTCCCGAGTGGCTGAGACTACAGGTGCCTGCCGCCGCACCCGGCTAATTTTTTGTATTTTTAGTAGAGACGGGGTTTCACCGTGTTAGCATAAATAACCAAAATTTAATTGCATTTCTTTAGACTAATTTTCAAAGGTTATTATGTTCCAGGTATTACTTGAAAGTTCTGAACTATTTTTATGCATAAGATTATGTTTTCACTACAATCATGGCAATATTTTTTGTCAACAGCAATTCACCTAGTGAATGTTGATACTTTGGGTCTGAGTGAAAATGAATTGTAGCATTTTCTTTTGCATTAATAAATACCATCCTCACTTAAACTACCTGATAGAATTACAAGTCCTCCAAGTTTCATTCAGATTAATGTATTCCCTGTATTTAAAAGTGGATAGTTACACATGAGCAGTGACTCCGAGTGACACGCCTTGTGTGACTGACACTCTTGGGATGCTGAGATTTGATGATCATCTTAGTAATCTCGTAATGATTGATAGCACACAAGTTCATGGATGCCAGAAATGATGTAGAAGTAGGCACCTGAGTTCCCTGGCTTTCTGAAGGGTGAGGCCAAAGCTAGATGACAGACACCAGATGGATAGTAAGGACAAAGTAGAACTTCGTGGTCTTTTGCTGTCCTTGAAGTGGTACCTATTTACACTTTGTGTCCTTGCTGCTTTTACATATCCTTCTCTGTGAATTAGGTTGTGAACTTTTCAAAAGGAAGTTCAAGATCATCATGATGTTTGGAGCTCCACAGCTTTTTGCGCAGAACCTTATACCCAATAGATGTTTCATAAGTGTTTGAATTAAAGTAAATACATATTCTTAAATAAAGTAATAATTGCACTTTAATTAAAATCTAATCTGTTTGGCTGGTGAGGGTGGAGATAGATCTCAGCTTTCATTGAGGAGTGGCAAGTAAGTTTAGCACTTATTTTTGAGAATAAGGAAATGTACAGCTGAAATCATGTCATTTAGGACTGACCACTATGATGCTCATAACATGTTCCTTGATGCATATTCAAGTCCTGTTTCAGCTGTGAACTTCTGCTTTTCAAGTTTTTGTTTTGTCACTAACCGAATGTTTCTTAAATTCTAGTGAAGGGAAGAGGGAGGCAGTTGATGATGTTTTTATTATTCACCCCATCTGTTTCCTATAAATGAGAGCAGTTTCCACGTAGTGCCTTTTGCCTGTGTAGTCAAAAGCACCATACAAATGTGGGCTCTGGTTCTTTCAGTGAGAAGAGAGTTAAGAATGCACTTTTGTTGTTGTTGTTGTTTTTGAAACAGGGTCTTGCTCTGTTGCCTAGGCTGGAGTGCAGTGGTACTATCGTAGCTCACTATAACCCTGAACCCCTGGGCTTAAGTAATCTTGACATCTTAGCCTTCTGAGTAGCTTGGACCACAGGTGCACACCACCATACCTGGCTAGGTTTTAGAATTTTATTTTGTAGAGATAGGGCCTTGCTATGTTGCCTAGGCTGTTCTTGAATCCCTGGCCTCAAACCATCCTCTCTTCTCTGCTCCCAAAGTGCTGGGATTACAGGTGCAGGTATAAACCACCACACCTTTTATTATTATTATTATTTATTTATTTTGTTTGAGATGCTTGCTCTGTCACCCAGGCTGGAGTGCAGTGGTGCAGTCTCGACTCACTGCAACCTCCACCTCCCGGATTCAAGCGATTCTCCTCCCTCAGCCTCCCGAGTAGCTGGGATTACAGGTGTGTACCATGACACCTGGCTGATTTTTGTATTTTTAGTAGAGACGGGGTTTCACCATGTTGGCTAGCCTAATATCTAACTCCTGACCCCAAGTGATCCACCCGCCTCGGCCTCACAAAGTGTATTTTTTGTATTTTTTTTTAAGAGTTGGGATTTCACCATGTTGCCCAGGCTGATCTCAAACTCCTGGGCTCAGTCTCCCTGCCTGCCTTCACCTCCCAAAGTGCTGAGATTACAGGCATCAGCTGAGCTACCAGACCCAGCCCAAGAACTCACATTTTAAAGGTCTGAGCTTGCCATTAATATATCTTCTTGTCATCTTAATACCAAAAGTGACTTTTCTGGTGTGAAAAGTAGGTGGCATACTTTGTAAGGTGCCTTGAGAACCGGTGCTTTTCTCAGGGGGATTAGGACTATCTGTTCTGGAATTGTGCCATTTCAAGAAGTAAACCTACTTATTTTCACTTTAAAAATGGATTGAAGGCATCCACATAAACCATCTCAGGGGACTTAAGACTATTTTGGCATCATTACATAAAGCATTTTTTATTTTTTTATCCTATCATATGGCACTTTTTATGAATTCATGCTTTGCAAAGGAGCAAATTGAATCTTAGGGAATGTTTGGTATTCACGTCAGCAGTGGCTGCCTTGGGTGGTCAAGTGGCACAGATAAGGCTGGAGGAATGTTGAGATTGTATGTATGTGTTTTAATTGATTCAAATATACTAGGAGGAATGAGTGTTGTATTAACCTGTATAATATATACATATATATGTTAATATATGTTATATATGTTAATATGTATATATGTTAATATATACATATTAAACATTACTGTTTTTAATTTTAAAATATTTCAAACAAACTGGAAAGGATAAGGAATGATACAATGCCTTCAGTTTCATCAGATCTTAATGTTTTATCATATTTGCTTCAGGTCTTAAAACATGTTGGAAAAAGTTGAAGCTCCCCTTTTCTACCCTCCTGATCCTGTGCTTCTATTGGAGTGCATATCACTTGATGGCTTCTAAGACAAATGTTAAATTCTTGTCAGATTACTCAGTGAGTAGTAGAGTGGTAGTTTCCTTTAGGGAAATGAAATTTATGTACCTCCCATTTTCAGGTTGCACTTGCTGCAGCAGCCTCCACAACGAAGGAGCAGTGCTTCCAAAGAGGTTTAGTGAGCATGATATGGGGTCATTGAGCAAAATGAGAAGAGTATGTATTTTTAAAAGTAAATTTGATTGCTTGTGGGTATTCATCTTCTGATTTGTTGTTTAGCTTAAGCAACATTTCAGAGCCACTAAGTAGTTTGTTCAGATTACTGTTAATCAGCTCAAATGCCCAAAGAGTCACTAAAACTGATGTTTTTCCAAGATGATTTTGTGCTGTAGTTTCCAAGGGTGTTCTTCTCAAGTTACACCGACTTGGCTGGTTTTAGTAATTTTCCTTGAACATTGCCTCCAAGTTATGGGATTCTGAATACCTCTCTTTTACTTTCTTTATTCTTTTTTGGATAAATATAAAATAAAAAGGCTGCTTTTTTTTTAGTGTTACTTAAAAGCTGTCTGATTTAATTGTATGACATATTTTTCTCTGTTGTTCGTCTGTTTGTTCAACTCTGCAGTTATATTAAACTTTATCATGTTTTACAATCAGCATTTAGTTTTGATAGGTTCTAGAAAACAGAAAGAAACATACCTGTCCTGAAATGTAGCTTTTTTGTTTGTGCTCTAAAACATTTTTCTTTATGTTACTTTCCTCAGTTAGTGTTCCCATTTAACCCAATATTTTTTAGCAAAAGTTATATTTAATTAAGGCAGATAGGCATAACTAAAAATATAAAATGTTAAATGAATGCTAAGAAAAAAATTAACCTTTGGTAAGTTATATATCATAATTAAGGAAAAACCAGAAAAATAGAAATAAAAAAATTTACCAGTAATCTTATCACTCATAAATATAAGATTTTTTACTTGTGTGTTTTTCCAGTTTTTTTCTGAAAAAATATAAAATACGCATTTTAACAGTTTGTTGTTAATAACATGCATTTTTATATAACATTGTCAACAGTAAACTTATAATTTATAAATTATGCCTAAATTACAATTATTGTAAATAATATAAGGTGGAGGCTGCATAATACAATGGTAGAAGCTTAGGCTTTGTATCAAGCGACTTAGGGTGGGATCCCTGCTTGTCCCGTTATTAAGTTAGCTGTATGACGTTGGCCAAGTTACTTAACTGTTAGGAGTCTTTTCTCAAATCAAAAAAAAATATGGGTAATAATTACCTTGCAAGACTATTATAGGAATTAGATGAAATAATGAGTCTCATTCATTCATATAGTGCTGAGAACAGACTGAAAATTAACTTATTATTGAGAGGCAATATATTGATGGCATTGTATAAAAAAGGCAAGGATTTGGAATAGGATTGTCTTGGGTTTAAATAACAGTGCCACCACTTCTTAATTTATCTTGGGTAAGTTTGTTTTTTTTTTTTTTGAGACAAGTTTTCTCTCTGTCTCCCAGGATGGAGTGCAGTGGTGTGACCTCAGCTCGCTGTAACCTCCGCCTCCCGGGTTCAAGTGATTCTCTTGCCTCAGCCTCCTGAGTAAGCCATCACACCTGGCCAATTTTTGTATTTTTAGTAGAGACAGGGTTTCACCATATTGGCCAGGCTGGTCTTGAATTCTTGGCCTCATGTGATCTGCCTGCCTTGGCCTCTCAAAGTGCTGGGATTACAGGCATGAGCCACCGTTCCTGGCCTTGGGTAAGATTTAAAACTTCACTGATTATTATACTCCTTCCTAAAATAGAGATAATGCCCATGTCCTAGGATTGTTATATTGATTATATGAGGTAAAGAATATGTGCCTGGCATATTGGAGACACTATCATTATTATTTATTTATAAGGGAAGTTACTTAATTGGAAGACAATTAGATATTTGCTATTTAAATTAATATCAAGGAGGAAGCTTCTAGATGTCCTAGATTTTATTTTTACTATTATAATAGTATTTATGGTTATTGAGGACTGTGTGAATAGTTTTATAACTGCTGCTGTCCCCCTCTCCCTCCACATTTGGAATAGGTAGCCATCTTTAAAATAACATGTAAAGATGCATGTTTTTGAGAGACCTTCACATGAATAATGAAAAGCTTCTGAATATAATTATATATATTGAAATATGTGCCCCTATTAATGCCACTCATATGTTCATTGTAGATCATCTGTCTCCATTCTTCTTAAACTGGGTATCTTTCATAGCAGTGCCAAACAGACTTTTCATGTACTTCTCTGCCTCAATATTTTCTTTTTGAGTTTAAGTTTTAGAAGTACCAATTCATATTCCTTCTTTTTGCTAGCACAGTGTACCTATTAGTTATTTACATATATGTATAATGAGTTTGAAAAATGTTATATAAAAAGAATCTTGGCCTGGCGCGGTGGCTCACGCCTGTAATCCCAGCACTTTGGGAGGCCAAGGCTGGTGGATCACGAGGTCGGGAGTTTAAGACCAACCTGGCTAAGATGGTGAAACCCCGTCTCTACTAAAAATACAAAAAAATTAGCTGGGCGTGGTGGCAGGCACCTGTAATCCCTGCTACTCAGGAGGCTGAGGCAGGAGAATCGCTTGAACCCAGGCGGCAGAGGTTGCAGTAAGCCGAGATTGCACCACTGCACTGCAGCCTGGGCGACAGGCTGAGACTCTGTCTCAAAAAAAAAAAAAAAAAAAAATCCTTAATCATACTGTTTTCACAGTCTACTTTTTAAAAATGGCTGTCCTTTTTATCGGTTTATACTTCAGTGTTAGATCATAGAAGCAGTACCCTCCAAAATTAAATTCTGAGTAATTTTATTGTGAGGTTATAGAAAATGAGCTTGTGGATGGGTGAGCTCAAGCCAGCTGTGCAGCTTGTCTGAGTTGATGGTCTGGTTTGTAGTCTAGTTGCCAGTCCCAGTCCTCTGCTCACACTTCAGTATGATCACTGTATTTCTTCCTGTAGGCCACCTGGTGCCTTGCCTCTGAAACTACTGTTTTATATCTATTATAGGATGAAGCTTACTTTCCGTTGACTACACACACACACCCACCCACCCACCCACCCACCCACCCACCCACATCACAGTGAAGAGACTGTTTTGGCTTCAGTTAAAGTCAGTAAATTAATACTTAAAATTTATAGATTCATGACTTTTGCCAGAAAGCTAAAAATTCTGTTTTGAAGGTTGGCACTCAGGGTTGTAACTATAGTCAACTTTTTCTAAATTTGCATTGGATTGGCTTGCTTAAAAATAACTTTGGTAACCAAAAAGCATTCTTTTAGTATTTTAGGATCAAGATCAGGTAAAGGCAACTCACCTTTTATCTAAAAATTTTAAAAGCATGTCTGGGCCAGGCGCCGTGCCTCCTACCTGTAATCCCAGCACTTTGTGGGCAGATCATGTGAGGTCAGGAGCTCGAGACCAACCTGGCCAACATGGTGAAACCCCCTCTCTACTAAAAATACAAAAATTAGCTGGACTTGATGGCAGGTGCCTGTAATCCCAGCTACTCAGGAGGCTGAGGTAGGAGAATCGCTTGAACCCAGGAGGTGGAGGTTGCAGTGAGAAGAGATTGCACCACTGCACTGCACTCCAGCCTGGGCTACAGAGCCCAAGGTTCTGGGGGGAAGAACCATTTTTCCCTTTCAAGTTTATTAAAGGACAAAATGTTTTCTGATTTCACTTAAGTTATACATTTTTATTGTAAGTTTCACTACTAGGACCAGCCTCACAGTAGGCATGTATTAACTATTAACTTGTTACAGGTCTTGAATTACATTTAGCATTGCAAGGGCGTCCATTTAAATTCTGTTATTTGATCCTAACAATAATTTTGTGAGTTAGCTAGGAAAGGACTTCATTTTACAAAGAACTTAGTAGAATTCCTTGGGCACCATTAAATGATGATTCTGGGGTTTGAATTTAGGATGTCTAGCTCCAATTCCATACTTCTTGTGCAGTGTCATGCTGCTTTCCCATACCGATCTGCAAATGTTTTGGTTCTTGGTATTGTAATAGTTCATTTATTCAACAGAGTTTTAATGAATGTACAATTTTAAGCTCTAGGCATTTAAGGATGAATAAAAAGACAAGGTTTCCACCTTGAGGAAGACTCAGTAAATAAATAAACAAGTATCAAAAGTAATTATTGTGCCTATGGTAACAATGATTGGTACATAGTAGGTGCTCAGTAAATGCTTATTGCACAAATGAATGAGTGAGCAAAGTGGTAAAAAGGTAATAACAAGTGAGGGTAGCTGCTTAAGTAGATAGATTGACCAGGAAAGGTCCTTCTGAGGAAGTGACACCTAAGCTAGGCAAAGAGCGTTTTTGACAAAAGGACCAGTGCAGGCTGAGGACCTGAGGCAGGAAAGAACTTGGCTCATTGGAAGGCATCAAAGATGGCCAGTGGAACTAAAGTGAGTATGCTGGGGAGACAGAGGTTCCAGATGAAATTGAAGAGAAAGAACTAATCATGTAGGTCCTTATAGACAATAGCAAGAAACTTGGCTCCTACTCTAATGTTGGGGGACAGTTCTCCACTTGTCTCTTGTGTTTGTACATTGACTATCTTTCTTCTGGATCATCTTTTCAAGGATGATTTGTATAGTGAATGGCCTTGGAAGAGAAAGAGAATGTCCCTTCTGGGGTAAAGGCCAGGCAAGCTTACTGCCCATTACAAAAGATTTCAGTTCACTAAGCTCAGAGTTACTCTACTGTGACACAACCTGCTGTTGTGCTGAGGTCATCTTATTCTCTTTGTGTCACCTGCTGGGAATTGAGGCTTAAGGGACTAGCACCAAAAAATACTGATACTTTGGCCACTGCTACTGCTGTAATGATGTCCTTTGTCTCTGACCCTGGAGTCTCATTTCTTCCGCAGGCATCTATATAGTTATGTGGCAGGCTAACTTGTTATCTCACATGTAGGGCAGAATTTTTACATTCTTCACATTTCTTGATATCTGAGGCCATGGGAAGACGTTAGAGGCTTTTAAGCAGGGGAGTAATAAGATGTAGTTTACTAACCTTTTAACAAGTCAGTCTGACTACTCTGTGGAAAATGATCATGGGCAGAAAGAAGATTAATGAGGAATGGGGGGTAGCTGTCTAGTTGAGAGATAACAGTGGCTTCAACCAATGTGAAGACAGTGGAGATGGAGAGAAGTAAAGGAGTTAAGATGCTCTTTGGGAGGTAGAATTTATAAGTCTTCACAGAATGGATGTGGGGTGTGAAAGAAGAGTGTAAATGAATTGAAGGTTTTTGGCTTGAGTAACTGGGAAGATGAACTTCTGCTGAGATGGAGAAGCCTCAAAAATGAAGATAACTAACCTATAAAAATTTCTAATATGCTGTATATATTGCAAGGTTATAATGATTATATGGGTGCCACCGACATCTTTGTCATCACTTCTTTGGCTTTTTTTTCAGCCATTTCATTTGCTTGTCTCTGTCTTTGCAGAAATTTTATGTTTAGAATTGCAGGGACAGGAAGAATAAGAATAATTTTTATGACTTGGGGTCAAAGAACCATTGTGATGTGCTTTTCTGGGAAGAACACCTTTCTTGTGTCTTCATGGGTTGTCAAATCAATATTTAAGATAAGAAATACAATTCTTGTGGTCCCTTGATAAGAGGGTTGCCTCAATAACAGTAAATTAGATTACCTTGGGGGGATTTATTTTTTAATAAGCCACATTGATTTTTACCCAAAATTCATTATCTAGGAGTTTACAAAGAAATTCTTCAGTATGTTTCAGGATTTTCCCATTTTTGAAGTTGAAGTAATATGTTTTTTCTTTTCTTTTTAGATTTTAAGTTTGTTTTAAAGCTGGGCTATTCTCCTTTAATTTTCAAGGATAATTGTTAGTTGTGTTGTGACCACTTAAGCTTAATGCAGTAGGATGAACGAAACAAGTGCCTGTGGATGAATTTATTCAGCATTCTTCATCGAGATATTCTTTGGGATAACTTCTTATCTTTATAATGCCAGATGCTGATTTCATTAGCACCTGATCACTTTTCATAAAGAAAGTAACTAAAGTAGCTGGGCGCGGTGGCTCATACCTGTAATCCCAACACTTTGGGAGGCCAAGGCAGGCAGATCACCTGAGGTCAGGAGTTCAAGACCAGCCTGGCCAACATGGAGAAACCCCGCCTCTACTAAAAATTAAAAAAATTGGCTGGGTGTGGTGGCGTGTGCCTGTAATCCCAGCTACTCAGGTGGCTGAGGCAGTAGAATTGCTCAAATCTGGGAGGTGGTAGAAAGTAACTAAAATGCTTTTAATAAAAAATACTCCTCACCTTGTACGATTGTCTGTTAAATGCTTTCCATTTTTATCTAGTGAGATTTATTTTTGATTTTGCTTCTCACCTGCTTATTGTATTTAGAGGATGAATTTACATGCCTTTGCTTTGATATACTGTAGACAGTTTTAGGCTGCATCACGAAGTTTGCATGAGTTTTGAATTTTCTTTTCTTTTCTTTTCTTTCTTTCTCTTTTCCTTCCTTCCTTCCTTCCTTCCTTCCTTCCTTCCTTCCTTCCTTCCTTCCTTCCTTCCTTCCTCCCTCCCTCCCTCCCTCCCTCCCTCCCTCCCTCCCTCCCTCCCTCCGTCCTTCCCTCCCTCCTTCCCTTCCTTCTCTCCCTCCCTCCTCACCTCCCTTCCCTCCCCTCCCTCCCTTCCTTCCCTCCCTTCCTTCCCTCCCTTCCCTCCCCTCCCTTCCTTCCCTCCCTTCGCTCCCTTCCCTCCCTCCCGGGGGTCTCACTTTGTTGCCCAGTTTGGAGTAGCGGCATGATCAGGGCTGACTGAAGCCTGGAACACCTGGGCCCCAATGATCCTCCCATCTCAGCCTCCCAAGTAGCTGAGACTACAGGCGTGTGCCACCACACCTGCCTGAGTTATGTTTTTTGTAGAGACAAGGTTTCACCATATTGTCCAGGCTGGTGAATTATTTTTATGCCATTTTGTATGTCCTTTTATTTCTTTTATTCTGTAGCATTTTCTTTGGTGTGTGGCCTTGTTTCTAGACTTTTTCTTTTTAGAAAGGAAAGGTTGATAGCAGGGGGAAATGGAGCTTAGCAGGATTTTTTGTTTTGTTTTTTTGGTAGGCGAGGCTAGGCTTAAAATTATCTTGGATTCAATTATATTCCACCAATGATGGAAAGTCAACAATGGAAAGACTTGATTCCCTTTTAAATATAGTCTTAGAAAGGATGAACTAAGATTACAAAATCATCAGTGCTGATCATGAGATTTTTCCAGGTGATGTGAGTTGTTATTAATGACTTTGGTGGGTTCTGGAGATACCTCTACCAGAAATGCAGTTAGAATGCAGTTATTTCTGATGTTTTGAGAAGACAGTAATTTTTTTTTTGCTTCTGTTATCTTTTTTTTTTTTTTTTTTTTTTATTTTTTATTTATTTATTTATTTATTTATTTATTTATTTATTTTAATTTTTATTTTTATTTTTTTTTTGATTTTTTTTTTTTGATTTTTTTATTTTTATTATTATTATTATTATTATTATACTTTAGGCTCTATGGTACATGTGCGCAACGTGCAGGTAAGTTACATATGTATACATGTGCCATGTTGGTGCGCTGCACCCACCAACTCATCATCTAGCATTAGGTATATCTCCCAATGCTATCCCTCCCCCCTCCCCCCACCCCACAACAGTCCCCGAAGTGTGATGTTCCCCTTCCTGTGTCCATGTGTTCTCATTGTTCACTTCCCACCTATGAGTGAGAATATGCGGTGTTTGGTTTTTTGTTCTTGCGATAGTTTACTGAGAATGATGATTTCCAATTTCATCCATGTCCCTACAAAGGACGTGAACTCATCATTTTTTATGGCTGCATAGTATTCCATGGTGTATATGTGCCACATTTTCTTAATCCAGTCTATCATTGTTGGACATTTGGGTTGGTTCCAAGTCTTTGCTATTGTGAATAATGCGGCAGTAAACATACGTGTGCATGTGTCTTTATAGCAGCATGATTTATAGTCCTTTGGGTATATACCCAATCTGTTATCTTTTTATATAGTTCCATCTTTTTAGTTTTTAGAAATCAGTTTTAAAACATCCTCAGATAGTAGAGTGGTATTTAAGCTTCCCAAGTGTCTGGTCTTTGCTACAGAGCAGCATTGTTCTGCTTTCGTATTCCTTTATATGAATTCTTCAAAGAGACTCAAATTTTGTCACTAATTTCATGTTTCATGCTGTGGGCTAAGCAGTTTATAGTTTTACCATATTTAGGCTAGGTTTAGAATTTTACGAATGGTTTGCTGGTCTTCTCTCTCCTGTCCCCCAATTTCAGAATAAAAGAAAACAAAAACAACTAGTAATAAGATTTTCCCAGGGCCTTTACTTAGTAACTGAATTGGGCCTGACTTGGTAGCCTGTGGAATGTGATGGGGACTCTCGCTCGAGGATTGTTAACATTGCTCTTGCAGTGCCAAGCAGAGCCCAGGTTTGTGCCTCCACCCCCTTTCCCCTTTCCTTGCTTTCAGGAAGATTTTTTTCCCCCCTGGTTTTGGAACTACACTTGCCCTTACTCACAACTCTCTGGGAAGTGGTTTAGAAGTGCAGTAGGAATCTCTTCCTTAGAAGCCACCAGTTGGTTCAGAATCACAGCTGCATTTCTCCTGCCTGTGTTTTCTCTGTGTTGAGGAAGGGAGTGAGCCGGAAGAGGCTGGAGTCAGACAGCTGTGGGCTTGCATCTGAGCACTTGCTTATTAGTTGTGTGACCACAGGCAATGGGCTTAACCTTTTTAGCCCTCAAATCTCTGATGTAAAATCGGGATCCTCCTAAAGACTTCCTCATGGTTTGGTGAGGCTCAAATCTTGTATGTCGAGGAACTCGTGCTTAGCATTTGCAGGTTTTACTTTGAAGCTACTGTGTGTTCCCCTGTGATCCCCTCATCCTCTTTCCCTCTGGAAATAATACTGTCCTGAACGCAGGTTCAACATTCTGTTGCTTTTTAAAGTGAGTGTATCTATAAGTAATATAGTCTTAGTTTTGCCCATTTGGGCTCTGTAAAAATGGTATCTTCTTACATGTAGTCTATAAATAAGGGTGCCTCATTGGAACTAGGTGAGTGTAGAACTCTGGGCTCTCCACTTGGCCTTTGATGATGGGATGTGGGTGTGGGGTTGAAGATTTTTTTTCTGTGGTGTGGCTAGAGTAGAGTGGTTTTTGTCTAAAACTTTTTGTTTTGCCAGGCCACCCCCTTGTGGGTCCTTTGGTTAGAGAGACTGGCTCTTTCTGATACGGGATCACAGGTGGGGAAGGCATTATATGACATGTGGTGTGAGGGATAAATCCAATAAATAAACATTGAAGTTAATGGGAGCCAGATTTACTACTCTTACAGGGAAGGGAAAGGTGAAAACTAGGTTTCACCTTTAGTAAAAGGATTGGGTCCTTTTGGAGAAAGGACCTTTTAGTAAAAGTCCTTTTTAGTAAAAGGATTGGGCTACTTGGAGAAAGTCAAATCTGGTCTGTAAAGTAGATGACTATATAACATCAGTGTTAATTTCTGGTTTTTGATGGTCATCATTGTAGTTTTGTAGGAGAATGCCCTTGTTTATAGAAATTACTCACTAAACTCTGGGAGTGATAGGCTATCACATTGGCTACTTAGTCTCAAATAGTTCAGGGAAAAAAAAGTTACCTGTAGTGTTCTTACAACATTTTTGTAGGTTGGTCTGAAGTTATAAAGTAAAACAAAACAAAACTTTTCATAATTGACTTAGTAACAGAATTGTTAGCTTATCAAAGTCATTTATAAGGTTTACGGGACTTGCTTTTTGGGCTGCTTTGTCTTGAAACTACCCGATCATGGTGGCCTTCCTGTTATTATACTTCTTGATTTGTCTTTCGGTATGCTGTTTTTTAATATTTATAATCATCACATTAATACATTCTTGGCTCATTATTTATTTCCTTCATCTGTTTTGCCTTTGTGCCAAACTGCTTCTTTGAATGGAAAGTGTAGTTTACAAAAATATGGCACCTCATTGTATTCAATGACAATGCTGTATTTAATTTTAACTTACTTTGTGTATGCTATTCTTTTCTTCTCAATCCGCTGGTGAGCCATTAAAGCAATTTCTTTCTTATTTCATCACACTATGTCTACCTTAGTACTAAGCATATTTCAGTAGGCTTTTAGTTTACTTTTCAGAGTGCTAGGCTGTTGATTGCCTGTCTTAGAATTTCAAATTTTCTGAAAGTATGAGCAGGGTGAGGGGCATTTGGTAGAGTGGTGGATGTGATGCTCTAGCTAATTCATAATCTAGTCAGCTCACATACATATTTGTGAATGGTTGGCCCCTAAACGTTTAGGGTTAAACATATGGGTTGAGTTTTCCTTATCCAAAATGCTTGGGACCAGAAGTGTTTAGGATTTTTTATTTTTTTGGATTTTGGAATATTTGTAGTATACTTACTAGTTCAGCATCCCTGATCGGAAAACCTGAAATCTGAAATGCTCCAATGAGCATTTCCTTTGAGCACTAAAAGTCACGTTGGCACTAAAAACGTTTCAGATTTTGGAGTATTTCCGATTTCATGTTTTCAGATTAAGAATACTCAGCTTTGGATGAAGATGGTTCTAGTCCACAAAATTGTGTGAGTCAGCGTGGCGGGTAAGGGTAGCTATAGGGAGAAGGTTCATTGTCAGAATACTGTTCTTTCTGTGATAACATTACATGCAGATTGTCTCTTTGGCAGAATCTCCCCTTTTCCTTTGGTACAGAGAACCATAGGTTAAATACATAGAATTCCTTCCCCCCTCCCTCCATACCTGTCTTTCTTTGAGGCGACTTAGATCCATCATAGGGCTTGTTTTCCTTAAATAGGCTGGAGGTCAAACTTCTCTTTAGCAGTTATACTAATTTTCATATTTCTCAGAATGATCAGGGAAAAGAACTTTTGAAAACTCAGGGTGGTAGTTACATTGCACTTTGTATACGCCCACGCATCAGACTTTTCTTTAGCATTTTGTTTTTTTTTCTTGCTGCTTTTACAGTGTAGGTGGCCTTCTCCTGATTGCTTTTGACAGGAAATTGAGCAACCTTTCTTTTTTGGAACTGAATATATTTTACTGCTAAGAGAGGGAAAAAATGTTTATGTTTTGAAACTTTATTATGAGTTTTTATTTAAAGACTAACTTAAATCTAGAAAAAGGGGGTAGAGGTTAAATTTCATATCATGCACTACAACTTCTGAACCTTCCTAGTAATTTCTGGGCTTTCCTTTCTTTGTAGCATTGCTTTGTTCTCTTAGCCACTGATGGATATTGAAAAGTTGTCCTTGAACATGTCATTATTTTTCTAGCTCTTAACTGGGGCTGCCTTCCTCAGTTGTCTTCTCTCTGTAGTGGAGGTGTGGTAGTCTCTACACTGATTTCACAGGCACCTTGAATCTAGAACATATGTTAGCCTCTTCTACTCCATTTCAGCTTTGGATAAGCACAGCATTCAGCAAAGCTTCCCAAGGAGTTGGCTGGGCCAGAGGTTGCAATGAGTGGGAGCTCTTGATTGGAGTCCTGCCTCTGGCACAGATTCTACCTGGACTGCCAGACCTTCTGGTGCTTTGGGGTATGAGCACTGGTCTTTGCCCCACTACCCACAGCCCCTGGCCCGCTTGCTGCTTCGAGTTACTGTGGTTGAGCCTGTGTAGACTGAGGATTCAGAAGACAAACTCAGACTTTAATTAGAATAAGCCCATTTGCCACATATGGAAATCTTGTTCAATTAGAATGGAGTAATTCTGATGGAATCTTTCTAAGTGTGTTCATAAATCCTGTCCTTTTGCTTGAGTTTAAAATTTGCATGTTTATTCATGTTCCTAAGTGGATTACTACTGCATATCAGCTGCTAGGCATGTCTTATTTATATAATTAGTTATAGCTCGTTGGTTAAAGATTAACAAAACGAAGTATGTATTTTGAGTGTTATAGATTTCTTCACCTATTCTATGGGTGCAAGCTGCAGGCCAGTTGTGTAAAAACAGCAAGTTTTGTTATCTTAGATATCTGACTCTCAGAATATCTTTTAGAGCAAGCTTGTCCATCCTGCAGCCCACGAGCCACGTGTGGTACAGGATGGCTTTGAATGCAGCCCAACACAAACTTGTAAACTTTCTTAAAACATTATGAGACTTTGTTGCAATTTTTTTAAAGCTCATCAGCTATCGTTAGTGTATTTTATGTGTGGCTTAAGACAATTCTTCTTCCACTGTGGCCCAGGGAAGCCAAAAGATTGGACATTCCTTCTTTAGAGGTTTATTTTACCCACGGTTTTCTTCTGATATTTGTATGATTTGGTTATGGTAGTGTAGGAAAGGCCTGTTGTGGGGTCTTACCAAGCTCTGTTCTACCGTATTACATGAGATCATAGTGTGAGGGTGTGATAAGTCCTTGGTAAGTCTTGTTTGAAGTGCTTTTTTATTTAGCTGAATAAAAGGTGGGAGGCCTAATGTCCAGGGTGATAGGCTGGGAAGAGGAACTTCCCCTTTTGTCTTCAGTAGGAATTGGGAATATCTGTGAGTGAAACTAAGTTCTCATTATTTTTATTCTTCTTAGCTTCTATTTTATGTGATTGGGAACAGAGTTTGGCAATTACATGGTTTGAAATAGTGTTTAAAATTATTTATTGGAAGCTCTTATGGACGTGTCTAACTTATTTAATACATTTTAGAAATTGCTACATGTGCTGTAGATGATTACTATTGGGCATGTATTGGGCATGGGTATTCTTTTAACCAATAAGCTTAGCATTCATAGGAAATACAACTATGGTGGGAGCTTAGTAGGTGATCTGAAATGAGCAGTGTGAGAATTGTGGAATTTCCAAATATGTAGTGTTTGGTTTCTTCGGAACAGGGTTTCTAAACCTCACCAGTATTTTCGTTTTAGGCAGGATAATTCTTTGTTGGAGGGGACTGTCCTGTGCGTTGTATGATGTTTAGCGACTTCCCTGGTTTCTGTGTATTACATGCCAATAGTGTGCCCACCCCCCCTTCACTTGTGATGACCAAAAATGTTACCACATGTTGCAAGATGTCCCCTGTGGGTACAAAATTGCTCCCTGTAGAGAACTAGTATTTTGGAATAGTGATTCCCATAGGCATGTGATGGACCAACTCATCAAAATCACTTTGTTGTTGTTGTTGTTTTTTCTTTTATACATACAGCTTCCAGGGTGAGATCTTTGAGTAGCAGTCTGTGGACAGACTGAATGAATAGCCAAGCAAGAATTTGTTGTTTAAGTGGGAATGGCTGTTGGTTGGCTTAAATTTAAATATGTGTTGAGGCGGGGCATAGTGCAGTGGCTCACGCCTGTAATCCCAGCATTTTGGGAGGCTGAGGCGGGTGGATCACCTGAGGTGAGGAGTTCAAGATTAGCCTGGCTAATATGGTGAAACCCCGTCTCTGCTAAAAACACAAAAATTAGCCGGTGTGGTGGTGCACACCTGTAATCCCAGCTACTCAGGAGGCTGAGGCAGGAGAATTGCTTGAACCCAGGAGGCGGAGGTTTCAGTGAGCTGAGATCTTGCCACTGTACTCCAGCCTGGGTGACAAGAGCAAAACACTGTCTAAAAAACAAAAGCCCAATAAATGTGTATTGAGCTGCACATAAAGATATTACCAATTAAAGAAGGTTTTAGAGACAAAGTATAAAATTTCACAGTTGTGATTTGATTAGTAGTGGTGATTTTTTTTCCCCTTTTACTTACTATGAGTTATAGTTGTGTGTTTTTCAAAATTTGGAAATAACTACTAATAAAGTTCATAATTATTTTAATCTAGGTTTTGAGAGATTACCTGAAGTTGCACTCAAAAGCAAGATATACTACTAGCTTTGAAATGGAATAAGGTGAGTTGGTGAATTAGTTCCAAAGTCACATTGCGGGGAGGAAATGTCACTCAAACTGTCATTCTTAGAAGACCTGCTATTTGGCCAGGTGCTGTGGCTCACGCCTGTAATCCCAGCACTTTGGGAGGCTGAGGCGGATGGATCACCTGAGGTCAGGAGTTTGAGAAGAGTCTGACCAACGTGGTGAAACCCTGTCTCTACTAAAAATACAAAAATTAGCTGGGTGTGGTGGCACACACCTGTAATCCCAGCTACTTGGGAGGCTGAGGCAGGAGAATCGCTAGAACCCAGGAGGTAGAGATTGCAGTGAGCCGAGATTGTGCCATTGCACTCCAGCCTGGGGGACAGGGCCAAACTCCGTCTCAGGGAAAGAAACAAAAACAAAAACAAAAAACCCTGCTATTTATAGCAGAGTTTTGATTTCTCAAATGTCCAATATTTTCTGCCCACTGGCTTTTCCCTTTTTGAAGTGGAAAAGGAAAATATGGGAAATGCTTGTGCAGTTTTAGTCATTGATTTCTGAATTCAGTGTTGTCATATTCGCAGATGAAATAGTTTGGATAATTTTCTGGCTACTTAAGAAGGTTTTCTGTTACATATTTATGTTTTCCCTCCATAGTGAATGCATTAAAAATCTTCTCTATGTTTCTTGAAATTTGGTGAGAGCTTATACTTCAACCCATGTTCTAAGAATCTTGTTAACTCTAATGCATTGGTATATAGTTTGGGGTGCCAAGCTTTTCCTGAATAATTGAGAAATGATCAGATGATCTACCCTTTGACTGACGTATACTGGTATATGCATTACTATTGCTCTTCGAGCGACTGTACTGGCTTACTCATTTCTTAAACATTTTAAACAATTACAAAAGGATATTCTTTTATTGAGAAAAACAACAGCTTAATGCAGATTAAGGGAGACGCATTTTGTACAGGCCAAAAATACTGTCATATGTTAAATTCTGGGGTTGTGTAGGTTTCATTATACTTAGCCTTGATCTCAGCCAGATGCTGAAACAAAGACCTTGGAGTTTTTCTCTTTTGTTGCTTTGTCAGAAGAAAATTTCCTAAGGAGTCAGCTTTTCTGGAGTGACTGCATCCTATAATGGATGGTCAAGTTATCTGAGCATCTCCCCTCCATAAACCTTTGTGCAGAGCTTAGGGGATGGGTAACTGGAGCACTGCTTTTAAAGTGGCTTGCTATTTGTGACCTTCCTTGACTTTCAGTAAGGGAAATTTGGGAATCATTATCTCTGAAAATGTTTTTAAAGTACATTAGGGCACTTTTCTGGGTTACATTTATTTGACTGTTCCCAGCATCATTCTTCTTTAATAGAGGTGGAATCTAAGATTTTTAGATATCTGTAATTTTTAGCCATTTGAAAAATCCAGGCTTTTAATAGCAACACAACTGAAAAACTGTCTTTGAAAACATAACGTCTTTGGAACTGTCAAGAATTGATTAATGGTGAAGCAAGCAGCCTGCAGGAATGCTCTGTGAATGTAGCTCTGCTCAGGTACTTTGAGAGGGAAGAAAAATCAGTACATATTATTGAGTGCCCTGTGATTTTTACCTCAATCTTGGAAGCTGTTTTTCTAGATATACTTTTTTTTCCCTCCAGAATAGGTAGATGTTATTGAAATGTGCACCTTCAGTGCAGTTGTCAAATGTCTTAATTTTTTTTTTTTTTTTTGAGATGGGCTCTCACTCTGTCTCCCAGACTGGAGTGCAATGGCATGATCTCGGCTCACTGCAACCTCTACCTCCCAGGTTCAAGTGATTCTCCCGCCTTAGCCTCCCAAGTAGCTGGGATTACAGGCGTGTGCCTCCACACCCAGCTAATTTTTGTATTTTTAGTAGAGATGAGGTTTTGCCATGTTGGCCAGGCTGGTCTTGAACTCTTGACCTCAGGTGATCGGCCTGCCTCGGCTTCCCAGAGTGCTAGAATTACAGGCGTGAGCCACCATGCCCGGATGTATTAATGGTATTTTAATAATAACTCTTGGTTGATAAACTTGAATATGACTTTTTTGAGCAGGCACCTTAAGTTCTATATACTACCGTGAGGCCAGGCACTTGTTTAGCTTCTGTGTCATATAGCTACACCTTGTATTTTGTTCTTTTTTTTAGTGTAATAAATCTATAGTTTTATTAACACAAAAACTGACAGTGTGGTATGAGGTTTACATTTAAACAAAGTTTTCACAGAAATCTAACACATGCCTAAAAAGATTTTACAATGTAGCTCTAGATGCAAGTCCAGGCAATATCAAGAACTGATAGATCTCATGACTCAAGACAGAGCATTTTGGGTTTCAGTTACTTGTTAGGATTTCATAAAAATGGTTTTTTTTTTTTTTTTGTGGGTTTTAATACACCTGGTCTTTTCAGTTGAGTTGCTTTGTTTGATAACTTGAACCTCTGGGCACTGAAATATCTTCTTTTAATAGAAGTGATATCTGGTAATGCTGGTACAGTATCTCTAATAGGTCAGGTGGGAGATTCTTCTGTTATACATCCATTCTTACTCAGGTCTCCTCAGGCAACACAGGAGGAGGCCATGACTCAACAGTTCTCCCAACCTGTTGGTGACATGACTCTTGGCCTTCTAAATGTATACTTCCTTCCTAAGTGCTATTTCTCTACTTAAGGGATATCTAAAACAATTTCTATACTCTAAAAGAAAGAAAAATCTACACACACATACACACACACATGCATGCACACACACACAACCTTATATATATGTAGTTTTATGTGTACCTTATTAAATCCATCATTCTTTTTTAAATTATTTTTTGAGCAGCATTATTCTAGAATATAAACACTGAATTGAATAAGCATACTTTTTTCTTTCCCTTTAAACACAATTTTAAAATACAGTTTTTAAAATTAAATAGAGACATGGTCTCACTGTGTTGCCCAGGCTGGTCTGGAACTCCTGACCTCAAGTGATCCTTCTCCGTTGGCCTCCTGAAGCGCTTGGAATAAAGGCATGAGCCACCGTGCCTGGCCTGCATGTAACTTTTGACTCCTCCAGAACTTAACTACTAATAGCCTACTGTTGACCAGAAGCCTTACCAATAACATAAACAGTTGAATAATGTGCCTTTTGTATGTTATATGTATTATATACTGTGTTCTTACAATAACGTAAGCTAGAGAGAAGAAAATGTTATTAAGAAAATCCTAAAGAAGAGAAAATATATTTGCTATTCATTAATGGAAGTGGATCATAAAGGTCTTCATCCTCATTGTCTTTGCATTGGGTAAGCTGATGAGGAGGAGGGAAAGAAGAGATTGGTCTTGCTGTCTCTAGTGGCAGAGGTGGAGGAGGAGGAAGGGGAGGCAGGAGAGGCAGGCACACTTTTGGTGTAACTGTTATTGAAAAAATCCACTTTTAAGTGGACATGCACAGTTGAAACCCATATTGTTGAAGGGTCAGCAGTGCTAGACAGTTTTATTTTCTAAATGCTAACTATAATATAGTATAAAAATATTAAAAATGTATAGTAGCTAGGGGATGATTATAGAATCTTCCTTTCATCTTTGGCTGTGACTAGTTTGAATTGAGTTTGACATGGCCTGAGGTCACTTCAGAATTATTTTGTTACGCGTTTTTATTATCCAAAGCCCATTTCTTTGTTCTTAAAGAAGAAAATGATATGAAATCCTTTAGCCTAACAAACATTTTTATCAGCCAATAGAACGGTGATTTGACTCTTTCGTATTTACTAATGCTATTGTACCCTTTTTCTCTTCAGTAGGAACAACTTATTCTCACTCATCTCTTATTTTTATGTTCTCCAGAACATAAGAGAGCAGCTGCCCATGCCAAATAGTTACCTCTTTTAAACTCATTCTAGTGGAGCAAATGGTAAGAGGTATTTGAATTAAGTTGTCTTTGGAGGGGTGTGCGTTATTTCTTAATACCTGATTATTTTTTTGGGCCCAGATCTGCATGGGTATGATTGTCTGTAGTAGTATATTGTAATTTTATAACGGTACCATGTTGCCCACTTTCTTGACTGTCTCATATATTTAAAATTTGCTAATAGTGGATTTGAACAAAAGTCTAAAGGAAGGAATCAGAAAATAAAGAAGAGAGAACATGAACTGTGTGGATGTAGTTGGAGGTCAGGGTAGGAATTGTGCAGAGCTCAGGCCTACCCACTACTGCCCCTATTTGCCTTAAAAAGTTCGGTGGCGTGAGCATTTTTGAAGACCTGGCTTCTGAGACAGCAGGTCACAGGGCAGAACTGGAGAAGAAGCTTGGGAGAAGCTTGCATTTGCCAGTTGATCATGAATTGCTAATGTTTCTCGAAGGGCTTAGGAAACAGTGATGGGGATTTTATTTTAAAACCTGGACTTTATTTTAATGTTTGTCAATCCCTAAGCATATTTTATATATAAAAGGAAGTTGTAAATGTCTTCACTAGTATTTAAGTGCCTTTCCCCAAAACCATGTATGGAAAATTAAGGCCATATGGTGGGTAAAGTCTTACATGTGGGGAAGTTCAGCATGCCACGTTCTGAAGCTTTTGGTGCTCCTGCGGGGAGGGCTTTATTGTATCTTCTTGGAAAAGATTTTTAATAAGCAAGAGAATGTAGCGTTGAATGTCCTTGGCTTGAAGGCCATTACTACTCACGTCTGCACAAAATGGGCCAAGGTCTTCAGTGAGTAGATGATAAGGGAAACACAGTGGTATGGGTGGGCAGCCCTTCTGCGTGATATCAGCCTCTCAGAGCAGGGGTGTTTCCTGAACCGTTGCTGTCTCAGCACATGACTAGCCTTGAGTTCTGCCTGTAATAGTTTCCTTAATTAAAATGGTCTGATTGGCACTCTGGATGAGCATTCAGTAGATTAAATAGTGAATGGTTGCTGAAGAGCTGACGGACTTTGTTTTCTTTCAGGGTTTTTTTTTTTTTTTAAAGTCTGTAACTTAATTCAGTAACTGACCCTTGTCTGCTACCGACCAGTGTTTTTTTCCAGTCAACTGAAAAGTAAATGTTTTGAGAAATTGACTAGGTAACATTTGATAAACATCTGTCTTTGTGTAGGGACTTTCAGGGCTGTTCTGGCCTGAAATGAAAGCTTTTGGGCCAGGGGTGATGGCCCACACCTGTAATCCTGTAATTTGGAAGGCTCAAGGAGGATCTCTTGAGACAAAGAGTTCAAAACTAACCTGGGCAACATAGTGAGACCCCATCTCTGAAAAAAAAAAAAATTATCTGGACATGGTGGCATGCACCTGTAGTCCCAGCTACTTGGAAGGCTGAGGTGGGAGGATTGCTTGAGCTTGGGAAGTTGAGGGTGCAATGGGCCATGATCACACCACTGCACTCCAGCCAGGGTGACAAAGCAAGACCCTGTCTCAAAAAAACAAAACAAAACAAAAACCTTAAAGCTTTTGTAGTTTTAAGGTAGATATTCTGCATCTGTTGACATTGTTTCTTCCCTGGATTTATTAGTGGAAAAATTAATTAAGCAAATAATTATTTTATATCTATTATGTAGAGAACATCTTGCTTAGTATTAGCCAGGATAGAAATATGAAAAAGAAATGCCTCCTTGTAATCAAGTTATTTTTCTAGAGGAGAGTTAGACATAGTTGGAAATGGTCATAATAAATGACCAAACATAATAAGGCCTTTAGTAGAAATATAGGTAAATGCATTGAGGCATTTATAGAGGGAGGATTGAATCCATGAAGGTGGCATTATTTGAACAGGGCATTGAAAGCCCATCTAACTGTCTGTCTGCCTATCTACCCATCTATCTGTCTACTAAAGGAGTAACATTTGGTTTTTTAGGTAGCCAAAGCAACTCATCTTTGTTGTGTAAAATCTTGGATGTTATTAATGGCACACAGATCAAAGTAAAAATCACCTAATTCCCACCAGATCATTCAGTCTTCACCACCCAGAAGTAACTATCTCTGCTATCACTTTTACTTATTATCTATGGAATTTTCCAAACATACATAGAGGTAGAGAGAAAAGTGCAGTGAGCCCCCATGTACTTATCATCTAGCTTCCACAGTCATGGACAGGGACATTTTGCCTTTCTGTCTGTCTTTCTCCTGCTTTTGTGTTTTTTTTTTTTGTTGGAGTTTCAGATATTATACTATTTAACTTATAAATACTTCAGTCATTTTTTGTTGACAGAGAAGCATTTAAAAAAATAGCAATGTCATCACCATTAACAAACTTACTATGTACACTAGCTAGTCATGTAAGCCCTAGTCCATGTTTTTCTTCATTGTTTCAAAATTGTCAGTTTACCGTTGGTTTGTGGGAATCAGGATCCAAGCAGCCTTCACACATCGCACGTGTCTCTTTTAAGTCTTTCTTAATGTGTAGCATTTTCCCTTCTCTCCCTTTTTTCATGTAATTTGTTGTGGAAGAAATGGGGTCATTTGTCCTGTGTCACTTTAATAGTTTTCTTTCATTTTTGTTCTTCTTTGTGATCAAAGATATGTTTTAAAAACAAAATTAAGATCATATTGCGCATACTGTTTTATGAGCTACTTTTTATACTTAACGATTGAATGAGGACATTTTTCTATTATTTACTCTTCTTCAATTAGTTTTTATTTTCTGTTAAATCTTATGGAATAATAGTAACTAAAATGAGAAAGATGTAGTTGATTATATTTAAAGTAAATCTGGCCAGGCTCACGCCTGTAACCCCAGTGCTTTGGGAGGCTGAGGCAGGAGGATTGCTTGAGGCCAGGGGTTTGAGACCAGCCTGGGCAACATAGTAAGACCCCCATCTCTACAAAAACGAGAAAAAAAAAAGTAGGCAGGTATGGTGGTGTTTGCTTGTAGTCCCAGCTTCTTGGGAGCCTAAGGTGGGAGGATGGCTTGAGCCCAGGAGTTGGAGGCTGAAGTGAGCTATAATCACACTACTGTACTCAATCCTGGGTGACAGAGTGAGACCTTATCTCTTAAAAAAATTATAAAATAAAATAATAAAATAGGTAAAGCTTACATTAATGATATGTATTATAACAACAAATTGGTTATTTCTTTCCTCCTTGACTCCCTCCCTCCCTTTCTTCCTTTCTTTTTTATTCCAGTAGCTGTTACGGTTGGATATAATATTGGGGATGCAATTCCCTGGATTGAAAGTCCATTTTGTTTTTCCTGGGGAATGTAGAAGACGGTTGTGTAAAAGACAGCCTGCCTGACGGTTCCTTGACAGGTCTGAAAGTAGAGGGAGGTAAATGGTGCTCACCTAGGCCCTGATTTTCTGGAGATTTACCGCAAGAAGGGGACCCTTATAATTATTGTTGCTGAACTTTATTAAAATGTTAAGCTTACCTTCTCATATAAACTAGGCCACTGTAATCCCAGCACAGTGGGAAAGGATTCTTAGTCATTAAAATGGAGTATGACATTTTTATTTAGTGATGCTAACATTTTTAACAGTTGTATATGAGGACATCTTTCAGTTATTGTGAAAGTTTTAGCCTGAGAAAGAGATATGTGTGTTGGCTCATACCAATAATAATTATACCAGCTGAAGCTTCATGTGGCCATTTAAGTAGACAGAGTCAGCTTCATTTATGATGTTATAATTGTTCCTATGGTAGTTTGTCTTCTTCCATTTGATTAGACCTTTTGTAGTTATTTTAACTTTTGTTTGTTGTTGCTTTTTCCTTTTTTAAAAATGTGAAACAATACATATAACATCTTAACCATTTTCACCGTACAGTTCATTGGTATTAAATACATTAATAATGTTATCCAGCCGTCACCACCATCCATCTTCATAACTCTTTTCATTTCAGTAAAACTGAAATTCTGTACTCATTAAACAGTAACTCCCCATTCCTACCACTGCCCAGGCCCTGGTGTCCATCATTCTGCTTTCTGTCTCTATGATTTAGGCTACTCGAAGCACTTCATATAAGTGAAATCATCATACATCATTTGTCTTTTTGGTGACTGGCTCATTTCACTTACCATAATGTCTGAAGATTCATCTGTGTTGTAGCATGTGTAAGAATTTCCTTCTTTATAAAGCGGAATAATATTCCGTTGTATGTGTATACCACATTTTGCTTATCCATTCATCCATCGATGGACACTTGGGTGGCTTCTGCCTTTTAGCTATTGTGAAGAATGTTGCTGTGAAAATGAGTGTACAAAAATCTCTTTGAGACTCTGCTTTGAATTTTATTGGTAAATACCCAGAAGTAGAATCATTGGATCATCTGGTAATTCTATTAAAAAATTTTCACGAACTGCCATAATCTTTTCTTCACAGTGGCTGTACCATTTTACATTCCTACCAACAGTGCACAAAGATTCCAGTTTCTTCACATTCTTGCCAATACGTATTTTCTGGTTTTTTGATAGTTGCCATTGTAATGGGTATGAGGTGGCACCTCGTAATTTTGATTTGTATTTCCCTAATGCTTAGTGATGTTGAACATTTTTTTATGTGCTTATTGGCCATTTTAATATCTTGTTTGGAGAAATGTTTATTCAAGATCTTTGACCATTTTTGAATCAAGTTGTTTGTTTTGTTGTTGAGTTATAGTTCTTTATATAGTTGTGATGTTAATCTCTTGTCAGATATATGAATATGATTTGCAAATATTTTCTCCCATTCTGTGTGTTGCCTTTTTTAGTCTGTTGATAGTGTCTTTTGATGCACAAAATTTTAAAATTTTCATGAAGTCCAATTTGTCTATTTTTTTATTTTGTTATATATGCCTTTAATGTCATATCTAAGAAAACATTGCCAAAGCCAGTGCTGTATAGCTTCTACCTTATGTTTTCCTCTGAGAGCTTTATAGTTTTAGGTCTTACATTTAAGTTTTTCATTCATTTGAGTTAATTTTTGTAAGCAGTGTTCACCTAACTGTATTCTTTTGCATACGCAGTTTTCCCAGCACCATTTGTTGAAAGGACTGTCCTTTCCCCATTGAATGGTCTTGGCCCTCTTGTCAAAAATCATTTCACCATATATGCAAAAGCTTATTCTGGGCTCTGTATTCTATTCCATTGGTCTCTAAGTCTGTCTTTATGCCAGTACCATATTGTTTTGATTACCATAGCATTGTAGTAAGTTTTGAAATCCGAAAGTATGAGTCTTCCTGCTTTGTTCTTTTTCAGGATCATTGTGGCTATTTGGGTCCCCTAACATTTCATGTAAATTTTAGAATTGTTTTTCTTATTTATGCAAACATATTATTGGGATTTTGATAGGGATTGTATTACATCTGTAGGTTGTTTGGGGTAATATTGCTATCTTAATAACAAGCCTTTCAGTCCTTGAACATGGAAAGTGTTTCTATTTATTTCTCTTTTAACTTCTTTCAGCAGTGTTTTGTAGTTTTCATTGTACAAGTCTTTCACTTCCTTGTTTAATTCCTAAGTATTTTATTCTTTTGATGTGTTTTTGTAATGTCCTTTTCAGATTGTCCATTGATAAATATATAGAAATGCAACTGATTTTTGTGTGTAGACTTTGTCTCCTGCTATGTTGCTGAATTCATTTATTAGTTCTAACAGTTTTTTGTGGAACCTTTTGGGTTTTCCACATGTAAGATTATATCACCTGTGAACAGAAGTAATTTTACTTCTTTTCCAGTTAGAATGCCTTTTATTTCTCTTTCTTGCCTAAATGCTCTGGTGGAACTTCCTGTACTAGGTTGAATAGAAGTGATGAAAGCATGCATTCTTGCCTTGTTCCTGATGTTAGAGGAAAAACTTTTATTTTAGTCTTTCATTATAGACATGATGTTTGCAACTGGTTTTTCATATATTGCTTTTATTTTATTGAGGTAGTTTCTTTCTATTCCTAGTTTATTGAATGTTTTTATCATGAAAGGGTGTTGAATTTTGACAGATGCTTTTTCTGCATCAATTCAGATGGTCATGTGGGGTATTTCTTCTCTTCATTCTGTTAATGTGTATGATCTTTGTATGTTGAGCCATCCTTGTATTCCAGGAATAGATCCCACTTGGTCATGGTGTATAATCCTTTTACTATGCTGCTGAATTCAGTTTGCCAATATTTTGTTGAGGATTTTTGCATCGGTATTCATTAGAGATAATGGTCTCCAGTTTTCTTGTAGTATCTTCATCTGGTTTTGGTCTTAGGGTAATACTGGCATCAGAGAATGAGTTAAGAAGTGTTCCCTCCTCTTCAACTATGTGGAAATTTGAGAGGGATTGGTGTTAGTTCTTTATTTGTTTGGTAAAATTTACTAGTGAAGCCGTCAGGTTCAGAACTTTTCTTTTTTGAGAGATTTTTTTAATTACTGATTTAATCTCTGTACTAGTTATATGTCTTAGGTTTTCTGTTTCTTCATGATTTAATGTTGGTACATTTTGTATTTCTAGGAATCCAGTTTATCTAGGTTATCCAGTTTTTTGGCATACAGTTCTTCATAGTGCACTCTTATAAGCCTTTTTATTTCTGTAGAATCAGTAGTAATGTCCCCACTTTCATTTTTGATTTTAGTAATTTGAATCTTCCCTTTTTGTGTGTGTGAGTACATCTCAGTAAATATTTGTCAATTTTGTTGATATTTCCAAAGAACCAACTTTTGTTTCCTTAATTTTCTCTGTTGTTTTTCTTTTGTTTAGTTTATCTCTACTCCTTCTTTCTGTGAGCTTTGGATTTAGTTTGTTCTTAAAGTTAGGTTTTTGGCTTGAGATTTTGTCTTTTAATGTAAACATTTATAGCTGTGAATTTTCCTCTCAGCACTGCCTTTGCTGTGTCCCGTAAGTTTTGGCATTTGTGTTTTCATTTTCGTTCATGTCTAAGTATTTTCTAATTTCCTCTGTGATTTCTCCTTTGATCTATTGGTTAAGAATATGTTGTTCAGTATCCTACAGTTTTGTGTTTTATGGAAATAGTTTTACTTCGTATTAATTTCTAACTTCATTGTGTTGTAATTGCAGAAGACATTTTATGTGGCATCTTTGAAAATCTGTTGAGACTTAATTTGTGGCTTAGTATATGGCTTGTCCTGGAAAATATCCCATATGCATTTAAGAAGAATGTGTATACTGTTCTTGGAGTGTTTTGTATATACCTGTTAGTTTAGTTGGTTTCTTGTGTTTTTTGAGTCCTCTGTTTCCTTATATCCAGTCCAGTTGTTCCATCCATTATTGAGAATGGGGTATTGATGTCTCCAGCTATTATTGTAGAATGGTCTATTTCTCTCTTTGGTTTATCAGATTTATTTTAGATATTTTTATAGTCAGGTGAATAAATTTTTATAATGGTTGTATCTTCTTGCTATATTGTATGTTTTGTTAATATATAATGTCCTTTTTTTGTTTAATGTAAGTGTTTTTGACCTAACATCTATTTTGTTAGGTATTAGTATAACCATCCTTGCTTTCTTTTGGTGACTATTTGCATGAAATAATCGTTTTATTACTGCACTTAGAATCTGTTTGTCTTTGGATCTAAAGTGAGCCTCTTGTAGATAGCATATAGTTGGATCATGTTTTTAAATTTTTTAATCTTTAAACACGTGTCCTTTGTCTGTCAGAGGTTGTTTTTATCTGTTCTACCATTCTCTGTCTTTTGATTAGAGAGTTTAATCCATTTACATTTAAAGTAATGACTGATAAGGAGGCACTTTTGTCATGTTGCTGTTTGTTTTCTACATGCCTTGTAGCTTTTTGGTTCCTTATTTCTAGCATTAACTGTCGACCTTTGGGGTGTTTTTTTTTTTTTTTTTTTAGTGAAACCTTAAAAAATTTTTTTTCTTGTATGTATTCTGTAGGTATTTTCTTTGTGGTTATCATAGGAATTACATTTAACATTCTAAAGTCATAATACCCTAATTTGAATTTTTTTTTTTCCCCCCAAAAACAGAGTCTCACTCTGTTGCCTAGGCTGGAGTGCAAGTGGTATGATCTTGCCTTACTGCAACCTCTGCCTCCCAGGTTCAAGCGATTCTCCTGCCTCAGCCTCCTGAGTAGCTGGGATTATAGGCGTGCACCACCACGCCCAGCTAATTTTTTTGTATTTTTAGTACAGACGGGGTTTCACCATGTTGGCCAAGCTGGTCTCAAACTCTTGAACTCAAATGATCCGCCTGCCCTGGCCTCCCAAAGTGCTGGGATTACAGTTGTGAACCACTGCACCCGGCCTGAATTTATACCAGCTTAACTACATAAACTCTCTTCCTCTAATAGTTCAGGCACCACCTTTTTCACTGTTGATGTCACAGAATTACATCTTTATACCTTGTGTGCTCAAAAACATAAAGTAATAATGAACTAATAAGAGATTAGTGCATTCGTTTCTTAAACCATGTAGAAAACAAAATGTGGCATTATAACTAATAGTACTACCTTTTAGACTAAATTTTTAAAGAAATTTAGTCTCTTAAATCACATAGCGAACAAAAAATGCAGTTACAGACTGTTTTTACAATGATACTTTCATAATTGCTCATGCATTTACTTTTATTGAAGTCTGTCTTTATATGGCTGCAAGTTACTTTTTAGTGTCCTTTTATTTTTACCCTGCAGGGACTTCTTTTATCATTTCTTGCAAGACGGGTCTAATGGTAGTAAACTTTCTCAGCTTTTTTTTTTTTGTCTGAGAATGTCTTCATTTTGCACCCACTTTTGAAGGACAGTTTTGACAGAATAACATTCTGGTTGATAGGTTTGTTTGTTTGTTTTTTGCACTTTGAATATATCTTCCTACTGCCTTTTGCCCTCCAAAGTTTCTGATGAGAAAACTGCTAATAATCTTAGGAGGATCCTTTGTATGTGATGAGTTACTTTTCTCCTGCTGCTTTCAAGATTCCATCTTTGTCTTTAGAAAGATATTATAATGTGTATCAATGGGGGTCTCTTTGAGTTCTCTTGTGTCCTTTTGGAACTCTCACAATGCATGTGTTGCTTAGCTTGATGGTGTCCCATAGGTCCCCTGGCTCTGCTCACTGCAGTCTTCTTCCTGTTTCATTTTCATTGGCCTATCTTCAGGTTCACTGATTCTTTCTTCTGCATCCTCAAATCTGCCTTCGATTCCCTCAGTGGATTTTTCATTTCTATTGTTGTGCATTTCAACTTCAAAATTTTTTTTCTAGATTTTGCATCTCTTTATGAATATTTTCATTTTGCTTATGAATTTTTTTTTTAAGTTTCTCCACGTCTTCCTTTAGTTCTTTGTTTATCTTTAACCTGGTTGTTTTTGTCTAGTAGATCTGCCAACAGGTATTTTTCAGGGTCAGTTTTTAATTTATTTTTTCCTTTGAACGGGCAGTATTTTCCTGTTTGTGTTTCCTGTGATTTTGTTGTTGTTGTTGAAAAATGGACACTTTGTTTTTTTATTTTTATTTTTTTTGAGATGGAGTCTCATTTTTTTTTGAGATGGAGTGCGGTGGTGCGATCTCGACTTACTGCAGCCTCCGCCTCCCAGATTCAAGCGATTCTCCTGCCTCAGCCTCCCAAGTAGCTGGGACTATAGCTGTGTGCCACTGTGCCTGCTAATTTTTGTATTTTTAGTAGTGATGGGGTTTTGCCATGTTGGCCAGGCTGGTCTCGAACTCCTGACCTCAGGTGATTCCCCCCACCTCAGCCTCCCAAAATGCTGGAATTACAGGCATGAGCAACCATGCCTGGCTGAAAACTGGACATTTTAATCTCATAATGTGCCAACTCTGGAAATCAGATTCTCCCCCTTCCTTATGATTTGCGGTTTTTTTTTTCTTTTTTGCTGGTTTTATTTTTATTTTTATTTTTATTGTAGGCTGGTCTCTGTGCTGAGGATCAATCTGATGTGTAAATTTAAGGTCTTTTCCGATATTTTCTGAGTCTGCACCTTTCCCTGGCCATGCATGGTCACGTTCTAATTTTCCCCACATATATGGTTGCTTTTGAATGGCCTAGTCTTTAATGCCTGGTCCTTGAAAGGGGTAAAGAGAAAATTGAATGGGGGTTGGGGAGAAGGGCTCTGGCCTGTTAAATGCCCTGAAGTCCCTTTGGCCAAAAAGGAGGGGCTTACTGCAAGAGGGTAGGTTCAACAACAGTGGCCTCTTTGCACTTTTGTGATCAGAAGCAGGAGTCAGCCATTAGAGCACAGATCCCTGATATTTAGAGGGCAGGGTCCTTTTCGCCCATCCTGGCTCTTGCCAGCTGTGTGCAGACTGCTCTAGGAAATGTGTGCCCAGCTACCTGCCCCAGGACTTGGGGTAGATGATGGGTAGCTGCAACTACGATAAGAGCCAAAATTAAATGAAAATAACCTCAATGAACTGTGGAAGCCTTCCCCTAGAAGTTGCAAGTTTTCCATAGATTCCACAGCTCCAAAATAATTATTTTGGATAGATTCTGCCAGTGCATCTATTGTCTGGGCGGGAAGACAGATTCCTGATACTTGCTACTGTGTGATCATCCCAGAACCTGCTCCTCAATTTCATTTTAATTTAGTAATAGTTACTGAGATATTATTTTTATTTCACCATATTATTTAATCCCAAGTCACTTGATAACATGTTTTTGTGAGACATTTTTTCAAAATTAATTTTTTAATAGAAGTAATAAATGAGTCCATTTATAAGGTTTGAGTGCGTGTTTCCTCCCCACTTCCCTCGTCCTGGTTCTCTGGCTTGCTGTCCACTGGTAAATAGTTTGTTGATTTGGTACTTTTATTTTTATTTATAATATAAAAGCATTGTATTTTTGTATTTTAGAAACTTCACATAATTGCCATTGTATTTAATATCTGTAATTTTTTTTTTTTGTTCAACAACTTGCTTTGGATAGCTGTTCATGTGGATTCATATAATCCCAGTTCATCCTTTTTAACTGCTGCCTAGTCATGGGGATTGATTTGTTTTCTTTTTTTTTTCCTTCATTTTTCCCATTGCTGAACTTTTAGGTTGTTTCTGATAGTTCCTGATTATAAACAAGGCTGCAGGCAACATCCTTGTCCTTGGCTCTGTGTATATGGGCATGTTTCTCTATGCAGTTGTCAGGTCATGGGATATTGTAATAGACACTCTCGAATTGTTTTATCTAAGTGGCTTCCATCAGCAGAGGATAGGTTCTTTAATCCTATATGTTTATATGTGGAGAAATGGTACAGGGTAGGATCTGTGTTTGAAGACCTGACGTATATTTACACATAGGTAGATCTCATTAGCTTTATAACATTTGGCTTTGAAGTTTAAGGCTAGTTTTATTCATTGCACTGTATTTTGCTATCAGATGTGAATTTATTTAGAAATAAAGAATTCTGCTGTTGAATAACTGCAGGTAAATTACTATAATTACCATTAAGCTTTTATGTAAAAGTAACACCTTGTTTTAGAATCTGTGCATTGGGGATAAAGCTAGGTGTGAGGGTTGTCTTAAGTGCTTCTGAAGTTTAGAAGACTTCTTCAGTTAACTGCTAGTCTGTTTTCTAATGGCTGAGGGATGTGTTGTATATTCAGCATCACACCTACCTCATTATGGACACCACAGGCAGAGGGAATACATAATTAAATGAGAGCTACTGCTGGGCAGAAATAGGCTCACCACCTCCTCTAGTTTCCCTTAAAGGACTGTTGGTTTCAAAGTAAGGAATGGTATTTATTCTTTTCCTTTTTTTTTTTTTTGCATAGTTGTCTGGTATGATGGGGAATATTTCTTTCTTCCTTTTGATCTTTTAAGAAAATAAAAAACTGTAATACTTATTTTATCAATAAATTATTTTCAGAAGGTTTGGTTTTTGAAGTTATCAGTCTTCATATGCCACTTCTTTCTCCACAATAGTTGTGTCTATTCCATTTTATCTCTAAAATCCTCTAGCTGGAGATCTCATCAGTATTCTGAGCCTCACTCTATTCATCTAACAAATGGGGCTAATAAGCCAGGAGCCCAGCAGGGTTTTTGGGAGCATCAGGTTGTCAGTGCAGTGCCTCATAGGAAACAAGCTGCGCAGGACCAGCAAAATCACTTAATCCAGCCTTCTCCTATAACAGATGAGAAAACTGAGGCTGAGTGTCACATAATGTGTAGCTTCTCTCCCTTTTGTTTGTACTTAACTAATATCTTTCTCAGTTGTGGGATTGCTTTGCGACTCTGCTTCTTGAGAAACCACAGGGGCAGCTTTTGCACAGGCATTTTCCTTGCTTGCAATTTCTCTTTCTTTTCACCACCTGTCAAGTCACCTTGCCCTCCCTTTGAAACACATTCAAATTCATTTCTTCAGGGAGGCTTTTCTAGTTCATCCTTAAAGATGGGTATTATTTCAAATCCTGATCAACTCAGTTTTATCCTTCACTGTGGAAATGTGGAGGACCTATTATTGATATTATTATAAAGGTCCTATATAGATATACGTATACACTTATATGATATTTTTTGTTATTTAGGGAAAAAAAACTTCTTGAGAACAAATTTGTTAGCAGCCCAGTGTTATTTGTGTATTTTGAAAGGGACAGTTTCAGTTGATGAGATAATTAAATGCACAATATGCATTTAGCATGTTAACTCCTACTCACAGATCCTTGTTCTGCTTTTCATACAGTCAGCTTTCAAGCTAGTAGTCCAGAGCTAAGGATTATGTTAAATAAGTTAGAAGAAAACCACCCACTGCTAATTCACGTCTTTTCATATGGGTGAATATTCTTGCAACTTTCCCCTTGTGTGCTTTCTTCCACACTATGAAAAGAGGCAAATAAAGTAAAAATGTCAAGTAGCAGTATACACTCCTAAAGATAACTCACAGAAGTAGTTATATGTGGACTAACTAGTACATAAAAGATTACATGAGCCTGGGTGTGGTGGCTCTCAGCTGTAATATCAGCACTTGGGAGGCTGAGGCAGGAGAATCGTGTGAGTCCAGGAGTTCGGGACCAGCCTGGGCAACATAGTGAGACCTAGTCTCTACAAAAAAATACGAAAATTAGCTAGGTATGGTGGAGCATGCCTGTACTTCCAGCTACTTGGGAGTCTGAGGTGGGAGGATTGCTTGAATCTGGGAGGTCAAGGCTGCAGTGAGCTGTGATTGCACCACTGTACTCCAGCCTGGGCAACAGAGGCAAGACAGTGTCTAAAAAATAAATGAATAAATAAATAAATAAAAATAAATCACATGAAAGCCAAGTTGAACTTCATAATCCTTAACATGAATGAACTATAAGGGCCAAGGGAGGGCTCCTCTTGGCCCCTCTGAAGGTTTGATAGAAAATCAACTCAGAAAAGGCAGATTAATTGGAGAAAAGGCATGCAAATTTATTTAATGTGTGTACACAGAAGCTTTCAAAATGAAAACCCAAAGATACAGGGAAATTGTCTATTTTTATGCTTAGGTTCAACAGAGTATAGACAGCCATGTAGAAATAGGATTTCACAAAAAGGAGGTGATTAAATGGTAATCAGTTGAGTGGGGAAACTCAGCAGGGCCAGCTAGGTGGTGCTTCTTGCTTTCTTTTTTCTTTTTTTTAATTTTTGAGAAAAGGTCTTGTCTCTGTATCCCAGGCTAGAGTACGTTGGCATGATCACAGCTCACTGCAGCCTCAAACTCTTGGGCGCAAGCAATCCACCTATTTCAGCCTCCTGAGTAGCTGGGACTATAACCTGTGCCACCTCGCCTGACTAATTTTTTATTTTTTGTAGAGATGAGGCCTTACTATGTTGCCAGGTTGGTCTTGGAACTCCTGGGCTCAAGCAATCCTCCTGCCTCAGCCTCCCAGATTGTTGAGATTACAAGCGTGACCCACTGTGCCTGGCCTGCCTGTCTAGATTCTTGTTGGCCTCTCTGAGCATGAATTCCTTCCCTCGGGGTCTGAGGCACAACCTTCTCTAGAATGGGGGCCTTACAACCTACAATCACACAAGGTAGTCAGATAATTTCTTTATGGCCAGTATTTACACAGAAAGGTGGAGGGAAAGTTACAGTAATGTATTTATGTTTTATGACTAGCTCTGAGGAAAGGGGTTTCTGGTTTCTATGACCTGCCTTGGGAAAGAGGGATTCCAGTTTCTACGGCCAGCCTCAGCAGAGAGTGGGACTGAGAGACAGGAGGGCAGGAGAAGGTCAGAGAAAAGCGTTTGCTTCTGAGACCTTCATTTTGGGGTATGGTTTTCTGTACCCCAACAGAATGAACAATCAAATGAATGTTTGATTGTACAACGTGCACATTTTTATTTAATTTCATAGTACTGAATAAATCCTTTTCCCATTCATTTGCGAACTGCTTTTGTATGCCCCCGATTTGTAATCAAATACTATTTTGTTTTTGTGGCTGAGCTGCTATGGAAATGGGAAGTAAACGTTACAGGTAGCTCTTCCACTGAACATGCACAAATGCATGTGTTGATGTGTGTTTATATGAAAGGATTATAAGATCTTTTGCTTAGGGTGTGAATGGAAAGGGGTATAATAGAGTTTTATACCTGGAAAGAACCTTATTTGTTATCTGTTTGTAGGTGAGAATGGATATTTACAGAGATCAGGTGGTTTGACAAGGTTATTCTGCTGTATAGTGTTAGAGCTAAGGCTTAGAACTCTGAGTTTCTGGAGTTAGAGAGCACTCTTAATGCTTTGGGAGAAACTTAGCAGTATTCTTTTTACCTATTCAGGGAACTCAGAGTCTATTTCCTGAATTATCTTTTGGATTTTAGATATTTGGAAGATTAGATTATCAATGGAGTTTGAAGGTAGACTCTTGTCTGGATATTATTATTATTTGAGGTAGTGCCTCGTTCTCTTTTCCGGACTGGAATGCAGTAGTGCAGTCACAGTTCACCGTGGCCTCAACCTCTCGGGCTCAAGCAGTCTTCCCACCTTAGCTTCCTGAGTAGCTGGGACTATGGGTGTGCGCCACCTCGCCCAACTAATTTTTGTACTTTTTGTAGTGACGGGGCTTCACCATGTTGCCTCGGCTGGTCTCAAACTCTTGAGCTCAAGGGATCCTGCCACCTCAGCCTCTCAAAGTGCTGGGATTACAGGCGTAAGCCACTGCACCTAGCGCTTGTCTGGACATTCATAAGCATGCTGTCCATGAGTTTTTTTTTCCTGAGAAAAGATCATCGAAGACCAAAACTTTGTCAAAATCGGAGTTTTATCACATTCTTACATTGCAAAATAAGGCACTTTTCATTGAAAAGGATTTTAATACCTTCCATGGAAAACATTCTTGAAAATCCAACGCAATTTCATAGTTTCACCTTTTCAAATACTGACTTTAAATGAATTATGCCCAACCTTTATTGTAAGGATTATATCTTATCTATCTTTATATTCTCTACAACCCCTAGCACAGAGCAAAATGTCTAGAAAGTTGGAAGGTAGTATATTTAAAATGCCTCTCTATTTTCCCACTTAAATTCTTAGTGAGAATTACTTCACTTCTCTTTGTCCTTTGCTTTTCTCTTCCATGTCATTGTGACTAAGGATCAAAGGAAACCCTTAGAATTGTTGAGACATTTGGAATACAAAATTTCTCACTAATTAAAAATTGGATCACTGGACCAGAACCTATTAATTTTGGCTTTCATTTGTTGAACTCTTTCTGTGTGGTAAATATTTTTCAGATTCTTTGAGTACAGAGATGAGTTTGACAGCCTCTACTGTTAAGGACCTGAAATCTAGTAGATGAGACAGATCTCCTGTATGTTTAGGTGCAGTAATGGATATATTTTAAAAGTGTTGAAGCAATACATATACTCTTGATGTTTCTTATTAGCAATATGTAGAAGGATATGAGTATCACAGATGAAGTAAGTTTAATCACAAAGTAATTAGATTTTTAAAAAGCTAAATTTTATGTTTTCATATGGATGTTACAAGCCCATGGAATAATATTCCAAGGTAATACAGTGAAACTAAACTGTATAAATTTTATTCAGATTTCACCTGTTTTTCTGTTCCTGTCCTTTTTCTTTTCCAGGATCTAATCGAGAAATGCCACATTTCATTTATATGTGTGCTCTTTTTTTTGTTTGGTTTTGTTTGAGACAGGGTCTTGCCTTGTTGCCCAGGCTGGAGTGCAGTGGGACAGTCATAGCTCACTGTGGCCTTGAACTCCTGGGCTCAAGCGATCCTCCCACCTCAGCCTCCTCAGTAGCTGGGACAACACGTGTGCACCACCATGCCCAGCTAACTTACTATTTTTTTTGTAAAGTCAGAGTCTCCCTATGTTGTCCAGGCTGGTTTTAAACTCCTGGGTTCAAGTGATCCTCCCACCTTGGCCTCCCAAAGTCCTGGGATTACAGGTATGAGCCACTGTGCCCAGCAATATGTATGCTTCATAGAAATTTATTTTTACACAAATGGTAGCATACTGTACTATGCTTTCCTTCTGTTTTATTCCAGTTTTTACCTAGTCTCTTAATTTGTTTCTCTTAATTGACTTTAAGTTGTTTCCAATCTTTTGATATTATTAACAGTGCTACAGTGGCTATCCTTGAGCTTGCAAGTATGCAGTTTATATGGAGGCATTTCTGGGTGGAAGAATATATTCGTATCTTTATTGCTAAACTGCCTTCTTTAAACATTGTATACATTTACACTCCTCTCAGCAATGTATGTGTTTTTCTTTTTTCTTTTTTTTTAAATTATACTTTAAGTTCTAGGGTACATGTGCACAATGTGCAGGTTTGTTACATATGTATACATGCGCCATGTTGGTGTGCTGCACCCATTAATTCATCATTTACATTAGGTATATCTCCTAATGCTATCCCTCCTCCCTGCCCCCACTTCACGACAGGCCCCGGTGTGTGATGTTCCCCTTCCTGTGTCCAAGTGTTCTCATTGTTCAATTCCCACCTATGAGTGAGAACATGTGGTGTTTGGTTTTTTGTCCTTGTGATAGTTTGCTAAGAATGATGGTTTCCAGCTTCATCCATGTCCCTACAAAGGACATGAACTCATCATTTTTTATGGCTGCATAGTATTCCATGGTGTATATGTGCCACATTTTCTTAATCCAGTCTATCATTGATGGACATTTGGGTTGGTTCCAAGTCTTTGCTATTGTGAATAGTGCCACAATAAACATACATGTGCATGTGTCTTTATAGCAGCATGATTTATAATCCTTTGGGTATATACCCACTAATGGGATTGCTGGGTCAAATGGTATTTCTAGTTCTAGATCCTCGAGGAATTGCCACACTGTCTTCCACAATGGTTGAACTAGTTTACAGTCCCACCAACAGTGAGAAAGTGTTCTGTTTCTCCACATCCTCTCCAGCACCTGTTGTTTCCTAACTTTTTAATGGTCGCCATTCTAACTGGAGTGAGATGGTATCTCATTGTGGTTTTGATTTGCATTTCTCTGATGGCCAGTGATGATGAGCATTTTTTCATGTGTCTGTTGGCTTCAGCAATGTATGTGTTTTACCTCTCCCTTGCAGGTAGTGTGTGATTTAATAATTCCATTTTACAAATTTCATAGGTGAAAAAATGGAATTTTATCACTGTTTTTCTGTGCATTTCTCTTGTTATAAGTGAGGTTGAACATGTTATCGTGTGCTTAACAACAATTTCCCTTTCTGTGAATTGACTCTGCCAATTTATCTATGGGAATAATCTTTTTATATAAAAAGGAAATTAGCACTTTGTGATAGGGGCTGCTAGTTTTTTCCAGTGGGTTTGTATTTTGTCATTTATGGTAATTTTTGCTATATCTGAATTTATTTTTGGATCATCAGGTTTATTACTACTCTACTTCATGGTTTTGGGATTTTATGTCTTACTTAGGTCTTAGGCTCTTCAAGATTATGAAAAAATCTCTTGCTTTTAATACTTTGTGGGTTTTTTTTTAATGTTTAAGACTTTAAATCAATTTGGGATTTATTTTAGTGTTAGTTGGTATCCTATCCTCTTTTTCATGTGGCTGTATAGTTGTACCAGCACCATTTATTGAACAATTTATCTTTTCTACACTGATGTCACATTTTATCTTATCAAATTCCTGAAGTCTTTTTGGAATGTTTGTTGTATCCATTGATTTGATGGCTTGTTGATGAACCAGTTTTAGACCCTTTAAATTATTATATATTTATAACATATTTTATACTATCTGGCAAATATTAAAGCTGGTCTTCCTTATTACTCTTCTTTTTTATAATTGCCCTCATTGTTCTTGTTTATTTTCCATATAAACTACAGACATAGCTTCTGAATTTTTTTTTTTGAGACAGAGTCTAGCTCTGTCACCCAGGCTGGAGTGCAGTGGCGCGATCTCGGCTCACTGCAGCCTCCATCTCCCGGGTTCAAGTGATTCTCCTGCCTCAGTCTCTGGAGTAGCTGGGACTACAGGTGCGTGCCACCATGCCTGGCTAATTTTTTGTATTTTTAGTAGAGACGGGGTTTCACCATCTTAGCCAGGATGGTCTCAATCTCTTGATCTCGTGATCTGCCTGCCTCGGCCTCCCAAAGTGCTGGGATTACGGGCATGAGCTGCTGCGCCCGGCCAGCTTTTGAATTTCTAAAAGAATATCCTGATAATCTTACTGGGATTCCGTTAAATTTACTTATTAATTTAAAATTTTTAAAGCTTTGATACTCTAAGAATTTGTTTTGTATAGCTCAAATATTTCTCATCTGCTTTTTAAAAAAAGTTGATTTTACAAAATTTGCTGGGAGTGGTAGGGGCGGCTCATGCCTGTAATCTTAACACTTTTGGAGGCCGAGGCAGGAGCATTGTTTGAGCCCAGGAGTTCGAAACCAGCCTGGGCGATAGTGAGACCCTGTCTGTTAGAAACTACATATATATTTTACAAATTTATTTTTCTTTGAGACAGAGTCTCGTTCTGTCACCCAGGCTGGAGTCCAGTAGCATGATCTCGACTTGTTGCAACCTCTGCCTCTCTGGTTCGAGGTATTTCGGGGTGCCTCAGCCACTTAAGTAGCTGGGATTACAGGTGTGTTTCACTGCACCTAGCAAATTTTTGTATTTTTAGCAGTTTCACCATGTTGGCCAGGCTGATCTCGAACTCCTAGCCTCAAGTGATCTGCCTGCCTGGACTTCCCAAAGTGCTGGGATTCCAGGCGTAAGACACCGCGCCCGGCTTATTTTACAAGTATTTCATTACTGATACTACAGAGAGCAGTTACTCATCATACTACCTCCATCACAACAAACATTTCTGTTTTCCCTTTACTTTTAGTGATGCTGAATCATATTTTGGGGGCTTTATTATTATATATTCTGTAATTAGCAAGGCGTGATGCATACAGTAGGTAAAAGTTTAGAGAGCTTGTCCATACCACTGTGGGATCCTCAATAGGAAGTAATTTGGAAGTATCTATTGAAATTTAAAATGTACACATGCATGCACTGTAACTCTTTAGTTGTTTACTCAGCATCTATCCTAAAGAAAACATGGGCGGTGACTCACATACTGTTTTTTTCAGTACCTTCTGTCACCCTTGTTATCTCCTTACATTTTAGCCATTAAATTCTGTTAAAGAAGATGTGAAACCTTTCAGAAGTGGTTCATAGCCCATGCTGTGCACTTTTAATTTGATTCTCTACCTTACTTTTTAGTTAAAAAAAATAAAAAACAAAACTCTTGTCACCATAGTGATTCTTTAGATGTTAGAATCAGCTAGGTATGCTTTTTTTCTCTCAAACTTCTTTAATCATCACCCACATTTCACCCCAGTTCCAATAATTTCCTCTTTCCCTGTTGAAAATCACCGTAATGAGCCTTGGCCCCCGATTGCATGTCCTTGATGAGTGTGTTGGGGACAAAAGTACTCTCAATCCCCTGTGGCCTTCCTGCTCTTGTTCCCACTCCTGACCAGCCCACATAATGAATCCTGTTCTCAAAGCTAAGATCATCTCTACCCACGTCAGCAGCATCTTTTGTTCTTCATTCCTTTTTCATCCTTATTCCCAGATCTCAAAATATTGCTCCCAATATCTTTGCAGTCTTTTACTTTCATTCCAGAGGTTTCAACAGTATACATTTATGCACATGTGGTAAAAGGACCACGGTTGCTTTGGTGCCAAACAGACATGAACAAAAATTGCACCAGAAAACAGAAAAATTGTTTGTGCAGAATTCTAGAAAAAAATCCTCTTCCCTGTCTCCGCATCAGGTTGAAGGAGAAGAGGAGAGGGCCATCTGGGAATCTGGGAATTAAGGAAGTAAGGAGGTAGAATTGGAATGTTTAAGCCACCAAGTAACTATTAGATTGGTGTCTGGGTTTTGGGTCATGCTCTCATGTGCTTCTGCCTGCAGCTTACTTGCCTCCCTTTTGGGCTGCTTGGAAAGCCGTGGGCTGGTTACTATGGGAATTGATGGGTGCTGCTGGCAGTGAGAGAAGGAAAGTACTTGGAATTGATACAGAAATACTAGGAGAGCAGGTTTTTTTTTTGCCCTCTGCTTTCCTGCTTACTGTTTTTTGATTTGATTTAACTAATGTGGTTTTAGCTGAAGAGAGCCTTTCTAAGAGCTCACCTGTGGTACCCTAAGGAGGAGTTGAGCTGTCATTACTCTAACCCAGGAAGACCTCATGGAGAGGAGGGCAACACAAAGGATGGCTAGTTTCTTAAATGAATTTCTGTTTCAGCAACTGGCTTCTCAGGCTTCATTGAACTCAAAATTAAACCCAAGCCTCTTTTTATACTGTTAAGAAATGTGCTGCAGACGGGGGGGGGGGGGAAGTCAGTATTTAATTATCTCTTCTTCACTACCGTCTTCTTTACTACCACTCCTCTCCCTCTTCTTCACTGCCACCACCCCTTGCAAGGAAAAGGTAGGTGGAGCATTCTGTGTTTGTCATAAATTTAATGATTCTGAAATGTTGGAGATAGAAAACAGATGTTTTAATGGGGTGATACCCACATTGAAAAGCATCAAGGTCAAAATATATTTTATGAGTCAACTTTAATTTGTTTAATCTAATAACTTAAAACCTTCTACCATAGTATATGCTACTTTATTTTCATAACTACTCATGAGTATGGAATGGAAAACATTAATTTATCTTTCTAAGAAAAGTATTTGGCTGGAGGAGAAAAGAATATTAAAGTGTCATGGACATTATAAAATTTGGTAGCACAGTCTTTTTCCCCTACATTTTTAGTTTCAGTTCACTGTTTTCTATTGTTTCTGAATATTTTACCACTAATGAAAACCTTATTTAGGTAAAACATTTTCTTTTGATTTAAAAGATTTTTGTTGAATTCCTTGTCCAGATGTGAGAGAAGTGTCTACATCTATTCAAACTTTAACTTTGGGTCTTAGAGGTGATGAATCACTTGGCAGAAGAACCATGAGATGTTGAATAATCTCATGATTTAGTTGACTTATTTTTAGAAACCACTCCCTATTAACTCATTTAATTCCTGTTATATGGGAAGAGGGACAGGGAAAGGATTGGAAGAAGAGGTCAGTCATATACAGGCCTTGCCCTCCTAAAGCTTCTGAACTTATTTTTTGTTTGTTTGTTTTTTGAGACAGAGTCTTACTGTGTTGCCTAGGCTGGAGTGGCGCCATCTCAGCTCACTGCAACCTCTGCCTCCCAGGTTCAAGCGATTTTCATGCCTCAGTCTCCTGAGTAGCTGGGACTACAGGCGTGCATCACCATTCCTGGCGAATTTTTTTCTATTTTAGTAGAGATGGGGTTTCACCATGTTGCCTAGGCTGGTCTTGAACTCCTGAGCTCAGGCAGTCTGCCTGCCTCCACCTCCCAAAGTGCTAGGATTACAGGCATGAGCCACCGCCTAAAGCTTCTAAACTTGTAGCATAAGTAAGATGATGAAAAAAAATAAAATATGTCCAGGTACAGTGGCTCATGCTTGTAATCTCAGCATTTTGGGCAGCCGAGGCAGGCCGACTACTTGAGTCTAGGAGTTTGCGACCAGTCTGGGCAACATGGTGAAACCCTGTCTACAAAAAATACAAACACTAACTGGGCATGGGTGGGTGCCTGTAGTCCTAGCTACTCAGGAGGCTGAGCGGGGAGGATAGCTGGAGCCTGGGAGGTCGAGGCTGCAGTGAGCTGAGATCACACCACTGCACTTCAGCTTGGGTGACAGTGAGAACCCATCTCAAAAAAAAAGGAAAAGTAAAGAAAAAGAAAAATCTGAAGTGAAGAGTATATTCAGATAAGAAAGAATAGTTCAGTTTCCACGGAGTGGTGTATATGTGGAGTGGTATACAGAGAAATGGATTTGAAAATTTAGGTTGGAATTGACTTGTCTAGGACTTGGATTGCCTAATCAAAGAATTTTTACCCTTTTTATGTAGGTATTGAGAAACCATTGATGGTTTTGGGGTAGGTGAAGGTGCGTGATACCTCTTTTTTCATACTGAACTTGAATTTTGTCTTTAGCTATATCTTTGCATAAAACTGAAATTGTTTCTAAGTTCTTTAAAAGATATCACTAAGGAAAGTTAAGATTCAGTGTAAAAAAACAAATTTTAGACTTACTATTTGGGAAAGATCATTAAATCTAGTTGTTTGTTTAATGAATTATAATTCTGATGGTATGAATTTTCAGCATCTTGTTACCTTGGTGAGTTCATGGCTTTGAGATGACTGGAAACATGGTGTTGTCTGTTTGAATAATGGAATTTCTGCAACTTATTTTACATACACAGCCTCTAAGTCTGCCACTGATGGAGGTTATTTATGGATCTGTTTCTGATCCAAAGTCTTGCAGAGGGAGATTTTCCCATGGAACATAGGCTGGCCAAAACATTTAGATGGGACCCGGTGTGGCCTTCCCTAGGCTGGCTTCCTTAGTCCCAGAAAAGAGCCAGCTTCCTAGTGGCCTCTGTCCTTGTATTGCTGCCCAGAAGTTCCCAAAGGATCTTGGGTTGAACCTTTAGCCATCTAGATTATTTATAAAAACATAGCCATCATACTGCTATTTGGAAAGGATTATACTTTTATGCTTCTTTTGAGCTTAAAGTGGTGGCATGGAGGGACATAGTCTCTAAGATTCCTGCATTCAGGTACCACATCTGTCATGCTCATTATTGCCTCTCCATGGCAGAGTATAGTGCTTGGGACAAGTAAGTACTAAATAAATGCTTGTTGAACGAACATTGGATAAATCTCGGATAATTGTTCCTATACAGTAACTACTGTAGTGGATGGAAAGACTGGCCAAGTTTTTGATTAACACTCCTTTCTCCTAGTTCCTTAGGTTTTAGTTAGTGATAAAGATTAAAACTTTTTTTGATATGTTGCTTTAAAATGTTAGTAACACTTTAAAATCCTTTTTAGATAATAAAATAACCATGTAGATCAGGAGTAACTTAAAATGTATGGCCAGGTGTGGTGGCTCCTGCCTGTAATCCCAGCACTTTGGGAGGCCAAGGCAGGCAGATAACCTGAGGTCAGGAGTTCGAGACTAGCCTGGCCAACAGGGTGAAACCTTGTCTTCACTAAAAATACAAAAAATTAGGTAGGCATGGTGGTGCATACCTGTAGTCCCAGCTACTTAGGAGGCTGAGGCAGGAGAATGGCTTGAACCTGGGAGGCTGAGGTTGCAGTGAGCTGAGATCGCGTCACTGTACTCTAGCCTGGGTGACAGAGCAAGACTCTGTCTAAAAAAGAAGTAACTTAAACTGTAAAATCTTGTGGGCTAATTTAAAAAATTCAGAACATATAGTATTGACGTTCTCTTCCTTTTGCATTAGAAAGGGTCAGTATCCCAAATTATTTAATAATGTATCTCCTTTCCAGCCAAGATTTCATTTACTTGATTCAAAGCCCAGAGTATAGATGGAAGCATGAGAAGGTTTGCCAAAGCATGGAAGAGTAATGAGATTTTTCCCCTGGCAACTTGGAATTTATTTTTTTTAATTATAGTAATTAACATGAAAAATGTTATTTTGTTAACATCTAATGAAGAGAAGGTTGAAATAAATGGAGAAATTTCTATAAATTTTTTTCTTTGTGTTGTACTTTTTTTCTTTTGTCTATAAATATTAAGTTTTTTTTTTTTTTCTGATAGGGCAAAATAGGAAAATATGAGAAAAAAGTGATTGTTTAAAGATTTGATAATTGGCTAAGTGTGGTGGCTCATGCCTGTAATCCCCGCACTTTGGGAGGCCGAGGTGGGAGGATTGCGTAAGCTTAGGACTTTGAGACCAGCCTGGGCAACATAGTGAGACCTTGTCTCTATAAAAAAATGATAAAATAAAAATTAGCCAGGCATGATGGCATTTGCCTGTGGTCCTAGCCACTTGGGAGGCTGAGATGGGAAGATCACTTGAGCCCAGGAGGTCAAGGCTGCTGTGAGCTATAATTATGCCATTCTGCTCCAGCCTGGGTAACAAAACAAGACTGTGTCTCTTAAAACAAACAAAAAGATTTGATAATCATAAAAGAGCCTATGTTTTTGTGACTTCTTACATTTTCTTAAGGATAATGTATGGCATGTTGCACATTGAGATGGTTATTGGAATATCATTTAGAAACCTCTGGACATAATTCATGTTGGAACCAGTTTACAGGAGTAAGTAGGGAGGTAAACTTTGTGCTTACAGCGCTTGTGTTCAAAATGTCCTGAGATTCGGTTTTTATTCTGTAAGAAATTTCAGTGTTACTCTGTCTGAAAATATTTAGCCTTTCAGAATTCCATTTTATAATTTTGTAGTCCAGTATCTAGTGTGAAGGAGGTAATTGTTGCATCATACACAAGACTTTAGTGGTATTGTAGGTACTTGTCTGTTGCTGATCATATTTTTTATAAAAGTAATTTTTGGGGCTAATCAATACATGAATTCTGGAAACTGGTAACATTTAATCATTGATAAAGAATTTTATCTTTTTGTACTTGTTTGTATTTATAGTTCCTTGTAATCCTTTTTATGGGCTTTTGAATAAATATAAAATGAAATTGGTTTCCAAATGGAAGCCACTTATCAAGTTGAAGCAGAGATGTTGCCAGTATTTAATGTACTTGAGATGACATGCAATAAGACCTTTGGAAAACCAACAAGTGTGCTTCCAGGAGCCCTTCCCTAATAATCTCTGTCTTGATGGAATTATTTTTCTTGATGGTAATGAGCTTGTGTTATGCTAAGCAGGTTAAGCAGAATAATTTCTACTCTGTAGAATTTAGACTTTTAAAACCCAGACTCACAGTATTAGATGGCATACACATATATCTGCAACCATAGTTGCAGCAACACTTTTCTGAGAAATAAAGGAAATCACTAGGGACAGCTTCTGTAACAGAGGTGCCACACTGTCCCCCACTGGGGACCCACTGTCATCCTCTTGCTGCAAATAACTTGCATAGGAATCCCCCTCTCCACAGGTCTGTGGAGTACATTCCTTGGCACCTGCCTAGGTAGGAGGGAGAAGAGCCTAGAGTCACACATGTTGTATCTTGGACCCATAGGAGATAAATAATATGTGAAGTCCAGACAATCTTGTTTTTCTTCATTTATTAGTTTCTGTCCAGGCAGTCCTATCACAGCCACTAAAGCAAAGCAGAACAAAACATTTGTGAAGGTTAGATGTCAGTGGTGTTAGGATGTTCCATGTCTTATGTTCAGTTACCCTGAAGTCTAGTTTCTGCATATACCTAGCAAGTACATTAGCCAATTCACGTTCTCGAAAGTAATACCGATTGTTGCCTCTTAGGTGCTCAGAGCCTTTACAAATAGCACGGAGCTACAGCCCTTCCCACCTCTCTGTGAACACAAAGAATGATTTCATTTACTTCAATGAGAACACTATAAAATTCTCAATCAAATTAGCATTCACTCTCAAAAAATAAAAGTATTCCATTCAGTACTTTTTTGGGGCGTTATAGGATAGCGTTTTGAAATCAGAGCAACTTCAGAAGAAGGTAAAAAGTTCCCAGACTCTCTTAATTCATGGTTCTCAGAATAGGGAATGAATATCCACCGAATTTTGCAATGCCTGAGACCATTTCCTATCTACAGTTCCCAGATTGGCATTTCTTTTGCTCATCCTGGGAGCTTGGTTGTGGTTTACTTTTTTGTAAAGACAGTAAGTGTTCTCAGTGTGACTGTGAAAAGCAAGACTGACCTCTTTCCCTTTGGTTCCTGGAGAATGGTGTCATGAGGTGTTTTTGAGCCAGGCCCAGGTAGGTAGGTGTCTGCTGCTCCCTCTTGGCACTGAGAGAACATAGTTGGAGTCTTTAGACTTTGTACCCGCATGCTGTTGAGTTGGAGTTTTTGTATTATGGGAAGGAGTCACAAAGGATACTTTCAGCTTTGGAATGTTATAAAGAAGCTGATGAAGTGCTCTTTGCCACTAAAGCCTGTATAGGGAGCTACTAGCTAGTGCTTGTTCTGTGCCTAGAAGAGACAGTTCCTAAACATGGGAAGATACCTCCACCCCAGGACCAGGTGGTTCCAGGCTGAGCAAAAGCTAACAGATTCCACATTTAAGTATAAAATATTTGTGATATGAACTTTAGAAGCATTTTATTTGGAGAAAGAAAACATGTTCATATGAAATAATTATAGTTAGTGGAAGACAACATGCAATCTAATTGCTTCATTGACAGTTTCTACTTATCCTGGCATAAGAAAAAAATCCATTTATTAAGCTGAAAATCTTCTGATGTCATGGAAAGAAGGAAAACTTTGTTCTTTCAAAATTGTGACCTCCTGTATATTTCCTGATATGTAGAGAATTCTCAATTGTCTGAGGCCTTGGTGAGAGTGTAGGATTAGAATCAGAATTCACTTTTTTTGTCTTAAGATGAGAGAAGTCATCAGCTGGAGCTGAAATTTAATCTTGTTTAGCTACACAGATCACTGTTTCTTTCTCGGGAATTTTATTTTGAAATAAAGTCTAAGTTTGTTTTTTTTTTTAATTCTTGTATCTAGAAACAAAGTCTGATTTTAGCCTGGCAGAATTTGTCTGTACTAATTTTAGTTTTTAGATGTGCATGGGAAGAGAGACTGGATAATCTCTCTCACATCGGTTGTACTGGTGGTTCACTTAAGTGCATATGTACTAGATGGAGTCATGCATTTGATATTAGTATTACTTACCCAATTATCTCTCTGAAATGTAAAACACTCTTAGTGTAAATATTTTCAAGATTTGTTGATTGTAACATTTGGATGACAAATATTTCTTACTCGAATTACTACTTTTGCAAAATACATCTCTTTCAGTTATTGTAGTTGTACCAAAGTAAGTAATTTAGATATTAGGTAACTTAACAGAATTGTTAATTGAAACCAAATTGTTATGTTTATTTTATTATTTATTTATTTTATTTTTTATGGAGACAGAGCGTTGCTCTGTCGCTCAGGTTGGAGTGCAGTGGCCCAGTCATAGCTCACTGCAGCCATGACCTCTTTGGGCTGGAGTGCTCTTTCGTCTCGGCCCCCTGAGCAGCTGGGACTACAGGCATTTGCCACCATGCCCAACTGATTTTGTTATTTTTGTAAAAGATGGAATCTCACTGTGTTGCCCAGGCTGATCTTGGACTTCTGGGCTAAAGTGATCCTTCCACTTTGGCCTCACAAAGTGTTGGGATTATAGGCGTGAGACACCATGCCTGGCTCACACTTTTTGTTTATTTTAAAGGAATTGTTTTTTACCAACTAAGTAAGTAAAAGAAGCTGATTTTAGCTAATTCGGAAAATAGAAAGGGATCAAAAAACCATGATCATTTGGGTTTCTAATATTTTTTTCTTATATTTCTTTTACTCTTTCTGTGCATATGTATTTTCTAAAACAAAATTGGAATTCTATCGTATATATGTTTTGTATTCTGCTTTTTATGTTTAGCATACCTTTTGAATTTTTTATCTTATTTAAATAATTTTTAGAGGCTGGATATGGTGGCTCACACCTGTAATCCCAGCTCTTTGTGAGGCTGAGGCAGGAGGATCGCTTGAGCCCAGGAGTTCCAGGCTGCAGCTGAGTTATGATCATGCCACTGCACTTCAGCTTGGGCGACAGAGCGAGACCCTGTCTCTAAAAATATAAAGAAAGAAAGAATTTACTATTTCATCTTGTTATATATTTGTGTAATCACTTGTTACAAATCAATCTTCAGTGTTTTTTTGTGTGCGTGCATTTTTATATAAATACTTGATGGTTTTCCTAGGATAATTATCTAGAATAAGAATTATTAGGTCAGAGTGTCTGAATGACTTTTTCTGTTGCAGTCCCAAATTCTCTTTCTGAAACAATAAGGGGTGAAACTCTTGCCTTTTCTTCATCTCTTCTTGACAAATCATATTTGAAAATACATTGCCAATTGAGTTAAGTAGATCCTGCAAATAAAGTGAATGGGCTCTGTTTTTTTTTTGTTTTTTTTTTTTTTTTGAGACAGGCCCTTGCTTTGTTTCCCAGGCTGGAGTGCAGTGGCATGATCATGGCTCACTGCAACCTTGACCTCCCAGGCTCAAGTGATTCTCCTATCTCGGCCCCCTGAGTAGCTGGGATGATAGGCATGCACCACCATGCTCAGCTAATTACATTTTTTTTTTTTTTTGGTAGAGATAGGGTCTCACTGTGTTTCCCAGGCTGGTCTTGAACTCCTGGGCAAGTGATCCTCCTGCCTTAGCCTCCCAAAGTGTTGGCATTACAGGCATGAGCCACCACACTTATCCTCTGTTAGCTTTTATGTTAGTATTGTAGTGAAAGGAAAATTTGTAGGATATAATAAAGAACAAAGCTTGAAAATCACTTTATTCAAATGTTCATAGCCTAAATAAGAGGCAGTTTAGGTCTACTCAGCTGGATTTGCTGTGGGACCCCTAACAAGCCTATGGTGCTGTGGTGTACTTGGGTTTCTCAGCTCACTTTAGGGTTGCCTTTTAAAATTGATGGCAGATGCTTCCTAAGAGTTCTGATTATTCTGCCAGTGCAAAATTATGGGGATGCTATTTGGTGTCACTAGGTAGTGGATACTTTACTATGGTTTACTTAATCTGAGTTTTTAAAAGCATGTACTGCTGATTTTTTTTTTTTTTTTTTGAGACAGGGTCTCACTCTGTTGCCCAGGCTGGAATGCAGGGGCATGATCTCTGCTGACTGCAGCTTCTGTCTTCTGTGCTTAAGTGATTTTAGTGCCTCAGGCTCCTAAGTAGCTGGGACTACAGGTGTGTGCCACCACACCTGGCTAATTTTTTTTGTATTTTTTTAGTAGAGACGGGATTTTACCATGTTGCTCAGGCTGGTCTCGAACTCCTGAGCTCTGGCAACCCGCCTGCCTCTGCCTCCCAAAGTGCTAGGATTACAGGTGTGAGCCACCATGCCTGGCCTACTATTGATTTTTTTGTTAGAGTGGTATCCAGAGTATTCATTTAATGTGCATAGTTATTTGACTAATGGCTCGTTGTGAAAGTTCATGGTTTTCCAAGGTTTGTTGAGCCCCTCTATTCAGTGACAATGCAAGACATTTAGCTTTGTGTTCTGTGGCCAGAGATATTTTCTTGTGGCCTCCAGAACAGTCCTGTGAGGAGGGTGATGGAGCAAGTGGATGTCATCTCTGTTTTGTAGATGAGGAAACTGAAGGAACTTGTCTAATGCCCCTTGGCTATTACATGGCAGCTGCCATTCTTCTTTCTCTTAGTTCTCTTTCCTTTATTTTGCACTTTTTTTTTTTCCTACACTTCCATCGCTTTCTTGGTTGTCTTTCTGGTAGTAATAACATCATCCACACCAATGATTATAGTAATAACTGACCTTTATTGATCAATCAGTTGCCATGTGCCACAGAGTTTCCTAAGTGCTCTCATGTATTGACCCTCACCTCAATCCTATGGAGTAGGTATTATCCTCTTTTTAGAGCTGAAGAAACTGAGGCCCAGAGAGGTTAAGCAACTTGCCCAAGGTTTATGGGGCTAGTTGTGTTCCCAGGCTTCTAACTCTAGCCACTGGAATTCTATATTCTGAAAACCCTTTGACATTTATAACAAGTATAACATGAATTTTCAAGTTGGAATAAAGACATTTCTGAAATGGGCTGAAATAAGTGGAATTGGGGAAAGCTGAAGATGTTTTGCATTAATGTGTTATGTTTCCCGTGAACTGTAGCCAAGAGACTCTTCATAACAACCTGAATTTCAAGTCCAGTTGTAAGCCAGGTGTTGTGGTACAAGCCTGTAGTCCTAGCAACCCAGGAGGCTGAGGCAGGAGGATTGTTTAAACCCAGGAGTTAAAAGCTGTAGTGCTCTATGCCAGTTGAGTGTCCCTACTAAGTTCAGTATTTCCTGGGAGTGGTGGACCACCAGATTGCCTAAGGGAGGGGTCAGCTGGCCCAGGTTGGAAACTCCTGTGCTGATCAGTAGTGGAATTGTGCCTGTGAATAGCCACTACACTCCAGCCTGGGCAACATAGCAAGACCCCATCTCTTTAAAAGAATTGTTTAAAAAAATGACAACAATGTTAATAGAGCTGTTTACTCTCTTAGTTTTCACATTTATAAAGTTAGGCCTGGAGAATAAAGTCATTACTATGAGAGACAGGTGTTTGCTCTTTGAGTCAGCCTGCTTCTCCAAAGTAGGAGAGCTGGTTGATGGCAGGACTGGGTGACCTTCATGGTGATTAAAGCCAGAGGGACAGCAAAAGGCTGCTGCTTTTTCAGGTTTCCTCTTTGGTTTGCCAAGGCCCTGTTTTAAATTACCTAATTAGTAAGACTACTTTTCAAGGAAGGAATCAGGAAATTTAAACTCTAGTTATGGTTTTAGTTCAGCTTTGTGTGGTTGGCTTGATAGCTGGGAGAATAAACCAGATTGGGCTTTTGTTTTTTTCTCTGAACAAATGAAGTTCTCTGGGGAAGAGTAATTGAGACAAGGGGCAGAATTCTACCTGGTGAGTAATTTACTACTGAGCTCCTAGGGAGCTGAATTCACCTTTTCCCTTTTCTTGTCTTTAAGATACAGCTAACATTAGTCACAAGGCTACACCTCTGGTGACAGGGATGCCTCTAGGTCCTTATTTTTGTTCGGATAGTGGAGCACCTGGAAGTTATGTGATTTTTAATAGAAAATCAGGAAATATTGGTATACTTAATTCTATCTTAGGAACGAAGAATGATTTTACTGGCAGAAAAATGAACACAGTTTTATGTACGTAACATAAAATCACAACTGCTGGCTCAGGGTTGGAGGTGAGGTGGAGGGACTGTCTCAGTTAAGCATGATTTATTAATGTTATTATGAATTCTTTTAGATCCAGTTTTCTGCTACTGTTCTATTTGTTCTGCTATATGAGCTTTGTTGGTATTTGCTTGTAGGTATACTTTGGCAGATGCCAGAAGGCTAACATCGGGAGAAAGATCTTAAAATTGAGAAAATTCTCCCACTAATTTGTTCTGTGAATCAGGAAGAAAACACACATTGACTCATTTTTTTGAACAGGAACTGTCTTTTTCTCAGATCTTTTAGCTTATTTTTTAACCTTAAAAATGATATATGTTCATTTTAACAATGCAAACAGTAAAATAAAACTTAAAGAATAAAGTAAAAATTATCCCAAATCCTAAACCCAGAGATATATCTAATATTTTTGCTAAATATGTATTTATATAATTTTTCTATTATGATTATTTACATTCTTGATAATGTGTTTATGTGTTAATATACAGATATGCCAGAAATAAATATATATAACTTTATATTTAGATTTATATTCTGTCATATTTCTATTTGGAGGCCTTACTGATTTTCTCATCACCCTTGTACTGATAAAATAGATTTAATTTACTTCCTAAGGTGTCAGTTTATAGCTCGATAGTGTGTTCTCTAAGACTGTACTCATTTATATAAAAGGATTTAAAATCTTTGTAATAAACCTATTCATTAAACAAAACTTAACAGAAATGAGTCATTCTGGGTAGCCAAATTTTCTATATCATTAAGTGTTCAGCTAGTTAATGAATAACAAAGATATCTTGACTATTGTTGATGAAAACTTTTCTAGATTACAGACTTTTAATTTATGGCTCTGTCTAGTACTGCATTCAACTTCGGAGCCATAAAAAGTTTTATTCTAAAATATTTGAGAAATTATCAGAGAGATGTAAATTAAAGCTGCAATGAACCTCACACTTGTTAGAATGGCTATTATTAAAAAAGACAAAAATATAGCAGGTGTTTTGAGAGGATGGGGGAAAAGGGAACCCTTGCATACTGTTGGTGGGAATCTAAGTTGGAATAGCCATTATGCAAAACAATACGGAGATTCCTTAAATTATTAAAAATAGAACTACCATGTGATCCAGCAGTTCCACTACTGGGTATATATCCAAAGGAATTGAAATCAGTGTTTGAAGAAGTATCAGAATTCCCATGTTTATTGTGGCATCATTCATGATAGCCAAGATATGGAATCAATCTAAGTGTCTAATAACAGATCTGTGGGTAAAGGAAATACGGTATATATACACAATGGAATACTGTATAGCCGTAAAAAAGAAGGAAATGCTTTCATTTACAATAACATGGATGAACCTGGAGGACTTTATGTTAGTGAGATAAGCAGACCCCTATGCCAGCAGAACATAATGTTGCGGGAACAGGAAGCAAAGCTTTTGCTAGTGGATCACTAGGGATGATGGTGAGTGGTACCTCTTCCACTTCCACCCCTTGATTCCTGGACCTGTGAATCCTGACTGTAGGAGAAACAGTACCATATATTATTGGACACTGATTCAGAGCATACATGGCCTTCTGGAGAACTTTGCCCCACCTCTACAAAGTATTGTCAGCTAGTTGGCATTGTAATTGTGACTTCAAAAGGCCATTCCACCGTTCTATCAATCCAGCTGCTTCAGGATGATTGGGAACATGGTAAGACCAGTGAATTCCATGAGCATGAGCCCACTGTCGCACTTCGTTAGCTGTAAAGTTAGTGCCTTGGTCAGAGGCAATGGTGTGTGGAATACCATGTTGGTAGATAAGGCATTCCATGAATCCACTGATGGTAGTCTTGGCAGAAGCGTTGCATGCAGGATAGGCAAACCCATATCGGAGTAAGTGTCTATTCCAGTGAGGACGAACCTCTGCCCTTTCCATGATGGAAGAGGTCCAGCATAATCAACCTGCCACTAGGTGGCTGGCTGATCACCCTGAGGAATGGTGCCATATCAAGGACTCAGTGTTGGTCTCTGCTGCTGGCAAATTGGGCACTCAGAAGTGGTCGTAGCCAGGACAGCCTTGGTGAGTGGAAGTCCATGTTGCTGAGCTCATATGTAACCTCCATCTCTGCCACCATGGTCGTTTTGTTCATGGGCCCATTGGGCGATGACAGGGGTGGCTGGGGAAAGAGGCTGAGTAGTATCCACAGAATGGGTCATTTTATTCACTTGATTATTAAAATCCTCCTCTGCTGAGGTCACCTGTTGGTGAGCACTCTCATGGGATACAAATAACTTCACAGTTTTTGACCATTCAGAGGGGTCCATCCACATCTTTCCCAAATTTCTTTCATCCAGTTTTCCAATCATCCTTCATCCAAGTCCCTGACCATCCAGCCAAACTATTGGCTACAACCCATGAATCAGTATATAATTGCACATCTGGCCACTTCTCCTTCCATGCAAAGTGCACAACCAGGTGCACTGCTCGAAGTTCTGCCCACTGGGAAGATTTCCTTTCACCTCTGTCCTTCAGAGATGTCCTAGGAAAGGGCTGTAGTGCTACAGCTGTCCACTTTTGGGTAGTGCCTATATATCATGCAGAACCATCTGTGAATAGGCCCTAGTCTTCTCTTCCTCTGTCAACTGATGATAGGGAACTCCCCATGAGGCCATGGGTGCAGGCTAGGGGAGAGAAGGCAGGGTGGCAGGAGAGGAGCCCATCGACATTTGAGCCACTTGCTCATGTAACTTACTTGTGCCTACAGGATGTGCTCCAGCGCAATCACGTATATACCACTTCCATTTGATGATAGAATGCTGCTGTGCGTGACCCACTTTATAGCTAGATTGGTTAGAAGGCACCCAGTTCATGATAGGCAGTTCAGGTTGCATGGTGACTTGATGACCCATAGTCAAATGTTCAGTTTCCAACAAAGCCCAATCACAGACCAAGAGCTGTCTCTCAAAAGAAGAGTAGTTACCTGCAGAAGATGGCAGGGCCTTGCTCCAAAATCCTAGAGGCCTCTTCTGTGATTCACCTATGGGGCCTGCTGAAGGCTCCAAACAGCATCCACCTCAAGCACTATTGGATCTGCTGGGTCATATGGCCCAAGTGGCAGAGCAGCTTGCACAGCAGCCTGGACCTGTTGCAGAGCCTTCTCCTGTTCTGGACCCCACTCAAAACTGGCAGCCTTTCGGGTCACTTGATAAATGGGCCAGAGTAACACACCCACCTGAGGAATGTGTTGCCTCTGAAATCCAAATAGGTCCACTAGGCATTGTGCCTCTTTCTTGGTTGTAGGAGGAGCCAAATGCAGCAACTTTTCCTTTACCTTAGAAGGAATATCTCGACAGGCCCCATACCACTGGATCCCTAGAAATTTTACTGAAGTGGAAGATCCCTGAATTTTGGTTGGATTTATTTCCCATCCTCTGGCATGCAAATATCTCCCCAATAAGTCCAATGTCTTGCTCACTAGATCCATTCAGCATAATGTCATCAACCTAATGGACCAGTGTGATATCTTGTGGAAATGAAAAGTGATCAAGGTCTCTCCGAATAAATTATGATACAAAGCTGGAGAGTTGATATACCTCTGAGGCAGGACAGTAAATGTATATTGCTGGCCTTGCCAGCCGAAGGCAAATTGCTTCAGATGGGCCATATGGACAGGAATGGAGAAAAAGGCATTTGCCAAGTCCATGGCTGCATACCAGGTACGAGGAGATATGTTAATTTGCTCAAGCAGTGAAACTACATCTGGTACAGCAGCTGCAATTGGAGTCACCGGTTGGTTAAGCTTACAGTAATCCACTGTCATTCTCCAAGATCCATGTCTTCTGCACAGGCTAAATGGGATCACCATCCCTGCGTCTTTCAAGTCCTTGATGGTGGCATTAATTTCTGCAGTCTCTCTAGGCATGCAGTATTGTTTTTGATTTACTATTTTTCTAGGTAGGGGCAGCTCTAATGGCTTCCATTTGGGCTTTCCCTCCATAATAGCCCTCACCCTACCAGTCAGGGAGCCAGTCTGGGGGTTCTACCAGCTCTTAAGTATGCCTATGCCAATTACACATTCTGGCACTGGGGAAATGACCACAGGATGAGTCCGGGGACCCACTGGACCCCACTGTAAGTCGCACCTGAGCTAAAACTCCATTAATTACCTGACCTCCATAAGCCCCTACTTTAACTGGAGGACTACAGTGACATTTTGGGTGCCCTGGAATCAGCATCGGCTCAGAGCCAGTGTCCTGTAGTCCCTGAAATGTCTGATCATTTCCCTTTCCCCAGTGCACAGTTACCCTGGTAAAAGGCCAGAGGTCTCCTTGGGGAAGGATGGGAGAAAGATTCACTGCATAAATTGTTGGTAATGTAGTGGGGTCCTTCCTCAAGGGGACCCGGCCTCCCCTTCATTCAAGGGGTTCTGGGTCTGTAAACTGGCTCAAGTCTGGAAATTGATTGAGGGGCCATGATTCTCTGTTTTTAGGATTCAACTTAGTCTTTTGTCCATTTGACCTAGAAGTTTTCTGCTGATACAAATTAAGTAGAAATGCGGTAGGCTTCCTATCAGTTTCACTTTTAGGAACACCATGATTAATTAGCAAATGCCAGAGCTTTACGGGAGTCAGATTATTCTGATTGCCACTTTGCCTCTGCTGCCCATTGTGGTAGCTATGCCCGCTTGCCTTTGATGGTTGAGTGCTGCCACTTACTTGGCCCCTGCCACTTCGCAATCCAGTTATTCCCATTGTAGTTAAATTTAGTAGTTGAGTGACTATGCTTCCCACCATGAGATCTGACATACAGAGAAGAGCGATTACAGTGCTTTTCACAGATGCAGGTGCTGCCCTCAGCAATCTGTTTCACAAGGCATTGGTCAAGGGTATATCTTCTGGACCTTCCCAGCTGGGATGAGTAGGTCTAAACGGACTAATCCACTCCACCATCCCAATCTCCCTAAGCTTTTGGATCCATTCCTCTACATCAAACCAAGGGAGATCAGGCATTTCCAGGTTGCTCACAGTGGGCCATCTTTTAATCCATATTTCAGGTAACCACGCAAATAAACTATTAGAACCTTTCTTAACTCCCCGAGCTGCAACATTAAAAGCAGAGTCCCGGCCAGGCATGGCAGCTCACGCCTGTAATCCCAGCACTTTGGGTCGCCAAGGTGGGCGGATCACAAGGTCAGGACTTCGAGACCAGCCTGACCAACATGGTGAGACCCTGTCTCTTCTAAAAATACAAAAATTAGCCAGGCCTGGTGGCACACGTCTGGAATTCCAGCTACTTAGGAGGCTGAGGCAGAAGAATCTCTTGAACCCAGGAGGCGGAGGTTGCAGTGAGCTGAAATCATGCCACTGCACTCCAGCCTGGGTGACAGAGGGAGACTCTATCTCAAAAAAAAAAAAACAAAAAAACAACAACAAAAAAACCAGAGTCCCTACTTAGTGGGCCCAATTCATTAAATTCAGCCTGATCCAACTCTGTGCTCCTTCCACTATTATTCCTTACTCTCAATATCCACTCCCATGCCTGTTCTCCAGATTTCTGTTGATATAAATTAGAAAACTCAAACAGTTCTTTTCAAGTGTAGCGCACCCTGTCATGGGTCACACTCTCAGCCTCACCTCTAGGGGCCCGCCGGGACTTTAGTTATAGGTCTAGAAGCAAACAGGGGTGTTGGGGGTGGCTCCTGAGGAGAATCAACATTATTTTTCCTGGCAACTGCCTTAGGGGAAGCCATCACTGTTGCCTCCGGCCGCTCAGGGTTTATCTCCTCAGACAAAGGTGGAAAGGCTGATGGCAGCGTGGGTCAAGGTGGGGATGTTGGCACTACTGGAGATGGGGAAGCTGTTGCTTCTGGCAAAAAAGTTTCCTCAGAGTTCACAAACTTAGTGTCCCCATTCCAAGTTGCAGGATCCCATTCTTTTCCAATCAATGTCCTCACTTATACGGTAGACACCTGATGAGGCTGTATATGCAGCTTTTGTTGCAGGTCAGCCATTTACATGATAAGAGATTGTTTCTGTTTTCCACAATTTCAGCTCTTTCTCTACAGCAGATAAGACTCCCACTCAGGGCAATCTTAGCAGATTTGAGGCTCAGTATCTGCTTCTGAAGCCAGGAGACAGAATCCCTGAGTTCATCATTTTCCTTCATCACTTTGTCCACCGAACTTAGGAGCAACCAACCAGCTTCATTATGTTCCTTGGTTCTCCACATATGGTATTATGTAGTCACCAAACTCCTTGCTACTCACAGTGGTGAATCAGTAGTGTCAAATGCATTTATTTTGCATAACTCTAAACAGTTCGTGCCAAGGACTCTCAGTGTTATCTGTACTGTTAGAAGTAGAGTCTTTAGCATTTTCATATTAAGCAGCCAACTCTAGAAACCCCGAAACCAATGAAAGAACTCCATCCTTAACATTCTGTTTCTCTAGAACCACTCTTGGTACCAAAATCTGTATTAGGGTTCTCTAGAGGGACAGAACTAAGGGGAGTTTATTAAGTATTAACTTACACGATCACAAGGTTCCACAATAGGCTGTCTGCAAGCTTGAGGAGCAAGGAGAGCCAGTCAGAGTCCCAAAACTGAAGAAGTTGGAGTCCGAAGTTCAAGGGCAGGAAGCATCCAGCATGGGAGAAAGATGTTGGCTGGGAGGCTAGGCCAGTCTCGCCTTTTCACATTCTTCTGCCTGCTTATATTCACTGACAGCTGATTAGATTGTGCCCACCAGATTAAAGGTGGGCCTGCCTTCCCCAGCGCACTGACTTAAATGTTAATCTTTTTTGGCAACACCCTTACAGACACGCCCAGGATCAATATTTCACATCCTTCAATCAAGTTGACACTCAGTATTAACCATCACAGGGCTTCATATATTGAATGAGATCATGTCCAAGTCAGTGTACTTTAGGGGTGTTTTGAGCAGGGCAGAAAGAAAGCTAATGCTACCACCAAAGAGAGCTCTGCTTTGTTACTGGACTGCCATCCACTAGAATTTATGATTAAACTCATTCCTACCTGCTGTTTTCTAGGGGAAAGACTGTTGTTTATTTTTGGCAGAGCATACGAACACAGTGAGGACTACTGGGAGACTCACTTGAAGACAGGCGGATTGCATCTGAGAGGTGGTGTTGCCCACACTGCAAATTGTGCTTGTGTCTGTGTAAACAGCAACGAAAACTGGCCAGGTTCATAGTACCCTTTCAAAGTGGAGTTCTCTAAAGAAACATTAGCTTCAGTTGATAACTCTCAAAGAAACTAGGACAGTTCCCAGGCTGCTCTGTATTTGTGTAGATAAACAACAGGCATTAATAGAGCCATACTGAAAAAAAAAAAAAAAAAAAACTGTAATAAAATTCACTGTGTTCTAATTGTGTCCTCGTAGCAGCGTTATGTTTTTTAACCCCAAAATGGTACCTAAAGTGGAGATTTGTATGCATTATGAACTAAATACATTTTCTTAAGTAGTATTTGTTGTGTTTAGGGTTTGCCACTATTTCTGACTAAAATGGATGTTCATGGTCTCAAGCACATTGACCAGTTATCTTTTAATAAACTATGTTTTATTGTGCACAGAACCAATGTAATGGCATTAGTTATTTGTTCTTTCAGTTTATTTTGATAACAATTTTCTCTTTCATAGTAGTTCTCTCCATTTAATTGAATTTGGGCATGTTATGTGAGTGCTTTTGATCTATAAATTAGTCATTAATAGATGTAGTACTGAAATGATTTTAGGGATATAACACAAACTATTCTATCTCATAACTCAGACACAGTTTTCAACATTTCTAGAGAGAAATTTTCCTGCCTGCTTGGAACAACACTTTCAATTGTCATGTGAAAGCAATTCCATTGCCATTTCAGTGTCCAGATTTATGTCAGCATTAATTACTGTCGCTGGGGGATTCTGTGAGCCAACATTGTATGTGTGTGGATATTTACAAATGCACCGTTGGATTCTTTGTCGTTCAAGTGAATGTTGACTATTTACAGGTAAAGAACTCTCTTGTCTTTGTAGATATCAGGTTATTTGAATCAAGTAATATTTGCCTATCTATTTATACATTAATATGTTTAAAAAGAAATTTCTCCAAGAAGAAGCATTCGTCATTCACTATTTGTTTGATGAGATGACACTTACATTCTTATTGTGTAATCATAAAATAGCTAATTTTGTTGTGTTTAATGCCAAGAGCAGATGCACTTTCTAATAAAAACAACATGCAAAGCCCAAATCTAAGCACTATGTAGAAGCCTATTAAAATCTTGGAGTGTTTTTTTGTAATTTAAAAATGTAATTGTGGTTTGCATTGTGCCCAGTTTTCAAAAAAGTATGTGATTGGTGCCACAGCTTAAAAACCGAAGAAGCAAAAATTGTCCCTTACGTTTTTAAGTATAATGTGTCATTTGAGAGACAATATCATGCCTAGAGGTTTAGTGCATACCTCTGGCACCAGACTGTCTGGATTCAAATCTTGACCAGGCATGGTGGCTTATGCCTGTTATCCTAGCCCTCTGGGAGGATGAGGTGGGAGGATTGCTTGAGGCCAGCAGTTCAGGACCAACCTGGCAAACATAACTAGACCCCCATCTCTTAAAAAAGGAAAAAAAAAATCTTGGCTTCTATCATTTACCAGCTTTGTGACCTTGGGGTGTGTGTGTGTCTGTCTGTCTGTCTGTTACAGGGGCTTCTCCTATAATCAGTTGCAGTTTTTAAAAATTGGGTCTTTTATTTCCTGATCTGTCAATGACTTTCGTAGAGTAACTTTCTTGAGTATTGTTCTAGACCCTCTAAGGCAGACAGAAGAAGTAAAAGGCATTGTCTCTACTTTGAAATCTAGAGCCATATTTAAATAAGTACCCAAATGGAGATAGATACTGTTAGTTCATTCTTGCGTTGCTATAAAGAAATACCTGAGACTGGTTAATTTACAAAGAAAAGAGGTTTAATTGGCTTACAGTTCTGCATGCTGTACAAGCATGGTGCCGGCATCTGCCCAGCTTCTGGGGAGGCCTCAGGAAGCTTACAATCATGGTGGAAGGCAAAGACAGGGTGGTGGTTTCTCACATGGTGAGAATGAGAGCAAGAGAGAGATTGGCAGGGGTGGGTGCCACACACTTGGGAAAAAAACAGATGTTATGAGAGCCCACTCACTCCAAGGGGATGGTTTTAAGCCCCCATGATCCAAACACCTCCCACCAGGCCCCACCTCTTAACACTGGGGCTTACATTTCAACATGAGATTGGGACAGGGGCACATATCCAAACCATGTCACATACAGTTCAAAGAATTATAGCAATGTGTAAGTAAAAAGATCTTAATCTTTTGCAGTAAAAACAGAATGAAGAAGTATAAATGGTGAATTTTCATCTTGGAGGACAGGAGCTATAAAAAGCCATCATGAAAAGTCTCAGCTTTGTATCTGGGAGAAACACATGATGAAAACGAGCTTGTTATGTTCTTTGTTCTCTTGTAGGCCTAGTCATTCATTTTGGATGAGTTCTAAGCCCTGGTTAACAATCTCCCTTGTTTTCATCTGTAGCTCTTATTATACCACACTAGAAAGCAAGTACTCTAGCCCAGTTCCCTTACTTTCCAAGTCTTTTTCCATTTTCAAGCCATTTGTGTTATGTGCTGATTTTGGAATGGTCTGGAATGCTCTCTTCTTAACCTCAGCCTCTCTGAGACCTTACCCATCCGCAGAGTCCACTGGAGTCTCACCTCTAAGATACCTTCCCCAGCCACCTAAACCAAGCCCCAGCATCCCCAGCATCACTTTAGTGCTGAGTTATTATTCGGAGATGGGGTGAGGGGTTGCTAAATCCACATGAAAACTCTACATACTGTGAAGTGCAGTACAGATGTGAGAGGGCAACACTGTTTTCCTTGCATTATTATTTTTGTTTTACCTGTTATGTGTTTGTTCTGTCATCCCCTTCCCCCACATTATGACCCTCCTAGAGGTCAAAAGCTTTATGTTTCTTAACCCATCCCCAAGTGCAAAAAATAAAAAAAAAATCAAAGCAGTATAGAGCTGGAATGAATGAGTGAGTGAACTGAATGATGCTCTCTCTGCCAATCGTAGCGAAGATATCTAATGTGCATGCTGTTAATGTTGGCAAAAGAGCAAGGGTTTTGTTCTGGAGGACTTTGGTGCAGGTCTGGACTTTACTACAGTGTGGCATTGGTCCCCCTTTCATCCATATTCTCGTGAAAAATGAGGAAGGTGATGTTGCTGTATACCTCATAGGGCAGTGTTTATGAGGAGTAAAGTGACATTTGTGGAAAAACTATTCTGTTGCTTTTCAAGTGCTTATTAGTTATTTCCAATAAAAACAAACATGAGGCAGAACTTCGGTCAAGCGTTGGAGAATTCATAAGTCATGCTCCGTCATAACCAGGAGGATGGTGTGGTCATGTGAGTGGGATGGGAACTGAAGGGAGACCTGACTCTGTCTTCTGCAGCCTGGCCAGTCCTGAGCCTGGGGCAGCAGCATTAGTTCGGGTTGGGGCTGGTGGTGCTTGGCAGACCCTTTAACTGTGTCAAGGGAGCTTGATGAAGAAATTCTAGGAGCTTTGTAAATACTTGGGTATTCAGATTGAGACAGGGAAATGATTAAATCTGTAAGGTAACATTTCTTCACACCAAGTGAGGAGCTTTTGGGTAGGGCCTTATGTTATGAAGAACCTTTGAATGTAAATGTGAAACTGGATGACAGTTACCAAATTACAGCCACCCAGCTACTTTCTCTCTCTGTACTAGAAATTTATAGTAGATCCTGATAAGGACATGTTTGTAAAAGAAAGAAGTAAAGTTAGCAGCAATAGCTTGCTCTAGTGACTTTGGGATTTTGAATCTGGACAACCTCATTTTTAATTCCTGTCTGCTGTGAATTGCTATCTGGCACTTCAGCAGTGCCCAGACTTTTTAAGTGACTGTGTAACTGGGGGCATTGCAAGAAGCCACCTGCAGAATGATTTCTTACATGCCCCCAATGAAAAAATATACATATCTAATGTTAATTCAATCCAGTTTTCCAACTACTTGCAAGAGTTGTATATAACAAAGGGAGTGGGGACTTAGTGGGTGATCACCTGGCGGAGCTGCTTGTAGGTCATTGGATGTTTGCATTAGGAGCTCTGGGTTCTCATGATCTGGGGTAAATGATGTAAACTTTCTGTACCTTAGGGCCCATATTTATAAAATGAGAGTGTTGGGGCAGTAGTCTGTTCCCAAGCTGTCACTATTATATAGTTTAATAGGGGTTGGAAGATTTTCTCCTACTCTTCTAATTATATATGGAAAACTTCCCAGAGGACTCAGAGTTTTTTTTTTTTTTTTTTTTTTTTTTTTTTTTTTTTTTTTTGAGACAGAATCCTTGCCCAGGCTGGAGTGCAGTGGCGTGATCATGGCTTGCTGCAAGCTCCGCCTCCTGGGTTCACGCCATTCTCCTGCCTCAGCCTCCCAAGTAGCTGGGACTACAGGTGCCTGCCACCACGCCCAGCAAATTTTTTTGTATTTTTTTAAATAGAGACGGGGTTTCACTGTATTAGCCAGGATGGTCTCTATCTCCTGATTTTGTGATCCACCCGCCTGGGTCTCCCAAAGTGCTGGGATTACAGGCGTGAGCCTCCGCACCCAGCCTCTGAGGTTTTTTTTAGAAGTGTTTTCCACTTAATAGTGTGAATTGGGCCAGGTGCATTGGCTCATGCCTGTAATCCCAGGACTTTGGGAGGCTGAGGCGGGCAGATCACGAGGTCAAGAGTTCTAGACCAGCCTGGCCAACATGGTGAAACTCTGTCTCTACTAAGAATACAAAAGTTAGTCGGGCATGGTGGCATGTGCCTGTAATCCCAGCTTCTCGGGAGGCTGAGGCAGGAGAACTGCTTGAACCCAAGAGGCGGAGGTTGCAGTGAGCCGAGATTGTACCACTGCACTCCAGCCTGGGCAACAAAGCAAGACTCCGTCTCGGGGGAAAAAAAATAGTGTGAATTAAGGACTTGCTGTGTGTCAGGGACTGTTTTGGGGGCTGGAGGCACATCCTTGAACAAGACAGGGTCCTTTCCCTCTAGATGCTTACATTTTAAGGACAGAAGACAGGGAAACACTCAAACAGAGAGAGGTGACAGGAATTACTGTTAGATTGGATATGGAGTTACAAATGGGAAAGCCAAGGACAACTTACTCATTTGGCCTGAGTGGCTGTGTGGATGGTAGTAGTGGTTATTGGTCTGGTGGACAGAACAGGGTGGGAGTTGGATGATCCACATTCTGTTAAGTTTGACATGCTTGGGAGAGATGCTGTCTAGAGTTTTACATTTCAAAGTCTTCAGTCTGTAGATGGCATTTAAATCTTTGGGACTGGGTGAGGTCAGCTAATTATTGAAATTAGATAGAAAAGATAGGAGTGCTCTCTGTTTGTCTGTTATTGGTGTATAAGAATGCTTGTAATTTTTGTACATTGATTTTGTATCCTGAGACTTTGCCGAAGTTGCTTATCAGCTTAAGGAGATTTTTGGGCTGAGACAATGGGGTTTTCTAGATACACAATCATGTCATCTGCAAACAGGGACAATTTGACTTCCTCTTTTCCTAATTGAATACCCTTTATTTCCTTCTCCTGTCTAATTGCCCTGGCCAGAACTTCCAACACTATGTTGAATAGGAGTGGTGAGAAAGGGCATCCCTGTCTTGTGCCAGTTTTCAAAAGGAATGCTTCCAGTTTTTGCCCATTCAGTATGATATTGGCAGTGGGTTTGTCATAGATAGCTCATACTATTTTGAGATACGTCCCATCAATACCTAATTTATTGAGAGTTTTTAGCATGAAGCGTTGTTGAATTTTGTCAGAGGCCTTTTCTGCATCTATTGAGATAATCATGTGGTTTTTGTCTTTGGTTCTGTTTATATGCTGGATTACATTTATTGATTTGCGTATATTGAACCAGCCTTGCATCCCAGGGATGAAGCCCACTTAATCATGGTGGATAAGCTTTTTGATGTGCTGCTGGATTCGGTTTGCCAGTATTTAATTGAAGATTTTTGCATCAATGTTCATCAAGGATATTAGTCTAAAATTCTCTTTTTTGGTTGTGTCTCTGCCTGGCCTTGGTATGAGGATGATGCTGGCCTCATAAAATGCGTGAGGGAGGAGTCCCTCTTTTTCTATTGAATGGAATCGTTTCAGAAGGAAACTCCTTGTACCTCTGGTAGAATTCGGCTGTGAATCCATCTGGTAGTTCCTCCTTGTACCTCTGGTAGAATTTGGCTGTGAATCCATCTGGTCCTAGACTCTTTTTGGTTGGTAAGCAAGCAATGGGGAAAGGATTCCCTATTTAATAAATGGTGCTGGGAAAACTGGCTAGCCATATGTAGAAAGCTGAAACTGGATCCCTTCCTTACACCTTATACAAAAATCAATTCAAGATGGATTAAAGACTTAAACGTTAGACCTAAAACCATAAAAACCCTAGAAGAAAACCTAGGCATTACCATTCAGGACATAGGCATGGGCAAGGATTTTATGTCTAAAACACCAAAAACAATGGCAACAAAAGCCAAAATTGACAAATGGGATCTAATTAAACTAAAGAGCTTCTGCACAGCAAAAGAAACTACCATCAGAGTGAACAGGAAACCTACAAAATGGGAGAAAATTTTCGCAACCTACTCATCTGACAAAGGGCTAATATCCAGAATCTACAATGAACTCAAACAAATTTACAAGAAAAAAACAACCCCATCAAAAAGTGGGCGAAGGACATGAACAGACACTTCTCAAAAGAAGACATTTATGCAGCCAAAAAACACATGAAAAAATGCTCACCATCACTGGCCATCAGAGAAATGCAAATCAAAACCACAATGAGATACCATCTCACACCAGTTAGAATGGCAGTCATTAAAAAGTCAGGAAACAACAGGTGCTGGAGAGGATGTGGAGAAATAGGAACACTTTTACACTGTTGGTGGGATTGTAAACTAGTTCAACCCTTGTGGAAGTCAGTGTGGCGATTCCTCAAGGATCTAGAACTAGAAATACCATTTGACCCAGCAATCCCATTACTGGGTATATACCCAAAGGACTCTAAATCATGCTGCTATAAAGACACATGCACATGTATGTTTATTGTGGCACTATTCACAATAGCAAAGACTTGGAACCAACCCAAATGTCCAACAACGATAGACTGGATTAAGAAAATGTGGCACATATACACCATGGAATACTATGCAGCCATAAAAAATGATGAGTTCATGTCCTTCGTAGGGACATGGATGAAATCGGAAATCATCATTCTCAGTAAACTATCGCAAGAACAAAAAACCAAACACCACATATTCTCACTCATAGGTGGGAATTGAACAATGAGAACACATGGACACAGGAAGGGGAACATCACACTCTGGGGACTGTTGTGGGGTGGGGGGAGTGGGGAGGGATAGCATTAGGAGATATATCTAATGCTAAATGACGAGTAATGAGTGCAGCACACCAGCATGGCACATGTATACATATGTAACTAACCTGCACGTTGTGCACATGTACCCTAAAACTTTAAGTATAATAATAATAATAATAATAATAAAAGAAAAGACAGGAGTGCTGGAGACCAGGCCTACCTGACTCCAAGCCCTGGGGCCCAACATTTGGAGGCTGGGTAGAGGAGGAAGGTAGAAGCAGTTCAGGGCCTCTTGTGTTTATATCGCATCTTCATACACGTAAGGGTTAATAAATATCTTTTAAAATAATGCTAAGTGCCTGGTGCTGAGAGATGAGAGCACTCTTCAGGGACCACCTCCTCCTGCGAAGTGCATGGATGCCTGCCACCCTAACTGCTTTGGGTCAGGCAGCCTCCATCTAGACTCTCACGTCCTTCTGTGTCAGCTGGCTGACTTGAATATTGATCAAGAGTCAATTTTGTTTGTAGCAAACCCTGTTGTGGTCAGTAGGACTTGTTGTAATTGTGTAATTAAAGTGTTATGTTATCTGATTAAATCAGTATTATTTTTCTACAAAAATATGTTAAACACTTTGGAAAGCTTCCAAAGGCAAGCCTCAAAAAACAAACAAACAAACAAACAAAAAACCCGAAAACCCACAAACTCAAAGCTCCTATTATAATGTGTTACTTGTGGTCATGATGACTATAAAAGATTGGGGGGAATAATTAAACTACTCTAAGCATTCTCAGATTGCTTCTTGAGAGCTTTGAGTTTGTGCTGTACTCTAATAAAAAGGGAAATTGAAAGTTGTCATGATGCTTTTTTGGGTGGTTTGTATAAGAATGACTAGACTAACAGTCATTCAGGAGACTGATTATTCTTAGAAAAGGCCTTGTCCTTACATTACAAAGTTGGTTAATGAATGTATAACATGTTCAGTTTAAATAAAATGTCTGAGATATATAGTGTTTCTCAGTTTCCAAACCAAGTATCATCCTATTATCTTGGTTAAGTGAGTTTTTACTATATGAACTTTGTAAAAAATAATCATCTAGTACGTGCCAAGAGCCCTAAAAATGGTTGTCTTGCTAATATCACTTCTGGGACTTTATTCTATGAAAACTTAAAAAAAAAAAAAAAAGCAGGGTCTTACTTGGTCACCCAGGCTGGAGTGCAGTAGTGTGATAATAGCTCACCGAAGCCTAACACTCCTGGGCTCAAACGATCGTCCCACCTTAGCTTTCTGAGTAGCTGGGACTATAGGTGTTAGCCACAGCACCTGGCTTAATTTTCCACTTTAAATGGGTGTTATTTCTCTAATTACATGATAATTATATTACAATAATGGATGACATGAAACTTTAAAGAGAGGCTTTTTAAATTTGGTTGCTGTTGAGTGTTGGTGCTTCACAGAATGACTAAGAGAGACCATGAATGAAAACAGTACACATTAGTTTCAGCTTTCATATATAAGTGTAATAAGATATAAACAAAATTACCTTTAATTAAATGTACATATAAAAATAAAATTGCTTTTATCTGTACAATAATTATAATATATAATTAATATATAACTAAGTCTAGAAATAAAATTACTTTTAATCTTCATAATCATTGTTCATCATTTATAATAGTTATTACCCTTTATAATAATGAAGATAGTGGAACAAAGTGGAATTTTCCTTAGTTTAGAAGTAGTCTCAGAAAGGTTTGTTCCCCCACCTCCTTTACACAGCTAGTACTGGCATAATTTGAGCCCAGATTTTCTGATCCAAATTTATTGGTCTTTTCATTTCTAGCACTGCTCTTTGGTTTTTTCTTTCATAAAGTTAGGTGCGAAAAGGAGGAGTAGTGGGGATCTGCCTTAAAAATCCTATATGTGGAACTACTCATGGATAGAAAATAAAAGGTTAAACTGGATGAGATACAAGTCTGTCTTTGAAACAGGGAGGTCATTCTGGGCTTTTTCTTTTATATAATGGTACTTTAAAAATGCTGAGGAAGGATTTGGGTGATGTGGTCAAACTGATGGGAGAAAAATAACTTGAGAACAGAAATGTTCTCAGAAGGAGTCTAGAACTGTGTTTTCCCAATAAGTGCATTTGCTGAAGGATGGGAAGAAAATATTAGAGCTGTCATTAAGCTGTTCTAAGAAATAAGCTAAAATGTACTAATATTTAATATTTGGTTGAAACTGGGAACCTTGCTCATGTCATCTGTCAGATGACAAGTGTCCTATTTTGAATGCAGCTGTCCTGGGATTATGTGGAACTTCCATAGTGCAAAGGGTCCTGCATTCCCTTGTTTGCTTTCAGCCTTGTGACGTGCTACATTTACTCATCAGACTTACAGATTATGTTAACCAGTTTTAATTAAAGCAACAGCTACAAAACTGACACTTGGCTTATGAAGATTCCTACAGAGAATTATGGGTTGAAGGTAACGTAGATAATGCAAATACAAATGAGCCGTAAATAGTTGGCAGAGCTGAGACTTCTCCCAGTACAAGCTATGATCAACTATGAAGTTAGCTGGAAAGTGAATTTTGTCTAAGAAAATTTAGTTATTTTACATGGAATTGTCAGGCACTTACAAAAATCCTCCAAACTGACGGTGATTCTGCTGTTGGCCAACTGGGAGTGTGCCGAGTGCTTCAGTGGACCAGTGGATAATGCCCACTGGGAGATACTGTCCTTTGCATGTAATTAACTTTCTTTTCTAATTCATTCTATTCTGCAGCTGTTTGAGTATCTCTTAGGTCCAGGCACCATGCCAGGGTGATAAAGAAGACAAAGCCTATAAGGAGATCACAATATAAAAAGGTTTCAATCTTGTGCCAAAATTATAGAATGGCAATTATTTAGTTGTGAGGGATTTGTGGAGTAATCTCAGTTCAGCCCTGTCATTGTTTAGGTGAGGACATCTCTGCTGTGCACCACACTGCTGATCAGTCCCTCCTATCAGTACGTAGGACCCATCAGAATCCCTCCCCTGATTGGTATCTCCGGGCTTCACATAATAGCTTCCAGTTTTTCCTCTCTTCATTTGGCTATTTATAGTTGATTCTTAATTCTGATTTTCTAACTTGCATTTTTGCCAGTAGGCATTGCTAATATATTCCAGCCTGAAAAGAAACCCTTAAATTTCAGGCTCTAAATCATGTAAAATGAATGAGTTTTCTTAAGAACATTTTGTGTGTGTAGGTGTGTGTGCATGTGTGAAATTCTGACTGTCAATTTTCTTTTGAATGTAGAATGTCTTTGCTGGCCACTCAGACTAATAGAAATAATAGCATCTTAGGCAACAGAAAGGAAAGCACTGCTGCGAAGGTGTCACTTGACATCCCTGTTCATTGTTGACATGTAATAAAAAACAGTGTTCCTTGTGCATGTGAGCCAAGGTTTGGTCATGTGCAACCAGGTGATTATTTTTAAGTGTATGTCTGACAGAACACCAAGAAGTACCAGTCTTTAAAGGATGCTATAGCATATACTTCAGGCTTGAAATATTGTAATAAAAGCAGGTTTGTTAAATGCTCATCTGTTCCTGCATACTGTTCTCCAGCAAGCTAAACACATCAAGAAGCAGTCTCTCCCATTTAGAAATAACCAGACTTTCCTTATGTTTGTAACTGAATTTTTTTTATTAATTGGTGAGAACAATGTTGTTGGAAAGTTTAGTGTACCTTTCCCCCTCCTCCTTTTTGTGGTGATGGTGGTGGGGGATTAGGCAATACCTTCAAACAGTAGGATTTTTCCTTGTATTGGAAAACCAATACAAGTCACTGTCATAATTTTTGGCAAATTATGTCAGGAGTAGAGGAAAGGGAATTCTTCACCTATCTTGATGTTTCAGTATTGGGAACATTTGAAAAATAGAGAAGATTAGAAAGAAAAAAATTATCCATAGATTCTCCATTAAAACAAAAATTCTGCTTTCAAAATGTCTTCCAAAGTAACACATTTGTGGTTGTTTTATGAATTGAATGGCCAGAGCTATGTACATAGGACACAGCTGAAAAAGGGAAGATGCAGCCAGTGAAAGTGGAATGAGGGGCAACATCTGAATTGCCCTTTTATTGGTTATTATTGTGTTTGTTTGAAAAAGGCAAAAATGCCTCCAGTGGAAGACTAATAGTATTTGGACAGAGAGAGTGCAGAGTTAAGAAATTATTTTATCATAGCGTTTTGAACCTAGGCTGGATCATTTTTGTTTAACAGTGTAATTGAGAGCTGTTCCTCCCTTTCACTTACTCCATTGAGGAAAGCATCATTTCTAGCAGGAGGTTTACAGTGGGGTAGGTCAAATTCGGGCATGTTGTAGAGGCACCGCAGTTGTGGTGGTCTTGATGACACAGTACAGATGCTTCTGATGAAACTGGTTTCTGTGACCTTTTCCTTTTATGTACACACTGTTCAAGTTTTAAAACAAACTGTGTGTGTATTGGGTGCTTCCTGTTGAGGAAATGGAGGAGGTATGTATAACCCGGTGGGGGTAGAGATGGGCCTGGATTGTAGTGGACAAATTTTGGATGACTCCGAGTTCATGCATCTGTTTCCCGGATGTTTCACCTGCTTTGTAACATCAACATCTCAAAAGCCAGAAGCCAAATGGCAGGAACTGTTGGGCTCTGTTGAACATTAGCGTTCTTGCTGTTAAACAGTCATATTTTTGTGGCTGAACAGTTAACTTGGAAAGAAATGGTTTTGTGGTATCTCTAAAAATATTTTATAAGTACACTGGTTTAAATAACACTTAATACTACATTGTTCCATTGTCTTTAAAACTCATTTCTGTGGCAGTTTTCAGTACCATATTTACGTAAGTTAGTCATAAAATATGTTTTTGTAAATTTGAGGTATTTTTATGTTTTTTTTAAAACTTTTTTGTGCCTCTGAATAACAAATCTGTCAATTTGTTGGTTTTATTTATTTATTTATTTATTTATTTATTTATTTTTTGAGATGGAGTCTAGATCTGTCACCCAGGCTGGAGTGAGTGGTGTGATCTCAGCTCACTGCAAGCTCCGCCTTGCGAGTTCACACCATTCCCCTGTCTCAGCCTCCCAAGTAGCTGGGACTACAGGCGCCTGCCACCACGCCTGGCTAATTTTTTGTATTTTTTTTAATAGAGACGGGTTTTCACTGTGTTAGCCAGGATGGTATCAATCTTAACACGTATAGACATGTGTAACTACCTCATAACTCTTCTACCCCGCTCAAAAAGTTTCTTTGTGGGCCGGGCATAGTGGCTCACACCTATAATCCCAGCACTTTGGGAGGCCAAGGCAGGTGGATCATTTGAGGTCAGGAGTTTGAGACCAGCCTGGCCAACATGGTGAAACCCCATCTCTAAAAATACAAAAATTATCCAGGTGTGGTGGTGTGCGCCTGTAATCTCAGCTACTCGGGAGGCTGAGGCAGGAGAGTTGGTTGAACCTGGGAGGTGGAGGTTGCAGTGAGCTGAGATGGTGCTACTGCACTCCAGCCTGGGCGACAGAGCAAGACTCTTTAAAACAAGAACAAAGAAGTTCTTTTATGTTATACTGTCTCCCCACCTTTACCTCCCATCTAACACTGATCTGTTCCCCATCTCCATAGTTTTCTCTTTAGGAAAAAAAAAAAAAAGACGGGTCTCACTGTGTTGCCCCGGCTGTTCTCCGATAGTGTTCTCTCTGGGATGGTGTCATTTATGTGGAAGTATAGGGTAGACCATCTCTAATTAATTAATTAATTATTTTAACAGATGGGGTCTCGCTGTGTTGCCCAGGCTGGTCTCAAATTCCTGGGCTCAAATGATCCACTCACCTCAGCCTCCCAAAGTGCTAGGACCTAGATCATCTTTTGAAGCTGACTTCTTTCCCTGAATATAATGCCTTGGAGGTTCATACAATTTGTTGTGGATAGTATAGATACTTGGTTCCTTTTAATAGCTGAGTAGAATCCCTTTGTATGAAGGTACTGCAATTTATTTATCCAGTGTCCTATTGAAGGACATTTGGTTTTGTTCTACTTTGGAGGTATTAAAAAAAAAAAAGCTACTGTGAACATTTGTGTTTTAGTGTTTGTGTGAACATAGGCTTTCCTTTCCCTTGGGTAAATTCCTAGGAGTGGGATTGCTGGATTACATGGTAGGGGTATGTTTAACTTTCTGAGGAACTTTGAAATTATTTTCCAGAGTATTTGTGTCATTTTGCATTTACACCAGCAATGTATAAAAGTTTCAGATGCATGGCATCCTTGACAGCATTTCCTGTTATCAAGGTATTATCAGTATTTTTTATTTTACTCATTTGAATGGATGTGTAGTGGTGTGTCATTATGGTGTTAACCTGCATTTCTCTAGTGGCTAATGAGGTTGAACATTTTTTCATGTGCTTACTTGCCATTTGTATATTTTTTTTGATGAAGCATCTGTTCAAGTTTTTAAATAACCACTTTTTAAATTGCGTTATTTCTTGGTTGAGTTTTCAGTTTTATTTTGTTTTTATGTATTCTGGATACAAATTATTTGTTGCATATGCGATTTGCAAATTTTTTTCCAAGTCTATACCTTATTTTTTCATTTGCTTAGTAGTGTATTTCTCTGAACAAGAATTTTTAATTTTGAAGAAGTACAGTTTATCATTTTTTTTAAAGTACAGTGGGGGTGATTTCCAAGAACTCTTTGACTAACTAAAGGTTATAAAGATTTTATGTTTTCTCTTAAAAGTTTTATAGTTTTACATTTAGATATATATGGTTTATTTTGAATTAATATTTGTGTAAGATCTGTTTTAGGTCGGGTTTCCTTTTTTGGATATGGATATCTAATTATTCCAGCACCTTTGTTGAAAAGACAATCTTTCTCCATTGAATTGCCTTTGCACCTTTACCAAGAATCAATTGGTTATATTCGTGTGAGTCGATTTCTCCATGACTTCCTCCTTCCCTGGGATTCCCCTTTTTACTTTTCCAGCCACAGAGATGAGACATTAGAATAGGACAGTGTACTTCCTGTGACTGCTTGCATTTCGGGCCAAGAGGCAGGAAGATAGAGGAAGAAAGCAGCAGATGTTTGCTCCTACATCTTGAGATCATAGCTCCTCTGATCAGAGAGGAAGGTTCCTTTCCCTCAGAGTTTATGTGACTGTTGTCCCCGCTGTCCGCCACCACCAGGAATTGCCTTGGATTGGGAAGCAAGAGAATTAAAAAAAAAAAAAGAAAGAAAAATGGAGTGTTTCCCCCATTCTCTCCAGATTTAGGAATTCCCTTTTCTGCTCCTCTAGCTAAAACTCAGTTTGTTCTGTCTGTCCACATCCTGGTATGCCATGTCTAGCTGCCTTGAGTCCAGGCTGATGATTTCTTAGGGAAAAAATGGGAAGCTCATTGCCAGTTTGGTAGTACCTTGAGATTCATTCTTTTTCCCTAATCAGCCTGCTATCATTTACTTTTCAGACCCCTCAAATAGCTGCTTATAATCTTTCCAGGTATTATAACTGCATTCAGTAGAGAAATGAGATGCAGTGTCCTTCCTTCATCCTACCCAGGACCAGTACCCCTCTTTTTCTATGTATGTATATATGTATGTATGTATGTATGTATGTATGTGTATATATGTATGTATGTATTCATTCATTCATTCATTCATTCATTCATTTCTAGAGACAGGGTCTTGCTCTGTCACCCAGGCTGGAGTGTAGTGGCACAATTATAGCTAACTGGAGCCTCAACCTTCTGGGTTCAAGCGATCCTCTTGCCTCAGCCTCCTGAGTAGCTGGGACTACAGGCATGTGCCACGATGCGGGGCCAATTTTTTTTTTTTTTTTTTTTTTTAAATAGAGACAAGGTCTCACTATATTGCCCTGGCTTGTCTTGAACTCTTGAGCTCATGCATTCCTCCTGCCTGGGCCTCCCAAAGTTAGGATATTACAGACATGAACCAACACACCTGTCTAAACCCCTGTTTTGTTTTGTTTTGCTTTGCTTTGTTTTAAGACAGGGTCTCCCTCTGTCACCCAGGCTGGAGTGCCGTGGTGTGATCATGGTTTACTGCAGCCTTGACCTCCCATACTAAAGATATCCTCTTGTCTCAGCCTCCCTAGTAGCTGGGACTACAGGTATATGCTACCATGCTGGACTAATTATTTTTTTTTAAATTTTTATTTTTAGTGGAGACAAGCCCTCACTATATTGTCCAGGGTGATCTTGAACTCCTGGGCTCAAGGGATCCTCCAGCCTCAGCCTCCAAAAATGCTGGGATTACAGGCATGAGCCATTGCGTGCAGTCCTCCTCTGTTTTTAAATACAAAGTTTAGACAAGTGTTTTTTTTGTTTTTTGTTTTTTTTTTGAGACGCAGTCTTGCTCTGTTGCCCAGGCTAGAGTGCAGTTGTGTGATCTTGGCTCACTGCAACGTTCACCTGCCAGGTTCCAGCGATTCTTCTGCCTCAGCCTCCCAAGTAGCTGGGATTACAGGCGTTTGCCACCATGCCCAGCTAATTTTTTTGTATTTTTAGTAGAGACGGGTTTTTGCCATGTTGGCCAGGCCAGTCTTGAACTCCTGAGTCACCTCAGGTGATCTGCCCACCTCGGCCTCCCAAAGTGTTGGGATTACAGGTGTGAGCCACTGTGCCCGGCCAGACTAGTGTTTTTCACAAATTGCACACATCTTAAAATAATAGACATTCTGTTTCTCTTAGTCTTTTTTTTTTTTTTTTTTTTTCTTAAGAAGTCGGCTGTGCACAGTGGCTCACGCCTGTAATCCCAGCATTTTGGGAGGCCTAGTTGTGCGGAACACCTGAGGTCAGGAGTTTGAAACCAGCCTGGCCAACATGGTGAGACCCCGTCTCTGCTAAAAATACAAAAATTAGCTGGGCTTGGTGGTGGGTGCCTGTAATCCCAGCTACTCAGGATGCTGAGGCAGGAGAATCACTTGAACCCAGGAGGCGGAGTTTGAAGTGAGCCAAGATTGCACCACTGCATTCCAGCCTGGGCGACAGAGCAAGACTCCGTTTCCAAAACAAAAAAACAAACAAACAAAAAAGGTCATTTTATCTTGGCTGAATTAATATATATTGTGTAAAATATAAGAACAAAGTAGAAACCTTTCAGTTTTGTGGAAATTCTGTGCTAGGATCACAGTGGACTCTTTTCTTGCTTTTCCTCTCTACTAAAAAAATTAACAATTTAAAGTGAGCATTTTAATACCATATGTAAATTTACATTTAGTGCTATTTGATTTATGGTGCAGAAATGCACCCAGGACACCTGTAGTCATTCACTATCCTATTTACCTTGTGGTTCTCACCTTTTGTTACTTTAAAAAATTTCTAATTTTAAGTCTTTTATATCCAATTATTGAGTTGCCTTTGAGATGTGAGTTGATATGTTTTCATTCTGAACCCCTTGCATAAGTTAAGGCAAATTAGAGAATATAGGGAATTCCGGGCTGGGAGTGGTGGCTCACGCCTGTAACCCTAGCACTTTGAGAACCTGAGGTGAGTAGATAGCTTGAGCTCACGAGTCAGAGACCAGCCTGGGCAACATGGCAAAACTCTATCTGTACAAAAAATACAAAAATCAGCCAGACATGGTAGTGCATGCTTGTGATCCCAGCTACTTGGGAGGCTGAGGTGGGAGGATGGCTTCGGCCTGGGAGGCAGAGGTTGCAGTGAGCTGAGATGGCTCCATTGCACACCAGTTGCACTCTAGCCTGGGTGATAGCCAGACCTTCTGTAAAACAAACAAACAAACAACAACAACAACAATAGCAAAAAAAACATAAATCCAAAAAAAAAAAAAAGAGGCTAATGATTAACATATTCATTCTCTACTGACTTTTTAAAAACATGGACTAAATATAATTATCCAGACAGCTGGTGAAAAACAAATATAGTTCAGTGGATTCCTAGTGAAAACAACTACATGGTCTAAAAATTAGCTAATTTATTTTAAGTCATTATTTATCAGTAGAAAACCATTAAAAATTAGTGAGGGGGAAACTAACTGTAGGTGATCATAAATCTCTTGAAGTCCACCCCAGGAGGCCATGTTAATGGAGTCACAGCAGGATATAGGAGTAGACAATTAAGAAGGTGAAGTTTAAGGTAATTAAGAATAACTCACATGGCATTTTAATTATAGAAAACGATAATAAAATACAAAGATGGAAGATAGTTGGATAATCCTATGACATCCCTTTATAGATATATAAAAATGGTAACTGATTGGTCTTTTTATGCTTTTAGTATTTATTTGCCACAAAATGGCAAGTGTCACAGGGCTTGGACGCTGCCCTCCTAAGTGTTTGCCATGCTTTTGTTACTTAAGACTAATGAGACCATTGGGACCCTTTATGGAGCTCTGTGCCAGGCCCTGTACTGAGCAGCTCACATAGGTTATGCCATGTCATCCTCAGGAGAACCCTGGGAAGCTGGTCCTGATGGGCAGGAGAAGAAACAGGCACAGAGAGTAGGTAAGTGCTAAGGATTCGAATCTACAGGGTCTGGTTATAGAGCCTTTGCTCTTCAGCTTTTAGCTATAAGATCCCCTAGTTAAATGGGGTGAAAGACTGAGAGGGAAGGGATTGGGAAGACCAAATGAAACAGTGAAGGGTATTTTGACCAGAGGTGTAGAAGCTTCAAAATCAAGTCCTGGGTTTAGCGATTACCCAGTCTCAACCCAGGAAAGAATGGGAACAGTCTCAGTTCGAGGATTCATTATGCCACCAGAACATTTCTTCTGCCAATTTTTCCCAAGTCAGTGTGGTATAAGTAGCCACTTTTTGTTGCCGCTTTTTCCCTGAGTACATCTCTCTCAGTAAAAGTGTGTGGAAATGCACCTCATTAAATCTGTGCCGGGGACCAAATCCAAAGAAAGACTTAGACAGGATTAGAGAGGAGAGAAGAATTTAGTACTTTTTTCATAGGGATGAATTAGGGCTCTGATGTATTTAACCTCTTAAGCTTTCTGAATGATCTTATGGAGATGAGTCCTTGTCTGGGTTCAAAGAATTGACTCCTCTCCATCTTCTCTCCCTCTCACCCAAATTGAAGTGCTTTTAGCCAGCTGGTAGATTTTATACTTCTGGAAAAGAATAGGACCCGTAAGGAATTGAGGAATGGTGTTAACATCCTGTCCAGATGGATATTTGTGCCTAGATGTTCATGTTTATACACATTTTTGTGTGTGTGTGAATGCACAGGCAGCAGCCAACTCATAGTCAGCCAGACAACTTGTGTGGTATTCTTCTTTTTTACGAACAATTTCAGCCGACAGCTAAGCACAGATATAATCCTTTATGATATCCAGAGATTTGTTTTACTCTCTTTTTGTTAAGAGACTTCATACTTGCAGGCCAAAGACATTCAAGTCTTTGGAGGGAAAAGTCTTAAAAGTGGTCAGAATTTGAGGGCTATTAAAAGTTTATTCTTTACCTAAACCTAAATATTTGTTTTAGATGGTAGTTTACCCACACCATGCAGAAAAATTATAGATGTTTCGGGTACAGTTTTTCTTTCTATTAATAACAGATGATTATAATTAGAGGCATTTGAGCATGAAACTGGTAGTGGGGAACGTGCTCTGTGGTATTTTAGGGTGAAGTTGCACATTGCTCTTTGTGCGCACATTGCTCTTTGTGAAAATGTCTCCTAATTCATCTTTCATATACAGTGTTGCTTACAACATTGTATCATGCATTCATTGTGAGACTTCAAAACCAGACCACTTGATTCTATTCTTCTGGAGCCATTGATAATTATTGGGAGACTACATTTGTATAAAACCTCTGCAGAAATCAAGAGAGGCCCAGCTTTATTGTAACAGTTTGGGCAAGTTTAAAATGTGAGTTATGTTTCTGTAGCCTTATTCTTGCTCACCTAGACTACTGATTTACCATCCCATCCCACCCCTGCACCCATTTCATTTTCTGCATTGCCACCAGAGTTTCTGTACAAAAAGCATGTCTAACCATGTCACTCTCCTGCTTAAAACATTTCCAAGGCTCCTCACAGCTCACTGGAGAAAGTTCAGGAGTCTTCATTTGGCCTTCAAGCCTTGTGATGGGAACCTTGCTCAGCCATATCATCTATCACTTCCTGCTTGGAACTAGGCCCTTCTGATACACTATGCTCTCTGTCACCTGTAAGATTTTACTCCTTCCCTCTGACATCGCTAGGTTGGGCTGCATGCCCCACCTGTGCACTCCGTAGCACCCTGTGTTCGCCTCTTTGGTTGCTCATGTCTGTACGATGTTTGTCTGTTCATATGAGGAAGCTGTGGATTCCTCAAAAGCAGGGGGCTGTGTCCTCATTATTTGTGTTCCTCTAGCCTGCTGCAGAAACGGACACATATAATAGACACTATCCTCAGTATGTCTTAATGCAGCCTTGAATGAATGGTGGAGTTGCTCTTTGAGGTTGTGAGTTCTCATCACTACAGGTGTTTCATGTAGCAGCTGAGAGGACACTGTTGCTTAGAAGTCACTCTGCCTCTCATTTTATTTGTTATTTTGTTTGATGCTTTTAGTTGGACAACTTTTTTTTTTTTTAACTTTCTCATCTTTTTTTTTTCCTTCTTAAACTTTCTCATCTTTTATCTTTGATACTCAAATAAGTAATCTAGCTACTTAAATATTTAAAACCCTTTAAGTAATTCGCATCATATTAATAATTATAAAATGCCCATTATTTGTCAAACATTTTGCTAGGTTCTTTATATATATTAGCACTAATTTTTCCAACAATGTTAGAAGGGGAATGATTTCATAGTGTATCAGAAGGGCCAAGCGTTATTTTCATTTTATGATTTTTAGGAACTGGGGCCAGAGAGAGGGAAATTAATCTGCAAGGTTTTACCTGCAGTTGGTGATTATTAGAATCAGGATTGAAATCTAGGTTTGAATCTGGACGTGATACTCATTTTGCTATCCCAGAAAACTGATGTTTATGTAACAACTTACCGTACAGTAGGAATTCAACAGTTGTCAGGTAGTAGAGACTTGACAGTAGGCTTATTGTTAGTTTGGCAACCAATATTTGAAATAGAGAGGAATAATCATTTGTTTTAAAAAGTGAACAGAGCTAAAAATGGAAATGGAATTACTTTGCTTAATGCCTCCATTTGGATTTTGTTCCTAGCTTTAAACAAAACCTATGCTTAGAGTTAAGTTAGAGTAGGGAACATGATCCTGACTCTTCTGCAGTCAGTAGACTTCCGATTCTGCACAAAGACAGGAGTTCCCTCCCCTTACTCCATCCCAGCCCTGTGGAATTACTGTGTTTAGATGAGTGTAATTCATTGCCCATGATCCTTTAGCTATTTTGGAGGGTGGGAATAGAGAAGAGGTACAATAACGTTACCACAAAAACCAAATGAAATGTGTCTCACTTATCAGGTGAGTTGCCATAAAGCAGCTCTACCTTTTAAAAATAAAATGACAGGATATCAATAGCAGAAGAATGCTACTACAGTTAAGTCCATGAAATCCTGTGATGATGGGCAGTGGCAACCAGGTATTCATTGAGAGAAGGGGTCTCCAACCCCTGGACCACAGACCAGTACCAGTCTGTGGCCTGTTAGGAACTGGGCTGCGTAGCAGGAGGTGAGCAGTGAGCAGGCGAGTGAAGCTTCATCTATATTTACAGCTGCTCCCCATTGCCCATTACCACCTGAGCTCCGCCTCTTGTCAGATCAGTGGTGGCATTAGATTCTTATAGGAGTGCAAACCCTATTGTGAACTGTGCATGTGAGGGATCTAGGTTACGTGCTCCTTATGAGAATCTAATGCCTGGTGATCTGTCACTGTCTCCCGTCACCCCCAGAAGGGACCATCCAGTTGCAGGAAAACCTGCTTAGGGCTCCCACTGACTCTACATTGTGGTAAGTTGTATAATTATTTTATTATGTATTATAATGTAATAATAATAAAAATAAAGTGCATGATAAATGTAATATACTTGAATCATCCTGAAACCATTCCCTACTGCCCCCAGTGTGTAGAAAAATTGTCTTCCACAAAACCAGTCTCTGGTGCCAAAAAGATTGGGGACCGCTGGTTTAGGGCATAGACCCCCAAATTGATTCTTATCTAACAATTCACCTGGCTTGTAAAACACAAGGAAGCTTTTGTAAATTGCTTGCATTTGTTGTTGTTGATGTTTAACTTCCATTTCCCCCCCACATTGCCTATACACCCTCTCTCCAGAGATCTTTCTGTTGGCCCTACTCACTCTCCCTAATTCAGCACCCAGAGTAGATCAGATGTTTCAAGAACTGGGTGTCTTTCCTGCCCAAAGAAAACATTGGAAAACATTTATTTTGATTTAAAAAGATGTTTCATAATCATACGGATGTGCGATTTAGACAGAAAAAGATAGTGAATCATGAAATATTTTTAATACCCTAAATGTATTTGCAACTGTTTTTTGCCAAATCTTACCATGTGTACTTTAAATATTCTCCAGCATCTGCAATGAAATTTCTGTGTGACTAGTAGAAACAGGTATCTGACTATACAGGGTTCGATTTTCTGTGGGGAAACCACTTGGGGTGGTGGTTCTATCAAGTCATCAGGAAGGGACACAGGCTCCTGGCTTTCAGCCTTTTTGGTGTAAGGCCTTTGTCCCCAAATCCACAGGAGCTCCAGCCTAGTTGTCTGCAGGAGGAGGGGAAAGGAAAACAGGCAAATGAGACTTTCTGGAATCTCTACCCGTTGACTTCTACTTGAAACTCCTTGGCCACTGCTATCTTCAAGGGAGGCTCAAGTGTGATGTTTAAATGGGCACTTTGCCAGCCCAAATAAAATGATACTTCTATTGCTAAAGAAAGGAAGCGGAGTGGAAATTGAGTTTGAAAAAGTTGACTTTCTGCCATCAAATACAACTTTTATTTTTTAAGTCATGAATCTCCCTAACCATCTTGCCAAAATTTAGAGTGAAGGGTGTTATTTAAGAGTATTTTAAAGCAATATTTCAGCTTTGGACAAATTATTTCCCAGGTCATTTCTATGCTTTTATAAAATTCTTAATGCACCATTATTACTTTCCAATAAGTAATCTTTTAAATCTATAAATATTATTCAGGGTTTAAAAATAGAACAGGATTGATATTACGTGCTACAGATTAATAAATTTTTTTCATGCCTCTTCTAAAGGCGCATGTTTTAGAAATATTTATGTAAAATTATCTGGTTTTTCTTTCTCATAGAGGCCCTTCTTTAGATAGAACTCTTGAAAGCTCTCTCCCTAGCATGTTAAGAACTGCTTTGGGTAGCTACACTGATCCAGTACCAAATTCTGCCATCATCTTCTGATGGCACGGTGGTCTTTCTTCCCTCTGGATTTTTCTGCCTGGTAAGTTCTCTGCATGAAAAGTTCTGCTTACTCCTCTTCAACCTGGAAACTTCTGTTGATCCTTCAGGTTTCACGTCTTCTGCTCAGCCTTCTTTTCACGTACATGCTGTTTTCCTTCCCCTCTCCATCACCTTTTGACTGGTTTAGTGGCTCAGGTGCTCTTGGCTGGTTCAGTGGCTTAGGTGTTCCTACTGAATGTTCCCTGGTCTCTGCCTACCGCATCACAGAGAGGAAGTTAAGCAGTGGTGATATGGAGAAAATGAGATAGTTCCTGTAAATACTCCAGACAGCGCCTGACTTCTCATAGGAAGCACGCATTCTGTATATCCATCATTTTTTCACATTGCATTGCAGTAACTTCTCTGCTTTTCTCAGTGATAAATTCTTGGAGGGCAGTTGCTATGGTGTGTTAGAGCTATTCCTGGCATCGTCTATGGTGTATAGGGCATGGTAGGTACCCATTAAATATGTAACGAATGAGTGTGCATGGGTGAGCAGGAAGAGGAGAAAGGAAGACTGCCTAGAGCTCTCCAGTGTCCACTTTCACTCTACTCAGCCCTTGGGGACATGAGGAAGTGAGATCTATGGATCCCAGAGGTAAAGAATGAGGTGAGGAACAGTAGTTTTCCACCATGCTTTGTTATATTGAATGAGCTGGACCTCATGCAGATACCAGGACATAATTGAGAACTATAATTATCTGTCATTGGAAGACTCAGTGTAGGAGATCTGTATTCATTTGCTCAAGTTGTTCATTTAACACTTGAATATCTGCTATATGCTGGGTTCTAGAGCTGCAAAAGAGAACAAGAGTAGTCTTTACCTTTAGGATTTTCCAGGGAATTGGGGGAGACAGACAGATACATACACATACACCCCATCCTCAGTGTGTAGGTGCCATGATGAATCAAGGCTTTTGATGCAGATGCTATGCTTTCACTTCTCATGGTCGATACTTTTTGAATCTTAAAGTCTGATTGTTCAGATATCTAGAAAAGGAGACGTCTGGCTTTGCTCTGCCCTCTGACTCACTGTATTGGTTTATCTTTAGGCATGGTGGAGGGGGCCGGAACTGCTGGCTAATGAGAGAAGGCAGACCTTGTTAGTGACGTGTACAAATGGGCACATCTGCTATTTTCACTTTCATTACTGATTATTAATAGTTTATTAAATGGAGTTTACTGAATTCCTATTATTTTGGCTTAAAAAAAATATATATATAATTTATGTAGTTCTATGTTTATAGATGTGTTTTCAGAGGTGTATTTGTTTTAGCATTTCACTCTGTCCTGGAAGTGATTTTTCAAACGTGGATATTAAAATTGGTAGGACATAATTTCCCAAGTAGTACTGTATGCTAGTGCCAACCTTATACCACTGTTGTAGTACCCATGAAAAATAATTTTTAAAAAGCTGTAAAAGTTCCCAGTGCTTTGAGGCTTCTTCAAAATTGAGAATGATGAAAATTTCCAAAATTATCAGTTGGTGCCATAATTATCTCTAAGAGATGTTGTAATAGGAAATTTATGTTTTCCTTTATTTTCCTGTTTCTGAACACAAAATTCAAAAGAAAACTCTTTCTTCATTGTCATTGAGACTCTTTTGGTCAGTGTAGGCTATGAACTTGTACTTTGTGAAGAGAAGAGTACTGTGAGGAAGCTTGAAAATACTGTAGGTTTTTGTTGGCATCTTCTTCTGGATGGTATTCATGTACTCTGCACGCCACTGAAAATATGCTCTGTTTTTCATAAAATATGCTCATTCTTTTATACTGAGCACTCGGAAATTGGTTTTCCCAAACCATCTTAGTGGAGAATGGCCTGCTTTTATCAGTTATGTGAAGAAGTAAATTCCAGGCTCCTCAGCTGCAGGATGGCTCCTTGTTCACAGCTGCTGCTCTTGCCTCTGTGGAAGACGCCTGCTGCTAAGAGAATCTTTGTGTGTTGTGTATAAAATGAACTTTGTTTGGACCATTCCACAAGCAACTTAAACTGCTTAGGAGTCCAGCCAGACATTCCTCCCCAGTTGATCATTTAAATGGAGGTCAAATTTAGAACCCAACTTATATTCGTTTAAAAATAGACATTGCCTTTAGAAAACTGACCTTTGGTACATTTGGGGCCTAGGGATCTGATAGGCTATCTCTTATGATGCACATCGCTCTGTTTTAGACTCTGAAAGGCAGTATGCCTTTGAAGCTAGATGAAGTCAGTGTGCTTATAACTTGGGACCCAGTCTGTGTGCTATACATCTGCTTCTTCAGTCCACACTCATTACTTCCAGGAAATTCGTGAGAAGATGAGAGATTATTCATTATAGAATTGAGTCTGGTTTCGCTACACTAATTTTATTGGATATTTTCCAGTTTGACTAGGAAAGGTTAGAGAACATGGAAAGAAAATTTAACAGGTTAATTTTAAGGTAATAAGACCATTGTATTGATATATTCTTCAGTGTGATTTAGGTGAGTAGGAATTTTTCCTCTGGAGACTGCATAAATCAGGGATGTCCGATCTTTTGGCTTCCCTGGGCCATACTGGAAGAATAAGAATTGTCTCAGGCCACACATAGAGTACACTAACACTAATGATAGCTGATTAGCTTAAAAAAAAAAAAAAAGAAAAAGAAAAAAAGAAAAATTGCCAAAAAATCTCATAATGTTTTAAGAAAGTTTATGATTTTGTGTTGTGCCGCATTCAAAGCTGTCCTGGGCTGCATGTGGCCCGTGGGCTGTGGGTTGGACAGGCCTATAAATGTTGTTAAATCTACAAATGAGAAAGGTAAGACTAGTGGCAGCTCTCACGGGGCTGGAAGTCAGTTTATCACATGTTGCAACTTAACATTATTCATTTATGCAAGTGAATAATCAGTTATCAAAATATGGAGGGATTCTTTCAAGCCTCATTTATCACACACAAGTCTAAGGTTTACATAGAATGTGTTAAACAGATACGTTAATAGGGTAAGATTGGAGTAGAGAAGGTTATTGCTAACTTTTTAATTATCAGAGAAGTGAACATATATTGAGCTTGCATAGATATAGTTAAATTATTGCCTAAAATTTCAACTGAAATTGAAACAAAGTAGTAATAAGTTATTTTGATTTCATTAAATAATAACCTTGAAGGACAATATTTTTTTTCTTCATGATTTAACAGTGTTACTTAAGCATTTATTTTGATGTAGGAAAACCTATATTTATTTCTGGGCACCACTTTTCTTGTAGTCTTAATGATTATCATCTTAACCAACACCTTTGTATAATAGTTTCCTTGAGGCTGATGATACCTTTTAATGGTGTCAGTGCTTAACATTATGTCTTTTTGGTACTTTTCAGCAACACAAAATTATATATTATTTTGTGACTGTGTCTGTAATTTTTTTTTACATCAAAATAAGTGTTTTTAAAAAAGAAAAAATGTGGGTTTTTTAACTTGTATTTTATTTATAAGAGGATGTATTGTCCATGTTATTATAATAATTGATGTGTTTCCAACAGAGGACCTCTGTGAATATTTTTGCATTGCCCACACAGGTGATGTGTGAACATCTCCAAAATTGTTGTGCCATTAACCAGCTCCCACAAAGTGTCATAAAGCAACATTATTTGAAACACTTGTGGAAACATTTTGAAGCATTTATCATTTTTTCTTTGTTGTATACCCATTTGAACAAAATCAAAGTAATTGCTTACAATGGTTATTTTTTCATAATAATATAAATGCTGAATCTATAAAAAGTAGAATTTCTTTATAAAGATGACCTCAAGTTTTAGCTACCTAATATCGTACATACATCGTAGAGAACATTTTCAAAGGTAGTGGTTTAATAGGAATGAAGATGCCTCTTCCTGATACTGGGAAGTTTGCTTATTTAACTTAGTGGCAATGATATTTATCATATCCTAATATTTTATAATGCTCTATATATCACTGAGTGCTTAAGTAGTTACCCTTTTTAATCCTCAGAGTCCTCCCTTCAAACAGACAGGATGTTCATATTTAAAAACAAAAAAATTAAATTCACCTATTAATATATTTCTAACTCATTGGAAAGGAAATGTCAACTACCAGTTGATTTTCAAGAGTCTCTTTAATTTCAGTTTTGTTTTTCCTTCATTACAGCAGGGTACTCAAGCAAACTGAATGTGGCTCTTGGAAACTCTGAGCTATCTTTGGGTGCAGTTCTCTGAAGTTTAAATTACGGTTGTTCCTTTTGGTGATCATCATTCATTCCTCTTTTTCCCCTTGAGCCCCTTCTATGTGTCAGGCCTAGGTTCTGGGGACACTGTATATCTCCAAACTGACATTGTACTTATCTTCATGGAACTTACTGGCTTAGTGGAAGAGAAATGAAACAAATATGGACATATGAACTGTAATAAGTGCTCTAGAAGCAATATAAGCGGTAGTATTAGGGAGCAACCTGTTTGTTGTTGTTGTTGTTGTTGTTTTGAGATAGTCTCACTCTGTCATCCAGACTGGAGTGCAGTGGTGCGATCATGGCTCACTGCAGCCTTGACCTCCTGGGCTCAAGCAGTCCTCCCACTTCAACCCCACAAGTAGCTGGGACAACAGGCATATGCCACCACACCCGGGTAATTTTTGTATTTTTTGTAGAGATGGGGTTTCGCCATGTTGCCCAGGCTGCTTCTGAACTCCTGGTCTCAAATGCTCAGCCTGCCTTGGCTTCCCAAAGTGCTGAGATTACAGGCGTGAGCCACCGTTTCAGGCCTAATGTTTTATTTCAAACACACGCACGCACGCACACACACACACACACACACACCCCTTCCCCCCCCCCCCCATGAAGAGTTGGCATTTGTAGGCTACATTTTCCGTAAATTGTAAATGAAGAGAATTATGAGAATTTACCTGATAATCCTCATTTATTATAGTTCAGGTTGTGTGTGTGGGAAAAATGCTCTCCGGTTTCTGCTAATCCAAGTCTGTCAGCACCATCTCCCCTCTGTCACCTAATGATCTGACTGTATTTCAACCTGTGTAATGGCGAGGCACCACGGTAGCCAGCATTGGCCGAGACGCCGTCCTTGACAGCCTGTCCATTGGCCTGTCCTTGACAACAAGGTCTTTGTTTGGCTATGTTGGGAAATATTGGCTGCTACCAGGGCTGAGTGCAAAGAGGGTGGTATAGTAACTCAGTTTTTCGTGCTAGCAGCCTGATGGCACAGTTACAGCAAGGATTTGGCAGCAAGGAGCAAATATGGATTCCTTGAAGTTTCAAGGGGAGATGAGGCAGGAGAGAATTTAGAACTGTGGTGTTGATTTTATTAGTTTAGAAGTTTTAATCTTCAATATAGCCATGTTTTTTTCCAACAGCATAAAGGGTCAACTTGATGCCCTGTTAAAAAAGAGCCAGAAGTGGGGTTTACAGGTGACAATTTTAGTGTGTTCCTTTTCTTTAAGAAAAATCTTTGACTCTGAAAGAGCTTGACGGAGCTGTTTAATAGTGTGGACATCTGTTGAGGCAGATAGCAGTTTTCTTGGATATAGATCATGTTAATATAAACTCTGGATATAAACAACCTCTGCTGTCTGCTTCAGACTTGAAGACTTTGTGATAGGACCAGGCCTGTGCATTAGCTCTTTAGTGGTCAGAATATTCGTGAGTGAAAGCCGCTCTTACTTTTCAGAGACAGGAGCTCACTCTCTCGCCCAGGGCACAATTATGGTTCACTCCAGCCTCAGTCTCCCAGGCTCAAGCGATCCATCTCAGCTTCCCAAGTAGCTGGGACCATGGGCATGTGCCACCATGCCTGGCTAGGTTTTTTTTTTTTTTAATGTATGGATGGGGTCCACTCTGTTGCCCAGGCTGGTCTCAAACTCCTGGGCTCAAGCAATTCTCCCACGGTGGCCTCCCAAAGTGCTGGGATTACAGGCATGAGCCATTGTGCCCAGCCAGTAAATGGCATTTTCATACATTTACCTCCTTTTTTGTTGTCCTGGAAGGCAGAATCTGGGATCTCTTTTACTTCTGTAACTGTTTTCCAATTTCCAAATCAATTTATATCAAAAGAATATATCTGTGGTGCCTGCCCCTTTATCCCTTCCCCGAAACATAGGTATTTATTTTTTTAGAGACAGGGTCTTGCCCTGTCACCCAGGCTGGAGTGCAGTGGTGTGACTGTAGCTCTGTAGCTTCCTGCAGCCTTGAACTCCTGGGCCCAAGCAATTTTCCTGCCTCAGCCTCCTGAGTAGCTAGGACTACAGGTACCCAAACCCTCCATGCCCCCAGTTTTTTTTTTTTTTTTTTTGTAGTGATGGGGTTTCACCATGTTACCTAGGCTGGTCTTGAATCCTGGGCTCAAGCAATTTTCCCCACTCACCCTCCCAAAGTGCTGGGATTACAGGTGTGAGCTATTGCACCTGGCGAAAGTAGTTATTGAAGAACTACTTGGGCAGATGGGAGGTCTTGTTTTACTGCTATGTTTGTGAACAATACAAATTCAATTAGTTTTGTGTATGTGACTTCTAGGGACTAGAGAAACAATTAAATTGATTGACCAGAGTGACTGAGGAGACTTTCATCATGTTTCTTCAAGGACATTATGTTGAACAACAAAAAAAGTACTTTGACAAAGTATCATCACCAAAGTATCCCTCCTCAGAATATATAGCACAGGCTGGAAACTTGGATTATTGTTACTTCCCTAAAAGCAGTCAGTGGAACAAAGTTTATGTATGTTCTATTAGCAGTGAAGCCGATACTATAAAGTCTATATGATTTTATTCGAATGGATTAAGAAAATTAACATGTGTTTTTATTTGGAAAACATCAGATATTTTATGAATAAATTTTAATTCAGCAAATATTTGTTTTTATTAGTCCTTAAAGGATAGATTCAGGATTTTGTTTTTTTAATATTATGAAGGAACTTTATACTCCTGATCACTGATAATGTGGGCAGGCCAGCCTGAAGGGACTCCGTGGTTCAGTCTTTACCATGCAGTAGCACAGGGGCTTTTGCTTTTAAACATGAGTTCTCTTATTGGGTGGTGCATGTGTGAGTACTGAAAAATCTCTACAATTGAGGCTTTGAAAGGTTATCAGTTTTACACCTTCTTGTCCTATTCAGATGCCTTTAATTTTTGTTCTGTTTTATTTTGTTTTGTCTTCTTGTAACAGTTAGAATCTTCATTGGATTGTTGAATAGAAATGGTGACAGTGGACGTCCTTGTCTTGTTCCTGATGTTAGAGGGAAAGCTTTCAGTCTTTTACTGTTGGTATGATGTTCGTTCAGGCTGAGGAAGTTCCCTTATGTTCCTGGTTTACTAAGGCTTTTTTTCTTTTTCTTTTTAAATTATTAGTGGTGTTGAATTAAATTTTTCAAATGCTTTGTCTGTATATATTGATATAATCGTGTGGCTTTTTGTCCTTTATTAATATGTTTTATTAAATTAATTGACTTTTAGAGGTTATAATAATTGATTTTTGGATGTTAAACCATACTTGCTAGGATGAATCCCATTTGGTCATAGTATCTAATTGAGATTTTCTTTTCTTTTTTTTTTTTTTTTGAGACAGGGTCTTACTGTGTCACCCAGGCTGGAGTGCAGTGGTATGATCTTGGCTTATTGTAGCCTCATCCTTCTAGGATCAAGTGATCCTCCCACTTCAGCCTCAATAGTAGCTGGGACTATAGGCACACGCCACCTCATCCAGCTAATTTTTAAAATTTTTTGTAGAGATGGGACCTTACTATGTTGCCCAGGCTGGTTTCTCCTGCCTCAGCCTCCCAAGTAGCTGGGACTACAGGCGTGCACCACCTTGCCTGGCTACTTTTTGTATTTTTAATAGAGACGGTGTTTCACCATGTTTAGTCAGGCTGTTCTCAAACTCCTGACCTCGTAATCCGCCTGCCTTGGCCTTCCAAAGTGCCGGGATTACAGGTGTGAGCCACTGCGCCTGGCTCAGGCTGGTCTTGAACTCTCGGGCTCAGTTGATCCTCCCACCTTGGCCTCCTAGAAGTGCTAGGATTACAGGTGGGAGCCACTGCACCCAGACAGAGGATTTTTTAATTGAGAATTTCTGTTTGTAAATTCCTGCGGAATATTGGTTCATTGTTTTCTTATTTTGTAATGCTCTTGTCTGGCTTTAGTATTGTGGTAATATAGAATGAGTTGGGAAGTGTGGTCTCTTTCTCTGTTCTCTAGAAGAGTTCGTGAAGAATTGTCATTGTTTCTTTATGTATCTGATAGAATTCCATGGTGAAGCCATCTAGTCCTGATATTTTCTTTGTGGGAAGATTTTTAATTAGTAATTCAATTTCTTGTTTTAGGTATATTGAGATTTTGTGTTTCTTCTTGAGTCAGTACTGGTTATTTATGTCTCTCTAGGAATTTGTCCATTTTATCTAATTTGTCTAATTTGATGGCATACTGTTTTTATATTTTCTTTTTATATATTTAAAATATATTTATATTTTATACTGTAGGGTCAATAGTGATGCTTCCTCATTTATTCCTGATTTTGTTAATTTTGGGGGGGATAATTTTCTTTTTTTCTTGGTCAATCTAAATAAAGCTTTGTCTATTTTATTTACTTTTTCAAAGAACTAGCTTTTGGTTTTATTGACTTTTGCTATTTTTCTATTTTCAGTTTCATTGGGTTTTGCTCTAAACTTTAACTTCTTTCTTTCGGCTTGCTTGGGGTTACTTTACTGTTTAGTTTCTTAAAGTGAAGATGATTGAGATCTTTCTTATTTTCTAAAATAGGTTTAAGTTTAAAGCTATAAAATTCTCAGCTGTGAGCAGTGTTTCACACCTGTAATCCCAGCACTTTGAGAGGCCAAGGTGGGAGGATCACTTGAGGCCAGGAGTTCGAGACCAGCCTGGGTAACATAGTGAGACTCCATCTCTACAAAAAAAAAAAAAAAAAAAGAAAAAGAAAAAAAGAATCAGTTGGGTTTAATGGCATGTGCCTGTGGTCCCAGCTACTTGGGAGGCTGAGTTGGGAGGATTGCTTGAGACTGCTGTAGTTAGCCGTGATCTTGCTACTGCACTATAGCCTGCAAGATCCTGTCTCAAAAAAAAAAAAAGCTATAAAATTGTCTTTAGCCACAGCTTTAGCTGCATCCCATAAATTTTGACATGTATTTTTGTTTTTATTCAATTTAAGATATTTTTTAATTTTGAGCTGGGTGTGGTGGCATATGCCTATGGTCCCAGCTACTCAAGAAGCTGAAGCAGGAGGATCACTTGAGCCAAGGAGTTCAAGGCCAGTCTGGGCAACATAGCGAGGCTCCATGTCTAAAAATAAAAATTATATTAATGATGATAATAAATATATTTCTTAATTTTGCTTGTGATTTTTTTTTTTCTTTGACCCGTGGGTTGTTTGGATGTTATTGTTTGATTTTCAAGCATTTGGAGATTTCTCAAATTTCTTTTGATTGTAGATTTTAATTCTTTGTGATCAGCAAACATATTTTATATTATTTCAATCCTTCTAAATTTGAGACTTGTTTTGTGACATTGCAAATGGTCTAACCTGGACCTTAAAAAGAATGTGTATTCTGCTGTTGTTGGATGAAGTTTTCTATAGATGTCAGTTAAATCAGTATGGTTAATTATACTGTCTAGTGTTTATACCCTTGCTGATGTTTTGTCTGGTTATTCTATCAATTATTTAGAGTGGGGTTTTTAAGTCTTCAATTATTGATGAATTGTCTCTCTCCTTTCAGTTCTGTTCATTTTTGTTTCATTTGTTTTGGTGCTCTGTTGTTAGGTTGCATGTAGGTTTTTAATTATTATATTTCACTGATGACCCTTTTATCATTATAAATTGTCCCTCTTTTTCTCCAGTAATGTTTTTATCTTAAAGTAAAAAGAGAATCCTTTAAAAATGATCCTGGGCTGGGTGCGGTGGCTCATGCCTGTAATCCCAGCACTTTGGGAGGCCGAGGCGGGAGGATCATGAGGTCAGGGGATCGAGACCATCCTGGCCAACATGGTGAAACCCCACCTCTACTAAAAATACAGAAATTAGCTGGGCATGGTGGCACGTGTCTGTAATGCCAGCTACTCAGGAGGCTGAGGCAGGAGAATCACTTGAACCCAGGAGGCAGAGGTTGCAGTGAGCTCAGATCACGCCACGGCACTCCAGCCTGGGCGACAAGAGCAAAACTCCATCTCAAAAATCAAACAAACAAAAAAACAAAAAACAGATCCTACAGTTTTATTTATTTTTATTAAGATGGGGTCTTGCTATATTGCCCAGGCTGGTCTTGAACTCCTAGACTCAAGGGATCCTTCTTCCTTGGCCTCCCAGAGTGCTGGGGATTACAGATGTGAGCCACCACACCTGGCCCATACCATTCTAAATGATCATACATGTATACAATTCCAGGAATTTAAACACATGTATGGATTTTTGTGACTTTCATTATAATAAAGATTCAGAAGAGTTTTGTAACCCCCTAAAACTCCCTCATGCTACCCCTTTATAGTCATCTCTTTGCCTACCTATAATCTCTGGCAACCACTGATCTGCCATCTATTCCTGTAGTTTTTTCTTTTAAAGAATGTCACTTAACTTAATAAATTGGGATGTTATATAAGTGGAGCCATACAGTATATAATCTTCCAAGACTAGCTGCTTTCACTAAGCTTGCCTTTGAGATTCGTCCAAGCTGTTGCATGTATCAGTAGTTCCTTTTTGTTGCAGGATATTCCATTGTGTGGATATACCAATTTGCTTATACAATCACCTGTTGAAGGACACTTGAGTTGTTGCCAGTTTTGAGTGATTGTGAATAGAGCCGCTATAAACATTTGTGTCCAGGTTTTTCTGTTAATGTAAGCTTTCATTTCTCTAGGATAGATGCCCAGGTGCGTGATTTCTGAGTCATAGGGTAAGTGCTTTATGAGAAACTGCCAAACCACTTTCACGAGTGACTGCATCATTTTTCGTTCCCACCAGCAATGTTGGAGAGTTCTCATTTCCCATTCTTGCCACCACATGGTATTGCCAGTTTTTAAAATTTTGGCCATTTTAATAGGTGTGAGTGGGATCTTCTTATGACTTTAATTTGCATCTCCCTAATGGCTAGTGGTGGTTTCATACATCTTTCATGTATTTGCCATCTTTATACCTCTTTGGTGGCGTGTCCTCTTTAAGCTTTAAATTTTCTATGTTAACCTTTTCTGAGAAATCTTATTTTAGGTACACTTAAAAATACAATCTTTTCTTGATAACAAAGTCATTGTATGAACTGTAATTTTCATGTGGGTTTGAAATTACAGGGAAGCTAGCAATGACTGTTGAGTGGTGTCAGGCTGCTGATGTCTCTTTCAGGCATTCCTTTTCTGCTGTTAGCATGCCTGATTCTGGCAACGCTTCCACTTCCATTCGATTTTTGGTTTACTGCTTTTATGAAATGATCATGAATAAGGCTATAAGAATCATGTTTGGAAAAAAACAGTGAAGTGCTTCTCAGTAAATCCCCCAAGAGCTCTTCTCTAAGAAAAGTACATAAACTCTGTAACATCTGTTTTAGTGCTTCTCCAAACTGGGGGCCCTGAAATTCATCTGAGGAGTCTGTGAGTGTGAATCTGTGTGTGCAGTGAGCATTGTCTACGAGCTGAATAAACAGTATTCCTTGCAATACGTATTCTACTATTTTCAGAATTATATGGATGCTGTTGAACAGTCTTGAGTTTGGGTAGTTTTTGTTTTTTCTTTATGTAATTTGCCTACCAACTCTTTTGCTGCTTTTTCTAGTCCATGATGTGGTGAGTAGAATTTTTCAGATGGAGCTTTCTTGATAAGTGAGGTATTGCTGTTTGTGACTAGTCAGGACAGGATGAAGTAGGCTTTTTGTTTGTGCTGTTTAACCACAGTTTATAAAATGTTCTTTACAAAGCTTATATTAATTTATTAATTTTTGATGATGTAGTATTTTTATACTTTTGCTGAAAAGCATTTTGGGAAAATTGGGATACTTCAGATTCTTCAAATGATAGGGTTTATATGATTTGTCATTAACACTAACCTAACAAGTGACAAGAAAAAGTGTGTTCCTCAAGTTGTTATTGCATAAAAGAAACATTTAAATCATGGTTTGCAGGGTCGATTCTTTCCCACATTCATCAAGTCATTTCGATGCTTTTATTATAAATAAAACTTGATTGGTAGACTGTTGGTTTAATCAAAGATTGTAAAAATAGAAAAGGAGGTGGCACGTGCCTGTAGCTACCTGGTAGGCTGGGGTGGGAGGATCACCTGAGCCTGGGGAGGTTGAGGCTGTAGTGGGCTATGATTGTGTCACTGCATGCCAGCCTGGATGACACAGTGAGAACCTGTCTCAAAAATATATATATATCTATACAGAGAGAGAAAAGGAAACTCTTCCTATGTATGTAATTTATATAAGCACAACATCTGCTTGCGTATTGTTGACCAGATTTTTTCTCAAGTTTTTAAAGTACTTTGCTGCTTTGCATGCCTCATCCTGTCAAGCAAGTTCTTGTTTAAGGAATATATAATTGTATCATAATATGGTAATTTGTTATGCAAATATCATATCTTAAATTATCAATCTAACAGCTTTATTTTCCTCAGTTATTTTTGGTTCTCATTTCAGGATGTGAAATAGGATAGCAATAGAAATTAGCAGAAAGAAAAAAAAGGTGATTGATGTGCTAAATAATCATTGCCCTAATTTTAGTTATGAGATATTCAGGGGTGTAATTTGTTTTGGGGGCCTTTTTTGGTTTGTTTTGTGTCACATTTACTTAGATTCTCAGTTTCTTCATGATATTAAAGCAAAACCTGTCTTAAAGAGCCACTGTGCAAAATTGTTTGAATGAGAATAGAAATTTAAAATTGTTTAATTGAGAAGGAGGTCATTGATACGTGTCCCACCAGAAACCAGAGATTCAGTTCCTAACCATTTTTCACTAAAATAAGCCCTAAGGTTCTTTTTCATTGAACAATTATACCAAATTTGTTAGAAATTAAAATCTTTGCATAAACTTCTTCAAAATATCTATTATAAACATGTTAATATTAGTTGAATTAGTCTAAACATTCCTTTTTTTTGACATTTGGTGGTAGTGTTTGAGTGTCATTGAGATTAACTAGATAAAGGAAGACATTGATAAGTTGAACATTAAAATTAAGAATTTCTCTTCAACAAAATAAAAATTAAGAGCAAAAAGGCAAGCTACAGAGTGGGAGGAAATATTTGCAGCACAAACATCCAACAGAGCACTCATAACCACAATACATAAAGAGCTACAAATCAATAAAAGCCTGACACTCCCTCCCTCTTGCCTTCCCCCAGCCAAAGATCTAAGACTTGAAGAAGCAATTCACAAAAGAAGATGCTCATTTGAACAATAAAATTAACCTCTTAAAAGGCCCTCAAAATCATATGGTGGAAGCGCAAATTAAAGCCACAGTTGTATTATTATATTCTTACCAGTAGAACAAATGAAAAAGATAACCCCAATTGTAGAGCAACTGGACAACTCTGCTCATGGAAGTATAAATTGCAACTTATACACCCTGCTAGTGGGAGTAAAATTGCTAGAACTTTTGACCCAGCAGTTCCACTACCAGGTGTACAGATCCAATGGAAACACACACATCTGTGCCCCAAAGAATATGGCAAAAGTGTTTATAGCAGCATGATTTGTGCTTGCATCAAACTAGAATAGAACAAAATGTTCATCAAAAGTTAGAAGGGTGCAGGGTGCAGTGGCTCACTCCTGTAATCCCAGCACTTTGGGAGGCCAAGGCGGGCGGGTCACCTGAGATCGGGAGTTTGACGCCAGCATGACCAACATGGAGAAACCCCATCTCTACTAAAAATACAAAATTAGCCAGGCATGGTGGCGCATGCCTATAATCTCAGCTACTCAGGAGGCTGAGGTAGCAGAATTGCTTAAACCCGGGAGGCGGAGGTTGCAGTGACCCGAGATCGTGCCATTGCACTCCATCCTGGGCAACAAGAGCAAAACTCCGCCTCCAAAAACAAAACAAAAACATTAAAAGGCGCCGAGTGCAGCGGCTCAGGCCTGTAATCCCAGTACTTTGGGAGGCCAAGGCGAGAGGGTTGCTTCAGCTCAGGAGTTTGAACCAGCCTGGGGAACATAGTTAGACGTCATCTCTATAAAACATTTTAAAAATTAGCTGGGTGCAGTGGTGTGCACCTGTGGTCCCAGCTACTTGGGGGGCTGAGGTGGGAGGATCGCTTGAGCCCAGGAGTCGAGGCTACAGTGAGCCATGTTCAAGCCACTGCACTCCAGCCTGGGTGACAGAGCAAGACCCTGTCTCAAAAATAAATCAATAAATAAGTAAAAATAAATATATATGAAGAAAAAAGATAAATGGAGAAATCCTCTGTGGTATTTTGCTTTCCATAGCAACAAAGATGAAGTTCACAATGTGAAACAAAAGAAGACGTAAGAAAGTGTATATATTCTATGACCTCATTTAAATAAATTGCTTTTCCCATGTTGTAAAGTGACCATACAAAAACAGGCAGAACTAATCTGTGGTGCTGGAAGTCATAATGGTTGTTAGCATTGGAGGTTACTGAGGACTTATGAGGGTAGCTTCTGAGGTGTTGGTAATGTTCTCTTTCCTGATTGAGTAGTAGTTACAGTGGTAGGTTCAGTTTCTGAAAGTTCTAAAAGATGTACATGTAGAATTTGTATATTTCAGTTTTTATAAAAGCTTCATTAAAAAATTAATTGAAGGCTGGGCACAGTGGCCTCATGCCTGTAATCCCAGCACATTGGCAGGCCAAGATGGGAGGATTGCTTGATTTCCAGGAGTTTGAGACCAGCCTGGGTCTCAAACCATGGCGAAACCCTGTCTCTACAAAATAAATAAATAAATAAATAATACAAAAATTAGCTGAGCATCTGCCTATAGTCCCAACTGTTTGGGAGGCCAAGGTGGGAGGGCCACTTGAACCCGGGAGGTAGAGGCTGCAGTGAGCTGCCAGTACACTCTACCCTGGGCGACATAGTAAGACCCTGTTTCCAAAAAAAAAAAAAACTTCATTGAACATAGCTTTTTTTTTTCCTTCTGTATGTCATATTGTAGCCTGGTATGCTAACAAGTAATTAGAATTCTTCAGTATTAGCCATGATTGTTCTTAAAAACCATTTTACCTTCATGGACTGATGCTTTTATTTGGCTATTTTGGTTTTACTATTATGAGAGCCTTTGAGATACTCGAAAAAATAAAATATATATATATATATTTGAGACAGAGTCTCGCTATGTTGCCAGGCTGGAGTGCAACCTCCGCCTCCAGGGTTTAAGTGATTCTCATGCCTCAGCCTCCCAAGTAGCTGAGACTACAGGCACACGCCACTGCGCCTGTCAATTTTTTTTTTTTTTGTATTTTTATTAGAGACAGGGTCTCACTATGTTGGCCAGGCTGGTTTCAAACTCCTGGCCTCAAGTGATCCACCCGGCTCAACCTCCCAAAGTGCTGGGATTACAGGCGTGAGCTACCACGCCCAGCCTAGATAGAATCTTGAGTATTTTAAAGGCCCAGAAACAAAAATTTTTGGCTATTAGCATAGAGTATATTAAATATGAAAACTTGTCAACATTTAAAACATGTTACAGATAACTAAAATAAAATACTCTTATTCTTATCCAGAGAGACTATTTTTCACCTACATTAGTACAAATGTAGTTGTGATTTAATATACTTCTCAGTTTTATCATCCTTGTGTTCTCGTAAGACTCCTCTAACACCATGTTCTGCCACATGTTAATGAAGTTCTTTATGTTTCTTTCCCTGTTATATTATGATTTTTCTTAAGGACAGGAGCTGCTTTTAAAATTTCTCCTAGCATAGTGCATTACTTAAATAGAAAATATTATCTCCATATTTTATAGAAGACTTAGTAATAAAATTCCAGAAGTTTCGAATTCTTATGCATGTCCCCCCTTGCTGTAGGACAGTTAGTTGCAATTCTTGCATGATGTAACATGAAATTTTGTAGTCATCATGTCCCTGACCTCTATTGAAAAAATATGCTTGATATATGTTAGCATGATGAACTTTGTATGTCTGAGTGTAGCTTCAAATGGTGTAGATAGTGTTATTTAAAAATGGGAAGATCTGGAGTTCTTATTTCTAATAGTATAGCTCATTTTATCCTAAGAACAATGCACATGAAAGTAAATTACAAAGTTATACAACTAGAAGGTCATGATGGAATTTTCTGGCATGTTACCTGTGTTCGTTTTGATGCTGAACCCATGTGTATATTCAGTCACTTTTAAATGTTCTCTGAGTAAATTGCTGTCCTCGATAAGCTGATTATGCTGAAGAAACATTTTAAGATGCTGATTTCATTGACTTGATTATCCTTTATATTTCCAACAGTATAGGCAGAAGTAGAATACATTTATTGGTTGGCAAATTCAGTTTCCTTATTGTAAAACGTTTAAAAATTTGTGGTGCATCCAGTTCAGAGTGGCTAATTGTAATTATGGTAATTGTCAAAGATGCTTGACGCTGTAAATGTTTCACATATTTTTCTTTAATGTTTCTAGACAACCCATTTGTTGAGATTAAAACACCAAAAAAATGGTCACTAAAATTGTTAATATGTATGTATATATTTATTTACTTTTGTAAACTATGTTGGAATAATTCTATATTTACAGAAAAGTTGCAAATGTGTTAATATGTATTAAATTGCCCTGAGTGATAGTTACTTATCTAGTATTTCTCTTAAAAGTTTAATTTTTTTTTTTTTTTGAGACAGAGTCTCACTCTTGTCACCCAGGCTAGAGTGCAGTGGTACAATATTGGCTCACTGCAACCTCTGCCTCCTGGGTTCAAGCGATTCTTGTACCTCAGCCTCCCAAGTAGCGGGGATTACAGGTGTGTGCCCCCAGGCCTGGCTACTTTTCTGTATTTTTTGTAGAGACAGGGTTTTGCCATGTTGACCAGGCTGGTCTCAAACTCCTGGCCTCAAGCGATCTATCTGCCTTGGCCTCCCAAAGTGCTGGGATTACAGGTATGAGCCATCGTGCCCAGTCCTAAAAGTTTAATATTTTAATAAAAATATTCTTGCCTCTGATCTTTGTTCAATAGAAAAAATATTTTGAAGTTTTTGTGTTTAAATGAAAGTATACTGTTTTCGTTATCCTTTTTCCTTAAATGTCATTTTTCCTGTGCTGTAACATGACCGTTACTCACATGGAGTGCTGTGAAATGTGTATATGTAAGATTTATGTTCTGCATTTATGAGCATGAATAAACGTTACTGAATCAGGACCATGGGGATCATTTAGTTATAGAATCAGAAATCTGGTGAAATGTTCACAGTTTCCTATTTTTATAAAACAGAGTAGTTTAAAACTGCATATGCCAGCTTTCCTCTCTCTATTCTCTACCTCCTTTTCTGTTGTAGTTATATAGTAACACGTGAGGGCAGTTTGTAAGGACCAAAAGATACCATATTTTTAAAAATAAAAGATACCTTCTATTATAAGGCACACCATTATCTTATGTATTATTAAGGAAAAAAATGCTCTGTGAGGAATTGAGTTGAATCTGGGAAAATTTTTTAAAAAGAAAAAAATGCAGCCTTCTAAACTATGGTACATTGCTAAGATGCCAGGAAATATAAGATGCGTACTGATTTCAGTGATGCTGAAGTGAAGAAAAATGTGAATTTTAGATCCATTCCAAACATTCCCTGCTCTAACAAAATTATTTTATTTGGGGTTTAACTTGGGACTTCTACCTTTTTTAGAAGTCAGTAGAGAATCATTCATTTGAACTCTGGCTTGCTTTTTGCTAAAATGCTGTTGGAGACATGTTCTAATCAGTATGTCTGATTTTAAGAAGATATGAAAATTTTTAATGAAGGATCACTTTTGTAGACAAATTTGAGTGCTTTTTGGGAGCAATGAAAAGCCATGTTGTGCTTCATATAACCTGAGTTCTTGTGTTATGTGGCCTCCAAGAGCCATTTTGTAGTTTTCATTCTCCTTTGCATTTTCATTGTTTCTCTTTACTGACCGTTCACTTTCCTTAATATTTTGTAGTTTAAAAAACTTTTCTCAACCTTGATTCTTTTCCAAACTATCACCGTTCTTTCATTCCTTGCCCAGGTGATCAACAATTTATTTCCCCGCATTGCCTGGGTCACTCACAGATACTTCCCCACCTCATTTATTTAATAAGCAGTGCTCTGTGTAAGATCTGTGTCTCTACCATTTTGCTGAAATGCCTCTCTCTTAGGTCCTTAGTAGCTTTCTAAGTTTCTAAAGCTGGTGACCTCTTTTTATTTCATTTGTCAAAACTTATCGTTACTGCTGTCTAACATTGGGATCTCACAGCTCTCTTTTTCTTCTTTTTTTTTTTTTTTAGCACTGTCGCTATAGTTTTTTGTCTCTGTGCCAATCTTGTTATCCCATGATGCCTAGATTTTGTTTCATCTACTTTATTATTAAAATAATATTGAAAAATAAAATGCTCCATAAATGTGTCACTCCAATATAATACTTATTTGAATTTTGAGTTTTTCCATCTTTGTCTTGGCCTAGCTTTTCATTCTTTACCTACTGTACTTTTAATCTTGGTAGGTATATTACAAGTTGAGCATCTCTAATCCCAAAATCGGAAATTTGAAGTGCTTTAAAATTTAAAACTTTTTGAGCACCAACATGATGCCACACGTGGAAATTTCCACACCTGACCTGATGTGACAGTTTGTGCTTCATTGATGTTTCAGTGTACACAAACTTTGTTTTGTGCACAAAATTATTGAAAATATTGTATGAAATTACCTTCAGGCTATGTGTATAAGGTGTATATGAAACATAAATGAATTTTCATGTTTAGACTTGGGTCCCATCCTTAAGATATCTCATTATGGATATGCAAATATTCCCCCCTCCCCCCAAAAAAAAATCCCCACAAAAACGTAAATTCTGAAATGCTTCTGGTCCCAAGCATTTTGGATAAGGGATACTCATCCTGTGTTCTATTTTCCACCTTAACATGGTATCAGTTATTTTTCCAGGTTTGCACATGTTGTCCCATTATTGTCACATGAAAGAACAAAAAATTGTAGGTTATAGTTTTGGTGCACCATAATTTTCTATATATGTCTATTGTTGGATAATTGACTTGTTTCCAGATTGTTTTGCTTCAAAAACATTGTAGTAGAATGTATATTTGTTCCTATAACCTTTTGCTTCTGTTGTATTATTTACATAAGATCCTTTTCTAGGAGTGCCATTAATTACTTGTCCAAGCAAATACATACGTATATATTTTTGGAGACAGAGTTTTGCTCTTTTTGCCTAGGCTGGAGTGCAGTGGCGTGATCTCGGCTCACTGCAACCTGTCTCACAAGTTCAAGTGATTCTCGTGCCTCAGCCTCCCAAGTAGCTGGGATTACAGGGGCGTGCCACCACACCTGGCTAATTTTTGTATTTTTAGTAGAGACGGGGTTTTACCGTGTTGGCCAGGCAGGTCTTGAACTCTTGACTTCAGGTGATCCACCTTCCTCGACCTCCCAAAGTGCTGGGATTACAGGTGTGAGCCACTGTGCTGGGCCAAATGTACAAAATATTATTTTGCTAATTTATTAGTTGTACAATGATGGTACTTCATTTTTGCTTTAATATTTATTTTTGTGATTGTTAATAAGGGTGTTTTTACATGTTTAATATGGAATTTATATTTCTCTGTGAATTCTCTCCATATTATTATCTCACATTTATCTATCTTGTAATCTATTTTCTTTTTCCTTTTTTTCTTCTTTGACACAGGGTCTTGTCTTGTTGCCCAGGGTGGTCTGGAACTCCTGGGCTCAAGCGTTCCACCCACCTCCGCCTCCCAGAGTGCTGGGATTACAGGCGTGAGCTACCTTGCCTGGCCTGTTTTGTAGTCTAATACAAAAGCCATAGCAGAGATACCTATTTTATATTGTAGAATTTGTAAATTATGTTCTTTTTAGGCCTAGTGTGCAGAGATATTATGCTTATTCACAGTCTGATGGCTTTTGCAGTGTAATGCCTTAAATTCTTACCTTCTAGGTTAAATGGGCCTTTTTGCTCTCCTCATGACATAAAAATTTAGAGGAAAACTTGGTAACTTTTTCACTTTATTAACTGACCATTTTTGTTAATATGACAGCACAACGTACTCTCATACAGTGCAGCATTGGAGGGAAATTTTGTTGTTGATTTGTGCCTAATATTTTTTTCTGCCTGTTTGTTTCATTTGAAAGTGTTTTTAACATGTAAGATAAAATTTGTCATATGATAATTCTGGTCAATGAAAAATGTCTTCTAAGACCTTGATACAACATTTACATTGACAGTAATTAAGACACTCATCTTTCTGTGTTAACCTTAATCAATTGATGTGTAGTTCAGTTTCGTGGGTAGTTTAGACTTGAATTTGGTTGTTAAGTAGATTACTTTACAGTGGACCATGATCTCTTTCTATGGCTGGAGTGTCACAACTGAATGAATTTTTGCTGTAATCTGTGCACCATCAATTTAACTCATTTTGAAATCTGTCTTGACTATCTCACTCCTTGTACTTCCTTTCTCTTACTGTTACTTACCTTTCAGTTTCTTATACTGACTTGAATTATGGTTATTTCCTAAAGTTCCTTCATTATTGCCATTTCCTTTTAATATGTTTTTTTTTGTGAGCTCAGTCTTCTTTCATTTTAACATATATCAAGCTCCCCTAAAGCTATAACTCTAGCCCTGTCAGCCTTCTCTTACCAGCCAGAGGTCTGTGTTTTCAACTCCTTTCTTGACTCCATCATTCTGCAGCAGACTCACAAACTTAAGTGCCTGCAGGGGCCTGGCAAACAATGGCAATGAGTAAAAGCAGGCCTTGGGATAAGAGAAAATATTTTTCTACTGTAAGAAAAAAAGACGGCAAGTGGGACAATAGATGGTAACCGGCATAAGCTCAAGGTAAGGAAGACAGTCTTGGGGACTGTGGAGAGGAGAATGCACGTTTCATGCTGGCCGTTTGGTTCCAGCCACCATTGCTGTTTGGGAATGTGGCCTCAAAGCTATCAGATCTACCAGTTTTTCAAGAGAAGCTGTTAATCTGTATTTTCATTTTAAATACATGATTTTAAAAAATGGAGTTGAATTTCTGTAAAACACTACATGGGCCAAGGAAAATATGCTCGTGGACAAAGTTCTGTATACAGGCTCTTAATTTGTAATCTCCTCCAGTAAAGGTGGCACTTTAAGTTTGGTGTGTTACTAACTATCCCTCCCCATTTTTCTCTTGTTTCTTTGTTCATATAATAGACCATCCATTCAGCTTCTTAACACCTCCTCACCTCATTACTTCTTTATTTGGAAAAGGGATCTGGGTCATGGGAAAGGCTTTTTCTAATTTAAAGGAAGTTTGTACATGTTTATAAGCCGAAGAGAAGCCAAAGAAGTGATTTTAGAAAGAGAGAAGATATTAGAATATGGTATGTCCACTGGGGATGGCATCCAGGGTAGAGAAGCCAGCCAGACTTCCAGGAGCTGATGCTGATTCACCCTGCATGCTTTTACTTCTGAACAATTATGTTTTAACCAAAAAGTCTTCTTTTTTCTTTTTATGCATATCATGTTTTGTGGAATTTCTTGAGGGAATTTATTATACTTTAAAAAAACATAGTCTTTATTTTTTGTATGAATTTTTTTTTAGGTATTCTTGAGTTCAGTACTCCTTTCCATGTTGCTGATTTTCATGGAATGAGTAGCGATTGTCATAGATTTATTTGTAGTCAGTGGTAGAACTAAAAAGTTGAATTCAGCTTTGCTGTAAAGACTCTTATTCACCTGGTAGTGCGTGTAGACTCTCATTACAGAAGCCATGGTGAGTGTACCCTGTTGGGTAGCATAGATTTTCCCATAAGATGTGTGGGTTTTAATTCCCTCGCTCACCATCCAAGGCCTGCTGCGTCTCCCAGAATCGGCTGACATGGTTAGTTATTCCTGGATTCTGCTAGGAAAATTTATCTGAAGGTCCATCCTCTTACTTGTAAGGAGTTACAGTTCTCTTGGCCCTATGGGGTTTGTCCTCATGCTGTTTCCATATGCTTTCTGTTTCTCAGAATTTCTCACTGGTCTGGTCTGGGATTTCCTGTACTTCATGAATTTGTGTTTTTATTTTCTTATTAAGTTGAGATAGGATGGAAAAAAGGTAAATTTTTAGGTTGTATTTAAAAACAAAATCTTTCAACAAATTTGAACTTCTAATTGGTTTTTATTAGTTATTCATGAACTGGGAAGCATACGTCTACAAATTTGGAGCTCCATTGTGCATGGCAGAACAATTGTTTTTTTGTAAGGTAGCTTGAGGAAGATCAAGGAAACAGGCTGGGCACGGTGGCTCACACATATAATCCCAGCACTTTGGGAGGCTGAGGCCGGTGGATCGCCTGAGGTCAGGAGTTCTAGACCAGCCTGGCCAACATAGTGAAACCCTGTCTCTACTAATAATACAAAAAATTAGCTGGGCGTGGTGGTGGGTGCCTGTAATCCCAGCTACTAGGGAGGCTGAGGCAGGAGAATTGCTTGAACCTGGAAGGCGGAGGTTGCAGTGAGCTGAGATCACGCCATTGCATTCCAGCCTGGGCAACAAGAGCGAAACTCCATCTCAAAAAAAAAAAAAAAAAAAAAAGAAAAAAGAAAGAAGAAAGAAAGCTCAAGCAAACAGTACAATATAAAAGAGCAGATTTGTTAACATCAGGTTATTTCAGGTTACTTTTCTTGTAAGGGTTAAAGCAGAAGAGACAGGAACTTCCGTATCATGCCAGTTCAGGTTGACTGGGCTCTTTTGGATTGGTTTCTGTGAATCTCCTGGGTTTTTTGGGAAACACTGGCCTGTTTGGGATTTATCTGTTAATAAAGTTTCGACTTGACACAAGTGCCCCCACTTTGATATGGCCTGCTGGAGCCTAATGCAGAAGCTCGGTTCAAAACAGTGGCCTCCCATAAATTTTATTTAACAGTTCTTGGCAACTTTGAACCAAATATCTTTTCTCTTTATACAGGTTGCTTTTTTGTTTCTGCTCATGCTAGTTCCCCTTAATCCCCCGCCCCCCCCCCCCCTTTTTTTTTGAGATGGAGTTTCACTCTTGTTGCCCAGGTTGGAGTGCAATAGCACGATCTTGGCTCATGGCAACCTCTGCCTCCCAGGTTCAAGCAATTCTCCTGCCTCAGCCTCCCAAGTAGCTGGAATTACAGGTGCCCGCCACCATGCCCAGCTAATTTTTTGTATTTTTAGTAGAGACGGGGTTTCATTATGTTGGCTGGGCTGGTCTCGAACTCATGACCTCAGGTGATCCACCCAGCTCGGCCTCCCAAAATGCTGGGATTACAGGTGTGAGCCACTGCGCCTGGCCTAATCCCCTTTCTTTATGTACAAATCTCGAACATAATATACCATTTACTTTTAGTATGTCTGTGACATTGCTCATAAGATTATCTGGCATAGAATGTTTTTGCCCTATTGTTTTGCCTGGGAATTATTGCCAGGGGTGCATATAGCTCAGTAACTCAAATCAGGGCCCAGTACCACTTCATAGGCATGTCACCTTTGTGAATTGTGTATTTAGCTCCTCCATCCCTCCTGAGAATTATGGATAATAATAGTATGTGCCAGTTAATGTTGGTATGAACCAATCGATGAGACAGTCAAAGTAAAACATTTGGGACATAGTCCTGAAACATTATTAGCTTAAAATGGTTGGGTGAATAAGTATGGGCCTTGACAGCTCAGCTCAGGTGTGGCATTCCATTTCACTTTGCCTGATTTTCTTCCAGCCCTCCTCCCCTTTCCCCAGATCCCACATCAGAACTAATGTTCCCCTGTCTTCCCCTGAAATGTTTTTCATACAGAGAGTGTAGTACACTTACCATTGATCTACTTTTCTTTTAGTTAGTTGGGGATTATTTCAGTCATTATGTATGATCTTTCAGTAAACAAGGGATGTCTTTGTTCCCCAGGTGAATTGAATTAAAGTGCCTTTTTCCTTGTATGACTTTAAATTTAAAAACCTTTAAAACTCACAGTGTTTCCCATGTTGCCTAGTGTGACATAAGAAGTATATGTTTAGTCTCTGACCCGGGTTCCTGGCACAGATCTAAAACTTCTAAAACTTCTTGACTGATAGGGTATGATGGGAGCATTTTCAGCCCTCCTCCCCCGCCTTTCCTTTTGAGACAGGGTCTCACTGTTGCCCAGGCTGTAGTAGAGTGGTGTGAACACAGCTCACTGCTGCCTCTACCTTCTGGACTCAAGCAGTTCTCCCGCCTCAGCCTCCCTAGTAGCTGAGACTACAGGCATGGGCCACCATGTCTGGCTAAATTTTTTATTTTTGTTTTGCAGAGTTGGGGTCTCACTTTGTTGCCCAGGCTGATCTCGAACTCCTGTGCTCAAGCAATCTGCCCACTTTTGCATCCCAAAGTGTTGGGATTGCAGGCATGAGCCATTGCTCCTGGCAGGAGCATCTTTTGTTACAGTATTTGGTCTTAGTCCTTGGTTCCTGACACAAGAGCTTCGAAGACCCTTGACCTCTCAGGAGTGATAAGAGTGTCTTTTTGTATATTAATACAATGACCAGTGGTTGAAAACCCCTGAACCACTTTAGAATGGGGACTGGTTTCCTGGGTAATCAATCATGTGAGTAGAGGTTTGGAACTTTCCGTCCCATCCCATTAGCTCCATGGAGGAAAGATGGGCCGGAGGTTTAGAGAGTTTTCCAGAAAACTCTCCAAAAGGACAGCCTCAGAGAGCTTCCGGGTTGGTGAACACATGTAGGTGCTGTGCCCCGAGAGGGCTTGCCTCCCCCCTTACCCCACGATATGCATCTTCCATTTGGCTGTTCCTCACTTGTATCTTTGTAACAAACTGGCGAAGGGAAGTACCTGTTTTCTGGAGTTTTGTGAGTCCTTCTAGGAAATTCTCAAACTCAAGGAGGGGGTCATGGGAAACTCCCTTCCCACCTCCCACGCAATTTATTTTCTGTAGGTAAGAAATACCTGAGGCCTGGACTTGGTGATTAGCATCTGAAGTAGGAACAGCCTTGTGGGATCTAAGCGATGAGGACTAAACTCTGACCTTTTTGTCTCTTGCCCAAATTCCTACAAGGGTCTGGGGAGTCACTCTCTGTAAATCATAAAATCTCATCAACTGGGTTTTACTTAACTAGCCTGACTCTGGCATAATATCACATGACAGATAAAGGAGGAAATGGAAATATTTTACATTAAAATATGTTCTTTCACGAGGTCAGGAGATCGAGACCATCCTGGCTAACATGGTGAAACCCCGTCTCTACTAAAAATACAAAAATTAGCTGGGCGTGGTGGCACGTGACTATAGTCCCAGCTACTCGAGAGGTTGAGGCAGGAGAATCGCTTGAACCTGGGAGGCAGAGGTTGCAGTGAGCTGAGATCGCGCCACTGCACTTCAGCGTGACGACAGAGCGAGACTCTGTCTCAAAAAAAAAAGAAAGTTCTTTGCCATATTTTGACATGGCCCTGCAATGCCATCTTTTGTGTGTGTGGGGAAGCCGGGGTCGTGGGGGTTGGGGGCGGGTGGGAATGTGCATCTATAAAGAATCTCTGTTAACTAGATCTTTCCCCTTCCAGGCCCTCCCTATCCTGAAGACATTGGCTGAGAGTCTGGCACCTTTTAAAGGTCTGATCATCAATTGTCTGTCTGGGCAGCCACCTATGAGACTTCATCTATATGGTAAGAACCTTTGTCTCCAAAGCTCCTTATCTTAACTCAGACACTCCTTTCTGTTTATTCCAGGTCTTTAGATAATAACTCCTTCAACCAGTTGCTAATCAGACTTTGAATCCACCTGAGACCCACTTCCCCCAACCCCCTCAAGTTGTCCCACCTTTCCAGATCGAACCAGTGTATACCTCACATGTATTGATTGATGTCTCGTGTCTCCCTAAAACTAAGCTGAAACCCAACCACCTTTGGCACGTATTCTCAGCACCTTTTGAGACTGTGCCTCAGGCCATGGTCCCTCATGTTTGGTTCAGAATAAATCTTTTCAAGTATTTTACAGAGTTTGGCGTTCTTCATCAATAGCTAATTCTAGGTAGACAGTATCACCGTAGAATTGAACTGTAAGACATCTGATTGGTGTCTTGATGTCTGCCAAGAATTGGACACTTGGTTGTTGTGGAACTCCCCATTCCCTATTTGATGCTTTGATGTTGGAATTTGTTGGTGTGTGTAGAAGAAACATAGTGTTTCTTTTTACCTAGTGTATCAGTCAAGGTTCTCCAGAGTGTGTGTGTTTATAAATACAAATATATTTATATGTGTAAAGAGAGAGAGAGAGAGACAGACATTGAAACAGATATTGACCGATTTTTGTTTTGTTTTGTTTTAGAAGCAGGGTCTCGCTCTGTTGCTCAGGCTTGTGTGCAGTGGTGCAGTCATAGCTCACTGTAACCTCAAATTCCTGGGCTTAAGGGATTCATTCTCCTACCTCAGCCTCCCAGGTAGCTGGGACTAAAGGCACGTGCCACTGTGCCTAGCTAATTTTTAAAGTTTCCTATAGAAACGGGGTCTTGCTATGTTGCCTAGGCTGATCTCAAACACCCAAGCTCTAGTGATCCACCTAGGCTTCCCAAAGGACAGGGGTTACAGGAGTAAGCTACTGAGACTGGTCTGACTGATTTCAAGAAAGAAGTTGGCGAGTAAGCCAATTAGGAATGCCAGTTAGGGATGGCAAGTTAGAAATCTGTAGGTCAGGCTAGAAACTCGCAGATATTGATGCTGCGGTCATGACACAGAACTTCTTCCTTGGGAGTCCTCCACTGTTGCTCTAAAGGCCTTTCATTACTGGCGGCGAATCCGTACGGGTCTGCAGCAACCTCAGTTCTTGCCTCCTCAAAAAAAAGAATTTGACTGAAGGGCATAAGGCAGAAGAAGAGACCGAGGCAAGTTTTAGAGCAGGAGTGAAAGTTTATTAAAAAGCTTTAGAGCAGGAACAAAAGGAAAGAAAGTACACTTGGAAGCGGTGCAGTATCTGCAAAGATACTGAGGGCGACTTGAAGGACAAGTGCGGGGTTTGACCTTTTGACTTGGGGTGTTATATGTTAGCATACTTCCAGGGTCTGGCGTCCCTGCTCCTCTGATTCTTCCCTTGGGGTGGGTTGTCTGTATGCACAGTGGTCTGTTAGTGCTTGGAGGGGAGCATGTGCAGTGTGTTTACTGGAGTTGTATATACGCTTGCCTGAGGCATTCTTTCCTTACCAGCAGAATGTCCCTAGAAGGTCATACTCTGCCATTTTGCCTCTTAATGCACATGCTTGAGGTTATTCACCCACCCCTTGAGAACTTATTAGGAAGCTGCTGATCACCAGTTTCAGGTGTTTCTTATCTATAGGGAGACTGCCTTTCCCTGGTGCTACCTGCGACTTATTATTATTTTAGTGAGGCAGTGTGACAACTGCCTGTCTACCACTTGATGGTTGCCTAACTTTCCTGGGAGTGTGGGGGCCCAGTCCTGCCCTATTTGTGTCTGACTAGCTGCCCTCTCTGACACTCTGATGAGGCTCACCCACATTGTGGAGGATAATCTTCACTTAAAGCAATTGATGGTAGATGTTAGCCCCCTCTAAAGAATACTTTCTCAGCAACACCTAGATTAGTGTTCTATTAAATAACTGAGTGCTGTAGACGCTCCACGTTAACATATAAAACTAACCGTCACACCTAGTGTGCTCTCAACCAGTGTAAAAGACGCTGTGTGCTAAGGATTATATCAATAGATTTTAGACTATAGATGCTGATGTTATCAAACATCCAAATGAATGTTTGTGCTTCAAGTTCTCAAAAACATTTCTGTTTTTAGTGACAGGAGATCATGTATGGTGATGGAGAGTTCTGTGCATGTTTATCCTATTTGTCTGAGGAGGCTGTTCTCCCCCATTTTGAGTAGTTAAATATGAAAGTTATGATTTGAGCCTGTTTCCTTCATGCTTATGTTTAGTGAAAAGATCTGTATGTTGGCTAAATTCCAAAAATTTCATAAAGAACCTGATTATTTAGAATTCAGGCCAAATACACAGTTGTTACTGTAGAGAGGAAAGCAAACATTGCTTTCTGATTTGTTCAGAGTGCTCTGAAGGAGAGAATGGAGAATTCGTGCAGCAAAATTACGGCTTAATAAATTCAGTGACTGCTAAGCTGATACACTTAGTACATACCCTTGAGAATGAAAACTAATGGTTTGCTGAAACATATCTCTAGTGTATTCTGTAGCAATTCATTTTTTCTGTTAACCTTATAATTGCTTCTTACATAAGTAAAGATGTCACCTCTACTTAAAATGAGACTCTCTTCTATGGGCTATGAAACTGGTCGTTTTGAAATAGTGCTGTTAGAAAGCAAACAATGAATTAGAGCTGAATCAGCTAGAACTGTCACTTGATGTCTCTATGTAACTTACCATCTGCTTTAAAGATTTTGTACATACTGTCACCCATATAATATGGTCCATAATATTCTAAATTCTGAACATTATTATATAACATTTCTTTTTTTTTGAGACGGAGTTTTACTCTGTCGCCCAGGCTCTACTGCAGTGGCATGATCTCAGCAACTTCCACCTCCTGGATTCAAGCCATTCTCCTGTCTCAGCCTCCCAAGTAGCTGGTACCACATGTACATGCCACCAGGCCCAGCTAATTTTTTTGTTGTTATTTAGTAGAGATGGGGTTTTGCCATGTTGGCCAGGCTGGTCTCGAGCTCCTGACTTCAAGTGATCCGCCTGCCTCAGCCTCCCAAAGTTCTGGGATTACAGGCGTGAGCCATCATGCCCAGCCTATTATATAGCATTTAAACCCAAGAAAAGTAGATAGTTATCTTTGATATCAAATTTAACTGTTTATGATGTTTTCAAACTGTTAAAATGTGTTAACTTTAAGTGGTATAAAGAACCCTTTGCTTTAAGGGTGGTTACTAGGCCTCTAAGTGCACCTCACTCTAACTTGGATCAGGTCAGCTTGGCAATGGTGACACCAGTGCTGATTGAAATCGGAGGCATCATGGATAGAACTCTAAGCATTCTGCTCATGTGAGGTTGTTTTTGGTTTTGTTTTAAAATCCAGTTATATTGATTTGAAGAGTTTAATTATTTTGGTCAAAATTATGCTGTTCTTAAATACGTATATATTTAAATGAATTTATACTCTACTTGATCTGAGCCTAAGAGAAACAATCTCACTTGTCCCTGTAGCTGACTAATAAAATAGCAGGATTTTTTATTAACCTTTTTTTTTTTTTTTTTTTTTTTTTTTGAGACAGGGTCTTGCTTTGTTACCCAGGCTGGAGTGCAGTGATACCATCGTAGCTCACTACAGCCTTGATCTTCTGGGCTCAAGTAATCCTCCCACCTCAGCCTCCGGAGTAGCTGGGACTACTGGCATGTGTCACCATGCTTGGGTAATTTTTAAATTTTTTGTAGAGATGAGGTCTCCCTGTATCGCTCAGGCTGGGCTCAAGCAGTCCTCCTGCCTCAGCCTCCCAAATTGTTGGGATTATAAGTGTGAGACTTACTTTTTTAAAAAAATACCTTTTTTTTTTGGCCGGGTGTGGTGGCTCATGCCTGTAATCCCAGCACTTTGGAGGCAGGCGGATTGCTTGAGGTGAGGAGTTTGAGATCAGCCTGGCCAACATGGCAAAACCCCATCTCTACTAAAAATACAAAAGTTAGCCTGGTGTGGTGGCGGGCACCTGTAATCCCAGCTACTTGGGAGGCTGAGGCAGGAGAATTGCTTGAACCCGGGAGGTGGAGGTTGCAGTGAGCCGAGGTCTCATTGTTGCACTCTAGCCAGGGCAACAGAACGAGACTTTGTCTCAAACAAACAAACAAAACAAAAAAACATTTTTTTTCTTTTAAAAAACCACAGTGTGAATGGTGCTTTCTCAAGAGTTTTAACTGAAGTTTGGGAGTGTAAGTACCTTCTATAAATAAAAATGACATCTGTGGTTTTGTTTTATTTTGTTTAATCTAGTGTGTGCCATGGACTCACTATCATTTTCAAAACTGGGGGATCACGTTATTATATCTTGGTGGACATAATTGTATATGTCTTGGAAACATCTAGAATACCGAGTGCAAAACTTTTGGGAAGCTTTTAATGACTATTAAGTGATACTGACCCAGCCTTCAGTAAGCTTGTAAGGTAATTAAAAAATTTTTTTTTTGTTTATTACAAATTTCTTTCAGCATAGATACTGAGGGACATTGTCCCCTTGAGTTTTTTCACTTGATGCATTTAACATCATGGTTCACTGATTTTCCTGCAAGCAAAGCCACATTCTGTTTTCTTATTTTACTGTTGAAATTTGAGTTGTTTACAGTTTTCTGTGGTTATAAACAATTATATGTGTTTCTGGGCGACACGTCTCTCAGTGAACATAAATTTAAGAGTGAAATTGCCGGATGGTAGGATATGCTGTACCATCTGCCTACCTAACATCTTGACTGCCTTTCAAAGTGATTGTACCAATGTACATTCCCACCAGAGCATCTGAATGTTTCCATTGCCCCACAGCTTTGCCACATTCTTGACATTGTTTGACTTTTAAAATTTAGTCAAGCTAGTAGTGTGAAAGGTGCTTTTCATTTATAGTTTCCTAATTACTAAGGAAGGAAACTGAGCATCATTTTTTTGTATTGAAGGACTTTTTGTATTTTGTAAGTTTTATATATTTTTCTCTTGGATTGTTTATCTTATACATTTATAAGAGTTATACACTCTGGATACTTACATTTTGTTGATGATATGATTTTTAATTTGTGGCTTATCTTTTTATTTCCTTCATGGTATCCTTTAATGAACAGAAGTTTTTTATTTTAACATAGAATGAGGCCAGCTGCAGTGGCTGGACGGACACAGTGGCTCACACCTGTAATCCTTGCACTTTGGGAGGCGGAGGTGGGTGAATTGCTTGAGCTCAGGAGTTAGAGACCAGCCTGGGCAACATGGCAAAACCTCATTTTTACAAAAAATACAAAAATTAGCCAGGTTTGATGGCTCACACCTGTAGTTTCAGTTACTTGGGAAGCTGAGGTGGGAGGATTGCTTGAGCTTGGGAGGTGGAGGTTGCAGTGAGCCAAGATCATACCACTGCACTTCAGCCTGGGCAACAGAGGGAGACCATCTCAAAAAAAAAAAAAAAAAAAAAAATTTTTTTGTATTTTATTTTTTAAATGCAAGTCTTTAGTTAAATTGGGATTTATTTTTATAGAGAGAGTGGAACAGGAATCTAGTTTAATTTCCCTCCCCATGCATAAACACATTTGCAAGTACCATTATTAAATAATTCAACCTTTCTCCATTAACCTGGAAGTCTCACTGTGTTATAATTAATAGTTGGTATGGCAGATCCCCTCATTACTGTTGTCTTCATGTGTAGTATCTTGATTTTTCCTGGGCTTTTGATTTTTCATGTGAACTTCACATATAGTCAGCTTGTCAAGTTTTTTTCTTTTTCTTTACTTTTTGTTACTAGTATTGGTACCATTGATTGGAATTCATCGAGTTTTTAAAATGTCCTGCTGGATGTAATGGTTCACGCCTGTAATCCCAGCACTTTGGGAGGCTGAGGCTGGCAGATCACTTGAGCTCAGGAGTTCAGCACCAGCCTGGGCAACATGGCAAAACACTGTGTATTAGTCTGTTTTCATGCTGCTGATAAAGACATACCTAAGACTGGGAAGAAAAAGAGGTTTAATTGGACTTACAGTTCTACATGGCTGGGGAGGCCTCAGAATCATGACAGGAGGCAAAAGGCACTTCTTACATGGCGGCAAGAGAGAAAATGAAGAAACAAAAGTGGAAACCCCTGATAAACCCATCAGATCTCTTGAGACTTACTCACTATCACGACAATAGCATGGGAAAGACCAGCCCCCATGATTCAATTACCTTCCCCAGGGTCCCTCCCACAACACATGGAATTCTGGGAGATACAATTCAAGTTGAGATTTCAGTGGGGACACAGTCAAACCATATCACCCCATCCCTACAAACAACTAGAAATATTACCCGGTTGTGGTGGCACGCGCCTGTAGTCCCAGCTACTTGGGAGGCTGTGGTGGGAGGATCACTTGAGCCCAGGAGGTTGATGCTGCAGTGGTGAGCTGTGATTGCACCACTGCAGTTCAGCCTGGGCAACAGTGAGACCCTGCCTCAAACAAAAACAAAAACCCTCCTAATAAAATCCTATGGATGTAGATATATGTGTAGATTTATAACACACATGCATTTATATTCCCTAGCACTGCCCATTGACAGTGCCTGAAAGTATCCCCCAATAACAATGAACATATCTGGCACCCTAATCTTGATTTCTAAATACAGTTCTCTAATAAAAGGAACCAGTAGTCCTTGGAGAAATGAGACCAAAACATGTAGTTTCAGAAAATGAGGAAATGATTGCCAGATACAGCAGCTCATGCTTGTAATCTCAGCTACTTGGGAGGCTAAGGCTGGAAAATTGTTTGAGGCTGGGAGTTTGAGACCAGCCTGGGCAACATAGCAAAACCCTACCTCTAAACAAATAAATTAAAAAAAAAAATAGCCAGACATGGTATCACACACCTGTAATCCTAGCTACTCAGGAGACTGAGGCAGGATTATTACTTGAGCCCAGGAGTTTGAGTGCGTTATGATCACACCACTGCACTCCAGCCTGGGTGACAGAGTAAGACCTAGTCTCTTACGGAAAAAAAAGATTGATAGATTATAATAGTGATTAATTATAGTAAACAATAATAGTAATGGATTATAACCCACTGAATAAATTGATGAATAACATAAATGTAAGAATGAATAAATGATTAGCTGGGTGTGGTGGCAGCACACACCTATAGTCTTAGCGGCTGAGGACAGGAGGATTGCTTGAGCCCAGGAGATCGAGGCTGCAGTGCACTGTGATTGCACCACTGCACTCAAGCCTGGGTGACAGAGCAAGACCCTGTCTCAAAAAAATTAAAAAACAATTTTTTTTTTAAATAATGAAATGCGTTAATTGAAAGCTTGATGAGGTACCAGATATTTATATAGTTTCAGATTACCTCCATATGAAATACTAATTACAAAGGGGGAAAGAATAAATTACAGTGGTGGAAGCCTGGCAGATACCACCTTAATCAGTTCATCAAAATGAACATCATTGGTAAGAATACAAATCAAAATTGTGTGTCACTGATAGGATGCCATGAGAACACAGTATTGTTTCTGTGATATTCTTGCTAGTGTTTTTGCTTATTATTTATTTTTAAATAAATGTTATTTTGAAGTATGATATACACACAGAGCACAGATCATAAGTGGATAGGTCAGTGAATTTCAAAAATTGGACTCATCTATGAAACCAGTCCCGAGATAAAAAAAATGAAGTGTCACTCTAGAAACCCCTGATGGGACTCCTGCGAGTTATAGCAGTAATTAGTTTTGCCTGGTGTTGAACTTGCTGTAAATGGAATTAGGTAGTATATACTTTTGTATATGGCTTTTTTCTTTCAGCATTACATGCATAATTCATGTTGCAGGTAGCAATATTTCATTACTTTTATTGTTACAGTATTCTGTTATATGGAACTCCTCAATTATTATTTTTCTTTCCTTATTATTATTTATTTTTGAGACAGGGCCTCGCTCTGTCACCCAGGCTGGAGTGCAGAGGTGTAATCTCAGCTCACTGCAACCTCCATCTCCCAGGCTCAGGTGATCCTCCCACCTCAGCCCCCCGAGTAGCTGAGACTACAAGAATGCACCACCATGTTTCATTAATTTTTAAATTTTTTTGTACGAATGGGGTTTCGCCATGTTGGCCAGTCTGGTCTCGAACTCCTGGACTCATGCAATCTGCCTGCCTCAGCCTCCCAAAGTCCTGGGATTACAGGTGTGAGCCACTGTGCCCAGCCTATCTTTTCTTTCTGCTGTGGATATACACTGCAGTTGTTTTCAGTTTTGGGCTATTAGGAATTGCACTGCTATGAACATCCTTGTTTATGTTGTAAGGGAGAAAGATTTCTTTTTCTTTCCAATGGCTAGGTACATGGCTGACATCCTATCACAAAAGACAGATTAACAAGAGAGAAGCATACGAATTTATTAATATAAGTTTTATGTGACACAGGAGTCTTCAGGAATTAAGACCCAAAGAAGCAGGGACATCTCTGTGTTTTTATGCTAAATTTGATGATGAGTGGACAGTTGTGCAGAAGTCTGATTGGGCAAAGGGAGTATGAGGCAGTGGTAATAAACTAGGTCTATTTGTTCAGCTGCTCTGTGTCCCTGTGTCTTCAGAGATAAGGGCATTCCTTTCCTGCAGGTATAGGGAAGGTACCTGTGGAATGAAGGTCTTATGACCTACTTCAGAGGAAGGCTAGAGAATTCTTTTATGGCCTACTTCATAGTAGAAGGACAGGAGAAGGTTGCTTCTGTGCTTTTCTCAAAGCTAAGATGCCGTATTTTGACGTAGCGTGTGCTGAACCCCATTAGTGTCTTTTGCTACAAATATGTGTCCATTTATGCTGTCTACCTAGGTGTGAAATTGCTGAGTTATAGCATATTCCTGTATTCAACTTTAATAGATGCTGCCAGTTTTCCAAAGGAGCCGTATCAGTTAACACTGCTACCAAAGGTGTAAGAGAGTCCCATTTGCTCCACATTCTTAGTGACATGGTTTTAATTTCAGCCATTCCAATGGGTAGGTAGTGGTACCACATTGTGATTTATTTATCATGACTAATAGGGTCAGTCATCTTTCATCTGACTGTTAACCCTTTATTTGGTTGTCATCTTTTGTGTGGTATCACCATTCATCAGCTTTTTAAGTCTGTCATCTGGGATCATTTTCCTGCTGTGCAAAAGTCATATAATTTAGTGTGTGTCTATTGATGGTAAAATCTTGGTTTTGTTTGCCTGAAAATGTTTATTGTTCTAGAAGGAATTATCTCTAGCTATATAATTCTGGGTTGATAGTTCTGTCTCTTAGTTTATTGAAAATAATAGTTCTCTCTCTCTTGTGGCTTCCATTGTTGCTTTTGAGAAATAAGCCGTCACCTTAATTGGTGTACATTTGTAGGTGATTTTCTTTTCTCTGCTGCTTTTAAGATTGTTTTTTATTTAGTGGTCAGTATTTTTACTTTTATGTCTCTTGGTATTGATTTTTCACTTGCTTCTTGTTTGCTGGCCTTTCTGGATTCAAGGATTGGTGTCATTTATACCAGAGAGTCTCTCCATTATCTTCTTCTAGTACAGTGTGAATATCCCTAATCTGAAATGCTTGGGACCAGAAGTGTTTTGGATTTCAGGTTTTTTCAGATTTTGGAATATTTGTAGTATACTTTCTAGTTGAGCATCCCTATCTGAAAATCTGAAAACCTGAACTCCAGTGAGCATTTCGTTTGAGCATCATGTCAGCACTCAAAAAGTTTGAAGTTTTGGACCATTTCAGATTTCAGATTTTCCGATTTGGAATGCTCAAGTTGCACTCCTTTTAGGCAGATTTTAGGTCTATTCACTCTATCATCTAAGCTTCTTAATTTCTCTCTTTTTGTTTTTTTTGAGATGGAGTCTCCCTTTGTTGCCCAGGCTGGAGTGCAGTGGCACGATCTCGGCTCACTGCAACTTCTACCTCTCAGGTTCAAGTGATTCTCCTGCCTCAGCCTCCCGAGTAGTTGGGATTACAGGCTCCACCACCATGCCCAGCTAATTTTTGTATTTTTAGTTGAGATGAGATTTCACCATGTTGGCCAGGCTAGGTGATCCACCCGCCTTGGCCTCTCAAAGTGCTGCAATTACAGGTGTGAGCCACTGCACCCGGCCTTAATCTGTCTTTTAAGGTTTGCATTTTTTTATTTGAGAAACATTCTGGGTAATTTTTCAAGGTCAGTCTTACAGTTCACTGATTCACTGTTCATCTGTGTCCATTCTGTGATTTATCCACCTAATGAATTTTTTTAAAGTTCAGTTATCACATTTTAAATTTCTCAATGGTTTGGTTCTCTTTCCATTCTGTTTGGTTATTTACAGTCCCTTATTTGCTCATATTTTCAAACTTCTCATTTATACGTATATGCATATGTGTTTTGTTTTTTAACATATCACACTTTGTCAGCTTTAATATTTGGCATAGAGAGAAAAAGGCCTGAAACTAGATTTTAGATGGAGGTTATGACTCAGAATCCCTTGTCTATCCATATTTTTCTTTTTTTTCGCTTTTTATTTTGACATAATCTCAGAATTTAAAAAAAAAAAGTTAGATGTGTCAAACAACTTCCATCTACCCTTTGCCCACCTTTCCCAAATGTTAATATCTTGCATAACTATAGTAAAATTATCTAAATCAGGTAATTAACCTTGATAGAATACTGCTAACTAATCTCTACACTGCATTTGTTTTTTGTCAGCTGTTCCAGTAATGTCTTTTGTTTGGACTGTGGTCCAATCCCGGATCAAACATTGCAGTTAGTTATGTTTCCTTATTTTCTTTAATCTGTGGTGTTTGTCACATGGTGGTTTTTCTACTTCCATTATCCTTTTTGCATGTATCCATTAAAATTTTCCTATAAGAAAGAGCTTGGCCTTCTCTTCCATGTACTTACAGATTTAGTTATTTATTTTTTATCACTATGGACTTGTGGATGTTTGTTTTATCCTATGGGTTATAATCCTTTAAATTGTTCCAGATGTGGCCTCTTCAGTTTGGTTCCACTTTCCTTTTAAGAAGTCCCCAGCTTTTTTGAGTACTTCCTTACTTTTTGGCACCACAAGATATTTCAGGCTCACCTGGTATTTTCCCTGTCCCAGTTTTGCAGCCAGACATCTCTCCATGTAGTCCTGGTTCTTTTTATTGAAGGCTGGTGTTTAGAAATCACTGTCTGGGTGCTAATTGTGCTATTAAGATGTAGTTACCCTTAGGCTGTCTCAGAGGACAGAGCTAGGAAATGAATATATGTATGTATATACATATCTACGTTTATCTGTTCCTGTCTATTGAAATACATGTTAAAAATCATGATTTCATAGTGATACCGCTGATTCAAATCTAACACCATGGAATTCACTCTAGCCTTTCTCCTTTCTGTATTTGTTTTGTCTCTAGCCTCAGTGTCTATTGTAGTCAAGATACTGGCTTCCACAGTGGTTAGTTCTTCTGCATTCCCTTCAGGGTGGTCATGTGGTTATGTTATATATTCCTAATGCAGTTTAGTTGTTACTGTTTATGTTTCACTTTAGGTTCCCCTTATATACTGGTTGATATTAATTGTTTGCTTTTTTTATTTTGTGAAACATTACCATGGTTCTAAATGTCAAAACTATGCAAAAAGATATATTTTGAGACATGCCACTTCCCCCTCTATTCCTTGTATTCCATTCTCATTTCCCAGTTCCCACTCCCATGGTTCCATAATGCTTGTAAGATAAAATTGAAACTTCAGTGTGATTGACAAGTCCTTTCATCATCTCAGTTTTATTCATTTGTTTATTTTTAAATAGAGATGAGGTCTCACTATGTTGCCAAGGCTGGTTTCAAACTCCTAGGCTCAAGTAGCCTCCTGCCTTAGCCTCCCAAAGTGCTGGGATTATAAGCATGATCAGCTGCACCTGGCCACATCTCAGTTTTAGCTTGTCCTTGTACATCACATTCTGGTTGTCTCAGATTTCTCATTATACCTCAGATATGACCGACTCATTCATGTCTCCATGCACATGTTCTCTCCCTCTGCTTAGAGTGATACTTCTGTTCTCCTAACCTTGCCTATCTGTAATCATTCAAAACTTATTTCCATTCTTACCTCTATGGGAAGACTTCATTTCCTTATTTTCTATTCACTTGCCTTTTACTCTCCCTACATTTAATAATCTTGCTCTGTCACCCAGGCTGGAGTGAAGTGGCATGATCATGGCTCACTGCAGCCTCAACCTCTCAGGCTCAAGTGATCCTCTTACCTCAGCCTCCTCGGGACTACAGGCTCACACCACCATGCCTGGCTAATTTTTGTATTTTTTGTAGAGATGGGGTTTTGCCATGTAGCCCAACTGACTTTTTTTTTTGAGATGGAGTCTCACTCTTGCCCAGGCTGGAGTGCAGTGGTGCAATCTCGGCTCACTGCAGGCTCCACCTCCTGGGTTCAAGCAATTCTCCTGCCTCAGCCCCCTGAGTAGCTGGGACTACAGGTGCCCGCCACCACACCCGGCTAATTTTTTTGTGTTTTTAGTAGAGACAGGGTTTCACTGTGTTAGCCAGGATGGTCTCCATCTCCTGACCTCGTGATCTGCCCGCCTCCGCCTCCCAAAGTGCTGGGATTATAGGCGTGAGCCACTGCACCCGGCCTGTAGTGACTAGATTTCAATTATTTTCACCTTCTTTTCTTTATTTCTTCTCTTTCCATTTCACTAATGACATAAGCCCATACAATAGAACATAAATCCTTATAATGTGGAAACATATCGGCTTAGAAAGTCAAGACTGTATCATTGCCACGTTTGCTACTTCACTTGAAAAGTTGAAACTTCCTGTCTATTTAATCTGTTAGATTGGAAGAAATTGTTGTACCAGAAATAAATCCCTTCATCAGTCTTTTAAGAGCCTTAGTAAGCTTTTAAATTTTCGTTATTTTTAATGTCCAAAAGGCAAGTTCAGTGACCTTCCAAATTGTGTTTCTAAGCTGTTTGTGTTACTTTTTAAATTCTGTGTTGCTTACTTAGCAGATTATGTTAAAATGCAGGGACTTATTTCTACCAGTCTCTTCACCCATCTGTTACTTTCCTTCCTCCCTCTGTATTGCGTTTACCTCCTGCCACTCCTGTGTATGCTATCTAATCATAGCTCGTTCTCAAGTCCTACATGAAACTTGGAAGAGGAGTTTAGTTGCAATGCAGACATTACACTGTAGATGTGAAGGGAGAGCTTCAGGAACTTGCTTTATGAGGGCACAAGGATTGCATTGCATCAGTGTTTGAATCCGGGTATAGCATGCTATGAGAAAGCATCCACTTAGTAATGTGTCCCATATTGTTTATTTATAATAATTACTGAAATGTTTTACTTTTTTTATTCAGAATGAAGACAAGTACATCAGAAATTTATACCTTAATGAATTTTTCCAAATTGAACATAGTCGTGAAACTACCACTCAAATCAGGGAATCTAATATTATTAGCCCACCAAATTTCCCCCCCTTTCCTTCTCCCAGTCTGTATTTTCCCCTATATCCTACACTCAGTGGAAACTATTATTCTGACTTACATAGTTTTACCTATTACTGAACTTTATAAAACAGAATCATACAGTATATTCTTTCATGTGTCTGGCTTCTTTGTCTCAACATTATGTTTGTGAGATTTATCAGTGTTCTTGTATTAGTTATGGTTCATTTATATTCATTGCTGTGTAGCAGGCAAAACTAAGGCTGGTGGACTTGCTGTTTTTGTAAATACAGTTTTATTGGAACACAGCCAAGCCCATATTGTCTATGGCTGCTTTTGTACTCCAAAGACAGGTTTGAGCAGATGTGACAGGGACAATGGCCTGCAAAGCCTGAAATATTTACTATTTGGCCCTTTACAGGAAAAAAAAAAAATCCTGATTCCTGCTCTATAGTATTCCATTATATGAATATTCCACAATTTGTTACTGGGTTTAGGCTGTTACAACTAACAGTTATTGGAAAATTATTGTATGGGATCTATGTATGCACATTCCCAGGAGGCATTTACCTAGGAGTGGAATTGCTGGGTTGCAGGGTATGTTTATATTCTGCTTTATTGGATACTGCCAAACAGCTTTATGGTTTATAGTCCCATCAGCATTGTTGAATTGCTGCACATCCTGAGGCTTGGTGTTGTCAGATTTTAAAATTTCAGCCATTTTCATCATTATGTACTTTTATTTCATTGTAGTTTTAATTTGTATTTCCATGGTGATGCATGAAGTTGAACACCTTTTTATATGCTTATTAGCCATTTTTATATTCTGTTTGGGTGGCTGGTCTTTTTCTTCTCCCTTCAGAGACAGAGTCTTGCTCTGGTTGGGATGTGGTGATGCAATTAGAGCTCACTGCACCCTCGGACTCCTGGGGTCAAGCGATCCACCTGCTTTAGCCTCCGAAATAGCTGAGACTATAGGCGCACACCACCATGCCTAGCTAATTTTTTATTTTTATTTTTTAAACCAAGGAAGATGTTGAATTTTTTTTTGTAGTGACAGGGTCTTGGTATGTTGCCCAGGCTGTTCTCAAACTCCTGGGCTCAAGCGATCCTCCTGCCTCAGCTTCCCAAAGTGCTGGGATTACAGACATGAGCTACTGTGCACAGCCGTCTTATTAATTTGTAAGGAGTTCTTTATATGTTCTGAATCAGTCCTTTGGTAGATATATGTATTGCAAATATTTCCTTCTGTTTTGAGGCTTCCACTTTTCTTTTAATGCTTTAAAAATTTTTTTAAAAGCTTATTAACTATAATGAATAAAGCAACATGGCTGAATCTCACACACACTAGGGCAAGTGAAGTTAGACACTGTATTTGTGGATACATGGACAGTGATCCTCAGCCTTGTCATCATATTACCTGGAAACTTCATTGTCTTAAAGCTTAGTTAGACTTCTGTGTTTTTCAGTCCCTCTTAATTGAAAGTGTGGTTTGTTATATAGTTATGTGGCCTGAGGTTTGGATAAGGACAGAGTTCTTATCTTTTCTTTTTTTTTTTTTTTGAGACAGTCTCACTCTATCGTCTAGTCTGGAGGAGTGCAGCAGCACACTCTCAGCTCACTACAACCTCCGCCTCCCAGGTTCAAGCGATTTTCTTGCCTCGGCCCCCATAGTAGCTGGGATTACAGGCGTGAGCCATTGTACCGGCTATTATCTTTCCCTTTTGAATATTAAAAGCAATTCCAGGGTCTTAAGAATCTCAAGTTCTGTGGGTGTGTTTGTTCAGCACTCCATGGTGTGCTGAATATTCATAGATTTTACTAAGTAAGATGATGCAATGTCAGATATTGGAATCATATTTTTGCATTTTTTTCTCCTGAGAACTGTCTCCTCAGATCTTCAAGTTAAGGAATTTAGAAAATGAAGCTGATTTATCTAGCTTTAAATTGCATTGGATTGAACAGGTTAGTTGTGTCTTGTAGTGCGTAGACTACATGATTTTTGAGGTCTGTTTAATCATTCTGTTTTTCAGCTGGGTGCAATGTCTCACGTCTGTAATCCCAGCACTTTGGGAGGCCGAGGCAGGTGGATTACCTGAGGTCAGGGGTTTGAGACCTGTCTGGGCAATATGGTGAAACCCTGTTTCTACTAAAAATACAAAAATTAGCTGGGCGTGATGGTGTGCGCCTCTAGTTCCAGCTCTCGGGAGGCTGGGCAGGAGAATTGCTTGAACCTGGGAGGCAGAGGTTGTAGTGAGCCAAGATAGTGCCCCTGCACTCTAGCCTGGGTGACAGAACGATACTCCATCTCAAAAAGAGAAAAATAATAATTCTGTTTTTCCCCCTTTTTGTTTCAGCTTTATAAATAGCAGTCCAGGGCAACAGTACTTGATAAAAAGGTATTTTGTTTGTTTTGGTTTGTTATGGTCAGCTCTACAAAGATGCATGTGACCTTAAAAATATTTAGAAATGTTATAATACTACAGACAGGCCGGGCGTGGTGGCTCATGCTTGTAATCCCAGCACTTTGGGAGGCTGAGGCAGGCGGATCACCTGAGGTCGGGAGTTCAAGACCAGCCTGACCAACATGGAGAAACCTCGTCTCTACTAAAAATAAAAAATTAGCCGGGCGTGGTGGCACATGCCTGTAATCTCAGCTACTAGGGAGGCTGAGGCAGGAGAATCACTTGAACCTGGGAGGCAGAGGTTGCGGTGAGCCAAGATCACGCCATTGTACTCCAGCCTGGGCAACAAGAGCGAAACTCTGTTTTAAAAAAAAAAAAAAAGAAATATTATAATACTACAGACATTTTTCTCTAATGTCTAGTTTAAAAGCAACTGTTTACCTTAGAAAGGCTGGTTTGCCTCTTCTAGAACAAAGATAAGACTTGTGAAAGTTATACAGCTATTGTGTTTTAGTGAAATTTATTGTGCACTTAACCAGGTTTTTTTCTAATTTTATTTCAGGTTATACCTTATTGGTGTGGATGTTGTTGTCTAAATTTCGGTAGCCATGGCACAACAATATAGTAAGTACTATGCCATACTTCCTATGACCTACCTGCTTTACAAAGTGTTGATTTTCTGTGTTTAAATTTCTGATTAGTGAAATGAAAACATAGAAACAAAATTTTAAAAAATCTACTTTTCTCAAAGAGATGAATTCATTTGTTATCTGCTTTTTGAATCTATAGCTTTATATACAAATACAGTGTAATAGTGATTTATTTCGTATTCTGATACAGTATTGCTCAGGCTATTCTCTGTAAATAGTACTGACTGAACATTAGGGTTGGATCCGTATCATGCATCCCATCTATTCCTCATGTTATGGGGTTGAAGAACTGACTGCAGCTCGCCCTGATTGGGAGCAATCTCATTTCTGCCTTGTCCATGATTGACTCATGAACTCTGGCTACATCAGTGAGTGCTGAGTGTTACGTGGCCAGGAGGATGGTTTCAGAGATGGTCCTGTAATGCTTTTCTACCCAGCGTGGCCAATGTGGGTTTGCCTGGAGCTTCTGGCAGAAGGTCTCTCATGGTTAGGACAGAGCTGCCTCTTTCTTCTGGATGTTGTTGTGTGCTGGTGTGAGGTCTTGTGTAGCTGCAGCGTTCTGGCTTCCGGACTGAGTGAGAAGCCACACAGGGTGGAGGACGGAGTCCAGAATCGCAAGGAAACCAGCCCTGAAGCTTGCCCTTTCTCTGACGTCCAAGCATTTGAGCCAATACATTTCCTTTTTATTTAAGCCAGTTTGAGTTAGGAGCCAAAACAGCCCAAGTGATTCACTTAATCTCCATTTTATTTTTAGTAATCCATTAGTTTCTCCCTGGGGAAATGTGGGAGTAATTGCAAAGCAAGGCAAAATAATACCATTAAATTAAACTGGCAGAGTGTGTTGGTGTTGACTGGCATACTCTTCACTCTTAACAGTTAGCAGGTAGTGATTTAGTATTCAAAGACATGAGAATAAAATATATCACTTTCAGATTCTCCCCCACCCCCCACCCCCCCAGAAGGTTTTGTGTCCTAATCAACCAACTTGTGCTGTGAATGCTAAAAAGGGTCTTGGATGCTGGCAAAATCATGCCTTTGTATAGGTAGATGCATATTTGGCAGTGCAGACTTGTTCTTTGTGTTTTCTTAGAACAGTCTATACCCTTCTAATTCCTTGTTTTCGTTCTTGAAAAATTAGTAGGAATATTTCAAATATAAAAAGCATATAAGGTATAACACAAATATCCTTACTCCAGCTCCTTTTTGATTAGCAGAAAAACAAAATCCATGTTACCTCTCCTCAACACTCTATAGAGAAATCGAATGTTTACCAATTCCATTGAACATTAAAAAACCCAGGATATTTCTCCCTAACAGCAGTTCCCTTTCTCTATCCCCAAGAAGCCACTATCCTGGTTTTGGTCTTTATTATTCCCATGCATTTGTTTGTGCTCTTCCCACATAGTGTATTGTATGATTTTTGGATGCTTTTTAACTTGGAGTAAATGTAGATGCTATGTGCATTTATTACTCAAAATCATAAGGGAGTTTAGAATAAATTGAGGATCACTGAAAGAGGCTATAAATCTGTTCTTAGGTACTTGTGAAAAGATCTATTATTAGGTATCCTAGTGATCTGTGGTAGAATGTTTTAGATTTTGAATGGTCGATGAGTTTGAACCAACATGCTGATAGCTTTCTGTCTTATCTACTAATACGAAGCACTTTTCTCTGGTAATTGGCCTACCATTGAGTCCACTCTCAGTATCTACTTCTACACTCCTGTGCGGGTGTGGAATGTGCAGGATACTTACAGATCAATTGTGTCATTAATGAGCTTTTCAGAGTGTGTTGGTCGCTGTTTCATTTAAATAGCTCTGTTCATTCTGTAGTCCAAATGATGCTTCTGGCATCATTTTTCTGCATTGTGAGAATTCGCCATTATGCCTACAAAATTTACTTCTTTTTTTTTTTTTTTTTTTTTTCCTAAATTTGTCAGTTTGTCACTATGTTACTTTGTACTGGTAGCAGTAGTATAGAAGAGGGATCTACTCCTAAGAACTGGCTGTCAGGTTGCACCTCGAAATAGTACTGTACATCAGTCAACTGGGAGTCTCCTTGGAAATCTTTGTTGTGCCCTTACGTCCTTTGTGACCCAATATTGGGTCTTAGGGATCATTTTGTATCTTGTTCTTGTGTGAAATGTATCTTTTTTTTGTTGGCTTTTGCTTTTGTTTTTGTTGTTTTGTTTTTTGAGACAGGGTCTCACTCTGTTGCCCAGGCGGGAGTACAGTGGTACAATCTCAGCTCATTGCAGCCTCGACCTCCTGGGCTCAAGTGATCCTCCCACCTCAGCCTCCCAATTAGCTGGGAATACAGGTATGATGAACCACCAAGTTTGGGTAATCTTTTGTATTTTTTGTCCGCCTCAGCCTCCAAGAGTGCTAGAATTACAAATGTGAGCCACCATGCCTGGCCTGAAATGAATCTTAAGTCATTTAAATTTTGCATTCAAAAAACTAATTCCCTTACTATTGGGGGAGTCATATTACCCTTTGCTCTTGTTTGGAGTGTTGCCTCCATGAAACTGAATACTCAGTTCCATTCAAAAATCATTAATCCTTTCAACTTGGGAACCTAATTACTGATAAAGTATCAGAGAAAAATTTACAACAATATAATTTCTGGTTTTTTTTTTTTTTCTGGGTGGCATTTTTACTTAAATGTTTAACATTTGAAAAAAGTGAACTCAAAAAATTTTTTCCCCTTTAATTTATACATATTATATCCATGTCACAGGAAGGAAAACATTAACATCTTTTGTTGAAATTGTTTGACGATCTTACACTTTGTGAATGCATTTGTTGTTGTGTAATATGTTTTGTGTGCATTTTCTTTTTTAAAAAATCTGCGTGTTATAGTTAGGTTTTAAGGGGAAAAGCCTATTGAAAATTTTCTTTGAAAAATCAATTTGGTGAACTGATATTACTCTTTTTTGTTTGTTGCTTGTGGAATGGAGTCTTCTTCTTTCTTATATATGAAAGGACTTGTATATATATTAAAGGCATACAAAAGGACTTGTGTAAATATGAAAAGTGGTACAAAAACTTGGCTTGTTTTTGTACCACCAGATGAAATGCTGCCTTTGTGGGGAACGGCCCCCTGGGCCGAGGGAGCTTCTAGACACTGACTCAGATCTGTAATTAGGTCTTGCTCTCCGCACCCTTGTTGACTTGAAAGCACTGGCCATAGACCATTTAGTCTGGAAAAGCAATACTACATGAATCATCTAAATTGGCACAAATTATCCAGAATGCTACTAAATGTTTTCTGCTCTTCTGTGATTGAGAGAATTAGAAAAGGAGACTTGTTCTTTAAAAGTATTATAGAGGGTACATACACAATGATGAAAGTAAATTTTTTTTCCCTGGATAGAATGAAAAGCAGTGGAATATTTGACATTTGTAAGCAGTTCTGATCTCATGGGTCAGTTTTAGGAGATTCCTCCATGATTCCCATACTATTTTCCTTTGTGAGAAGGTAGGAAGTGTGGCCTGTCTTCCAGCTCCCATTTATTTCTCCACTCAGACCTTTTAGACCTGTCTTGCCGTCTGCAGCCTCTGCTTAACCTCTACAGGGTGGTGGAGGCAGGGGAAATCCTGGAAGTGTATATTGTATCTGTTTCGCTTCCTCCTAACTAGTCTCACAAATCAGTATCTCAGTATTTAGAATGGAAATTTGATAACTCCTCTCTTCCCTTTCTCAAAATGTTGGGTGGGTAGACTTATTGAGACCTGTTAGGTACCTGGCAATGAAGTGGGTGAAAGTCATTTTTTTGATGTGTTTGCTAAGTAGTAAGTTGACAGTGTTTCAATTTATTTTTAAAAAATCAAAAGTTTTCTTTGTCTCAATTTACTTTATAACAAGACTTTAAAATAATTATATTCTAAAGTTGAAGGCATTTATAAGTCACTTAGGAATAGACATAAAATGAAGACTTTTCCTAGACAGAGTACCCTTTTTCATTTTTTTCTGATAATTTATTAGGAGTCTTTACCAGCACTTCTCTCCCAGCACTGTGTCTGCTCTAAATTTAGAGAAAAAGGACAAGCAAATTTATTCATTCAGCAGCAAAAAGGCCAAATTTTCAACTTGTAATGTGAGTTGGCTTTTTAATATGTGAATAAACCCTTATTTTCATGTTGGAATATATGTGAGCAGGCATCTCAGAGGAATGCGTCTTTGGCAGTAAGTAGAAGAAAGCCACAACTCACTATGTAATTTTGTGTCATGAAGGCATAACTGCCATTTTGTGTCTGCGGTTGTATGTGCACATGCTTGTGATTCAGGTTGTCTTTGTTAGTATAGGGCATTGCTATTTGTCAGACCTTGCCACTTTCATTTTGGAGTTGTTGAAAATCACATATTCAAATTATAAAGTTGTTAGAACATATGCTGAGTTAAATTGAAAGACTTTAGAGTGAGTTTCTAAAAAACTGATTGGTAAAACATTTCATCAATCAGTACCCTTGATAAAATTCCTTATTAGGTGGGTAGGTGAATATTTTTTCCCTAATATAAATTACAAAAACCTTCATGTTAGGGATTTAGGCTGTGTTTATAAACAGTGCCAGTTTGGCTGAGTGCTGTGACTCATGCCTGTAATCCCAGTACTTTGGGAGGCCGAGGTGGGAGGATTGCTTGGAGGCCAGGAGTTTGAGACCAGCCTGGGCAATATAGTGAGACCCCGTCTCTACAAAAAATAAAAATAAGAAAAGAGTGCTAGTTCACTAAGAGTTGTGATCCTGTTTGTCACAGACCTTGCTTAGTACCCAGTTAACCTTTCACTTAATCTCTTTTGGCAATTGTAAGCCAAGAGACCATGCCTTAGTACCAAAAACAAATCACCCAACCTCATTACCCTTGGTTTGCATTTGTATAAATAATTGGGTCATTAGCCAATATGTAAATGGAGGGGCATGAAAGGTTGACCTTAGTGGGAATTTAACAATACTTTATGGCTTCTAGATTAACTCGGGTAAATTATTTATTTATGGCAGCAAATATCTTTTGTTTGTGGGTGCAGTGCTGTAAGACCTCAATCAAGACTTCTAGAGTTCTTAATGGGTAGGAAAATATCTAAAGGAGTTTTATGCATGGTTATATCTTATTCGATCTAGTAACAGATGCTTTCCCAATTTTGTGAATGAATGGTAATCCCTGATGAAAGCTTCCCAACCTCATTTTTAAAAAAAAATTCCTTCTCAAACCAATTGAATAAAATTAGTCTGGCCTATGGAGTTAGGTGCCCCCTTTGTAAAATGGAAAGCTTTACTAAACAGTGTGTGCAGAGAGACCATCTGTCTCTATTTCTATCTGAATATTTGGCTCCTTCCCTAAATTTGATGGTATCCCCATTGTATTACTATGCAGTGGCCTCAATTTAAAGATGGAGAAGCCAATGTACATTCATCTGTTCTGCATGTGTATAGAGTCTGTTGATCGTAAAGATTTAGGCCAAGATCCAGCATTCATTGTTACTATAATTTGATCCTTAAGTTGTATTTTGATGATCACTTGGAATAACATTCAGTTGTATTCGTTCAGAGCATCAAGGAAAATCTCATTTAATACGCTATTCTCAACAAATGTTAAAAATAACTGTTACAAAAATAATACATACTAGTAAAAAAGTAGAAAATGCAGATAAACATAAAGACAAAAATGAAAACCATCTGTAATTTTACCATCCAGAAGTGGCCATTACTAACATAGGCTAATAATAGGTTCTCACAGAACACAGAGCACACCATTGAGAAGGGGCAGCGGGACCCTATGCCAATGATTAATAAGGGACTGGCTGGAGATGATGACAGCTAGAAACTCTTAAATACCTATGTATGGTGTGTGTTAGACTTAGTGTCTTCTAAACTGGAAGTATTTATTAGCTGTGTTCATTTTATTTAAGATAAAAGAAAGCGCCTCTTGAAGGAGTAACCGCCCTATTCTGGTTGACTTTTGTTTCCATTGATTTTTTAGGAAGTGTTTTTCTTATGCAGGGCATGTTTCTCTATGTAAGCATGAATTTTCCTCTTGATTCTTAAGTGAAGGGATAATATAAAATGAGCTGCTATATAGAAAGAGTAGAATAATAACATACTTTTAAAAGGAATGCCTTCTGCTCCTCTGGTGGAAAGATAGTAAAGTCAAGTCACCAGAAGCTGCATGTGGTTATTATCAAGGGATGACTGAATGTCAGAATCCCTCCTACCCTCCTAGGTTTTTTTTTTTTTTTTTCCCCCCTTTTTCTTTTCTTTTGAGACAGAGTCTTGTTCTGTCACCCAGGCTGGTGTGCAGTGGCACAGTCTCAGCTCACTGCAACCTCCGCCTCCCAGGTTCAAGCAGTTCTCCTGCCTCAGCCTCCCGAGTAGCTGGGATGACAGGCATGCACCACCAGACCCAGCTAATTTTTTTTTTTTAGTAGACAAGGGGTTTTACCATGTTGACCAGGCTGTTTTCAAACTCCTGGCCTCAAGTGACCTGCCCATCTGGGCCTCACAAAATGCTCGGATTACAGGCATGGGCCACTGCACCTGGTCCCTCTTAGATTTTTAAAAATGGTTTTTAACATAGTGTATCTGTCCTCTGGTACATCCTATCTGATGTCCCTCTTCTTCTGTCTGTTGCCTCGCCATCCTACGGCAGCTTCGTGTAACTTAACAATGCTACATTGTAAAATCTAAGGAATTCTGTGCTAAGATCTCTGATTATTCCACTAACATTCTCTCATCCTTCAATTTACAGTAGCTTTCAAAAAAAAAAAAAAAAAAAAAGAGTCTGGCTTTCAAATCATTACACTACAAAGGTTTATGTAAGGAACAGTCATCTCCCTGGATATGAAAGTAGTTGTCCTTTGTGCTGTTTTGATGGCTTCCGAGTGCTTGTTTGTTGGTTTCCTTCTCTGATGCTCAGGATAACTTAGTATGCCACAACCCTCTTAACTTCCAATGGGCTTCTTTTAAGTGTCTATGCTTAACAGAAGCTTTCTCTATGAGCAATAATGTACTTCAACCAGTTGGTCAGTGATGATCCCCACAGTTTGTTGTCTTGAAGCCATTGTGGTATAAACAGAGCAAATGATGAGAGCTTTCTCCTCTGCCCTATCTTCCAAGTAAAGAGTGTAAAAGTTGTTTTAAAGGAAGTCTGCATTTTGTGGTATCATTCAGTTTTGGAACAGTGTCTATTTAGATTTTAGCTTGGAATTCTTTTGGAAACTCCACCCCTGGAAGAAAACGATTTTTAAAAGAATGTGTTTCAGCAGCTGTTAATGTCAGCAGCAAGAACATAGCACTGTCTTGGAAGATCTTTTGGTTATACAACAGTAGCTTGCTGGATTTCACTTCTGCAGTTGCAGTCCCTTCCATTGAGAGACTGATTTAAATTAGGCGAATATTGCCAAGTTTTAAATTATAATGTTGTATTGTTGGAAAATGCTCAAATTTTGATTCTCTGGTATTATAATGTGTTTTTAATTTTAAGCATCACATTGAGATTTTAGCATTTAAATATCTGAAGGAAGCGATACGCAAATTTTAACTTGTTAAAAAATATTAATACGTAGCAGTTGTTTCTTTCTTGCCTGTTTTTCTTTTATGGGATATTTAGATTTTGTATGGTCATATGTAGTAGTTCTGAACTCTTGTCTTTTTATGCACAATGTTAGGGTTGTGCATGGGTTGGTTTTCTTGCACAGCTCTCATTAGATTTATTTCAGTTACCTATTCTCAGCCCTAATGGTAGTGACATCCCTGTTTATTTACTTCTTGGATTCTTACCAAGTTACGACATGATCTCTTTATCCTTGGGCTACTGATTCTATTAAGTTTACTATTTCTTTTATTTATTTACTTATTTTTTTGAGACAGAGTCTAGCTCTGTTGCCCGGAGTGCAGTGGCGCGATTGATTTTGGCTCACTGCAACCTCCACTTCTTGGGTTCAAACGGTTCTCCCACCTCCGCCTCTCTAGTAGCTGGGATTACAGGCGTGTGCCACCAGGCCTGGCTAATTTTTGGTATTTCTTTTAGTAGAGACAGGGTTTCACCATATTGGCCAGACTGGTCTTGAACTCCTGCCCTCAGGTGATCCAGCCACCTCAGCCTCCCAAAGTGCTGAGATCACAGGCATGAGCCACCAATCCTGGCTAAGTTTACTACTTCTACACAAAGACAGATTGATAGGTTTTTGTTTTAGATGAGCAATTCCAGTGTACTCTCTTTTCAGAGGATTTAGATACAGTATTTTCAGTTGGCCTCCCATTCCTCCTTCTCATTCCTTCAGAGTGGGCGAGTGGGCTATCTTTTTTCCCCTGCATCTTCATTTCCTTTTCTCTCTCTCTCTCTCTTTTTTTTTTTTTCCCTTGAGAGAGAAGTTTTACTTTCTTCTAAGTGGAGGATGGTAGTAAAAATCAAGTTCAGGTAAAGAATGAAGTTGTGGGCCAGATTTGGGAAGAAAATGAGAGAGAAAAAGAGTTCAGGTGAGGAATTTGTAGTCTTAAAAAGTAAAATCTGCCACTGTTCCTTTAGCTGTTTCTGTGTGACCCTGAATTGTACCAGGTAACTGCCATTTTCTCATCAGGGTCTGAGGATGGTGTTTGAGCAATAGCTAGCTTGTCAGTGTTTGTTTTTATAATATATAGTCAGTTAAGAGTTTGACTGACTTGCTGATTTGTTAACTGCAGGGAGAAAAAAAGGCTCACTCTCCTTTCTAATTTCCTACCAGATGAATTCCTCCTTCATCAGTTCTGTGAAGAGGCTATGAAATAATTTGAAGAGTTTTTATTTTTAATAATTGAATCTTCTTCTGTACTGTTATACACTAAGATCTCCCTTTTTCTCAAAAGGAATGAGAAGTTATTTTCCCTTCAGGTTTTAAGGTAAGAATTGGTCCCAGCGAGGTGATTTCTAACTATTCTTACTTTTTTTTTTTTTCAGTCTTCCATAAATTAGCTGAAATAAAATTTTGTTCTGAAATTTTACCAAATTCTTTGAGATTCTTGGAGTCCTCTAGAGGTGGTATGGAGCCACAGCTTGGAATAATTGCTTTAGGAATAATCCTTCCACCTGGTACACAGGGACATCATCCTTTGTAAGGAAGGCGGTTAAATGTGTGTAGTCTGGCAGATTGGGATCTAGACTCCTGAGTGTGTCTCTTCTGCCTTCTTTAGTTTGCTCTTTCAGATCTCTCTGTCCTTATTGCCAAGTCAGGTCTCTAAGCTTCATTGTCAAGTTCAATGTCTTCCTAAGGTTGTAATAGAGGCAGGGTCTTGGTGCTTTTTGGAGTTTGTGTCTGTTTTCTGGTGTTTGCTGGATACAAGATGGCAGAGTAGTACCATTTCTGTTGCAGTGCTTGATAAATGACCGAAGAAAGGAAAAAGGAGAGAAAGAAACAAAGAAAATCTGATTTCTTAAGTAGTTACAGTCTGTTCTTCAGACTCTTTTTAGTTTGTTTTGATGGTGTTTATTAAATGTGCACATCATTAACTGCAGTCATGCAGGGTTGCTTTCAAATCTGGGAGAACAGTGGTCTACAAAGTAGCTTCTTAGTATTTCTTAACTGTTTTTCAGCACAAGGGAAGATGCACTCATTTTGATTTCCTTAGTTTTTTCCTCCAAGAGCAGAGAGCTGCATTGTTTTTCCTGTGGCCTTTATAAAGCCATGTGGTCTGTTTGGAGGACAGTCAGTGCACATCCCATTCAAGGATGCTCTCTACAGTCCTTCCTGCTCCTTGGCCCGTTTTCCAAAATGAGGTAATGAATACAAAAACACTCTCTCATAAGCTGTAGAAGTGTCAGAAATGGAGGAGGATATTGTCTTTACTATATTATTCTTTGCTTGTGTGGCCTAGTGTAAATATTCTCTATTCACTACATGCTCTCCATTGGTGAAATGGCTGCTTTTGACAATACTGTTTCCAGAGAATAGCTATTTCTCGATTAGGCCAGCTTGGAACTTTTACAATGGAAAACTATTTGCACATTGAACAAATATGACATATATTGCATTAAAATGAGTTGCTGGTATTTCATAATATTTACAGGTTGAAGAATCACTGCCCTTTATATGTGGCAGTAAATTTCTTTTGGCAGTGACCATGAAGTTCTTGGCCACATGAAAAATAACTGACCAGAGAGTCTGAATCTAACTTCCTATTCAGAGAGGACTATTTCTCTGACAGATGGATTTTGTAGCCTTTGTCGAGCTTTTATATAGAATAATGCTTTTTGTTTTGTGATTTAACTCATTGCCCTCAGGCTTTTCAATTTGTATGTGTTGATCTGAAAAGCTCTTCTCATGGAGAGATGTGTGACCTGGACTACAGGAAATATAATTTGCAGGAAGAGTTGGGGAGGGGGGCATTTCCTTCCTCGATCTCCCAAAATAGCCAAGTAATTAAATCTATTACTGTAGCTAGAAAGCAGAACTATTGTCTGTATCGTCAGCAACACCCTAAGGGTGAAGAGAAGCTGCCTCTGTGCAAGACATTATCTGAGCAGGCGCCTCATCCAGTGGGACGATGCCATCCACATTTGGAAGCAGGCTGAGAAATGCTTCGGCATTGGCAGCAACTCCTCATCAGAAATGCTCTCTCGCATTTTGTAGTAAACCTATGTTGACTCTGGTGGGGAGCTCTAAAAATACCTTATCATGGAGATTTGACATTTCTTATAGCAGCTGATAGTTTACATTGACAAGCCCCTTGGAATTGTTTCAGAACACTAATAGCTTGCTGTCAGCAGCTAGTTCCTCTGAGGGGAAGAGCTGGGCTGATCCTGCCTCTGTTGTAAGACTGCCTGATTAGAGGGACATTTCTGAGTTCATGTCCGTTCCTTCATTTCCAGTACATACTGAAATCAAAATACCATGAAAGGCTGATAGAACTGATTCACAGAATTTGTTTTTAGGAATTTTGGATTTTTTAAAGTACAGCTAGGCCTGGTGGTGGCTCATATCTGTAATCCCAGCACCTTGGGAGACTGAGGTGGGAGGATTGTTTGAGGCCAGGAGCTCAAGAGCAGTCTGGGCAATATAACAAGACTGCATCTCTACGAAAAGTAAAATTTAAAAAATTTTAAAACTAAATAAAAAGTGCTGTGTTATAGCTAGGACAAACAAAAAAAAGGTTGTGTCATTTAACTTGGAAGTGATGTCTTTGCTAAATGAGAAAAAGAATACAGTGACAAGGGAAATACTTTCAATCTGCTGAAAACATTCTGACTCTTGTTAGAACAGAATTTTCCTCCTCCAAGAGAGATGGTTATTTAGACATGACATTGTTTGAAATTAGGGCAAAATCATGTAGTGTTTTAAAAAAGTACTCAAATATACAGTGAAAAGAAAGTCAAGCTGTAACACATTAATCAGAACTTATTCATGCTGGCTGGGCAGGGTGGCTTAGGCCTGTAATTCCATCACTTTGGGAGGTCCAAGCGGGTGGATTGCCTGAGGTCAGGAGTTTGAGACCAGCCTGGCCAACATGGTACCCCAGCTCTACTAAAAAGAAAAAAAATTAGCCAGGTGTGGTGGCGCACACCTGTAGTCTCAGCTACTCGGGAGGCTGAAGCGGGAGAATTGCTTGAACTCGGGAGGTGGAGGTTGCAGTAAGCCAAGATTCTTCAGCCTGGGCGACAGAGCGAGACTCCATCTTTAAAAAAAAAAAAAAAAAGAAGAAGAACTTATTTATGCTATATGGAAGGTAATTTTTTCTCTCTCCTTCTGGTGAGAATAATTTGCTGCTCCATGTGAGGTGAGTTAGTTCCTTTATTGGATCATTTATTAAATGTTAAGTTCTGCCTATAGATGAATACATTAACCAAGAGGGCATGTTTCATTTTTAGAATAATTGACTAATGTAAGGATTCTAATGTTTATTATATCTATAACAATTCCACTTTAACGATAAGTAAATAAAGGCCCAAATGCCTAGTTACTTGTTAAAAGTAGCAAAACAAGTCATTCAAAGAGCAAGAAACAGATGGGCCAGTGCATGTTTCTTTCTGTAAAAGTTAATCTCAGCCGGAAGTGGCAGCTCATGCCTATAATCCCAGCACTTTGGGAGGCCAAGGTGAGAGGACTGCTTGAGCCCAGGAGTTTGAGACCACCCTGGGTAACATAGACCCTATCACTACATAAATAAGAATTAAAAAATAAAAATTAGCCAGGCATTTTGGCACACACCTGTAGTCCTAGCTGCTTGGGAAGCTGAAGCAGGAGGATTACTTGAGTCTAGAAGGTCAAGGCTGCAGTGAGCTATAATTATGCTACTGCATTCCAGCCTGGGTGACAGCGTGAAACTCTGTCTTGGACAACAGCAACAGAAACATTAAGGTATGTTGAGACAATGCATACATCATTCAAAACAGAGATTCTAGTGCCAGTTATTCTCTCATTATTTTTAGATAAGTATTGTAGCCATTGCACAGTAATAGCTCAAGGCTCCCCCTTCCATATATTTCCCATTGGGTGGCACAAAGGAATTGTAAAACACCTAAGGATCAGTAATAACTTACTGACTTTGGGGTTAAGAGACAGGAAGAAATCAGTGGCACGACCATGGATCCAACCTGCTAGAGAATGGACTTACTTCCCAGTCCCACAACTCCTTATTTCTATATTTTTATTTTTTTAGAAACAGGGTCTTACTCTATCACCCAGCCTGGAGTACAGTGCACAGTCGTAGTTCACTGGTAGCCTTGAACTCCTGGGCTCCAGCTCAAGCTGTCCTCCCCACTCAGTCTCCCAAGTAGTTAGGCGTGCACCACCATGCCTAGCTTTCTTCTTCTTCTTCCTTCTTCCTTTTTTTTTTTTTTTCAGAGATAGAGTCTTGCTATGTTGCCCAGGCTGGTGTGGAATTCCTAGGATCAAGCAATCCTCCTTCCTGCCTTGGCCCAAAGGGATTACAGGCATGATCCACTGTGCCCTGCCCCTTCATTTCTTCTGTGTTCCATTCTTAACTTTATATGTTTCTCAACTTTTATGAAGTCCTACTCTTCTCTGTAGCAAACCTCTTTGTTCTGTCTTTGCCAGTCCCTCTCTTCTCTGGTATGTGAATTCTCTAATTGTGTCATTCCACTTACTCCTCCTTCCTCATCTCTTCATGCTTTTTCTTTGTCTGTAAATCTTCTCTGGCTCTTTCCTGTCCTCTCCAGCAGCCACTGCCCCACGCACTCTCAGATCTTTTCCATTCTCTCTCTTCTTGCTTCCAGTATATCACAAAAAGTGAAGGAGTGGGAGAATTACCCCATCACTCTTTTTTATCTTTATTCTTAATTCTTAAAAGTTCTTTTTAAATTTGGGTATTATATATATCCAATAAAATGCAAAGATCTTAGTTGTCCTTTAAGATTTGGGTTTCTGATTATTGGCTGTTAGGAATAAGATTGCTATAACATTCTTGTACAAGTCATTTTGTTGACATGGAATTTCATTTTTCTTGGGCGATACCTAGGAATAGAATAAGTGGGTCATAGGATAGCTGTATATTTTACTATGTAAGAAACTGCCCAACTGTTTTTCTGAAATGATTGTGCCATGTTATAATTGCACCAGCAATTCATGAGGGTTCCAGTTGCTCCGCATTTCTTACCAGTATTTGGTATTATCAGTTTTTAAACAAACTTTTAGCTCTTCTGCTGGGTGTTTAATAGTATCTCATTATGATTTTAATTTGCTATTTCCTGATGACTGATTTTGAGCATCTTTTTATGTGCTGATTGGCCATTCATGTGGTCAGGAACTTTTTTTTTTTTTTTTTTTTTTGCAGAGTGTCTTTTGCAAGTCTTGACTGTTTTTCTAAATGATCTTTGTTGTCTTTTAATTGCTGATTTGTAAGATTATATATGTATTCTAGATATGATTTCTTTGTCAGATATGTATATTATGAATACTTTTCCTTGTCTGTAGCTTGCCTATTCATTTTCTTAACGATGTCTCTTGATGAATAAAAAGTTTAATAAGTCCAATTTCTTGAGTTTTTTTCATGGTTAACGCTGTACCATGTGTTACCTAAGAAATCTGCTTAGCCAATATTGGGAAGATATTTTCCTGTGTTTACTTGCAGAAGCCTTAGGGTTTTGTCTTTTACTTTTAGGTTGATAAACCATCTCTAATTTTTTTTTGAGTGTGAAATGAAATAACTGTTAAGGTTTACTTGCACTGTTTTCCTGTTTCTATCTAGTACCATTTATTGATAATACTGTTCTTTTCCCATTGAGCTGAGTTAGTTCTTGGTTGAAAATCAGTCGACTATATGTGTGAGTCTCATCTGTTCCACTGGTCTCTTTGTTCTTAAGTCAATTATATACTGTCTTGAATACTGTAGCTTTATAAAGGCTTCAAATCAGGTAATTAAGTTCTCTAACTTTATATTTTTTTTAATTTTTATTTTTAGAGATGTGCAGTGGTATGATCATAGTTCACTGCAGCTGTGATGAATCCCTGGCATCGAGTGATCTATCTGCCTCAGCCTCCCAAGTGTCTAGGACTACAAATACACACCACCATGCCCAGTTAATTTTTATTTTTGTAGAGGTGCAGTCTCACTATGTTGCCCAGGCTGGTCTCAAACTTGTGGACTCAAGCAGTCCTCCTGCCTTGGCTCCCCAAAGTGCTAGGATTATAGGCATGAGACACTGCACCCAGCCTCATTCTTGCCTTTTAATTGCTTTGTGTATTATAGATCCTTTGAATATCCCTGTAAATTTTAGAATTGTTTGTCATTAAAAAAATAAATAAAAGCCAATTAGATTTTGACTGGGATTTCATTGAGTCTGTTTTTCAGTCTGTGGAGAATAGACATTTTAATAATACTGAGTATTCCATTCACGAACCTCTTCACTTCTCAGCAGTGTTGTCTAGTTTCAATATAGATGTTTTGTACATCTTTCATTAGATACAGATTTTCATTAGATATACTGGATTTTTTGTGATCCTTTAAGTAGTGTATTTCAAATTCCGTTTTGTTGTTCACTTGCTAGTACACAGACATAACAATTGATGTTTGTGTATTGACCTGATATCCTGCAAACCTCCTAAATTCAGTTGCTAGTTCTAATTGTGTATGTGTGTGTGTATGTAGGTAATTGTCATATGTGATCATGATTGATTCTGTTAATAATGACAGTTTTATCTGTTCCTTTTCCATCTTTATACATTTTAAAACTCCTTTTTCTGGCCCATCGAACTAGCTAGAACTTGCCGTGGAGTGTTAAGTAGGAGTAGTGAAAATGGACATCTTGCATTATTCCTGATCTTAAGAAAAAGGTATTCATTGTTTCACTGTTAAGTCTCATATTTGGCTGGGTATGGTGGTGCATGCCTGTAATCCTAGCACTTTAGGAGGCTGAGGTGGGAGAATTGCCTGAGTCCAGAAATTTAAGACCAGCCTGGGCAACACAGTGAGAACCCATCTCTACAAAAAATAAAAAATTAGCCAGGATTGGTAGCACATGGCTGTAGTTCCAGGCTGTTGCAAAAGGTGAGCCCGGCAGTTCGAGGCTGCAGTGAGCTGGGATTGTGCCACTGCATTCCAGCCTGGGAAACCGAGCAAGACCCTGTCTTAGGAAAAAAAAAAAGAGAGAGAGAGAAAAAGTCTCATACTTAGGTTTTTTACACTGTGGCTTCTGCTCTTAAAGCCCTATGATTTTGTGAGCTCCTATTTTTAAAGTTCACAATGTTCAATGTACATATTAAGCTTTCCTGTGTTTGTGATGTTACTGCGTTACTCCCATTTTTCTGTTTTCTGCCTCTTTTTCCAAGCAGTTACCTGTTGCTTTTTCCCCTTGGCTCTTCTACCTTTGCGAACATAGCTTCTTCTCTTTTACTCTCTTCTCTCTGTATTCTTTTTTCCTTTTCTTTCTTTTTCTTTTTTTTTTTTTTTTTTGAGATGGAGTCTCGCACTGTCTCCCAGGCTGGGGTGCAGGTACAGTGGCACAATCTCAGCTCACTGCAACCTCCGCCTTCCACGTTCCAGCGATTCTCCTGCCTCAGCCTTCTAAGTAGCTGGGATTACAGGTGCACGCCATCACGCCTGGCTAATTTTTGCATTTTTAGTAGAGATGGGGTTTCATTATGCTGGCCAGGCTTGTCTCGAACTCCTGACATCAGGTTATCTACTGTGCCCGGCCTGCATTCATTTACTTTTAATGAATTCCTTTTTTAATGAATTCTTATTTATCAAATATTTATTGAGCACGTACAATATGACTGTGTTGGTATCTGAAGCTATACAAGTTGATGAGACATGGCCTCTGTCCTAAAAGAGCTCACCGTAAAGCATGGAAAGTAATGGATGCTTCCTTGGACCTCTTTGGAAGGAATGGACATCTCACTTGATCTGGTGAGGGTCAGTGAAAAGGCCTACTGAAGGAGTTGATTGTACCACTTATTTTTGCTCCTTTTGTGCAGTCACCCAAGATTGAGGATCGGTTTTCTTTTTTTCCTCCACATGTGATTACACCTCTTCTCAATTGTTTTCATGCCACAATTTCCAAATCCAGCCAGAAGCGTAGTTGTCAGAACTATATTGTGGTGCTTATTGTCTTGTACCCTATGTAATTTTTGTGTAAAGAGCTCCCCTAATAGCTCTTTAGCTCTTGATGATAGTAACTTGTTTGTCTTGATTTTTAGAAATTCTATAGAATGTTATATGTGTTAGAAACTCAAATGTTTTTGAATGAATGAACTAATTGAATTAACTTTCATTTTTTTGTTCATATGTGTCTTATATTTCATTATTGGATAGATTCGTAAGATTCGTAACTTAATATGAAAATAACTTTTTTTTTTTTTTTGAGATGGAGTCTTGCTCTGTCGAGGCTGGAGTGCAGTGGCACGATCTCGGCTTACTGCAACCTCCACCTCCCAGGTTCAAGCGATTCCTCTGCCTCAGCCTCAAGTAGCTGGGATTACAAGTGTGCACCACTACACCCGGCAAATTTTTGTATTTTTAGTAGAGACAGGGTTTCACTGTGTTGACCAGGCTGGTCTCGAACTCCTTACCTCAGGTGATCCGTCCACGTTGGCCTCCCAAAGTGCTGGGATTACAGGCATGAGCCACTGTGCCTGACCTGAAAATAGTTTTGGATTGTATTAATTTTCTAGAATAATTATTTTGTTCAAATAATAATTATTTTGTTCAACTATTCCTTTGGGTGGCTTCTTTCCTTCCACGCTGCTGGACAGTAGGATGACTCTCTAACTTGCTGCTCTACCCAGAGCAGAACCTTTCCTTAAATAACAAATGCTGGTGAGCTGCGCTTCAAGATTCCTGTCTTGGGCTTTTCATTCCATTTCTTCACCCAAACCGATATCTGTTGCTTCATTTTTGTTTGCCATGGTGAAACCCCATCTCTAGTAAAAATACAACAACCAGCTGAGCGCAGGTGGCACACGACAGTAGTCCCAACTACTTGGGAGGCTGAGGCACGAGAATCACTTGCCTCTCTTATTCAGTAGCTCTGCTTATTCTTGTAAAGCCGTAATGGTATCACAGGATAGATTTTATTTTTCAGCAGGTACCAACTAGTGATTATTTTCAGATAATTCAATTATAAAACCATGAACAATGCCTTATTGCAAACGTAATGGTTATGTGAGGCATTGTTTAGTGATTTCATTGGAATGAAGGTGAAACAAAGGCATTTACATTTTTTTCAAATTGAATTATGTATTTCTTTCAGGCAAACGTGTGCTACTTAGTATCCATTAAATATGGGGGCATATAGCTTAATTTTGCTTAAGTGTAAGGTCAGAAGTCTTTAAACTCAACTATGTAATGAAGTCTGCTGTCAGCGTTTTATTTACTAAATTTTTATCATTTACAAAATTTGAAATAACTTTGAAAGATAAATTGTCTTTTATCACCAGGAGATTTTTTTTTATTTATATCCTTGTGGGGAGGAGTGTGGTGATCATATTTAGATATCAGATAAAATCAGTGTACATGAATATGTTACATGTGCCTTAAAAATGTGGTTATCAACTTTGAATCAACAGAAAAGTGTTTTAAGTGTAATTTACATTAGGATGTTTACATTTCTAATATTCTTAAGAAAGTAAATGTGGTATTTAGTATAAAAATGAAATGAGGCCGGATGTGGTGACTCACACCTGTAATCTCAGCACTTTGGGAGGCTGAGGCGGGCGGATCGCTTGAGGCCAGGAGTTCCAGACCAGCTTGGGCAACATGGTGAAACCCCATCTCTAGTAAAAATACAACACCCAGCTGAGTGCAGGTGGCACACGCCAGTAGTCCCAACTACTTGGGAGGCTGAGGCACAAGAATTTCTTGAACCTGAGAGGCAGAGGTTGCAGTGAGCTGGGATGGCTCCACTGTACTCCAGCCTAGAGACTGTCTCCAAAAAAAAAAAAAAAAAAAAAGTGAAATGAAAAGGCATGCTTATATGGTGAGATATAGCTTAAAGTTTATTTGACCATGAGCAATTAAGCCTTATCAATTCAGAGGTTACTATTAATTGTTTATAATTTTAAACCCAAGTCTGCTTTTTCTGTTTTCCTTACATATGATTAAAATGCTTCACTTTTATTAAACTTAATAAGAGTTTAAAATAGTTCAGCATTTAAGTGGTTTTAAGTGCTGGAGAAAGATTTGGAATGCATTTTTCAAGGGTGACCTTGGTGGCTCCCTTGGCCTTCCAGGGGGCCCACAGTGACAGGTCCATTTATCAGTAGATCGGGATTACTAGGTGTAATTTATTCCCATTAATTGCCTGTCTCTGGAATTCTACCTTCTCATTCACCTCATCATCTAGGGGAGAGACTACTTTTTTTTTTTCTTTTTTAAATGCCGAGATTTCTTGTTCTCCCTAGCCATGATGCTTGCCCTCACAGAGAAGGAGCTGTCCCATATGTGAACCAAGTAATTCTGCTGACAGCCGTTCCAAGTCCCAGGATCTCTTTTGATTATTTCTGATGTTTTATTTATTCTCTTGTTATTTCTGCCTAGATTGGCCAGAAAGAGTTCAATTTGAAGGTCAGCTGCAAACATTTCGTATTTTTAATCACAAGTTGGCCAATTGGGAGGTTTCTAACCAGTTCCTTGAAATAGGTCACCAGACACATTGTACGAATCCCAGAGTTTAATGGGCCATCTGTTGGGTCACTCTGGTAATTGTTCCTTTTTATAAATTCCAGTGTACCCAGTTAAGTTGAAGCAAAGGTTGTTAGACTCTTAATGTGCTGAGCAGTGGGACCCTCTCAACTGAAACTTGCCCTCAGAGAGTTTTTGTTGACTCCATTTCTTCTGTATTTCTTCCTCAATAGTGAGAGTTTGGTTTTTTTTATTGTGGAAGTTGACGGTCATGCTTGCTGAAGATAATTAGAAAAGGGGGGAAGTAGTACTGCTTGGTAATAGGAAAAATGAGGCCAATCATTTGGCTGTAGCAAAAGTGGGATTTCTTTGCAAAAAAGCTTTGGACAAGGCGAAGGGAGCTGGGTGCGGTGGCTCACATCTGTGATCCCAACACTTTAGGAGGCAGAGGCAGGAGGATCACTTGAAGCCAAGACTTGGAAACCACAGCGAGACCCTGTATCTACAAAAAAATTTCAAAAAAATTAGCCAGGGTGGTGGTGCGTGTACTTGTAGTCCCAGGTACTTGGGAGGTTGAGGTGAAAGGATCACTTGACCCCAGGAGTTTGTTGCAGTGAGTTGTGATCACGCCACTGCACTGCAGCCTGAGTGACAGAGTGAGACACTGTCTCAAAAAAAAAAAATTTTTTTTAAGTTTAAAAAAGCCAAAAGGAAATGATGGACAATAAACTTGTTCCATGCAGCTGGGTTTCTCTGTGACTCTTAGGAGAGGACCTCAGAAAAGGTATAGTGTGTAGTAGTCTAGAGCTGAAGTTATAAGCAAAGCAGTTTGTTAGCTCACTGAAAACATCTGAAATGTGCATTTTACTTGGTGTTTCTGATTTTCTGGTAAGCTCTGGAAAGTGAGAGTCAAAACATGGAGTCCCAAGTCTGAAGGGCAGTGAGTGTGTTGATGGAGAACCAGACTGAGGCAGATGTCTTTCAGTATATTATCTGTGAAAAAGAGAAAGACAGGTCCATTCTGGGCTGGTTTCTCTTCTCTCTCAAAGCGATGTTATCTAGTTGCATGACTTGAAATATTCTCTGTATGCTTCTCTTTTTCCTAACTCTGCTTATCCAGCTCTTCAGACTTGTATTTCCAATTGCTTTTCTGATATTTCCAACTTTATGTCCAATAGACATCACTAATTTAACATGGTCAGCGAAGAACTGTGATCAGTCCCAGCACTTAGGGAGGCTGAAGCAGAAGGATTGCTTGAGCCCAGGAGTTTGAGACCAGCCTGAGCAACAAAGCGAGATTCTATCTACAAAAAATAAAGATTAGCTGGGCATGGTAGCATGTACCTGTAGTCCCAGCTACAGCTAGTTCCAGCTAGTGCCCGGGTCATTTCCCTTTCCTCTCCAGCCACATTGGCCTTTTTTACCTTGGACACGCTGTTTGTTCATATCCTAGGGTCTTTCCACTTGGTCTTCCCTCTGCCTGGAACATTCATGCCTTGTGTAGCTGATTCCTTTATGATATTTAGTCATTTAGTCATATCATCTTAAATGACTTCTTTGCAAAGAGGCCTTCCTTGACCAAATCAGTTGAGGCTGATGTGGGGGGATTGTTTGATCCCAGGAATTCGAAGCTGTAGTGAGCTGAAAAACAAAACAAAAACCTTGGTGTGTGTCTAGGGTAATGAGCTCATCATTGTTTCCTGGGACTTTCTTGGTTTTGACACTGAAGTCTCACATTCTAGGAAACCCCTTCTTCCCAGGCAAACCAGGATGGCTAGTCTCCCTATTTATAGTCCTTAAACCTGTTTCTGTCTCACTTGGAATTCCTTGGGAGAATCATCGGTCCAGTTGCTCAAGCTAAGCATTCAGCAGTTATCCCTGATTCATCTCTTTCTAAACCCATCGGTAACATATTTCTTAACCACATCTAATCCATCGGTATGCCTAGTTGGCTCTACCAAAAGTGTCCAACTCTGTCTGCTTCTCTGCATCTCTGCTGATCCCACCTTAATGCAGGCTGTTTTGATCTTGAGCTGGGTTATGTCATGAGACAGTGATGTGGAACCTGCAACCTTTCACGTTGTTCTTAAAGTCCAACCCTGTACCAGGCCCTGCAAGCTTCCTCACAGCCCCACACCATCTGTCTTGTCTTTTCTGGGTCATTTCCCTTTCCCCTCCAGCCACACTGGCACTCTTTACCTTGGACACGCTGTTTGCTCATGTCCCAGAGTCTTTCCACTAGCTCTTCCCTCTGCCTGGAACATTCATGCTTTGTGTTACTGATTCCTTCATGACATTTAGTCATCTTATCTTAAATGACTTCTTCACAAAGAGGCCTTCCTTGACCAAATCAGTTGAAAGTAGCCAGCCAGCCAGCCAGCCGCTCTTGATCATATTACTATATTTTAATTTTCTGGATGGCACTTCCAGCTATCTGACCTTTATCTTGTTTATTGATTTGCTTGTTCTCACTCTCCCCTACTAGACTATAAGCCCCTCAAGAGTGATGGCTTTGATTGCTGTACCCACCATGCTTTCCCCAGGCTTTAGGACAGTTCACAGAACAAGGGCCAGAAAATGTTATTAATTGTAGTAAAGAATAAATGTATCCTAAGCCATTTAATTAAAACTTTGAGATCTTGAAAGTTTTAGCAAGCAAGAACCAATAAGTGGACATTAATTGTACCATAGCTATTATTACTACCACAAAAGGTACAGAATATCATTGATATTATCTTCATTTAATGGGTTATACTGATTTTATGTTAGCTAAAATTTTAGGTTTATTTACAAATGTGTTTTCTCGTACCCTGTTTCTTTTAAGCTTGTAATTTATTGAATGGTTGAACTTTTCTCCTGCAGCAGCTTTTGAGTTTGTATCCTTAGTATGAAAGTTCAGTCATTCCATACATCAGTCTGTGGGGACTACAGATTGCCTTGGAGCCTTCCTTACTTAACTTTGACCTAAGGGACTGTCTTTTGGAACTTGAGTGATTATAAATCTGCACATTTCAATGTCGAAAGTATTTCTAAGCCAGGGTCTCAACCTTAGGACTTTGGCATTTGGGGTCAGATAATTTTGTTGTGAAGGGCTGTGGAATTACATGTTCAGCTGCATCCCCGGCCTCTACCCACGAGATGCCAATAGCGCCTCCTCAGTTCAGATTGCTGGTATCTCCAAATGCTGCTCAGTCTGGAGGGCAGAGTCTCCCTCATTGAAATCCACTCTTCTAAACAATGAATACTTTTTCTTCTATTTCCTTTATACTGGGAGATAATAATTTTTAAAAAATCAAATAGAAATCTGGCTCAGCTTTTTTGGTGGGGTGAATGTAGCAGATTTTTAAAAGCTATTATAAGGAAAGATTGTTCATCTTCCACCATTACTAAGTTATAAGAATCTATTTTCAACTTGTATGTTTCTATAATTCCACAGTACGCTTTGTGTTAGGAACCCTAAAATATTCTGGGGGAATTTGTTCTTTCAGTGTTTCTATATTTTTCGCCAGCTCCCATCACCATGGAGCTAAACACTTTGAGACATGTTAAGTTAAAAACAGTAGTGACAGAAGAGGAAAAAACATTTTGCTTCTGCATTCTTTTTTCCTCTCTTCTCTTCCTCCTTACCTCAGTCAGCCAAATAGGGTATTAGTTTGAATGTTTTAATTGGATGTCAAGATGGGAAAGGCATGTTTTTCAGAGCTTATTTTTTCTTAGGAAATGCTAGCAGTATAATTTGAACAGACCTATGAATTGATATTCTGAGATAAGGTAAAATATACCAGGAATGTGTAGGGAAGGAGACTTTTTCCTTGGCCTGCACCCATTTTATAGATCTGTGTGCTTCAAAGATCCCATTGTATTGTTTAGGTAGGACTACTCTACATCATATACAATTCTTTTTTTTTTCATATAGAAAACAAATATCAAAATGTATGTAACCTAGTTTTTAGTGTAGAACTGATTGATTCATTGAATAAATGCAATTCTTGTCAGCTTTCTTAAATTGAGACCTTAGCATAGTGTTTTATATAAAGTAACTAGAGACAGACTATTTTTCAGGTTGTGGTTTGTGTTTGAAATTCATGTCCTCATCCAGGTACAGACTTTGAGCTTTGGCCTATCTGAATGGAATATTGCGTTCAGTCCTTTCAAATGTAGCAAGGATGAATATAAAATTAGAGAAAAAAGTTTTCTTTCCTAATATTTACGACCTGTAGCATCTTCTGTTAGTTTGTAGGAACATGGTACTGATACGTTATTTCTGTTCAGCAAAGGTAGTTTAGAGATTTTTTTCTGTTTAAGATACAGTATTTTTTTTTTCTGAACAAATTAATGTCTTGATATTGAACCTTGGCTTCACTGTGCTCAAACGTTCAAATGTTAATTTAAGGAAGTTTAGATGCCTCGTTTCTTTTTAAACAGTATTACTGCTTTCTTTGCACACATGAAGCCATGATATTGAATTTAAAAGCAGATGACCTTAAAGAAAGTCGTGCAACTTAAACACCACAGACTTAAAAATAAAAAATATAAAGATTTTTAAAGAAGAAAGTTAAAAAAATGTATCTGCTTTTCTGATGTAGGCTGGTGAGAAAAGATGTTCTTTTTCTGTTGCTTTCAGTCTTTAGCTCCCTGTCAGTTCTGCCCCACTGTGAAACCGAAGATGTTCTCAGCATTCTTGAGTAACACTTCCCACAGGTGACCTTCTGTATAAAGGGAGCTTGTTGTTGTTGTTGTTAACTTCTATATTGATAAGAAGAAGATAACAGTTCACAAATTACAACATCCTGTGATTTGATTTTTCATAAAATTTTTTGGTGAGGTTTTGGGAATTTCATTCTTGTTCCCCTGATCTGCTACACTCGGGCTACCACACTTTTTATAATATTTATTGCTATAAGCATAGTTTGGGAGCATTTAGGTTGTTTATAGCTCCTTGCTATCCTAAATAATGCTGTGATGAACGCTTTTTTTGCACGGAGTTTTGTCTTTTGAATTGTTTCCTTAAAAAATACTCAGGAATAAAATAACTGGAAAATATGTAAGCATTTTAAAGGCTCTCGATACATATTCCTAATTAAAAAAAAAACAACAATTTCACTCTTCCAGTAGCTAATGAGCACATTATATAAAAATTAATATCTCTTATTTTTCTTAAAGCATACTTAAGGGCCCTACGATTTTCAGATTGTAAATAAGCATTGGCTTCAACTTTAAGTCTCCAGCTGCATTAGCCCCTAATAAGAGAGTCAGACTGTTCTTTGAACCTTTGAAGCCAGGCATTGACTTCTCCTCTGAAGCCAGGCATTGACTTCTCCTCTGTAGCTATGAAAGTCCTGGATGACATTTTCTTCTAAGAGAAGGCTGTTTCATCTATACTGAAAATCTATTGTTTAGTGTAGTCACCTTATCAATCATTTTAGCTAGATCTTCTGGATAACTTGCTGGTGAGCTTGCACTTTCATGTTATGGAGACAGCTTCCTTCCTGAAACCTGATGAACCAATGTCTGCTGGCTTCTAACTCTTCTTCTGAGTTTCTTCACCTCTCTCAGCCTTCATAGAATTGAAGAGAGTTAGGGCCTTGCTCTGGATTAGGCTTTGGTTTAAGGGAATGTTGTGGCTGATTTGATCTTCTTTCTCTCCAGAACGCTAAAACTTTCCATCTCAGCAGTAAGGCTGTTTTGCTTTCTTATCATTTATGTGTTCACTGCAGTAGTACTTTTACTTTTCTTCGAAAACTTTTCCTTTGCATTCACAACTTGGCTAACTGGTACAATCCTAGCTTTCGGCCTCTCTTAACTTTCAACATGTCTTCCTCACTAAGCTTAATCATTTCTAGCTTTTGATTTAAAATGAGACACCTGTGACTCTTCCTTTCACTTTCAAGTTTCGCTTGAACTTAGAGGCCATTCTAATTTCAGTGTTGTGGTCTCAGAGACTAGAGAGCCCGAAGAGAGGGAGGCAGATGGGGAATGGCTGGTGGGTGGAGCAGTCAGAACTCAAACGACATTTGTTGATTGTTTGCCGTCTTCTGTGAGTGCAGTTTGTGGCATTCCCCAAAAGATTAGTAGTAACATCAAAGATCATAGATTACAAATCACCAAAACAGATGTAATAATATGACAAAGTTTGACATATTGTGGGAATTACCAAAATGTGACACAGAGACAGGAAGTGAGCACATGCTGTTGGAAAAATGGCACTGACAGGCTTGCTCAATGCAGGGTTGCCTCACACCTTCAATTTGTAAAAAAACACCTGCAAAGTGCAATAAAGTGAAGTGCCATAAAATGAGGTGTGCCTGTATTGTATTTATTGAGCAGAAACATTTTTCAAATGTTTAACCAATTTTTTCTTTTGTGAATTGCCTACTGTTTCAGAAAAACTCTCTCAAACCGTGTCTTTCCTCTTCTTTCATACCACCATGACAGTCATCAACACAGAAGACAACTTCTGTGACAAAAGCTGTGTGTTTTTTTCTCCACATGCCAAACAGCGTACACTGGCTGGATGTCCTCAATTCAGTTCCAACACTATCCACCCTAAGATAGTGTCAGATTCCACAGGTTGGGGGCTCAGTCCCCAAGACTGCCCCTTATATCTTCGGACATCATTGGTAAGTCCAGGCCTCCAGACTTCTGACTGACTGACTTTAAGTTGGTGTTCCCACAACTCTGTGTTTAGGTTTAATTAATTTGCTGGAGCAGCTTACAGAACTCAGGGAAACATGTTTACTGATTTATTTAAAAGGATATTACAGAGGATTCAGATGAAGCGTTGTGTAGGACGAGGTATCAGGGAAGGAGCGTGGAGCTTCTGTGCCCTCCTTTGGCATGCCACCTTCCAAGAACTTCTATGTGTTCACCTCTCCAGAAGCTCTTCAAACCTGGTCCTTTTGGGTTTTTATACAAGGAGGCTTTATTACATGGCCTGGTTGACAACCGTATAGAAATGTGATTGGACAAAAAGCACATTGTCTAAACCCAGCAAGGCCTGTCTATTCAGCCTTTTCTTGGCCTTTCTGTGTAGCTTTCCTTCCTGTAGGATATGGAGCAGGACTCTGTGGAATGAGGGTCTTTTGATCCACAATCAGATTAGAGTCCTGCCTTGGGCAGGTGAAAGGACAGGAGGTCAGAGAGAGAGAGAGAGATTCTGTTTCCTGAGCCCTAAAGTACCCCAGCATTATAACAAGGACTATGGGAGTTAGGAGCTAGGAACTGTGGACAAAAACCAATATAGCTATCATAACACCACACCCATTTATACTTCTTTTCCCATTTTTCTTTCGGAGTCTTAGTATTTTATCTTCCTTCACAACTCTTTGCATATATTCAGTGTATTCAATCTGTGTTGTATTTATTGCATTTTTTAAACTAGTATTTGGTTTGCCTTTTAATGTACAGATGTTTAAAAGTTTCATGTACCCAAATCTGTCAGTGTTTTCTTTTGTGATTTCTTTCATTAGTTTTGCTCGTGGAAAATGTTTCCCCATTCGATATCACATTTTTTCCCTGACATTTTATTAATTTCAAACTAAGTCCTTACCACCCATTAATTTCATAAGAAAAGAAATCCACTATTTGAGAATTAGGAGTACTTTGCTACTGATCATGGTTACTACAGGTTGTATTTTTGTAGTTCTCTGCACAAAGGGGCCGTTGCGCTAATTGTTAACTTCTGGCTTTGATGTGGTACTTGATACGTGAGTGCCTGTTTAATTCTGTGTTAATCCGTGTTTCTGTTACATTTGGATCGTTGTGAAAGTACCTTATTGAATACAAATATGAAAATGAACAAAGTAAAATAAAATTAAACTAGTCATGATTGACTCCTGTGTGAGTTCATACTTTAAGAGGCCCAGAAATTATGACTCTTTTCAGATGTAACTGATATAAAAAAACCTACCTCACTTTCCTGTGATAGTTATGGGTTGTAGCATTAGGCTCAAGTTGACTGCCAACAAAATGTAAAGTACTGTCTTTTGCATAGTTTATGGTGATAACTGCTATTTTTCTAATTTGTACAAGTTCAGTTTTTTAGAAATATATAAATCCATTGAAATGAAAATGCTTCCAATTTGCTGGAAAATGAATATTGCTAACTTACATCGTAGGTAATTATTAAGTGTTGGTTTGTAATACGTAAATCAGTTGTCTCATGATTTTTAGACCAAAAACTCACTTTTAGAAGTAATATTCTTGTTGGCATTCCAGGTGACATAGGTAAAAAAATATTTTATTGAATTTAAAGCCTAAGTACGTAATGATACTCTTACATCATGTGTTTGTTTATTGTCTGTTTCTCAAAGTAAATATAAACATTTTTAGGGCAGCATTTTCAGCACGTAGAATGATGCCTCAAATATTTATGGAATAATGGATATTTGTTGAGTGAATATCAGGGCACGGACGTAAAAGTATAGGAAAAAGAAATACTTCTGCTTGAGTACCTAGAATTTACCAGCTATTGTATGAGACATTTGGTGATCTCGTGACTATATAGAGAGCATTGTTTTTCTAAAGATGAACCTGGTTTTACCTTTGCTGTTAATTTTCTGGATACATCAAGAGTGATAGGTTTTTAGGAGACAGTAGGAAACTACAGACAGTGGAGAGCTCCATCATGTTTCAAGGTAGATTTCTCTTCTGGGAGAAGGTTACTAAAGGGCCTTAGCTAACCACTCTCTCTGCTTTCACTTGGCTGTAACCAGAGCTGTAATCAGAAATGGCGTGGAAGGCTGGTGAAAGCCGTGGTTGCTGTTGAACGGGCATATGTGCACTTAGGTAGTTTGCTGATGTAGGTTTAGTTTGTGAATCTAGATAATCTGGGACTGTCTTTTTAATTTCCTGAAGCATTTTGTTTTTGTTTTTTTAGAGACAGGATTTGCTCTGTCACCTAGGCACAGTGGCACAGTCATGTACAGTGTGTACATGTACAGTGTGTACAGTGGCACAGTCATGGCTCACTATATACTCAAACCTCCAGGTTCAACCAAGTCTCCTACCTGAGCCTCCTAAATAGCTGAGACTACAGGTGCACGCCGCTACACTTGGCTAAGTTTCTTATTTTTTGTAGAGACACGGTCTCGCTGTGTTGCCAAGGCTGGTCTCAAGCTCCTGGCTTCAAGTGATCCTCTTGCATTGAACTCCCAAAATGTTGGGATTACTGGTGTGAGCCAGGGTACTTGGCCTTGCCGAAGCATTTTGAATGCATGCAAACTAGCAGCAGATGTCAACATTTTCATTTTCTACTCAATCGTAATTTCAGCTTTACTTTTTTTTTTTTTTTTTGAGATGGAGTCACACTCTATCTCCCAGGCTGGAGTGCAGTGGCGCGATCTCAGCTCATTGCAACTTCTGCCTCCCTGGTTCAAGTGATTCTACTACCTCAGCCTCCCAAGTACCTGGGATTACAGGCATGCGCCACCAGACCCAGCTAATTTTTGTATTTTTAGTAGAGACGTGGTTTCGCCATGTTGGCCAGGCTGGTCTCGAACTCCTGACCTCAGGTGATCTGCCCGCCTCGGCCTCCCAAAGTGCTGAGATTATAGTCTTGAGCCACTGTGCCCAGCCTCAGCTTTACTTTTTGTAGAGAAAGGCATCAAAAGGAAGTTTTTCCAACTTTTCTTAATAGTATGTACTTTTTATAGATTTTCCCCTGCCCAGTGGCATCGGACTCTCCCAGAAAAATTTTATGCCAGGATTGTTGTAAAATATTGTCAAGCATTCATGATTTTATCATTTATGGCGGTAAGGGTCTCATAGAGATGTTATGTGAAATACTGTAACATTTTCTTTACCTGCTAAATAAGTATAGAGTAATAAAAAGAACAATTGTTTTTAAAGCCAAAAGATTTTGACCTAGTTCCTGATTTATCATGAGTATGCTTTTAACCTGATCTATGGTTGTGAACAGAATAAAAACTTTTCTACATTTTTTTCTACCAAATTAAAATGTAATTCTTAAAATTTCCAAAAGCATGTTTTCTAACTATTGAAAAAATAAGTTCATTCCCATTCAAAGTAGAATTATATAAACTTTTTTTTTTTGTATAAAGTTTCACTTCATGTTACTGAACTGGACTTGATATGGAAAACTTGTCCTTGAATAATCATTGAAAAATAGGCTGGGGGAGTGAGACTTTTTCATTAACACACTAAATTTGTGCTCCATGTGTAAGATATTTGTATATTTTTTAGTGGACTCTGATTGTAACTGAATTTAAAGATGCATCTTAAAGACCCTACTGTAATCTACCTACCATTAATGTGTTCATTCGTTTCTTCATTCTACTTGCAAACTTCTGTTTAAACTTTATCTTTGATCAAAATATTGTCTACTTTTGGTAAAAATTAAATTGTAAGTATTTGTGAATAAAATTCATATTTACCTATTCAGATTTACTTGTGTCAGGAATGCAGTCATCTGCAAGCATTAGAAAACCTCTCTAGTAGCGTAAGCAAAGGGAAATTAATTCTCCCACATACAAAGTAGCCCCAGAAATCAACAGTTCAGGGCTGCTACACACATGTTCAGTGATGCCACAAGGGACCCTGGAGCTTTTTCCTTGATTCTGTTGGTATCTTTCCTCATGCTAGTCTTATGAATGATAAGATGCCTGTTGCTCTTCTAGGTACCATGTACTCCAGGAGGAAGAAGGGGGAGTAAGAACATAGCAGGTAAAGACTAGGTAAATCAATCCCTTTTTATCAGGAAAGCTAAAGGGTGCTGCAGACTTCTGTTTACTTTTCATTAGTCCTGATTTAGGACTAATCTATTCCTGACTAGTTACCCCTAAACCAGTCCATGGCCGCAGGGCAAAAGAGTCCATTAGAAAATTTAGAAAGTTCCTGGTGTGTCTTCTAAGACACACCAAGGTGTCCCACACCCACCTGAACAACTTGAGAATCTGTTGTTAGTAAAGAATTGGGAGAACAGCATGGGTTAGTTAATGGACTGTGTCTTCCATACCTGCTGGAGTGAGGACAGTATGTATTAGATAAACTTAGAAGCCCTGTGCATTTTGACTTCTTGATTCTTTGTCTTCTGGAATAAATTAGGGATTTTTTTTTCAGGTTCTTCAGATATTTTTCTGTAGTCATACATATCCTGTCATTGTAGGGGATGATTTAGATATTAGGATAGCAAATACTGTGTTGTAGAGACTTCCTTAATATTAAGTATATGATGAAATGGGAATTGAGTCATAACACTCTAAAATTGAAATTTGAAAGCTATGTAATGAATTTATGCTTTCTAAAAGGAGTTCTTTTTAGTAGCTCTCTAGAAGATTAATTTTGTTTTATTTGTAATTAAAATGGCTTGAAGATACATTTTCAGAAAACATGGGCAATGATCATCATATATATACATTTATATTCCACTTTTTAGGCTTAACGTATCATAAATTTTTTCCCATGTAGTATACTATTTTAAAAATTGCTTTGGTGTCACAATGTACTTAATCATTTCCCAGTTATACATTTAGTTCCATTTTGTGCTGCCATTAGCAATGCTATAATTGCATCTTTATATAGGATATTTTTAATGTTGTATATTACTTTCTTTAGATTCTTCATATTTTAATGTCTTTTGAAGCATTTAGCTGATCGCAATCCAATAGCATCGTACAATCCAATAGCATTAATTCGCAGTGCCCACCAGCAAGATATAAAAATATAAGTTTTTCTGTCAATTTCCCCAGCATTGATTATTGGCAATTAAAAATTTTTTTGTTAATTAACAAGTGAAGAATTACTTTGAATTTCTTTTATGGTAGTAAGGCTAAATATTTTCTTTCTTCTTGAGATGGAATTTCATTCACTCTTGTTGCCCAGGTTGGAGTGCAATGGCATGGTCTCGGCTCACTGCAACCTCCTCCTCCTGGGTTCAAGCCATTCTCTTGCCTCAGCCTTCCAAGTAGCTGGGATTACAGGCATGTGCCACCACGCCCGGCTAATTTTGTATTTTTAGTAGAGACGGAGTTTCACCATGTTGACCAGGCTGGTCTCGAATTCCTGACCTCAGGTGATCTGCCTGCTTCAGCCTCCCAAAGTGCTGGGATTACTGGCGTGAGCCACCGTGGCCAGCCCAGGCTAAATATTTCCTACTTATTTTTTTTCCTCTTGTAAATGGCATTCTCCTGTTCTTGATTAGTCTGTTACTTTCTTAAGTAACATAGTATATTTTTTCACTTTGTAAAATGACACATTCTTGGTGTAGAATATTTGTTAGCCATAGATGTCACCTCACAAAGATCTATTAATAGTTTTTCTGAACAATTTGTGTAAACTTTTTATGTAAGTAATTATATATTTTATTCATAATGTATATACTATGTTGTCTCAATCTATGTGCCTGATAGTGCATTAGACTCTTGGGGATACTGTGGTCAGTATAACAGGTATCATATCTATGACATCAGAAAAAAAAGATACTTTTGTTTATTTTTCCCTAATATTTGTATCATTTCATTTTAGGACATAGTAAATTACCCAGTCTTTATAATAATAATAATCATTTTTTGTTGTTTAAAATAAGTGTGTTTATCAAAAATGGAACCCATAACAAACTTCATGTAGAATTTTATTATTAAATGCTTACTTTTTGTCTGTTAAATGATAGTTATACTTTTTTCATGTTTTAGTTATAGGGATTATTAACAGATTTACTAATATTGCCTAAAACTTCATTTGTGTACATCAATAATGTATCCAAAGTTGTTATTAAAGTGTTCAGCACATAATAAATGCTCAATTAATAGAATAGCTTTTTCAGTATCTTGCGTGTTAAGATTGGAATCCTATTTAACCCAGAATTCGTTGGATAACCTGCTAGTTTTTATTTCATGTTTTGTTATTTGTATTTTTTTCTATGTGTATGGAACATACAATGTGTGACTTCTTAATTTAATCAGGAAATTAAAATCTCAGCTCACTGCAACTTCCGCCTCCTGGGTTCAAGCAATTCTCCTGCCTCAGCCTCCCAAGTAGCTGGGATTACAAGTTCCTGCCACCACACCTGGCTAATTTTTTGTATTTTTAGTAGAGGTGGGGTTTTGCCGTGTTGGTGAGGCTGGTCTTGAGCTCCTGACCTCAAGTGATCCGCCCGCCTCAGCTTCCCAAAGTGCTGGGATTACAGGCGTGGCCCCCTTTCTTGCTTTATTATTGTTCATAGCACTTTGTAGCATGTCAAAAAATGGTATTTATTTGTTGTCTGCGTGTTTCCCTAGACTGTAACTCCATAGAAGGCAGGCAGGGACTTCTGTCAGTTTGACCAGTGCTGTAGTCTGGGTACTAAGAATAATACCTGGCGTAGAGTAGACATACAATAAATATTTGTCTAATTATGGTGATTCGTTTCAGTTGATTTCTCTTTTTACATCTCAGTTTTTGTCTTGATTTTATTTATTACTACTTGACATGAAATGTCATGTTTTAGTACAAATACGTATTTTATCATAGCATCTAGCTTGATGTTTTTCTTTTAAACTTGACAATAATAGTACCTCCTCGGTTTTTTTTTTTTTTTAAACACGATTTTGTTAAATATCTTCTTTAAAATTTTTTCTGTCTTCTTTTGGTTTGTACATCTTGGATTTTGTATTTTCTTTCTTAATACAAACTGAGGTTCTTTTAATAAGTTAAAGTAATTTGCTTTTGTTTTTGCACTTATGTTACTAAGGTGTTTTTTAAAACGATGACTCCTTAAGAATTACAGTCAGTGCCTTTTGATTTATTGGACATGACATTTCCTTTTATATCTTCAAATGATTTTGAGTGTAACATCTGAACTAAGCCACATCGCGTGACCTATTTATCTCATTGCTTCTGTTCTCAATCCTATTATTATTCTGTACTACCTCACAATGCAGTGGATTTTGATTCATTCGTTTCTGCTGTAGCACACACTGTCTTCTTTACTGAACTTCTGTCTCCTAGGTTTGTCCTATTTTACCTCAGAGTTTCAGCTCCACTGTTTTCTTTGTGAAAGTTTTCGTAACTCTCCAGCAATCTTAGGCAGTCGTCCTGTGTATTCTTACTGCACTATGTGTATGTATATTTCCAGGCATTTTCTTCTTATACTGCAGTGTGCTTTCCACAGTCATACAGAAAGTGGCATACAGAACATGCTCAATAGATATTAGTTATGTTTTTTTCTCATTTTCCTTTTTTATTTTTTAAAAACTGGAGTCTCACTCTGTTACTCAGGCTGTAGTGCAGTGGCACGAACACAGCTCAGTGCAGCCTCCACCTTCTGTCTCAAGGGATCCTCTCACCTCAAATTCCCAAGTAGTAGGGACTACAGGCATGCACCAGCATGCCTAGCCAATTTTTAAATTTGTTTTTTTTGAGATGGAGTCTTGATATGTTTTCTAGATTGGTCTTGAACTCCTGGGCTCAATCGATCCTCTTGCCTCAGCCTCCCAATGTGCTTAGATTACAAGCATGAGCTGCAATATCCGGCCTTATTTTCCTTCTTAGTACTATTTTCTTTTATAACTTGAAGTTATACTCTCTGTACTTTTCTTGGGTATAATGTGCATAAATGAATTTATTTCTGTGACTTTTTTCTTCTTCTTCTTCTTTTTTTTTTTTTTAAACATACATGGAGGTCTGCTTTTGTTTCAGCAGGTACTCCATTTAGAAAAATGTGCAGTCTTCTTCCTCTTCCTTGATGTCCTGACTTCTTACCCTCGACATTTTCTTTTTTCTTTTTTTTTCCTAAGACAGAGTCTCACTCTGTCGCCCAGGCTGGAGTGTGGAGTGCAGTGGCGCGATCTTGGCTCACTGCAACCTCTGCCTCCGAGGGGTTCGGGCAATTCTCCTGCCTCAGCCTCCCAAGTAGCTGGGATTACAGGCATGTGCCACCACACCTGGCTAATTTTTTTGGTATCTTTAGTAGAGACGGGATTTCACCATGTTAGCTAGGCTGGTCTCGAACTCCTGACCTTGTGATCCGCCCGCCTTGGTCTCCCAAAGTGCTGGGATTGGAGGAGTGAGCCACCATGCCCGGCCATCCTTGGCATTTTCTTTCCTCTTCTTTAGCTCTTTCTCCGCTTAGTGTAGCTGTCCACTTAATAGTAAAATAAGTACTAGTTACTTTCACAGGTTCTTACCGTTACTTTTCCATACTTTAAATTCCTCACTTAAAGGTATATTTTTGGTCTTTTCCCTTCATCCTCTGAACCATGCCTTCTGTTTCTGTCCCTATAAAGAGTACTTGGTTTCACATGATCAGATTGACAAAAATTTTAAGTTGTTGGTGAGAATGTGGAAAAGAAAAGTGTGTCCTCTTCTGAAGAACATTGGCTCTTTTCTGTTTGTTAATATTTTCTTCTTTTGGAGTTTGTATTCGGAAATTCTCATTTTTATCCTAGTGTCTTGTTTTTAACGTTTATCCTAATGTCTTCCATTCACGTGATCTCTCCAACAATTTTCCCTTCATTCTGTTGATCAATTTTTGTCTGTCTTATATAACACAACCTTTTCAGTTGGGTCAGGTGTTGTTTTTGTTGGTTTTCTTCTTAGTAATTTGCTAGGCTCTGGAGACCTTGTCTTACAGGAGACTTTTTTGAAGTTATTTTCCTTATGTGCTCTTAATTGCAGAGATACTGAATTTGGTTTTGGGAAGGGGGTTGGTAGGCCTGCCTAGAGATTTTACTGAACGTTCCACCTTTCATGAATTTTGTAATCAAGCAAAAATTAATTGCATTTCAAAAATAATTTTGAAAGTATAATCTCTTTTCCATACTAAAGTCATGCAGTAAGAAATGTAATAATATAATCTGTAACAAACTCCTTGCCATGTGCTTTAGTGAAGGTGGTGGATTATATGCAATAGTCATTTGGGTTGTCAAATCCTGTATCATTGCATAAATAAATATCCACATATGGTAAGATCTACTCCTCCTTTAAATATTCTGGCCATGTTTTTATAACTTCCTTACTGATCTCTCATTACTTTTAATAAAAATTATGGGGTGTATGTAATTTCGTGTGTATTACTTCCAAAGTAATTACAGTTTTTGGAAAACTCCTTTATAGCAAATATTTATAAAAAGAAAAATCCTTCCAAAAAATTAACTTTTTATTTTTCCATATTCCTCTGAAGTCCTTGTGCTTTTGCATATATAAATATATGTTCACAGAGTAGAATGTAATATATTTATTTTTAAATTTAACATTATATCTTAAATTTAGGCCATGTTAACTACTAGCCAACTCAATAAGACAACAAAAGAAAACATTGTCATTTTGAAAATGATATGAGTGTCTAACTAGGGAAATTAAAGAGAATCATCAAAATATTAACTCTAATAAGACTTCAGTAAGATTACTGGATATGAAGTAAATAAACAAAAAAACCCAATAGTTTTGTAGTACACCAGTAACGGTATATTAGAAAATATGATTACATGAATGATCTTAGTCACAAAATAAAATATTATAATTTACTTTATAATAACCTAGCAGAAGATATGCAATGGCCTTATGAATTAAAAGTTATTAAAGCAGATCTAAATAAATAGGAGCTGTATATGTTACTGAGTGGGAAGTCTCAATATTAAAAATAATTTAATGTTCCCTAAACTAATTTATAAATTTGTGCAATTCAAAAACGAAACAGCAAAACCAAGAGTGTTTGGCATGAAACTTGACAGAGTGATTCTAAAATTAGCCGAGGAAGTAGAATTAATGAGGTTAGCAGGATGTATTATAATGCTGTGGCATTTGAATTGGTGTGGCATTGGCACACGGAGAGAGAAATGCACCATCAAAACAGGAGAGAGACCACAAAAAGAGACCTCCACATGCCTCCACATGCACGGGAGCTTGTTTTTGACATTGTATACAAGTCAGTAATTCAAAAGTATTGATGGCTATTTAAGAAGTAGTGGTGGGACAGTATGATAAAAATATATTCCTGTAAATTCTAGATGAATTAAAGCCATTTAATCCAATTTTAAAGGAACATTTCTAAACTTTTAGAAGAAAATATGGGAAGACATCTGTATGATATTGGTGATTGGGAGGCCTTTAGAGCAAAACACCCAATTATAAATCTTACCATGTTAAAATTTTCAAATACAGATGTATAAAAAAAATACTTAAAAGCCAACACAAGGTACAGACTCTGAGAATAAAGTCAGACATATATGTCTAATGAAGGGTTAATATCCATAGTATATAAAGGAATTCTACCTTATCAGTAACAATGAAGAAAAAGACCTATTAGAAAAATGGACAGAACCTAAGTGGGTAAGATCAGTAAACAAATTAAAATTCTCTAATTATCAGGGAAAGCCTAATGCAAGCAACAAGATAACACTTTATATCCTTATATTAGTCATAATTTAAAGCAAAGCTGTGGCAGCAAGCAGGGCCCCCCCAACATTACTGTGAGTTGTAAAATTGTTACAACTTTGGAGTGAAGTTTGACTTTCTCTAAGGATGTTGAAAGATGCTCCAACTTAAACTTTCAGCAGTTCCCATTCTAGAGCTCTCTAGAGAGACTTTTGCATGTTTCTAAAGAAGATGTGAAAGGAAAGTTCCTCCTATCATTGTTTTTAATAGCAAAAAATTGGAAATCTAGACATCAGTCAACAAATTCTGGTGTATGCAAAAAATGGAAAAACAGAAGCCTTTTATAACGGATCTATAACTTTTTGTAGCAACATGGAGAAATCTTGATAATAATTTTTTTTTTTTTTAAAGTGAGGGAAAGTTGATGTAGAAAGTAAAGGAATAAAAGAATGGCTACTCCATAGGCAGAGCAGCAGCATGGGCTGCTCAATGGAGCATACTTATAGTTATTTCTTAATTATATACTGAACAAGGGTAAGATTATTCATGAGTTTTCTGGGAATGAGGTGGACAATTTCCGGAACTGAGGGTTCCTCCCCTTTTTAGACCATATAGGGCAACTTCCAGATGTTGCCATGGCATTCGTAAACTGCAGTAGTGCTGGTGGGAATGTCTTTTAGCATGCTAATGTATTATAATTAGCATATAATGAGCAGTGAAGACAACCAGAGGTCACTTTGATTGCCATCTTGGTTTTGGTGGGTTTTGGCTGGCTTCTTTATCACAACCTGTTTTATCTGCAAGGTCTTAAAGACTTGTATCTTGTGCTGACCTCCCATCTCATCTTGTGACTTAGAATGCCTAACCTCCTGGGAATGCAGCCCACAGGTGTCAGTCGCATTTTACCCAGCCTCTATACAAGATGGAGTTGCTCTGGTTTGAACACCTCTGACATACTTCTCTCCTCCCTTTTACAAGGGAACCCTTAATCCTAAGGGTTGTAGAGGGACAAAAATCCATCTTTTGCAACTTCTTCAGGCCGAATAGGGGTGATGATATTCTTGCCAAACTGTTAGGGTGTCTCGTATCCAGGGAAGAGAGGAGCTCAGTCAGAAAGCATCAGTATGGTGAGGGCCATTCACAAGCCTGAGTTCTGACAAAAAGTGATACCCAGAGTTGACCAATTGGTGTTGCACTGTTTCCTTTGGGTCAGAGGTCTGCTTAGCATAGTTCTTCCTTGGTTCGATAGGAAGATGTTACTGGAAAGTGGTCCCAATCCAGACTCCAAGAGAGGGTTCTTGGATCTTGTGCAAGAAAGAATTCGAGGTGAATCCATAAAGTGAGAGCAAGTTTATTAAGCAAGTAAAGGAATGAAAGAGGAATGGCTACTCCATAGACAGAGCAGCCAAAACCTGATAATTTTGTGTGAAAAAAGAGTTGCAAAAGGATATATTCCAAATGATACCATCTATATAAATTTCATAAACACAGAGTACTATTATGGGTCCATTTCTGTTTTGTAAAAGTTTAACAAAATGTGTGTGGGAAGAATGCATACTGTCCTTGGGAAGAAAGTTCCTCTGGAGAGGCCAGGAGAAGCATGGGATGGGAAGTTGATATTTTAGCTATATTCATAATATTTCTTCCCTTTTTGATGTGCAGCAAACTTGACAGATTAATAGTTATTAAATCTGGATGGCTGGTATGTTTTTGCGTGTGTCAAATATTTTATAGTCAATAGTTTTCAGTTTTATCGTGTAGCAGTTTCCAGTTAAATATGTTGGATTGAACTGGTGCAGTTATTTACTTTCCCTCCTCAAGCCCTATGCCAGTGTTACTCAAGGAATATAAAAAAAATATATGAAGACAGGTAAGGGGGAAAGACATAGGAGCAGATTTGAATGATCAACACCATTTTTGTCACCAGAGAGAGGGGCATGAATTTTAATTTAACTAATTTAGTGGCGTGAAAAGAGTGGCTTGAATGGCTTTACTGAGGGATTCCAAAAAATGTTGACTCTCTGCAACCCCAGGATTGGAGGGCCCCAGGTAGCTGGGAGGATTGCACTAAGCGGTGGAGTTAGTTTTAAGTAGATACTTGGGGTCCTTTCCCTAACCGTAGTGTAATTATAGAGGCTCTGGAAATAGGAATTATTTGAAACTTTTTTGCTGAGATTCATTCCCAGGATGCTGGCAGTCAGACGGGAAGTGGAACCATTCTTCTTCAGAGACACTGAAATGTATCCTAGAAATGAACTACAAATATGGCATTTGTGGGTCCCCCAGTATAGAAGGGGAAACCCTCTGTCTGATTTAAGAAGGAATGGAATTTATGGTAATAATATTTAGTAGCTTGTAGAATCACTGGAAAGGCTGTAGAACTGGGTTCGAAAAATAGGAAAAACAAGGGAGGCCAGGTAGCCAAGACAACACTCGTTCCCACAAGTAGGCTGGTGTGGTGTTGCCCATGAACACTGGATGTCTGGCTTGACATTGCCACTATCAGTACTTGCCTGAGGGTGCCAGTGTGCACCATTGGCACTGCTTGTGCCACCACCTTCCATGTAAATGGATTCGCCTCTTTCCTGCTTTCTTTAGACACTACTGTTGATTCAGAGTCCAGGACATGCATGTCTCATTGGCTGAGGGGCTGATTGTGTGTCTGCACCCTGTCTGTAAGAATGGCTGCGTTAAGTAACATTGTGGCATTTTTAGCTTCTACTATGGAAGGCAGATTTTGTATAAGGAAAGGAGAGGTGATTCCCTGGATATAGATACAAAGTTTAGAGGATAAGCAGATGTTAGGAAGTCATAGTGTTTTCCCCTCTATCCAGTTTCCCCAGGTAAACCAACTAGATCTCTACTTAGTCCCTTTCATGAAGTCTGCTTAGTAGTCAACAAGCCCTGCCTCACACAGAGCTTCAGTCTACTATTTTTTTCTTTTTTAAAATCCATTTATCTTTATTTATTTATTTATTTTTGAGATGAGGTCTCACTCTGTCACACAAGTTGGAGTGTAGTGGCATGATCTCGGTTCACTGCAACCTCCACCTCCCAGCCTAAAGCAGTCCTTACACCTCAGCCTCTCAGGTAGCTGGGACCACAGGTGCACGCCACTACACCTGGCTAAAGTTTTGTAGTGATAGAGTTCTGCCGTGTTGCCTAGGCTGGTCTTGAACTCCTGAGCTCAAGAGATTCAGCCACCTCGGCCTCTCAAAGAGGTGGGATTACAGGTGTGAGTCACTGTGCTTGGCCCAGTCTGCTATTTTAATGCGTCAATTTTAAATACAAAAGGATAGCCAGTTGTAGCAGACATATTAGCAAAACTTAGCATGTGAAAGACAGTGATGAAAAGAAAACAGAAGAAAAGTAAATTTGGGGAATATAAGATACTGAAGATGAAATGGAAACATAAAAAATTAGTTTATTAGAAGGATAAGAGAAAATACTGCATTCATGAAACAAGAATAGAATGATTTTTTATTTTATTTTTTTGAAATGGAGTCTTGCTCTGTCACCCAGGCTGGAGTGCAGTGGCACCATCTCAGCTCACTGTAACCTCTGCCTCCTGGGTTCAAGCAATTCTCCCTGTCTCAGCCACCTGTAATCCCGAGTAGCTGGGATTACAGGTGTGTGCCACCACACCCAGCCAATTTTTGTATTTTAGTAGAGGCGGGGTTTCACCCTGTTGGCCAGGCTGGTCTTGAACTCCTGACCTTAGGTGACCCAGCTGTCTTGGCCTTCCAAAGTGCTGGGATTATAGGCATGGGCCACCGCACCTGGCCAGAATGATTTTTTTAAACGGAAGAAACAGAGAACACAAAATTTCTTCAAAATTGAGCCCAAGAATCAGTGTGAAAGATTAAATAGTCTGGTTGGAAAATGATGTTTTAAAAAGTCTCTGAAATACCTAAGAGAAAAAGATAAAGAAATGGAGGGTGCAGGAGAAAAAAATAAGAAAGTGTTCAGGTGGCCCAGTGTCCAATGAATAGAACATTTACAGAATGAAAGAACAAAGAATGGGAAGGAAAAGGAATTAATCAAAGAGTAATAAAATAAAATTTTACTCAACTGAAAGTTGAGAAGGTCCACTGAGTGTCCAGTACAAAGACCATAAAAAGAACCACACAAAGACTACTCCGGTATTAAACAGATGATCCTAAAAAAATCCAGAAAAGAGCATATAACATAAAAAAAACTGGAATCACAGTATTTTGGGCTGCTTAGTTCCAACAGTAAAAGCTAGAAGTTAATGAAATAATACCTTTGTCTTAGTCCATTTTCTGTTGCTTACAACGGAATACCTGAAACTGGATGGTTTGTTTGTTTGTTTATTTATTTATTTATTTGAGACTGAGTCTTGCTCTGTCGCCCAGGCTGGAGTGCAGTGGCACAATCTTGGCTCACTACAAGCTCCGCCTCCCAGGTTCACACTATTCTCCTGCCTCAGCCTCCGGAGTAGCTGGAACTACAGGCGCCCACCACCATGCCTGGCTCGGGTTGTTGTTTTTTTTTTTTTGTATTTTTAGTAGGGATGGGGTTTCACCGTGTTAGCCAGGATGGTCTCGATCTCCTGACCTCATGATCCGCTCGCTTCAGCTTCCCAAAGTGCTGGGATTACAGGCGTGAGCCACCACACCTGGCCTGGATAGTTTATTTTTAAAAGGAATTTATTTCACACAGATGGAGGCTGAGATGTCCAAGGTCCAGCTGCTTATGGTGGGGACTCTGCAGCGTCCCGAGAAGGCGATGGAGGGCATCACATGCTGAGGGGCTGAGCCTCCTAACATGCTAGCTCAGGTCTCTCTTCCTCTTCTTATAAAGCTACCAGTTCTACTCCCATGATAGCCCATTAATCCATTAACCAATTAATCTGTGACTGGATTAAGCATTCACGAGGACAGCTCTCATAATTCACTCACCTCTTAAAGGCCCCTCCTCTCAATACTGCCACACTGGGGATTAAGTTTCAACATGAGTTTTGGAGGGTACAAATATTCGGACCATAGCAACCTTGAAAATTCTAATGGCAAATGTTTTACTACCTGTCGTTTTATGCCCAGCCAACCATCAGTCAGTTTAAAGCTAGGCATGCTAAGATTGAAAGCTTTTACCACCCATGCACCCCTTCTTAGGCAGTTACTAAATGAAGAAGGTAGTGGTCCATCCAGGTGAGGGAGTGAACTAAGAAAAGAAGAAATGAAATCTGGGAGATGTGGGATCCATCCAGGAAAGAAAGAAAGGAACTGTCAGGATGGTGATTGGTGGGATGTTCCCCGGAATACCTCTTCAGGAGACCTAGAGATCAGCAGCTAGATTGGGGCATGAGAAGAGCCCTAGGAGAGAGGTCTTCAGGGAAGAGAAATGGAATTGATAGGAACCTGTTGTTTTTGACTGTGTGGAAACAATAACAAGATTTTTTTGCTTCTTATGTTGTATGTAGGAAAAATTAAGCGTAGGTATATAGAAATAAAGCAGATGAAAATAAACGAAACAGTTACTAAGTTCAGGAAAAGTAAAGTAAGCAACTGAGCAAATATAGCCATAGTAACATAAATCCTAATATATATAGCTATGTGATATAACTAATATACACACAGGTGAACGTAAATACATAAATAGGTACATAGAATGGGGTAAGGAAATGGGAGAGACACTTAATGGAAGCATGCTAATTTCTCATCTTCCACAACAGGACTTCAACATTTACTATATAAGATTGACAAATTAAAAAGTAGCAATATGAACCTGTTATTTAGGAATAAGGAAATAGTGAAGGAACCAGTGCTATGTATTGAAAGTGGCTGTGGCTGTTCCTGGGACTGAAGAAGATGGAGTCAAGCAGTATAGGTTTCCCCCACTTTATATGCCTGTGGTACTATTTGCCTTTAACTACTATGTGTATTACTTTGATAAAAACATAAACGAATTAAAAATAAAATAGCATTGCAGTAAGTATCTTTGGACAATTATTACAGATTGTAAAATCACTTCTCAGTGTTTGTTTTACCACCATTTTCCTATTCAAATGTGGCTGACATTTATGATTAAGCCTCTACTAAGGACTAAGTATCCTAAAATCAAATAAGATGCAGTTCCTGGCCTGAAGCACTTACATTTCAGTGGGTGGCGCATCAGAAAACTGAGCATTCACAGTGTGTCCTGTTTGATTGTCTTTTGGGAACCAAGGATGTGGAGAAAGTTTGGGACCTCAAGAGAAAGAGTGGATGTCTACAACTGCACAAGGAAGGGCAAACCAGTAGACCTCCTGGGACCTGCTGAAGGAGGAAAGATGCCCGAGAGCTGGGCAGAGGAAAATCCCTCCTGCTTTCGACAACTATGCATTTCCAAATGTCGAAAGAGAGGTTGCAGAGCTCAACAACATGAATATTTTCTGGCTTACCTGCAAATGGTTTTTTTCTCCCCCTAAAAGGAAACAATATCCATTATCTCTAGCGACATGTCTATTTTAACTTTGTCACTGTTAACAGTGGTTACTGGCATTCCAATACTTTTTCCTAATGCGTATAGTGTTGTTTTGATTTGTATGACTTTGATGCTTATTATACTCAGAACAGTAGATGGGCCTTTTCTTGTGCTTGTGTTCTGTCAAAGAATTTTTCTTAGTTCAACATATTCTTTCTTTAAAACTTGTTTTAACTGCAGTGATGCCAGAAAGTTTCAAAAAGACAGTTCCTCACTTTTTCTTGGCAGCAGATCTGGTGTTAGAAGGTAATAACACATAGTGAAATCATGATTTATTTAAAGTAGAAATTATGATTTCTACAACAAAAATCTTGATTTTTAACCACCATAAATTTCCTGTAGTAATCCCAAGGGATGCCGTAAAAAGAATAAGGTGGGGTAGGGGTGGGAGTGGAAGGGGTGGACAACTTCCTGAAAGAGAACATACCCCAGTGCAATCTTGAAGGAGGAATAAGAGTTAGAGGAGTAAAGGGTGGATAAGAATAAAACAGGAGGAGGAAGGAAGAGAATTGAATGGAGTTGTGTTCCAGCACAAGTTACCACTTGGCTTCACCTGAAGTCTCATGAGAACCCGGTGCATTCAAGAAATTTTAACTGGTTTCCTTTCCCTTTGACTGGAGCCCAGGGTTCAGGAAGCATGGTGGGAAGAGTGTGGAGAGATTGGGCTGTTAATTAGGGAGATTTATCTTGCACTTAGGAAATTCTGACATTGCAAAAACAGAGAGGCTGTCTCCTTGAGGATTTAAGCGAAGGAGGCTAAGACTCTTGTGCTCATATGCACCTTATAAACAGTCTTGAATAGGCAAAGTGATCAGTTTTTAAAATAAGCATTATTGCAGACACACAAGACTATGTTTTAAGATCAAACTTACTATTCTAGTTAGAGGATTTATTTTACTTTGTCACAAAAATGAAAAGGTTGGCAAAAAAAAAAAAAAAAGACTTCCTGCCACAAGGTTTTATCTTTGAACACTTTATTGGTTTGCATTTTGATTAATTTTTTTTCTAGTTAATAAGAGTTTAAATGATCAAGTTAATACATTTGTGAGGAAAATCTCACTTAGAAATCAGAGATTTTTAAGTTTAGGGGATTAGATTAAAAATAATTTTATTTGAAAGTTAGGCATAAAATGTATGTATATTTGCATATGTGCATAGTTTTTAAAAAAAACTGGAAGGATGTGGTATGCATTAAAGAAAGATACTTTGTTTGCTCCTGCTTTCATTTCTGTTGACAAGTTGCCAGAATTATTTGTATAGGGCTTCTATTTTCTGAACCATGATATAAATAAAGGATTCAAAATGTTTCCAATATGAAGCGTTTCATCCAGTGTTTTTACGTCAGCTTTGAATGGGAGGAGGTCCTTTGCTGCTTCTGAGCATAAGCGGATTCTTTGGCTCTTAATCATCCAGCCCTTTGCCTTTATTTTTCTGGCTCTGTAAATACTTAAGTTGCTGCAGAACTGACTGTCCCTTGCACTGGATCCTTTCTCTCCTCTGCCCTTATCATTCAGTGTCTTACTGTCTGTGCCCCTAGCCCACACACAGTGCCTGGAAGAATATGTATACTATGAGGAGTGACTATCACTGGGCTTGGGATTGGGACATGTTGAAGAAGACGTATACTTTTCACTTTTTCTGCACTATTTCAGTTATTAAAATTTTCAGTAAGCATATAACCGGGTTCAAAAATGACTGAAAAAGGGCAAAGGAGAGACTTGTGTGGGGAGAAAAATTATTTGAGGGTGAAAGATAAAAATTATTTTGACCATCATTAATTTGATGGTAATTGTTTTAAATTTCTGGTTTCAGTTGTCTCTCCCTTTAATGCTGTATTAACCACACTGCCTTCCATTGTCCTGTGAGAATGTGTTTATTTGCTAGGATTTTAAATAGTCGATTCTATTGTGGATTAGTTTATCTTTTAGTTACTTCGTTGTGACAGTGTCTTATCCAGTTCTGTGTCACTTCTTGTTAATCTTTTAAGAGATTTGCTCCTTTTTATGCCTGGTTTTCATGCTCCTTTGATGAGTGGATTGGGGGGAGAAGGTCAAACCCACTATTTTTCATTCATTACTGTTGTGAAGGCTCTTTAAGAGAGAAAGATGAAGCTGAAACCTGTATTAAATTTTGCTAATGTGGACTTGTTTTTGGCATTTCTCCTTCAACACAGATATGTGTGAAATAACCATGATTACATTTTAGATTACAATAGAAGTTCTGATAATTTATCAATTAATTTCCATTCTATTTTAGCTGAAAGCATATAACTTTTATTTCTAGTGATTACATTTCAAGGGTACTAAGCTTAGGTGCTTTCAGGATAAGGATTGGACAGATCTTTTCCTCAAGAGCCTGAAAGTCTCACTGGGGAGAGAAGACTGAACCACAGGTAGACTGAATCTTGAAATTTCAGTAAGTAGCAGAAAGGGAAGCGTTTTTAGAAAGGAGGGTGCCCTGGTACAAGGAACATGGCTTAGGGATCAGACTCTCGAGCAGTGACCCAGTCTCGTCTAAGCTGCTGGGTCTTCATATACAAACTGCAGTAGATAATAGCTCTTTAAAGATTGCTTTAGCAAGTTAGTGAGATAATGAGCAGTGCCTGATGCATACATAACTGGTTACAATGGATGGAAACAGATTATTGAACAAGCATGCTCTGAAAGGACAGCATGGTGCAACAGGCAGGGTAAGAGTTGGGGAATGAGGAAATCTGGATGTAAACCTGGACTTGCCCCTTGCTATTTAATCCTAGGTGGACTTACAGTTTCTGGCTACTACAGGTGGAAAATGATGGGCTCAGACAAGGTATTCTTTATAATTTACAGTTTTAAATTGTCAATATTGAATTCTTCATGCAGGCTGAGTCACTTGGTAGAGCTTTATGAAGAGGGCACAGTGGTTTGTCTAGGGCAAGCCTGTTTCCTTCTGTTAATATAAGAAGGAAGCAGTTTGTGGGCAGGTGCCAGTTACTCTTGAATTCCAGGCCTAAAATCCAGGCCTAAATAAGAAAATAATGGCATGGGCCAGGTGCAGTGGCTCATGCCTGTAATTGCAGACTTTGGGAAGCCGAGGCAGGTGGATCACGAGGTCAGGAGATCGAGACCAGCCTGGCCAACATGGTGAAACCCCATCTCTACTAAAAATATAAAAATTAGCCAGGTGTGGTAGTGGGCGATTGTAGTCCCAGCCACTCGGGTGGCTGAGGCAGGAGAATCGCTTGAACCCGGGAGGCAGAGGTTGCAGTGAGCCGAGATTGTGCCATTGCACTCCAGCCTGGGCGACAGAGCAAAAAAAAAAAGAAGAAAAAGAAAATAATGGCATGGCAGTTGAGGAGCCACTGAAGGTTTTCAAAGTGACGTGACTACCATAGCATTTTTAAAAAGTTAAAGTTAATTATCAGTAAATACTTTTTCTCTCACTGTATCCATTTCCACAGGATGTAGAAATTCATGCCCGGGTTGGACTGCAGAAGTGGTACACAGGCTATAAGGGAGCCTTTTTTTCTTTAATAATATATTTTCAAAGTAGTTTTTCTGCCATAAATTTTGTAACCACTAGCCCAGTATTGAGAGAGAGCCTGCTATATAGTGAGCACTTTTATTTTTTTTTGGAGACAAATCTCACTCTGTTGCCCAGGCTGGAGTACAGTGGTGCGATCTCAGCTCACTGCAACCTCCGCTTCCCATGTTCAAATGATTCTCCTGCCTCAACCTCCCAAGTAGCTGGGATTACAGGCACATAGCACCACACCCAGCTAATTTTTGTATTCTTTTAGTAGAGGTGGGGTTTCACCATGTTGGCCAGGCTGGTCTTGAACTCCTGATCTCAGGTGATCCGCCTGCCTTGGCCTCCCAAAGTGCTGGGGTTACAGATGTGAGCCATTGCACCCAGCTGCACTTTGTGTTATACACAATTTGCTTAACTTTATGACTTGTTGGGCATGTCTTTTTTTTTTTTTTTTTCGAAACGGTCTTGCTCTGTCACTCAAGCTGGAGTGCAGTGGTCCGATGGCAGCTAATTCCAGCCTCAACCCCCTGAGCCCAAGCAGCCCTCCCACCTCAGCCTCCTGAATAGCTGGGACCACAGGCACACACCACCATGCCTGGCTAATTTTTTTTATTTTTTATTTTTTCTTTCTCCGAGACGGAGTCTTGCTCTGGCACCCAGGCTGGAGTGCAGTGGTGCGATCTCCCCTCACTGCAGCCTCCGCCTCCCAGATTCAACCAGTTCTCCTACCTCAGCCTCCCAAGTAGCTCGGATTACAGGCACACGCTACCATGCCTGGCTAATTTTTGTAGTTTTAGTAGAGATGGGGTTTCACCATGTGGGCCAGGCTGATCTTGAACTCCTGACCTCATGATCTGCCCACCTTGGCCTCCCAAAGTGCTGGGATTACAGGCGTGAGCCACTGCTCCCGGACTTTTTATTTTTTATTTTTTAGTAGAGACAAGGTCTTGCTTTGTTGTCCATGCTGGTCTCAAGCTCCTGAGCTCAAGCGATCCTCCCTCCTCAGCCTCCCAAAGTGCTGGGATTACAGTTGTGAGCCGCTGCACCTGGCCTGGCCACTCCTTTACCTCTCTATGCTCTTTCTTCCTTCGTAAAATGGAGGTACAGTTAACCCTTAAATAATGCAGTGATTGTGGCACCAAAACTCCCACCCTGCATGCAGTTGAATATTTGAGTATAACTTTTGATTCCCCCAGAACTTGACTAATAGCCTACTGTTGACCAGGAGCCTTACTGATAACATGAACAGTGAATGAACACGTTTCTATGTTACATGTATTATATAGTGTGTTCTTACAGTAAGTAAACTAATGAAGAGAAAATGTTATTAAGAAAATCATCAGGAAGATACATTTGCAGTACTTTACTGTGTTTGTCGGTACTGTAAATTTACTTCACCTGTCTGATGTGGCAGGCAACTGCAGCTGCAGACTTCAGTCCATGGTACAGATCAAACAATCCAACTCTTCCTTATAAAATCCTGACTTTGCTTCTTGGGAGCACTTTTAGCATCACTAGTGGGACTTCATATGGGTCCCATGGTGTTATTTGGGGTTAACGTATTTTACTAAGTGTGAAAAACACACCAGAACCACGAGAGGTCACTTTTTACTCTGACATGAAGTTTGTCAGAGAGAGGAACTGCTCACCTGGAGAGGATTACTTTTTAATCAGAGAATTGTAATACTTGAGCTCACCACAATAGCAGCAGGATATGGCTATGAAATTATTTTAGGAGTACAGCATGTATTACAATTAATTGTATGCAGTTATGATTGAATATTACATCTTTACATTTGTTTACATTTCTCTCAGCTGCAGACCACACCGTTTATGATCTTTCTGTGCATAAGTTGTGATACATTTTAGCTCCTTAAGTAGATTTATGTATTTTCTATGGTAGTAAATGATAAAATAGACTAATATCTTACATGTATTTTCTGCATTCGTGACATTCTTAACTTTTTATTGATTTTTTTCTATATTTCTAGGCTATGTAGTTTTTTCAAATTGTCACAATTCTCCAAAATATTTTTTAGTGTATTTATTGAAAAAAGATCTACAGATAAGTGGCCCCCCCTGTCCAAACCTGTGTTTTTCAAGGGTCATCTGTACTCCTGGAGTGCTGGTGAGGACTGAAGGAAAGGAATGAGCATGTGTGAGAAAACGAAATGGGTGACAGAGTCCTGCTGTCTTAGATCCCTTGAGGGAGAGAGGTTATGCTCAGAGATAACGGTACAGTCAGACAGACACAGGAACCATCTGCAGTCTGTATTTAAGGACGTGCTAAGGCAATGTGGAGTTATTTTAATTTTTTTCTCTTACGTTCTAGGTTCTTGGGTGGTATTTCAAAATCTGCTAAGGGAAATGTGCTTACTGTTGATATCAATCATGATTAATAATAGTTTGGATATTATGTTCACCCATTGTTCTTATGCTCCTTTCTGCTTTTTTCCTAAGCTAAATTTAAACGTGTTTTTTCAAGTGCAGTTTCTTAAATTCTTTTTGGAACGTAAATATTCAAATAAGAAAACTGCGCTATCCTTAATAAAGCCATTTGTGGTGTTCCTTCCTACTGAGCCCCCTCCCGTTTCCTACATACTTGTCTTCTTTTTCCAGTTAGATAATAGAGACTTGAGGGTAGAGATGGCCCCCTGTGTCACTGACAGTGACTGTCTGAAATCGCCAATGTTAGCAGCCTGAAAATTTGTCTTAGAGATGCAAATTCTCTGCTGCGTTTTTTACAGAGTTCATTATATGGGGATCAAAGGCAATTTTCATGGCTTATCTAATGTAAATCTGACTTCATTGCTTTCTCTTCTGCCCTCAAAGGAGAAAATCAGTACTACCAGGTTCTTCTTCCCCAGTGTGTGATTCCTTGACCACTGATACCACGTAGCACTTTAGTAAAGCTCTCCAGGGTGTTGGTGTGAGTCCACATAGAGACATTCTTCAGATTTAGCCTCAATCCTGCAGAAGGAGGACTGTGAAAAGGACAGAATATACATAGGAAAGTAGATGCTTCCCAGGAAAGGGGAACTAATGATGGCAACCTGTGCTCTGTGTAGGTACCCTTATCTGATTTTCCTAGGTCACTACAGTCTTGGGAGGGGACAAGGTGAAGGCTGCTGGGGACAAGGGAACTTTTTTGTCAATATTAAATATAAGGAAAGCATCTGTAAATGAGGAAATATAAGCAATTGTGTTAATCATCTATGTGAAATATTCAAATCCTATAAATACTGCTAATCTTATAATCTTTAGTACTCTCTACTTTATACAGCCTTCTTTGATTTCATTTTAATTAGGGGATTTAGCACAAGAACATCTTACAGGAAGGACCTGACATCTGTTGGATTTTTACTTTTTTGGTGATTTGAATGGTTGGAGGTTTAACAAAGTATAGTATCTTAGAATTAGTATTTAAACGTGTGGTCATCATACTGCATTCCCAGATCATATTTTATATTTTTAGCAACAGAAAGATGGCTTTTTTTCTTATAAGTTTTGTTTCTGATTATGAAGGTGACACATGTTCATTTCAGAAAATAAAAAATATAGACAAATAAAAAAACAGAAATTACTCATAATCAAAAGACAAACATTGTCAGTCCTTTGGTGAACTTACTTTGCCCTTTTAATCTGTCTGCCTGCCTGCCTGCCTATCTATCTATCTATAACATATCAAAATTTGTGATGTATTTTCAGTTTCTTTTTTATCCTGTATTCTTCTGAAATATGGGCCTGTTTGTCCCCAGTTATGTTCAATAGGATGCATGATATAAAATGTTTGATTTTTTTTTTTAAGTGAGTTCATGGTCAAATCAGTTAAGAAATTTCTTAGTTTAATAAAATTAGTGGTGGTGGTGGTGGTGTTCTCTGCTTTTTAATAAAAATAATGGGAACTCACTATGTTACCCAGGCTGTTCTCAAACTCCTGGGCTTAAGAAACCCTCCCACCTTAGCCTCCCAAAGTGTTGGGATTACAGGCGTGAGCCACTGTGGCTGCAGATTTCTTGGAGGCTTTAATAGACCAACATATATCGAGATGTCCTAAGCAAGGTGATATACAGTGTATTACTGCCTTATTTAATTATAGAATGCTTTTTTGTGGGTTACTTGAATTTGAGCATAGTTTGGGAAAATAGACAAGCACTTACCCCGTGTGCTGGATATTTACTGGTTGTCCCAGGGCATCTATTTCTCACATTCCTCTTTCCCCAGATATATTTGGTAATAAGTTATTTAATACCAGATTTGATTTGATAATCAGTTGTTCAGTTTACAGTACTGGGTGAATAAGTTTTTTTAATGTATTTTAAATGTATGATAGTTGTGTTTTATCATACAATTATTATGATAAAAACACTCATTTACTACTTCGGTCTCATCTGGTCTCTTGCTGTCCTGATGGGCAGGCATGGAAACTCTCGATGCCCCCAATGAATTAGTGAGCTTTTGGCTTGTTTTCCTTTAAAGTGCTATTATAACTTACCACACCTCAAACACTATTTTCCTCTAATAATTCTGTTTCACTTTTACCTTTCTACTTACTACCTTTTACTCCTTTTGCCCTTCCTACTTTAAGCTGTTCCAACTTAGGTCTTTGGTATTTTATTATGTGCTTATTGCATGAGATTAGTCATATTTAAATGTAAGAGATGAACATTGACATGTACTTCTGTTCTCCTTCATTTTGCCAGCTGTTGAATCAATTTACTACTTACCAATTATTCCACCATGGGTTGGGTGCACTGGCTTACTCCTGTAATCTCAGCACTTTGGTAGGATCCCTTGAACCCAGGAGTTAAAGATCAGCCTGGGCAACATAGCAATACTGTATTTCTACAAAAAATTTTAAAAATTAACCAAGCATGGTGAGGCATGCTTGTAGTCCTAGCTACTCAAGAGGCCAAGGTGGGAGGATCACTTGAGCCTGGGAGTTCAAGGCTGCAGTGAGCCATGATCATATAACTGAACACCAGCCTGGGTGACAGAGCAAGACCCTGTCTCAAATAGTAATAATAATAATAATTATTATTCCACCATGTAACTTGTTCCAGCATTCTTTATCATTCTTCTGCCCTCAAGCTTTCTGCCAAACTTTTGTGTTCTTTCCTTCACCTTCAGCTATACAAACTATATTCAAGCTTAACAAAACCTTAGAAGCGTAACCTTCTTCACTGAACTTTTTTAGCTACGAGGGTGAGTGGGAGGGAAATGTGATTTTCCCTTTTGATCCTTCCTCTGTCCAAACAGGCACGTTTTAAGTTGTTTTCTTATCTCTAAATTCAAATACAGCTTTATCATGTTACATGTTTTGTATCTATAACTTTTGTATTCACTTTGTTAATTTTACCAAAAGTTTTTTTGACTCGACTTTGTTTCCATCAGTGCTGTCTCTTTCAGAGAGTGAACATGAAGAGAGCAGGAACTAGATTTATCAACTGTTTTTCTCAACTCTTCCTGCTTTTTGTTGAAGGGAGAATACAGAAATGAAAGGAGGTAGAAATTCCATTCTAAAAAGTTTTACGCTGATTCATAAATCTTGAATTATCCATGACATTGCACTAAGATGTGTTTCAGGCTAACTTGAAAGAGTGAGCCATCCCTTCTGTCTGAGATGCGACTTTTATGTAATGTGAGTGGAATTCAGGAAAGCCAAGAAGGGATGTAAAGAAAATAGTTTGCCTTATTTGATTATCTTAGCTCATCTAATATTCAAGTACTGGGAAGTCATATTTTTGTTTTTAAACAGTGTTCTATTACATTCTGAAGTAAGAATATTTACAGGCATTCTAAGTCTGTGTACACAAGTTCAAAAACTATTTCTATTTTTTTTTGTTTTTGTTTTTGTTTAAGAGCCTGGGTATTACCATGTTACCTAGGCTGGTCTGAAATTCTTGGGCTCAAGCCATCCTCCTGCCTTGGCCTTCTAAAGTGCTGGGATTACAGGCCCAAGCCACTGTGCTGGGCCTGGAAATTTTCATAAATACTTCTGAAGTGTATATGTCTGGATTATTGGGGCATTTGAATAGTTATTCATCAACACGGTTCCTTCTACTGCCCTGAAACATTGAGAGCTGGCCTTGTATTTTAGGCTATACCACTTAAAGAATCTGAGAAGATCTCATTTTGGAATGTGGAAGTATTTTATGAGGAATGCTACATCTTTCTGGTGACCCTACCATATTGCACTGTAATTCTTTCACAACAGGAACTGTAGTGTTCCCCCAACCCCACCCCCTTCGCACATCTTCTTCTTGTAACCTTTAAACTGCTCTTTATGCCCTTGGCACAATGTTATTTCTTTCATTCTATTCCTTGAATTACTGTGCTCCCTTCCTTACCACTTAATCATTTCTCGAAAAAAATTTTTTTTTCATTATTCTGCTTGTTGGTTATGTCATTGTAAAATAGATAAATAAAGAAGATATCAAATGAACACCAACCTCTATTTTATCTGGAGTTTAATGGAGAAGATCATGACCAGATATTTGGAGGTAACAGCATAGAGATGATATTTAAAGCTGCAGGCACCTACAGTATCACCAGACAGAGTACTGGTTGCCATGCAGATTTCCAGCCAGTAACTTAATTATTCTGCCTTTGTTCAGCTGCACAGACAAATGTGATCCAGCCCAATCAACACTCTGCTTTCCACAGTGATATTATTACTCCAGTGGACCCATGCTTCTGTCTCATCCTAATACACTCATTGCTCACATGCATCCTGATAGAAATACCCTTTATACCCCTTTCCAGAAGTATGAAAAATGGCAAGAGAGATAAACCATAGACACCACCCTGCGATCACTAGCTTTTCAGTGGACCCCAACTAAAGACTGAGTAGTGGGCAAAAAGAGGCAAGAGAAAATGAAGAAGCACATGGTTATCACAGAGGTCCAGAAAAGAGAGGTTCAGGATGGAGGATGGGTTCAGGAGTGCAGATGCTTCACAGAGCCAGAATGACAAGGGATTTTTGGCAATCAAGAGATCCCATAAGAGGTTCTGCTTTCAGCATTCTCAGGGACTTGATATTCTAAATGGCTGACCTACTGTGGTACAACTAGTCCCAGCAGGAGATAGTTCCTGTTATTAAAGAGCTTACAATCAAAATGGAAAGTGTATAGGAAGGAGGCATGACCCATGCATCCCCTGTCATCTTCTTACTTGTCTGTGTCTCCCTGCTACACCTGAAGCTTTCCTTGAAGGAGGGACTGGTGGATGTATGGTCCATGCTCTGAAGACACTACAGAAACATAGAGGGTGATTTAGAAGAGAGGAGGAAGCATTTCTTCTGGAAGAATGGTGGGTTAGGTTGTGAGAGATCTTGAGTGATGAAAAGACTTTCAACTAGTTGAATTGAACTCATTGAACTAAACTATGGGCCCTCTAGATGGAATTAGTATTCTAGCTACGTGGATCTACCATAGACTTAGATAGTATCTAGAGCTGTAAAATTAAACATGTAATAAGGAAAATTTTTATATAGCCTGCTCTTTCAACAGATGGAGGTGACATGCTGTGAATTCGTATTGCTCTTCTGTTTAATTCTATTGCTTTTTACCATATTGGTACTTAAGCAGGTTTGCTGATATTTAAGAGAGTTGCTAATCATTGTCAACATAGGTTTGCTGTTTCAGTCAACCCTAAGGAATAGATGTGAAGGTATTATTGATATGTCATCATATGATACACATAGATGGTCAGCATTATTTTTGACTGGTAGTTTAATAAGTGCAAAGCATGTATATTTCCATATATGCTAGTCAGTGCCCAAAGTTTATATTGTACCCTAAAGGGTTTTGATGCTATAAATAAGAATGAGAAAAGGGAGGGAGGGAGGGAGATGTAAAATGAGAGCGAGAAAAAAATACATAGGAAGGTCCTTATGACTGAAAAAAAAAATCTGTTATTCAGCATAATTGCCCATCTCGAACCTCATCAGTTTTTACAAGCCATTAAAACATGGCTTCTCTCTCTCCCATGTGCTTATTTATATTTTGAAATGAAAAGAAAACATTGAGTCGTTGTTGTATAATGTAATGGGAGTCTTGAAATTTCTTTTGAATTGGTAAGAAATTTTTATATTTAAAAATAAGATTTTATAAACTCATTAAAAATATTGGAAGTATATGAGATGGTTTGGAAGAGAAATACTGATGGTGGAGACTGAGCATTTCCAAGTCAGTTTTATTTCTTGTATTTTACTGCCAGCTTTTAGTTTCCTACTCTAATGGAAATAACTTCACATATCCTAGGAAAGACAGTTCTGCAGTAAAGTATTTTCTAAGGCATATGAAATGTGGCAAGAGTTTTTATCATGGTGGGATTCGTGTGTTGTCCTGTTAGAGAATGAATGTTTGGGGAATGAAAGATGATTTATTTGGATTTCTGTGAGGTTGAGAGAAATGTTGAAAGCATCTAATTTTTATAAGAATCGACTTAGAAGTATTATTTATGCTATGTAGAGTATTCATTGAAATAATAGCTTTTTGGGAGATGTTGAACAGGTGTTTGCATTTTGGTTCAGTTGATTGATTTTCCTTCCATTTTATGAGAATCACTTCTTGAACCTTTGCCGTGGCCATACGTGCTATCCTTTGATATCCTCGGAAGCAACAGTTAGCATGTTTTGTCACTTGAAGGGTTATCACTGAAACAGGAACATGTAAAGTTCTGGAATGTAAAGGGAATAATAGCAGTCTGACAGTAGAAGTATCTAGAAAGCTCAAAAGCCAGGTTTAACTAGGTAGCAGTGCAAAACTATTATCCCTTTTACAAAAGATAGTGAAGAGGAGTGCTAGTGAAAACAATTGGCATTTATCTGAATGGCTCCACAGACCCAGCCAGCATGAGCCCAGCCAGAGCTCGCCTGGCCTTGCATTCTGCAGGCAGCATGCATTTTTTTGAAACACCCCTACATGTTCCAGCCTTTAAATAGCAGCGAGTCTTCTAAAATGATGCTGTGTGCTGCAAGAGAAATGAAAGCGCCTGCCTTGGAGGCAGGAAGCCGACTAGGGAGATGCTTAATTATCGTGGAAGTAAGTGCTTGTTACCATTGAGTGGAAAGTGCAGCAAGTGCGGGTCGTCCTCGGGTGTCAGAGCCGTGATTTGTAGACAATGCCGCCCTGTCAGCTCAGTGCTGGTTCAGCAGCATCTTTCCAAACATGTATTTGGCAAGAATTTAAAGGCCACCTCTTGTGTAATTTGTGGAGTCTTGGAAAAGGAGCCTCTGCCTTTCTTTTCAGAATGTACGCAACCATGCAGAATTTTGTACTCAGAATCTGTGTCTCCTGCCTCCTGCCTGACGTGCTCATGAGGAAGTTCGTTTCCATGCCCGTCACCTGGAAGGATGCTAACAGTTCTCTGTAATCTGTTGGGGATATGGAGAGGGCCACCCAGAGCTGTGTTTTGTTTCTGCCGTCTTCATAAATTAGCACTGATGGGGTGGAGTAGGTTGTACTGCATAAGGAAATGCAGGCATTTTGTTCATTAGTGAGATACTTCTAGCTTTTAAGAGTACAAGAAACTAAGGAGAGCTTGGGAAGAGGTGGTGGTGAATGCTGGATTCATTCTGCAATATCCTCGTCTCGGTAAGTAACAAAGTAGAGGAAAATACAAAAGAGTGCTAATGGATATAATGGCTCCGGGAAAACCCTTTTTATTTATTTTTTCCTGCTGTATTTGTTTTTGCCAACTATGTTAAGCCTTTGTAAGGAAACAAAAAACGTGTATTGATTTTGGAATAGAGGAGTTAAAAAGTGATTGTTGCAGCATATTCAGTAAAGTCATTTTTCAGTTTTTACTTTTGTCAAAAAACTGTGTTGCTCTAATTATCTTATTCACTTGGTTACATCTCAAACTTCTGGTCATCATAGTAGCTCATGATGTTCTACATTTTTAGAGGTCATTGGAGCAAAAGTCTGTACTTTGGGTAGGAGCCATGATATCCAGAACAAGATGTACCCCTCCCCCTGCCCCCCATTTTATGAAACAGTTCAATTAAGATGAAGTCTTAATAGTCTTTTTTTTAGAATATAAATTATGGATTTTGTCAAATGGTTTTTACTTTCTTCCTTTATTTCAAACCTGCTTTACTGAAAATATGGATTGTGGGACTGTGAATCCTAATCCATTACTGAGTCTTTTATTTTCATGTGTCTGGTTTTGACAATTGCATGTTTGTTTTTAGATGTATTTATCTGCTAATTCAAATTATCCTTTTCTCTTTTAGAGAAAGCATGGGATTATGGCAGCCACAGAATCTCAGTAATACAAGTTCCATTCAGTTTTTTCTGAAAGAAAATCCTCTGTTAAAGTGAAGCAAAGAAACTGTTGTGGATTATAACGTTTAGAAGTTCCAAATTTTCAGTGCTTTACAAATAAAGCATCATTTAACCTTTTAAATGAAAAAGATTAAGATCTCATGCAACTGTTGTATTTTCTGGAAGCCATTCTCCAAAAGGGAAGTGCACATTTAAAACACAGATATGATGGTCCTTGCTGCAGGGATTTAAGTCTACTTGCTTTTACATCATGACCAGCTTGAAACGGTCACAGACAGAAAGGCCTCTTGCCACTGACAGGGGCTCTGTTGTTGGCACAGACGGCACCCCCAAAGTCCACACTGATGATTTCTACATGCGGCGCTTCCGGTCCCAAAATGGCAGCTTGGGATCATCAGTTTTGGCTCCTGTAGGACCCTCCCGAAGTGAAGGTTCTCACCATATAACCTCAACCCCCGGAGTCCCAAAGATGGGGGTAAGGGCAAGGATTGCAGATTGGCCCCCAAGAAAGGAAAACATAAAAGAATCTAGCCGTTCAAGCCAGGAAATAGAAACCTCAAGTTGCCTTGATAGCCTGTCCTCCAAAAGCAGTCCTGTGAGTCAGGGAAGTTCTGTTAGCCTCAATTCCAATGACTCAGCCATGCTGAAAAGCATACAGAACACGCTGAAAAACAAGACAAGACCGTCGGAGAACATGGACTCCAGATTTCTCATGCCTGAAGCCTACCCCAGCTCCCCCAGAAAAGCTCTTCGCAGAATACGCCAGCGAAGCAACAGTGATATCACCATAAGTGAACTTGATGTGGATAGCTTTGATGAATGTATCTCACCTACATACAAGACTGGACCATCACTGCACAGGGAATATGGTAGCACATCTTCAATTGATAAACAGGGAACATCCGGAGAAAGCTTTTTTGATTTGTTAAAGGGCTACAAAGATGACAAATCTGATCGAGGTCCAACTCCAACCAAGCTCAGTGACTTTCTCATTACTGGTGGTGGCAAGGGTTCTGGTTTCTCTTTGGATGTTATAGACGGGCCTATCTCACAGAGAGAGAACCTCAGGCTTTTTAAGGAAAGGGAAAAACCACTCAAGCGACGTTCAAAATCTGAAACTGGAGACTCATCTATTTTTCGTAAATTGCGCAATGCCAAAGGTGAAGAACTTGGGAAGTCATCAGATCTTGAAGATAACCGATCAGAAGATTCTGTCAGGCCCTGGGCATGTCCAAAGTGCTTTGCCCACTATGATGTCCAGAGTATATTATTTGATTTGAATGAGGCAATTATGAACAGGCACAATGTTATTAAGAGGAGAAACACCACCACTGGAGCTTCCGCAGCTGCCGTGGCATCCTTGGTCTCTGGACCTCTGTCTCATTCAGCCAGTTTTAGCTCCCCAATGGGCAGCACAGAGGACCTGAATTCCAAAGGAAGCCTCAGCATGGACCAGGGAGATGATAAAAGCAATGAGCTTGTAATGAGCTGTCCGTATTTTCGGAATGAGATAGGTGGAGAAGGGGAGAGGAAAATCAGCCTTTCGAAATCAAATTCTGGCTCCTTTAGTGGATGTGAAAGTGCCTCCTTTGAGTCTACCCTTAGTTCCCATTGCACAAATGCAGGAGTGGCAGTACTTGAAGTGCCCAAGGAGAACTTGGTGTTGCACCTAGATAGAGTGAAAAGATACATCGTGGAACACGTAGATCTGGGTGCATACTATTATAGAAAATTTTTTTACCAGAAGGGTAAGTAGAGATCCTTTATTTCTTACATTTTCTTTTGCAGTACTTTCTGAAGAAAAGTACTGTATATTAAGATATTTATTAGCAGTGTGACATAAGATTTGCATGTCTTCCTTATCTTTCTTGATGGTAAAATAGCTAAATAACCATTTGCTCAATTTATTTCTTTTTGCATTTTTTGAGTTACTTTCTCCTTTCAGATATGTAAATGTCTTGTATGTTAAATAGTACTTTTACAAATAAAAAGCCCCTTTGACTTAGCGGTTGAAATTATAGGCTTTGTTGTATAGTAGATTTGCTGTGTCACCTTTAGGGATAAATGTACCAAGTTGAAAATATTTGAAATATAGCTATTGTTTAAGGATTGCAAAACAGTTTTAATGCTACTTTCATTTTTTATCACTTTCACAGTAAGTACAGGAATCATTTCTTTGCTGCTTCAATGTTGTCATCAGTAGGTGGGAATTATAATATATTCCTGTCCATTTACAGGAAGTATTGTGAAAACAAATTACATTATTTGACAAAAGTCACAGAGCCAGTAAGTCTCAGTGCCAAGAATCAAATCTAGGTCTTTGAGTAGGAAAGGCACTGAAGAGAGAAGTACCTTTGACATAAGGGCCACTTCCTTTCTAATCTTTTCTTTGAGTAGGAGAGTAAAAAAAAAAATATGTATATATATACACACACACACACACACATATACACACGTATATATACACATATATATTTGAGATTATATTTCACAGTTTTATCTCATACTTTTAAGACCATTGTGATTTACTGAAAAGTAAGTAGTATAAGTGAACTCTTACAAGCTTTTTGAGCAGCGTTAATTAAGGAATGAGTTTAAGTCATCCAGGTAGGCAAATGAGGAAACAGGATGCTTATCTACGAAGGATATACCTCTGTGTTCCATTAGCTAGATCAGTCATCTCTGTAGCCAAGTGAAGAGGCCTGTGGCGAGAAGCTCCCTGTCTGCAAACTACTCCTGCAGTGTTTTGATTTCCACTGTTTTGGGGTTTTGAATGGTACTTAAAATTATTCTTTTGAGTGAAGTTTAGTTTCAAATATAGTACTTATAGCTTTATAACAATTGCTTTAGAATAAAGCATATCTTAATATTATTACATGATAGATCCCATTCCAGAAGGCTTGTTGACGGAAACAATCTTGTCTCGTGACTAAATATCCATGTCTCATTCCTACATATCTATAGCGTGGGTCTTGGAATCAATATTGTATTGCATACCCTGATGTCATTTTTAAACATTTATCTCCTCAGAATAATTTTCTGAAGTTTATATTTTAGAAATTACATCTCTGTTACACTGTCCTTTAAGGTACAGGGTTTCTCATTCTTGCCAACTTGGCATTTGGGGGTGAGATGATTCTTTGTTGGGGTGGGGTGGAGTGGGGGCTCTCCTGTGTATTGTAGGATGTAGGATGCTTAGCAGCATCCCTGGCTTCCACACTATTAATGCCGGTAGGTTTTCCTCCTCCCTCTAGTTGTGACAGCCTAAAATGTCTTCAGGCATTGCCAAATGTCTCTTAGGAGGTAAACTAACCCCTAGCTGAGAACCCCTGCTTTACTGTACCTGTGCAAATTTTCTGCAGGTGTGTCTGAGCTGTCGCTAGGTGGAGGCAAAATGGCCTCCACCCAAAACTGACACTGAAACATATTAGTTATAATCTAATTTATGTAATAATGGGTACATTTTTCCTATTAGGCAGTATAATAACATTATTATAATAATGAACACTTTGGGTACTTATTGTGTACCAGGCACTGTACTAGGCATTTGCTATGCCACATTTTCTCATTTCAATCTTTTGATGCCCAGGAAGGTAGGTACTATTGTTAACCTTATTTTCCAGTTGAGAAAACTGGGGCTTAAGTGATAGGCTCTCATGGAGCTAGTAAATGTTGGATCCAGGCTGTCTGAACAGTCATGTTCTTAATCACTGTTCTCTGATCTCTGCTAGGTTAAAGAGATGGAGAATCTTAAAGTATTTTATCTTTCAAAAGTCTGGAATAAAAATGTGAATGCTTAGATTCCAGATTAATCCTGTTTGTTCATAATAACCTCATAAATCTAATGGCCACTAAGCCAGTAGTTACTAATTTGAAGCATGGAAAATACCCTCTTACTGAGCATCATTGGAACTAGTGAATTGAAAATATCAACTCAAGCAGGGAATTGTTAAAAAGTATACATTCAAACTGTTTTATTATCATTAACACATATAAGAATATGTTTGCCAAACTCTTGTGAGGCCAAGGGCTTTTCTTTGACAATGATTCAACTCTTTTAAATTCTTCATTGTGTTAATAGGCTAAACCATAAGAATAAAAACATAGAGACTAACAACATAATCTGAGTACAAAATCTTAGATTTCATAATTTTTTTCTCATTTTTTCGTAGCTGTCCTGCCCACATTTAATCCAACAGCTTTCTCTTTAATGACTTGCCTTTATTAAGTTTGTATAAAGCCTTAGTTTTTAATAGGAACAACATTTATCTTTTGTACTCATATTTCATCAGCTTTCATAATTAAATTTCATAATTAAAATAGCAAGTCAGTTGGTATAAACAGCCCACTTTTTGTCAGCATGAGGTCCAGCTGGCAGGAACAGAAAGTATGTATGGCACTAGGGATCACCCACTAGATTGCTAGTGCCATTGGGTATTCGTCAGCATGGTTTGCAGGGAAATGATGAGCAGTGGTTAATCCGGGAAGTTGTTCAGTGGAAGTCAGTTACACAGAGCGCTTACTGTAAGAGCTTTTCTTGGGCCACACAACTTAGAATTTTCAAGTCAGACAGGCAGTTTGTTACAGTATGATAATATACCACAAATAGTGGCTCTGGATAACAAAATTTGGAGCAGAAATTAAGCTCTGTGAAGTATAAACTGTACATTTTAAAAATTGTTATTTATACTTTTATGTAGTATAAAACATATCTAAACAAACAACTCTGTCTTATAATAGACAACTTTGATTCACTGAAATTAGCAGACTAACTCATTTTTCCTAATCAGAACCTTAAAGCAAGTCTTCTTGTTGAAGGAGTACATCAGTGTCAGATGTAATTTATCCTCTAGCACCAAGGTGTGGCACTGCTGACCTGGCTGTCACTCAGCCTCTTATCACCGGGTAGTTTCCATTTGGCTGCCTAATGCATTCCTGACTTCACTGTGGCTAAGTCTCAGGTGGGGAGGGGGTGGAGGGGAAGTACTTTACTAAAGTATGCTATACAGCTGATATTATATGTAAAAATTAATCATATTTGGCTGATGAAGCTATAATCACTTTTTATTATTACATTGTTTTCACAAACATTATTTTACAAATTTAGACTTCAGAGGATATTTTAGTCCAACATAGAAGCCAGGTCCATTGCTGGAAAAATGCTGGATCAATAGAGGAATCCCATTGTTTGTATTTAGTAAAATAAGCAACATGCCTTCGATGCTTTTCTTTCCAGTCCTTTCTCATTCACACTTCTCTTTGCCATTTTGCTAGTGAGTCTATGTTTATATTGAGACCCAGGATTAAATGACAGTAATAATATAGCTAACATTTATCGTGTTACTTCTTGGTACTTTATTGAGTTCCTCACTTAATGCCCATTGGACCTCAAGGTGGATCTGTCCTGGTGATAGAAGTCCAAGTGATACAGGCACATCTTCCTTAGGGAGGCACAGACTAGGCAGTAGGGCTGCATTCAGATTAACCTGAATTACTTTTCTTCCTTTGAGTATGTATATGTTTTGTGTTATTTATTTATTTATTTATTTATTTTTTGAGACAGAGTCTCGCTCTGTCACCTAGGCTGGAGTGCAGTGGCATGATCTCGGCTCACTGCAATCTTTGCCTCCTGGATTCAAGCGATTCTCGTGCCTCAGCCTCCCAGGTAGCTGGGAATACAGGTGTGCAGCACTGTGCCCAGCTAATTTTTGTATTTTTAGTAGAGATGGGGTTTCACCATGTTGGCAAGGCTGGTCTCAAACTCCTGGCCTTAAGTGATCTGCCTGCCTCGGCCTCCCAAAGTGCTGGTATTACAAGCGTGAGCCACCGTGCCTGGCCTTGTGTTTTCATTTAGATAGTCACCATGATCAGAGTACTAAGGAAATTTATAAGTGGAAAATACTAAGTTATAGAATAATTATAATGTTGCCTATATCCTGCATAGCTTGTTGAGGAGGAGACCCTTTCCAAGCCATTACTCATCTTGGTTTCTGTGGCCCCACAGGACTTCTTCAATTTTGCACCGAGTGTATAATTGTGTATGAAGTATGTTCTCCTTGAATCCTATACAGAGGAATGCATTAATGAAGACAGAGGAGCCCATGGGCTCTTGGCAGTGGCATTTGTTGCTTCACTGATCAACAGTGTTGATAGGCTTATCTTCATGGTAGGTGGAGTGTTACTCTCAAAGTCAAGTTACTGAAGATGCTGTGATAGGGAAGGGCCTCCCTCTACTGCACACTGCCCAGGAGAAACACAATATGTGGTCTGAAGCGCATCTAAGAATATTTTCCCATTCCTTAAAAGAGGGGAGACTAATGCTTATGCACCTAAATATTCTTTGGATAACTGTAAGCCACCAGATTTGATTGTTCTTACTGTTCACCTTCCTCCTCCTCCTCCTCCATTCCAAAACACACACAAATCAGGTTGAACAGTGATAGAGGAAACAAAGCACATTTAAGTTGCTGTTTTCTGTCTTTACCTCTCACCCTCTTGTAATCAGCCATCTTTAACATAGTTTCTTTAGAATACCACATTTATCTTGATTTGTACTGAAGTTACAGCTTTAGCACTCTCATATACTCTCAATTTTGCTATCAAGAGCTGTTCTTCAAGTTCCAGTCTGTCAAATAAGCATCATTAAATAGCTGTTAGAAAATTTAGTGGATTATTTTTAGTGCATATAGAACATCAGGGAATATGATTAGCTAAGTATATTTCTAAAAATATGTGCTTATTTTGTTTATTCAGTTTTTTTTTTTTTGCTTTTTAAAAAATCCTTCTGCTATGTAAATATTAGGCTTGAGAAAAGTACCATAGAATGCCTTACAATTCGGTGTTCTTTAAATATAATTATTCTACTTCTAGTTTTTTGATGTGGACAGTTTTAGATTTCAGATAAATGGTAAACTCCAAGGTCAATAAGTCTGTTCTGCTGAACCATGTTGTGTTCTACACTGTTGAATTTAGCAGTTATTTTCTGCCAAAATGAATTGAATGGTGAAAGTTTTTATACATATGTAATAATTAATTGTTTTAATGCCCTTGCCTTTCATTTTTTTATTGAAGTATTTTTCAATGTAGTTTCATTTTTAAACACTCTATTTATATATAATCTATGTAATTCATTCGAAGGTAGCTCTCTATGTATTCCCTCACAGGGAGATTTGAGGCACTAAATGCCTTCCTGAGAAGCTAACCTAGGAGTGTGTTTTGCTGCTGTCCTTTTATCTGCTCAGGGCTTCCAGAAGCAAGAAAGCTAGTAGGTATTGTGGTTTTGTGTGTTTGCTCCTTGGAAAGCAGAGGTCCTCTCTTTTCTTCACTGTGATCTCGAAGTCCCAGCGTGGCTCAGCTGCACCCTGATCTGGAAGGCTTTCACAGTGCCTGAGCCTCTCAAGCCAGAGGTTTTTGGAAGCTGCTTAAAAGGGCGTGGGCTTCAACTGCTCCTACATGTGTTTTATTTTAAAATCAAGATAGGCCATCAAAGACCACACCAGTTCAACACTTGACTTTATTAAAGGTCAACTTTTTAAGAGCCAGTCATATAAAAAGAGTTTGTTTTGCAGTAAAGCTGGTGATGAAGACATTTTCATTGTGTCATTCATCAGCCCCTTTAGAAAGTTCACGTGAAAAATTTATTTTAGAATTTGATGCCAGAAGTTGAAACTGGTAGCTACCAAATGCCTGCCTTTCTGATGATAGGTATTTTGTGTGTGTGTTTTGTTTCACTGTATCTCTTGTTTTACTTCAACTCCCAGAACCAAATTAGATGCTCAACTATACAACTTTGATTATTAACACATCTGTTTCCACTTTCATCTTTTATTTTCCTATTCTGTTTCATTAGCATGATTTATATATATCCTGTATCATTAATGACCTCAATTCTTTTTGGAAAAAGATGATTAGCCTACATTTATATCCAAATAAAACGCCTCTGTCCCCAGGCTTTCTCCTTGGTTCCAGCTGCATTTCTCACCAGCTGTTAATCTGCGTCTACCCACATGGCTATCTCTTTGGCATCTGTAACCCATGTGCAGAGAGATTTGGAGTTCACCATTTTTTCCCCTCCTCATCATTGCTCTCCTTCTGTAAATTAAAGCTTCTTTGATGCCTCCTTTATCTTCATTGTGTTCAACCTACGATCTCTAGTCTACCTTCAAATTGCAGGTAACTTCTGTTCCTTATGTCCTATTCCCAATTCTTTATGTAACTTCAGGGCCTCATGCTTCTTACCCAAATTCTAGGTTTCTTAGTCCCTTTATAGTCTACCCTACTCAAAATCTAACCTCTTGTCTTTGCCAGATAGTCCTTTATTTAATCATGTAGCAAACATGTGGGTCATCCGAGAGGCAGATGCTGAGACTATACAGGACTGCAAGTGGTTAGGGGCTTGGATGAGAGTAACTTAGGTCTGTGAAAGATAATTTCGCAGAGAAAGCCTTCAGTCCTTCAAAGGAAAGAGGAGACAAAGGAAGATTAGGCAGAGAGAGCCTCAGACCATGATGCAGATCTAACAAAGTGTCAGTCAATGCAAAGGGTCAAAAATGAGCATTAGAGAAGCATTACTAGAGCATTACTCCTTGTTGGGGAGTAATAGCCAGGTCCTGTTACCCCAGCATGCTCAGCTGTTGACTAGGGGCTGCCCAGGAAGAGTGGGGCCCAGCTCAAAAATTGTAGTAGATTTGAAGGCACTGCATCCAGAGTCTTTTAACTAATCCTGTTTCTTGTGACCGAACTGGTTGCAGGTTCTTTCTAGAAGGGAAATCAGAGTGTTGCACCAACATACAAAAATGCATTATCCAATTTACTATTGTCAAGAGTACCTTCATTTTTTTAAAGTAGTTTTAAAAATTAAAATAACTGCACATTTATTCACTCATTTATCCATTTGTTCAGGCATTCAAATAATATTTAGCATCTATTTTGTGCCAGATACAGTGTCTAGAGGAGAACAAATAGAGATACACCTCTGCCTTCATGGTATTTATAGCCTCCAATTAGTGCAGTTAAGATGAATGGGAAGCTATTAAACAGAGGTTTTATAAAAAGTCTTCTACAATCTCTTTGCTTCCTCTGTTGGAACTCTGTTTTGATGGGTGGTGAACCGCTGGACTTATCTTCCCTTTTTTTTTCTTTTGTAATTTCAATTTCTTTTTATTTTTGTTCTATACTCATCAATTTCATCTTATGACAAGCAGTTGTTATGTAGCTCTGTACGTTCTATCAGTCCTTTCAGTGAATTTTATTTTTAGCAGTCATATTTTTAATCCCCCAATAACTCGGTTTTTTTTTTTGTTTTTAGACAGTCTTCCACTGTCGCAGGCTGGAGTGCAGTGGCGTGATTATGGCTCACTGCAGCCTCAAAGTCCTGGGCTCAAGGGATCCTCCCACTTCAGCCTCCTCAACAGCTGGGATCACAAGCGTGCATCATCACGCCTGGCTAATTTTTTTAGGTTTTTTTTTTTTTTTTTTTTGTAGAGATGTGGTGTCACCATGTCACCCAGGCTGATCTCAAACTCCTGGGCTCAAGCAATCCTCCCACCGCAGCCTCCCAAAGAGCTGAGATTATGGACGTGAGCCACCGCGCCCGCCTTATAGTTATCTTTCATAATCGTTTTTTCTTATATAACCTCCCCTCCCATTTCTCTATTGGTATTAATTAAAATTTTTTTCTAAGTTCTTTTTCTTGAATAACCTGTATCTTCCTGTGTGTATATTTTACTTTTCTTACTTTTCTTGTTTTTTCTTCTTCATGCTGTTAGTTGTCCAGTGATCTTTATCACATTTATGAATAAAGGCTGAGGTGGCTTATTGTAAATGGTTTGGGTTCCCCTGCAGCTCCCCAGCTGATCTCTTCTTACATAGGAGAAGTAGTGTAACCTTTCTATAGGAAGGTGTCCCTGTGGAGTAAGGGAGCAATGATCAGGCTGCAGGATAGAAACCCACATGTGTGTCAAAATTAGAAGAGCTTTATCATGTTCCACTTCTGCATGGAGCTGAGTTTCCTTCCCCTGCCTCAGGGTATGCACTGGAATAGATTACTCTTCCTTTCCTCTCTTGCCTACCTGACAGGCTCCTGCCTGTCCTCCAGGGTTATGCAACCCTCTGAACCCCTCTCCTGCAAGGTTTAGATGCTCTCCCACCACTGACCTGACCCACCCTAGCACCTCTTGTTCTGCATGATGATTTCTATGCTGCATTAATTCACAGCCAGCCTAAGCATGCTTTGAAGGCAAGGGCCACAGAATAGAAGGTCAGGTTTTACAAATGAATGAATGTTTGTTGCTGAACAAGGTCTAAAATTTATTGAGTTGAGGAGCCAATGTGTCTTGTATTCATAGCATCAGGAAGAAAAAGGTAGAGGAAGCCGTCTGTGTATATGGCCTTGTGTTATACTCCAGACACTGAATAATATGTTGCAGTTCCTCTTCCTCTCTTTTCAGGAAATGAGATTACAGACAGGTCTGTGTGTGGTCATGGTGGTTTTATGGAAATTTACCAAGACCACCAATTGATCCCCAAAGGCACAAAACGCCATCACAGAGACTGATTTTTACTGTTGTAAACTTTACTGGACACAACTGATGGAAGCTAAAATCAGTGAATGACTGTTTAAGGAGAAATGAGAGGAGAAGCAGGATTTGCATGATCTCCAGGTATCTCCCTTAAGACATTTGTAAACTACAGGAGGAAAGATAGTAACTTTACAGTGGAGAAACCTGGCAGACACAGCCTTACCTAAGTGAATCAAGGTTGATATGAACCTCAGGATGCACGGAGAAGGACACATCATTTCTGTAATCCTCTTGCCCAAGAGGCACAACCCCAGCCCAGTCACTTGAAACTACCAGACAAACCCATATTGAGAGATAAATACTCTTCAAAGCTGTCAAGGTCATGAAAGACAAGTAGACTAAGGAACTCTTAGAATCTATAGGGGATTAAAAAGACATAACAACAAAATGCAACATGGGATTCGGAATGAGATTGGGGGGATTCCACATAGTGGAAACACTGGCGAAATTTGAATAAGAACTTTAGTTAATGGTATTGCACCAATCTTAATTTCCCGGTTTTATTTGCGAGGGAGGATATCCATCACCTTGCGTATCATTTCTATGTGTTGGGGACATTTCGAGGCCTCTCTTCTAGCTATTTTGAAATATACCAGTAGATCGTTGCTAATAACTATAGTCACTCTAATGTGCTATTGAACATTAGAACTTTTATTTTCTATGTTTGTACTCATTAACCACCCTCTCTTCATCCTCCCCCACTTCCACCTACACACCCTTCCTAGTCTCTGATATCTATCGTTACACTCTCTACCTCCATGAGATCAAGTTTTTTAGCTCCCACATATGCCTGAAAACATGCAATATTTGTCTTTATGTGCCTGGCTTATTTCACTTAACATAATGATCTCCAGTTCCATCCATCCATGTTGCTGCAAATGACATGATTTCATTCTTTTTTTTTTTTTTTTTTTTTTTTTTGAGATGGAGTTTTGCACTAGTCTCCCAGGCTGGAGTGCAATGGCACAATTTTGGCTCACCGCAACCTCTGCCTCCCAGGTTCAAGTGATTCTCCCGCCTCAGCCTCCCGAGTAGCTGGGATTACAGGCATGCGCCACCATGCCTGGCTAATTTTGTATTTTTAGTAGAGACAGGGTTTCTCCATGTTGATCAGGCTGGTCTGAAACTCCTGACCTCAAGTGATCCACCCGCCTTGGCCTCCCAAAGTGCTGAGATTACAGGCATGAGCCACCACACTCAGCGATTTCATTCTTTTTTTTTTTTTTTTTAATCACCAAATAATGTTCTGTTGTATATACATACCACATTTTCATCATTCATTCATTGATGGACATGTAGGTTGATTCCATATCTTTGCTATTGCAAATAGTTTTGCAATAAACGTGTGAGTGTATGTATCCTTTTGATATGTTGATTTATTTTCCTTTGGATAAATACTCAGTAGTGATTGCTGGACTGTGTGGTAATTCTGTTTTTAGTTTTTTTCCATACTGTTTTCCATAGTGGCTGTACTAACCCATCAACAGTATATGAGTTCCCTTTTCTCTGCATCTTCACCAACATCTGTTGTCTTTTTGTCTTTTTAATAATGCCCATCCTAACTGGGATAAGATGATTATCTCATTGTGGTTTTGCTTTGCATTCCTCTGATAATTAGTGATGTTGAGCATTTTTTAAATATACCTATTGGCCATTTGTGTGTATTCTTTTCAGAAATGTTTATTCATACTTGTTTTAATAGCATTATTTGTTTTTTGTTTTTGTTTTACTGTTGAGTTCCTTGTGTATTCTGGATATTAGTCCCTTGTCAGATGAAGAATTTGGAAATATTTTACCCCATTAAACTCATGGTTTCTTCACTCTTTTGATTGTTTCTTTTGCTGTACAAAAGCTTTTTACTTTAGTATAGTCCCATATGTCTATTCTTGTTTTTGTTGCCTGTGCTTTTCAGGTCTTAGCCATAAAGTCTTTGCCTAAACCAATGTCCTGGAGCATTTCTCCTTTGTCTTCTTCTAGTAGCCTTATAGTTTCAGGTCATATGTTTATTATGTCTTTAATCCATCTTGAGTTGATTTTGTGTATAGTGAGAGACAGGAGTGTAGAATTTTCCCAACACCTTTTATTGAAGAGGATGTCCTTTCCCCATTGTGTGTTCTTGACACCTTTGTCAAAAATTAGTTGGCTGTAAATATATGAATTTTTCTGTATTCTGGATTCTGTTCCATTGGTCTTTGTGTCTGTTTTTAGACCAATGCCATGCTGTTTTGATTACTGTAGCATTGTAATATGTTTTAAAGTCAGGTAATATGATGTTTCTAGCTTCGTTCTTTTTGCTCTGGATTGTTTTGTCTGTTCTGCCTCTCTTTTGGTTCCATATGAATTTTAGGATGTCTTTTCTATTTCTGCAAAGATTGACATTGGTATTTTGAATGAGGATTTGCACTGAATCTGTAAAATGTTGTCATTTTAATGATAATAATTCTTCCAATCCATGGGCATGGGACATGTTTGTTTGTGTATTCTTCAATTTTGTTCAACAGTGTTTCGTAGTTTTCCTTATAGAGATCTTTTACAACTTTGGTTTAATTTATTCCTAGGTATTTTTCTTTTCTTTTTTTTTTTTGTTTTTGTTTCTGTTGTAGATGGGATTGCCTTCTTAATTTCTTTCTCAACTAATTCATTATTGGTGTAAAGGAACACTACTGAATTTTGTGTTGATGTTGATTTTGTATAATGCAACTTTATTGAATTTAATGATCCAGATCTAAGATTTTTTTGGTGCAGACTTAAGTTTTTTCTAGATATAAGATTATACCATCAGCATAGAGGGACAGTTTGACTTCATCTATTGTGATTTAGATGCCTTTTCTTTCTTTCTTTTACCTGATTGCTCTGGCTTGAACTTCCAATACTGTATTGGAGTGGTGAAAGTAGACATCCTTGTCTTGTTCCAATTCTTAGAGGAAAGGATTTCAGCTTTTCCCCACTCATTGTGATGTTAGCTGTGGATTGGTCATATACGCCCTTTATGTTGTTGAGGTCTGTTTCTTCTATGCCTAGTTTGTTGAGAGTTTTTATCATGAAGGGATGCAAAATTTTACCAAACAATTTTATGTGTGTTGGGATGATCATATGGTTTTTGTCCTCCATTCAGTTGATGTGATATGTCATACTTATTGAGTTGCATATGTTGAACCATCTTTGCATCTCTGAGATTAATCCCACTTGGTTATGGTGTATTATTTCTTTGGTGTGTTGTTGGATTCAGTTTGTTCGTATTTTGTTGAACATTTTTGCATGTATGTTCATGTGGGATACTGACCTGCAGTTTTCTTTTTTTGTTGTGTCCTTGTCTGGTTTTGGTATCAGGGTAATAATGTTGACCTCATAGAATGAGTTAGGGAGAATTCCATCTTCTTCAGTTTTTTGGAATACTTTGAGGAGAATTTGTATTCTTTGGAAGTTTGATAGAATTCAACAGCAAAGCCACTGGGTTCTGGACTCTTCTTTATTGGGAGACTTTTTATTACTGCATGATCTTATAACTTGTTATTGTTCTGTTCAGATTTTCTATGTCTTCTGGATTTGATCTTGATGGGTTGTATGTGTCCAGGAACTCATCCATTTCCTGTAAGTTTTTTAGTTTGTTACTGCCTCTGATCTTTTGTATTTCCGTAGTTATCAGTTGTGATGTCTCTTTTTTCATTTCTGATTTTATTTTGGTCTTCTCCCTTTTTTTTTTTCTTGGTTATCCTACCAAGTGGTTTATTGATTATATTTGTCTTTTCAAAAAAAATAACAACTTTTTATTTTGTAGATTTTTTTCTATTGTGTTTTTAGTCTCTATTTTGTTTAATTCTTCTGTGATCTGTTATTTCTTTCTTTCTACTAATTTTGGGTTTGGTTTGTTCTTTTCTGGTTTCTTGAGGTACACCATTAGATTGCTTATTTGAAATCTTTCTCTATTTTTGATGTAGTTGCTTATTATTATAAAATTATCACTTAACACTGTTTTTGCCGTATCCCATCGGTTTTGTACATTGTATTTTGGTTTTCATTTGCTTCAAGAAATTTCTTCATTTTCTTTTTAGTTTCTTCTTTGACCCAGTGGTCATTCAGGAGCATGTTGTTTAATTTCTATTTATTTTTACAGTTTATAGAGTTTCTCTTATTATTGGTTTCTAGTTTTATTTCATTGCGGTCTCAGGAGATACTTGATATTATTTCGAGTTTTAAAGTTTTGTTGAGACTTATTTGGGTCCTAACATACAGTCTATCTTGGAGAATGTTCTATGTGCTGATGAAAAGAATGTGTATGCTGCAGCTACTGAATGAAATATTCTGTAAACGTCTGTTATATCCATTTGGTCTATGTGTAGCTTAAATTCAGTGTTTCTTTACTAATTTTCTGTCTGGATGATCTGTCTAAGGATGAGAGTAGGGTGTTGAAGTCTCTAACTCAGGAGTCCCCAGCCACTGGTCTGTGGCCTATCAGGAACCAGGCTGCACAGCAGGAGGTGAGCAGCGGGTGAGCCAGCATTATCACCTAAGCTCTGCCTCTAGTCAGAACAGCGTCGGCATTAAATTCTCATAGGAGCGGAAATGAACCCTGCTGTGAACTGTGCATGTGAGGGATCTAGGTTGTGCCCTCCTTATAAGAATCTAATGCCTGTCCCCTGTCCCCACCATCCGTGGAAAAATTGTCTTCCACGAAACCTTTTCCTGGTGCCAAAAAGGTTGGGGACCACTGCTCTAACTATAATAGTATTGGAGTCTTTCTCTTTAAATCTAATATTTTGTTTATATATCTGGGTGCTCTGGTGGTGAGTGCAGGTATGTTTAGAATTGTTATATCCCTTTGCTGAATTGATCTATCTTATATAATGGCCTTCATTGTCTCTTACTTTGTTTGACTTAAAGTCTGTTTTATCTAAGTGTACCTATTCCTGCTCACTTTTGGTTTCCATTTCCATGGAATACCTTTTTCATCCTATTACTGTAGTTTGTATGTTCTTCAGAGGTAAGATGAGTTTCTTGTGGACATTATATAGTTGGGTCATATTTTTTTTTTCCATTCAGCCCATCTATATCTTTTCTGTGGAAAATGTAATCTATTTACATTCAAGGTTATTATTTATGGGGGGGGGGGACATATTTCTGTCACTTTATTAATTGATTTCTAGTTATTTTGTATATCGGTTTCTTTCTCATATTGTTTACCACTGTGATTTGGTGGTTTTCTTTTTTTTTTTTTTTTTTTTTGAGACAGGTGCTTACTCTGTTATTTAGGCCAGAGTACAGTGGTGTGGTCATGGCCTACTGCAGCCTTGAACTCCCAGGCTTTAAGTGATCCTCCCACCTCAGCCTCCTGAATATCTAGGACTACAGGCGTGTGCCACCATGCCTTACTAATTAAAAAGAAATATGGCCGGGCGTAGTCGCCCATGCCTGTAATCCCAGCACTTTGGGAGGCCGAGGCAGGTGGATCACGAGGTCAGGAGTTCGAGACCAGCCTGGCCAAGATGGTGAGACCCCATCTCTACTAAAAATACAAAAAAATTAGCCAGGCACGCGCGTGTAATCCCAGCTACTCAGGAGGCTGAGGCAGGAGAATCGCTTGAACCTGGGAGGTGGAGGTTGCGGTGAGCCGAGATTGCGCCACTGCACTCTAACCTGGGCAACAGAGCAAGAGCAAGAGCAAGATATATATATATATATAAATTTTTTTTTTTTTTTTTTGAGACAAAGTTTTGCTCTCTCAGCCAGACTAGAGTGTAGAGGCCTGATCTCAGCTAACTGCAACCTCTGCCTCCCAGGCTCAAGTGATCCTCCTGCCTCAGCCCCCTGAGTAGTTGGGACTATGGGCACATGCCACCACGCCTGGCTCACTTTTCTATTTTTTATAGAGACGAGGTTTCACCATGTTACCCTGGCTGGTCTTGAACTCCTGAGCTCAAGCCATCTGCTCCGGCCTCCCACAGTGCTAGAACAATATAGGTTTGAGCAACTGCGCCTGGCCTTAGCTAATTTTTTAAAAAATTTGTTTCTAGGGATGAAGTCTCACTGTGTTGCCCAAGCTGGTCTCAAACTACTAGGTTCAAGCAATCTTTCTGCCTCAGCCTCCCAGAGTGCTGGGATTACAGGTGGGAGCCACTGCACCTGGCCAAGTTTGGTGGCTTTCTGGAGTGGTAACATTTTTGTGTGTTTTCATGATGGTAGTTATCATTCTTTCACTTCCAGGGCTAGGACTCACTTAAGCATTTTTTTTTTAGCACTGAATTTAATACTAAAAAAAGATGAGTTATCTCAGCTTTTGCTTGTCTTGGAAAGACTGTTTTTCCTTCATTTATGAAGGATAACTGCTGAGTATAGTAGCCTTGGCTGACAGGTTTTTTTTTTTTCTTTTCTTTTTTTTTCCCCCAGCACTTCTAATATATCTTCCCATTCTCTACTGGCTTGTAAGTTTTCTGCTTAGAAATCCACCGTTAGTCTGATGGGGGTCCCTTTATAAGTGACTATACACTTTTCTCTTGCTATTTTTGTCTTTAGCTTTTGATGGTTTGACCAAAATGTGCCGTGGAGAAGACCCTTTTTTATTGTTTCTGTTTGGGGATCTGTAAGCTTCCTGTATCTGGATATCTAAATCTCTTGCTAGACTTGGAGTGTTTTTATCTTACTATTTCATTAAATATATTTTCTAACCCTTTGATTTTCTTTTCACCTTCTGGGACTCTGAAAATTTGAATATTTGATTGCTTTATAATGTCTCATGTCACATAGGCTTTGCATTTTTTTATTCTTTTTTTGCAATTTTTGAGTGACTGTTATTTCAAAAGATCTGTCTTCAAGTACTGAGATTCTTTTTTTTCTGCTTAATCTAGTCTATTGTTGATGCTTTCAAATGTATTTTGTATTTCATTCAACGAATTCCTCACTTCCAATATTTCTGTTTGTTTCTTTTTATAATTTCTCTTTGGTAAATTTCTCATTCATATTCTGATATATTTGTGTTGTTTTTCAGTATTTGGTTGTATTTCACTGAGCTTCCTTAATCAACATTTTGAATTCTTTTTCTAGGATTTTGTGTACTTCTTTTTGATTGGGATCTGTTGCTGGAGACTTAATTGTATTCCTTTTAAGATGTCATATTAGTTTTTTCATGGTTTCTATGTCCTTACATTGCTATGTATACATCTTATGTAACAGTTGCTTCTTGCAGTTTTTTGAGTTTACTTTCATGGGGATGGACTTTTTCTGAAAATGTATCTGTAGTGCTGGTTGGGTAGGGCATTTTGACTTTGATTCTGAGTGCATGTAGTAGTATAGTCTTTGTATAATGTCTTTGTCTGTAAACAGCATAAGTGGTGTCTGTGATTTCCTCAGTGACTTAGGGTATAGTTGTTAATGGAGGCTCTGCTCAACTTTTGCTGGTGCCTAGGAGGTGGGCCAGTCGTCAAGTCCAGTAGTAGCAGTGTTGGACTGAGTCTGTGTGTGTCTGGGCCTCAGGACAGCAAACACCAGCATTTGTGCCAGCAGGTCCTGGCAGGTTAATTCTGGGGCTACAGATAACTTGCTTGGATACCAGTAATGATGGCAGTGGGCTGTACAGTTGTTAGAGTCCTGGGCCCTGGGAAGCAGGCATGATAGGGGTGATAGCAGTAACAGTGGTGGGATGACCCTCTGAGTTCTAAGTGGTGTGTACTGGTGTTGGCCGTGGCTATGGTGGGCCGAGAAAGCTTGACCTCTGCCTCCTTGATGGCACATGAAACACTGGCTATGGTGGGCAGGGGCTGAGTTATCCCCAGACCCCTGGAAGATTGCTCAGGTGGGGATGGCAGTGGCTGCTCTGTGGCTGTGCTCCTGGGGATGGCGGGATTGCTTTCAGTAGCAGCAGCCACATGCAGACGGGTGGAAAACATGCCCTTCCCTTGTGCTTCAGCCCCAGTGATGGCAGCCCACAACAAAGGCACCTGCAGGCCGTGAAGTCTGTCTGGGCATGTGAAAATGGGTGATCTTCCTCTGCTGGAGGAAGGGGGGTTGCTGCCAGGTAGCCCATGCTTCAGCCCTGGTGGTAGCAGTTTGTTGTGGCAGTGGCTGCAAATAGGGGATGTCGGTGGGGTTCCAGGAATGTGGAGATGCAAGTGCTGTTGATCCCTAGGGCAGGGTGCAGTCTCTTTGGGACTAGGCTGTCAAAATGGTGTCATTATGCATGCTGTAGCTGCATAGGACTCAGGAAGATATGTTGGACCAATTGTGGGCTTCGTCCTGAGCAGTGCCCTGGCACGGTTTCCAGGCATCTCCTTATATTTGTTTCAGGGCCTGCAAGGGTCATGGGGCTCTTCCATAGCTAGGATCACAGTAGTGAGTCCACAATGGAAATGTGGCTCATGGGGGATCTCTCACTTACCCTGCACTGGGGAGTCTCTCCCACTCCCAACCAGTCCCAGCCAAGCAGGTTCAATTTCCTGGTTTTGACAATGATTATTGTACTGTATGTCGTTATATAAGATGTTAGCAATGGGGGAGTCTGGGTGAGCAATATGGAAATAACCTGTACTATTTTTGTAACTTTTCTCTAAGTCTAAAAGGAGTCCAGATAAAAAGTTAAAACTTTATTTTTTTCAGGCAGAAAAAAAAATTAAAAACAAATAAAAATCTTCATATACAGTCATATACATGCATAAACACAGGAACCATAGAAGATGTGACACCAAAAGATTGGCCAGATGATTGAAGCTTAAATAGCACCCCCTTCATAGTGTAGAGGGAATTGGGGGATGTAGGCAATTGTGAGGGTAGTAAATGATTTTCAGGGGGAATGAATGAGCCCAAAGAATAGATAATGTCCTGGAACAAAGCTCCTCTGAGTTCCAGGGGGAGGTGACAGGAAGGTAAGGGGCAGAACTTCACTATGAACAATGGTGGTTTTAATTTGCAGATAAACTCGCCCAGGTAATTTCCAGGGACTGCCCTCAGCATAATAGATGAAAAGCCTGCATGGTGTGGTGACTATTAGTGTTTTCTCTTTTAACATTTTTGCAACTGTATTTCAATATGCTTCGTGTTCTGCTTTGTATTTTTATTCCATGCACTTTAAAACATTATTCTGGCCAGGGGGCAGTGGCTTACTAATACCAATGCTTTTGGAGGCAAGGTGGGAGGACTGCTTGAGCCTAGGAATTCAAGACCAGCCTGAGCAACATAGTGAGATACCATCACCACAGAAAATTGGCCTGTGATTTCAAGTGGTTAATCTTTCCTGGTTATCTGATGTGATTCCTAGGGAGGGAGTTTTAAGACAGTTTCACTTCTTTTGGTAAGAAGTTTCCTCAGTCAGATAAGGAAATTCCAGAGTCCCTCCCTTTGCTTTCAGGGGAGAAACTAGAGAAGATTTAGAAGGTCCTTGGTTCTGAGACAGCTTCTAAGGCTTTTCAGTTTCTTTAATTAAAAAGTGCCCAGCATGCAAAAGCACCATACTTTGGGGTATTGTTATCTGTGCCCCAACACCATCCACATAAAAAGATCAAAGCAACTACCTTGCTTGCTGATTTCCATATTCCAGTGAGTTTCTGTGCTCTTTCTTTGGCATTCTCGAAACAAAGGGCCTTTTAGATCTGTTATTTCAGTACAAGTTGATGACACACATAATCAAGCTTGCCACCTCTTTCCCAAATGTATACCTCATTGTATCTTCAAACAGTGAGACCCTCATTCTGAGCCCTGAAATTAGGTGCTCAAAAAAAATTTGCTTTGTTGCATCAATTCCTTTTCTAGTCTTCTAATGAAGCTCCCTCCTCTGTATGGTGAGCCCATTAATCTGAGCATCAAGGCAGTGAGAGGAGACATCTTCCTATTTGCATTCAAGTCAAGTCTGAGAGAAGCATGAGCAGAAGCCATCTCTAGGACTCATGTGAACATTTAGTCAACAAATAGGTAGATTTTGCTGAGTGTTTGGGACACTGCATGGTCCCTGTCCTTGTTAGCAGTAGTGACTTCTGCCTTAACTGAATTTCTGGCTACCTGTTAGAGACTTCCCCCTAAATCCTTCAAAAGCCTTTTCCATAGGAAGACATCTTGCTGCAATATCCCTGGTAAGGAGGTATAAAGGGTGCTTTAAATATAAGGAAATTCATTTAGATACAAGTGTTTCATTGTAATTTCTTTCATTTAGATGTTAATTTTTTTTTCCTAAGCTAATGTTTGAATCGGTATTAACATTAAAAATGAAAAGTTGCCTTAATATGCAACTTTTAAACATTTTCTTTATAGTCATTGACCATTTGCAAACCAAATGCATTTTTTATACTTAAAAAAAAAAAAATCTTCTGGCCAGGAGCAGTGGCTCATGTCTGTAGTTCCAGCACTTTGGGAGGCCGAGGCAGGCAGATCACGAGGTCAGGAGTTCGAGACCAGCCTGACCAACGTGGTGAAACCTCATCTCTACTAAAAATACAGAGGTTAGCCGGGCGTGGTGGTGCATGCCTGTAATCCCAGCTACTTAGGAGGCTGAAGCAGAGGAATCGCTTGAACCTGGGAGTTGGAGGTTGTAGTGAGCCATCGCGCCACTGCATTCCAGCCTGGGTGACAAAGCGAGACTCTGCCTCAAAAAACAAAACAAAACAAAAACAAACAAAAAACTTCCAATTATAAAAGTTATGTATGTATATCATTATAGAAAAAATAGAAACTATAGAAAATTAATTTTCGGGAATGCTATTGATTTTATTTCTGCCCCATCAGTCTTAATACATGCATACTCCTTTTTAAAATAAGGAGTCTTAAATACAGTTTTATATTTTTGTCCTGCTTCTGTATTGGGCCATGCCATCTCTTATTTAAAGTTTTTCAGCTGTTTTTTCCAATTCTTGTTATAATAAATAATGCTTACATTAGCTGGTCTTAACTTTTTGTTGTTGTTGCCGCGTTGATCCCGATAACAGTTTAGTGAAGCCTACGAACTCTCCTTGGAATAAATTTTTATTTATTTATTTATTTGAGAGTGGGTCTTGCTCTGTCACCCAGGCTGGAGTGTAGTGGCATAATCACAGCTCACTGCCACCTTGATCTCCTGGGTTTAAGTGCTCATCACACCTCATCCTCCCAAATGACTGGGACTACAGGTGTGCACCACTGTGCCCAGCTAATATTTTATTTATTTATTTATTTATTGAGATGGAGTCTTGCTCTGTTGCCAGGCTGGAGTGCAGTGGGGTGATCTCAGCTCACTGCCACCTCCACCTCCTGGGTTCAAGTGATTCTCCTGCCTCAGCCTCTCAAGTAGCTGGGATTACAGGTGTGCGCCACCATGCCCAGCTAGTTTTCGAATTTTTAGTAGAGAGGGGGTTTCACCATGTTGGCCAGGATGGTCTCCAACTCCTGACCTCAAGCAATCCATCCACTTCAGCCTCTCAAAGTGTTGGGATTACAGGCGTGAGCCACTGTGCCTGGCCAAATCTTTGTAGTGATGGTATCTCACTATGTTGTTCAGGCTGGTCTTGAACTCCTAGGCTCAAGCAGTCCTCCTACCTTGACCTTGATTAGTAAGCCACTTCCCCTGCCCCCCCACCCCACCCCACCAGAATAATGTTTTAAAGTGCATGGAGTAAAAATATAAAGCAAACCAAGCATGTTGAAGCACAGTTGCAAAAGTTTTAAAATTTTGAGACACAGTAATGGATGTGTTTCTTTCTTATTTCATGAAAAAAAGACCTGGCAGCAGCTCTGTTAATTACCATCATTTCAAAGTAGGGGTGAGTGTAGTTAATATTCTGATACGTCTGCAACAACTTTAATGTAATATTAAACTGTGATTTCTATTGGTGTCAAAGTCACATGTACAACTAATATTGTTTGTTGTCTGCATTTATAATTGATGAAAACACTAAATTTCAGTTAGAAGTTAGTAAAAATAAAGATGCATTTTTTTTCAGTCAAGTTTATAGACCCTCTAATTTCTGTTCCTAGCCGCAGCCTTGTTATATAAGTTTTTTCCACATATCTAATTATTTCCATAAGGTGGAGCCCTGTAAATGAAATGTGAGCTTTACAGGAGCCTTGATTTTTATTGCCAAATTGCTCTTAAGAAAGCTTAGACCAGAAAGATCCACTGGTATGTTTAAGACTTGTAGTTTAACATTCTCTTAACTACTTTGAATATTTACAGTTTATATTTTTGAACGTTTATTAAAGACCAACAAAAGACATTTTGTTTCTTTGATCACTAGTGAGTTTCAATTTTTAAAAATATAACTATTGGCCATTTGTCATTGACTTATAGCAAGCAATAAAAAAACTCTCATGATTCTGCTAATCTTTGTCCTCCCTTTATTTAAAAATAATTTTTTTATGTACAGAAAAGTTGGAATGTATGTCCTTTTGTTTTAGATAGGGTTTTCTTTGTATTTTTTTCTTTAATCATTTAGATGCAATTTATTAATATCAACATAACTTCATACTAAAGTTTGCCTTTTACTGAAAAGTTAGAGGCCTATTAGGTGCTACTTTAGATACTGTTTAAAACCTCCAAATTCCATGTAATCTTGGCAAATAGATCACCCCACTGTTTAAGTGTTACCTATGGGAAGAAGAAATGGAACGTCAGCGTACTATGCACTTTGTAAATGTGAGCAATTACTCTTAGGCAACAGTAATTATAAGTTTAGTGCCATGCTTTGGGACAGAATTCTGGCATGTGGCCAGTCCTGTTTAAATGTCCCCATCCATTACTCTGACCTGCTTTCGATTATGGTGCGAAGTCCTAGGCTGTTTAGTTCTCATGGAACTTCCACCCTTAAAATTAAGATGAGCCCTTTGAGGACCAGAAACTGAGAATCTGAGTGGTGCACTTCCCAGAAGGAGAGCCATTCTTTAAACAGTTGGCCTCTTATTATGTCCACTTTGGCAGACCTGTGTTTCCTTTTAACAAGATAATAAATTTCTTTATTTTTAACATTGAATTCTCCAATCCTTTAGCTCTGTCCTCTCTTTCTTAGTCATTAGTCAGATTAAGATGTAAGAAGTTGGACAAAAACAAAACCTGAAAAATTTGAACAGTGAGTGGTTTTCCTAGTTGTTATTTTAATTTAATTTAATTTAATTTAATGTTATGTTCTGGGATACATGTGCAGAACGTGCAGGTTTGTTACATAGGTATACATGTGCCATGGTGGTTTGCTGCACCTATCAACCTGTCATCTAGGTTTTAAGCCCCATATGCATTAGGTATTTGTCCTAATCCTCCCCTTGACCCCACCCCCTGACAGGCCCCCGTGTGTGATGTTCCCCTCCCTGTGTCCATGTTCTCATTGTTCAACTCCCACTTATGAGTGAGAACGTGCGATTTTCGGCTTTCTGTTACTGTGTTAGTTTACTGAGAATGATGGCTTCCAGCTTTATCCATGTCTCTGCAAAGGACGTGACTCACTCTTTTTTATGACTACATAGTGTTCCATGGTTTATATGTGCCATATTTTCTTTATCCAGTCTATCAGTGATGGGCATTTGGGTTGGTTCCAAGTCTTTGCTATTGTAAATACTGCTGCATTAAACATATGTGTGCATGTGTGTGTCTAATGAAAATATTAAACTGATGAAAACATTGAGGGTCAAATTTTATGTTGTTAACTGTACTGATAGTGGCACACATGTAACCAACCAAGTAGACTATTTAAAAAAAATAGTTTAAATGTTAAAAATGGTGAAATAATTTTAATTTAAGCTATTGAAGTTGTCACTGTTCCGTTCTTTGACCTGCTGATATATGATGAAGCCCAAGTCTGTCTGCTTATTACTTGTATATTTAGCATCCCCATTATACATTGACTTATGGTGTTTTTTTCTTGGGAAAAATGGAAAAGATTTTATTTTTCTTTCTGTGTGATCAATGAGGGTAATTCTAAGATTTGGATGTGAACATTTTTGTGACTTTAACATATCTTGCCGTGTTGCTTTCAGAAGCAGTTGATACCAATCCACAGTGCCACCAGCAATGTATGAATATATTACATCTCTATCAAGGGCTGGTTTTTTATTTCAGAAACATTGTTTTTTATATTGGGTTAGGCATGAGATAGTAGCTAAGTTTTATTTGCTTTGTGTTTCTTTGATTCATGTTTATGATGTCTATTTTTTCTATTAAACAATTTAAATTAACTATTGTAAACAGGTGTTTTAAGCAATAAATTATAACTTTACAGATTACTTGTAAAACTATATTTTTACTGTTCATAATTACATTCAGTTCAGATTATGCTATAGATGTCCTCAGGGAAGTATGCAACTGAAATATTAATACATAGCCTGCAGATACCATGATAACCAGTGCAAGTGACAAAAAATTGATAGTTAAAGCCCTGTAACTCTTGTAATCGTAGTTTCCTTTCCCCTTCACAAGTAAAACACCAAGCTTAACTTTCTTTGCCTCGTACACACATGCTTATATATACCTTATAATCAGGTGATTGGACTGTACCTGATCAAATTACTTTGAGCTTTGAACTATTCGTTGTTTCCCCTCACTAAGAATGTGAAATTTTTATTATAATCATTATTGTGAAAGTATCAACCAAAAATAAACGTATTTACCTGGAATATTTTAATGATGGCATAATTATTTATTGTTACTCTTTGTACCATCCTGGTTAAAACTCAAGAACCAGAACTAATAAGAAAACTTCAGACTAAACATTTAAATGTGAGGAATGGAGTAGGTGGAAGGAAGTCAACCGTATATGGATATAATGTTAATCTCTCCCCCTTTCAACAAAACCTTAGCTAAACAGCACATCAAGAAATAAAGCATTATGTCTCATCTGACTAGATAAATAGTTTATTCCTTTAGGAACCAAGTTTTATTTAATGTTTTTTTATTCATAATAAAATTTTAGAAACTTATGGGAACATAATATTGGGTGTAATGGCTAAGTAAATGAGCTTTGAAATCAGCAGTTAATATGTTTAAATCTGGTACTGCTATATACTACTTCTGGCTAAGTGACTTATCTTCTTTAAATCAAAGTTGCCACATGTATAAAAAAGAAGGAAGTACCTTTTTTTTTTTTTTTTGGTTGATGTGATTATTAGAGTACTTGGCAAAATGCTTTGCTTTGCTGCATTGTATCATTCTAATATGGTGATTGCTGTATTGGTTTTTGGTATGCTGGCTCTAAAATATTCTAATTTCTGGTGGTTTAATACCTGTATTTCAGTTCATCCATCAGAAGCTTTATCCACTCTACTTGAGTCTCCAATTCCTCTTCCCTTCCCCTGACTTTCCTCATTCTGAATTTCCTCATGGAAGTCTTCCTTGCCTTTCTTTAACGCACTTCATCTGTAACTCCGCTGTCCTTACGCCCCTTCCCTGCTAAACTTTTCACTTCAGAAGAAAGAGAAAGACAATTGTGGATCTGGCTAGAAGAACACTTTGTAATTATGGATATCTTCACTAGTGAACAATGGAAGTCGATGGCTGATAGAAAAACAAATTTAAAATGTTACGTCACAGAGCAAGTGTAGACACACTGCCCAGGGACTAGGGGCCTGAAGGAAGGAAGAGACTGCAGTCCAGTATCTTCTAGCTTAGAACTCAAAATTGTAGGCATATGTTGTGGCTCATGCCTGTTATCCTAGCACTTTGGGAGGCTGAGGTGGGAAGATCACCTGAGGTCAGGAGTTTGAGACCAGCCTGGCGAATGTGGTGAAACCTCTACTAAAAAAAATTAAAAAATTAGCTAGGCGTGGTGGCACATGCCTGTAGTCCCAGCTACTCGGGAGGCTGAGGCAGGAGAATTGCTTGAACAATTGAACTCCTTTAACCCAGGAGGCGGAGGTTGCAGTGGGCCAAGATCATGCCACGGCACTCCAGTCTGGGCCACAGAGCAAGACTCTGTCTCCTAAAAAAAAAAAAAACTGAAAATTGTGATGCATAGTGATCTGCTGAATGAAACGCTTCTGTACCAGAGGGTTAAATTTAAATAGTACATTAGGATTTCGAATAGAATAAACTTATGTTCATATGGAAAGAGTTTTTTCTATACTTCTGTAATCCTTAAGAAAAAGAAATGACGGGACAAAAACAAACGTTTTACTGTAAAAATAATTTTTTTTCAAGTTCAAAGACTTTTGAAAAAGTAGAGTCTGGTGATGATAGTGGTGAATTTAGCGTGGGGGATTGGACTGGAGTCTCCATCCATACCAATAGAACTGATACTGATGAAGACTGGCTGGAAAAGCTATTTGGAAAATAGCGAGAGCTCTTTTTTAATGAAAAAACTTGACACAAGTTCAAAAATATCTTCCTAGCGTTATCTAACCAGAGATGGGTATGTTTGAAGCTAGAGTATGAAGAAAGTGTTGGAATTTAGTTTATAATTATCCCATCACCATTCCCCAAATTCAGAAATATACTTCATTAGCAGCTGGGAAAAGTTACAAAAAAATGTAGTCAGGTTTTGATGATGACACACAAAAAGTTTGAATTATCATTAATTTTACAGTTTTTATTATTAATAAAGTAACCTTATTAACACAATTTGTATTTTATCTACCAGTAATACTAAATGATTATGTTTAATATTTTTAGTTTATAAATTTATATTTTATTTACATTTTTGTAATGTTTCTATTTTTGTTCTTGAGATATATTAAATATTTGGTTTTAATAATTTGTGTTGTTATGAATTCATAACACTTTAAAGTTATTAGTATCAATATCCAAAGTAAACACTTTCATTTTCTTCCAGTATTCAGTCCCTCTTTTCAAAGATGTCTATGTCATACTTCAGATGAGACCTAAAAATTAGAGGACCTAGCCAAATAAAGAGGGGTTATGGAAAGAATGTTCTCGGCAGATTTTTTCAGATGATAAAAGACTGTGAGTTTGAGCACCTGAAAGAGAAGTTTAGTATCATTGGTTCTCCAAATTTGAGAGGGTGAAAGGTCTGAGCTGAGGCTGGAGTGATTGACAGTGACAGGTTACGAGAACCTTTGGGAAACCATGAAAAAGGTACAAGAACCTAAGTGTTTTAAGTTTCGTAGTAGTTGGGCAGATTTGCATTTTAGAAGGATCATCTGGCAGTGTGAATAAGTTGGATAAAAACAAACCAGTTAGAAGACTACTACAAACACTCCAGGCAAGTGATGATAGGATAAATCAATGGCAGTGGGATGAGAAAAGATGGATTTGAGAGATGTCCAGAAGGTGGAATTCACAGAGCATGTCGGTGGGCCTGGCATGAGCAACTGGGTGAATGTGGTAGCAGTTGCTGAAATAGGGACTGGACGGGGAGCTATATAGGTTTCTGTGGGAAGGTGATAGGTTCACTTTTGCAGATGTGCATGGGACAAATGGTTCCATTAGGTAAATGTAAAGATCTCAGGCTTTGGCCCGGCACAGTGGCTCAGGCCTGTAATCCCAGCACTTTAGGAGGCCAAGGCGGGCAGATCACTTGAGGTCAGGAGTTCGAGACCAGCCTGACCAACATGGTGACACCCCATCTCTACAAAAAATATAAAAAATTAGCCGGGCATGATGGGGCACACCTGTAATCCCAGCTACTCCGGAGGCTGAGGCAAGAGACTCGCTTGAACCCAGGAGGCGGAGGTTGCAGTGAGCCAAGATCACACCACTGCACTCCAGTGTAGGTGACAGAGTGAGACTCTGTCTCAAAACAAACACATAAACAACAACAAAAACAAAAAAAAGATCTCAGGCTTAGAGATGTCTGGAGAGGACATGTAGACCTCTGAGAGTCATCAACATTGAGGTGGCAGTTGAAGTTCTGAAAGTAGGTGGATTATTCAGATGGGAAGAGGGAGGAAAACTGAGCTAGAACAGCCAGAGCAGTAGAAGGAAAATCAGAAGCGGGTGATGTCATAGGAACAAGGAAATAAGAGTGTTTCTAGAAAACATGAAGTGATCATCTGTGCTAGATGTTATGGAGAGTTTGAGCCAGGTAAGGACCAAAAGTACCATTTGTTTTAACTTTAAGAAAGTCATTGGTGACCCATGCAGTGGAAGTCAGATGATAATTCTGAAGTGAGGAATTGGACAGCTATTTCAAGAAGTTTCCAGTGGAAGAAAGGAAAGAGGAGATAATTCTTTTGTTCTGACAGGTGGTAAGGAGTTAAGAATAAATGTGAGTTTAAAGGTAATTAAAGAATGATGGGAATTAGCAAGTCTAGAGGGAGAAGTTGAAGATAAAAAAAGAGGGTCATCAAGGCACCTGAGTCCCTAGGAAGGAGGAATGGGCAAATGGGAAGTGGGGGTGGGGCTTTGGATCATACAGAAAAAGAAGCTAGAGTCTGGATGCTGATGAATTTGTGTGGATGGTGATTAGGTTTGCATCTGAAATGGCTTCTTTATTTCCTTTGTGATGTAGACACATTGTCATTTGCCAAGATTGAGGAGAAGGTAGATAAGGGGTGGTTACCGGAAAATAGAGCATGATTGCCACATCTGCCCTGGAGAAACGGAGAGAGTTGTTGACCAGGGAAAGCTTGAGGATGAGGATGAATTGAGGTTATTGATGATGAATTTATAGTGGCCCTATATCTGGGGATTTCTCCAGCAGCAGAGAACTGCCATGCCACCTGCCCATTGTGAGATATGTGGGGTGTACTTGAGGAGTTCCTAGAAGTTGGTTTTTTTTAGAGTCCATGGAAGTACAAGGACCAGGTAATGAATGTGACTCACACTCTGATGCATCCACTGTTGATCTGTGCTGCAGCGGTACAATATCCTCTGAGGTTATCAAAGCATGTTAAGCTCTTTGCTCCTTCAGTAAATGGCCCCAGACTGCTGTCTTGTTTCTCTTTAAGTTCTTGTCTGCTTTTTTATACTATTTCTGTCTCCTCCCTTTTCTGTTTTCTTCCTTGTTGTCAGTTGTTCTATCATATTGCTGTCTGCATGCAAGTCTGTATCAGCCCTACACCCTGGACTTTGTCAACACCTGGAATTATCACACCTCTGAAATAAAGCTGTGAGCTTGAAGACCAGACAACCAAGCTTATTAGAATTGTGTGCAAAGTAAGAGTAAATAATCTGAGTGTGATTCTCATGTGCATAAGTGTCTGTACATGAATTTTGTGACATTTAGTGAGTTATTTCTTATATATATGTTTGTTGCTTGTATTCCCATTGTGTTTTTCTTCTTTTGAATTTCCATGGCTTATGATAATATTCTTAGAGAGCCCTCAACATTTATGATTGTAGCTTTTGTAATTGTGCTTTAGTACCTGCAAAGTATTTTCATATGCATTACTTAAATTTTAAACTACATGATTCGATATTTATGCTATTTTTTCTTATTATTCTCATGGATTTTCAAATACTTATATTTTGTATGGAAATAACATGTATTTTCAAATGTGTATGCATTTTGTGTGATAATGAGATATTATGTCACAATCCAGTCATTTAGCCGTGTCAGATATAAATGAAATACAATAATGTATAAATGAAATACAATAATGTAAAGTAAGCATTTTGGAAGTTTGAAAAACAAATTATCTGTTCTAGTTTTTCATATATTTTCATGTTTTGTGGACTTCCTCATCTGTGAACATCTCATGTATGTATCAACAGTTTAAATTTTTAAAAGATGTATATGCACAGTAAATATCACTTTTCAACATTTTCTATAAATTAACTTAATTTTGATCCCCATCTTTCTTTTTGTCAAGAGAAAGGTAAATTCAGCGCCAGTTCTTTGGAGGCTTGTGCTAAGGTTTGGGGCCTTAGGCAAAAGGCCAGAACATTGAAGAGAGGCCCTAGGCTCATCAGTCACCTGGCCACACAAGTTACATTGGCCCTGCACTGTGGGATACTGTGCTATGGCCCAGAGCCCTGGGTCCTGCCTCCCTGGGGACTGTGAAGCTCTTTCCTCTGAGCTCCTACTCCACCATACACAGGCTACCTGGGAGCAGAGTGCTGCGCAGTGACTCGCAGCACACATCTCTCTCTCCAATCCAGGGACGTCTTTTTTAATTTGGTGGAATCCCCCTTTCTTCAAACTCTGTTCTCAATATGTTTAGAATGTTTTTGAAAAACAAAAACTAAAAAGCCCTGACACAAGTCTTCTCTTAGGCAAGGAAGCATGCACAAATGTAGCCTATTTAAATGGTGGGAGATAGGGAGAAAATACAAATTTATTTTGAGAAATAGTAGAGTAGTAATCTGTAGAGTAGTAAAAAGCTCAACAGGCCACCCGTGTTCAGTGTTATCTTCTCTGGAACTAAACCTGTGTAGCCAAATCTTTGTTTTTATAACTAACTGAAGAATATTAATATTTGTTAGATGTTTACATTTTATTGATAAAATTTCTGAGTGACAACCTTAAATACTGAGCAGAATGTAACATTTTCAAAGTGTTAGATAGATTTTCTAACTTTGTTTTGTCTTATTTTACCTAAGAACACTGGAACTATTTTGGGGCTGATGAGAATCTTGGTCCAGTGGCTGTGAGCATTCGAAGGGAGAAACCAGATGAAATGAAAGAAAATGGATCTCCGTACAACTACCGAATAATTTTTAGAACTAGTGAGGTAAGTTGCAAATGAAAGAGGTTTGAGGTTTAACTGAAGTGGGGAAAAAAGCAAATAGTAGCAGTAGCAAAGCAATTAAATTTAATAGCACATGGTTACAGCTGTCTTTGGAATAAGCAAAGTCCCCTTTCATTTATTCTGGTGGAGATCGAGGTGGACAAGATGGTTAGATCTGGATCCCTTCTTTTCTTCGGACTCTGAATAGATGCAATCTATGAATGAGGAGTTTTGATTCAGAGAAAGATATGTCCATTAAGTGTGGCCCAAGGAAATTGGAGCCCTGAGATCCCCAGTGGGATATTGTGTATCCTGCTTAGGGCTACTGGAAAGCACCAAGCCAACTTGAGGAGCCAGGGTATTAGGTATAAGAGAAGGCCACCGAAGACTTAATTCACTCTTCCAAGCTCTTGCTGGGCTCATGTCTTCGCCCAAGAAGAAGGAGGGAAAGAGATTGTTGACTTCTTCCACTATCAGAGTGGAGGAAGACCACTATCTTTGGGACCCGTTGTCTGAGACCTAGAAGGTACGTTCTTTGAACCAGGGGCTAATTGTAAGTGAAACAGGCTGTTAGAGCTCTTTAGGAATCTAAATATACACAGCGTATGAGTTTTTATTTTAAAATGAAGTTTGGGCTAAAAAAAAGACACGGAAAAATAAAAAGAACCCACACAGCATTTTTTTTTAAAACACCTATGAACAAGTTTGGGACTATGAGGTTCTCCTTTTTCTTTGTAAACTTGTATAATTGGGCCACTTATCAATTTATTGCCTCTCAGTTGCTAATTCACTTTAGGATTTTTGTTATGCATTAATACTTAATAACCTTGAGTCATCTGGAAAATAGTGGTTTTGAAACTAGTTTAAATAGGGCATTTGGCTTCATTTCCCCCAATGAATGCAAAGCAAGTTTCCGGGGATGGCATCACTTAGTAATTGTTCCTAAGCCTGAACTCCGGGGAAATTAAATATAGGACTTTTAAAGACAAGACTTAAATATCTAATGGGTTGTTTACACTGGCCAGAGAGAAATGAACTAACATACTCTCATATGCTTTTTCTCCATGGCAAAGCTAATCATTAAGTGGTGTAAATTCTTTTGTTGAGCACAAAGGCACGAAGAACATCATGTTCTGTGTTTTGGAGAAGTATGCAGGTAGTTGCTCCTCTCTAGCTTCCCAGATCCTACCAGTTTTGTTTGTTTGTTTGTTTGTTTGTTTTTGAGACAGAGTTTCGCTCATTACCCAGGCTGGAGTGCAATGGCGCGATCTCGGCTTACTGCAACCTCTGCCTCCCGGGTTCAAGTGATTCTCCTACCTCAGCCTCCCGAGTAGCTGAGATTACAGGCATGTGCCACCACGCCCAGCTAATTTTGTATTTTTAGTAGAGACGAGGTTTCTCCATGTTGGTCTGGCTGGTCTCGAACTCCCGACCTCAGGTGATCCACCTGCCTCGGCCTCCCAAAGTGCTGGGATAACAGGCGTGAGCCACCACACCTGGCCGTTCCTATCAGTTTTTAGTGATACTCTGTTATCTTACTTCCAAGTATTTTTGTCTTTCCCATTCTCTTCTTTTTTCCTTCCCAAGGCCACTGATTTAAATACCCATCATATTCTTCCTTTTCTGTGTTGTTTTTTTATCCACCTAAATTCATTTCCTTATCACTTGTTCATCCCATCCTTCATGCCAGAGGTTAAAGTTTCCTATGATTCTTTCTTTCTCAGTCAGATCCTGTCACTGGTTTCCACGAGCTTCCCTTCTCAGCATGTCTTGCAGGCTCTCCACATCTGATCCCAGCCCCTGTCTCCTACCTGAGTATCTGTCCTAAATTCTGCTCTGATCTGTGAACCACACCAACTCTTACCTTTCCCACCTCTGTTCTTTCTGCTTTACTCCCTTGACCCGAAATGTTCTACTTGAGTTCTGTGGTCATAAGATTCTGTTCTTCTCCAGCTAACCCATTTGAATAAGTTGTGTCCCTTGGGTCTGTTTCCTTAGCCTTTGACTGAAAGTTTCAAGTCAAGTGTTCAAAAAAACCATTACCACTTGTTTTTTATGTTCAAATTAATGTTCACTTTATGACAACTCCATTACTGCATTTTCTCAGGCCAGAAACCGTTAAAGCCACACTTTATTCCCATCTTCTCCCTCCTGCCCCTGAGATCTGGTCTGTCAGCAACACTTGTTCATTTTGTCTTCACAATATGCCCAGAGCTCAACTGTTCCCACCCTCACTGCCCAGTCCTGGTCCTGGTCTTGCTCTGAGAACTGGTCTCCCTGCTTCTGTGCTGAAGCCCTGCCTCCTTTTGACCCAAAAGGCTTCCTTTTGAAGTGTCATTCAGATCTTGTCATTCCTCAGTTCAAAATCCTTGAAAGCTTCCTCATCTCCCTCTGAGAAACAGCCACTGTCTTTGCTAGCCTAGGAGACCATGCTCATCTGTTTCCCGGTTATCTCTCTGCGCCTCTTCCCTGATAACTCCTCCTGGCTCGGTCTTTTCCCGCCACACTGGCCTCCTTCCTACCTGGGCCACCTCAGGACACCTCTGCCTCAGGGCTCAGATGCCCGTCATTCCTCCCCACTGCTGTGTTCTCTGTCAGGCTGCCTCATCTCCATCTGGCCTTTACTTAGAAACCACAGAGACCTTCCTTAACCGCTGAATCTAAAATTTCTACTCCCCTCCCATTTCATATCCAATTCAATGCTTTATTTTTCATTAATACTTAACACTGTCTTCTCTGTTACACTTAGTCATTTTGTTTGCTTTTAATTTCTCCCACTAGAGTGCAGGCCTCGGGAGGGTGAGGGCTTCTGTCCGAGTTGTTCAGTACAACATGCCCGATGCCTCAAATGGTGCCTTGCCTCCCTGTTTCTCACCTCCCTCCTTCCCTGTCTCCTTTCATCCCTTTCTCCATGTCTTTCCTCCTTTTCCTCTCTTCCTTCCTTCCTCCCTCTAATGTTTATGTAATTAATTACCACTAGGTTTTGTATAATTTTTTCTTTCTAATAATAAATAATCCATAAATTTGATTTAATGGTAATATTGTATTAAGACTTTTGATAGAAATGTTTCCAGATACTGGTTCCTGTCTGTAGCTCCTGCACTTTGAGAGATAGTTCCTTCACTTTTTTCACTGAAGCCCATTTACCTATTACAAATGAGATAAGACTTAATTTGTATCAGGGACTTCTCATGTTACTAATTTCTCATGCAGATAAATATGACAAGAAAAAAGAAAACATGACAGTGACACTCTAGTTGCTTCAGTAAGCGGCAGCAAGATAACAGAAATACAAACAAATCTCTTTCATTTTAGTATAAATAAACATTGCAAAACATAAAAGAAGATATATACCTTTGTAGGCATGACAGTTTGTTTATGAGCAAAATTTTATGGCATGTGAGTGTTTTTAAGCATAGGAACACAAGGACTTATGAGGACTCCATTCTTATTTCTGGAAGTCATTAAGAAAAATATCAGTAATACTAGTGATTCGGATGTAAAAAATGAGCCATTCTTTTTCTCATCTGCTTTGGCTTTCATGAGTTAGCTGCTTTCTGTGGCTCAGGATGCAATGACTCGAATTTGGTCTTGGCTTCTAAATTGAGAACACCCCTAGCCTTTGTGGCTCCCTATTTCAAGCTGTGTATTTTCTTATGAAGAAAAGAGTCAGATAACTGAGTTAGCCATTTTCCATGATTTAAAAACAAAATAAAAACTATTTGTGTCAAATTATACATTAATAGGAAAATGATTTTTACTTGTTATTTGAAAAGAAATTGTTTATAATGAAAGAAAAAAGATACTCATTCTAACTACATTCTCTGCCTCCAGTTGCTTCGTCTCACAGTTCATCTTATTTGCAGCTTAATTTCTGAGTATACATCATCCCCCTACGAACACGTCCTGTGCTGACCTGTAGGAGCCCAATGAGGCGTGTACCACTCAGTCAGCTTCAGGGTCTTCTGTGCACCCCCAGTTCGCAGCTGCCTCATCCATTTCTCCCTGTACTCTCCTTGTGTCCATCTACAATAATCACTCTTTCCCACTTACTCCCTTTTTTCCCAATCTCCATACCTTTGCTTATGTTCTCTCTTGACATTTTCTTTTTGTAGAAATTGTTTCTCTATTTCATGGCTATTTCCTAAAACCCCCCCTTTCAGTGGGGCCTTTCTTTATGCCCTGAGCCACTGTGGTCCATTCTCTGCCTTTGGACTGTCTGAGGTCCTGACCTGGTTATGCTTTGTTGGGTATACTTGTCCTTCTGAGATTGCAGTGTGTCTTTCTGACCTCTTACCCTCATATTTGACAATCCTCAACTTGCACTCCTAGCTTTTGTAGCTCCTGTTGCTAAATGGAAATGTATTCAGTTTGATGAGTTTTCTCTTCTTTCCCCATGCAGTAGTTAAATTAGGTTAACAAAACTTTGCCTTGTAGACATTTTTGGAAATTAAGACTACTTTAGGCTTCATGTCTGGTTAACCTTTCTCTGACACAACATCATTATGTAGGAAAATGTCTTTGTTTAAGGTATTAATGGAGGGTATTTTAAGAAGAGAAGGTATTTTAAGAAATAAGAGAAAATCTAAAGTAATTTCAGCTGCTGTTGCCTGTGCTGCTGTACTGATGGTGATGATTGTCCGGTGGCAGCAGCATTTGGTAATATGAATAGTTTATGCTTGTCAGCCATGCATTATGAAGCTTAAAACTTTATCTCCCCCTTTTTATAATTCAAAGAAATATAACATCCAAATTCTAAGTATTTATTCTTCAGACATTGCTCTGGGATTCTGCCTTCTTAATTTCCTAATTAGTATGCATAGTGACATTGTATAGCCATATAGAGACCTTGATCTTTACTAATCTCTTTAAGGAAATGTTATTTTTCGTCTTTAAATAAATATCCTCAGAAGTCTTGATTGTGTGCTCCTTTGGACCTACCCTGGTCTTGAAAGCATTGGTTTCATTTTTCATATTAGAGTAACCTACATCACTTTTCTCATTCTTTCTCCCTCACTGGCTTTACCCATCAAAAATAATTCCCTAGCTCTGTGAGGAGCCCCACAGTCCAGGCCTGCAGTGCATGTACATGTGTTCAGGCATCTCACATCCCAGAAGCCTCACCACAGCACCTGTCTCTCTTGCAGCTCATGACACTGAGAGGTTCGGTCCTGGAGGACGCCATTCCGTCGACAGCCAAGCACTCGACGGCCAGAGGCCTGCCTCTCAAAGAAGTGCTGGAGCATGTGGTTCCCGAGCTCAATGTCCAGTGCCTGCGGTTGGCCTTCAACACGCCCAAGGTCACAGAGCAGCTCATGAAACTGGATGAACAAGGGGTGAGTTTGCCTTTCTGAGGACAGCATTCTTGCTCAGGTTTACTGCTAGGCTTCCAGAATACAGACCTTAATGTTTCTTGTTTTGATGGAGATAACTGATACTTTTTATTGTGAAAGACACTCTCTTTGCAATTACTCCTTTTTTCTTAACTCTGAACTCTGAACATTTCTCATCTGATGAAATTCTGTATGTCAGAATTTATAAATAAGGCACTTTAAACTACGTTAAATTCTTTTGATAATCTTCCATATGTACGGTAAGTTTTTCAAGTGTCCGAGAATAAATAATAGCAGTAATCATGATAATGTGTTAATAACAATACAGTAATAACAATAATTAATAATGAGCATATTTGCAAGCCCCTTTTCTAAGTGCCTTAAATACGTTATCTCATTTAATCTTCCTACCCTGTGAGAAAGGTACTATTATTATTTACATTTTAGAGATAAGGACTCTGGGGCACACAGAGATTAAGTAATAAATCCAATTTCACACAGTTAGTAAGTTTTGGAACCAGGGTGCAAACATAGTCTGCCTCAAAGTCTGTGCCACTTCACCGCGCTGTTCTTAAAAGCTTAGAGTTTCAAAGTCTATTAGTACCGCCAAAGATATATTCTAGCCAAGATTTTTAAATATAAAAATGTAAAATTTCACATTCTGCTTAGAGTAATTTGAGCATATGGGCTAATTTTATAGATAATATATTTATATACTCTTACTTTATTTCTTTCTTTTAGCATTTTAGCCATATTGCATCCTAGTGGTGGGTGGTAGTAGTTTTAACATTACATTTAAAAATTACTCCAAAAATAAAATTGGTTCAGGTAGTTTATTTATTTCTTTTTTTCCCCATTATGTTCATTTTTCACAGAAGGGTCCAGCTATTGAATGTCATTTTGTGAACAAATTTGGATAGGATTTCCTTAATCAAAAATTCAAATTTTATTAAAATGAATGGGAGTCCAAAAAATCAGTTTTAAGGTATATTTATTATTTTAATTCAGCCACTGAGAATATATAATGAAGCAATAGTTAGATGTCTCTTTTCTCTCTTCTCTTTTCTTTCTTTTTTTTTTTTTTTTTTTTTTTTTTCTGGAGACAGAGTTTCACTCTGTCACCCAGGCGGAGTGCAGTGGCGCAATCTCAGCTCACTGCAACCTCTGCCTCCCAGGTTCAAGCGATTCTGTTGCCTCAGCCTCTCTAGTAGCTGGGATTACAGGCATGCGCCACTGCGCCTGACCAGGTGTCTCTTTTCTAATCTTTGCCTTTTTCTATCCATTTCACTTTTCATAATGCACAGCTAATATCTATTTGACACATATATTTAGAGAATGCTGTGAGTATCCACGTTCATAATGTGAAAATTTGTTGCCGTTTGAATTCTTGAAAAGACTACTGATGTATAAACTTAACTTTTTTTTTTTAATTTTATTACTATTACACTTTAAGTGTTAGGGTACATGTGCACAATGTGCAGGTTAGTTACATATGTATACATGTGCCATGCTGGTGTACCACACCCATTAACTCGTCATTTAGCATTAGGTATATCTCCTAATGTTATCCCTCCCCTCTCCCCCCACCCCACAACAGTCCCCAGAGTGTGATGTTGCCCTTCCTGTGTCCATGTGTTCTCATTGTTCAATTCCCACCTATGAGTGAGAACATGCAGTGTTTGGTTTTTTGTCCTTGCGATAGTTTACTGAGAATGATGATTTCCAATGTCATCCATGTCCCTACAAAGGACATGAACTCATCATTTTTTATGGCTGTGTAGTATTCCATGGTGTATATGTGCCACATTTTCTTAATCCAGTCTATCATTGTTGGACATTTGGGTTGGTTCCAAGTCTTTGCTATTGTGAATAGTGCCACAATAAATGGACGTGTTCATGTGTCTTTATAGCAGCATAATTTATAGTCCTTTGGGTATATACCCAGTAATGGGATGGCTGGGTCAAATGGTATTTCTAGTTCTAGATCCCCGAGGAATCACCACGCTGACTCCCACAATGGTTGAACTAGTTTACAGTCCCACCAACAGTGTAAAAGTGTTCCTATTTCTCCACATCCTCTCTAGCACCTGTTGTTTCCTGACTTTTTAATGATCGTCATTCTAACTGGTGTGAGTGGTATCTCATTGTGGTTTTCATTTGCATTTCTCTGATGGCCAGTGATGGTAAGCATTTTTTCATGTGTTTTTTGGCTGCATAAATGTCTTCTTTTGAGAAGTGTCTGTTCATGTCCTTTGCCCACTTTTTGATGGGGTTGTTTGTTTTTTTCTTGTAAATTTGTTTGAGTTCATTGTAGATTCTGGATATTAGCCCTTTGTCAGATGAGTGGGTTGCGAAAATTTTCTCCCATTCTGTAGGTTGCCTGTTCACTCTGATGGTAGTTTCTTTTGCTGTGCAGAAGCTCTTTAGTTTCATTAGATCCCATTTGTCAATTTTGGCTTTTGTTGCCATTGCTTTTGGTGTTTTAGACATGAAGTCCTTGCCCATGCCTATGTCCTGAATGGTAATGCCTAGGTTTTCTTCTAGGGTTTTTATGGTTTTAGGTCTAACGTTTAAGTCTTTAATCCATCTTGAATTAATTTTTGTATAAGGTGTAAGGAAGGGATCCAGTTTCAGCTTCCTACATATGGCTAGCCAGTTTTCCCAGCACCATTTATTAAATAGGGAGTCCTTTCCCCATTGCTTGTTTTTCTCAGGTTTGTCAAAGATCAGATAGTTGTAGATATGCGGCGTTATTTCTGAGGGCTCTGTTCTGTTCCATTGGTCTATATCTCTGTTTTGGTACCAGTACCATGCTGTTTTGGTTACTGTAGACTTGTAGGATAGTTTGAAGTCAGGTAGCGTGATGCCTCCAGCTTTGTTCTTTTGCCTTAGGATTGACTTGGCGATGCAGGCTCTTTTTTGGTTCCATATGAACTTTAAAGTAGTTTTTTCCAATTCTGTGAAAAAAGTCATTGGTAGCTTGATGAGGATGGCATTGAATCTATAAATTACCTTGGGCAGTATGGCCATTTTCACGATATTGATTCTTCCTACCCATGAGCATGGAATGTTCTTCCATTTGTTTGTATCCTCTTTTATTTCATTGAGCAGTGGTTTGTAGTTCTCCTTGAAGAGATCCTTCATGTCACTTGTAAGTTGGATTCCTAGGTATTTTATTCTCTTTGAAGCAATTGTAAATGGGAGTTCACTCATGATTTGGCTCTCTGTTTGCCTGTTATTGGTGTATAAGAATGCTTGTGATTTTTGTACATTGATTTTGTATCCTGAGACTTTGCTGAAGTTGCTTGTCAGCTTAAGGAGATTTTGGGCTGAGACAGTGGGGTTTTCTTAGATATACAATCATGTCATCTGCAGACAGGAACAATTTGACTTCCTCTTTTCTTAATTGAATACCCTTTATTTCCTTCTCCTGCCTGATTGCCCTGGCCAGAACTTCCAACACTATGTTGAATAGGAGTGGTGAGAGAGGGCATCCCTGTCTTGTGCCAGTTTTCAAAGGGAATGCTTCCAGTTTTTGCCCATTCAGTATGACATTGGCTGTGGGTTTGTCATAGATAGCTCTTATTATTTTGAGATACATCCCATCAATACCTAATTTATTGAGAGTTTTTAGCATGAAGCATTGTTGAATTTTGTCAAAGGCCTTTTCTGCATCTATTGAGATAATCATGTGGTTTTTGTCTTTCGTTCATTTTATATGCTGGATTACATTTATTGATTTGCGTATATTGAACCAGCCTTGCATCCCAGGGATGAAGCCCACTTAATCATGGTGGATAAGCTTTTTGATGTGCTGCTGGATTCAGTTTGCCAGTATTTTATTGAGGATTTTTGCATCAATGTTCATCAAGGATATTGGTCTAAAATTCTCTTTTTTGGTTGTGTCTCTGCCCAGCTTTGGTATGAGGATGATGCTGGCCTCATAAAATGAGTTAGGGAGGATTCCCTGTTTTTCTATTGATTGGAATAGTTTCAGAAGGAATGGTACCAGTTCCTCCTTGTACCTCTGGTAGAATTTGGCTGTGAATCCATCTGGTCCTGGACTCTTTTTGGTTGGTAAGCTATTGATTATTGCCACAATTTCAGATCCTGTTATTGGTCTATTCAGAGATTCAACTTCTTCCTGGTTTAGTCTTGGAAGAGTGTATGTGTCGAGAAATTTATCCATTTCTTCTAGATTTTCTAGTTTATTTGCATAGAGGTGTTTGTAGTATTCTCTGATGGTAGTTTGTGTTTCTGTGGGATCAGTGGTGATATCCCCTTTATCATTTTTTATTGTGTCTATTTGATTCTTCTCTCTTTTCTTTTTTATTAGTCTTGCTAGCAGTCTATCGATTTTATTGATCCTTTCAAAAAACCAGCTCCTGGATTCATTAATTTTTTGAAGGGTTTTTTGTGTCTCTTATTTCCTTCAGTTCTGCTCTGATTTTAGTTATTTCTTGCCTTCTGCTAGCTTTTGAATGTGTTTGCTCTTGCTTTTCTAGTTCTTTTAATTGTGATGTTAGGGTGTCAATTTTAGATCTTTCCTGCTTTCTCTTGTGGGCATTTAGTGCTATAAATTTCCCTCTACACACTGCTTTAAATGTGTCCCAGAGATTCTGGTATGTGGTGTCTTTGTTCTCATTGGTTTCAAAGAACATCTTTATTTCTACTTTCATTTCATTATGTACCCAGTAGTCATTCAGGAGCATGTTGTTCAGTTTCCATGTAGTTGAGCGGTTTTGAGTGAGTTTCTTAATCCTGAGTTCTAATTTGATTGCACTGTGGTCTGAGAGACAGTTTTTTATAATTTCTGTTTTTTACATTTGCTGAGGAGAGCTTTACTTCCAAGTATGTGGTCAATTTTGGAATAGGTATGGTGTGGTGCTGAAAAAAATGTATATTCTGTCGATTTGGGATGGAGAGTTCTGTAGATGTCTATTAGGTCCACTTGGTGCAGAGCTGAGTTCAATTCCTGGGTATCCTTGTTAACTTTCTGTCTCGTTGATCTGTCTAATGTTGACAGTGGGGTGTTAAAGTCTTCCATTATTATTGTGTGGGAGTCTAAGTCTCTTTGTAGGTCTCTAAGGACTTGCTTTATGAATCTGGGTGCTCCTGTATTGGGTGCGTATATATTTAGGATAGTTAGCTCTTCTTGTTAAATTGATCCCTTTACCATTATGTAATGGCCTTCTTTGTCTGTTTTGATCTTTGTTGGTTTAAAGTCTTGTTTTATCACACACTAGAATTGCAACCCCTGCCTTTTTTTGTTTTCCATTTGCTTGGTAGATCTTCCTCCATCCTTTTATTTTGAGCCTATGTGTGTCTCTGCATGCGAGATGGGTTTCCTGAATACAGCACACTGATGGGTCTTGACTCTGTCCAATTTGCCAGTCTTTTAATTGGAGCATTTAGTCCATTTACATTTAAAGTTAATATTGTTATGTGTGAATTTGATCCTGTCATTATGGTGTTAGCTGGTTGTTTTGCTCGTTAGTTGATGCAGTTTCTTCCTCATGTCAATGGTCTTTACAATTTGGCAAGATTTTGCAGTGGCTGGTATCGGTTATTCCTTTCCATGTTTAGTGCTTCAGGAGCTCTTTTAGGGCAGGCTTGGTGGTGACAAAATCTCTCAGCATTTGCTTGTCTGTAAAGTATTTTATTTCTCCTTCACTTATGAAGCTTAGTTTGGCTGGATATGAAATTCTGGGTTGAAAATTATTTTCTTTAAGAATGTTGAATATTGGCCCCCACTGTCTTCTGGCTTATAGAGTTTCTGCCGAGAGATCCGCTGTTAGTCTGATGGGCTTCCCTTTGTGGGTAACCTGACCTTTCTCTCTGGCTGCCCTTAACATTTTTTCCTTCATTTCAACTTTGGTGAATCTGACAATTATGTGTCTTGGAGTTGCTCTTCTCGAGGAGTATCTCTGTGGCGTTCTCTGTATTTCCTGAATCTAAATGTTGGCCTGCCTTGCTAGATTGGGGAAGTTGTCCTGGATAATACCCTGAAGAGTGTTTTCCAACTTGGTTCCATTCTCCCCGTCACTTTCAGGTACATCAATCAGACGTAGATTTGGTCTTTTCACATAGTCCCATATTTCTTGGAGGCTTTGTTCGTTTCTTTTTATTCTTTTTTCTCTAAACTTCCCTTCTCGCTTCATTTCATTCATTTCATCTTCCATCACTGATACCCTTTCTTCCAGTTGATCGCATCGGCTCCTGAGGCTTCTGCATTCTTCACGTAGTTCTCGAGCCTTGGCTTTCAGCTCCATCAGCTCCGTTAAGCACTTCTCTGTATTGGTTATTCTAGTTATACATTCATCTAAATTTTTTTCAAAGTTTTTAACTTCTTTGCCTTTGGTTTGAATTTCCTCCTGTAGCTCAGAGTAGTTTGATCATCTGAAGCCTTCTTCTCTCAACTCATCAAAGTCATTCTCCGTCCAGCTTTGTTCCGTTGCTGGTGCGGAACTGCGTTCCTTTGGAGGAGGAGAGGCGCTCTGCTTTTTAGAGTTTCCAGTTTTTCTGCTCTGTTTTTTCCACCATCTTTGTGGTTTTATCTACTTTTGGTCTTTGATGATGGTGATGTACAGATGGGTTTTTGGTGTGGATGTCCTTTCTGTTTGTTAGTTTTCCTTCTAACAGACAGGACCCTCAGCTGCAAGTCTGTTGGAGTTTGCTAGAGGTCCACTCCAGACCCTGTTTGCCTGGGTACCAGCAGCGGTGGCTGCAGAACAGCAGATTTTCGTGAACCACGAATGCTGCTGTCTGATCGTTCCTCTGGAAGTTTTGTCTCAGAGGATTACTCGGCCGTGTGAGGTGTCATTCTGCCCCTACTGGGGGGTGCCTCCCAGTTAGGCTGCTCGGGGGTCAGGGGTCAGGGACCCACTTGAGGAGGCAGTCTGCCTGTTCTCAGATCTCCAGCTGCGTGCTGGGAGAACCACTGCTCTCTTCAAAGCTGTCAGACAGGGACATTTAAGTCTGCAGAGGTTACTGCTGTCTTTTTGTTTGTCTGTGCCCTGCCCCCAGAGGTGGAGCCTACAGAGGCAGGCAGGCCTCCTTGAGCTGTGGTGGGCTCCACCCAGTTCGAGCTTCTCAGCTGCTTTGTTTACCTAATCAAGCCTGGGCAATGGCGGGCGCCCCTCCCCCAGCCTCGCTGCCGCCTTGCAGTTTGATCTCAGACTGCTGTGCTAGCAATCAGGGAGACTCCGTGGGCGTAGGACCCTCTGAGCCAGGTGTGGGATATAATCTCCTGGTGCACTGTTTTTTAAGCCCATCAGAAAAGCTCAGTATTAGGGTGGGAGTGACCCGATTTTCCAGGTGCCATCTGTCACCCCTTTCTTTGACTAGGAAAGGGAACTCCCTGACCCCTTGCGCTTCCCGAGTGAGGCAATGCCTCGCCCTGCTTCGGCTCGCGCACAGTGCGCTGCACCCACTGTTCTGTGCTCACTGTCTGGCACTCCCTAGTGAGATGAGCCCGGTACCTCAGATGGAAATGCAGAAATCACCCGTCTTTTGCGTCGCTCTCGCTGGGAGCTGTAGACTGGAGCTGTTCCTATTCGGCCATCTTGGCTGCCCTGAAACTTAACTATTTTGGAGGCTGTTTTCCAGTAAATATTCTGAACATTTATACTAACAAAGGAGTAGAAAAATGATGTTTAGGTCCAACTTTATTGATTCGGTCATTTCTACTACTGTGTTTATCAAGGAGAATAAAAATATTTAGACATTGATAATATAGTCATATACTTAACATTTGAAATTTCTATTAAAACAGATTATTTTATGTAAAGGAGATATTTATTGCCATTTTCTTTTGTTTTAGCTATATTAAATAAAAAATGAATACTCTGGTTGTAGACATTATGGGGATTTCTGACACATTTTATGTCCTCTGTTAGTGATGCCAAGTGCTGGATCACAGACGGTGCTGATCTGTGATAAATATTTTATAGTCGTATCCACATGGGAAAGATAAGAACACTATAAAGAGTTGAACTCAAAGTTTATTTAATTCACAAAACTGGCCATTATTTTGAAATTATGGCCTTCCTATTCTTGGAAGCATTAAAATGTCCCTTCATAAATTATTAATTATCATATATGATAGTTGTTTTATTTAATATCTTTACTAGGCAAAATTAAAATTTGGCAATCAGTCAGTCTCTTCAATTTTACTTTGAAAGTAAGTGCCTTAAATATGTCATCCCGTTCAACAGGAGTATTACTATTAGACAGTAGTTTTTTACTAGACAGTGGAATCCAGAGGTTCAAAGCATGTTATTCTATATGAATAGCTCCATGTCTGGACTAAAGAGCACCAGGGGTTAGCCTCTGTCTTTTTTTATCTCCATACGTAACAGCATTCAAAGCCTGGATTGTACTGAAATAAAGCAGACGACATGCATACTTAGGCTTTTAGTCTTGGGAGTAATTTTTTTGGTAAGAAATCTCATTAATGCCTTGGAATTATTTTGAGAAACTGATTATTTTGGTGCCTTTACAAATACAGATTTTAAAAAGGAAATGCTTATAAGTGCAGTGGATTATGCATATGAATCATTGCAAAGCATTTTTAGTTTCCATCTGTGTCGTCATATTTTAAAATTTCCAGCTTTGTGTGTCTTTATATTTAAAGAGATTCATAGTGTGTTACAAGGAAACTGGACTCATCAGAAGGAGCTTTAAATCTCTTTTTACATTTGGTTTAAATTATTCTTTTAATATATTTTATGTTTTTATTAACTGTCTTACATAACCATGCTTTGTAAAAGAAGACACAATTTGTTTCCTATATTGTGGCATTTTGCCTTTCAAATCTTTGGTGCTTTAATTCCTCATTTTACCACTATCAAAAGCTAAAGTGAACAGAAAAACAAATTAAAATTTTATCTATTAAATATAAAAGAAAGCACTGCACAAAAATCTAATAATTTGTTTTTTTATTTAACTTGATGATGATATATATGTGGGAGCTGAAGTATGCATTTCAATTCCTGAAGAAACTTATTTTAGAAAATGAACTAATTCTTTGTAGCTTGTCCAAGCTTTTATATTCTCCATCCTGATGCCTTTCTGGGACTTTCACTACTTTTTTTTTTTTTTTTTTTTTTTTTTTGAGACAGGGTCTCTGTTACCCAGGCTAGAGTGCAGTGGCGTGATCTCGGCTCACTGCAGCCTCTGCCTCCTGGGCTCAAGCAGTTCTCCCACCTCAGCTGGGATTACTGGGGTGTACCACCACTTCCGGCTAATTTTTGCATTTTTAGTAGAAATGGGGTTTCACCATGTTGGCCAGGGTCTCGAATTCCTGACCTCAGGTGATCCACACTCCTTGGCCTCCCAAAGTGCTGGAATTACAGATGTGAGCCACCGCGCCCGCCTTTCACTACTTACTGATGCCCATGTCAGTTGTTAAAATGGCAATGAGAAGACAAAACTAACCTCCTAATATTTTCACACTGATAAGAATTTACAACACTTGATGCTTTAGAAAATTTGTGTTCTTACTGTCAGGCACCTTGATCTTCACTTACAGTACAGTTGGGGGCATCTCATGATAAAAACAAATGAAATAAATACATGTTTCATTTTACTATGTTCTAATCACTTTACTGGCATAATCTGATTTAATCCTCACAGCAACCCTGTGCAATAGATTCCAGCTATTGGCCTATTTTACAGTCAAGGGGATTAAGGCATACAGAAGTTCCCAGAGCTGTTTTTCTTAGCTGTCATCCCTTAATAGTCCTGAGCACTGAATATAAATTTGCATAATACTGCTCTTCAGTTTTAAGATTTCCAAGATCCCATTTACATATCTCGAATTACTTTCTTTTTAATTTCTTTTTTTAAAATCGGTTATCTTTATTTTTTAATTTCTAACTAGGAATTCAGTGTAGAATATTGGAATATTCTGATGCTTAAAACTATGCTGTAGGCTGGGTGATGTGATTCACACCTGTAATCCCAGCACTTTGGGAAGCTGAGGCAGGAGGATTGCTTGAGCCCAGGAGTTCGAGACCAGCCTGGGCAACATAATGAGACCCCCGTCTCTAAAAAAATAAATAATTTTGAAAACTATACTGTGAAGTATTAGGAATTTTATTATTTAATCAAGTCAGCTTTTAGATAATGTGGAAAATTCAGATACTTTTAAATTTGCCATATCAGAGCCATTTTTCTTCAACAGTCATTTAAAAATGCCTATATTTCATCTACTCTGTGCAAGGGGATTGAAAGATGATTATGTCAAGCCCTGGTTTAAGGCGTTCCCACATGTAAAGCACTTAGTACAGTGCTGAGCATGTGATAAAACGTTGAAGAAATAGGAGCTGTTGATAATAAGATAATAACTTGTTAGTAGCCCTTTACATGCATTATCTCATTTAATCTTTATACATATCCTATGAGAGAGCTTCTGTTGTAGTTGATATATTATGCCCACTTTCACAAGTAAGCAGGACTGTTTCAAATCCAATAAATGCTTTTTAAGTATGACTCTGCAGGTTGTTAAATACTGTAGAGAACAAAATAGGCTAGTAAGACATAGTCCTTATCCATGAAGGAGACAGGGTCATAAATTACTGTAATGGATGTCACGGTTAATATAATAAATCTAATAAGAGAATTGCAAACAAAGAGCATGGAGGTAGAAGCCAATGGGGACAAGTCATAATGGTTAACTGGATCAGAATGAGATGGGCCTTGGAGGGGAAGAAGATTTCATCAGGCCAGGGAATAAGCAGTTGGGTGGTCCATACTCAGAACAATAAGAACAAGACTCGGAAGGACAGAAGCACACAGTGCGTTCATGAGGCAGCAAGGAATCCCACTGAGCAGGAGTGTGAGGCACATGTAAGGGAGTAATAAAAGTAGATGATTTTTTTTTTGAGATGGAGTCTCACTCTGTTGCCCAGGCTGGAATGCAGTGGCGCGACCTCGGCTCACTGCAAGCTCCACCTCCCAGGTTCACGCCATTCTTCTGCCTCAGCCTCCCAAGTAGCTGGGACTATAGGCGCCCGCCACCATGCCTGGCTAATTTTTTGTATTTTTAGTAGAGACGGGGTTCCACCGTGTTAGCCAGGATAATCTTGATCTTCTGACCTCGTGATCTGCCCGCCTCGGCCTCCCAAAGTGCTGGGATTACAGGCGTGAGCCACTGCTCCTGGCCAAAAGTAGATTATTTTTATTGATAGTGACTAGGCCAGACACTGTGTGAAACAGTTTCCATGAATTATTTTAATTAATCCTCAGAATGCTTTGATACTATTATTGTTCCTGTTTTATAGCCAAGAGCACTGAGACACAAAGACCAGTCACAATCAGTCTGTGCAGGCTGGTCTTGAATCCAGGCGCTCAGACTCTAGAGCCTGCATTCTTAACCAATACATCAGCCACCCTGTCCTCTTTTCCCTCCCCATGAATGGAAGAAGAAACTGGAATTATATTGCTGCAGACTTCAGTGCCCAGTATTCAGTGTAATATGTTAAACCCAAATAAAATTGGAATGGGTCTGGTTTATAAATATTTAAGGTACAGTTGCTAGTTTGCAGTACAGAAAATTGGTAGTTCTGTTTTCATTAGGAAATGTCAGGTTTCATGTACACGGTAGTGACTTTGCCTAAATGAATCTTCACTGTTTTTCTAGATTATTAAAAATGCAGTGAAATGAAAATATTTATTGGGTTTCAAATTTTAAGAAGTTATCCTTCAGGTTATTGAAGTTAGAGTAAGGGAGAAAGTGATCATATTTAATTTAACTCTGCAATAAATATCTCAAGAATGGATGTAAGGAAATGAGCAGTGTTTATGTGGTAATGAGTAGCATTGACCCTTTGATTAAGGACATGAATGAAATTCTCTGCTGACTTCGCCTATTCATTGCCTTGCTGCATTATTTTATTGTGAGGATAAATGAGTTTGACTAGCCATTTTCTCTTCGATTCAGGCAGCTGGTTTTGAAAAATGACCCATAGGGGAAATATTTTTTCCAAAACTGATTTTCTCTAAATGAAGCTTTGGCAGAACAATTGCCATTCCTAGAATTTTAATCGTCTCTTTGATTATGATATTAGCTAATGCATGTTTAGAGTTCAGATGGCTACCAAATTGATTCCAGACAACTGGTGGATCCGTATGTACATTTTCAGGAAGGAGATATCCACCATGGCCATCTAGTCAGGGGAAGAAATCAGTGACATCTGTAGCTTTGTCTTGTGTGTTCACAAGTAGTGATCACCCAGTGCTGGCCTATCGCTGTTCTTTTGCCTGGCTGAGGCTGGATTGGATGACAGGATAGAGTCCCTTCCAATGAGAAGATTCTGTGATTAATGGGACTGATAGCATTAGCATTTGGAAGACGTGGCTATGGTAGGACTGCAGTTTGCAGTGAGAGAACACAGCAAGACTAAGATCACATTTGAGGACTTTGATCACGATTCAGAAAGATGCAGGAACTGGTGGCAAACATTTCAGTCTTCTGGATTTTGAATTGTGGATTGTGTTTTAAATTCAGCTTTAAAATAAAAGTTAAACAAATTTCTTTCCTATAGGATTTATCTGAACTAGGCAATAGTTTCAAATGGTCCCAAAATCAAAGCAGTATGACTATGTTTACATTCAGGGGTTCCATTTCTACCTGTTCTTATGACCCTTTTCTCCCCTGCCTTGTAGTTAATCACCTTATTCGTTTCTGTATTTCTGTTTCATTATGCAGATACCACCAAATATGCATATGCAGCTTTATTTCACCCCTTTCTTTTATTTATATATATGTGTATATATATATATATATATATACTTTAAGTTCTAGGGTACATGTGCACAACGTGAAGGTTTGTTACGTAGGTATACATGTGCCATGTTGGTTTGCTGCACCTATCAACTTGTCATTTACACTAGGCATTTCTCCCAGTGCTATCCCTCCCCCAGCCCCCCAGCCCCCGACAGGCCCGTGTGTAATGTTCCCTCCTTGTGTCCATGTGTTCTCATTGTTCAGTTCCCACCTATGAGTGGGAACATGCAGTGTTTGGTTTTCTGTCCTTGTGATAGTTGGCTGAGAATTATGGTTTCCAACTTTATCCATGTCCCTGAAAAGGACATGAACTCATCCTTTTTTATGGCTGCATAGTATTCCATGCATTTCACCCTTTCTTATACAAAATATAACAGGCTGTAGACACTTGCTTTTTTCATTTAGGAATATATTTTTGAGATTTTTTTCGTCAGTACATAGAAAGGTTTCCCAGTATTTTTACTACTGCATAGTATTTCATTGTACTGCTGTGCCGTAGTTTATTTAATCACTTTCTCTATTGATGGGCATTTATGTGTAGATTTAAGTCCTTTTCTCTTACAAACAGTACGCAATGAAGACTTTTTTCTGTAGATTGAAATTCATCTCAATGTCAAAAAAATCAGGTACATTTATTATCAACTTAATACCCAATATGAAACTTTTTATCTTTGTGAGAAATTTTGCACAATAACATTATTAGATAAAATTATTGTGTGTGTGGATTATTTCCTTTACATTATGCCAAAGATAAAAATAGGTTAGAATATGCCTGTGTACTTATATATAAATAATTTTGAAAGCATCTGTCAGATTTTTTCTTTTTACAACTTTACTATTTAGTATCCATATGTCATTTTTTTAAAGCAGTTGGATTTTTGTTAGTAATTCCCAATGAGGATATACATTTTCTAACTGGCATTTTTTGCTCTCAACATGGAATTTTTCCAGTTTCTTTGTCATTCTTTTTGGAGGACAGTATAGAAATTTATCTTTAGGAAGTAGTTAAGAGAGTTATGTATAAGAAGAACAAATCAAAGCAAATAATGTGAATTACAACAATTTTTTTTGTTTGTTTTAATGACCAAGGTCTTTACTTTCAGTAATGGCAAAGTTGCTTATTGCAGACCAGCCCATCCATTGAGAATAACCAGGAAAATTGAACAAAATATTTTTAAAACTAAGTTTGGACTCTGGATTCTGGAAAGATGGAGTAGATGTATTTCTCTGCATTCTTCCTGCCAGGTACAGCCAACAACCTTGGACACATGTATAAAACAAACATAAAATGGATCTGAAAGGTGGAGAGAAGCAGCAGGCTGGTTAGGGACCTTGAGATCTCTGGAATGGCATAGCTGTGAGGTCCCTGGGTTTTCTCTTTGCTCATATATCCCAGTCGTGGGCTGAAGAAGTCAGCAAACTGGAAATGCCTATAGGCACAGCCAAAATGTCCCCCAAACGTCTGTTCTTTTTAGCAAAAGGACCAAAAAAAAACCAAACTTAGAAAACTTTAAAACAGGAACCTCTCTACTCCAACTGCACACTACAAAAACAAGCTGACAACAACAACAAAAAACCCACAGCCTTCCCTCCTCCCTAATCCTTGCTGAGGGATTATTAGAGAAGGCTAAGTGAGGAACTTTCATCCCTGTGGAGTGGTAATGAAGCGTCCCTCCAGCTCCCCACTGTGTGGCATCCGAAGAGGCCTGGTGGAGAGTCAGGACATTTTTGCACACCCAGCAGTAACGGACGGGGTCTTCTTCCCAAAGTGTCAGTGAAAGCCACATGGGGAGTAGTAATCAAGCATGCCTGATCCAACCAGGGCAGTATCAGGAGAGACTCAGCAGGGAGCTGGAATTGTCGCCACTGCCTAGCAATACAGAGGTGTTGCTTTCCCTTAGGTGTCATGGAGGGAACTTGATGTTCAACCCCACCTAGCAGTGACCTTTTCTCCATACCAGAATGGTAATAAAGAAGGCCTGCTAAATAGAGGATTTAAATAAGATCCAGAGTCTCGTAAGTTAATATGCAAAATGTCCAAAATTGAATTTAAAATCACTGCTTATACCAACAACTGGGAAAATCTCAACTTGAGGGAAAATTCAATCAACACATGCCAACACTAAGATGACACAGTTGTTAGAATTATCTAACAATGATTTTCTGACAGCCATCATGAAAATGTTTCAGTGAGCAATTACAAGCATTATTTTGATTTGATTTGATTTGATTTGATTTGGAGATGGGGCCTCACTCTGTCGCCAGGCTGCAGTGCGGTGGCTTGATTTCGGCTCACTGCAACCTCCGCCTCCCAGGTTCAAGCAATTCTCTTGCCTCAGCCTCCCAAGTAATGTTTGTATTTTATTATTTTTGTATTTTTAGTAGAGACACCCAGCTAATTTTTGTATTTTTAGTAGAGACAGAGTTTCACCATGTTGGCTAGGATGGTCTCGATCTCTTGACCTTGTGATCCTCCTGCCTAGGCCTCCCAAAGTGCTGGGATTACAGGCGTGAGCCACTGCACCCAGCCACAAGCATGATTTTTAAAAATGAAAAAATAGAAAGTCTTAGCAAAAAATTGAAGGTATTAAGGAACAAATGGAAATGTTAGAACTGAAAAATAGAACAACCAAAATGTAAAACTCAGTAGATAGGTTTTTAGGATGCTAGTGGACCTGGATATGGGCCATTGGCAGTCTACCAAAAATTATAAATTCTGAAATGTAAGGTACTTCAATGGGCTAGACACCCTAGAAGCCCCTGTCCCCAGAGACAAAATGGAAGCGACAGAGGAAAAACTCAGTGAACTTGAAGATAAAACAAATAGAAATCACCAAATCTGAGCAACAAAGAGTAGACTGGGGGAAACAAATGAACAGAGCTTCACGGTTTGTGGGGCTATAATAAAATATTTAACAATTGTGTCTTGGAAGAAGAGGAGAAAGATGGCAGGCCTTGAAAAAGTATTCAAAGAAATATTTGGTAAGAAATTTCCCAAATTTGGTCAAAGGTATAAAACCACACATAACAGAAACTGAGCAAATCCCAAACAGTATAAATCCAAAGAAGTCCACAGCAAGACACATCATAGTAAAATTTTTGAACACTAAATACAAAAAAAAAAAAAAAAAAAAAAATCTTGAAAGAAACAAAAGATAAGTGACATGTTACCTATAAGGGAAGAATGACTGGGCACGGTGGCTCATGCCTGTAATCCCAGCACTTTGGGAGGCAGAGGCAGGTGGATCACCTGAGGTCGGGAGTTTGAGACCAGACTGCCCAACATGGCGAAACCCTGTGTCTACTAAAAATACAAAAAATCAGCTGGGCATGGTGGTGGGCACCTATAATCCCAGCTACTCGGGAGGCTAAGGCAGGAGAATTGCTTGAACCCAGGAGACGGAGGTTGCAGTGAGCCAAGATCGCGCCACTGCACTCCAGCCTGGGTGACAAGAACAAAACTCCATCTCAAAAAAAAAAAAAAAAAAAAAAACCACCTATAAGGGAAGAACAATTTGAATCACAGATTTTTCATCAGAAATCATGGAGGCCAGAAGGAAGTGGCATGATAATTTTTCAGGAGATGAAAGAAAAGAACTGTCAACCCAGAATTCTGTGTTCAGGGAGAATATCCTTCAGGAATGAAATTGAGATATTCTCAGATAAAGGAAAATTAAGAGAACTTGTTACCAGGAAACCTACCCTTAAAAAGTAGCTAAGTTGGCCGGGTGCGGTGGCTCACGTCTGTATTCCCAGCACTTTGGGAGGCCGAGGAGGGTGGATCACGAGGTCAGGAGATCGAGACCATCCTGGCTAACATGGTGAAACCCCGTCTCTACTAAAAATACAAAAAATTAGCCAAGCGTGGTGGCAGGCGCCTGTAGCCCCGGCTACTCAGGAGGCTGAGGCATGAGAATGGTGGGTACTTGGGAGGCGGAGCTTGCAGTGAGCAGAGATTGCGCCACTGCACTCCAGCCTGGGCAACAGAGTGAGACTCCGTCTCAAAAAAAAAAAAAAGTAGCTAAGTTATCTAAACAGAAAGGAAGTGATAAAAGAAGGGATCTTGGGAGGGCACAGTGGCTCATACCTGTAATCCCAGCACTTTGAGAGGCCGAGGCGGGTGGGTCACCTGACGTAAGGAGTTAGAGACCAGCCTGGCTAACATGGTGAAACCCTGTCTCTACTAAAAATACAAAAAATTAGCCAGGTGTGGTGGTGGGTGCCTATAATCCCAGGTGCTCGGGAGGCTGAGGCAAGATAATCACTTGAACCCTGGAGGTGGACATTGCAGTAAGCTGAGATCACGCCATTGCACTCCAGCCTGGGCAACAAAACCGAAACTCCATCTCAAAACAAACAAACAGAAAAAGAAAAGGATCTTGGAACTTCAGAGAGAAGGAAAGAGTAAAAATTTGGGTAAATACTTTTCTTAATGCGTTTCCTAAATTATTTTGCCATTTGAAGCAAATGCTATAACAATGTCAAATGTGCTTTTCAAACATATGTACAAGAATTTTTAAATATAAGTGTTTTATAAATGGGGGAGAGTAAAGAGACTAAAGAGAGGTAAAGTTTCTACACTTCGCTTCAATTGGTAAAACATTGGTGCATGTAGATATCAACTACATAGATAAAGATATATATAGTAATACATAGAGCAATCACTAACAACACTTAAGTTCTAAGAGATACATTCAAAAGCCCTATAGATAAATCAGAAAGGAATTCTAAAGAGCACTCAAGTAATTCTCAGAAAGACGAGATAAAATAAATGAAAGATAGGATAAAATGACAGACTTAAACTCTAATGCAGAAATTAGTTCATTAAAAGTGAAAGATCTAAATATACCAATTAAAGGACAGAGGTTGGCAGAGTGGATTTTAAAAAGCATTATCCAATTATATAAACTATAGACTTACTTGAAATATAAGTAGTTGAAAGAATGGAAAAAGACCATGCAAACGTGAATCAAAGGAAAGCTATAGTGGCTTAATAACGTCAGATAGTAAACTTCAGAGCAAAGAAAATTAACAGAGACAGAGAGGATCATTACATAATGGTGAAGAGGTCAGTCCACCAAGAAGACAGCAATCCTAAATATATATGCATCAAACAGAGCTGTAAATGTGAAGGAAAAAAACTGATGAAACTAAAAGGAGAAATAGGTAAATACACAATTACAGTTGGTGATTTTAACATATCTCCTTCAACAATGGAAAGGAAAACTAGACAGAAAATCAGCAAAGACATAGAACTTCACAACATCAACCAATAGGATTTAATTGACATAAAGCACTTTACTCACAACAGCAGAATACATGTTCTTTTCAGTTGCACATGGAATGTATGCCAAGATAGACATCCTGTCCCATGAAATAAACATCCTCAAATTTAAAAGAAGTGAAATAACAAAAAGTATATTTTCTAATCAAAATGGAATCAAACTAGAAATAACAGAAACATAATGGAAAAATCTCTAAGCACTTGGAAACTAAAAAACAGATTTCTGAGTAACCAGTGGGTCAAAGAAAACACTTCAAGGGAAATGAAAAAATATATGTACACTGAATGGAAAGGAAAAAACAACATATGAAACTTTGTGGGATACAATTAAAGCAGGCTGAGGGGGAAATTTACAGTACTAAATGCTGCATTAGAAAAGACAAAACATCTCAAACCAGTAATCTAAGCTCATAACCTTATATGACTAGAAAGAGAAGAGCAAAATAAATCCAAAGCAACTGGAAAGAAGGAAGTGGTATAGATCAGAAATCAATGAAATTAAAAATAGAAAAACATTAGAGGAAATTAATGAAACAAAAAGCTAGATCTGGCCAGGTGAGGTGGCTCACGCCTATAATCCCAACACTTTGGAAGGCCAAGGTGGGCAGATCACTTGCGATCAGGTGGGTGGATCACTTGAGACCAGTCCTGGTTTCACCATGTTGGCAATGGTGAAACCAGGAGTCTTCTAAAAATACAAAAATTAGCCGGGCATGGTGGTGCAAGCCTGTAATCTCAGCTACTCAAGAGGCTGAGGCAGGAGAATTACTTGAACCTGGGAGGCAGAGGTTGCAGTGAGCTGAGATGGCGCCACTGCACTCCAGCCTGAGTGACAGAATGAGACTCCATCTTTAAAAAAAAATTTAAAAAAAAAAAAAAAAGCTACATCTTTGGGGTTTAAAAATTTTTTTTTCATAAAACCCAGATCCTGTGTGTACACGCGTGCACACACACACACACACACACACACACACACAAGCTAGATCTTTGAAAAGATGATGAAATTGAAAATCCTCTAACAAGACTGACAAAGAAAAACAGACAATACAAATCTTGTCAACACGGTAGTCCCTCAGTACTCATGGTTTCGCTTTCTGCAGTCAACTGTGGTCTAAAAATAGGAGAGTACAATACAATAAGATATTTTGAGAGAGAGAGAGTACATTGTACATTCACTTAACTTTTATTACATTGTATTGGCATAATCGTTCTATTTTATAACTAGTTGTTAATTTCTATGTCTGATTTATAAATTAAACTTTATCGAGTTGGGCTCAGTGACTCACACCTATAATCTCAACAACTCAGGAGGCTGAGGTGGGAGGATCATTTGAGGCCAGAAGGTCGAGATTAGCCTGGGCAATATAGTGAGACACTGTCTCTACAAAAAATTAAAAAAAAAATTATCCAGGCTTGGTGGCTCGTGTCTGTAGTTCCACCTACTCAAGAGGCTGAAACAGGATCAATTAAGTCCAGAAGTTGGAGGCTTCAGTGAGCCATGGTCAAGCCACTGTACTCCAGCCTGGTTGACAGAGTGAGACTCTTAAAAAAAAAAAATAAGAACTTTATCATAGATTTTTAGGTAGAGGGAAAAACATGGTATATAGTTAAATAGGGTTCGGTACTATCCATGGTTTCAGGCATCCACTGAAGGTCTTGGAACATATCCCTCATGAATACGGGGGTACTACTCTATCAGGAATGAAATGAGATATTACCACCAACCCCCCCCCATAGCAACAGTGTATTAAAGAAATACTGTATACAGTTGAATACATATAATTTTGACAAGATGAAATGGGAGAACTCCTCAGAAAACAGTCACAACTCAGCTAACTGAAATAGAATATTTGAATAGCCCTATGATTATTGAAAAAAATTGAATTCATAATTTTAAAACTCCAAAAATGAAATCTACTGGGCCAGATGGTTTTCCTGGGAAGTCTACCTAACATTTAAAGAATTATCACCAGTTCTGCACAATTGCTTCCAGAAAATACAAGATAAGGAACATTTTAAATTTAACTTTGTGAAGCCCTAATACCAAAGCCAGACAAAGGTAGGAAAAAAGAAAACTACTGACCACATCCCTCATGAATGTACATGTAAAATTCCTTGAAAAAAATATTAGCAAATATAGTAAAGTAGAAAAAAATTTTGTAGACCACGACCTAGTTGGATTTATTCTAGAGATGCAAGGCTGATTTAGTATTGAAAAATCAATTAATGTAGCCCATCGTACTAACAGACTAAAGAAGAAAAATCAAGTGATAATATCAATTGGTGCAGAAAAAGCATTTGATAAAATTTGAACTTATTTATGATAAAAACTAGGAATACAGAGGAACTTTCTCAGCTTGATGAAGAACATCTACAAAACTTCTATAGCTTGCATTATTCTTAATGGTAAGAGACTGGAGAAAGGGAAGGATATGTGCTGTTAACACTGCTATTCAACATAGTACAAGAAGTTCTAGTCAGTGTAGTAAGGCAAGAAAAAGAAAAGGCATGTAGATGCAGCAGTGGAAAAATAAAACTTTCTATTTCAGATGACATGCTGGTCTGTTTGCAAAACCCTAAGGAATCTATAGATAAACAACCTGGAACTACAAAATGTGTTTAGCAAGCTTGTATGATTCAACATCAACTTACAAAAATCAGTTAGATTTCTTTCAGTGAATATGTGGACATGAAATTAAAATACACCATTTGCACTCCCTAAACAAATAAACAAAACTTGGAGCCAAACATGATAGCCTGTGCCTATAGTCCCAGATACTCAGGAAGCAGAAAGATCACTTGAACCTAGGAGTTCAAGACAAGCCCAGGCAACACAGTGAGATGTCATCTAAAAACATAAACAAAAGCTTGGGCATGCATCTAACAAAACATGCATAGGACTTGTATTTTGAAAACTACAAAACCCTGATGAACGAATCAAAACCCTAATGTTGGGCATGATGACTCACTTCTGTAATCCTAGCGTTTTGAGAGGGCAAGGAAGGAGGATTGCTTGAATCCAATAGTTCAAGGCCAGCCTGGGCAACATAGTGAGATCCTGTTTCTACAAAAAAATTTTAAAAATTTAACCAGGCATGGTGGTGTGCATTTGTAGCTCCAGCTACTCAGGAGGCTGAGGCAGGAGGATCGCTTGAGCCCAGGATTTCAAGGCTGCCATGAGCTATGATCATCCTACTATACTCTAGCCTGGGTGACAGATTAAGTCCTGTCTCTAAGAAACCAAAGACCTAAATAAATGGAGAGGCATACTATATTCACAAATTGAGAGAGTTAACATATATTAATCATCTCAGTGTTCTCCAAATTGATACAAAGTTTAACTTCTTAATTTTTATCAAAATTCCGGCAAGGTTTTTTTGTAGTTGTAGACAAGATTATTCTAAGGTTTACATGAAAAAACAAAGGAACTAGAATACCTAAAACAATCTGAGAAAGAGGAATTAATGTGGGAGAAATTATTCTATCTGATTTCAAGACATGTTATATAGCTCCAGTAGTCAAGACTGTGTGGCATTGCTGGAAGGATAGACATGTGGATTGGAGGAACAGAATAGAGAAACCAGAAATAGCCCCACACAAATATATCTAGCTCATTTTTGGCATAGGTGTAAAAGTAATTCAGTGGAGGAAGGATAGGCTTTTCCAACAGTACTGGGACAACTGGACATCCATAAACAAAATAATGAACCTTGACTTTTTGAGTTTTTTTGTTTTTTTGTTTTTTTGAGACTGAGTCTTGCTCTGTTGCCCAGGCTGGAGTGCAGTGGCATGATCTTGGCTCACTGCAACCTCTGCCTCCCAGATTCAAGCAATTCTCGTGCCTCAGTCTCCCGAGTAGCTGGAATTACAGGTGCGTACCACCACACCCGGCTAATTTTTGTATTTTTAGTAGAGACGGGGTTTCACCATGTTGGCCAAGCTGGTCTCAAACTCCTGATCTCAAGTGATCTGCCCGCCTCAGCCTCCCAAAGTGCTGGGATTACAGGTGTGAGCCACCAGGCCCCCGGCCTAAACCTTGACTTTTAAGCATCAAAAATTAGTTCAAATGGATCATAGATTGAAATCTACAAGTATTAAATTTTTTTGAGAAAAACGTAGGAGAAAATCTTTGGGACCTTCAGCTTGGTTAAGAATTCTTAGATGTGGCACCAAGAGCTTGATCTAGAAGGAAAAAAAAATTTTTGAGAAATTGTAGTCTATCAAGATTAACAATATCTTACAGTGCTTTTTCCCTTAGACATTTGCTGATAGGTTAAGAATCTTGGGGCTTTTCCATCTAGCATAAAGCAGCAGATAAAAAGTTAGGAGACAGATCAGAGCTTTTAGTGATCAGATCAAATCAGAACTTTTATAGGGCTTTGGAGGTTACAAATTGAATTCAAGGCTTACTAGAGAACTCAAATCTGTAAAACAATTCTATTGAAATTCATTTTTTTTTCTTTTTCTTTGAGATGGAGTCTCACACTATTGCCCAGGTTGGAGTGCAGCGGTGCAATCTTGGCTCACTGCAACCTCCGCCTCCTGAGTTTAAGTGATTCTTGTGCCTCAGCCTCCCAAAGAGCTGGGATTACAAATGTGTGCCCCTACGCCCGGCTAACTTTTCTATTTTTAGTAGAAACGGGGTTTCACTGTGTTGGCCAGGCTGGTCTCGAACTCCTGACCTCAAGTGATACACCTGCCTTGGCCTTCCAAAGTGCTAGGATTACAGGCATGAGCCACCACACCCAGCCTATATTGAAACTCTAAAACTAAAAAACCCTAAAGTTAGACTCATTTAAAAGTAGGTATGTTTAAGAACATATTGGACACAGTAGAAGAGAGAGAACTGATGAAGACATTACTAGAAAAATTTTAACTAAAGAATGGAGACAAGAAAACATAGAAAAATACAGAAAAATGCCTGAAAGGCATGTGGGTAAAAGCAAAATATATATATGATTGAATATCCAGAACAAGAGGAGATATTTATGCATTATTTGGGAATAAAAGCAATATTTGAGGAAATGCTGGTAGAGATTTCCAGAACTGATGAAAGACAAGCATTAAGATAAAAGCAAGGAGTTCTGTCCACCCTAAACAAGATAATCTAAAAAAAAAAAAAAAAATCAAATGTAGGCTCATAGTAAAAATTGCTGAAAATAAAAGAAAAAGAGAAAAATCTTTAAAAATAGCCAGATGGAAAAATACCTTTAAAGAACAACAAGACTGTTAAACATTTGCTGGGCTATAAAGCCTAAAGAAAAAGTAGAGGCTGGGCGCGGTGGCTCATGCCTGTAATCCCAGCACTTTGGGAGGCCGAGGCGGGCAGATCACGAGGTCAGGAGATCGAGACCATCCTGGCTAATATGGTGAAACCCCATCTCTGCTAAAAACAAAAAAATTAGCCAGGTATGGTGGCGGGTCCCTGTAGTACCAGCTACTCTGGAGGCTGAGGCAGGAGAATGGCATGAACCCGGGAGGCGGAGCTTGCAGTGAGCCGAGATGGAGCCACAGCACTCCAGCCTGGGCGATAGAGCAAGACTCCGTCTCAAAAACAAACAAAAAAAGTAGAAGGCAGAAGACATTTCTAAAGTGCTGAAAGAGTAACCCTCACAATGAATTTTGCACCAAAAAATTTCTTTAAAATATAGGCAAAACTAATTTATAGTAAAAGAAACAAAATTAGGACAGTGGTTGCCTGAAGCTGTTAGATGATGCAGGGATGGAGTGCAAAGAGGAACCAGGAGCTATTGGGGTAATGGCAATGTTCTGTATTTTGATCATGTTGGGGGTTTGTCGGAAGTTATTAAATTATACGCCTTGCATTTACTCTTCAGAAATCATACATCAGTAAAGTTGATTTAAAAACTGAAGGCAAATTTCTGCTTCTTGCTAAGATTAAGTAAGAGGGACTGCATTTAACCTTCCACCTGAAACAACTTAAAAACTAGACAAAACAGTGAAACAATGGTTTTTATATTGTTGGACATCAGGCATTGAAGGACATTGATTGCCTGGGAGATGGGAAACAAATGAGGTTAACCCTAAGATTGCACCAGCTTTCTGCCTGAAGAGAGTTTCCAGGCTACAGTATAGGCAGGGGGTACCCAGTTGAAGGCCATAAGCCTCCCTGATTGAGATTGAGATCTGAGTCCAGGGAGGCTAGAATTCACAGAGCACAAAGTATTAGGGAGGAGAGAGCCGTAAACAGTCTACCTCTGGTGCGAATAGTTTCAACTCCTACAAACCAGACTGGAAAACTTCATAATTGACATGGCATTGAGTAGAGCCTCGGAATGCTTTTGCTTCAGTAGTGGGGCAGAATTATCCTTAGACTAAACACTACTGTCATACAACCAAGAGTTTAAAAGCAAGAACTAAAAGGCTCAAACTCTTGCCAAGTAATTTAACTATGAATCCAGAACAAAGTCAAGAATACTTTATAGGAATACAACAATATCCAGCACCCAACAAGGTAATATTCATAATGTCTGACAGTCAATCATTTAATTAAAAACTACAAGCAGGAGCATATGACCTATAGTTGGGGAGGGGATAAAATAATTAAAACCACAAAAATGACTCTGATGTCTTTTTAATGTTTAGGAAGCGGGAGGAAAGATTGAACATTAAGTAGAAATCTGGAAAAAGAAAAGTTTTATATTTATAGATATGAAAGCTACAATATCTGAGTTGAAAAGTACACTGGATAGAATTAACAGCAGATTAGACATTGTCAAAGAAAGGATTAGTGAACTTGATGACATAGCAATAGAAACAATTGCAAAAAAAAAAAACCCAACATCAATGTGCTGTGAGACAACTTCACCTGACCTAATATTCATATAATTGGAGACCCCAGAGGAGTTAGGAACTACCTGAAAAAGTAGTTGAGAAAATAGTTCCAGATTTTCCATGTGATGCAAGCAGACCCAAGAAACTCAATGAGCCCTAAGAATAAGAAGCATGCAGAAAATGACACCAACACATATCATAATCAAATTGTTTCAAACTCGTGATAAAGAGAAAATCCTAACAGCAGCCAAAGGGAAACATCTTGATTTTCAGAAGAAAGGTTATCAAAATAAACAATGAACATAGGAAAAGTTAGATGACTTTTTTAGTCATTAGAGAAATCCAAAAGAAAGCATAGCAATACAGTTCTCAGATGTTTACGTCTCAGAGTCCCTTCACCCTTTAAAAAGTTAAAGATCCCAAAGAGCTTTTGTTCATAAGACTTTTTTGTGTTTACCACATTACAATCAAAACAAATTTTAAAATGTTATTTTTAAATAAAATGATTACATGTTACATGTTAATATAAGTAACATGTTTGTGAAAAATTTTTCTAAAATGAAAAACTAGCGCAAAGAAAGTATTGTTTTTGCAGATCTCTTTAATGTCTGGCTTAATAGAAGGCACTTGGACTCACATATGTGCATCTGCTGTCAGTCTGTTGCAATATGTTATTTTGGTTGGAGTAGATGAAGAAAATCTGTCTTCACAGAGTTTATGTACTTGGAAAAAGAAGGACTTTCATACGGCCTTTTCAGATAATTGTGGATATTTTCCTTTGATATAACACCAAAACTCAACAAATGGTAGTTTTTTTGTGTGTGTTTTTTTCTTTTGAAATGGAGTCTCGCCCTGTCACCCAGGCTGGAGTGCAGTGGCGCGATCTTGACTCACTGCAACCTCTGTCTCCCAGGTTCAAGCAATTCTCATGCCTCAGCCTCCTGAGTAGCTGGGATTACAGGCGCCCACCACCACGCCCAGCTAAATTTTGTATTTTTAGTAGAGACGGGATTTTACCATGTTAGTCAGGCTGATCTCAAACTCCTGACCTTGTGATTTGCACACCTCGGCCTCCCAAAGTGCTGGGATGACAGGCGTGAGAGCCACCATGCCCGGCCAACAGATGGTAGTTTCTTAAAGGTTAATAGCTATGTGGAATCTGAAATCATGAGTTAATCTGAAATCATTCTGTTAAATTAAAAATTCATTGACTTTCATGCACTTTGAATGAATCTTTCTTTTCTTTTTTTTTTTTTTGAGACAGGGTTGCACTCTATTGCCCAGGCTGGAGTGCAGTGGCACAATCATGTAATCATGGCTCGCTATAGCCTTGCCCTCTTGGGCTTAAGCCATCCTCCCACCTTAGCTTCCAAATCCTGGGACTACAAGCACATGCCACCATACCCACCTAATTTTTTAATTTTACGGAGACAGGGTCTCACTGTGTTGCTCTGGCTGGTCTTGAACTCCTGGCCTCAAGTGATCCTCCTGCCTTGGCCTCCCAAAGTGCTAGGATTACAGGCATGAACCACCATGCCTGGCCTTGAATGAATCTTTTACTCATGCCTGATTTTGTAATTTCATACAGCAGTCATTTGGAAAAATTGGTTCTCTTATGGAGATTTTGTAAGTGTTTGCTTAGTTTACAATAATGAAAATATTCCATTGATCTTATTAGAAAAAGAGTTAAGTGTTGGGAAGCCCTTAGGTTCATGGTGATAGGTATAAGTTTCCAAAAATTTAAATTTTGCTTTAGAGCTTAAATTCCATTATGTCAGGAAATATTGTCAGTTGTTTTTCCTGAAGTAACAGGCTCCCCTTTATATTTTCAAGACAATATCTCCCAAATACACAAGCCTGAATAATTATAGTTTGTCTCTTGTTTGTTCTTTCATATGAAAATAGTGATTTTAGTGAGGTTTTTATTGCTGCTATAACAAATTACTCCTACTCAGTGCCTTAAAACAACGTAGATTTGTTATTTTACAGTTCTGTAAGTTAGAAATTCAATATTGGTGTCACTGGGCTAAAATCAAACTGTGTCCTTTCCAGGGGCTCTATGAATCTGTGTTTGGCCTTTTCAGCGTCTAGTGGCTGCCCGTGCGCCTTGGCTCATGGCCCTTCCTCCATCTCCAAAGCCAGCAGTGTTGCATCCCTTTGACCCCGCCTTCATTGTCTTTTCTCTTTTGTCTCCGTTGTCTTTTTCTGATGATCATCTTGTCTTCCTCTTCCACTTTTAAGGACCTTTCAGTCATTGGGCCCCTCTGGATAATCCAGACTACTCTCCCCATCTGTTAATTGGCAATCTTAAGTCCATCTATAATCTGAGCTCCCCTTTACCATTAACATTACATATTCACAGGATCTAGGGATTAGGAAGTAGGTGGGTTTGAGGAGAAATTACTCTGCCTGCCAGTCTTCTATGAAAAAGACACAAAGTTCATCTTGCAACTCAGTTAAACAAGTGCTTTTCCTTGAGAAAGCTATCACAAAGCACTTTAGTAGGCAACAGATGCTTTATATATATGCTCCATTTCATCACATGCAATATTAAAAAGCATATACTCAAGTGTCTAGATTTAATACAAGTTAATATTTTACTGCTTCATCAAGGACATTCTTAACTGGTTTTTATTTGGGGAAGGGGTGAGTGTATAGTGGAGAAAAAGAATGCAAGGAGTGCTGGTATAGTTTGGCGCCACTGCTTGATTCATGCAAAAGTGCCAGCAGTTTGACTCACCATGAGTGCATATGTCTGTGGAAAATACCAGATTGACTCTTAATAGTGTTTTGAAGATAGTTTTGATGTCATGATCCATCACTTCCCACAAGAAGGTTCTCAGAGATACTCAAGAGTTCACAGTCCACACTTCAAGAACTGTTGCACAATGAAATACCTCATAGTGACTATTTTAAATTTCTAAATTTAGTTAGGCAATAGTAGAGGTTTCATAAGAATGTAAGAATTGAGTTGTTCTCATGGTTTGTGCTACCCCAGTGGCCGCTTTCTGGCCATGATACCAGGGAAGATGAGGTAAAATGCAAAACTTCTGAAGAAGACTCTGAGAACTTGGTTATTCACATCTCTTTCTTCTGGTACAGGGCTGTGACTTTATCGTCCATCTTTACAGGAAGTTACGGCTGTTTAAGTCAGATTGCACTGTCTGTTTCTTTCTTTCTTTCTTTCTTTTTTTTTTTTTTTTTTTTTTTTTTGAGACGGAGTCTCGCTCTGTCTCCCAGGCTGGAGTGCAGTGGCGCAATCTCGGCTCACTGCAAGCTTGGCCTCCCAGGTTCACGCCATTCTCTTGCCTCAGCCTCCCGAGTAGCTGGGACTACAGGTGCCCATCACCATGCCCGGCTAATTTTTTGTATTTTTAGTAGAGACGGGGTTTCACCATGTTAGCCAGGATGATCTCAATCTCCTGACCTCATGATCCACCCGCCTCGGCCTCCCAAAGTGCTGGGATTACAGGCGTGAGCCTGCAGTGTCTGTTTCTTAACTCTGTGTTAAAGTGCCTATTTTATGAGAGGAAGAGCAAATTTATGTACTGTTGTTTCCCAGCTGTGGAAGCTCACATCACTTTTAGTAAGTGTTGAAAGACCCATTTACTTTGTTGAGATTCAAGACCTTCATCTCAAATATAGCCCTTGTCCCATTGGACTGACCACCATCACTTTTGTATGTACAAACATTTATTGAGTGCCCAACACTTCCTCAGTGCTTCATATGAACAGCTGATCTGCAGGCATGAATTATGGCACCATTGCTAAATGACCCAGAGGTTATCCAAAGCAAAATGCTAAACTGTGGATAAACCTATCCTGTTCCCAGGAGGGCTTCTGGTGTCATCATAACTCTATTTGGTCATTACCTTAAAGTATTGTATATGTAGATCCATAAGCCCACATAGGTATGTTTGTGTGTTTCTCAGACAATAAATACTGTTTTATATAACCTCAAAGCAATCCAAAATCCCCACATCATGGCTTTACAATTCCATGTACATTAGCTCCTTCTCTTAGAATGTTCCTGATTACATTTACTTAACTTCTGCTTGTCAACATCTCATTCTGTCCGGGAGCATGGCTGCTAAGGATTCTAGGAGCCTGAGTTTGATCTAATTGGAGTGGAAGTCAAGATACAGTCATATTGTTACCTTTGAGGATACAGCAAGTGATATTTGACACGGTTTCAAACCAGAGGAAATTTGACATTGTAAGGAATTTCCTAATCCTCTTAAAGGATCATTCCTTTCACAACTGGAAAAACCAGTTTGTTCTGTCAGCAGGTGGAGCTCACTAGGGTATAGAATTCAGTCAAAAGAGGCACACTGTCCTGTCCTTGAATTCTGCTTGTCCACTACTTTGGGGGAAGTTTTCTTATCTTCTTTCTGCAGGAAACTTTTTTTTTTTTAATAAATGAATCTAAATAAATGAATCCTTTTGAGTGTTGCACAATGAAATCTTAGGCCTCTAAGAAGTTTTAAATAGGCACCCACAAATTCAGTGTCGCTGTAATGCTTTCCATTAGTCAGGGTGACTTTTGTTTTATGCTGTTGGAAGCGAAGGCTGTTCTGGAAGGCATAGCCAGACAGCGGGTAACTTAAAGCCCCTTCCTGTCTACAGATTGCTTGATCTTTTTGTTCTCCCTGGAGGGAGAGAGTCAGGTAATGTTCAGCCCTGGAATCTGGCTGTATTAAGGACTTCTTTTGTAATAGACATCGAAACTATCTCTCCCTTTTTATTTGTTGAGACCTAATAGGGTACTTAGCTCAATTCTAAAGCCAAGATGAAACCTTTACCTGTGGGAGCATTCCCCTCTAAGCATTAGCCACCTTCAGCCATTAGAAGCAGGCCAGCTAAGAAAGGGGTTAAATGTCGGTAGTGTGCAGCAAGTTTTACCCTGATTTTTTTTTCTTATGTGTGCTATACAAAAATGAACTAAGTCCCAAATGTGTGCCTGTTCATAATCAAGGTAGCAGTAGGTCAGATTGTATGCTATTTTAAAAATATTCCAGGACAGGCACAGTGGCTCATGCCTGTAATCCCAGCACTTTGGGAAGCCAAGGCAGGTGGATCACCTGAGGTCAGGAGTTCAAGACCAGCCTGACGAACATGGTGAAACCCCATCTCTACTAAAAATACAAAAATTAGCCAGGCCTGGTGGTGCATGCCTGTAATCCCAGCTACTTGGGAGGCTGAGGAGGGAGAATCGCTTGAACTCGAGAGGCGGAGGTTGCAGTGAACCAAGATTGTGCCATTGCATTCCCGCCTGGTCAACAAGAGCGAAGCGAAACTCCATCTCAAAAAATATATATATATCTAGGAACTCTCCTGTCTATGCACAATGCAAAGGCTGTTGAGCTTTCTCGTCAGCTAACCAGGGTGCAGGGGAGGGAGACGAAGCAAGCAAAGGTGTTTTTTTGTTTGTTCGTTTGTTTTTTCCCCTATGACATTTTCTGTTATCACGATTTGAACCATTTGATTTGGAAAGCTGAAAATGGTAGTTCAGGTTCATAGTCCCTTAATATAAAGTGGCAGGGCTGGCTGTGTTTCAGAATTGAGGAATTTTCAGATTTTAGAGGGATAATAAAATGTATGACCCATATAGTAATATTCCCAGTGAGATCTGGGGCAGTACCCCGCAATCAGTTATGCAGGGGAAATATGAATATTCACACAAAGATGAATAAATTAAAAGTACTAATGTCAGCCCCGTATCAAGTTTTGCTGCCAAATGTGTGTGCCTAAATTTGGTTTCCACCTTTCAACTTCAGAATTGCAAATAAGAAGTTGTAGACATATGTTGCAGCGGTTGTCAAAAGACAAACCTGGTGGAGTGCTGGTGATAGTTAATGGAGCTAAGTCACAGAACTGACTTTGTGATCTTGTGTCTCTCCCTATTGTACTAGTTCCTCTCTCTTGCATTCTCTGATCTCTTTGCTCATCTGCCAAACAGGGGTAATATTTGCCTTGTGGGCTATTGTGAGAGTAAGAATTTAATGTATGTTAAACCCTGCACATAGTGCTTGGCATATGGTAGGTATTCAATAAATGTTAGCTATTAAAATTTCACCTCTTCCCTTCCCCCTTTTATTAGATAAAACCTTACTGATGCAGTGGTTGTAATGACACTCTGGAAATAGGATTAAATGATAAGAATTGTCCCAATGTCATTGGAGAATTCAAAGTCCAATTTTTTTTTTTTTTTTTGAGACAGAGTTTTGCTCTGTTGCCCAGGCCGGAGTATGTGGTACAGTCATGACTCACTGCAGCATCAATCTCCCGGGCTCAAATGATCCTCGCACCTCAGCCTCCCGAGTAGCTGGGACTACAAGTGTGCACCACCGCACCTGGCTAATTTTTGTATATTTTATAGAGACAGGGTTTTGCCATGTTGCCCAGGCTTGTCTCGAACTCCTAGGTTCAAGTAATCTGCCCCCCCTCAGCCTCCCAAAGTGCTGGGATTACAGGCATGAGCCACTGTGCCCAGCCCAAAGTATACATTTTTATGTTGAAAACTCATTGCTTGTTAAATGATCAGTAACACCTTAAAATTTGTTTGTAAAATGACTGGACTTTTCAATGATGAATAAATGTTTTGATTAATGTTATAAGTAAATCTCTTAATCCTTCATTTTAACTGCATTTGAGGAAGAAATATTTGCCATGAGCTGATTTGCCATTGTGAGGCCTCTTTTAAAGTTTCTCTGCAGACACTCATCCTTTGGAAAACTATTTGAAAGAGAAGTTGCTCTAAGTACAGTATTGATGATAGTAGTGCTGCAACAAAGATATAAGCAAGGTTTATAATTTAATATATTGGGAAAAGGGTATTGGGAGATAAGTCTTTTCTAATTTTACAAAAAAATACTGCAAAAATATTAGTGGACCTTTTAGTGCAAAACAGTTTATTTAAAATATGTTTTATAAAGTAGACCTCTGCTTTTAAATTTGTAAAGACCTCCCTTTTAAAAGGGGGGACACCGTAAGAAAAGAATTGCCTTTAGTTACCAGGATTTTTTAATAACCTCATTTTGTACTTTGTAATTGATTAACAGAAATTTCCTATAGTACCAACAGATCTGTTTAATGATGCATGATCTTTACATGCAGGAAATTTTCATTTATTTTTCTGGCCTTTTCTCAATTCATGAAGTTTATAGATACTTGTTCCACTTTATTTTTGGATCAAAGACGGAAAACACAGAAGGATTTCAAGAGAAGAAAGATGTTAGCTATTTTCTGGGCATGTGCCCTATAGGACCTTTGGCATTTGAGTGGGACAAAGTGGATCTGCCTTTATTTATATGCATTGTATTACCTGCCTTCACAGCTGAACTACCAGCAGAAAGTAGGCATCATGTACTGCAAAGCTGGACAGAGCACTGAAGAAGAGATGTACAACAATGAGTCAGCTGGCCCAGCCTTTGAAGAATTCCTTCAACTATTGGGAGAGCGAGTTCGGCTCAAAGGATTTGAGAAGTATCGAGCACAGCTTGATACCAAAAGTAAGAAATACTTACACCCTCCTACTAGGCTTATTTTCCTCCTGTTGTACTGTTGTGCATCTGCTAAATTATCCGTAAGACAACATTGCCATTTATTGCAGAAAACTGCTGGTGATGGGGGAGAGAAAGCCAGAGAGGGAGGATGTAGCACCAGAACAGTTGAAGATCATAACCAAAGTAGCTAGAATTAGACTCTAAAAAAAATAGTGTTGTCAGAGGTGTGTGGATGGAATGGGGCAGTGACACAGATCATGCAGAATTGCTCTTGGATAAGCATTGTGTAAATTTCATTACATTTAGCCAAATGTTAGGGTGATTAAAAACTCCGGAAACTTACAACCATCTGAGTGTAAGCCTGGAATTTTTGACTTCCATTAATTCATTTCATAGTCTTCATGTTTATCTATGTAGTCAGCCTTTGTTTTTGTTTTTTTGTATTCTTTTTATATCTAGGGTTTTTGTTTCTATTATTATTATTCACAGTCTACTTAATCTCTGAGAAAATAGGCTTTTTAGCTTTGGTATTAGTTTAGCTCATAAAATGTGTTGATTAAAAGCATGATAACGAAACGATCTGTTTAACTATGGTGCGTGAACCTAAAAGGTTGTCCATGCCCAGTCCCCAAGTTGTCAATAAAATAGTTACCATTCTCAAATGCCTATTTTGGTTAGCTGGGACTAACCAAAGAGTGTGTTGACTTTTGCTATGTGTCTGTGTGAAAGCAGTTTTAAATTTTATCTTTAAATTCATCCATAGACACTTGTGACCTGTTTTTCTTTGAGAGGGTCTTTGGATTAGCACATCTGTATTGCAGTCTATAGTAATCTCTCTGATTTTCTGTACAGGAAATTAAATAAGGAGTTGAGTCATGAAAACAGAAAAGCATTCATAAACTCCACTGCAGGGAAGAATTTCCTGTTGCCATGGTTTTCTGTTGCCAACTTGGAAACGACATGCAAGAGAGACTATTAAAACCCATAAATAGCCTAGCTGCTTAAATATTATTTTAACATTCTATACTCTGCTTGCAACTGCATAAAGATGTTAAATTTCAGTATGCCCTTAAACTCTTTTTATCCAGGTATTTTGATTCACCCTGTACAGTTCATTTATGTTGCCCCCATTTGTTGTGCTGTATAAATTATCACTACCACAAACAGTTATTGAAAGGATCTGGGAAGAGAATGTGTAATAAGCTCAGTGATACTATAAATGAATGGTCAAATTGGGAGTTGATAAGATTGTGTGTTATCTGTGATGAAGGGTGATGTGAGAAATGTATAGCTAGGGTATCGTTAAGCAACATGACATGTAGTAAGGCAGTGGAATACACAAAATAAGCACTTTGTGTACAGTTTGCCCAATTATCCCAACAACTGCAAAGGCTAGAGGGGGATGAGCCTGGATTACCAAACAGTCTCTTAATGTAGTTTTGGAATTATATAATACATTCAACAGGGAAAGATTGTTTTTCACTGAACTACTCTCCTTTAAGTAGTTCAACTTTATGAGGCATGTCTGACCTTTCAGGGCATATTTCCTGAGAAGGATTCAAAGAAAAGTGTCTTTTTCTGTCCTTTTAAAATGTCACATTTCCTAAAATGAATGAAAAGTAGGAAAGTATTGCTACTCTGAAGCCCCAAAGAAGACAGTACGCAAAATCATCTCTTTTACTCCAAGCTTATTAATAGGGGCAAAAACTAGAGTCTATTCACTATGCCATTTAAACCTGCATTAAATAATCACAAACCACCAAAATAGGCAACAGCCAGCCTCTGTACACCTCAGCTGCCTCCTGCTGGACTTGACACTACTAGAGATAAGACTTCGTTCTATGTGCTGTGATGTAATCTCACCATACTTAATCTAACTTTATTTTGTGTCAAGAAACTTTGAATATAATTCTTTTTCTAAAAAAGTGCTTTCAGAACAAATGTTCAAGGATCATTCCCACTGTAGATGTCACTTGAATCTATGGGTTTGTAGTTTTTATCAAATTAAAATACTATTTGCTGTTATTTCTTTATTTTTTCTGTCTTAACCTCCCGTCTCTCTGAGACTCCAATTACATGTATGTTATATCACTCACTGGTGTACCACAGGTTAATGAGGCCCTGGTTTTTTTTTCCCCCCAACCTTTTTTCCTTCTGTGCTTCAGTTTGGATAATTTCTATTAATATATCTTAAAGCTCCTTGTGTTTTTCTTTTCTTCCATGGTGTCTTAATTCATTGTTAATCCTGTCCAATGAAATTTCCATTTAAGATATTGTATTTCAGGGCCAGAAGTTGCATTTGATAATCTTTTTAAATGTCTTCTATTCTTACCTTATTAGGTTCACGCTGTCCTTCAGATCCCTGAACACATTTATAATAGTTGTTTCAAAGTGTTCATCTGCTAATTTCATCATTTCTCTCATTTTCAGTTTCTTTTTTTAATGGAGTTCCTCTGTATATATTTTACTTCCTCACATGTCTGGTTGTTTTTGATAAGATATTGGATATTGTAAATGTTTCATTGTTCAGTGTCTTAATTTTGTTATCTTCTTTAAGTGTTGAGTTTTGTTTTGGCAGGCAGTGAAGTTACAGAACAGCTTGATTTTTATGAGTCTTATTTTTAAGCTTTGCTAAAGCATACCTAGAGTAGCTTTTACTCTGGCTAACTTAGCCCTACTACTAAGGCGTGACTTTTCTTGCACCTTAGTACTTGAATATTCAATGAAGTGTCTACTGTGGCTGTTCAGAACTCTGATGTCTCCCAACCCAGTGTGAACTGTGGAATTGTTTGGCTTATAATTCGTTGGTAGTTGTTCTTTCCCTAATATTTTGTCTTTGCTTGGCTTTTGGAATTTATGCATATGCATATGCAGCTTACTATCCAACTCAAGACTCAGAGGGACCCCTATTCAGATTTCTGAACCTTTCATCTGATATTTCTTTCTCTTTGGTATTCTGCCTAGCAAATATCAGCCACCTCAGACTTCCTGAACTCGAGTCTGTCTTGGCTTCCCCCTTCAGTACCCTGCTCTGTGTCACTGTCCCACAAGTACCTCAAGGTAGAAAGCCCAGGGGTCATAGGGCTCATCTTCTGTATTCTTTTTTCTCAAGGATCACTATCCAAGACTGCCTGTTGTTCAATGTCTGCAAACAGTTGTTTCGGCTATTATATCATTTTTTCTAGTTATTCACAATGGCATGGTGAGTGCTGTATCAAGCACTTCATTATGGCTGGAAGCAGAAGTCCCAGATACTTTTGATATGTATGCCGTCTCGTTTAATTCTGACAAACCTGCTAGATACCAATTATCCCCACTTTACAGAATTGGCTTCTTTAGATTAAGTAACATGCCCATGGTTAGATAGCTAGCAAGCATTAGGAAAGTAGAATAGATTCCAGTAGTGTGGTTAATGAAGTGTTCAGAGAAAGCATAAATGTAGAATGAAGCACAGCAAAGCCCCAAGACCAGCCTTTAGCCTATGTCTTCCTCCCTCTTAAGCCCTTGAGCTAACAGTACGCAAACCAGCTCATGAGATAGCTCTACTTCATGCATTATCATCATATTCATTTCTTAGTATTTTTGTAAAGGAGGACGAGGCTCAGGGAAGTAATGAACTATTGAACCATTTCTTCTTTTTCCCACTTATCTGTGCAAAGACCATCTCCACATTTCAGAAATAAGGATTTGTAGCAAACAAGCAAGCTATGAATAAATATGTCACAGGCTGGAACAATTCTGCAATGAAGAAATTTTTAGTAGGGGATTTTTCCTTCTTTTTTGTTTTCTTATTTGGATGATATAACCTAGATAATTACCATTCTCTCACACTACAATAAATACAATAAACTTCCCACCAAGCAGTTTGTTATTTGAAAGCTGGAGACCATCCTCATTTTGAGCTGTGTACGTGGATTATTTGGGGAAATTATTTCCTGACTGAGGCTTGTTTGTCAAGTCAGTACACAGGAGACTTAGAAGCCCTCTGTAAAAGCTTCAAAGCCCTGCCTTCATTAATTTGCAGCAATGTTAGTGACTGTTTGTTTTCTCCTCCGTTTTTCAGCAGTGTTATAAATGCAGTTGAGGTTCAAGATCTTAGAAGAGTTATAAGACTTTTCATAAAGAAAGATTTGGAGGCAGATCATGTGATTGTCAAGGTGACCTATATAATGCTTGAATTTACTTATTAAGTTTTAAAGCTCTGTACAAATATGAAGTAGCATCATTCTTTCATCCTTCTTCTACAAGCACATTGTCCCTTTAGAGTTGCTCAATAGGCTCTTCAACCAGATAAAAAAGCATTTTTTTTTTCATTTTCCTGATAGTCATTCTCTTAAAACTTTCATAGTTTCAGGGTTTCATGGTCACTAAAAATATTATAATAAGAGCATTGGATGCTTTATTCCTTAGTAATATAGTAAGCAGTCTTCTTTTAAAAAATTACAGATTCAGGAGGACATGTCCGGGTTTGTTACAGGGGTATATTGCATAATGCTGGGGTTTGGGCTTCTAGTGAATCTATTACCCAAATAGTGAGCATAGTACCCAGTAGGTGGAGATTTTGAGGTGGAGTAGGGTTTTCCAACCCTTCCTCTCAACCTTCCTCCCCACTTTTGGACTCCCCAGTGTCTGTTGTTTTCATATTTATGTTCATATGTACCCATTGTTTAGCTCCTGCTTGTAAGTGAAAACATGCAGTATTTGATTTTCTGTTTTTGCGTTAATTCACTTAGGATAATGGCCTCCAGCTGCATCTGTGTTGTTGCCAGGGAGATGATGATGTTCTTTTTTACGGCTGCATACCATTCCATGATGTATATGTACCATGTTTCCTTTATCCAGTCTACCATTGATAGACATTTAGGTTGATTCCATGCCTTTGCTATTGTGAACAGTGCTGCAGTAAACAAATTAGTGCAGGCACCATTTGATAAAATTATTTCTTTTCCTTTGAGTAGATACCCAGTAGGGAGACTGCTGGGTCGAATGGTATACCGTTCTATTGTTAGTTCTTTGAGAACTCTCCATACTGTTTTCCATAGTGGCTGTATTAATTTACATTCCCGTGAACAGTGTATGTATATATTCTTTTCTCAAAATCCTTGCCAACATCTGTTATTTTTTGACTTTTGAATGATAGCCATTCTGTCTGATATCAGATGGTATCTCATTGTGGTTTTAATGTACATCTCTCCAGTGATTAGTGATGTTGAGCATTTTTTCATGTTTGTTGGCTGCGTGTATGTCTTCTTTTGAGAAGTGTCTGTTTGTGTTCTTTACCCACTTTTTAATGGGGCTGTTTGTTTTTTTCTTTGTTGATTTGCTTAAGTTTCTTAGAGATTCTGGATATTAGTCTTTTGTTGGGTGTATGGTTTGCAAATATTTTCTCCAATTCTGTAGGTTGTCTGTTTACTCTGTTAATTATTTCTTTACAGCAAACATTCTTTTTGCATTCTTTCTGGTAAAGTTTAGTACCTCTATGATGTGCATAGTAATTTCAGGATTTTGGAATTCTTTTCTTCTTGGAAAGAAAAGTTTCATTATTTTAGCCCTAGTTTCATCTCTGAAACTTCTGAAACTATTCCCAAACTGTTGAAAATTACCAGCAAAACTCTATGAATCTAAAAGACCTCAGAAAAAGGCTGGTCAGATAGCATACATTGTGTGAAATGAGACATGCGGAGGACAGAGAGAAGGGGCTAAAAGTAGAAAAACAAATGATCTTCAGTGTTTTCTTCCCCAGCAGTTTTTCTCTCTGGCAGTAATCCTTTTAGAACTAGACAGGCATATAAAGCACAATGTAATAAATTAATACCAATAACAGTCTTTTTTTTTCTGGTTCATTAATTTTGCTTAAAATTGACTTGAAATGCATGTATAAGTACACGTCAGTGGTGACACATTCACTTTAAAGTTTTAAAATGTACTAATCCGTTCTATACATATTTATAGAAAGGGTTCTTGACAGTAGGTAAGTTCTTCACATTCAAGACCTGTCTTAAATAGTTCAGTTGAATCCTTTGTTGTAGTAATACACAGTTTTTTTTGTTGTGATGGTCATTAATACTTAGAAGATATTTTTCTTGGATATTTATATGTTGTTACATAGTTTTCCAATTTTTGAAAAGTAGTCTTTGCTTTGTTCTATTTTTGACTATTTTTAAGCCTTCGCATTTTATGTCAGCTTCAAAATTAAGATTCTCCAACAAGCTCAAGCTTGAAACTCAGAGCTCTAGAATATCTTTAGAAAGCTGTCTGCAAGCCACAGTTGTAGTCTATTCTTAGAGCAGTACCTAACGGCAGTGGAGTTACTGCATTAGAGCTACCTGGGAGTGTCTGTGAAGAATAGATTCCCCTGTGAGGCCCTATACCCACTGAGGAGTATTTTAGGGGGTGGGCCCTGGGAATCTGCCTCTTAATTTAGCTCCGCAGCTGATGCTGTGTATACTAAGTTTTGAGAACTACTGTTGCCTTTTGGTATATGTCAGAGACTTTGTCTGAGAGCATCGTTCTCTAAAATGCCATCAAGTGTTTTGGTCCTCAAAAAATAGGGTCAAGGCCAGGCATGTTGGCTCACGCCTGTAATCCCAGCACTTTGGGAGGCCAAGGTGGGTGGATCACAAGGTCAGGAGATTGAGACCATCCTGGCCAACATGGTGAAACCCTGTCTCTACTAAAAATACAAAAATTAGCCAGGCATGGTGGCATGCACCTATAGTCCCAGCTACTCAGGAGGCTGAGGCAGGAGAATCGCTTGAACCCAGGAGGTGGAGGTTGCAGTGAGCCGAGATTGCACCATTGCACTCCAGCCTGGGCGACAGAGTGAGACTGTCTCAAAAAAAGAAAAAAAAAAAAAATTGGGTTGATAGAGGGTTGAGTTTGCCTACAGTGAATGTACTTCTGTTCCTTTTGCAACCCCTAAGTACAGATCCTTTGAGTCTAAACAGGTATTCCCTTTCAGTTGGGAAGTTAATAACTTTTTTCGGCAGCCTCCAGGTATTTGAGGGAACACTGATTCTGAAACTTTGTTAAGATAAAGGCATAGAGGTTTTTTTTTTCTTAAGGAAAGTGAGAACACAACATGTTTAAGTCTTAAAAAAATTGTTAGACATTGCTGTGTGACCTTTGTTCTTCAGTGTTAATGGTCTTCTTAAATTATTGTCTTTTTTTTTTAAGAACAAAACAAGTCTCTTGCTTGAATTAGAAGTATTAGAAAAATGTTTCTTAACTTGATGTGTGGACAGAATTCAGGGGTCTGTGAACTTGTATGGGAAATAATTTTTTCTTTATTTTCACTGACCCCAAGTTGAAATTTAGCATTTCTCTTAATTATGGCCATAGGCAGTAAACCACAGTAATTCATTTACCTGTGATTTCACTGCCAATAGAAAGCACAGATATTTTCATATTATATTATTTGTTGTTGCAGACATCTCAAGAGTATTTGTGCTCATCATGTCTTCAGCATTATAGTAGATATTAGACCAACTGCTAAATCTTGTTATATAAATCTTGTGCATTCATATTTAAAATTACTTGATACTGTGCGCTTCGATATAATTTCTTTCGAAATCTTATGTTTTTTATTGTATACTTTTACAAATATTATTCTGAGAAGGGATCTGATCCATAGGCTTCACTAGACTGCAAAAGAGGATCAAATACAAAAAAAATTGGAAGAACACCTGTCTTGTCTAGAATCTTTTAATCCTAAATCATTTTCTTTTCTCTTCTTTTTTGAGATATTTCTCTTAAATAAATTATTTTTCCTGTTATAGTCATCTCATCATTATATTTTTTTAACTGTAGCTGACTCCACTGGAACCCATTCTCTGTACACAACATACAAAGATTATGAAATTATGTTCCATGTTTCTACCATGCTGCCATACACACCCAACAACAAGCAACAGGTAAGAGATCCTCCTGTTATCTGTGTTTTCACCCTTGTTTCATTTCCTCTAGAAGCCTAAATGGCAAGTTTGTAAAATCTTAAACCAGAATTTAGTGCTGCACCTGTCACAGCAGCGGGAAGCTTTGTGCTTTGTGGAAGTAAGGAATAGCAAATGAGCTGAAAACAAGTGATGAGACACAAATTTTAGGTTAACAGCCAGCTGGATGCCTTTGTGAATTAATCATTTGCTTTTCACCCACGGGGATTGAGGTTTTCATGAAATCTGAGGAACAAGTTGAAATCATTGGTGATTACATGACTCTGCAGGGTTGCAAAGAACATCCATGAGTGGGTGAAGTTTCATCTCAAGAGGTCAGTGCACAGAGTAGGAAAGTTCTGAGGTTTCATTATAGATTTCAAAGGAGATATAAAATGCTAACTTGGAAAAAAGTCAGATGTCAACAGAATGATATTCTTCCTTACCATGTTCATTGGGAGATAGCAAAGAACATAAATAACAATTGCGTATGGGCACATCATACACAGAGCTTCTCTTAAAATGATCTAAAAGCTCAATGCCCAATTACTAAAGTGTAAGTGAGGTGGTAAAATGTGGAAACTAAGCGGTGACAGATTGTTACAGAGCAAACTGGAAACTGGCACTATTGTTTTAGGGAATATGTGGTAGTTGATTTTTAAAAATATTTTAAATAATAGCAAATTGAAATTTAAAAGAACGAGAGAGCTAACACACTCTTCTTCTAAAAGTTATTACAAACTTGAGCAGTCCAGTTTTACTTCTGACCTTCAAATGGATATGGATTTTTGTTTTTGTCAATTGTTGTGCTAACAGAGCACAGGCCAGCTGCAGAATGAATCACATCCTCTTTCACAGAAGTTAACCAAACACTGATCTAATCTAACACTTTATCACTTTAGGTTTGATTAAATCACAAATCTAGGTAACAAAGTTTTGCCTTTCATGATTGCTAGTGTAATAAAAAATAGGGAGCAAAGCAATGAATCAGCTATAAATCTGAAGTAAACCTGTTTTAAGATAAACTCCCTGATCTGTACTCTGTTGATAATTTGTTTTATGCAAATTCCAGATTTTAGCTCTCTTTGAAAGAAAAACACCATGCTAAGAAAGGCATAATAAACTTATTCTGACCAGTCAGTAGATAAAAAATTTAAGAACATTAACAAAATGATCCTTAAAGAGAGCATAAAGGCTTATTCTGCCTGATCACTTCGAAGAGAAAGATGAGATTTGCAAGGGTAAAAAATTTAGTAACAAGATTGGATTGATTATTTGTAACTAAATGAGTTGAAGTGGTAGGCAGAGAAAGCGGGCATTTAAATGGCAGCTCTCTAAATTATTTAATTTTGGAGTCCAATCAAGGCAAAAATGTTACGGTCCTAAATCAGAATGAGAAAGAAATTGGTACTGCAACATATCAAGAAATTTTCACTCTCTAGCCAAAAATATTTATTTTCCTCTATGTAGATTACTTTATGCTTGGAAAAAAAAAAACCAGGAAAAATGTATCTTTAAAAATTCTTTTGCAAGTATTTTTAATAAAATGTTATTTTTCATTATATGTAGTATAAGATGGAAAAATGGATTTGTTTCTATTTGGGTCCTTTATTAAGACATTTATTTTTATATGTCAAGCCATATTTTGAAGAAAGAATAATATTACAGAAAATGACATCATTTATGCAGGAATGGCATAACATGTAGATAAACAGTATTTGTTTTTGGTATGTCCAAGATCTTGAGTAGATTAATAATCTTTAATTATTGGTATGTTCTGTAGAGCAATCAATACACACCAGCCTTTATTTTCATAACGTCTGTTTGTGTATCATATTTAGAAATGAACTCAGAAATAAACTGCTTCATTAGAAGACAATTTGGGATGCTTTCAAATTCCTAAGGTTAAAAGTACATTTCCTGAACATTCTAACTCCCAATTCACAACCCTAATCTAAAAGGCTATTATTTCTCCCAGCTGGCAGCCAATACTAGATCACTGATTTTACTGGTATGCAATTTGTATGCCTTAATGTCACTAGAGAATATTTTTTTAAATACAAGTTTTATAAGTACAAGCTTATGTCTAATGGATAGTTTATGTAAATGTCACACTTAGTTGTTTTTCTTTTTTAAGAGCCTCCGTACAGTAAGTTTGAGAAACACAAATTTTGTTCTATTTTTCTTTACACTATTGAATTAACTGCTGAAAGACATTGACCTAGGATGATTGGGGTGCCTGAGTTTGAAAGCCACCCATCCAAAACCCACTGAATGTGAAACAGAGGGTGTCCCTAAGCAGCTTTCATTGCAATTAAAGAAGCTGTTTAAACCTGAAATTTACCTGCTTTTAATTGTTGCAACATTCTGGAATATTATTCTTTTCTATATGCCCAGCTTGTGACACAAAACATATATCAGAGAACACCTTAGTCACATTTTCTTTCAATGAAGCCAATTAAACCAGAACATAAATTACATTGTAATTATTTCAGCCATTCTCATCTCTAAAAATCTTCCCTATGGCATGTGTTTTTCTTATGTGAAAATGGAACAAAACTGTTGTTATAGAAACTGAGGGTTTGTAGATGTTGGGACCTGGCATAATATGCCAGATATTGGGTAGATCTATTTGAATGGCTGTATTTTTTATGCAAATTTCAGAATATTTGTTTCTGTGTTCTTCCTTAGAGGCAATAAGGCAGGTGAAAACATTGACAGTACCTGTGTAGGTTACCTACCTTAATGTGTACTGATTAGGAATGAATGTTTTAAATACAGCTATATAAGGGAATTGGGGCGGCGGGGGAAGCAAATTACTGTTATTTATGTTGGTTGCTTATTTTTTCTTGTAGCTCCTGAGGAAGCGGCACATTGGAAATGATATTGTAACAATTGTTTTCCAAGAGCCTGGAGCGCAGCCGTTCAGCCCAAAAAACATCCGATCCCACTTTCAGCACGTTTTCGTCATCGTCAGGGTGCACAATCCATGCTCTGACAGTGTCTGTTATAGGTACGTATGGGTGTCACAGCAGGGGCTCTGTGGATGTTGGCTGGTTATCACACAGAGGCCCCATTCAGCTCTGCATTCTAAAGTGGCGATGGGAAGTCTATTACTATTTCTTTTTGTCTTTAAACTACGCATGCGGATGGCTGAATTCACATGATGATGTAATCTGGTGGCATTGACATTACCCAAGCATGTTGGTTAGACACCTGCCGTTTCCATTTGCACCTCCTCCTTAGGTGATGTCCTTCATCCATACCATCTGGTCACCAACCAACTAATTACTCATATTGCTAATTATATTTTTCTTTTGGCATGGCAAGAGCAGAGAAGGATTATAATAAATAGGGAAGAGAAGTTAATTTTTTGAAAAGCATTGTTATTAAAGAAGCCTAAATCCTTGCCTCTGACTTACTTGATTCACGTTAGCACTCTGACTACAAGCTTAGAAGCGCTTCTGTACTTTATTTAGCATTATTGAAATTGTTTCAGTGTCACTTGTTGACGTAGTCACATGGGTATCAGAATTCAGACCTCTATCTGCAGAGACCTTTCTTTGTAAGAATACTAGAGAGTTGGGAGTTGAAGGGGATAGGGACCTGTGATGCTAGCTTGATATGGGTGTAGTGCCAGAATGTGTAAGGGTAATGTTCTTGCATTTGTAAGATGTTTTTAATGTGCATCAGTTCCTTTCAAAATATGGACATTAGGCATATCTTTCCATCCCTAAAAAATGTTACCTGCACAGAAAGTGACCTGTGCAGATTGACAGTTTGTGAGATCCACAGTTGTATATTTCTAGGGGTAAGGCAGATTAATTCTAGGAGTAGAGTAAGCGTAGCTTAGGGAAAAAAAACAAGTAGAGGTTGTGTTGGTCTCCTGCTGGCTGTCACCATCCTTGCACATATCCTAATAACTGCATTGGTTGAGCTCTTGTTATAAGCCCCAAACTATTCTAGACATCTTACATGTATATCCCATTTAATCTTTAAAACCTATGAGGTAGGTACTGCTTTTATCTCCATTTTCAGATGATGAAATTTAAGCCAGGTCACTTGCCTCGGGTTAGCTGGCTGGTGTTGAGCAGAATTAGACAGGAATGCAATCAGTGTGATTCTAGAGCCCAGTCTCTTAACCATGCTGCTATGCCACCTCTCTCACATGCTGGGAAAGCTGGGTTTTTCACTCTGAGCTCCCAACACAGAGGCTGTTCCAGAACTTCTCAGGTGCTGAGCCTAGGTGAACACCCAAGACCAGGGAGGTCTGTAGTTTCCTAGGGTTGGGGCAGAACCCCCACCAATGAAGACCTAGATCTGAAACCTCTTATCAAGGAAGTAGTGTCTGAGAGCTGCTCTGGTTAGCTGTAGAATGAAAGCACAGAACAATTGACTATAATTGGGATGGATAACTATTTGCATTTAGAAAATGAGCAGTTAAAACATGCTATGTACTAGATTCATGCAAAGGATTTCATACCACTGGACAGGTAGAAAGTTAAGCCCATTTTGAATGGGCACTCCAAAGTTTGGGGAGTGGAAAGCTATGCAGTTTCTTTTAAAGAGAGTTTCTTCTTTTCAAGCCTTTGTCTAAATCAGTACCATCCAATGGGACTATAATGCAAGCTACATATTAATTTTACATTTTCTAATAGCCAGATTTTTTTTAAAAGTGCCAAGATATAGATGAAATTAATGTTGACACTGTTTTTGACCCATTTATACATTTTATTTACTCAGTATATCTAAATATTATTTCAACATGAATTAACATGTGATTTCGGCATTTAACAATTATTGTGACATCTTACATGGTTTTTTGAACTAAGTCTTTGTAACCTGAAGTACATTTTAGACTTACTGCATATCTCAGTTAGGATGCTAAATTCTCTTTGGTGATACTTGATGTATATTTAGATTTCATAAAATTTACAATGAAAAAGTAGATTTAATATACCCAGATTCTTCCAAATGGACTTTTAAAAATCTTTAAAATAACAGAATTAAGTATCCGTTTTTAAATCATATATTAATTAAAATTTAATATAATTTGATATTCCTCGGTCACACTAGACGCATTTCAAGTGCTCAGTAGCCACAGCTGACCGTGGCCACTGTAATGAACCGCACAAGTCTTAAACAGACTGCTAAGGGAGGTGTGTTCGCCTTCTTCAGTGCTTTGTTTTTTTATTTTTATCATCCCTCCCCTGAAAATTAGGATTTTTGCTTTCTCTCTCTTATATTTAATCTGTTGCCTGGAAGGCCCACCGTTTGAACCCCATCATTTAACGCTAGGAGTCTTTGCAGGGAGTGGGATACTGAACACCCCTGCTCAAGACATGTGGGCAGGTCTGGAATTTCCTAGTTACCAGGCTTGTTTGAAGGCCCAACACACAGCTTTTAAGCTGTGAATTTTGGCCTGTTTATAAATCCAAGAAAACATATCAGTTTGTAACATCACTGAAAGAAATCACAAGAGATTATAGAGTAGTAACCTTTGCCTATTGTAAACTTTAAAGATCAATAAGTTTTTGCCATCCTTCTCAAAAGAGGCAGGCACACCTCCTCAGGTATGTGGTGATGTCAGGAAGTGTTTGAAGACACAGAATAAACAGGACACCTTTCTTCAAGCCTTTAATGTTGGGGGGAGGCAGGGTAAGGACGAGCTTATTTTCTCATGAAAATAAATGTATTATGAGGTAGAATAGAAAATATCAATTTTCAGATAAAACATGGGTCTTCAAAGAATTTTTACACCTGTGAGTTTTTCTCAAACCCCAGCCACTCCCCGAACTGCTAGGGATATGAATTTATAGGCCTGTTTTATTAGGGGTCGTTTGGTGGAAAAACTTAGACATGGGTTAATTTATACTCATTTTATTTAAATCTAATTTAATTTTATCCCCAAGTGATATAGCTAGAGTAACTCAAATGCTTTTTTAAATTTATTTTTTATTTTTTTATTTTTGTGGGCACATAGTAGGTGTATATATTTTTGGATTACATGAGATATTTTTATATAGGCATGCAATGCATAATAATCACACCAGGGTAAATGGGGTATCCATCACCCCAAGCATTTATCCTTTATGTTACAAACAATCCAGTTATACTCTTTTAGTTATTTTTAAACGTGCAATTAAATTATTTTTAGCTATAGTCATCCTGTTGTGCTAGCAAATAACTAGGACATATTCATTCTTTCTAACTATTTTTTGTACCCGAAGTGCTTTTTAGCATTTAAAACCTCTTGGTCCCAACTTTCTCCACCATGAACACACATATTTATTTACTTACACCTACCTGGTGTCTGAACTGTGGAAAGGGGAAAAGTTTCCTTGAAAGAGTGTCCTACAATAATAGTGCAGGGAGGTGTGGGGTCATTACAGGCTGAAGTTATATGGATATTTATGAGAAGATGGGATTTGATGTGTGTGTTAAAGCATAACTGGATGGAATTCAATGGGAAAAAGAGAAACCATTCTAGGAGTGGTCAGTGGAAAGTAAAGAAGCCTAGAAATGGGAAGGAGGATGGAAAGTACAATAAAAAGGCTACTAATGCAGAAAAGATGACCAGGCAGTAGAGGCCTCCAGAATGCTAGGCCATCATTTCAACACTACATAAGTAGAATTCTAGGAAAAATTATCCAGTGTTACCATGCTAGGTAATTTGTACACAGAAAGATAAATTTGGAGACTGTCATTATCCATTTATTTTTCATTAGTTCTTTATCCAGCCCTTAGCATATATGTGCTAGACACTACTCTGGACCCTGGGATATAACAGGAGAACAAAGAGAGAAAAATCCCTATAGTGGATCTAGAGATGAGATCTCAAAATAATGTGGTATTATACCTCCCTGGGGACTAGAAAGCTTATATAGGAATAACTGACTAATTCAGACTAAATGCAGAGGCCAGTTAATGTGAGTCATCATATAGCCAAGAACTCAGAAATCAGTCACTAAGTCTGCATACTAAAGCTTATCCCATAACTGATAAGAGAGCCCTCCAGTCTCTATTGTTTTATTTGTATCGTTGCAGTGACCTTAATTATCTGATCCCAGTTGATAGAGAAGATTAGAAGCAACAAAATAAAAAAAGAAGAAGGAGCTGTTAATAGCGAGTATATACTGGAAACAAATATTTGTTTATTGATAGAGGAGATGCTGAAAAACTATTCATATCAAAGATATGAATTCAATAAGCATAGCAATCTGGGGCCATTTGATTTGGGGGCAAACAACCAAATACAGTAGTTCCTCCTTATCTGTTGGGGATATATTCCAAGACCCCCAGAGGATGCCCGAAACCATGGATAGTGCCTACCCCTATATATACTATGTTTGTTCCTATATGATAACGTTTAATTTATAAATTAGGCACAGTAATATATTAACAGTAATTAATAAAATATAACAGTTGTAACAATATACTTTAATAATAGTTATATGAATGTGGTCTCTCTCTTAAAATACCTCATTGTACTATACCATGGCTAACTGAAACCACAGAAAGTGAAACCGTAGTTAAGGGGGAACTATTGTGTGCTTCAGTCACTCCTGAGGGCTTCGCTGTGGAAACACAGTATAAAATAATACCATTTTTCAACAACTACTGAATTAATGGATTTAAGCATTGATCATCAAAGGATGCAAATACCATAAAAAGAGACAAATATGTGCCTCATAATGGAAGAATACAACCTCACCTATGAATTATTTTTGCCACCCCCTAAAAAAAATTAAATCTGATCAAGCTTCCAGAAAAGCCAATTTATAGGAAATACAAAAGACAGAGGAACATGTTTGTAGTTGACAAAATTCAGACTCTGAATAACTTTGCAGACAAAAAGCCCCATTTCTTCAACAAGTAAGTTGCAGGAAATAGTGAGGAAGTGGAGGGGAATCTATAGAATAAAACATTTTTTAAAGCTAAATTAATTGCAATGTGTGGATCCTATTTGGATCCCAATTTAGACAAAAAGACTATAAAGAAAATCTGGGACATCCTAAACAATTGTAGATTGGAACATTGACACACTATTTGATGAAATAAAAGAGTTGTTATTCATTTTAAAACTAGAATAGTAATAAGTAGTCATAACAAGGACCCTGATTCTTCAAAACAAATGTTAAACTGTGGTCAGTAGGTATGTTTAGGAAGGTAGAAATATGTGTTATTCCTCTCAGAGAGGTTTCCATACCCGGTAATTAAAATGTAATAACTGTTGAAAGGAATCCATATGATATAGTACAAAAAGCACTTGGAATTAGACCAAATTGTTAAACAGTGCAGTGGGAAGTTGCTTGACATCCACTTAAAATCCTATTAAGTAAAATGTCTAGCATAGGCAGGGAGGAAGTGTGATGCATGTCCATTAAATGTCTCTGTTATCCTCTTTCCTCTCTGTAAAAAAAAAAAAAAAAGAATTTGCAAGCTTCAGCTGAGAAGAAGAAAAATCCAAGTAGGTCAAGTGATATAAATTTCTTTAAGAAGGTCTATTTCAAGCCTCAACTAATCAGCATCCCTATTGTCCAGTGCAGCTGACCTTTCTAAGACAAGAATCTGATTATGTCATTTATTGTGCTTAAAAGCATTTAGAGAAAAGTTCAGACTTGCAAGCATAGCTTACTGCATGGGGGCTTCAGATTTGGCCTCCTGTCTCTCAGTCTCATCTACCAGTCTGCACCCCATGCCTACCTCACTCCTTTGGAGCTACTCACCACTCCCCAGAACAGCATGTTCTGCCCCTCTGCTCTGCACATGCTGCTCCTCTCACACACTCCCCTTTCCCTCCATCTGATGAATTCCTGCTTTTCTTTTTTTCTGAGAAGCCTCCCTGGACCTCCCAGGACTAAAGTGCCTTTCCTAAGTGCTACCAGTAGCACCCTGTACTTCGCAAGTAGGAGACTCAAATCACTGGCTGTGGCTCCCACCAGACTTTGAGTTTCTGGAGGGCTGAGCCCGGGACATCTTCAGCCTTGATCCTCAGCAAAGGCAAAGTGCCTAGCACATAGTAGGTACTCAGTGACTGGTGGATCAATACTATTAGAAATCGAAAGAATGATTGGCACGTGTTTGATCTTTCCTGTCCTTTGCCTGGATCTGCTTTCTTGGAAGCTGCCCTGGCCAGTAATCTGATCCAGGCTCCAAGAAGAGGAAACTTCCCTCTCCCATTTGATGTTTTCTGTGTCACCTTCCTTTTAAATTTTAGGCTGGGGATTGTTGATTATTGCTGTTTTTCCACTGTGCTTCCAAAGTTCAAATGTCTTTTATTTCTCAATTTTTATCCACTAAACTGTTCAGAAGTCTTTGAAACAGGCCGGGCGTGGTGGCTCACACCTGTAATCCCAGCACTTTGGGAGGCTGAGGCAGGCGGATCATGAGGTCAGGAGATCAAGACCATGCTGGCTAACACAGTGAAACCCTGTCTCTACTAAAAATACAAAAAATTAGCCAGGCGAGGTGGCGGGCGCCTGTAGTTCCAGCTACTGGGGAGGCTGAGGCAGGAGAATTGCTTGAACCCGGGAGGCAGAGGTTGCAGTGGGCCGAGATCGCGCCACTGCACTCCAGCCTGGGCAACAGAGTGAGACTCCGTCTCAAAAAAAAAAAAAAAAAAAAAAAGTCTTTGGAACATTTTCATGTGTCAGCTTGAAGTTGGCTTTTGGTATCAACACTTGTTATTTCATTCAGGCTCTTTGATGCCAACCAATGTTACATGGCCCATATTGACTAGAAATAGCCTCATCGTCTCTTAGGCCAGTGACCCATGTCGATGGTCCCTTTTAGCAGGCACCTCAGGAGTAGGAGGTTTGAAAGCACTTCCTCAGAGGGAGTAAGTGTGGGTTTGTCGTGGAGCACTCTCTTGGCTGTCCAGAAGCTTACATTCCAATCCTGGCTCTCTCTAACAAATCTGGGCAAATCCTTTTACTTCTCTGTATCTGTTCCTGGAGAAGTGAAGAATTTGTACCAGCTGCTCAACCGGAGGTTTAGGCATATGTCAAACCACAGAATACAAACAAGACACCTTCCTGGTCGCTCAGTGTACCCAAAGATTTTGGAGTGAGAAGATATTTTTATATGAAAATGAACACAAATATTTTTCAGTAGAATGTAAAATCGAGGTGAATTTTCAAATGAAACCCAAGATTTTATTGAAAGAGTTTGAGGAACATTGAGTTCTCTTAAGTTCCCTTCCTGTGATAACTTTCCATCACTGTTTTAGCCTCTAGCTCTGTCTGTCTTGTCATCTAGATAACCCTGCTGAGTAGAACATTCCAGTCCTCAACAATGCTGGGTAAATAAAGCATGGCTATGATTTTAAAGCATGTATTATTTCCAAGAAGACACAGAATTGCCAGCTAGGCTAATACACGTACAGCCAAGCAGAGGCCCTTTGGAATCTGCTTTTAAAAATACCAAGAACCGTTTATAATTAATATATCTTAAGTAACTACATGCAGCAAACTGAGATTCTAGAAAGGCTTTTTTCTTACAAAGTACTCTGTTTAGCTTAAACCAGGCCTTATTATCAAGAGTTCAGAATTTGTGGCATCTAAATTAATGAGCTTTTAACCTTGTAGAAACCTTGCCAGTTTGATTTATCCAAAACAAAATCATTTATTTGAAAAGAGCATTCCAGGGTATCATCTTCCTCATCTTCTGTAAGGATTCTGACTATGCGAAGCTGATTTCAGTGCCTGTATCATTTACCTCCCTACCACAGTGAATCATTGAAAATTATATGGTAAGGATTCAGTTCTTCTCCTCACAGTTCATTATAGCTGTTTCTAATTATTGGTAGGTTTTCAGTGTATGTTTGTCTAAAGTTCTATCAATTAATAAATGGATCTGCAGAAAGCCAGTTAGTTTAAGGGGCAAGTAGATGGAGGGTGCTTAAAATCACACCCCCTGCTAAGCATTTTGCTCTCCTTATTTAAAATAAAATCACAGATATTTTCTGAGAAAGAATAACAATTTGAGTGAAATAGCAGATGAGAAATTGCCAATTTTAAAGTGAAAGATATTAAATATTTCTGGATTCTTACAGGATTCCACTTAGAAAAATCTAGCAAACCTGGATTTCAGCATCTTTTGCTTGACTTTAAGAGAAAAAGAACACAATCAAATTAAAATTACACAACTGTCAGCGTTCAAGTCAGGCAGTTCACAATAGACAAGAAAAATTGCCTTCCTAATACATATTGGTATAATTAAGCCATATGGAAGTCTCTGAATTCTCTCCTCCAGTTAGAAAATGGAGTGTTGGTTGCCACTGTTCTTTGTCATGAAGTGAACTAGGTAGTCTTTTAAAAATACACTTGTGAAACCAACAGATAGGCCATCCCATGGCATCTTCTGAGCGTGTAGCTTTTCCATTCCACCAGAAATATAATTTGCCTCCTGAGGTTGCTGATTTTTATTTTTCTTGTTTTCACAAGAAATAACTATTTCTTGAAAAACAAAGCTGAATATCTTAAAGCAAAACCTTCTTAAAGAAAAAGTAAAACAGAGCTCTTCAATTTTATTTGAAAGATGCATACTCTCTGATGATGCCATTTCTATTCCAAGAGTTCAGAAGAAACCGATTTTTTTTATTGTTTCCCTAATACTAAGTATAATTGCATAATTTATTTACTTTTAATTTGGAAAGAGCGATCTTTGATGTGTTAGAATCATTTCCAGTCATGTCAAACTTTACTAAAATCGTGGGACATGATATAAAACACTCAACCTCTCTGTTTCTATATCAACAACTTCCTTTGTTGTTTTAGGAGAAACTTACTTTTTTTCCTTTTGAGGTTAAAAATAATAGGTTATTACAAATGTTCATATGATCCTTTTCTTAGGCCCAATTTTAGGAATATATATTCAGAAGAAATGACTGGAACAGGCTTTCTTACATCAATCTTGCTTAAAGGAATGGGAGAAGGAAAACATTTTTCTTAGAAATAGATTATCAGAATAAAATACCGAAAGGACCAAAGAATAGCTCAGTTTAAAAATATGATTTTAAAGCGTTGTTGCTATTACATAAAGATTCTCATACTGTTACTCAGATTCCAATTTTCATTTTAAAATTATGCTTTTAATCTGATTGCATAATGCCTCACACGTAGGCCAACAAATACTAGCTAAGTTTTATTGAAATTTAATTCATTTCTTTTATGGCATGCATCTTCTGATATTTTCAATTTAAGCTATCTACTTATAGGCATCATATCTAAAATGGAGAACACATTTGTGTTCTCACAGAATGTATGCTTGTTCTGAAAGATGATGTGGTTACAGTAACCTCCCTTGAAAACAATTAGTAGGTATTTAAAATGTCTTATACAGAATATTACAGTAAACCTATTTTTTCCGTGGAGTTTTGGTCAGTTTCCTGTCTGGTAAAAAAAAAGTTAATAGTGTTAGCTTTTGGGATTTTGAGAGGTTTGTTTTTGGCCTAGAAAAAAGTTTATGTTGTGTAAATCCTAAATGTGGTTGAATGAAAAAATATGCTCGTATTAAGCAGAAATGTGTATTGTTTCTCATGGAAAAATAAGCAGCTATTTTGTATCTGAGGTACATCTTTGTCTTTGAGAAAGTATATTTTATTCTGATGTTGTGAGACTGAGAAATACTGACGTGGCTCTCTTTGATCTTTGTCTCTCAGTGTGGCTGTTACCAGGTCCAGAGATGTGCCTTCCTTTGGGCCTCCAATTCCTAAAGGGGTCACTTTCCCTAAGTCAAATGTGTTCAGGGACTTCCTTTTGGCGAAAGTGATTAATGCAGAAAATGCTGCTCATAAATCGGAGAAGTTCCGGGCCATGGCAACTCGGACCCGCCAGGAATACCTGAAAGATCTGGCAGAAAAGAATGTCACCAACACCCCTATCGACCCTTCTGGCAAGTTCCCATTCATCTCTCTGGCTTCCAAGAAGAAGGAAAAGTCTAAGCCATATCCAGGAGCCGAGCTCAGCAGCATGGGGGCCATTGTATGGGCAGTCCGAGCTGAAGACTACAACAAGGCCATGGAACTAGACTGCCTTTTAGGGATCTCCAATGAGTTCATTGTGCTCATTGAACAGGAAACAAAGAGCGTGGTCTTCAATTGTTCCTGTAGAGATGTGATAGGGTGGACTTCAACTGACACCAGCCTCAAAATCTTCTATGAACGAGGAGAATGTGTTTCAGTGGGGAGTTTTATTAACAATGAGGAGATCAAAGAGATTGTCAAAAGGTTGCAGGTGAGTCTCTCCTTCCTATTCCTTACATGTAGTTTCTTTTTCATAAAGCTTTCAATACAGACTAGAGCCAAGTTACTGAACCTTGCGCTCTGTTATTAGCTCCTCTGAAAACTCCCTTGACGTGTGAAGCAAACAGAGTTTATCTCATGCTTGTGTTTTCCATGGATGTTTCGGAAAAGTAGAACAAGCTGGGGAAGACACATTTACTGTGTGTGTGTGTGTGTGTGTGTGTGTGTGTGTGTGTGTGTGTGTGTGTGTGTGTGTGTGTGTGTGTGTGTGTGTGTGTGTGTGTGTGTGTGTGTGTGTGTGTGTGTGTGTGTGTGTGTGTGTGTGTGTGTGTGTGTGTGTGTGTGTGTGTGTGTGTGTTCGTGTTCAAAACCCATTTGCATGTAACCTGTTCCCTGGTGCTGCAGCCCAGTCATCTGGTGGTGGTGTTGAAAAGAATTGCTTGAGTATCTGCTGCCTTGAATTTTACAAAGGCTAAATGAGTAGCAGTATATGGTTTCTATTTACTGCCAGCTCCCTGTAGGTCTCTGGTAGAGGTTTCCTTGTAACTTCAGGGAAGCCATTGGCTTTTTGGATGCAACAAGTATATTCCTTTTGGCCTAATGAATAGGAGACTAGTGAAGAAGAAATAACCAGACTGCTCTTCAGCTGGCAATAAGGTATTCAGAACTAACCCTGCTTGCAATGATTTTCCAGTTCCATGTCCACCACTTAATACCCTATTGCTTTAAACCATAGTATCTTTTATTTCCTTGTCTAGTTTGTTTCAAAAGGCTGTGAATCGGTGGAGATGACTCTGCGAAGAAATGGGCTAGGACAGCTTGGCTTCCATGTCAACTATGAGGGCATCGTGGCAGATGTGGAGCCCTACGGTTATGCCTGGCAGGCAGGGCTGAGGCAGGGCAGTCGCCTGGTGGAGATCTGCAAGGTGGCAGTAGCCACTCTGAGCCATGAGCAGATGATCGACCTCCTGAGAACATCTGTCACGGTGAAGGTTGTCATCATTCCCCCCCATGATGACTGCACCCCGCGGAGGTAGGTCTGAGGAGGCAGCTGTGGGCCTGAGACTTGAGTGCAGGGTTTGTGTATCATGTAGAACATCTCTTAGCAGGTAGTGGAGTAGGGTGTTGTGAAGAACAATAGATTACATGTGATGCTGAATGTTTCATCCATGGAGTCTGACTCAGGACGAAGCTCCCTTTCAGTGTGTGGTGACAGCAGCTGGAAAGAGTGACTAAATGAGACCATTCCCAGGATTTACATCACTGGATTTATAAAGTTGCCATGACAGATAGAGAAGTCTGGTAATATCCATCTTAAGAATCTTCCACTAGGAACTGAGAAACATTCAATACTTAACATTAAAAGACACTCAACATCTCAAATTGTCAGATTGCTTTTCTTTTATGTTCCATAATGCTCTTATTCTTTTCTCTCTCCCAATTGCTGCCCAAAACTCAGCAATTGTTTGGACCTTTGCTGTCTTAGTCTGGCAGCCGCTTTTCCTAACTGTATCTGCATGTGCTAGGGTTTGGCTTCAGGTGAGCTGCCCCTGCTCATGGTGCTTTGGCATTTTGGTTCCTAGTCTTTTCCAGAAGGGAAAACCTAAGAGCTCCCTGCCTCACCCAACCCCGACAGCTCCTGCCAAGCCAGCAGCATTGTTGAAAATTTAATTTCTCTGTCTCTGGGAGGCTTCTTGGTGGAAGAAATTTAATCAACTGTTTATTTTCTCCTTTGGACATGCACATGCTATTTTTGCTAGTTTTTAAGATCTCTCTTTTTATTTTATGCCATTATTTTCTAAGAATTTCTCTTAAGCTTTGGCAATTGATTCTTAGGCTTTCTAAAGCCAAGACAGTGTTCTGTGTCCTATGTTGCCACTAAGATGACCAGTCCTACAGCTGAGCTCTCATGGATTTGTGAATATCAGATGGTAGAAAGTTAGTGGTTATGATGGGCTATTTGTGTCTTTTAAAAAGTAAAGAACAGCAAATATATATGTGTGTGTGTGTGCGTGTGTGTGTTTTATATACTTTGCTCAGGATAGTATTTCCTAATACTGCTTACCTCCTAGATGGCCTGGGGATTATGTATATATGTCAAAATATAGAAAAATTCCTTTGTCTGATAGTTTGAAGAACTGCCTTTGGGATGACTGTATTTCCTTGGAAATCAAAATATGAACTTTTAATTTCACCTGTTTTGGAGAGGAGTAAATATTCAGAAACTGCCCTACCCACATACCCTGCCTTAGTTAACCAGGTCTAATGAACCTTATTAGCCTTTTCTGGTTTCCCCAAGCATATCATCATTAAATGTTGAGTAACGTGCTGAACTGTGATTTAAAAAATTATGTGAGGTGGCTCAGAAAGGCAGTGGGGTTCTTGCTTATGACAGTCTCCAGTCTTGTTGCACTCCTTGTCTTGTCCGTTTCTCTGCTGTCTCTCCTTCAAATTGTCTACTTTATTGCTTCTGAACAGACAATCATAAATGGGAGAAGATAGCCAAGCTTTGTAAATTGTCAACCTTAATTACCTACAGTAAAGAGTTACAGATGTTAGTCTAAGGACTGTCTACTGAAATATGGAGCCCTTGACCTTATGATGCCATCTTGCCCGCTCAGAAGTCTTTCCCTTGTATCTAGGCTCCCAGGTTTATATGCGGGAAAGGAGAGGGAAATGGGTTTGTGTGACTGTGGGTGGGATGAGACAACAGTACAGACATGGAAATTGTAAATAGCTGTTACTAGAAAGATGGATAAGAGGCCTGGACCTGGATAGATGGAGCCGTGATAGGGGGAATGCTAGACTAGATCTATTGTGGTGGGTCAGTGAAAATAACTAATGTACTGAGTTTTTTACCTTAATATGCCAGGCCCTGAAAAAAGCACTTTTTTATGGATTAGTGCATTTAATTCTTATAACAACCCTCTCTTGTGATACTGTTAGTAGCATTCCTGTTTTAAAAGAAACCGAGACTCAAAGGTTAGTAACTTGCTAAGCTCATCTGACAAATTTAGGTCTAACATCAGAGTCTAAGCTCTGAACTGCCACGTTGTGTGCTTAGAGCACAGATCCTTTCCACACACACCAGAATCAGTGTGACGTGCTGGTGAGTTGGCTTTCTGCTGGGGGGAAGAAAACTTTATTTGTAGTATTTGCTGATTTCTGTGGTGCAGATACTCCTACTGTGGCTGGCTGCAGGCTACCGATGTGATGTCACTGCAGGCAGCATTGGGGTGGATGGGATGATTACCAGCTCCAGCACACCAGGGAGTGAATGAGCTGTCACACTGCTGTGACACTCTCAGGCCTTCCCGGAGGAGCCAGTGGAGCTGCCAGTGACATGTTGTTTGGGTGCTAGGAGGGGAGGCTGGGGGAAGGATTAGTGCACTGCACAGCCCCACCAGCTGGAGGGAGACACAGGGCCCCTTTCACTACAGTTTCCATCTGAAAAGCCATACAGTTTCCATCTGAAAAGTCAGACCTGGGTAGGGCAGATGGGAAATGCCTTGATGCCTTTGGAGGGCTGAAAGCCTGCTCCTTTCTCCTTCCTTTAGAGATAACTTCAAAGGGAACAGCTGAAGCATTAACACCTTGTTACAATTTTCAACAAAATATAATAATGCTCTTGTGTCATTTTTTTCTTCTCCTCTGCACTTCACACTCCCACTGCTGTTTTTGTAGCAACTAATTACTCTGTTCTTTGAATAGTCGTTCTCCTTTGTCAACTGGGACTTTACCACCAGTCGCTGCAGCTGCAGCGAGAAGCAGGACAGGCCTCCTTGAGGCAAGCTGCCCCTCTGCCCCTCAGTCTGGTGGTTCTTAGGGTGGCCAGGACCCAGAGAGGGACACAGGCAAGGGGGTGGGGGAGGTGATGACTGTATGTAATACAGACACCCCCAGGATCTAATACTAACACAAATGGGTTTGTGTGTTCACATGGGAGAGTCATTCATTTTGAAAATGCAGCTTTTAAAATATATATAATAGTTCAACAACAAAAAAGTAGTACTTAAATAACATGTAAAAGCCTGTAATCCCAGCAGTTTGGGAGGCCGAGGCTGGTGAATCTTTTGAGGTCAGGAGTTTGAGACCAGCCTGAGCAACATGGTGAGGCTGGTCTCAAACGATTCACCAGCCTTCTCTACTAAAAATACAAAAAAAATTAGCTGGGCGTGGTGGCACATGCCTGTAGTCTCAGCTACTTGGGGGGCTGAGGCAGGAGAATCACCTGACCCAGGAGGCAGAGGTTGCAATGAGATGAGATTGTGCCATTGCACTCAAGCCTGGGCGACAGAGGGAGACTCCATCTCAAAAAATTAAGAATAAATAAGTAAATAAAATAACATGTAAAACAAGGCTCTCTTCCCTGTTCTTGGAAAATATGCACGCCCCTTTATGAATTGTTGCCAAACTACAATTTTTTTTAAGAGAAGAAAGGACAGGGACAGTATAGCAAACTTTCTGAGCCCCTACTAGGTGCCAGGCATTTTCTATTTTTTTTTTTTTTTAAGTATATATACTTAAGTTCTAGGGTACATGTGCACAACGTGCAGGTTTGTTACATATGTATACATGTGTCATGTTGGTGTGCTCTACCCATTAACTCGTCATTTACATTAGGTATATCTCCTAATGCTATCCCTCCCCCCTCCCCCTACCCCATGACATGCCCCAGTGTGTGCTGTTCCCCTTCCTGTGTCCAAGGGTTCTCATTGTTCAATTCCCACCTATGAGTGAGAATATGTGGTGTTTGGTTTTTTTGTCCTTGTGATAGTTTGCTGAGAATGATGGTTTCCAGCATCTTCTATGTCCCTACAAAGGACATTAACTCATCCTTTTTTGTGGCTGCGTAGTATTCCATGGTGTACATGTGCCACATTTTCTTAATCCAGTCTATCATTGTTGGACATTTGGGTTGGTTCCAAGTCTTTGCTATTGTGAATAGTGCCACAGTAGACATACGTGTGCATGTGTTTTTAGCAGCATGATTTATAATCCTTTGGGTATATACCCAGTAATGGGATTGCTGGGTCAAGTGGTATTTCTAGTTCTAGATCCTTGAGGAATCGCCACACTGTCTTCCACAATGATTGAACTCGTTTACACTCCCACCAACAGTGTAAAAGCGTTCCTATTTCTCCACATCCTCTCCAGCACCTGTTGTTTCCTGACTTTTTAATGATCACCATTCTAACTGGTGTGAGATGGTATCTCATTGTGGTTTTGATTTGCATTTCTCTGATGGCCAGTGATGATGAGCATTTTTTCATGTGTCTGTTGGCTGCATAAATGTCTTCTTTTGAGAAGTGTCTGTTCATGTCCTTTGCCCACTTTTTGATGGGGTTGTTTGTTTTTTTCTTGTAAATTTGTTTGAATACTTTGTAGATTCTGGATATTAGCCCTTTGTCAGATGAGTAGATTGCAAAAATTTTCTCCCATTCTGTAGGTTGCCTGCTGACTCTGATGGTAGTTTCTTTTGCTATGTAGAAGCTCTTTAGTTTAATTAGATCCCATTTGTCAATTTTGGCTTTTGTTGCCATTGCTTTTGGTATTTTAGACATAAAATCCTTGCCCGTGCCTGTGTCCTGAATGGTATTGCCTAGGTTTTCTTCTAGGGTTTTTATGGTTTTAGATCTAACATTTAAGTCTTTAATCCATCTTGAATTAATTTTTGTATAAGGTGTAAGGAAGGGATCCAGTTTCAGCTTTCTACATATGGCTAGCCAGTTTTCCCAGCACCATTTATTAAATAGGGAATCCTGTGCCCATTTCTAGTTTTTGTCAGGTTTGTCAAAGATCAGATGGTTGTAGATGTGTGGTATTATTTCTGAGGCCTCTGTTCTGTTCCATTGGTCTATATCTCTGTTTTGGTATCAGTACCATGCTGTTTTGGTTACTGTAGCCTTGTAGTATAGTTTGAAGTCAAGTAACATGATGCCTCCAGCTTTGTTCTTTTTGCTTAGGATTGTCTTGGAAATCTGAACTTGTATTTTGTATCCTGAGACTTTGCTGAAGTTGCTTATCAGCTTAAGGAGATTTGTGGCTGAGACGATGGGGTTTTCTAAATATACAATCATGTCATCTGCAAACAGGGACAATTTGACTTCCTCTTTTCCTAATTGAATACCCTTTATTTCTTTCTCCTGCCTGATTGCCCTGGCCAGAACTTCCAACACTATGTTGAATAGGAGTGGTGAGAGAGGGCATCCCTGTCTTGTGCCAGTTTTCGAAGGGAATGCTTCCAGTTTTTGGCCATTCAGTATGATATTGGCTGTGGGTTTGTCATAAATAGCTCTTATTATTTTGAGATACGTCCCATCAATATATAATTTATTGAGAGTTTTTAGCATGAAGTGCTGTTGAATTTTGTCAGAGGCCTTTTCTGCATCTATTGAGATAATCATGTGGTTTTTGTCTTTCGTTCTGTTTATATGCTGGATTACGTTTATTGATTTGCATATGTTGAACCAGCCTTGCATCCCAGGGATAAAGCCCACTTGATCGAGGTGGATAAGCTTTTTGATGTGCTGCTGGATTTGGTTTGCCAGTATTTTATTGAGGATTTTCGCATTGATGTTCATCAGGGATATTGGTCTAAAATTCTCCTTTTTTGTTGTGTCTCTGCCAGGCTTTGGTATCAGGATGTTGCTGGCCTCATAAAATGAGTTAGGGAGGATTCCCTGTTTTTCTATTGATTGGAATAGTTTCAGAAGGAATGCTACCAGCTCCTCCTTGTACCTCTGGTAGAATTCGGCTGTGAATCTATCTGGTCCTGGACTTTTTTTGTTGGTAGGCTATTAATTATTGCCTCAATTTCAGAGCCTGTTATTGGTCTATTCGGGGATTCAACTTCTTCCTGATTTAGTCTTGGGAGAAGAGAAGTTTAGAGAAAAAAAGAGTAAAAAAAAAAATGAACAAAGCCTCCAAGAAATATGGGACTATGTGAAAAGACCAAATCTTCGTCTGATTGGTGTACCTGAAAGTGGCAGGGAGAATGGAACCAAGTTGGAAAACACTCTTCAGGATATTATCCAGGAGAACTTCCCCAACCTAGCAAGGCAGGCCAACATTCAAATTCAGGAAGTACAGAGAATGCCACAAAGATACTCCTCGAGAAGAGCAACTCCACGACACATAATTGTCAGATTCACCAAAGTTGAAATGGAGGAAAAAATGTTAAGGGCAGCCAGAGAGAAAGGTCGGGTTACCCACAAAGGGAAGCCCATCAGACTAACAGCAGACCTCTAGGCAGAAACTCTACAAGCCAGAAGAAAGTGGGGGCCAATATTCAACATTCTTAAAGAAAAGAATTTTCAACCCAGGATTTCATATCCAGCCAAACTAATCTTCATAAGTGAAGGAGAAATGAAATCCTCTACAGACAAGCAAATGCTGAGAGATTTTGTCACCACCAGGCCTGCCCTAAAAGAGCTCCTGAAGGAAGCACTAAACATGGAAAGGAATAACCGGTACCAGCCACTGCAAAAACATGCCAAATTGTAAAGACCATTGATGCTAGGAAGAAACTGCATCAACTAACAAGCAAAATAACCAGCTAACATCATAATGACAGGATCAAATTCACACATAACAATATTAACCTTAAATGTAAATGGGCTAAATGCTCCAATTAAAAGACACAGACTGGCAAATTGGATAAAGAGTCAAGACCCATCAATGTGCTGTATTCAGGAGACCCATCTCACGTGCAGAGACACACATAGGCTCAAAATAAAAGGATGGAGGAAGATCTACCAAGCAAATGGAAAACAAAAAAAGGCAGGGGTTGCAATCCTAGTTTCTGATAAAGCAGACTTTAAACCAACAAAAATCAAATGAGACAAAGAAGGCCATTACATAATGGTAAAGGGATCAATTTAACAAGAAGAGCTAACCATCTTAAATATATATGCACCCAATACAGGAGCACCCAGATTCATAAAGCAAGTCCTTAGAATCTACAAAGAGACTTAGACTCCCACACAATAATAATGGGAGACTTTATCACCCCACTGTCAACATTAGACAGATCAACGAGACAGAAAGTTAACAAGGATATCCAGGAATTGAACTCAGCTCTGCACCAAGTGGGACCTAATAGACATCTACAGAACTCTTCACCCAAAACCAACAGAATATACGTTCTTCTCAGCACCACATAGTTGGAAGTAAAGCACTCCTCAGCAAATGTAAAAGAACAGAAATTGTAACAAACTGTCTCTCAGACCATAGTGCAGTCAAACTAGAACTCAGGATTAAGAAACTCACTCAAAACTGCTCAACTACATGGAAACTGAACATCCTGCTCCTGAGTGACTACTGGGTACATAACGAAATGAAGGCAGAAATAAAAATGTTCTTTGAAACCAGTGAGAACAAAGACACAACATACCAGAATCTCTGGGACACATTTAAAGCAGTGTGTAGAGGGAAACTTATAGCACTAAATAAATGCCCACAAGAGAAAGCAGGAAAGATCTAAAATTGACACCCTAACATCACAATTAAAAGAACTAGAGAAGCAAGAGCAAACACATTCAAAAGCTAGCAGAAGGCAAGAAATAACTAAGATCAGAGAAGAACTGAAGGAGATAGAGACACAAAAAACCCTTCAAAAAATCAATGAATCCAGGAGCTGGTTTTTTGAAAAGATCAACAAAATTGATAGACCACTAGCAAGGCTAATAAAGAAGAAAAGAGAAGAATCAAATAGATGCAATAAAAAATGATAAAGGGGATATCACCACCGATCTCACAGAAACACAAACTACCATCAGAGAATACTATAAACACCTCTACACAAATAAACTAGAAAATCTAGAGGGCTTCGGGTCTTTATAGCCACAGGATAGGGGCGTCGTGGGCCAGGGTGGTTCTCGGAAATGCAACATCTGGACACAAAGGCAGGAGTGCCTGTCATCAGCTAGATCCATGGGGGTGGAGCCCTAGCCAGGGACCACGCCCTCCTCTACCCAGCTCTTCCCTTCCCTGCTTCATATCATTTAAAGGGAACGTGCTGTTCTCTTCCCAGCACTTCCGTATCAGCAGCTTCATTTTTATTAAAACAGTGATGAGAATGAGGCTGGGAGAAGTTCAGTTGCTGCCCAAAGAGTGAACGGAACCAGCTAGCATGACAGCCCGATGGACACAGTCCTGGTATACTTCACTGGAAAACCTCCCTGGAGTGACCAGGCTCCTTATGCAGGACTTGCCTGATTCTCACCCCCTTGCTGTCACCCCTCTGCAGTAGGTAGCCAGCATCAATAGATTAGTGTCTGTGACCTCTGGGTCTTCAACATCATTCCCATGACAAGATGAAAAGTACCTGGATGAACAGACTAAATTGTGATGTTCAGGATGGTATTGCATAGAGTGGTCAACGCTTTATTCTGTTGAGGGCCACTAGCTTATAGTTCTTAAAGAAAGCAATTAAGGGCCATTCAAAATGACAAGCTAAAAACAAACAGGTTACATAAGACCAAATTACCTCTTAAATAAGAACAGGTCACAGCATTTTTTCTTCATTTTAAAAATCCAGTATTTTAAAGTGCTAAAGCATACTGCTTTAGAGTGAAGAGGGCAATTAGAAATCATTTGGTTCAGATCTCTCATTTTTCAGATGAGGAGTTTTGATTCAAATAGTTTATGTGTTTTCTCCAAGCCAGAGTCACATGGCTTATAGGGACCAAGCCACCCTCAAACATGAAACTTTTCTGACTCGTGAGTCCAGTGTTGTGATGTTCTGTTCAATTTCCTAGTCAACCATTTCTCTATATTCCACAGGGTCTTAAGGAAAAAGGAGAGAGTTATGAGAAATAAAAGATTAAAAGAGAAAGAATACAAAGACTGAAAAACAGAGTAAGGAGACAGAGTAGCTTTTCCATTAATTTAGGGTTTCAGCATGTCACCTCTTATCACTTTTAGCATTGACATTGTAATTCCTACTGGCCATAGCCCTTTAATTGGGTTTTATAAAAGTTGTTGAATTTTCCTTGGCGAATTGGAATGGTTTCATTAATGACTAAAATAAGACTAACCTACATAGTCTTACCTACATAGTATGTATTAATTCTGTGGGTTCAAATCCTGGCTTTGCCACCTGCTGGCTGTGTAAGCTTGGGCAAGTTAATCTCTCTAGGCCTCTATTTCCTCCTCTGCAAAGTGGGGATAATGATAGCATCCACTTCATAGAGTTGCTGTAAAGTGGCTAAATTCATGCCTGGCCCATTGTAAGTTATAAGTATTATTAGAGTTACCATTCGTCAACCCAGAATTTTACTTAGAATGATATAATAAAAAGCATTTTATGAAAGTTTATGCATAGCATTAAAAGCCAGTTTTTATCTGCGTTCTTCAGTCTGTTGTATACTTCTTGATTCTACATAACATTCTTCTGTTTTGCAGAGATAAGTAAGAGACCAGGAAGCCAGTGATGGTTACCCTGGCCACAAAAGGCAATCAGAAATGGCGAGTAGCTAAAGTTTAGCTCTGCAGAACCTTCTGTGCTTATTCATTGTTTATGAATGAATCTTCTCTCTGCTCAGACTTTATCATACTATATTTGGCCATTGTGGGATAGGAAGAAAGTTTCTAGTTATATGTTATGAGTGGTGGAAATAAAATGTAGACTGTGGGTAAGAGAGCGGCTTTGGCCAGAGAGGCCTTCTAACCAGTTTTCATACTAAATGTTAAGCAGTTTAAAAGACTATTTCAAAGAGTGTTTGAAGAAGCCCAAAGATAAAGTAACTTGTCTGTTTGATATTATGTTATTACTGTTATTGTGTCTGTTACCATTATCATTATTTATTTTATTATCTGCCTGATGCAAAATGGACTTAAAACACCTATGAAAGTACTTGTGAGCTGGGCACAGTGGCTTATGCCTGGAATCCCAGTACTTTGGGAGACCGAGGCAGGTACATCACTTGAGCTCAGGAGTTTGAGACCAACCTGGGCAACATGGCAAAACCCTGTCTCTACAAAAAAATACAAAAATTAGCCGAGCGTGGCAGTGCACACCTGTAGTCCCAGCTACTCAGGAGGCTGAGTTGGGAGAGAATCACTTGAGCCCAGGAGGTTGAGGCTGTGGTGAACCTTGATCACGTCTCAGCACTCCAGCCTAGGCGACACAGCAAGACCTTCTCTCAAAAAGAAAGAGAAAGTAGTTGTACAGTATCAAAATAGTAGCTTAGCTAGGGAATTGGAGGTGGAAGAGGTAGTAGTGAAAGCAAAACATGGTCTAGGTGAAAATTTTTGGCAAGTTGGTGCCCAAAATACATAATAATAAAGTTCTGTACACGTGCTGGTTCCTAGCAGCCGACAGAAAAGAGCATAGATGATGATGTTCTTTGAGTTTACAAGTTGAAACAAGAGCATTGCTGAGGAGAAGCAAAGCTAGTCCAGATTTTGAGCAGAAGTGAAGTTTTTCCATGGATTATTATAAATTTTAGTCAATATTCCTTTGGTAAAATGTAACATTTTTGCATTGTATTTACAGATCCAGAATATTAGATCTCTATAATATGCCTTATTTAGTCAGAAATGAAAGGCTCTAGTCACAAATGAAAGACTCTAAACTATACCACAGTGTATTACCTCTATGAACAACCAAAAAAGGGTTGCAATGGCATATTTTTGTCATAAATATCGGAATCAAAGCTTGAAATTATATCAGAGCCTAAAGTAGTATTCGTTAATATTAGAGAAAATGTTCTATTAGAGAAAAGGTTTTAATGACATAGGAGTCATTAACTACTAAAAGTAATGTCAAATATGCCATAAAACAATGTTTTACAGACTGCAGACCGTAACTCTCAAGTAGATTATCAAATCAATTTAGGACATTGTGCCCAGTGTATTTTTGGATGAAGTGTATTCATTCAGAATACAGCAAAATGGAAGACATGAGAGGAAGGATGCACATCTGTGTGTATATATGGTGGTGCTGTGTCCCAGTGTGAAATGTATGTCTTAGGTTGTCATCCAGAAAGTGTGAAAGCCATTGCCATGAAAATATAAAAGGGATAGAGTGGAGCCTTGGGCGGAGGGTCAGATTAAGGTCACCCTTGGCTTTTGGGGCATTTGGGGGACTGGTAAGGAAACCCCAAGAAGAAGGTACTCCTTGGAGATGTGGGCTGTGACTGAGTCAAGTAAGGATGGCAGCAGACGCCATTGTTCCTTCTGAGCACATGCTCCAAAAGTGGCACTTTCCAACAACAAAAAGTCTACTGAAGGTGGGGGAGAGGATGCGTTATGGAATACACATTTGAAATGTCGGGAGTCAACACTGAGATATGTAGACAAGGTCATGAAAGAGTGGCACCTTCCATTGTCCTTATTCTCCTGCCAGCCAACTATGTAAGCCCTTCCACTTTGCCCCCCGTCTCCATGTCTCACCTTCCCTCCCCGCGCCTTCAGCCTTATCCACGTCAAGACCAGGCCTTTGGCTGGACGCCCTTTGGGCCTGCACTGTCCAGGACAGGAGGCATGTGGCTACACAGCACTTGTGATGTCGCTGGTCCAAAGTGAAATGGACTGTAAGCTGCTCGTACACCCTTTCGGAGCCCAGTCGCAATGTGCAGTGGCGGGAGTGTGAAGCTGTGCATACACCCTTTCAGAGCCTGGTCACGGTGTGCAGTGGTGGGGGTGTGAAGCTGCTCGTACGCCGTTTCAGAGCCCAGTCACGATGTGCAGTGGCAAGTGTATGAAGCTGCTTATACACCCTTTTGGAGCCCAGTCATGATGTGCAGTGGCAGGTGTGTGAAACTGCTTATACACCCTTTCAGAGCTCAATCACTATATGCAGTGGTGGGTGTGTGAAGCTGCTTGTACACCCTTTTGGAGCCCCAGTCGTGGTGTACAGTGGTAGGTGTGTGAAGCTGCTCGTTCACCCTTTTGGAGCCCAGTCACGATGTGCAGTGGCGGGTTGTGAAGCTGCTCATACACCCTTTCAGAACCCAGTCGCGGTGTGCAGTGGTGGGTGTGTGAAGCCGCTTGCTTCCATTGAGACTTCATGCTCTCAGGTATGCCCCTGTCATGCTGTCCTGTTGGCCTTTCCTCCTCAGGTCTCAGTAGTTTGGCCACCCCCAGGGTGTCCATGGGTCCCATTGTTTTTTAAAGACTCCATGTCTCGCACTCAACAAGTTGGGATTGAGTAAAGGAAAATACCATTGTAATACTTCCTTGGGTTCTGGTTTTTGAAAAGAAAATAAGTATAGGGCCCAAAGATTGAAAGGTGGTTTGAAACAGAGGGTGAAATTGTGGATCCATTTGTAAGTGTTAATGAGAATCATTGTGGTTCCACCAACAAGAAAAAGCAGTATCCGTTGTGTTTCTCCTTGTGCCTTGCCCCTAATAGGAGTTGCTCTGAAACCTACCGCATGCCAGTGATGGAGTACAAAATGAATGAAGGTGTTTCATACGAATTCAAGTTTCCCTTCCGAAATAATAACAAATGGCAGAGGAACGCCAGCAAGGGGCCTCATTCACCTCAAGTCCCGTCCCAGGTGCAGAGTCCCATGACCTCGCGGCTGAATGCTGGAAAAGGAGATGGGAAGATGCCTCCTCCAGAAAGAGCTGCCAACATCCCTCGAAGCATCTCCAGTGACGGGCGCCCACTAGAGAGGCGGTAAGTGTGCCTTCAAAGGTTTGCTCTATCTCTCTCTGCCCCAAATATAAGTAACACAGACCCATAAGCACTAGTTTTAGGCCTTTTCATATTTTACTAGAAACAAAGAATTAAACTGAGGTGCATACCATAGTGGCTTTCAAAGCATGGTAGTGTTCCAAAGCCATAAGGATGAACAGAGATTGATTCTAGCAAAGCCTTCAGCTCTGCACACTGGTATTTGTGCTTTGCTCTTTAATTTCCATATGATTATCAACAGACGTCATTACTACATGCTTAGTGGCCCTGTGGATTAGAATTTAGCAGACTCTTTGAGGTGACAGTGACCATATATCATCCTTAACAGATGATATAAGAGCAACAGAAGGCAGGTTTTTGGTTGAATAACTATGTGTGTGTCACTTTATTAATAAAGGATTATGCGGAAGGAAAACTAGTATAACACAAACATATTTTTCACTACTCTGAAAATAGGAAAGAATAGTGAAGAGAAGACGATACATGGAGATAAGTTAAAACACTTAGTCCTGAGTAAAATAAGCCAGAGGGAGAGGGACTGAGGGGTCCTAGAAAGTAAGAAACCAAAGGTTGTTGTTAAATTGAAAGCCATAGAGGGTTCCCTCCCAAAAGGTAGTGGGTTAACTCTGCCTTTACAAGGTTGCCCTAGCACTTTTGTCTAGAGTTAAGAGTAAACTGCAGCACTTTGAACTAGAGTCCAGGCCTAAAATTAAACTAGATTAAGTGCTTTCAAAACGGGAATAGAAGTTGGCTATACAGATTTTAAGTAATTGCACTATGAATTTGGTTACCTCAAATCATGTACACTAAAGCAGTTTAATTGAATAATCTGCTAGTGGTCTGCTAGAAGTCATCTTCTTTTTTTTTTTTTTTTTTGAAACAGAGTCTCACTCTGTTACCCAGGCTGGAGTGCAGTGGTGCTATCTCGGCTCACTGCAACCTCTGCCTCCCAGGTTCAAGCAAGTCTCCTGTCTCAGCCTCCCAAGTAGCTGGGATTACAGCGTGAGCCACCACGCTTGGCCTAGAAGTCAGCTTCTTTCTTTCCATCCACTATCCTTTCTCCATCTCTTCAGGATTGCCTTAATCACATCTCAGAATGTTTTTGTGAAAACCTTAGACCTGGGGAGAAGTCTGTATTCTGGGAACTATGTTGGGAAGAAGGGAGGGTCCACGTGGAAGCCAAAACGTGAGCCTGACTCATCTGAGCGGCAAGAACCAGGTCTGGCAGGAGCAGGATGCTGAGGAAAACGGTTCCCAGATACACATAAATCATCACCGCTCCAGTTTGGGAGCAGAGAGCAGGAAGCTTTAGAAACCACACTATGAAGTCTTTATCTTAGTCTGACTTTTGAACTGTTGCATAAAACATTGTCACTTAACTATTTTAGGTTACTAGGACACTATGTAGAAATAATTTAATAAAAACAGACAATTAAAACAGACAAACCAAAAACATAGTCATCTTTCTACAACTTCTCATTTCATCCTGGAGATCTATTTACAGAGCCTTGCTATTTATTTCAATAAAAGTTTCGTCTCCCATAATGGCCCCATTACCATCTGGACTCCTCTCTCTTTCCTTATTTTGAGGAGGAAAACATCCAAGAGACCTCTGAGTAAATTCTTTGTTCGACACATTCCAGACTTGGCTGCCTCTGAGGTGTGTGCTAACTGGAATTCGTTATTTGGCCCACATTTTGAAAGATGAACCCAGGAAATCATTGTATAGAGAAGGACCTTTTCCCCCACCTCAGTGCTGTTTTCTTTCTCTCCAGAACAATCAGCAGGCTTTCACAAGTGAAATTGGCTTTGTGTCATTTCCTTTATACAATATTCCATTTGAGAATGTATTTTGATTCCATGTTGAATTTAATTTCTGCAACAGAAACTAAAGCTCCTTGCCAGTCATACTGACCTTCAAAAGGGAAAATATTTTTTGTAGCTGAGAATCATATTTCGATGGGAGCAGCTTTCAGTGCTAGAGAATGCAGAACTCCATGTTTTCCAGATGTAGATCCTTGAGTTCTAGAGGTAATTTCTGTGTGTACTTGTGTCTGCCTTTCTTCTTTACTCCACCCAGAGGAAAATGCATCTCAGTAAGTGCGCCTTCTAGAAGACCGTTAGAGTAGCTTGTGACTCTCTGAGCTGCAGAGGTGAAAGGGCCATAGGTGGGGCTGACGAGGTTTTCAGGAAAATTTAACCTCTACTCACTGCCCCCTTAGTCTATGGTATATATTCAGTACACTAGACTAGGATTTCAGATCTTAGGATGCAGGGCTTAGATGACTTGTGAGATCTCAGTCCTACAGTTTCCAGGATATTAGGATGATTTGGCTCATCTTCATTTTGAAATGTGTGGTAATTAATTTCAAATTAATATCAATATGGATATTCTTTTATGAAAATTTAAAGTTCAGTTTCTTACCCCATCATTCCTAATTTTTAGTAAAAAATATCTTTTAAGTTTTAATTTTGAGGCATAAAGAGAAGGTACTATAGATTGAATATCCTAATCCAAAAGTCTGAAATCCGTAATACTACAAAATCTAAAACTTTTTGAGCACTGACATGATGCTCAAAGGAAATGCCCATTGGAGGATTTCAGATATTCAGATTAGGGATGCTCAACTGCAAGTGTAATGCAAATATTTCAAAATCCAAAAACATCCAAAATTCAAAACATTTCTGGCCCAAAGAATGTAGGATACGGGTTACTCGTGTTTGAGAAACTTTGTTTTGCTACTGTGACTCCAGGAATATTTGAGGATAGAGCAGATTCATGACTTTTATCAGAAATACTTCCTCAGTCCTACTTGAGTCCCCAGATGCATAAAGTTCACCTTAGAATATAATTCCCTTCATGAAATTTAGTAAAACATAACTGAAAACTTCAAGCCTCCCCTTTATAGTCCTACTGAGAACAAAATACCTTATTGAGATACAGAAGTGAGGGGTACCAGGGCACCCCTCGTCCATCTGATTCTCCCCTGCATACTGGTGCCGTCCTGAGTGCCATTTACAATTTGTACCTTGTACTCACCAAGTATAATTTGGACCTTTCAGAGGAATCATAAATCATGAAAATAAATGACAGGGTCTGCCAGACCTTGAATCTTGCCTTACCAGTAATGGTGTGGCATAATATTGTGACTAAAGAATGCTTTACAGTTGTTCATTCCATTCATTGTTTCTCCCGTAGGTTAGGGAAATTGTGTTTAACCACAGAGAAACCAGCTATACTTAAGCTCAAGTTAGCAGCCATCTCAAGTCTACTCCTCCAGTGCTCCCCAAATCTGCCCACTTCAGTAACCATGGATGGATCCAACACAGTCCATTTTGGGTGAAAACACTAATTTACTGCTTGTAGAAGCATAGTTTTTCTCTAATTTGTATGTAGTATCCCAGACTTAAAGGTCATTGGGAACAAAAAGAATAAATCTGCGTAATATTTTTCCTTTAATATCAAGGTCAGGATTTTTATGACATACTGAAGTATGTTGGTGTTTTGAGTTTTAATAAAAATTCTTTAGTTGGATGATGTTCTTTATACATAGTTAAGAGAAACTGACACAAGAATTGATAATCCATTTGGCATCTAAATAGAATAAAGTCTAATTTCTGTTTGGTTTAAATATATGAGTTTTATGCTCTCCAGGTGGCTTTCTGATTACAGAATTCTACAGTATTTGTGAGAGTAGTATTTATTAACAGAATTAACGTTCGTTCAACAGAAATAGGTAATATGATACGGTCACTATTTTGGCCTCAAATTTACCTAGAGCTTAAGGGTAGGATTGAAATAAAAATTGCTGGCTGTGGCACACTGAACTTGATACATTACTGTGTTTAAACATAATGCGGGATCAGCAATAAAACCCTGATCTGTTAATATGCTTATAAAAGTTGAGCTATTTGAGGGGCTTTGGATAAACAACAGACATCTTAGCATGTAAAATGATTTTCTTTTCTCCTTTTTTTAGGCTATTATTACCAGCCTTTATGTAAATATTTGATGTTAGAGCTCACTGAACACTTGGTACTTCTGAGTTTTACCTGGATGTCATTGTCACTCCCCTTGAGACCCCTGCACTTAACTCTTAAGAAGCTGGATGGGGGGCCTTTTTTGTTCATGCAGTTATGGCAGCTGCATCTGCAGCCTACCTCCCTCCTTCCTCACAGACACCAGCACCATATAGAGTGTGAATATCGTGGAAACAAACTTAAAAGAGTTCTCCTCTCAGAGAGCATAATAGTCACGTGACCATTCAGTCTTGATTTTTAAGGAAATACTTTCTAAGTTTGTTATACAGGATCTAAGCTAATCTTCCACTGTCATTTTCTGCTTTCAGACAAAACAAGCACCATTTAATGTTTACTCTTCTTTTGTTTACAATATTAACTGTGGTTAGAAGTTTCAGGACTTGTGCTTTCCAAATACTGGCCCCCTCCATCACAGCTTTGTGCCCCACGAGGATCCTGAAATCATGCAACTTTTGAGCTTCACTGGGAATGCTCCAGCTAGGTCCCCATTGCCCATTGACTTCCATATTTCTTTTCATTTCTTTAATTATTATTATTATTTTTTTTTGAGACAGGGTCTCACTCTGTCACTCAGGCTGGAATGCAGTGGCATTGATCTTAGCTCACTGTAAACTCAAACTCCTGGGCTCAAGCCATCCTCCCACCTCAACCTCCTGAGTAACTAGTACTGCAGGTGCATACCACACCACACCCAGCTTATGTTTTTAAATGATTTTTTTTATAGAGACAGTGTCTCACTGTGTTGCCCAGACTAGTTGTAAACTCCTACCTAGCCTCAAGTGATTCTCCCTCCTCAGCCTCCCAAAGTGCTGGGATCACAGGTGGGAGCCACTGCACCCAGCTGACTTCTACATTTCTAAAGCTTCTGGACGGTGTTAGGTCCTTAGCTTATTTGATACCATTCACTACTCCCTCCTCCTTCAAATTACATTTCCTTATCTTCCAAAATGTATTCCTGATTTTTTTTGTATCGTCAGCTCTTTGCACCTATCTCATCACCCTGAAATTTGTGTTCCCCACTTCTTCCTCATTTTTATTTGAATCCCACACTGTGCAATTCTTCTAGAAGGTTCATCCACTTGAGCAACCTCAACTGTCATGTGTATGTGGGCAGTTCCTTAGCTGATCTGTTTTGCCTTGGTCTCTTTTTCACTTTTCATATTCCTGACTACCTACTGAACATCTGCACTTGAAAAGCATGAAAGTGTCTCACATTCACAAGTTCAAGCTGACTTGACCCTCACATCTGCCCCTCCTGCCTCTTCCGTCTTGTGTGTTACCCACCTTGGTGGACGGCTTTGCCATCTACCTGAGTATCCAGAGCAGAAGTAGGATTCGTTATCAACTTCCCCTCAGCACTATCATCCCATCTCCACACACGTTCCTGCCATTGCCTGAGAAGTTCTCATTTCGCACTAAGTTTCTTTTGCTTACCTAAACTGTTGCCAACAGCCTCTAGGTATGATTACCAGCCTCCCACTGGAAGGATGAGCTAATAAAAATGGAAATACTCCTCAGGCTGTGCCTTTCATTATAGCCCTTCCATGGTTCCACACAGCCTTCAGGATCAAGTCCAACTCACCAGCAAGTTTGCCTGTGTTGGCTGGGTGCTGTGGTTTATGCCTATAATCCCACCACTTTGGGAGGCCAAGGCTGGTGCATGGCCTGAGTCTAGGAGTTCGAGACCAGCATGGGCAACATAGTGAGACCCCATATCTACAAAAAATAAAAAAAAAATTAGCCAGGTGTGGTGGCACATGCCTGTAGTCTCAGCTACTTGGGAGGCTGAGGTGGGAGGGTCACCTGAGCCTGGGCATTTGAGGCTGCAGTGAGCCGTGACCGCCCCATTGCACTTCAGCCTGGGTAACAGAGTGAGACCCTGTCCCTCCCAAAAAGTTTGTCTACGTGGACTTGCCTTTCCCTTTTCCCCTGTCATCGTCACCACCCCCATCCCTAGGCATGTGAGTGGCTCTCTCCTCTGCAAGCACTATGTTCCCCTTGATGCCTTTTTAGGAGCTCCTCTGCTTGGTGCACCTTCCACTCCTTCTTTTGACTGCTGAAGTCTTGCCATGCCTCCTCCTCTGACAAGTCGCCTTTAATTTCCCCAAAACACTCTCCTCCCATTTCTACCTTAATCGCCCCACTAGGAATGTTCTTACCACCACATGGCTTCTTCACTCACGAAATTGATGAAACTTCGCTTTAATGTTATTTGTCCGTTTCTTTAAACTTAGCCTGTCTTATTCATCTTTGTATTCCAAATACCAGCCACAGACTCTGGTATTTAATAGGCTCCCAATGCTCTTTTTAAGAAGAGTTTCCTCAACTTAGTATGTCCACACTTCACATGGTAGTCCAGCTTTCCACACTAAGAGTTTCCTCTACTTTCCATTTGTGGTAATGACCCTTTAATATCAAAAGGGCTTATTTAAGCAGCTGGGGACAGTATTTAATCTATCTTGGAGAAAATAAACCAATTTCCTTTTATAAAAATTAGATGATAGGTAAAGGGAAAGCACTTGATAGTCTGATAAAGCTATAGCATTAAACATAGATTTAAGTAGAATTATTTGGTTTTTGTTCACTAAGTTTAGAATACTTCATTTTAAAAGTATATTGCTGGTAGAGCTTTTCTAAAATTGACTCAAAGTGAAGTGCAAGATCTTGATTGACTCCTTCAAAAGGTTTTAGTTGGAACTGAATTCTGGTGGTGTATTTGTCAGCCAAGACAAGGGAGAAAAGCAGAGGGCCGCATTTGACTTAAAGTCACCGGACTCTGAAGGCTCCTGTTTTCCACTCCTTGCAGGAAACGGCGTACTCTGGCATCCATGTCAGGATTAGAGTTGATGTGATTTGCAAGTTCACATTTTTAGATGATACTGCAACAGTGGTTCCTATTCAGGCATTCAGGAAATGGGCACAATGGCTTCAGCTTGGCACACCTCCCAGTTCCCCGTCGATTACAAACTCCAGAGTGGCCCAGAAATGCGAGGAGAATGCTCCAGTACTGTGTCCAGCTCCGGCTCTTCAGTTACTTACTCATCATTCCTTGGGCCTCGAAAGTAGCTATTCTGCACTCACCCTAGGGAAATGTTTCCATAACGGCTTCCTCTCTGCAGGGCCACCTGTGTATTAGTGTGACCTGCCTGGAAATTCCTAGAAGCACCAGGAGAGTAGGCTGTGCCATCCAGGGGCCATGATTTCCATCCTGGCTACGCTACTGGGAGTGTGTGGCAGTGGGCAAGGTCCTGTCCTTCTGCACTTTAACATCCCCATGACTCAAGTACGGCCCCACCTCTTAGAGTCTGTGAAGATTAATTGGGATAATACAGGTTCAGCATCCCTTACTCAAAATGCTTGGACCAGAAATGTTTCAAATTTCAATTTTTTTTAATTTTGGGCATATTTGCATTAATCCTATTGGTTGAGCATCCCAAATTTGAAATCCAGAATGCTCCAATGAGCATTTCCTTTGAACGTTATATTGGCACTCAAAAAGTTTTGGATTTTGGGGCCAAGTGCTGTGGCTCACACTGGTAATCCCTGCCCTTGGGGAAGTCGAGGCAGGTGGATCACCTGAGGTCAGGAGACCAGCTTGGCCAACATGGCGAAACCCTGTCTACTAAAAACACAAAAATTAGCTGGGTGTGGTGGCGGGTGCCTGTAATCCCAGCTACACGGGAGGGTGAGAGAGAAGAATCACTTGAACCTGGGAGGAGGAGGTTGCAGTGAGCCGAGATCACACCACTGCACTCCAGCCTGGGAGACAGAGCAAGACTCTGTCTCAAAAAAAAAAAAAGAACAGGATTCCCATGATCTAGTCTGAACAGCTGGTATGAATTATGTGGTTAGAAAGCCAGCAGTAACTCTGTTCACAAAGTACACAACAGGAAGCGATGAAAAGACAGGCACGAGTTGCTTGAAGTTGAACACAACTTGTTCAAACTACTCTGGATATAGCACCCAAATTACATCGCCTTGAATCATTGTAGAAATTTTTCTTTTTCTTTCTTTTTTTTTTTTTTTTTTTTTTTTACATAATTTTGGAAGAATCCTAGTTGATATACACGGCCGAAGACAGAAGACTTTAACTTGGTCCTGTTCTCTGGTTGGATAGCATTTTAATTGCTAAGTTGTGGTAAAATGCTGTGCTTAATTATGGACTCAAGCATTTAATTTGTCCATCACTGCTGCTGTTTGAAATGCTCTCAATTGTTTATAGCTCACTGTTTGCACTTGGGTTACTGAGGGCCTTATGTCCTTGTACATATCTCACCTTGGAATAAAAAGTAAGAAATAGAATAGAGATTTAATTAATCTTACCTAATCAGTTAGGAAAATATTTTACCATCAACTTCTCACTTAGAATTCCATACCCATAAGTTGATAAGTTGTAATCAGTCATAATCTGGAGTGATCAGTTTAATAAGAATCTATTAATGTTGGCACTATATATGTCATCCTGTGAGTTGATTCATGGAATAGGTGTGGTGGAGGACAGGGGTGGTTGTGTTAGAAATCCATGTGTGTGTGCGTGTGTGTATGTGTGTGTGTCAGCTCTCTTTTCTCTTTTAGCCTGGTGTGAGACTGCTTCTGGAAGAATGAAGGACGTATCTTGGACCATCTCTTCCTAAATGTCCAACCCCTTCAACTCTTTGTTTTCACTGCAGTGAAATGCATTGCATATAAATGAAAAGCTGGTGTTAAGTGTAGTCAAAAGTCTGTGGAAGTAATGTCTCTGGATGGTGATGATCATTACTTTTTCAATTGCGCATTCTTAGTACAATAAAAAAAAGCCCTGGTGTTTTATTTCAGCAGAAGGAAGTCCCAGAGGATGTTTAGTATCAGTTATTTTAAAAGTGTTTAGTTATTTCTTGACTAAATTTATAAAAATATAGAGAAGAAAATCTTCTGAAATTAATGCTAAAAGATTTACAGAATTCCTCTCTGACAGTGACCAGATCATTCTTTAAAAAGAATATTGCCTGTATTCAACAGAATGGAAAGATCTCACAGCAATTGAAAGAGGTATTAATCTTTGTCCTCTAAATCTATTCGGGCATTAACATCAGACGTTTGGGGCTCTTTAAGACTAAGCAGAAAGATCTGGATTTATCTCAAAAGAGAAGAAAAGACTCTTGTGATCTTGCTGTAACTTCACTGGACTCAGCAACTCTTAAAACAGAGTACGCTTGTGAGGTGGGGTGGGATGGACAGAGATCCAGGAGATCAGTGTGCTTGTTTTCCTGTGTGAGCCAATGTGAGAGGTACTGCTCCCAGTTCTTGAAGCACCTCTTCAAAGTGGCAGGATAGCAATCAGCCCATCTTCCAATAACGATCAGCCTCAGGCTATCTCTGCAGAAGTGGACTGCCAGTACCCAGACAGGCGGCGGTGCCTTCCACTCTCCCACTAGGTCTGTTCTCAAATAATATTTGTGTGATAGTATCAGATTCAGAGTATTTGGAAAAAATAGTAAGTCATCAGAATAAGGGCTAATTCTGAATTTTTCTTTGCCTACCATGCATACATCTAGAGTCATAAAAACATTTGGGTGGCATTCCATCAGTTGCTCTATGTGTGTTCTGTGTGTGAACAGTCAGAAAACAAAGCCACTATTGAGTTATATAAATGCAAGAGAGGGATGGGAATGAATGCCAGCCTTCTGGAAATGCTATTTTTTCACTTTGGGATAACTCCAGTAACCAAATAGAATTTTCTGATACATTTGCCAAATAAGAAAGCTGAGGTTGAGAACTAGCCTGCGATATCTTAGCTTAATATACGTTTGGAGAGCAGGGTAAGAAAAGCAGCCTCTAAATACAAATGTAAAGGTTACATCTTGACTTTCCTTTGGAATTATGTTGTAACTTCCTCATAGAAGCATAAACATTTTAACGTTCACCGTAAATATACTTCACTGGCATTACTTGTTTACCCCTAAGTCAAAAAATCATCAGACCCCTACACGTCGCATTAATCTTCACTGGGTTAACATTCCACTGCTGTCTCCTTTTTTTCTAGTTTTCTGTTAACACCTCCTCCCCTTTGCAGTAAGTCAAAGCAGCTATGAAGTGAAACTCTATTTGAAGTTTCTCTCTATTAGGTGTGTATAAGAGCCAAACACTTCAGGTTGAAAGGAATGTGGTATTTTGTTATATTTGGATTCACGTCATTCCTTAAGCCTTACTTGGTTTTCATGTTCATAACCAACTCCTCCCATTCATACCCCTTTCAGATCACCTTACAATTAATTACTTTAGAATAATAATGAGAAATTTGCAACATGTCTCAGTGGAAAAGAGTAAAGAGAAACCCATGTTATGGTACCCAGATAAATGTCTTGATCTTCTCTTATCAAAATACATTACCTGAAGTAGAAATGAGCTAGTATCCCACTAGTATGGGGCCCCGCCATACCTGCCCCACACATACCCTACTTTGAGATCTGGCAACCTAATTACAGTGCCAGTGGGTGGTTGGCCCGTATTTCTCACAGTCTGTATAGCAACAGCGAGATCAACGATGATAAAAGGAAGACTTTAGAAACCCTGCCTCTTCTCACCACATTTCCCGAACACTGACATCCCAAGTCTCCCTGTTTGCCCCATTTCACACTAGTTAGAACAGGCATTGTCCTAAGTTCTCTCACCATCATATGTAAGATTGATGATACTCACCTTGGTGTCTGGGCTTAGACATAATTCTATCACCTGTAACTCCATCCCTTTTTCTTGCATTTTAGAAGGCATATTAACTTTCAGTCTGTTACAATTGCTTTTATTAAATTATTCACAAATTTTGGCACTTCATTATTAGTGACCAACTGTTGTTCAAGTGATCTAGCCACACCATAGTTGAGAACTCCTGAGTTGGGGTATCGGACATAACTATGGTACTTGTCCTGAATCCACCTTCTCTTCTTCATTTTCTACACCACTGATAGGGATTCTCCTTCATTCAAAACACATGTTAAGCACTCAGAGCTGTAAAGATAAATAAGGCTCAGTCCTGGCCCCTTAAAGACAGAATCTTAATTCACATTAAGGGAGACACACATAAAATAACCATTCTATACGGCATGGTGTAATGGTGCAAAGAACAGATTGTCATGGGACTTGAGGAGATTCTAATCTATGAATTCAAAGCTATGATGTTGACATCAGGCCTTTTTATATGAGTAGCAAAGGAAGAAGGCATTCCAGGCAGAGAGAAAAAGATGAATAATAGTGTGAATGGGCGGAGTCTGAGAACTGGGACACCTTGACTGTCTCTAGAATGTAGGGTGCATGGAGCCATTAATGGGGATGGAGATGAGGATGGGGTTTGGTCAGATGGTTCAAGGCCTTAAAGAGGGTCCCAGGGATTTGGTCCTCTATCCTGTAGGCAAAGGGAAGCTTTGAATAGGCTTTTAGCAGTCAGTTGACTTGGTGGAAGAGGGTGGGTTGGGGCTGCTGGAGGAATGGGGTGGAGAGAGCCTGGAAGTTGAGAGACCTGTCGGGACACTTGTACTGACCCAGGCTGCAGGTGAGAGAACTCAGAAGCCCCTCAGCAGGTTGGAAACTGGATATCTTCTTTGTCTTTGTGTTTTCAGGACCAGCACCAGGTGCCTCACACACAGTTTGTGCTCAGTAAATAGTAGTTGAACTTAATTAACCCAATTGACTGTGGAAAGTAAAGAAAGAGGAAGGAAAAAAAATGGCTTCACCATGTTTAGCTTGACTAGTCACATGACTTGCAGTCTCATGTTGTCCTGTGAATAAAGCCATTATGTGGTACAAAAAAAAAAATGATGTTTATCTTGAGATAACAAATATAGGAAGGATAGTTTGGGGTATTGGAGAGTGGGATGAAACGTGTTAGTCTTGAAAAGGTCTGATTTGGATTGCTGGTGAAAGGTGTCCAGTCAAGATGTTTAGGAGACAGCCAGAGACAAATCTGGGCTCTCAAGTCAGATCTGCCTCTTGGGCATGGATTAATTTGGGAGTTGTACTTTTTAGTATCTATCCTTATTCTTTTTCTATTAGCAAAGCTTCTCAGCTTCCTATACTTGAAGCCCCATCCTGCCCTACTCGGAAGATAAATAGGTTCACTGTGGGACAGGGCCTCTGCCAGTGAAGCAGCTTCTGTCTCAAGGCGTCAGAACTTTGACTTGTCTTAGGATAGCTTTATGTGCAAAGTTTGAGCATGCAAACCCATTGTAAACTGTCTTATAAAAAACAAACAAACAAACAAAAAACAGGCCTTCTCTAGGGGACAGCAGTAGTTTAGCATGGAGTGCAGTGGGCTTAGAGTCTAGAGACCTGACCTGTTGTGAACTTGAACGATAACTTAGATTTCACTTCCTAAGTTATAAAATGGAAATGACCTCCCCTGCTACAAGAGTCGAGTGATTTGTGCCAGCATTTGCTTCTGAAATAAAATACCATTGGTACTAAGGGTTAGCTTAAACCTAGTCACAACTGTCAGCACAGGATCACTTACTCATATCCCTGTGGTTGCCATGTTGCCTGCTAGAGTAGAGGAGGTAGAGGGGAAAAAACATGTCTGTCCTGACCACAAAGCTATGGTTTCTGCCTTGACAGCCAGTTGGCAGTGTGAAGGACCCATAACTTTAAAAACAGATACATGAGGTGCCCATGTGGTGCACTCTTCTACTGTGATATTATATACATTCAGTAACTCTAGTTAAATTCAACAACTGCAGTTTTAGACATTTTTTCATGGAGGTTTTTATATAGTGATACTACTACCAACCAAAATTATAAATACTAAATAGCAAAATCTGAATATTCATTCCAGACTGTGAATAATAAAATTGGAAAACAAAGAAGCATACAAAAAATGTACCAGTGTTACTATGGTCATATACTCTGGGAGGACTAGTGTAAGAAATTGGAATTAATTGCTATGTTAATGTCACTTGGGTTCAATTGTCTTCTGCTCTGCCATACTAGGAGACTGCATAAGTAATTTAGCCAATTGAATTCTGGCACCTTTTGGAAGCATACATGTTTTCTAGATCTTTTTTTCCCCGTTATTTTTTGACACTCACCCCCACCCCCTCCAAGGCAGTTTTCCAGCTGTTCCCCTAGGGAGTCATTTTATGGGGAAGTTTCTTTTGTAGGCTTCCAGCTGGCTTCATTTTCACTATCTCCATGAAGTCACTGTTTTTGTCACATTTATATGATATTATCCATCGTGTGTTGCCTTGGGATTTTCCCTTTGAATTGTTGACTTCATGTTTTTGTGTTGCACATGCAGGCTGTCTCCTGGTTCGGACATCTATGTGACGGTCTCATCCATGGCTTTAGCAAGATCCCAGTGTCGGAACTCTCCTAGCAACTTGTCTTCATCCAGTGATACTGGTTCTGTGGGGGGCACTTACAGGCAGAAGTCCATGCCCGAAGGGTAGGTATGCGTTTATCCCATTGTACATGATCCCTGTTGGCATCATTTCTTTCATCTGTACTCAGACATGTAAAATGACTTCCATTCAGCCAGCCTTGATCAATTTGTAGACAAAAGAGAAAACGTAGTTAATAATCCAGATAGAAAAATGGCTTCATGGCTGGTTTAAACTACTTCTTAGGAAGTTTATCATCCTGTAGCCTCTACGAAGAACTAAATAGCAAAGAAATCAAATTGCATTAGTTTGTCCATTGTATATATTGTTTAGTTTCACAGTTCAGATTTTGTCACTTCTTATTTACTCCAAAGTAGAAAAAACACCTGTACAAGTTTTAGGATGGGAATGAGAGGCAGTTAAAAAGCAAAACTGTTTAAAAGACATAGGGCCTGTTCTACCCTCCTTGGAGATTTATTTTTGGACCACATACTTTGAGGAATTCTGACCAGGCAGGGCAGGTCCAAAGAGAGGGCCCCAGTAAATGAGGAGCTTGGAGACCATGTGGGAGAAAGAACTGAGGATGTGCAAGCTGAGGATGAGAATTATGGAGGTAAGGAGGCCACAGTAGCTTTCTTCCAGGACTCTTAGATTAGGGATCAAATTTGTCTGTGAGGGCAAGTGAGGCCAGTAAATGAAAGTTATAGAGAAGAAGGGTCCAGCCCATTTTGAGGAAGATATTTCAAAGCTGTCAGCCTGCTCTGGGAAGAACTGGATGGCCTCATGAGGCAGAGTCCTTGGTCACTGAATGTGTTTCATATGTCAGCCAAATAATTACTTAAAACTCCTTCAAATCTAACTGTGACTCTTAAACTACTAAATGCTTCTCTGAACAAAGAACAATTAAGCTCTTCAAAAACAGCACCAAGTAAAATTTAGAACAAGTTTTATCGTAGCTCTTCAGGACTGGGTATCCCTTATACTCTGGCATACAATAAATTGGGGATGGGGGGGCATACATGAGAAATGAAATTAAAAGTTCATCAGATGAAAATGTTTTCCAAAGCAGAGTTTAAGGATAGTTTTACCTTATTGTTTATTTAAAACCAGAGGACCAGAAAAATGTCCAGCTTTAAGTTCAGAGATTTAAAAGGTTCAGAGGTTTAAAAGTTTACACTGCTACCAAAAAATAAAAGCAAGCTGGGCACTGTGGTCCCAGATACTTGATAGGCTAAGGCAGGAGAAGATCCCTGGAGGCCGGGAATATGAGTCCAGTCGGACAACATAGGCCTGTCTCTTAAAAAATAAAAAAGTAAAAGCATGATTAGAATCCATTTCTAACTGGCATCTCCATGCCTTTTAAAAAAGTCTTAATACAAATTTAGAATAGGATCATAAATAGGTATATTTACTCTTATGAATGAAACAAGGACCCTTAGGGAGGAGATGGCAAAAAGTGTAATTGTGAGTCCTTTTTTTAAATGACCACTTTAACCAATTAGAAATTTTCATAAATCAAGGTTTTTATTTTTGATAAGTGCTACATTAGTATGTGAGATAGCTTTGCTTAGTGAGCCTTGTGATGGGGTATATAAATGAAAAGCATTTGTGAAACAGTAACTGGGGGGATGATATAATAAGAGTTTTATTGGCTGGGTGCGGTGGCTCTCGCCTGTAATCCCAGCACTTCGGGAGGCCGAAGCGGGTGGATCACAAGGTCAGGAGATTGAGATCATCCTGGCTAACACGGTGAAACCCCATCTCTACTAAAAATACAAAAAATTAGCTGGGCGTGGTGGCGGGCACCTGCAGTCCCAGCTACTCAGGAGTCTGAGGCAGGAGAATGGTGTGAACCCGGGAGGCGGAGCTTGCAGGGAGCCCGAGATTGCGCCACTGCACTCCAGCCTGGGGGACAGAGCGAGACTCCGTCTCAAACAAAAAAAAAAAAAAAAAAAAAAGTTTTATTAAGATAAATGTTTTTCTAGACCCTTCTACTTTGCGGATGCTTTATGTAGATTTTTCTCCTTGGCTTCTTATAATGGAATTGCCGTTTTACACATAAATTGAGGCAAAAATTCGGTGACTTTGTTCAGTCATATTGGGTGGGGGTTGGAACTTGGCCCCAGGTCTTCCTATTGTTTATCTCCTGCCTTTCTGTGCACCACTTACTGGTTTTACCCATACATGTATCAGCCTAGAGCAAGAAGACACCCCAAGAGCATCAGTTCATCCAGGCCCATCTCAAGCCATCCTCCCACCTCAGCCTCCTGAGTAGCTGGGACTGTAGTGGCCACCACATCTGGATAATTTTTTTATTTTTTGTAGAGCCTGGGGTCTCACACTATTGCCCAGGCAGGTCTTGACTCTTGTCCTCAAGTCATCCTCCTGTATCTGCCTCCCAAAATGCTGGGATTACAGGCATGAGCCACTGCTCCTGGCCCCTATTTGGTCTTTTATTGTATAGATTATGCGTAAGTTCATTAGTAACCACATATAAATTAGTAAATTTCCATATGAATGTTTATATTCTACACTCTGGCACTTTTTCATGGGCTCAGTCAGTATTTACTTTGTTGATATTGCTAGTCAAGGCATATGCTTTAATTAAGCATGTATTATTATTTTACAAAGGGAAAAATAAAACTGGCTCATTAAATAGCTAAATGTTCTTTCCAGAAATAAACGTTTGCCTTTATTTTTTGCCAGTTTACCTGCTTCCAAATTGCCCTTCCCAAAGGCAGTTTAAAATTTATACAGTTTGAACATGGTTTCTACATGATCTAAATGATAGTAATCTTTGTATTTCAGACCACAAAGCAAGTACTCAGAAAATACTTGTTCCAAGAACCACTGACTTAATGATTTAGTAAACTACCAAGTTAAGAGAAACAAGCCTCCACAATATACTATTTGGAAGATATATATGGAATATTAATATTTAGATTGTGAACTTTTTCTTTTGGCTGTGAATAAGTCTGAACTTGGCTGTACAAGGGCTTAGAAAATTTTTGTTTCTTATACTACATACCTTAGGTTAGCTCAGTCCTAATGACTTCCGCCCTCATTGTTACAAGTTTGTTTACATAGCATGCATACCTTTTTGAGCAGAGTGGTGTATATTGACCACAGCATACACATTTCCACACCCACGTAAACACGAACCAGGGTGTGTATACAAGTACAGACACGTAAGCAAAAACCAGTAGTGCCTGTCATTAAAATTTAGTTCATTACACCCAGGACTGCCTTCCCCTCATGGGTAAGGTCCCTGATGTTGTCTTTACCTTTGTGGAAATCACCACAGGTTTGGAGTGAGCCGTAGATCCCCAGCCTCCATTGACAGGCAGAACACCCAGTCAGATATTGGTGGCAGCGGAAAATCCACGCCTAGTTGGCAAAGAAGTGAGGATAGCATTGCTGACCAGATGGGTAAGTAATCAATTTCTACAAGAAGAAAGTTGCTTTTATTAGGTGACTTAGGTCACCTCTTGATGATGTTATCAAAACATTGTTATAAAAGATAGCCCTAGTTAATAAATATGAATTAGAATTAAGTCTCTGTTAGATTATGTATAAGTGAAAGCAATAAATAAGACCTAAGAGAAAAGGAATTCTAAGTGACCCCAAATTCAAAAGTGGAAAAGTGATAGGAATTATTTTGAGCACCTAGATTAAAACACCAGACTACCAGACTAAGTACCTTCCTCCCCCTTGTTTATTTGTTTTTGCCTAGAATAAGTGCCTTGAGAGATTGCTTGGTATACTTAATGTCAAGTTAAAAAACAAAACTATGAACAAAGTGGAAAAGAGATACAATTATTGTTTAGTCACATCTGTAGCTTGCTTAGAATCTCTTTCCTCCCTGTTGTGCTTTTTAAAAAAAATTCTTCTCACTCTGCTATTAAGCTGTCAGCTAAGGAAATGTCTTAGCAGTATGAAACAGCTGGGTGGAAGAGACTTGCATTAGCGAACTTGTGCCCGGATTTCTACTGCATAGCCCTTTCTTTCTTTACATGTGTTGTTTCACAATGACACCATAACACTAGTTGACACAATAACATTTTGCCATGAAACAAGATTTTCAACAGGAGCCTCAGGGATTTGGTACCAACACAGTTGGTGCATCATTAACTTGAATCTAGATTGTTAGACTGTTGGGTTTTTTCCTCCTTTATTTAATCTCTAGTTGCATCAGTGTAGGATAAAAAGGTGTACATTTCAGGGCTGAAAAAGATAATCTTATAAGACAAGACCCATCTGTTAATCTTCTCTGCAAATTCATTGTTTTGTCCTGTTTTAATGACTGTGCCCAAGTAAATGTACTAACCATGGACATAGAAAGGAGTGGAGATGTGTTCCACTAAGACAGGGGTTGAGGAAGAGAAATGGAATTCCTAGGTTCTGAAGATATGCTTTGTTCCAGTAGCTTCAGTGAGATGTGCCTTGTTATTGAAGCCATCTGTCATTCTCCACTCTTATCCTACCCACCCCCACACAGAAAACCTGAGCATATTCTGATCTGCTTTTCTACTCTTGACAGAATGTTTTAAATCCCATATGTTTTGATACTGTTGAGATGGTAACGACACATGTGAAAAGGATCCCTTCTTCAGCGTGACTTTAGCGGCTTTTTTTGGCTCCTAGTGCAGGCTTTGAACAAGGCTGCCAGCAAGCCCTTTGTGAGGCATGCAGTGTCATGCCTCCCACTCTCGGGAAGTCACACAGAGTGAGAAGGGATGGAAAGGGTAATTACAAGGTTCTTCCTAGACCCCTGTTCATTCTCTCACACAAACCTCCCTCTAGTCTTTTTTTCCCTGCATCCACTTTACTTTAGTGGCATCCCACTCTTAATAGATAAGACTTAAAAATGAATGGAGATGAATTTTTAAAACCTATTTGTTCATCTTTTTTGTAAGGTATACGTTTTTTTAAAATAAGATACCTCTGAAACCTGCCAAAGAAGCCTTTTCACCACAGTACGAGAGGTCCAAGTGGTGGCCTTTCACCATAGAAAATCCAACCCTTCAAATAAAATATTAAAATAATTTTTAAAATAATTTTTGATATCCCAGCATTCCAGAAAAATAACCCAGCCTTTCCTAACTGGCACATCAGAAGGAATCAGAAGGCTTAGCTGGTATAAGCCATTCTAGGGAGAAGTCAAGAAAAATAATTGTTGCATTTTTATTACTCAGTACCCAATATTGAGTATATAATGGGCTGACCATTCTCTACTCAGTTTATAAGAACAACATTCTCTAATGACTTGCACTGATTGAGAATGTTTATGAGGTTCTTATTGGTTAGGCATCAGTGTGTTATCAACAGGTACCCTCCTGACAGTGGAGACAGGAGTTTAGCCTACTGACTTGGCTCACTTATCTTTATGGCTGTTCGCTTTTCTGCCTCTGCTTTTGGAAATGGTTGAGAGTCAGAGTCAAGGAGTATTTTGCCCTGTCCTCTACAGGTTAGGAAGGGTGTTTCAGAGGCCCAGGATTCTTGCTATTAGCTATAGTGGTGTTATGGAGGATAAATTCTTTATCTCTCACTTTTGGAACCCCATCTTGAACGCCAGCTTGGAGTCCAAAAGGAAGCAATTGTTTTAAGTAAACTAGTTGCTGTGTGTCTTTTCTGTTGTGCTCAGCTTACAGTTATAGAGGACCTCAGGATTTCAATTCTTTTGTCCTCGAGCAGCATGAATATACAGGTAAAATATTTCCAAAGTGTCATGGTAAGTAACACGTGATTGCATCCATGCCTGTCTAGGTAATGTAGACCAAGCTAGGTTAGCCACACTTGGCAATGAATGAATTTCATAAATTTAATTCGTATAATCTAAATTTTTCCCCCAAACCAAAAGTTGATTCTGAACTTTGCTGCGTTGTTCATGGCCTTTGGTTTGGTGGTACTTGGCTATGCTAATGTGTATGACGTGACAAGTTGTCACCAGCTGCAAGCTTTATCCATCAGCCACTTAAGTTTCTGACCTGCTGTCTATCATGTAGACTCTTAACAAGCTTACTGCTGAAATGCAGAGTTTGCTGGTCAGTGAACTGAAAGATGCAATGGCAAGCCATCTTCATTTGTCACCATGTGCTTGTTTCTGCTTAGTGCCTGCACCATAATGTCCTATGCTGTATTCCAGAGCCAACATGCCATCTCCCAGCAGTATCAAAGGTACTGCCAGCTTTCCGAGAGAGCCCCAGTGGGAGATTAATGCGGCAGGATCCAGTGGTTCATTTGTCTCCAAACAAACAAGGGCATGTAAGTTAACTGTAAACTTGAAGTATTAGATTCCTAGCAGTGTACCTTCCTTGCACTATGAAAATGCTCTGCTCTTTCCTCTGCATGGCCAAAGAGGAAATCATTCTGGCAAAGGGTGGTCGTTTGCTGCCATGCCCTTGCAGTTTCTGCTGCCATGGCCTTTAGATTGCTTTGAGATAAATTGTAACTCCTCATTGCTGTGCTTCTGCCACCCCCACAGGTCTGGTCATCTGATTCAGTCACTAACAATCCTGAAATGTTAGGAGTGGAAATGTGTTAGAAGTTGATTTCATTTGCTTACACAATTGCAAGCATGAGATGTGATTGGAGCGTCAGTCCTGCTCCAGCCATGAGAGGACTCCAGCAGGACCGATGCTCCAACCATATCTTTGATTCTGCTGCAGTAGAGGAGGTGTAGGAGACAGACAGCTTCCCCTATGCCTCCTCTACCTCTTCTCTTATCTTTCATAGCCATACACATTTCATCCTTTCGCTATAGTAATACACAATTCCTTCTCGCCTACAGTAAAATTGGGAATATGAGGTTATCATTTTCCAACCCCCCTCTTATTTTTTTCCCCACTCTTCTTCCCTGATACTGCTATTGGGACGGGACACCCTCCCCATGCAGTTGATTTCCTTGGTGTGTCTGTTCACTGGAATGTGTATGTTTATATTCACGTCATTCTTATAGAATGAGGAAATATTGTATTTCATGCTTACTAGTTCACTATGGAAGATGCCCAGAGAACTTTAAATGAGAGATGCATGTAAGTTTTGCTATAGAAAAATGAATATTGAAGCTAAAAAAAACAAGGGAGAGTTAGCATGCCCTGCGCTTTTCTCTGAAGAGAAATGTTTACTGAGGAAAACCTTTCTATGAGGAAAATATTTACTGAGGCGAGTTGTGACAATGTGATATTGTCACAAATCTACTTGTAAATGATAGATTATCCCAATTTATCTATAAATTTCCCCTCCCTCATTAATAATTTTTATACTGATTACATGGTAAAATAATATTTTGGGCACATTGGGCTAGATAAAATCTATTATTAAAATTAATTTCACTTGTTTCTTTTCTACTTTTTACTAGAAAATTTAAAATTACATACATGGTTCCCATTATGTTTCTGTAGAAATGGATTATATACTTTACACTCTTGATACATCTCAATTCAAACCAGCCATGTTAAAAGTACTCAATAGCCACACATGACTAAGGGTCACCAGATTTCACAGCACAGGTCTGGAACTAAAGAAGTTCTGTCCTATTAAGAATAAATGAAGGCTTTATTACAGCACTTAGTAAGTTGTTATTGAGAAAAACTAGAGTAACACCAATAAAGTAACTGTTATTGATTCTTTTTTCAAGGGGAAGAGATGTTTCACTTTGAGATGAAACTGGTGGCTGGGTACGGTGGCTCACACCTGTAATCCTAGCACTTTGGAATGCCTAGCACTTTGGAATGACCTCGCTTGAGGGTCAGGAGTTCGAGACCAGCCTAGCCAATATGATGAAACCGTCTCTACTAAAAATACAAGAAATTAGCCAGGTGTGGTGGCACACACCTGTAGTCCCAGCTACTCTGGAGGCTGAGACAGGAGAACTGCTTGTACACGGGAGGCAGAGGTTGCAGTGAGCTGAGATCATGCCACTGCACTCCAGCCTGGGTGACAGATCAAGACTCCGTCAAAAAAAAAAAAAAAAAAGAAACTGGCATGTCCTACTCCTGCCCTTCCCCTTAGCCAATGAAGAGCCTGCTCCTTCCTTCCTCCACCAAAAGACACACACACATGCACACACACACACACACACAAACACGCACAGTTCCTTCTCTCCTCTTTTAATCTCCAGCAATCATCTGGACTTCCCGCCTCCCTCTAATTTAAAATAATATTTTATTCAGATATCTTTTAAATTCTTATTTATTTGGGAAACTCTATAAAATGTTCTTTCTAAGCATCTAAGCCAGCATATGGAAAGAGTTCTATATGCTTTTTAAATTGAGATATAATTCACATACCATAGTATTTACCCATTTTAAAATATACAATTGAGTGGGTTTTAGCAGTATATTCACAGAGTTATGCAGCCAGCACCGCCTGATTCCTGGGCATTTTCATCACCACCACCAACTGCTTGTCGTCCCCTGGGAGACCTAGACAGTTACCAGTTTCTCTCTCTGGATTTGCCTACTCTGGACATTTCATACAAATGAAATTATACAATATGTGGCCTTTTGAGCCTGGCTTCTTTTGCTGATTATGTTCCCAAGATTCATCCATGTTGTAGCATGAATCAGTACTTCATTCCCTTTCATAGCTGAATAATATTCCATTTTATGGATATACCCTATTTTTTAATCCATGTATTAGTTGATGGACACTTGGATGTTTTGTTTGTTTTACTTTTTGATTATTATGAATAATTTGGCTGTAAACATCCATGTACAATGAAACATGCATTTTTATTTCTCTTGGGTGTATACCAACGTAGAATTACAGCTGTTTTCCCATAGTTACCACCCCATTTTGTATACCCAACATTGCCAACATTCATTATCATCTGGCTTTTTTATTATAGCCAAAGTGGCATCTCGTGGTTTTGATTTGTATTTCCCTAATAACTAATGGTATTGAATATCTTTTGATGTGCTTGTTGGACATTTGTTTTTCGGTGTTTTTTTTTTTTTTTTTTTTTTGAGAAATGTCTATTCAAATCATTTGCCCATTGTTTAATTGGGTTATTTGAAGCACAAAAGCTTTAAATTTTTAAGAAGTCCAGTTTATTTTTTTCTTTTGTTTCATATGCTTTTGTTGTCATAGCTAAGAAACCATTTTATAACTGGAGGTCCTGAAGACTTACACATATGTTTTCTTGTAAGAGCTTTATAGTTTTAGCTTTTACATTTAGATCTTTGATCATTTGTGAGTTTATTTTTCTATATGGTAAGGATCCAACTTTATTCTTTCTTTTTTTTTTTTGAGACAAGGTATCACTCTGTCACCAAGGCTGGAATGCAGTGCAGTGGCACAATCTCGGCTCACTGTAGCCTCAACCTCCTGGGCTCAAGCGATCCTCTCACCTCAGCCTCCTATATAACTGAGACTATAGGCAGGCACCACCATGCCTGGCTAATTTTTGTATTTTTTGTAGAAATGGGGTTTTGCTGTGTTACCCAGACTGGTCTTGAACTCCTGAGCTGAAGCAATCCACCTGCCCTGGCCTCCCAAAGTGCTGGGACTATAGGTGTGAGCCGCTGCCCCAGTTCCAACTTTATTCTTTTTTGCATGTGAATATTCAGTTGTCTCACCATCATTTCATGATAAACCTAATTTTTTCCCCATTGAATTACCTTGGTACCTCTGTATAAATTTCACCTCAAAGCATGTCTTAGAAGGCTGTCTCCTAAACAGAGGCTAATTGGGGAAGGAGCTCTCTCTAGGCATAAGTCTTATATTCAGCCTTCTATTTACTCTGAACAAATAGGGCTTTTAGAATTAACATGCTTTCTAATTACAATCCCTTTGGAAATGTCATTTCCTTTCTCTTTTAAGATATTAAAACTTTAATGACAATTTAAATTTCTTCCTGACTAAAATAATCTCAATAGTATTGATACTTTAGCTTAAATCAAATAATGAAAAATAGATTTAAAAAAAAAAAACACGTTTCTAGTACTCTTTACCATGGATACTTCTGGATGGACCATAGTGACATAGGTTCCCTGTCTTACTGTGACTAGTCATTATTGGAACTTTTAGGCCTTCAGAGCTCTATAACTAGAAATTAATCACAGTGTCATTTCTGTTATTCTCTTGTTCAGGAAGCAAAACTTTGCACTCAAATAAATCCTGCTTCTCTTGCAGTCTGATAGCCACTACTCGAGCCACTCCAGTAGCAATACTCTCTCCAGCAATGCGTCGAGTGCCCATAGTGATGAGAAGTGGTACGATGGGGACCGCACAGAATCCGAACTCAACAGCTATAACTATCTGCAAGGCACCTCTGCTGACAGTGGCATTGACACCACCTCTTATGGCCCCAGCCACGGCAGCACAGCCTCGCTGGGGGCTGCCACATCGTCACCTCGCTCAGGGCCAGGCAAGGAGAAAGTGGCACCCCTATGGCATAGCTCCAGTGAAGTCATCTCCATGGCAGATCGGACTTTGGAGACAGAGAGCCACGGCCTGGACCGGAAAACAGAGTCTTCCCTGAGCTTAGACATACACAGCAAGAGCCAAGCCGGCTCGAGCCCTCTGACAAGGGAGAACAGCACCTTCAGTATAAACGATGCTGCTTCCCACACAAGGTAACCACCCTTCCCCGCTGTCTCTCTGATTCCCAGCCCAGACCTAAGCCCAGTTCCCTGGCCTCAGCCTGCTTTACTTTGCTCAATAGTGTATAAGGAAAGGAGGTTTTTCTGCAGTGACAATTATTTTTATATGTTTAATGCGCTTTATTTGCCTTCAAAATACTTTAATCCTGCAATTTTAGTGCATTATTTTAAACTGTGAGAAAATTTTGCAGATTTATTCTTTTTAAAGTTGGATTTGGTTTTTAAAACAATGTTCCTGGCTACCACAATTTGAGAGGAAATTTGTAATTTTGTAATGTTGGCTTTCGGTGAGTGATAGGGAATGTATACTGGGACAAGCTTTTGAAGACTATGTTTTTAAAATATTGACCATATTTTTAAAAGAAAGGGGTCTTTTCTGAGTAACAGAGCATCATTTGCGATGCCAAGCACGTCCTTTACGTGCCTCTCAAGCCGAGAACCTCACTTACCTGATATTTACATGGTAACTTTTTTTCAGTAATTGGCTCCTGGCAGCGATGGGTTGAGAGTGGGGGATGTCCAACAGAAACGTGTAGCTAAAATTAGACACACCTTTCAGAATAGGAAAGTACACATTCCCCTGTATCCTTGGAGATCACACCTCTAGATAAAATAAATACTATTTGTCGTTTGCTCTTGATTGGAGTCTAAAATCCTCAATGTGACAAGATCCACATAGGGAAGAAGCATTCCATCACTGTCTTTTTAGGCCTGTTGATCTCTGTGTGGTTTCTCCTTTTATCTTCGATTGTTGTCAGTCATTGATCAATGTGTGAGAACATCTAACCTTGCTATCTTCTGGGTCTGCTATGATTATGACATCAAGAAAAATAGTAGAGGCTGAGCGTGGTGGCTCGCGCCTGTAATCCCAGCACTTTGGGAGGCCGAGGTGGGCAGATCACTTGAGGTCAGGAGTTTGAGACCAGCTTGGCCAACATAGTGAAACCCCATCTCTACTAAAAGTACAGAAATTAGCTGTGCATGGTGGCGGGCACCTGTAATCCCAGCTACTTGGGAGGCTGAGGCAGGAGAATTGCTTGAACCCAGGAGGCAGAGGTTGCGGTGAGCCAAGATCACACAACTGCACTCCAGCCTGGGCAACAGAGTGAGATTCTGTCTCAAAAAAAAAAGAAAGAAAAAGAAAAGTAATAGAGAGGCTTAATTTAGTTTTTATTTTTCAAATGGAAATCTAGGCACATAATCTGTCAGTAAACCCCAGATAACTTTAAGGAGAGAGGACATCCTCTACTTAATTTGGATTGCTTTCACTTGACCAGCTAAGTATTTTGTTTTCTCATGGAGTCTCTATCATTACTTATCATTGAGCTTCCCTTCATTTAAAATGTCAGGCCCCATGGTATGAAGCCTTTCACAAGTTTTGTTTCTGTTTACCGCTACCACATTGCAGACCTCAAAATGATGGTGATAGGTCTGGAAACTCCATGGCTTCCAAGCAAAATGAAATTGGGAAAGTAGTCTCAGTATTCTTGAGTACTATGTATTCTGTTCCACAATTCAGAAAGTAGATTGTTTGATTCAGATGGTATAAGAGATGTGTTTGCCAAAGTAGAACAGGAAGTGGGCATCAGATGCCATAACCATATAGACAGAATCACACAAGACAGAATGATGACACTTGCTGGCTGTTCTTGGCACATCCCCATCTCAGTAGACTGTGCATTGACTTAGAACATTTTGCAGATCTGAATAGTTTCTCTCTGGTTTTTAAGTTTAGTTTGACTCCTATTTCTTTGGTTTTCAATTTGTCATTTTGAAAGGAGGATGCCTTTTTTTAAGAATGTCTTCCATCTGAAAATATTTCTCTGGTCCAATGTGATGGCAGAAGAAAGTTGGTTATAGAGATCTTGTCTCAAATGGCATCACCATGGAGTGAGATTGGAAAGAGCTGGGCCCCTGAAACCAAAGCACAGAATGTGCGGCTGTGCCATTATCTAACAAATCCCAGGAGATCAACAAAGCTCCCTGAAAAAAGCACCTGGGTTTGCATTATCTGAATGTGCTGACTGGAGCTGCCTGAAGGCCTCAAAGGATTATCTAAATTTTCTGCTTCTAACTGGAAGAATGCAGAATCATTGAAATCATCCTTTAGAAATAACTCTCCTATTGAAAGTCAAACTTACTAGAGAAGAGAAGAATGTGGCCATTCAGGGAGGATGGCAGAGCTTCTCACCCACTCATTTGAGTCACATTCATTTCTAGACTCTGGTAAGTAGGGATGTTTTGAGACTTTGGTATGTTGATCTTGGCAGAGTGAGTTGGATAATCAGAGCTTTAGCAGCCTGCCTTTTCTGGAGGAAAGGGGACTTAGCCACCAAATGCACATTGCTATAGAAAAACTAAAATCACAGCAAATTAGAGTGTTTGTGTCCTCAGAAGACAGGAACAGCAATTAATGTAGAGATATCTTGACAGTGCTTAAAAGAGCTTGTACCTGGGACTCAGTGACAAAGTCTAAATTATAGTGATTAAATTTCACTGCCTCTTTCTGGCTGGGCTCCATTCCTACCTCCTCTGTCCTCTAGTCTCCCTCTTGATGATCATGCAGATCTTTTGTAGCTCCTCATGAGAGCTACATTAATACAGGTTGGTAATTACATAGAGTTGCTATATTTGAATGTCATTAAAAGAAGCCACACATACTGATAACTTTCTATAACTAAAAATGTCTATTAATTGCTCTAAATTATTGCTCCCTAGAATATATGTGTATCTTTATGAAGCTTGGAAATTTAGGGAGAACATTTATTTTATTTTATTTTTTGGTAATGGCTGTTTCACGTTCAGATCTTAAAATGAACCACTGGAAAAAAAAAATGATTAGTGGTAAGCCTAGGAGAGGTGAAGATAGTAGTAATTGAAGGACATTCTTAGCAGCAGCATTCATTTTCTTCTTAGGGTTCTGGCCTTGGCAGTAGGCAGTGCCAGTTTGTGTGGCAATCAAGGACCTCCTCAGTTAGTCCAAAATCCTCTAGACCTGCTGACCAATGCTGTTTCTGATGTTGGAGCTTAATTTAAGACCACACATGAGAAAGCTAAAAACCCTACCTCATGCTTGCACATAGACATCTCTTCTGTAACTGACTGACCTAACTTGTTTTGGTGTCCACGATTGTTAGCCAGCCATTCTCCAGGTCTCCTTCCTCTTGCTTCCCTAAGGCCCCCTCAGACACCTGTAGCCAATTAGTACCCACTTATGTGATCACATATACCTTTTTACTGCCATCCAGTCAGTACAAGAGGATTTTTCACCCAATACGTTCATCCTAAGTATATTTGCATAGGCCGTGCCAACATGAACATAATAGATTGATACTCAGTACATGCCAATGAGCAGATAGGAATAACTAGCTGGGCACGGTGACATGGGCCTATAGTCCCAGCTGCTCAGGAGGCTGAGGCAGGAGGATCATTTGTGCCCAGGAGTTAGAGGTCAATCTGGGCAACATAGCGAGACACTGTCTCAAAAAAAAGAAAGAATGACTTTTCTTTATGTTTTTTGCCTGATGACTCAAACCAGTTCAAAAGTTACATAAATCCTCAACTCCTGGCTCTTAGAAAACCACTAACTATTTTGAAGGTTATTGTACAGATACATCAGTATTTGCACAGAGCTGCAGTGCTTATAGGTGTAGGTATGAGAGCATACATAGAGTCTTTGTGTAGCATGAAGTCTTAGTAAACTGTCATGTCTACATAAAAGTTTTTAAACTCTACGAAGTATGACAAGGAAGAACTTTAGAACAGCTAATATGCAAATATCAGTCAGGATCTAGATATATGTTGGTCAGTGTCTGACATTATCACTGGAAGAATTGGTTAAAGACCAAGAAAAATGCATGCCCACAGTTGTCAACACAGTTCAATTTCATGAATGTGCTTTTCCTGGTTGATCTAATAAGTTAACTGTTCATGCCACAAAAGCTGTATGTTTCTTGAGAGCTGAGTAAAAGAAAGGCTTCTTATGTGTGGTTTACATTGAACATTAGGACTGCCTCAGGCTACTCTGGCACACTGGGCTGTCTGTGTGCCTCTGTGTATGCCCTGGTATGTTTAAATTTTGTTCTCTGCACCCTCATTGGCATCCTATGTATGTGAGAAATATGCCTTCCATCTTTGTTTAGAAGTTACTCAGTTGTCTTTATCTGTAACATTTCCTTCTCTAAATCTTTTCTGCCTGGAATTTTTTTTTTTTTTTTAGTTACTAACAATTAATTGCCTCTCTTTTATATTTTTTCCTTAAGATGCGAATGTTATTTTTCTAAATATTATGGACTAACTCAGAATTTGAAAGTTCACCCTCTAAAATAACAAAACCAGAACTTCTCTTAAGAGATGTGGTTGACTCTGTTTGCCTTAGCCTAGGTTGTGGGTATGGATCATTTTAATTGGCAATTTTTGCTTTGTGTCACCGCACACAATGAACATTCACGATTATGTTCTATGTTGCTGTTACATGGCAGAACTTAAGCGATCTTGCCACACCTCTTCCACCTTTTGGGGGTGGTTATTGTATCCAGAACCAGTTACTTTTAGTAACCTCAAAGACTGAAAAATAGAACCACTGAGGAAGAAATTTCAAGTGAACCTTGAGAAAATGAGCCCTCTGTCAAGCCACAGATGCTTGATGCAGATCTCACCAACAAAACATTTTTTTGCTTTGTTCTATGAAGCAACTAATCCATTCATTCAGTTGATGTAGCAAGCCCAAATTCTTCAAGTGTCATTAAATCATAAGGCCAAAAGGAATTCAGAAAGGGCAGAGAGCCCATTCTTTGTCATATGTAAAGCATTCTACCAGGATGAGAATTCATACAATTGCTTTATTGGGGCGGGGGGAGGGGAGGGAAATAATCTCAAGAGATTTCACAGCTTTTCTCTCTCTCTCTTTTTTTTTTTTTAAAGACAGGGTCTCTTATTCTGTCACTCAGGCTAGAGTTCAGTGGTGGCCCTGCAGCTCACTATAGCCTCAACCTCCTGGGCTCAAGTGATCCTCCCACCTTAGCCTCCTGAGTATCTGGGACTACAGGCATGCACCACCATGCTAAGCTAATTTTTAATATTTTTGTAGAGACAGGGTCTCATCATGTTGCCCAGGCTGGTCTCATACTCCTGTGCTCAGGCAGTCCTCTCACCTTGGCCTCCCAAAGTGCAGGAATTACCGGCATGGGCCACTGAGCGTGGCCCACACAACTTTTCTAAATAATTTCAGTATATGATAAGTCCTCTCCCTTTTCAATATTTAATTCCATTCCTCTAGCTACAGCTCAAATACACAATTAAGGGAGAATAAATGTTTTTTTATGAGCTGAGTGTTTTCTAAACATGAAGATTTTTGACATCTAAGATTCTGAGAACATGTGTTGGCCCTGCTTGCCTTAACCTAGTTATTGGATATAGATTATTGACTATAACATGGTCATTTGCAAAAAAAGAAAGAAGGAAAATTTGGTATAGCTCTCTACCCCCAGGCAAATTGAGAGAGGAACGTAGGGAAAATAGATTTGGAGCCTGAGACCCTGGTTCAAGTCTCAGTTCTACCATTGATCAGCTGTGTGGCCTGTGGCCAGTTGTACCATTTCACCTGGCTTGTCCCTCATCTGTAATCTAGGAGATGGCATATTGGCCATGGAATACACCATAGGATTTTAAGGTGCACAAATTAAACAGATACAAGCACATGGTGACAAATGAAGATGGCTTACTGTTGCATCTTTCAGTTCACTGGCCAGCAAACTGCATTTCAGCAGTCAGCTTGTTCAGATTTGACACAATAGACAGCAGGTCAGAAACTAAGTGGCTAATGGATAAAGCCTGCAGCTGGTAACGTGCCATGTCATACACATTAGCATAGCCTAGTACCACCAAACCAAAGTCCTGTTCCACCTACTAAATGGCTGTTTTTATATGTTTGTTGAAAATAAAAAAGATTATCAAGTGTATTGCAAACTGTAAATGTCATTTTAAGACCAAAGGTTTTTTGTCATTTCCTTTTGTAAGCTGTTCATCACCTGCCTTAACAATTTTCTAGTGACTTTTCTTTTAACAAGCAGGTATCTCCCACAGCTCTTATAACTACACTTTGTGTGTTTCATCCTGTAATCATATTTTCTCTTCTCAAGCTTCTGGCTTTGTTTTCTTTATCCTTTTTAGATGAAAGACGTGGACATGACACTCTTCTCAGCTATGCCCAATAAAATGATAATGTTCATAGATATCTTGTTAGCTCCTTATTAAATAGCTTAGCATTACAGGCTTTTCAGCTTGTGGTCCACGGTGATCCCTGAGGCTGCTTCTGCTGCATATAGCTAGCCACTCATTTCCCTATGCTATATGTATTAATATGCCCTTATACTGTTAAATATCTGCCTTTTATAGGTGGACAATTTTTCTTTACTGCAGTCACTTGGATATCTTCTTTGTCAACTTAATCATCCCTACTTCACTTGTTTTCCCCCGAGTCCTTTGAAATTAGTGTCTTCTAAATTGTGTTCCGTACTGTACTCTATTGGATAGAGTACAGAATTGGCTAGTGCTGAACACAGTGGGAGGATTCCTCCTTAATCATTATCCTCCACATTATCTGTCACCCAAAGGCTTGTTATTTGTACAAGCAATCACAGGAAACCCGATCAGCTCTCCTCCCCTTGGTATTAGACCAGCATTCAGCCATTGCCCAGATTTTGCCACAGCCATTTGACAGGTGACTAATTGCTGCTCTCTGCTTCCTGAAAATATCATCTTTAGCAGGCCAAGCTTGTCTAAAACCCCCTTGCCATGCCTAAATAGTAGATGACTCCAAGTGTTCCCATCAGCAGCTTTCTACAACACAGACAGTGGCTGGCAGATGTTTTTCACAGGATATGATGATCTCAGTGACAATGCAGGAATTCACAGCGGTCTCCCCAGGCCTCATAGGTTCAGCACTCTGGGCCTTGATCGATGACATTCAGGCTTCCCAATCCTGTGTGTTTCATCGCTTGGCAAAGTCAGCAAATAGATGTAGGTCCTCCTTAAAGCAGCACCTGCTGAGAGTAGCATGTTTTTTGCAGATTGGTCATCTAGCATCCCCTCCTATAAAGCTTCGCCACAGCTGGGAATGTAAAATCACCAGGTTGCTGTACATGTGGTCCATGGTTTCATTTGAGCATCAGGTCAAGATGAGAGGTTTGGACAGATTCAGGCTGTCCCAGATCCTCGGTAACCTCACTGCCTCTCTTTTCTTTTCTTCTTTTTGAAACAGTCTCGCTCTGTTGCCAGGCTGGAGTGCAGTAGCGTGATCTTGGCTCACTGCAACCTCTGCCTCCCAGGTTCAAGTGATTCCCTTGCCTCAACTTCTCGAGTAGCTGGGACTACAGGTGCATGCCATCATGCCCGGCTAATTTCTTGTATTTTAGTAGAGACGGGGTTTCACCTTGTTGGCCAGGATGGTCTCGATTTCCTGACCTCGTGATCCACCCACCTCGGCCTCCCAAAGTGCTGGGATTACAGGTGTGAGCCACTGCGCCCGGCCTCTTTTATATGGGGTATCATATACTTGTGTATCCTCTCTTCCTTTTCAAAATTAACATCCTGACATGGCCAGACAGAATCTAAGGTTGTTCCTTTTTAGGAAAGGAGAAATGCCCTATAGCTTATAGAAAAATTAAAGTTAGTAGTTTCTTCATGTAGAATTTAGAGACACCTTGAGTAAATTTCTAGTGATTCCAATTTGGCCATACTCAGTTAAACTCACTTCTTATACATTGAGAAAAGTAACAGATACGGCAGTTATTGTTTCCTGTTACATCTAATGCTGTTTTCCTTTTGTTAGATATTATTGGTTCATTCCCTTCTTACGTAATTCCTATGACGAGATTTAACTCTCTGTGAGTAAAATGAAATTGCAGCCTATTAAATTAACATGAAATTTCCAGGATAATGAAAGAGCCCAGCCACACAGCTCCCCTTAAAAAGTATGAAGCTGATAGCTTCATGGTAGTTGTATTGTAATTTAATCTACTTCAGAGATTCTTAGGTGAAGTGTATGGGTGCACATCCCTTGACGCAGTCTCAGGCCAGTGGGTTGGTCAGCTGCAAGGAGCCCACCCACAGCCGTGCCCAGAGACAGACTCATTTTAGAGTGGGAGGAGTTGAGGGGCTAATGCAGTATTCCTTCAACCCAAAAAAACATGAGAATACTTTGGAAGTGTGTTAAAATACAGATTTCTGGGGCTCTGGAAGATCTACCACAAGCCCAGGATTCCCCCGTTATATCAGTACCTACAGGTGGCCACGTTCTGTGGCTTGAGAAACACTGCTGCCGCAACTTCACCTTCTTCACCTAGACAATATGGAACTGGATTTTGACCGTCATAACAATGTTATAATTCAACTGGATGAGAGTGAGCAGTAGGCCTCAGTTGGTGTGAACACTTGGAGGACATTTTACCTAATCTTCCAGGCATCATTCCTCCTTTACTAAATTAAATATCTAGGATTGGGACACAAGAAAGTATGCTTTAGAAGAGCTCGCAGGTGACGCTCACAGGCCTACTGAATTAGAGGCCGTGTGTACTGAAGTGCACAACATCATGCTGTGAGTTGTGTGCATTAAAGAAGAAAGCCATACCAGTGAATTGTTCATTTGCTTCTCTCGTACCTTTGTGCCTAAATCTAATCAATTAAGTGGGGCTGTCTCAATTATAACCACTAGTGAAAAGAAGTGCACTGGCATTTCACACCTGGGAGCTAATGTCAGCCCATTGTGTTGATAGATAAAACCAAGAATCGGGGTTGATCTTATTTAACCAGTTATCCTTTTAAGAATACATGTGAAAGCCAGGTGTGGCAGTGTGCACTTGTAGTCCTGGCTACTTGGGGGGCTAAGGTGGAAAGATCGCTTAAGCCCAGGAGGCTGAGGCTATAGTGAGCTATGATTGCACCACTACACTCTAGCCTGAGCAATGGAGCCAAGACCCTGTCTCAAAAACAAAAACAAAAATTAAGAAAATCATAGCCTTATTTTGTCTTTTTTGGGACTTTATATAAATGGAATCATACTATCTGCATTAATTTGTGTCCTGTGTCTTTAAGTCAACATTATGTTGCTAAGATTTATCCATGTGTTGCAGGTAACATTAGCTTATCTCCATTGCTATGTTATAGTTACAGTGTGAGAATATAGCAGCTCATTTATCCACCATACTGTTGATGAACATTTGGATTGTTTCCAATTTTGGATATTCAGAATCTTTGCTTTTTTTTTCCCCCTCTTCTTTTTATTTTTTTGAGATAGAGTCTCATTTTGTCACCCAGGCTGGAGTATAGTGGTGTGAACTTGGCTCACTGCAGCCTCAACCTCCTGAGCCCAAGCAATCCTCCCACCTCAGCCCCCCAAGTAGCTGGGTCTACAGGCACACGCCACCACACAGGCACACCTGGCTAATTTTTTTATTTTTTATGGAAACAGGGTCTCGCCATATTGCCCAGGCTGGTCTCAAACTCCTGAGCTCAAGTAATCTGCCCGCCTCAGCCTCCCAAAATGCTGGCATTACAGATGTGAGCCACTGCACCCAGCCAATATTAAGAATTCTTGTACATGTCCTTTTGTACACATACGTATATGTTTCTTTTGAGTTTCTAGGAATGCAATATCCATGTCAAGACTATACATATGTTCAACTTAGTAGGGTCTCTGAACTAGTTTTCCAAAGTGGTTGTAACAAGTAGCACTCCCACCAGCAGTGTATGAGAGCTCTAGTGCTTCACATCCTTTCTGGCACTTGATATTATAAGTCTTTTTAATGTAGCCATTCTCGTAGGTGTGTAGTGGTCCTTCATTGTGGTTTTAATTTGTATTTTCCTAGTAACTGATGATGTTGAGCACCAGTGTTTATTGACCTAGGCTCACTGCAACTTCCGCCTCCCGGGTTCAAACAATTCTCTGGGCTTAGCCTCCCAAGTAGCTGGGACTACAGGTGTGCACCACCACACCCAGCTATTTTTGTGTTTTTAGTAGAGACAGGGTTTCATCATGTTGGCCAGGCTGGTCTCAAATTCCTGACCTCAGGTGATCTTCCTGCCTCGGCCCCCAAAGTGCTGGGATTACGGACATGAGACACTGCACCTGGCCTATTGTGGGACTTTTTAATATCAAAATAGCTTCAAATTTACAGAAAAGTTGCAAAGATAGAGTTCCCATAAACTCCTCACCAAGTTTCCCCTGTTGGCATCATCTTACATTAGTGTAGTATATTTATTATAGCTTGAGAATCAATATTCCTTCAGCACTTTAAACATGTTATCCCACACTCTGTGGGCCTGTAAGGTTTCCACCAAGAAGTTTGCTGCCAGATGTATTGGAGCTCCCTTTTATTTTATTTGCTTCTTTTTTCATGCTACTTTCAGATATCCTTTCTTTATCCTTGACCTTTGAGAGTTTGATTAATATATGCCTTGAAGTAGTCTTATTTGGGTGGGATCTTTTTGGAGTTCTGTGACCTTCTTGTACCTGGATATTTATATCTTTCTCCAGGTTTGGAAATGTTCACTATTCTTTTGAATAAACTTTGTGCCCCAATCTCCTTCTCTCTCTACATCCTCTTTAGGGCCAATAATTCTTAGATTTACCCTTTTGACAGGACAGGCATGGTGGCTCATGCCTGTAATCCTAGCACTTTGGGAGGCCAAGGCTGGCAGATCACTTGAGGTCAGGAGTTTGAGACCATCCTGGCCAACATGGTAAAACTCTGTCTCTACTAAAAATACAAAAATTAGCCGGGCATGGTGGCGGGTGTCTGTAATCACAGCTACTTAGGAGGCTGAGGTAGAAAACCTGGGAGCGGAGGTTGCAGTGAGCCAGGATAGTGCCACTGCACTCCAACCTGGGTGGAGACTGTCTAAAAAAAAAAAGAAAAACAAATTTACCGTTTTGAGGCTATTTTCTAGCTCTTGTAGGCATGTTTCATTCTTTCTTATTCTTTTTTCTCCTGTGACTGTGTATTTTCATGTAGCCTGTCTTGAGCTCACTAGTTCTTCCTTCTGCTTGATCAATTCCACTGTTGAGAAACTGATACATTTTTCAGTTTGTCAATTGAATTTTTCAACTCCAGAAATTCTGCTTGATTTTTAAATTACTATTTCAATCTCTTTGATCTCTTTGTTAAATTTTTGATAGAATTCAGAATTCCTTCTCTGTGATATCTTGAAGTTTATTGAACTTGCTCGAGGACAGGTATTTTGAATTATCTGTCTGAATTCTGTGTCACTCTGGGATTGGTCACTGATGCCTTATTTGGTTCATTTGATGAGGTTATGTCTTCCTGGATGTTCTTGATGCCTGTGTACATTCATCAGTGTCTGAGCATTGAAGAGTTAGGTATTTATTCCAATCTTGGCAGCCTGGGCTTGTTTGTACCCGTCCTTCTGGAGAAGGCTTTCCATGTATTCAAATGGGACTGTTGTGATCTTAGCTTGTGGTCACTGTAGCTGTATCAGCACTAGGGGGCGCCCTAAGTCCAGGAACGCTTTGACTCACCAACTCCAAGAAGCACTGCCTTGATGGGCTTGGACAAGATAAGGGACAATTCTCTGGGTTGTTAGGCAATGTCTCTCTCTCTCTCTCTTCCCTCTCAGAAGGAGTCTCTCTCTGTGCTGGGTTGCCTAGAGTTGGGGAAGGTGATTCAAGCACTCCCATGGCCACCACAGCTGGCACTGCACAGGGTCAGACCTGAAGATAGCACGGTACTGGGTCCCACCCAAGGCCGGTGGTGGCTGCTGCCTGGCTGCTACCAATGATTACTCAAGGCCCAGAGGCTGGTTAGTCAGCAGGTGGTGAATCCTGCTGGGTCTGGGCCTTTCACTTCAGGGCAGCAGACTCTCTTCTGGCCCTGGGTGGGTCTGGAACGCCACTCAGGAACAAAATTCTGGAATCGAGGGCTTCAAGATTCCGCCTGCTTTATTTTCCTGTGGCTGAGCTGCTACTCAGGTTGTAAGACAAAGCCCTCTGTACTCTTTCCTTTCCTTTCCCCAAGTAGAAGGAGCCTCTCCCCAAGCTTCCCTGCCTGGAGTTGGAGGACTGGTGGTGTAGGCACTCCCTTGGCCACCATGGCTGGTGTCACATGGGGTCATGTGCACCCCAAGTCCACTTCTTCCTAGACCAGTGCAGCTCTGGGGCTTGTTCAAGGACTGCAGTCCCTGTGGCCTGACTGCCACTCATATGTATTCAGGGCCCCAGGCCACCTTGGTCAGCTGGTGGCAGAACCAGCTGGGACTCAGCTTCCTCCCACTCTGGCTGAGAATTCCCCTCTGGCCCAGAGCTGGTCTAAATGCTCTGTCCGTGGGTGCCAGCAGAATTCTGCTCAGTGTTGTGCTCTGCGGTGACAGGCCAGCAGTGAGTTCCAATGCAAAGTCCCACAACCTCTCCTTCCCTGACGTGCACAGATTCTCTCTCCAAGCTGCTGTGCCAGGGGTGGGGGAGGGAGCATAGGCGATGCAGGACCATCTTTCCCACCCTCTTCAGTGGCTCTTTCCCCTTGATATGATGTGACAAGCAGGTACTGTGATCACTCACCTGATTTTGGATTCTTATGAAGGTGCTTTTTGGTGTGGATAGTTGTTCAATTTGGTGTTCCTGTGGAGCGACAGTTGTTAGAGGATTCTATTCAGTTATCTTCCTCCCCAAGTCAGTATTGATACAGTATTATTAACTAGAGTCCATACTTTATTTAGGTCAGAACCATTCGTTTTTGACAAATGAAAGTGCCATCGAGGAACGCTTTGGGACCACATACTGTTAATTAAACCTCAAGTAAAAATAACTGAAAGTCTGTTGTAGCAAGAGTCAGCCATCTTTGGTCTCACCCCATGCTGGAGAACTCAGAAAGGCTCAAAAAATGTGGTCCTGTGAGACCACTGGGCAGGAAGTATGAAAATCCTACAGTTAAAGGCCTTCCACTTTTAACATGAGTTTTAGTCAACTAAAACTCTCATCACTTATTCTGAAAATCTTGCCTTTTTCTGTTCTGGAACTCTTGAAATCCCTGAGTTTTGGACTCTTTAGTCATGCAGACTTTAGTTTTATAATCTTTTTTATTTTTGAGATGGAGTCTCGCTCTGTCACCCAGGCTGGAGTGCAGTGGCGCGATCTTGGCTCACCACAACTTCTGCCTCCCAGGTTCAAGTGATTCTCCTGCCTCAGCCTCCCAAGTAGTTGGGATTACAGGCGCATACCACCATGCCCAGCTAATTTTTGTATTTTTAGTAGAGACAGGGTTTCGCCATGTTGGTCAGGCTGGTCTCGAACTCATGACCTCAGATGATCCACCGGCCTCAGCCTCCCAACGTGCTGGGATTACAGGCGTAAGCCACCCCGCCCAGCCCTAGTTTTGTAATCTTTAACCAATGTTGCCCTAGTTTTGTGATCTTTAACCGATGTTTGAAATACATCGACGAGCAGCTTCCAGAGCCAATAGGAATGTCAGCTGCCATGGGGAGGGAGCGCTCCCTGTGCCCCTTGGCCTTGGATGTGAGTCTGAAGAGCCATAGCCCTGCTTGAGTCTCCTCTCCCCTCCTCAGCTTGGTCCTAGAGAGCATCATCACAATCCCTAGTTGTGAGGAAAGCAAGACAGAGGCATGGAGACGGTAGACCTTTTACTTCTCTTTCTTCTGTCTCTTGCCACTGCCAAACTTCTGTGACAAACGTCAGTGGTGCCAATGTTAAAAAAGTGAAAAAAGTTGAAAGTGTCCCTGACAGTCTTAAGTATTTTTAGTTTTTAAAGTGCAGACTAAGCCCTAGTGGTCATCTGTCACTTTGAGAGCAGACATATAAATTATGGTGAGAAAGCCAGGAAGGCCAGCCAGGCATCGCCGTTAATAGTTCATGAAAAATTCACTGTTGTTCAACCCAGCCATCACCCGTACCCCGGACAGCACTTTTATAGCTGACATAATGATCCTGAGATACACATGTCTTTGCCCTGCTTCTCCTCAGTACCATGAGCTCCCGACACTCTGCCAGCCCAGTGGTTTTCACCAGTGCCCGAAGTTCACCTAAAGAAGAGCTTCATCCGGCTGCCCCCTCACAGCTCGCACCATCCTTCTCCTCCTCTTCCTCCTCCTCCTCTGGTCCTAGGAGTTTTTACCCTCGCCAGGGTGCTACTAGCAAGTACCTGATTGGATGGAAAAAACCCGAAGGAACCATAAACTCCGTGGGATTTATGGACACGAGAAAGTAAGAGTTACTTTGCTTCCCTTGCTGGTGGCTTGCTTTTAACAGAACAGAGAATAGAAAACCTTGGCGTGATCCCTTACAACAAAAGAGGCCAGGCTAGGGGGTTGGCAGGAGTTGGTCTGTTGGTGGGATTATTATTTTTTTTCCTAAGTAATATTTTCTTAAATTATTTCTCTGCCTCATTCCTTAAATAAGATGTATTGCAAAATGTTAGGATTTGAGAATCTTAGATCTTGAAAAGAGTGTGTTTGAAGGATACACTTCAGAATAATTGCCCCTCTGGTGCTAAGACCATATTAGTCCCTTTGATTATATTAATCACAGCCTTCCCGTGTAATTCTTAACTAGGCCAGTAGGCACCAGAGGGAATATTACAAAGTGAATGAGTACCCATGAAAATAAAGGACTTTTTGACAAGGTAGTACAGCAAAAAATTAAATGATTCATTCAATTATTTTGTTTTCGTTTGTGCAAAGGTTGCATTTTGGATGTATACCCTGTGGTCTTTTAGTAAATCTGTTGCTAATTTTGGCTTAGTAAAACTAATAGCTTTATTTAAAAGAGTGACTTATTCATCAGATTTTATTTTGTGTTTCAAATTGGTTTTGTTTCTTCAGTAAGCGTTTATATGAGTAGATTCTCATATAAACAGAAGTAATTATCTGTTTCTCCACATAATATTTCTCTATTGACTTATATTGACTTACATCCTTTAGAGCCCATCGTGCCCTTGAGCCAACCTTGTTGAGTTGGTATCTATCATCTCTTCCCTTTTTTTTCCAGGCGTCATCAGAGCGATGGCAATGAAATAGCCCACACCAGGCTGCGTGCCTCAACCAGAGACCTCCGGGCATCTCCTAAGCCAACCTCCAAGTCCACCATTGAAGAAGATCTAAAGAAACTAATTGATCTTGAAAGCCCAACTCCTGAATCACAGAAGAGTTTTAAGGTACAAGACAGAGCTCAGGGTAGATGGCAATTAGAAACAAGCCAGACATGATGGGGCTGTTAACCATAGTCACACTTTCCAGAAAGTGTTGGTTACTGGCTGCTCTTCACTGAGTCTCACTTCCTGCTATCATCCCATTTCCCTGATAACTGGTCCACAGTGTTTGACAGTGCTCTGTCCCTGCAACCACATCTCATTAGTCATGGTTTCTATTAACCTGGTCCTACCCCTACAGCTGTTTATTCTTCTGCTGTATCCTGCTCAGAGTGCATGACTCCCTGAACATCACTTAGGTGATATGACTTCTTGGAAACTGTGCAGAGACACCTGTGGCTCCTATGGAAAGCTAGAACGTTTTCCATAAGGGTTTTACTGTCTTCTGTCCAGAGGGTCCTCCTCTTCTCAGAAATGGCCCCATTTGCTCCTGACCCTGTCTAGCAAACCTACTGGCCATATATAGTATTCTCTTCACTCAGAGAAACTGCCTGATAGACAGTTGCTCTCATTGCCACACCCCCAAAAGGAAATGTACAGCTGCTGCTTCAATCCAGCAATCTAAGTCTACCTACACACCTTCAGAACTTTCCAAACTCTCTTGACTTCATAAAGCCTTCTATTTTATGCTGGGAATTCCAGACTGTAAATGTCTTCTCTAAAACCCAGTCTCTCTGCACCAAGTCCTGAATACCTGTCCAGTGTGTACGTTTTTGTGTTGTCCAGACCTTTATGTGACCACATGGAAAGGTTTGTGTACTCATCTCAGCTTGTAGGACCTTTGGAAACTCACTTAAGGCTCTCTCCTTTCTTCTATAAAGTGTGGAGTCTCACGCCCCCGGGGATTGGAATGGTTGTTTATTGAGCTGGGGCTGAAGTTACGTCACTCTGAGTATAGGTATTTCTGTCTGAGGTCTTCTGAGTCTCCTAGGAGAAGGGAGTGCACCCCCAGAAAGGTCATGGCTGCAAACTTTGAAGTCTTCTGTTCTCTAGGTTCTTAGGTGGATGATTTGTAGTCTATTTGAAGAGACTAGAAAGCTTTAAGAAGAACCTTGAGAATTGAATTGATTGAAATGGAAGCTAGAATATTTCCTAAACCACACACCAGCTTCAGACTGATCAGAGTGCAAGAGGCATGGCGGGTGGAGCAGCTGTGTGGGGCTGCCGCCCTCAGACTTCCCCAGCACCATGCGAGCGTGTGTGTGTGTGTGTGCTTGCATCTCCCCAGATAGGCCAGATAAACCCCCTAAACCTAAAAAATCAACATTCATAGGAACTGAATGTACCCCCAAGGACCACTTTAGAGTTTTGTAGAGAAATAAATGATTTGTTAACATGATTTATGTTAACATGATTTATGTTAACAAATCATTGTACAGATGTAGCCATTCTTGATTTCTGTAATTTCCATCTCATAAGCCAGCACTTAACAGTTCTGACTCATCATTCAGGGCACAAATGGTTTCCTTAGCAACCTTGCGAAAGACAGTGCTTGAAACTTCTTTCTTTATCCATCAAAACCCAAAGAGGTATATTAAAATGTTCAAGTACCAGTTTCAAAATAAAAATTATTTCAGATTTTTCCTTTGAGGTTAAAGGGAAATAAAACCTGCCCTGAATGGAGTTTTTCTTCCAACTCCTAGTTTAACATTTTTGGCAAGGGGCAAGCTCAGAGCCTTCATTCTTTTGATTTACTTATGCAGTAGAAATAATTGAAGGCAAATGTCTGATTTTGTCCTTATTCCAGGTCTTGGCTTTTATTTCCAAAATGAATTACTTTAGCATTCCTATTTAAAACAGGAGTGTGCTTTCTTTATGTTGTGACTGTATTACTGTGAGACTCTGCGAAGAAAGTGCTTCTGCTGGCTAAACCATCACAGTGAGAAGGCTGTAACAGGCTCAGGTTTTCTCTCTCCAGTTTCATCTTATTTGAGCAGGTTTAGTTTCAGATGAGTTCAGCTTAGTAGCTCCCGTTGTCTTCTGAGAGTCGTCATCTGAATGATGGAGGCTCTGCTGTGTCAGTAAGGCTGGCATGCCCTTGAGAGGTCTTCCAGGCCACTCCTGGCTCAAGGCTCCGAGCCACTGCCTCAGGCTTCAGGATACTAGGTGTCATGGCCAGCTCTGGGCTGTGACACTCCAAAGCCACTCGTGCCACATTGATTTTCCTGGATAGCCAGTGCTACCTATGAGTTTTTGTTAATATTGAGTGGCAGGGTCACTCCCAGGCTCATTTGTCAGCAGAGCAAGGACCTCAAGAACAGTGGCAGAGCTACAGCACTCTAAGAAACCTCACTGGCAAGCAGAGATGGGATAACGTTATTTTCCCCAAGGGTGGCATACAGTCTGACAAGTGAGCAGACAGTAGTGCCAGTGCTCTCAGGTATATACCAAAGGAGGAGGCTTCGTGTGGCTCCAGTATTTAGGAAGAGCTTCTTGTGAGTGCAGGTGACACATGTCACTAATAGCCAGGGGCACTGAAAAGAATGAGAGAACAGGAGACTGGCATGAAGCAAAACGCCACTTCTCCAGGCCCCATTCCTCAACTGTGAGATAGAGGACCAGAGGAGATCAGTGGTGCCCAACCAGTCTTAAAGCTCAGGAAGCCTTTTTTTTTTTTTTTTAAATCACACATGGAACCCCATTATATAGAATTCAGACAGTAGAGTTTCTCTTATGGGAGGGATGGGATGGTCTGGACTCCTGGGTCCCACTTGAACCTCTCCGTAGCAATGGTGCTATAAGGAACCCTTAGGGCCTCCTTGGAGCACAAGTTACAACCAGCCCCCTTCTCGAATGTCCTCTGAAATCCCATCCAGGTGTGATCCCACTTCCAGTGCCATCCCACTCCACTGTGATTCTTTCCGAAGGGCTGGCAGCACCAGGCAGCGCTCCTGGGCAATCCCAGGTACAACCTACAAGGCAGGCAGGGGCTGCTCTTGGGAAGCAGATAGTTCTGCACACCTTTAAGACTGGAGTTGAAGAGGATGGGGCAAGGGGCCATCTCAACATTCTTGGACAAGGCTGGGTTCTCCTACCTTTTAATGTGCAGAACGCCTTCGGGGTAGGTTGCTTCCTCTGCTTCCTGCCCTGCCTCCCTTCAATGCAGGGTGTTTTAACTTTTCATAGGGCACAGTGCTTAAAGAAGCTCTTCAAGGTAGCTGTTCATGGCCTTCAAGCATATTAACATTTCCCAAAGAGGCTGAAACTAGAATTGGCGGAGGATTTCACACCTGTAAAACCATCGGGAGGGATACTGGAAAAGGAAATCCCTTTACTGAAACCAGGGGTGCTGAAAACTATTTAGCAGCAGTTTTTCCATACAGAAATCTGAGATCTGACCTGGCAGGCAGGAGCCTTATGTGATAGTCCTAGAACTTTGCAGTTGGAGATGTTTTATTTGGCTTTATTTTTAATCTGGTTTTATTTTTTAAGAAAATTACAGTTAGCAGGCTATATAATGGCTCTAATGCTACTCTTCTCCACAAAAAGAGAAGGGAAATTGTCACTTTCATTCTACGTTCTCTCTCTCAAAGCATTTATCACAGCAATTTAGTTTCTAGACAAGTACATATGTACCTTGGATTTAATTCATCATGAATTTTTTTAAAGTGAAAATAATTTTTACCCAGTTGGTCACATCTTGGGTGTATTCACAATGTGTTTGATTCATAATCTTTTGGTATTTATGCAGCAGCTGTGCATACCACATTGAGGGTAGCCTGGACCTGATTCACCCCTGGCTTGTTGAGCAGAAGCATGCTAGGCCCTGTGTATCCACTGTATTTCTGGGTCTGTAATCAGCCCACTAAATGGAGCATTTGCTAAATCATTCTCTCTCTGCCCCTTCAAAGTGTCATGGGAAGTCCCAGGGTGGCTTTCAAGCAGCAGTGACACCCTCCTCACATCTTCACCTGTTCTCCACATCATTTTCCCTGTCGAGGCAGACAGTGGCCTAAGAGGAACTGAATAAGGATAACTTTATTGTTCACGGGTCAAATGCTCTGTTGCCTTTCAGGTTGCTATATTTAAGGTATCTGCTGTTCTCAGTGAAGGGATACTCAGAAGCTTGCTATTTGCAGAAAAAATCTCAAGTAAAATCAAATTTGGTCACAAAGGCAAAAGATGTCAATAGAGATACATCTGGAACTATTTGTCATATATATTTAAATATATAATTATTTGTCATTTATAAAGCTGACTTCCCTGTTCTTTATTTTTTGAGACAGTCTCACTCTGTTGCCCAGGCTGGAGTGCAATGGCACAGTCATGGCTCACAGCAACCTCTGCCTCCCAGGTTCAAGTGATTCTCCTGTCTCAGCCTCCTGAGTAGCTGGGATTACAGGCACGCACCACCGCGGCTGGGTAATTTTTGCATTTTTAGTAGAGACGGGGTTTCACCATGTTGGCCAGGCTGGTCTCAAACTCCTGACCTCAAGTGATCTGCCCACCTCGGCCTCCCAAAGTGCTGGGATTACAGGCATGAGCCACCGCACCCAGCCTACCCTATTCTTATTTCATGAATAGAAGTGCATCTTCAAAAAATGAATTTTCTCCAAAACTCATGAGATTTATCTACCTCGATAGGTTCAGTTGGTGTAAGTTAGTAGTTAATCAAGAGCTACCTGCTATGTGAGTTAAAATATTTTGATGATCAAATACCCTTGTTCCCCAGCAAGCATGTTATCATCTGACAAGCTTGTCAGGATACCTTCCTGGCACTGTGGCACTCTCTTCCCCCAGGGGTCATAACACCATTTCATCATGCCACTGACACCTGCCATTGTGCTCAGTCCAGTGTTTTGTTTAATCCCTGTGGTAATCCTGAGAGGTTTTGTGCTCTCGTTGTACAAATGAGGAATTAGGCTCAGAGAGATTGTATGATTTGGTCAGAGACACAGGATTCAAATAAAATCCACATTTGTCTGATCCTAAAGTCTTGTTTTTAACCACACACGATCTTGATAGATCCACTTAATCACATACCTGAATCACGTAGGGAGCATTGATAGACCGCAGGCAGCATGCCGAGCTGAGGAAGAATGACCAGGAGTTCTTGGGTTAGCTCCTTGAGGGTGCAGAAATAGACAGTGGGCCCTGAAGCTTCCTTGCTAGGGGTGTGTCTGGAGCACTAACTTGGTTATCCCACCTTCCCCAACCTTGGTCTCAGGGATCTGAACCAGAAAATTGACTTTCTTTTGTCTTGATCCTGTTTTTCAGTTCCACGCACTCTCCTCTCCTCAGTCTCCTTTCCCCAGCACCCCCACCTCACGGCGGGCCTTGCACAGAACACTGTCGGACGAGAGCATTTACAGTAGCCAGAGGGAGCACTTTTTCACCTCCAGGGCGTCACTTCTGGACCAAGCCCTGCCCAACGACGTCCTCTTCAGTAGCACGTACCCTTCTCTCCCCAAGTCGCTCCCGTTGAGGAGGCCTTCTTACACCTTAGGAATGAAATCGCTGCATGGTAAGTGGTCTTTCAGCTGCAGCCTGGACAGCCCTGTTGATGATGGTCAGTGTCCCCAGACGTGGCTGCCACTCGTGCTCAGAGAGGGGTCCTGTATCCATGCTCAGATGGTCTCAGCTCACCCGCCCCTTCCTCATTTGCCCTCTCTCTCCTGTAATCCCAGACCACCATAGTCACCTGGGTTGCTTGCTAGAAATAACAGATTCCCACACTGGACCCAAGACCTCCTGAGTTTGAATCTCCGAAAGAGTAGTCTGGGAATTGGTATTCTTAGCAACCATGCCAGCTGCTGTTATGATTGAGCAAATTTGGCTAGCACTAGATTAGTTATTTCTTAGAGAGTTGTATCCACTGCTTCCTGTAGCTACCATAAGAACCCAGACTTGCCATTGCTGTCGTTCTTTCCCAGGCTGTAAGGAAATTGCCTGTGGTGTCAACCACTCATTTGTTGACTCATTGATTTTTTCATGCAGTGAGCAGGCAAGCATTATGTAAGGAAAAGGCTTGTGGATAATGGGTACCTCCATGTTCTTGCACCTGGTCCACATATGCCTTGTTTGCTTTGTGACCCAACTAGATCCCAGTTTTATTAAGGGCCATGTTCTGGCACTCGGGATTTAAATTTGGTTTTTCCCTTTTTCCTGTCTCTGTCCAACCCCATTCCAGGGCTCTACACCTCCCCTCATAGCTGTGGCCCAGCACAGCAGATGCCTGTCACGGAACCAGTGTTCTTGATCATTTGCCGGATGCACTGCTGTCACCCTTCCTCCCTTCTGTCCTTTTTCCTTTTGCGAACTCTGCTGCAGCTTTTATATCTCTGGTGTCCATTCATACCTATGTCTCTTTTCCTTCTGCTGCTTCTCTGGAACAGTAATTTCTTTACATCTCTTGCTTTTGCTTCCTTATTTTTGAGCTCTCAGCCCACGCTCATGAATGTTCCTCCATGTCTCTGTCCTACTCACTGCTCAGCAGCACAGTCCCACCCACCCTGCTTGCCCCTGAGGATCATGCCAGCTTCCCCTGCTCCTTAAATCTCCTTAAATAAAGCTGCTCCATCCACCTGCAGCTTAAAGCTGGGTTCTCTTTGCGCCAGGAAGTCACCTCCGATGAACCAAGGTTGGCACATGAAATGACCACTTTTTGTCATCAGACTCCAGAACAAGCCTTCTGGTAGTGACCTCCTGCCCCTAACCTTTTTCTCTTCTTCTCTCCCTACATCGGTGTCAGTCTTCCCTGAATTCCATTATTGCTGCCTTACTTTGATTGCTCTCTTATTTCCCTGTACTTAATTTTGCCTTTGCAGTGTAAAGGTAACCTTTGTGAAGTCTTCTCTGCATGTGTCATATCAGAGTAGGCCCTGAGTAGTAGAAGCCTACATTCCGAAAGAGCAGCCCAGAAATCTGCCTCCCACACATGGTCATTGTCCAGACGAGGAGTCCTGGGATCAGAGGCCCCATGTGAGTCCACAATGGAAAGGCAGGGACAGGCGGCCCTCTCTGAGCCCCTTCCCATCACTTTTTCTTGTTTTCCTGAATAAGATAGCAGCTGCAGTGATTTCACCTCCTAACCAGGTAGTCCTTATTGGGCTGATCCCTCAGCCCTGCCTTGCTTGGTGACTTCCACTGAAATGTGTTTGGGGAATGAGGAAGGGTGACTTCTTTTATCCCCCACATGGAAATTCGGGCCCCAGAGATAAAAGGGCAGAAGGGTTGTGAGTTACACACAGAATTATCTCCCCTCCTGCTTACCCTTAGTAGGAGCACGTTTAAGTAGAACTGAACATTTAATATCTTGCAGTATTTGTTAACTTGCATTTACTCATAATTTTGCTAATTTTAAGCACAGTAATAACCAGCAGCTGTACTTCAGAGAAGTTCTTTTTGTAATTTGAAAGGGAAAACAAAGCACTTAATACACTGGCTTCCCGGGCTGTCATAATACATGAAACTCTCTAACTCCTGGTAAACAGGTCTTTCTGGAGTCACTTAAATACTCTAGCTGAGCATTTAGCTTTAGCTGTGTGTTTGCATGGACCTGAGTGTCGCAGTCACCTTCCAAGGGTGCTCCTTCTCGTGGAGTGGTGTGCTCTGCCCTCACTTCCACCCGGCGTCTGCCTACTGAGGGCATTTCTATGTCATGAGTGTCGTTTCCCCTGGACCCCAGCAGCCCGCCCTTCCTGTTATCTGCCTGCATGAACCTGAGCAATAGGAGCTGCCTTCAGTGTTCAGGGTGGGTCATTCTGCCCAATCCTCCCTGCCCCAGGCTAAGCAGAGCTTAGTTGTTAATATGTCAGTTTGTTGTTACGATGGTTTAATATTTGTATTCAACAAAATGTCCCCTTAGGAAGAACTTGGGATGTTAGACTGCTGCAACCCAAAATTGATCCGAAGAATAGCTTGTGTGATGACTACATCCTTGGGAAGAATAATGCCATTTCTACCCCTAAAATCACCTTCCTGTCTTAGCTCTGTCTGAGTAACCTAGCACACTCACATCCCTTGATTTTCCCCTCACACCCCCTTGGACACCTTTGACCATGGAACCCAGTGGGCTGCCCCTGAACAGCAGACAGGGCAGGCATGGGCTTTCTGTCCCTTACCACTCCCGGGCCATAATAATGGCCAAAATAAACCCTATTAAACTGGGCGTGGTGGCTCACGCCTGTAATCCTAGCACTTTGGGATGCTAAGGCAGGCGGATTACGAGGTCAGGAGTTCAAGACCAGCCTGGCCAACATAGTGAAACCCCATCTCTACTAAAAATACAAAAATTAGCCGGGCATGGTGGCACATAACTTTAGTCCTAGCTACTTGGGAGGCTGAAGCAGGAGAATTGCTTGAACCCTGGAGGCAGAGGTTGCAATGAGCCGAGATCGTGCCACTGCACTCCAGCTTGGGCTACAGAGTGAGACTATGTCTCAAAAAATAAAAAAATAAGCCCTATTGTCCCCTCTAATAGGAAGAAACATCCCTGGTCTGGCTCCCAAATCCAGCTCCCTGTTGAAGTAGGCCTCTTCTTCCCGGCCCAAATCCCTTGACTCTGTGCAGGAAAGTAGATGCTAGTGCTGCCCAGGCCCTGCCGTGGACAGACAGCTCTCACAAAAGCAGACTTAGTGCCTCCGTGCAAAACTAACTTTGCCATGACTCGTTGCTGGAAGGGAGATGATGGGAGGTTGTGAAAAAATGAAGACAGACTAGAGGAAGCCCATTCCTATTTCAAGTCAGCTTTAGAATAGCCACTAACAGCCTGCTAACCTGGACATCGATAACAGTTGCAAATGGCTTACAATCTATTGTGGTAACAGGAAAGAGGTAAGTTTTGAGTGGCTCTCCCACAGGCACAAGAAGCATCTCATTCCTCCTCCCTTCGTGCAGGAGAGTTCTCGGCCTCGGACAGCTCCCTCACTGACATCCAGGAGACCCGCAGGCAGCCTATGCCTGACCCTGGCCTGATGCCCCTGCCTGACACTGCTGCAGACTTGGATTGGTCCAACCTGGTAGATGCTGCCAAAGCCTACGAGGGTGAGTCCACTGAATCCACACAGGACAGCCCAGGATCCTGCAGCAGAGTGAGCAGTCTCCATCCACTCTACTTCTCTGGACACACTCACAACATATGTGCCTCACCAGATGAGCTACCAGTTACTGAGCATTCAATCGGGACCAGACCCTAAGCTGGACACTTAGGCACATGTTTTATGTAATCAGATGCCACCTGGTGTTTCCTCCACAGGATTCATAACATGAATGCCTCACCTCCTCCGTATATGAGAAGGGCAATGGGTAGAGGAATCCCAGCTGTCCCTTGACTAAAAAGAACATGTATCCAGAGAGGATCTTTCATCACATCGCAAGACGTTGTTGCTAAATGTCACAGTGCCTGCCCTGCTTGGCCACGCGCCTATCCTGACAAATGTGGGGCGCCTCCTTTGCCGTTCTCGCTCGTCTCCGTGCGCGGTCGCACGTTGTCTGTCCGCATTGTCTCCTTGCCAGCCTGCTGGCCGTGTGCTCGCTTTAGGCTGGCGGTTCTTAAATGCAGGTCCTCAGACTGGTGCTGATCTTGCCTGCTGTAATGAAAACACAAAAAGTAGTTCAGTATGTGTGTGTTGACATAAGATTGTCAGCTGGGTTTTTTGTTTTGTTTTTTGTTTTTTGAATGAAGACTGACTTTTTTCTAAGTTTAAAGACCTTTCTAAAATTTTTATTCTTTATAAAATTATAGCAGGTGATTTTTTTTTTCTGTTTTTGTTGTTGTTGCTCTTAATTAGGAGAATTGAAAATTGCTATTTAGTCAAGTTTTAATTTGGGGGAGAAATGTACTAGGCCACAGAATCTGTAAGTCGGGCAACCATGGAATGGTCAGCAGCAAATCCTTTTACCTTCATGCTGTTTATTTAGCAGATGGAAATTCCCAGTTCTAACTTGATTTTTCAATTTGTTGGTTAATCTCCCTCACATACAAATGGTAGAAGTTTTGGTTTCTAATGGGAGATTATTTTAAATTTGATTTAGTTTTCTTGGCTTAAGTTTTAACTTGGTATGTTTTGGAACACAGGTGGTATGGATTTATGTTAAAGCCAACCAGAGTGTCCAGGAATCTTGTGGAAAACATACTTCAAGAAGTTTTAAGCATAATGCTAGCTCTCGAATGCATTTATTTCATTGCTGAGTGGAAAGCCTTGGTCTGGAAATTTGGCACAAGGACTGTTTCCAGAGAAACATTTCATAGAATGCTACAGTGATGAGCAGGGAAGAAGGGGGACTAGAAATTGACTCACAAATGTTTTTTAAAGGGAAATTACATGGCTACAATCCTCTTATAGCTAAAACAGTCATATTTTTCCCTGTGAGGGTTGGGAAATACTAGACATGACAGCCAACTAGACCACTTGTTGACTTTGATAGATAGGGCCCAGGGATGTGCCTCCAAAATACTAAATGGTTTCTTCTCTCCTTTCCAGTCCAGAGAGCCTCGTTTTTTGCTGCTAGTGATGAAAACCATCGCCCCTTGAGTGCTGCATCCAACAGTGATCAGCTAGAGGACCAGGCTCTGGCCCAGATGAAGCCTTACAGCAGGTTGGTCCCCGTGCGAGGGCAGCACTCTGCACCTTGTGTCACACCTGCCAGTGACTGCATCTGTGGGGAGAGGAGATGGAAGCCACACGGAGTAGCTGAGTGAAGCTCATCACTGCAGGGCTAGACACTTTACATTTTAGTCAGAACGCTTTGTAACTGAATACTGTAGACATAATTAAACAATTCTTGATGACTTATACGGTCATAATAATGAATATTCATTATTATTTAATGTCATAATACACTTATGCCCTCAGGGCCAGTTGGGGCAGGTAGGAGAGACCATTTGCTCTAAGTATCCCTGTGCTCTGTGCTGTGTAGTCCTGCAGTCTGGATTTTCAGTCTCTTCCACAGTGTCGCTGATGGTCATGCTTATACGTGGGCTTGCTGAGTCCTAGTGGCCCCCAGTGTGCTGCTTCACATCTATGTGTTGGAAAGCTAAATCACCAGGATGATTAAGATGGTATGAAGGTGAAAAGTAGGCAATAACTGAGGTCCTAAGGGCTTCTGAGCTAGGAGCAGGGACTTTACAACTTCTGTTTATGCAGAGACCGACTTTTCTGTTTTCCCCTTAGTTTCAAAATGGTGAGGTTGCTAGATTTATGTGTGCTAATTTCTGTATGTTAAAGCATCCCATCAGTCAGGTGTGGAACATTTAGTAAGCACTTCTTATTGCAGAATAATTTCATTCATTTGAAATCTCTTCCCTTAAAACCCTTTGAGGCTGGGAGCGGTGGCTCATGCTATAATTTCAGCACTTTGGGAGGCCAAGGTGGGCAGATTGCCTGAGCTCAGGAGTTTGAAACCAGCCTAGGCAACGTGCTGAAACCCTGTCTCTACTAAAAATACAAAAAATTGTCTGGGCATGGTGGTACACACCTGTAGTCCTAGCTACTCAGGAAGCCAATGCATGAGAATCACTTGAACCCAGGAGGCGGAGGTTGCAGTGAGCCGAGATCGCACCACTGTACTCCAGCCTGGGCGACACAGCGAAACTCTGTCTTAAGAAAAAAGAAAAAACCTTTCAAGGGTGATTAAAACTCCAGGTATCTAAAACTTGGTCAGAAACGGACAATAACAGGAAAGGCAATTGAAGTAAATGGCACAGATAAACTGGGGCTTGCCATTGAGGACTTCTCTGAACAAGTCTGCAAGGAAGTGCTCTCAACGAAAAGGCACAAGAATAGGGGATCATTTGTTATGAGTGTAGGAGAGAGGCCGCACTTACCTCTGGCACTGCTGGGGTGAGGAGAGCAGCAATCAGGCTGACTGCTGAGAACTTTAAAAATACATATCCCAGAAGCGAGCCCCAAATGTGCCTTGTTAGGAAGGAGCCTCCAACAAAGAGAAGTGTGAGTGAGCCAAGACTTTTCCTGAAAAAGGATTATTAAAAAATCAGCAGATGAGGGTGATGACAGCCTCTTTCCTTGGGTCAGCGTGGACTGAACAAATGGAAATGGAGGTGAATAGACAGAATGCTCCTGAGTGTTGCTGCAGTCCTGATGAGCTGCAGTGGCTTTGCGAAGGATACCACTGCTGCCTGGCCCCAGCCTCATTGTGTCTGTCCAGCACCACCCCTTTTCTACCACATCCGTGGCCTTCAGCCCACCCAAAATCGGACCAGCCTGCCGTACCATACTATGCAGTTACGGACTGTAGCTGACCATGTCCTTTTTCAAACCCATTCATCGTCAGCTTTTCATTGGCCTTCCTGCCTTAGAGTTTGGAGGTCATGGTCACTCCATCAGCCCACAGCCTTGCCACACTCTATACCACGGTGGGTTTTGCCTTCTGGGGCCTCTTGTAGACTTAGGATTAGCAGAAGACATCAACACAGTTCATTTGAGGTCAGGAATTCTAACTTGAACCTTTATTTTTAAAGTAAAGAATACCTTTTACTCCATGACCTAGAAAATTCGGAGTCACTTAGCTCTTTCCCGTTGGCGCTGGGAAGAGGCTCTGCATGTTTTCCCGATGGAAGACTTTGGGTTCTCTGTGGTGTGCCCCTAAGGATGTATAGCTTGGCTAGGAATCAGGAAAATTTGGCATCTTGAACTCAGGTAGAGGAGAGTGTGGCAAGAAAAGTTGTCAGTTCCTCAGCCATAGGACCCGCAGGGTGAGAGCGTGCCCAGCCATGCCGTCTGTCTGGCTCGCTGGCTGGCCTGCTGTACCCCAGCTCACACTTCTTTTGGTACTCCACTAGCACGGCATGATTAGCATGCCATAAACAAAAGAAAACATGAGAAAATGAGAAGAAAATAGTTTTTTGATCAGACTGGGACAGAATTTAAGACATTAAGCCTAGGCTAACAAGATACTTAGACCAGTGGTTTGAGATGTAGGCATGATACCTTAGCTGCAATTGCATGAGTAGCTAAGACCACACACTTGGGGACCAGAGACGACCTGCCTATCACATCAGCTCCCCAGCTTCCTTCCCATGCACAGGGGAGTAACTCCTCTGTCAAAGCCCACTAGAGAGATCCCAGAGCCTCCCTGGGAATCATTTTACTGTTTGACAATTACATCTGCCAGAAAGTACCTCTTGTGCTGCCAAAGAGACCATTTTCACTATTGTGCTTCATTCTTTAGTCGTGAGGACGCAGCATCTTTAACAAGGGAAGCTATTGTTTGGCTGCAGTTCAAGCTTTTATTACCTTTTTTTAAATTACCATTTTCTTTTTTAAAGTAAAAATACTCATTGGGTCGCCATACTGAGTAATTTCACATTGAAAACCATTTTATAAATACAGCCTCCTCAGAGTAAAAAAAAAAAAAAAAAACCCAGCCATGGAGGCCCCTGCCAACATGGTGTTTTGTTTCTTGTTCCCAGCAGTAAAGACTCCTCTCCCACTCTGGCTTCTAAAGTGGACCAGCTGGAAGGTATGCTGAAGATGCTTCGGGAAGATTTGAAGAAGGTAAACATGTATTCTCAAAGCAAATTGTCCAGTCTGTACAAACTGCCCTTGAACCATGAGAGCCCTTTTTAAGTAGCGTGGTGAAATAAGACATGGGTGTCTTCCCAGTGCCTGCACGTGTTTGGGGCTGCAGGGATCTCAGTTGCCACCGGAACACACAGCGCGAGGAGGCGTTCGGTGTCTGGTGTACAGAAAAACTGTTCAATAATTTGTGAAAGGCTTTGAACCTCAGCTAGCCCCATCTGGGTCCTCTTCGGGCCTCCCCACTCCTTGTGTAATGTGTCAGTAGCCCAGACCCCCATGTAGTCGGTGTTATTGGGGCTTTTGCACCAAAAGAACTGAATGTTTTGTTTTTTGGGTGGCCTTGACTATATCAAGACATCAGCCACCAACACAATTGTCTAAAATTTAAGACAATCCTGAGTAACAAGGACGTTAAAATACACATTAATGTACTTACATTCCAGGATTACTTACAGCTAACCCTGCAGGGTTGAATCTCTCTAGAAGCCCTGCTCCCTGAGCTTAGAGTGTCTTAGCACCTGATACCAGTCCGTTTAGACAGGTGTTTGGAGGAACGAAGAATAGAAATGGACAAAAGATCAAAACGGGTCCATAGCTGCTACTCAGAAGAGCTGGGCAAGGTGGGGCCAACACCTCTTAGCTTTTCTACTTCACTCTGCCTCCCAGGAAAAAGAAGACAAAGCCCACCTTCAGGCAGAGGTACAGCACCTGCGAGAGGACAACCTGAGGCTACAGGAGGAGTCCCAGAACGCTTCGGACAAGCTGAAGAAGTTCACGGAATGGGTCTTCAACACCATAGACATGAGCTAGGGAAGGCTGAGGAGGACAGGAGAAGGGCCCGGACACTCCCTCCAGCGAGTGTCCTGCACCCCTTATTTCCTCCGTAGAAAGCATCCTCAGAGCACCTTCCCCGGCTTCCTACTCTGCCCCCTTTTGGGGAGTGCACAACACAATAGTTGCAGATCAACAATCATCACCTGCCTTTTGTAGAAAAGAAAAACAAAAAAAGTAAATAAAAATTTTAAACAGTGAAATAAAAGTTTAACTGCTAAAATGTGAATGTCTTTATTTTTTTGCACAATATCTTTATCTGTTATGTATTTAAGAAGAAACTGGGCCTTGGACCAGGGCGCCCCCTGGCCCATCCGCCTCTATTCCTGTCAGCTTTCTTATCAACTTCAGGTAACCCAAGCTTTCCCTTGTTATTCTAACAAATGTCATTATTCCTAGAAAAAGAATGTTTTTATAACTTGTTTGGGGAGTAGAGAGGGATATTTCCTTACCTTCTTCCCTAAAATGCCTGGAGAGGGAGTTGCTTTGAGAAAATGCCTACCTCCCTTGAATGACTCGTGCATGAGCTAGTGCTGTTTGTACCTGTCCTCCAGAGATCAGCAGGACCGGAGTTAAATATTTAACAGCAAGTCTGTAAACCAGAGCAGCTCTGACAGTGCCTGCAGGCCATACCCCTTCTCAGTCCTGCATTGTGAGGTCATTTCCTGCTTCTCCCTTTCCCCAGGAAGATGGTCCCACTTGTGCTGCAGGACTCTTTTTTGTTTGGCTTAATTGAGCCCCACTAAATTGGAATCAATCTCTCTTACAGCTTCCTGGCTCCAAACAATTGATTTCAGAATTCCCCCAAACTAAAACCTTATCTGTCTGCATTTTGAATGCATTTTGGTCAAAAGTGTACGTCATTTTTAAAGATTTTTAAAGATAAAAATGTGGCACAATTGGTTTTTTTAGCTTGCTCAAAATGACCATATCTCTAAATTAATCTTTCTCTCCAGAGCAAGACTTCACCAGTATTTGTAACTAGGAGAAGCTAACAGTGAATGTTTAATTGTGAATTTTAATCCTTGCTTGTTAGGAACAATGACTGTGATAGTAGAATGGGCTTTTGAAATCTGCATGTCCCAGTGTGAAATTTCAGCACGGCATTTTCTGCATCCTTTCATGGCCATCCAAAGGATTCCGCTGCAGAAATTATTGATGTGCTATTTTTCCTGTCTTGTGATGCAGGCTGCTTCGGGCCCTTGGGTCACTCTTCCAAGGCTGCTGTAGAGCACAGAGACGGGGCTGGCCAGTGTTGACTGACCTGAGGAGACCCCTTTGTTTGTTGCCTTCATAACTGTCACTAAACTGACCCCTCTGCCCTTTCAGTGGCAACTCTGGTCTAAGGGAACATTCAGCACTCTAGCGGCATCTGATTGGAAGTTCCCTCCCCCAAGTAATCTCAATTCCTTCCTCTCTCCATCCCTGAAAGAATCAGGATGGATTTTCCTCTCTTCTCCCCGCTACATTCACTACCAGATTTTTATGCTACAGTTTCATTCTTGATTGTGATTTCTCCATGGGATTTTTTTTTTTCTGGTGACATTTCTATCATGGAAATAGGAAGATTTCGGAGTGCTTTGTAAAGATTTCAATTCTCTGTCTCTTTCTCTCTTTGACTTGTATGAAGGAGATTGTACATTGCCTGATATCTCTTTGTAAATGAGAAATATTGCTAACATCCAAGCATTCTGAAGTCTTGCTTATCCTTCTGAGTTTAGTTCTCATTTTGTTTTACGTTTTGTTTGGGGACTTGGGGCAAGCTATTTATTAGAGTTTTGCAACAGAGTTCTTGTTTGAAGCCTCTAAAGACTACTTGTAAAATTCAAAGAATAAAATTCATTTTAAACGCTCTTTTAAAACACTTTGGTATTATTGCTTGAGGTTTGCTTATTTGAAAGACCACCCAATAACTCATTGACCCTCCTTGCATCCAAATTTTTTCATCAAGCTTTGTTAACACTAATGATGATTCTTGAAAATTTCTGTCCTTCTCAGAATGTTAATAAACTTTTTTACTCTGTCCACATGTCGATAGAGAATTACTATTTTGCCTTCTCTGCTTATGATTTAATATTTGCAGAGCACTTCCTAAGTAGCTTCCTCTTCATTATCCACGCATGGATTTTTCATAACATTGTTATTCTCTGAGACCAGCACATTTTTGGGCTGCATCTTCTAGCTCTTAATGTCAGATGTTGTGTGCCCAGGGAATACAAATGCCTGTTAATATTAGGCTGTGCAAAATATAATTAGAAAAGTTAATCTACTGAAAAAAAAATCAGTGCATTCCAAAGTCAAACCGAACCAATTTTTTTTAATCCACCACATCACTGTTCCTCTCCAGCGGCGCAGCTAATTGAGTGCTGACAGTAGAGTTTCTTACTTTTATTTGGTTCAACAGTTCTACAGATTCCAGAGTTCTTAGACTAGCATAAGAATGGATGCCACAAAATATTCCAATTAACAAGCTAAAAAGGTCTGTTTAGACCATGATTCCCACATGGTTCAGAGGGCTTATAAGTTATTTCTGTAGGGCTTGGCACATGGGTTGGGAGCCCCTGGGAGAAGGTGCTGTTGGGCCTGCATTGATGGAAGATCTTCATCCATGAGCTGACTGGGAAGGCCAGTTGCTTGCGCTCCAGATCTGGTGTCGGTGATAAGCTGGGTTGGATTACTAACTCCTTAGGTGGGGATAAGAACGATAGTCCAAGGGCAAAGAAAACAGGCCCAGCAAACTTACACTGTTTGCCTCTAGTTAAATGTAAAATGATGATCTGAACCCAGATTTCAGTCTCACAGTGCAATGTTTCAGTAACTATGAGGTGCTATTTTCCCACAATAAACAAAGTGGATATTAAAGTGCAAGATGGCACACATGGGTCAGAAACCCAGTGAAGACTGGCTGGGTGTGAGGGCTCACACCTGTAATCCTAACATTTTGAGAGGCCAAGTCAGGAGGATTACCTGAGCCCAAGAGTTCAAGACTAGCCTGGGCAACATAGTGAGACCTCATCTCTGCAAAAAATAAAATTAGCTGAGCATGGTGGCACATGCTTGTAGTCCCAGCTACCTGAGGTGGGAGGATAGATTGAGCCCAGGAGGTCAAGGCTGCGGCCAGCTGGGATTGCCCTACTGCACTCCAGCATAGGCGACAGGGACCCTGTCTCAAAAAAAAAAAAAAAAGACTTGGGTAGTGTTAAATATGACCTGTGTCCTGTGTGATTTTAAAAGAATAAAGATGCCACAGTAATGTCGGATACTTTTTCTATGTATGAATTTTGTCACTAATGACCCTTCCATAGGCATCATCTTTTGAGAAAAAGACATTTGACTTCAACTGGGGCTTAAATCCCATCCATTACTTACCATCTGCGTTCTTAGGAAAATTACCTAATCTCCGAGCATGGTTTCCTCATCTGGTAAAGTAGTTACAGCCTCATGTTTTAAGAATTAAACAGAACCAGACGTGTAAAGGCAATGACTGGCAACTTGTACACACTCAATAAACATCGAGTGGCTTCCTTTGTCCTACATCTCTGGTACGTTCATGCTTTCATGTTGTTTTTCCAGAACAGAGTCCTGAGCTATTAATAGCAGAAGTTTTCAAATCCTTAGCAGTGAGTCTAGACCCCTACTCCCCTACTCCCCAACAAGCACCAGGTCATGTCTTTCCTTAAGTAGAATTGCTTAAGGGACGGAAGAGTCAGAATGAGCTCGTCCACTTTGCTTAATATTGGTCTGTGCTTTTAACCCTTTGCTATAAACTTTAGAACAGCAACTCAAACTTGAGCTTGCATCTGAATCACCTGGAGAGTTTGTCAAAACACAGGTCACGTGGCTGCACCCTCAGGATCAGTGATTGTGCAGGTATTTAGAAAATATTTAAATTTTCTACAAGTTCCCAGGTTATGCTTTAGAAGAATAGGGTTAACAGGAGAATAGCCATAGGTGCCAGCATCAAAAGAAATAGAAACTAAGGTATGAGGTATACTGTGTCCAGACAACTGAGTATTATGTTGACAAGTTAACTGTCCACAGACTACCTTGCAGAGGGAAACAGGCTTAAATTGTAACTCGAAAATTCAGTTAGATAAAAGAACTTTATTTCCCTTTTTTACTAAAATGGTGATTCAGAGCCCCCTGTGCATGAAACTTGACTATTTTAAATTCATGTGTTACCTAGATGGAGCTAGAATTCCTTTACCACCATTAATTATATGAGACTAGGTACCAGGTTAGCAAGGGGGTGACCTTGGCGCTCTCAGAGTGGATGACAACTTGGGACGGCAGAGCTGCTGAGGAAAGCAGGGCCTGGGGTGGCAGGTGCAGAGCCCCAGAGCCAGGCCCGCAGTGTTGTAGCCACAGGGGATGTGGGGTGAGGTGGGGTTGGCGGGGGACAGAGATGGGGAGACTTGGTTCCAGGCTGAGAATGTTAAATTCAAGTCACTGACTTCCACAACCAGCCCAGCCTATTCACCCAGTCTCCAAGACTGCCCTCATCCCTGTCCCACATGGTTCAGAAATCTTTACTTCAGGGCCCATGCTGCACAATAGCCTGTTTTCTCTGCTGTTGTTCAAAGAAAAGACGGAAGGAGTTGCGGCTCCTCTGTATCCTTTACAAAAACTGTGGCTCAAACACTCCAAGACAACGGCTGTCTTTTCTGAGAAGATAATTATCACCTTGGGGTTTTCATTCCTAGTACCTGGCCCCCGCTATTGCTCCTCTCTGTGGATCCCCCTCCTCTCCTGGGCCTGCCAGCATTGTGCTCCCTTGCACCTTGTCAGATTATGCCCTTCCGGTCCTCCACCCTTTCAAATCAGACATCTCCTTCTGTCTTGCCTCTGTGTGTCTGAGTCATCACACCTGAGACCCAAGAGAGCATTCCACCTTCCCTTCTGTCATTACATCTCTCATTATACCCTTTCAGTTCCACTTGCCTTCAGTCCTGTGAACAGGCATCTCCCAAAGTTCCTTCCGTTACTTACTCTAAATTAGCGCATCTCATTATGCCTCTTAATCAGCTCCTCTGCCAGGCACAGCCCCACCTTTAAACACATGCAGCTCATTTTATCCTTCCATTTGTATCTCTCATGACCCATTTTCAACCTGAATGATCTCCTAGACAAAATACCCTAAGCTCTGGGTACCTTACTCCCTATCTTTATGTAAATGTATTCCTTCAAAGATCTCATCATATGTTCTGTTGATGCATCTATGATTCATTTTTCTTACCCAAAGTGCCAAGTCCTTTTAAGTGGCTCGAACTCCCTATACATTAGATCTTGGTAGTGCACCCCTGAATCTCTAATAAGCTCACCCAGTCGTATCTCCTGTGCAAGACTGTAATTCAGCATTTAAGAAAAGCATCACAAAATGGCCATCTGCCAATAAAATCCAACTCTTTTGCAAAAGTATAAACTGCTTGGGAGGAGATGGTTTCTCCAGTTTGCCACTGATGCTCCCACTCCATATTGCCTTAAGTGTTCCCAGCTCACTGCACACATCTAGGTAACTTGCCTGGTAAGAAGGCATTTGAGTTGGTGTCCTCTGAATCCCATCACCAAAACCAAGGAAGCCATTTCCTTCCCCAAACAACACCCCCATCATAGGCCCACCCACCCTCACCTACCCTGTGTTCCTGGGAGTGAAATACATTTAAGAAGGGAGTTTTATGCCAATTCAAAGAGCGAACAATAAATTACTAATAAAGTTGCAGGGAGGTGGTCCTTTAGTCACTTGTCTTAGTGAAAAGGTAGGATGGATTTGTAAGTGACCTAGTAATTTTTTTAACGAGCTTAAGGGTATTTGAAACAATTACTTCTCATAAGAAGCTTAAACATTGCTCTGTAATCTTAAGACAATAAATATGCTTAGCAAACTCTTCTTTTTTTTTTTTTTTTTTTTTGGTTAGTACAACGATAAACTCATCCCAATGTAGGTACATTTCAAATTAATGAGGCTGTGCCTATTAAAACATGTGCCATAAATGCTGCCTAGCTTAATATAAACAACGCTAGCTGGAGTGGGAGTGAGGACTTCATTGACAGGCACTGCCAACAAGCAATTCTACTTAAAAAAAGACAAGAACTGGTGCATGTTGGAGAGCAGGGGTGTGGACTCACTGCTCACTAAGGATTTGAAAAACTGGTGTGAAAGACAAACTGGCGGCCGGGCATGGTGGCTCACACCTGTAATTCCAGCACTTTTGGAAACTGAGGTGGGCAGATCACAAGGTCAGGAGTTCAAGACCAGCCTGGCCAAGATGGTGAAACCCCATCTCTACTAAAAAATACCAAAAAAATTAGCTGGGCATGGTGGTGGGCACCTGTAACCCGAGCTACTCAGGAGGGTAAGGCAGAGAATTGCTTGAACACGGGAGGCAGAGGTTGCAGTGAGCTGAGATGGTGCCGCTGCACTCCAGCCTAGGCGACAGAGTGAGACTTCATCTCAGAAAAAAAAAAAAAAAAAAGACAAACTGGCCTTGATCTTTGTGGCCCAAGAGGCAAAATAGGGACCAGTGAATGCAAGTTATAGGGAACAGATTTTGTCTCCAAGGTAGTTGATCAATGGTGATTGGGTGGTGTCCTGAGCTTGAAGTAAAAACCAGCTTTAAGAATCACTTCCCAAAGAACCTATCTCTTCACCTTTTTTTAGTGGACACTTGCTGTCTTTAAATAAACTTAGAATCACAAATCACAGAATCAAGATGGAAAGGATCTTTAAAGTTTATATATTCTATCTCCCAGCCCAGGTTCCAAGCTCCGCTTCACTGTCCCGCCACATGTTCAGCCACCGGTCTTTGGTTACGCCAGTGATGGGGAACTCTCTACTTCCTGAGGCTGCACACTTGATCTTTCAACTTCTCTTTTAAGTCCTTCCTTTTATTCAGGAGAAATCCATTTCCCTTTAGTGTTTGTATTTGAGACAGGATCTCTCTGTGGCCCAGGCTGGAGTACAATGGTTTGATCATGGTTCACTGTGACCTTGAACTCCTGGGCTCAAGCCATCCTCCTGCCCTGGCTTCCCAAAGTGCTGAGATTACAGGCGTAAGCCACCATGCCCGACCTCCCTTTAATTTTTACAACTACTTCCAGTCCTATCACTTCAAGCTATACAAACAAATATGTTTCTCTTCCCAGATTATAACCACTAATTTTTTAGAAAATGTCAGGTCTTCCCAATGTTATGTCTTCCCCAGGATAAAAATTCTCTATTTCCTCTACTTTTCCTCATTTATCATGGCTTCCAGCCCCTTTTACACCATAATATAATCATATCTAACATGTATTAAGGAGACAGTCACTTTGTGTGCATTATCCCTTTGAGTCCTCACAATAGCCCTGTGAGATGGGTGCTATTAATGTCCCCATTTTACAGAACAATCAACAGAGTCCTAGAGAGGTTAAATAATTTGTTTGCAGTAAAATAGCTGGTGAATGGCAGAGCTGGGATTCAAACACAGTCCTCTGATTCTAGAACCAATATTTAATCTGTATTTTCTCAGTCTTACTGGTCTCAACCTATGAGTCCCCTGCATGGCCTTGTTGCATGGAGTTTTGCCTAAGAGATCTAGATAGCAGCATCATTGGCACAGGGTTGTAAATGGGGTAGGGGTTAGGGAACAGGAAAGCCAACAAAAGTGTACCTTAAGGCCAGAGGACTCAGAGGAAACAACCTCTCCTGGGAGGCTCTTAGAGGAGAGGGGCCTTTAAAATGCTTCAACATTCTCTCTTGGCCAGGCATGGTGGCTCATGCCTGTAATCCCAGCACTTTGGGAGGCCAAGGCAGGCCGATCACTTGAGGTCAGGAGTTCGAGTCCAGCCTGGCCAACATGGTGAAACTCCATCTCTACTAAAAATATATAAATTAGCTGGGCTTGGTGGCGGACACCTGCAATCCCAGCTACTTGGGAAGCTGAAGCAGAAAACCTGGGAGCAGAGGTTGCGGTGCCAAGATAGTGCCACTGCACTCCAGCCTGGGTGACAGAGTGAGACTCCATCTCAAAAAAAAAAAAAAAAAGAGTGCTTCAACATTCTCTTTCATTTAATATAGAGGTTCCCTCTATGAATTTCAATTCAAGGAGATAGCTTCCTATTGAATTCCAGGCAAATCTGAAGGTAAAAGAGGCTTTGAGAAACTCAAACAGTGGTTCTCAGACTTAAGAATAAGTGTGAGTTATTGTTTTAAGCATCAGCATCACCTAGAGAAGTTGTTAAATTCCTATTTCTGGACTCCTGGCTCACAGATTCAGTATTAATAGATCCAAGCTGGAACCATACAGCCTTCATTTTAATAAGTGACCCTAGTGTGTATGACTTGTGTGGGCAGTGAACTACTCTTCAAGGAAACTCTGTCCTAAGCTTTCCAAAGCCCTTGGCCAGCTCTTCTGAGCCAGGGAGCAGCATGTTAAGTTATGGTAGGTGAGGGTGTTGTCGGGCTTCAGATTTGTGGATGCTTTGCCACTCCTCAATAGGTGAGGAATGTCTGGCCAGAATGGTGCTTTCATGAGAGAAGGACAGAGGGACCTTCGGAGCAGTCATTTACTCAGTGGCTGATAGTTCTTAGCCTCATCCCACACTACACCTGTGTTTGCCTTTTTTTAAACTAAGAAGCGTTTGCTTAGTGGAAGCCAATTAAAATCTTTGTTTCAAAACCAACTTCTAAATATTGTACATAACACTCTTCCCTCCTTAGGACAAACTGCAACAATGTTAATTTTACACTCAGGTCTAATCAGATCTCATTATTGATGTTGCTGTAATACCGTCTGCTCCTGGTTCTGTATCATTATCCTTGAGCAGGTAGGAGGCATGGATTTCAAAGTTGGTCCCTGTTTTCAGCAATTTAAAGACAAAGAGGAGATTTCCAGTTTACACCTTGAAGCCCATCTGTCAAAAAACTGTGCCCAAGGTCCTTGCAGTCCACTTGCTAAAGCAACAGATTAAGAGGAACAAAACAAGCCCAGATCCCAAGTGTAAACCCCAGCAAAAGCCCAAATGCCTTCTGACTGCCTGCCAAGGGTCCACAGAGAGGCACGTGGGAGTCAGTGCTCCTGGTCATGACCTCTTCCTTTAGCCAGTGTCCTGGTTATCTATAGCCACTTAAACTACTTCATAATTACTTGCTTAAAACAAGCATGTTCTTATCTACTGTTTCACAAGTTGGGAATTTGGGCAGGGCTCAGCTGGGTGATTCTTCTGCTCCATATGGCATTCACTGGGGTCACTCAGAGGTATTCAGCTGGCAGCTGAGGTGGCTGGGAGAGCCCAAGGTGGCTTCACTCACAATCTTGACACCTCAGTGGGGACAGTGGAAGAGAAGGCTGGGCTCAGCTTGGCCCCTTTCCCTCTCCATGTAGTCTCAAAGCCCGCATGTGCTCTCTCTGGCAGGGTTGTTGGACTTTCAACATGGTGCTCAGGGCTCCAAGAGCCCAAAGTAGAAGTTGCCAGTCTTGCAGTGGTGTGATCTCAGCTCACCACAACCTCCGCCTCCCAGGCTCAAGCAGTTCTCCTGCCTCAGTCTCCCGAGTAGCAGGGATTACAGGCACACGCCACTATCACCTGGCTAATTCTTGTATTTTTAGTAGAGATGGGGTTTCAATATGTTGGCCAGGCTGGTCTTGAACTCCTGACCTCAAATGATCCACCTACCTCGGCCTCCCAAAGTGCTGGGATTACAGACGTGAGCCACCATGCCCGGTCAGAAGTTGCCAGCCTTCTTAAAAGCTCAGTCCAGAAATGTCAGGGTGTTGCTTCCTCATACTTTGTCAAGGCCAGAGTCAAAGAAAGGGGAAATAGGCCCCTTCCCTCAGGAAGGGGCTTGTCAAAGAGTTCATACCACCTCTCATCTGCCACAGTCAGCCTCTCTCCTCTGTCTCTACTACAATCGACCCCATTCTCCTTTCAGACTCCTCACTCCTCTATCAGGATCAGAATACCAGAATTTCCATCTAGAGTTATAAAAAACCCAGTCGAGTACTAATCTCACCTGAGGGAAATTACCCCATTCCTCAGGTAATCTTGGGAACAGGGCAGGCCTTTGGAGCATCTGTGCTGGACAGTGAGGCCCTCCTGTTCCCCACTCCTCTCATTGTCCTGGTTTTCTCATTGGCTTTATCTAAGTACCATGGTTTGCCATCAGAAGAGACTGGCAGAGGAAGAGGACATCAACCTTCACCCCGGCCCCTCTTTCCACTGAGACCAAGAATCTCAGTCCAGAAACCCCATGGCAAAGGCTGACAATTGTCACAGGTTCCAAGAGGGTCTGATGCTGTGTGACCTCCAGGCTCACCTGGCTCAGTCAAGCTAAGGACCAAGAAAGAGCAGCTCTCTATGCCAGCACTTCATTCCTAAGAATGCATGGTTTGCTATATATTTGGGGCAGCCCTTACCACCTCCAGAAGACCATGTAAGGTCTAGCAGAAGGACAAGAGTACAAAAGGCAGTCAGGAGGCAGCTAGTGTGAGGCAGTACGAGGAAGCCCCAGCCAGCGCAGCGTGAGTCTGGGAGTCAGCTACATTGTCGAGCTTCCTCCTCTGTAGCACCAGTGACAGCCACTTTATTACTTCTGTTGCCAGGGAAGTGATGTGCCAGGATTCACGTTTGCAAGGCCATGGCACTCTCTGCCTGGTCACTTAAAGGTACTGGGAGGCAGACTGGCTGCCCTGCCTTCTGCACCTTGAGACTGGGTGTGAGCTCAGCCTTGGGAGACCTGTCAGCTTCAACCCCTCAACATCTCCCTCCTGTGCTCAGCTACATGCCCTGCCGGCTGAGCCCAAATCCTCAACTTGACAGAGAACTGGCCGTAGGGTGCAGCAGGAAGTGGAATCAAGAAAAGCCCTCAGCTGGAGGGAAAGACACAACCACAATCCATGAGCCGCAGTGAACGTCTCCCGCATCACTGTGACGCTCTAAGAAAGATGCTGTTCAGAGGGGGAAGTGACATCCCCCTCCCCTCATACTTGAATCTTCTCTACTTCCCAGCCCTGTCCAGCCAGTCTCTGCTTCCACAGCTTCTGTGCTGTCAGAAGGCTGAGCCTCTCTTAATGGGGGCGACATTAACCACTGCCCCAGGTTAGGGACAGCCTCCTTTGGTCCAGCTGTGGGCCTCCCACCCCTCCCCTCTGATTGGCTGTTCTGCAGTGCGGTGGTGGGAAGGGGTCCACGTGGGGTAATCAGATAGGGGCCAAGCATAGTCCTTTCCTCAAAGGCAGGGAGAGCATAATTGTCAAATCTCCTTTGAGGCAATAGGAAATACTTGCAATCATTCCAGGTAGGCAGCAAAGTACACAAAAGCATTGAGTTTTCAGTATTTTGACCACCTGAATATTCGTATCCTGCCCATATTGCATTCTGCAGTAAGGCAGCTCCAAGAGTTGCAAGGTTCTGTTACACTAAACCAAAATCTGCCTCCATCTAATTTCCACCAGATAGTAACAAAAGGTACACTTTCTGAAGCACTTCCCATGCTTCTGGCACTTTCCTGGGCACTTCGCGGCTGCCATCCCGTCCTTGAGTGGCTCTGGGAGCTCAATTGTCCCATCATCCCTTGGTTGAGGAAGCTGCGGCTCAGAAGGGCTAAGGAGATTGCTCACCCACTTGGCTGGATTTGAACACAGGTCTGTTGGATTCCAATGCCCTGGGCCAATGTGGCTCCCAGCCTACAGGGTCTGGTTCCCTTCCCCTTTCCTGAGGCTGTCCTTCCCTGTTTGGAGGTGGCTGACTTATCCTCTCCCTCTCCCAGCCTCTTCTCCTGGACCAAGCATCTTGGGCTTCCCACTGCTGCTCCCTGCCTTGGCCTCAGTCTCCCACCCTCCTGGGCTCCTTTCAAAGACAGGCAGAAATGAGCACGGCATTCCGGCACTGGTACTGGCCCTCCAACTCTGGATCCAATATCCTTAGGATGCATGCAGCCTATGATTACCCCATTTTTTTGGCGTCCTGTCTCACATGAGCTCAGAGGCGATCCCAACACCTAAGGTGTTTTCGCCTGTGGTGTTTTGGGGTTATTTCTTCTCCATTCAAAATGGAAAGGAAAGAAGACATGTATCTCAGTTAAATCTCATCTTACAGATTCGACCGATTGTTTTAGTCTGCTGAGTAGTTTGAACAATGCTGATGCTGTCATTTATCACAAAGTGTGCTGTTGGACCTAAATGTGAGTCATATGCCTCTGAGAGGACCCCGATAACAACACTGACTGGCTGAGGTCAGGCTCTGTGTCCACCACCATCCAGGATGCATCATTTTATTTATTTGTTTTGAGACAGGGTCTCACTCTCACCCAGGCTGGAGTGCAGTGGCGCCAATCTTGGCTCACTGCAGCCTTGACCTCCTGGGCTGAAGCGATCCTCCCACCTCAGCCTCCTGAGTAGCTGGGAGGTGCTAACCACCACAACCGGCTAATGTAGAGATGGGTTTTTGCCATGTTGCCCAGGTTGGTCTCGAACTCTTGAGCTCAAGCAATCCACCCACCTCGGCCTTCCAAAATGTTGGGATTATGGGCATGACCTGGCCTTGATGCATCATTTTAAACAAGCCTCCTTGGCCAGGTGTGGAAGTTCATGCCTGTAATCCCGACACTTCGGGAGGCTGAGGAGGGTGGATTGCTTGAAGCCAGGAGTTCAAGACCAGCCTGGACAACAAAGTTAGACCCCAGTCTCTATGGGATGGGGTGAGGTGGGGGGTTTGGGGGAAGAAACAACAACTAGCAAGGTGTAGTGGCTCACACTGATAGTCCCATAGTCCCAGCTACTTGGGAGGCTGAAGGGGGGAGGATCCCTTAAGCCCAGGAGGTCAAAGCTGCAGTGAGCTGGGATTGCAGCACTGTGCTAGCCTGGGCAACACAGAGACCCCATCTCTTGAAAACAAAACAAAACAGGCCTCCTTGAGAAGTGTCATTCCACCTGTTATGAATCCAGGCTTAATCCAAAGCCCCTACTCTCACTTCTCCTTCCAGGTTCCCTCCTGGCTCCGCTGCCCCTCCCTGATCCTTCAGCCCCAGACATCCTGTAGTATCTGAGTGAGATAGAGGCAGACTTTGGCTCCTCTGATAAACTTCAGCAGTGTGGATCTCTCTGCCCCACGTCATGAGTGATCAACGTTCTTCTGTGGAGACTCCTGGCGTCCAGTTGAAAGTTGTGCGGCTGAGACCTCCGCGGTGCCACAGAGAAGATAGGTGTGGGGGCTGCACGGGGCCTTGAAAACTAACCAGATACCCCAGTGGAGAACGCAGGAGGGAGACTGGGCGTTCCTCAAAGTCCCGAGTGGCACAGCTGTTAGTGTTCATCTCCAGAAACCCACAGCACCTGCCCCCACGAAATCTGTGGCGAACACGAGCAGGAGGTGCAAATAATTCTGACTCCTCCGCGGAAGAACAGGAATGAGAAAGCCTGGCCTGGCCGTGGGTTGCTGGGTGAAAAACAGCATTGCATCCGACGTGTTAGTTCATTGCAATAAATGGGTTCAGCTCCTCTCTGGAAATATTACTGTAGCACAAAGTACTTTATGAAAGCCTTTTTAAAAATCAGATATTATCAGATAGTTGGTTAAAGAGCTGATTAACTTATCAAAATGTCTGCCTATAGACGAGGCACTTGGGGCGCTCAGCACAGAGACCCCCATACCTTTTCCTGAGTGCCCACAGGGTAACCGTTCTGAGGGCCGAGGGGAAGAGGCGACATGCAAGTTCCCGCGGAGAGGAAGAATTGTTTATGGCAAAAGAATCCCAATGGAAGGTAAATTCCCTCTGATATTACACCGTGAGTCTCTGAGAAGCAACACCAGGCTTTAATAGACAAACGCGGTATTTCCTCCTGATTATTTAATTGGCACGGGAGAGCCACGCAGGTTATGAATTTGTAAGAAAACCCCAGCGGGCCCTGTTTCTGATCCCTTAGGAGGCATTCATTTAAGAAAACTTGTATTTTCTGTGTGCCCCAACTTGCACGGGGGGGCGCCAACAAGCTCTGGGAAGAGATGGGATTTCAGAAGCCGGGCCTCAGCGCCAACCGCGGGCTGCTGGCTCCCTCTGCTGTCCGAGTCCTCACTTGCGTTCAAGTGAAAGGGCGCGTTTCCCGGCTGATTCTGTGCCAGGAGAAATCGTGAAGGCAAGAAGACTGGGCTCAGAGCCAAGGGCCCTCCCTGGATTTGATAGCTCCTATTTCGATTCGAGCAGGACCTGCAGCCTTGTCAGTGTCTGAGCTCATGGGTAAGGTTGAGAGTAACCATTCACTGGCCAAGTGGTGCCCCCCACCCCTGGGGAGGAGGAGCACAATTTCTTTCAAGGACTTTTCTGGGTACCCGGGGTGGGGAGTAAAGAAGGAGTCTCTGGAAGCAAAAGGGATCTGAGAGGCCTGGGCAAATGACACTGGCTTTGCTTGAATCTGGAAGGCCAGGCGGAGGAAAAAGAACTTCTGTTGCTGGGCGCGGTGCCTCACGCCTGTAATCCCAGCACTTTGGAGGCCGAGGCGGGTGAATCACTTGAGGTCAGGAGTTCAAGACCAGCCTGGCCAACATGGCGAAACTACCTCTCTACTAAAATACAAAAATTACCCTGGCGTGGTGGTGGGCGGCTGTAATCCTAGCTACCCAGGAGGTTGAGGCAGGAGAATTGTTTGAACCCAGAAGGCGGAGGTTGCAGTGAGCCGAGATTGCGTCACTGCACTCTAGCCTGGACGACAAAAAAATCTGTTGATGGTTCGCATTGTTTTCTGCCCAGAATCCCCACTGTCCTCTCCTCAGGCTGATGGCAAAACTTCTCCCACCCAGATGACCTCCCTCCACCAACACCTGAGAGGCCCTCAGGCAATCTGATGCGAGGCCAGGCCGCTGGGTCCTCTGGCAGGGACAGTCTCCAGAAGCAGGAAGGCAGGTTGCGGAAGCGGCAGTGCTGTCCGGTAGGGAAGGCCCCGACGTCCGCCCTTCCCCAAACCGTGGGCTCCCCTCGCTTCCAGGGGTGGAGGAGAGAAGAGCTGGAGAAACGTGCCACGACTCAACCAGATTTATTTCCGTGGTGGATTCTGATTTTATTGAACAAAATGAGGTGAGAAATATCACATTTCTTTTCTTTCTTCCTGCTTCAAGTCAAATCTAATCTGGCGAGGCTGGAATACAATTCTTTTCATGACAGAGGCTCTCTCTTTCCCTCTCGGGGTCCTATCGGGGTCCTATCAAGGTCCCGGGGTGCAGGCAGGAGAGGCCTCTGATTTCTGGTTGCCATTGACTGGTTTACGGACCCCTCGTCCTCACCCCCGGTCCTCAATGCCCTCCTGTTGAGCCAGGTCGCGGAGGTCACTGCACAGGCTGGGGCCGCCTCCCCTGCTGAGTTCAAGCGGATATTCCCCTGAGGCCCTGCCACATCGCTGGGACTGCTCAGAACCTGGAGACACCGGTCCCCTTTCTGAGCGTGGGAAACTCTCACATTCCATTCTAGTCTTCCTGCCTCCTGAGCCCAGACCTAGGCAGACTCATCCCAGAGAAATGGGCCCTCACAGTGGCACCCTTAAACCTGGACAAGAGGGGCACCGTGTCCCTCTTATGAGGCCCCCATATCCCCGGGGTGCACAATGTGTGAAAGAATGCCTAGCGTTTCAGTCGCTCAGATGTGGCCCCTGGAGCTGGCACAGGGTCACCTGTAACCCTAAACAGATGCTTTCCTCAGGAACACGGTTCAGGCCTCAGAGAAATTGCCTTTTTTTTTTTTCTCGTTTTTTGAGAGAAAGGGTCTCACTCTGTTACCCAGGCTGGAGTGCAATGGCACAATCACGATTCACTGCAGCCTCGACTTCCTGGGCTCAATTGATCCTCCTGCCTCAGCCCCACAAGTAGCTGGAACTACGGGCGTGTGCTACCATACCTGGCTAATTTTTGTATTTTTAGTAGAAATGGGGTTGCATCATGTTGGCCAAGCTGGTCTTGAACTCCTGGTCTTAAGAGATCCGACTGCCTTGGCCTCCCAAAGTGCTGGGATTACAGGCATTGGCCACAAAGCCTGGCCTGAAATTGCCTTTCATATCTTTCACCCTGTGTCTTCCAAACAAAAGGTGGCTGTGACAGAGCGGCTTGAAAGTTTAGAGGCTCTTCTGCTCAGAAACGTGGAAAGGATTTAAGTATTAGAAGTGCCTAGGGCGGAGGGAAGACAGATTAATTCACTTGTCAAATACTTTCTTCCAGCATCAAAGCACAACAAAGTGTTGCTTCTCAATAGTGCTGAGTCCTTTCTCTTGCTTCTCTTTGTGTTCTAATTCCTGGTTTCAGTTCTTTGATATTCACAACAGGTACGTATGGTGGCTGAAGGGCGCTTTGTGATATTAAACAATACATATTCCTCTTAAATGTGTGTATGTAAAGGCTAGAGGTAACATGTTTGAAGCAAAATGTCGATTCTTTGTATTGTTAACTCTATAGAAAATGACCACTAGAATTTAAATAGTGCTATTTTTATAAAAATGTTTAAGATTTAATCTAAATTCAAAATATTAAATAAAAATTTCAGCTTTTAAAAAAGCTTGATTTACTTTATGTTATTTAAATTTTGTCTTTTATTTTCGTTAAAAAATCTTCTGAATATTTTTTATTTTAAATAATAGAAGCAGGGTCTCACCATGTTGTCTAGGCTGGTTTTGAACTCCCGAACTCAAGTGATCCTCCCACCTCGGCCTCCCAAAGTGCTGGGAGTACAGATGTGAGCCACCTTGCCAGGTCTGTCTTTTAATTGAAAATGTGTGACTGGGCACAGTGACTCACACCTATAATCCCAGCACTTTGGGAGGCCAAAGTGGGTGGATCATTTGAGATCAGGAGTTCGAGACCAGCCTGGCCAACATTGTGAAACCTCATCTCTACCAAAAATACAAAAATTAGCTGGGTATGGTGGCACATGCCTGTAATCTCAGCTCCTTTGAAGACTGAGTTGGGAGAATCGCTTTAACCCGGGAGGTGGAAGTTGCAGTGAGCCAAGATCACGCCACTGTACTCCAGCCTGGGTGAGAGAGCAAGACTCCATCTAAAAAAAAAATAAATAAAATAAAATGTGTGACTACTCGAGAGAAAAAAATTTTTTGAAAACATAATTTTAATATTTTAATTTTTACACTTATGGCAATTCATGTTTTTGATTAGTACATTTTAAAATTGTATGCATTCAGAATACAGTTGCATTGAATTTTTTTAGGTCCTGGATAATATGTGAATAAGTCAAAATAATAAAAATAGAAAATATGGCAGTGGAGCTCTGAAAAGAAAACAGATTGAAAAGAGAAAAGAAAGAAAATCTTCAGAGAAATGGACTGCATGCCTTTTTTTTTTTTTAGGCAAAGTCTCACTTTGTCACCCAGGCTGGAGTGCAGTGACGCGATCTCAGCTCACTGCAACCTCCACTTCCTGGGTTCAAGCAATTCTCCTGCCTTAGCCTCCTGAGTAGCTGGGATTACAGGTGCCTGCCACCACGCCCAGCTATCTTTTTTTTTTTTTGTATTTTTAGTAGAGACCAGGTTTCACCATGTTAGCCAGGATGATCTTGAACTCCTTACCTTGTGATCCGCATACCTTGGCCTCCCAAAGTGCTGGGATTACAGGCTTGAACCCCTGCGCCCGGCTAACTGCATACACTTTTAACAAGTGGAAACACTAACAAAAGTGAGCAGGCTTGCATATCAAAAAAGCACTCACGCCATTACTAAACTGACAAGGAAGACTTGATAAACAGCCAAGGTCAAAGGTTTCAACAAAGACAAGGAAATAGGTGTGAAGGCCTGAAATAATATTATGTGTTCAATGTTTAGCTAAGTAAGTGATGTTTTTGATGATGACCACAGATTATTTACAGAATATTTATAGAAAACAAGGAATAATCTTAAAACTTACTAGAAATAATTTTGAAATTTGATGCCAAAATGGCTGAAACAGGCTGAAAATTAAAGAAATAGTCCCTTTCCAGAATGGAGAATTCAGAACGAGAGTGTTAGTTATGAGTAATAAAGTGAGAAAAGAAATCATGCATATAATATATCCAAATCAACTAGATCATTCTAGAGACAAAAGACACATTGAATCACTAACATGTATTACATATACATCACTGAACTACCAGAAGAAAACAAGGGCATTGAAAATAGTGAAAGTATTTAATTGGTTTTACAAATATTGTAAAAAATATTTTTAAGTGAAGAACTAAAAAACATCTCAACTTTGGGTGTTGATTTAAAGCGGAGGTGTTTATATAGAGGGCTAAATAGTAAGCACTTTGGTCTTCACAAGCTGGACTGAGCCTTCAGGCATAAAGAAGAGGTCCCAGGATAATACCAGGGTCAGCCTATTCCAGACAGAAAACTTCAGGAAATGCTGAAAAGATCACAGGATCCTTAGCCCCGGATGCTGGCAGGGTTCCTGTTTACAACGGTGCCATGCTAAGGGACTTCTGTCCACTTAGAGACCGAATCTAAATTTCTCAACATCCTGTTTACTGCCTGCCACTAAAAGAACAAATTAGACATGCCTGTGGCACATGACATTTTATAATCTCTTATTGGTGTTGCATATTTTCTTTGTGAATATTTTAATGTTTTTATTATTTAATTGAATTTCCATATCTTTTAAAAGATCCAGGCTATCTGACCAAGTTGATGCTTTACATTGCAAATTTAGTATAGAATAATTTTTGGTTCTTTAATTTTTTTCTTAGGTTTCTTTCTGTGGTCCAACCTACCACCCTCATATTTCCAGAAGAAGGAACGTGAAATGAAAAAGGAAAAAAGCCCTTACAACATCATACGAGTTTCTCTACCAGCACATCATGCTGGTGTCCTAAAGAAGCCAGACAGCAGAGTTAACGGGTACAAGTTTCAAAGTTGTCATCATATTTTATTCTGTGTTCAAAACCACTTTTGTGATTTCCCTAATAACACATGCAAAGTCTCCTTTGAAGTTACGGAAGAGGGGGCGGTGTGTGTGTTCTCTATTTTTCTTTTTTCTAAATGTACCGATAGGCTGGCCTGGGCTGGGATTGGATAGAGAAGTTCAGAGAGAAAAGGCAGAAACCAGCCGTCTCTTGAAGTTTGCCTGCTGGTCTCCTAGCAACTGGTTTCTTGTTTGAGGCATATTTGAGCCACATAGGGAAGACTCAGAATGCTGTAAAGGGCTACAGAATTGCTCTCCCACTGGATAATGAAGTTGGTTTTAGTTACTATAATATAAACACTACATTTAAGCAGCAGTGAAGGAAAGCAGGAAGTTTGCAGAATGAGCTTTTCTGAGTTACTGTATCTGCTGTTGTGACAAGAGGAGCAGGCATGTGCCAGGGGCCACCATTGACTTCTGGCTTGCAGGAGGCTGAGTCGCTCATTCAGCTTTGTCCATGCCCACAGGGGCCAGGCAGGCTGCAGGCACAAGGGAGTTAAACAGGCGAGACACTGGAGAGCAGAGCTGGGCCTCGAGGGAGGCCGCTGTGTGAACTTGTAGGAGGCATTCGCTCCTGGAGGTGCAAAAGCCCACGATGTGCTTGCATGGCTCTGAGAGCAAGACCACAGGCATTTAGCACCTGGGTCCCTCACCTGCCTTGCCCCAGGCCCCTCTGGAGAGGGCATGTCCCACCTAGAGTGGCATCTGCAGCTGAATGCTGCCATGTGAAACAGAGCCCAGTTACTGGACCACTTGGTAAAGAAACAACAGAAATCTAGATTTTTTGAGGAGGGAGAGATGAACTGAAATCTCCCATTAAAAAAATATTTCAGGCCAGGGGCGGCAGCTCACACCTGTAATCCCAGCACTTCAAGAGGCCGAGGTGGGTGGATCGCCTGAGCTCTGGAGTTCGAGACCAGCCTGAGCAACGTGGTGAAACCTTGTCTCTACCAAAAACACAAAAAATTAGCCGGATGTGGTGGTGCACACCTGTCATCCCAGCTACTTGGGAGGCTGAGGTGGGACGACTGATTGAGCTTGGGAGGCAGAGGTTGCACTGAGCTGAGATCATGCTACTGCACTCCAGCCTTAGTGACAAAGTGAGACCCTATCACAAAAAAAAAAAAAAAAATATATATATATATATATTTCACTCAAACCTTCTCATTCATTTGAGACACAAGGGCCAAAATTTGAACCACGAGTCTTTGCTTAAATCTTTTTTGTTGTTTGTTTTTTTGAAACAGGGTCTCGCTCCGTCATCCAGGCTAGATAACAGTGGTGCAATCATGGCTTGCTTCAGCTTCAACCTCCCACCTCCCAGGCTCAAGCCTCCCTAGCTGCATAGGTATGCACCACCATGCCTGGCTAGCTAAAAAAAAATTTCTTTTTGTAGGGATATTGTCTCCTTATGTTGCCCAGGCTGGTCTCTAACTCCTGGGCTCAAGTGATCCTCTTGCTTTGGCCTCCCAAAGTGTTGAGATTGCAGCTGTGAGCCACCATGCCTGGCCAACTCTTTACTTAAATCTTTTCCTAAATGGTCTGGCTAAAAACAAAAAACTTTTCCTATTCCAGTTCTAAAGCCATGAACCCCACCCCTTTCAGGCAGGCAGGTACACTTGGCTTGTTCAGGGTGACAGAGGCTTTCCAGTTCTGCAGCGCAGGCAGTGAACCCTGTCCCACCAGACACAGGGGGATCCAGCTCTTGAATGTCTGTCTGCCACTGGAGCACAGATTCTTAGTAGAGAACTGGGTGAGGGGAGTGGCAAAAACTGGATGATCAGGGCATGCCATCAATATTTATATAAGCGAAGAATCCAGTGAGGGAAAATAATAGCAAAGTGAGGGAATAGAGAGTGTGTATACATTTTGAGGGTGGGCAGTGGTTTAGCCACGGGCATAGCCAAACCTGTGAATCCAGATGCTTTTGGATAGGTCATGGAAGGCCAACTCTTCCATTGAGAAAAAGTTTAAAAAGCGGATACGTTACAAAGGTCATATTTTTAATGGCACCAGAGAGTTACAGAAGCTATAATACAAGGATAAATGGACTAAATTTTCAGGAAGGGAAGAACTGTCCGGAGATGAGTAGACAATGCCTACCTGTTATTTCCCCCTAGGGCATTCTCTGATTCTGGGCTGGGCTAAGGATCAGAGCTTGACTCCAGCAAAGGCCACCTGCTTGGGTGGGTATGGGGTATACAGTAAAATCAGCAAAAGTCTGAGTGGTCCTGTTGGGTTGGGCTGCCCAAAGCAGGAATTTTCAGAGCCTCAAATACGTGGCTAGGTTCCCCCATGAAACACTTTCTGAATTCTGAGGCTATCTGGGGGATTAAAGAGTCAGGTAGTATGTTTTTTTTGTTGTTTTTTTTTGTTTTTAATTAAGTATTTATTGATCATTCTTGGGTGTTTCTGGGAGAGGGGGATATGGCAGGGTCATAGGATAATAGTGGAGAGAAGGTCAGGAGATAAACACATGAACAAAGGTCTCTGGTTTTCCTAGGCAGAGGACCCTGCGGCCTTCTGCAGTGTTTGTGCCCCTGGGTACTTGAGATTAGGGAGTGGTGATGACTCTTAAAGAGCATGCTGCCTTCAAGCATCTGTTTAACAAAGCCCATCTTGCACCGCCCTTAATCCATTTAACCCTGAGTTGACACAGCACATGTTTCAGAGAGCACGGGGCTGGGGGCAAGGCCATAGACCAACAGCATCCCAAGGCAGAAGAATTTCTCCCAGACAGGGCGGCCAGGCAGAGGCGCTCCTCACTTCCCAGACGGGACGGCCGGGCAGAGGTGCTCCTCACTTCCCAGAGGTTGGGTGGCTGGGCAGAGGTGCTCCTCACTTCCTCCCAGACGGGGTGGTGGCCGGGCAGAGACACTCCTCATCTCCCAGACAGGGCAGCCGGGCAGAGGCGCTCCTCACTTTCCAGACGGAGCGGCCAGGTAGAGGCGCTCCTCACTTCCCAGACGGGGCGGCCGGGCAGAGGTGCTCCTCACTTCCCAGACGGGGCGACCGGGCAGAAGCGCTCCTCACTTCCCAGACGGGGCGGCCGGGCAGAGGGGCTCCTCACATCCCAGGCGATGGGTGGCCAGGCAGAGACGCTCCTCACTTCCTAGACGGGGTGGCGGCGGGGCAGAGGCTGTAATCTTAGCACTTTAGGAGGCCAAGGCAGGCGGCTGGGAGGTGGAGATGGTAGCGAGCCAAGATCACGCCACTGCACTCCAGCCTGAGCAACATTGAGCATTGAGTGAGCGAGACTCCCTCTGCAATCCCAGCACCTCGGGAGGCCGAGGCGCGCAGATCACTGGAGGCCAGGAGCTGGAGACCAGCCCGGTCAACACGGCGAAACCCCGTCTGTTTTTTTTTTTTTTTTTTGAGACAATGTCTTGCTCTGTCTCCCAGGCTGGAGTGCAGTGGCGTGATCTCAGCTCACTGCAACCTCTGCCTCCTGGGCTCAAGTGATTCTCCTTCCTCAGCCTCCTGAATAGCTGGGATTACAGGCACATGCCACCATGCCGTCTAATTTTTGTATTTTCAGTAGAGATGGGGTTTCACCATGATGGCCAGGCTAGTCTCGAACTCTTGACCTCAGGTGATCCGCCCACCTCGACCTCCCAAAGGGCTGGGATTACAGGCATGAGCCATGGTGCCCAGCCATAAAGAGTCACATAGCAAGTTTTATTATTTTGTTTTATTTTATTTTGTTTTGTTTTGTTTTGTTTTTTTGAGACAGAGTCTTGCTCTGTTGCCCAGGCTAGAGTGCAGTGGCACAATCTCGGCTTATTGCAGCCTCCACCTCCCAGATTCAAGTGATTCTCTTGCCTTAGCCTCCCAAGTAGCTGGGATTACAGATGCCTGCCACCATGCCCAGCTAATTTTTTATATTTCTTAGTAGAGACGGAGTTTCACCATGTTGGCCAGGCTGGTCTTGAACTCCTGACCTCAAGTGACCCACCTGCCTCGGCCTCCCAAAGTCCTGGGATTACAGGTGTGAGCCACTGCGCCTGGCCTTGAGCCACCACACCCAGACTGCATGTTTTAAAATGTAGAGTGAAATATCTTATGATCTGGAGGTGTTTAAGAAATGAAAATGACCAGGTGGAGTTGAAATGAAAACAAAAAGGCAACAGATGAAAACTACAGGATGCTTGCTATGTTGACACAGATTCTACCAGCCCTTTTACCTAGGAGCTAATTCTGGGAGCTGCTACAGTGTAAGAATCCAGCCTTGCCCCTAAGCCAGCTGCTGGAAGACAGATTATAATATTTAGGAGAGACTAGGGTGATACCATTGAAGACTAGACAGGCCTCAAACAGATAGTCATGCTCCGTGTCAAGAAATGTGCCAAAATTTGCATCTGTGGGAGTCTAAAAACCTAAGCTTTAAAACCCCTGAGCTGGGTGCAGTGGCTCACGCCTGTAATCCCAGCACTTTGGGAGGCCGAGGGCAAGGCGGGCGGATCACCTGAGGTCGGGAGTACCAGCCTGACCAATATGGAGAAACCCCGTCTCTTCTAAAAATACAAAATTAGCTGGGTGTGGTGGCGCATGCCTGTATTCCCAGCTACTCAGGAGGCTGAGGCAGGGGAATCACTTGAACCCAGGAGGCAGAGGTTGTGGTGAGCCGAGATCGTGCCATTGCACTCCAGCCTGGGCAACAAGAGCAAAACTCTGTCTCTAAATAAATAAATAAATCATAAAATAAAACCCCTGAAAGGCAGAACAGAATCTTTTGTAGTCTTTTAGGGCTAAGGACACAAGCACTTGCCAGGTTCTCAATTCATAACCCAGGAAGATCACATCCTAGGAACAGGGGTAAATGAGGTAGGCTGAGTCTTACCAAAACTCTTACTAAATTGTATCAAGGCCCCAGTTCAGCTTTGCCTCTCATCAGATATGCCTAACAGAGGAAAGGAGGAAGGTAGCACCATCTGGAGCCTTTAGGTCTTTAAACAAAATGGCTGGCATAAAATAAGAAATTTCTAAACATGTAAAGAACCAGATCATGTCACAGATAACTAAGTTAAAAAAACCATACAATAGAAATAGACTCACAGATGGGAGAGATATTGCAGTTAACAGATAAGAGCTTCTAAATAACTGTGATTAATATATTCAAGAAAACAGAAAAAAGTTGCACAAAATAGATGACAGAATAGATAATTTCACCAGATATTTGGAATGAACTCCATAAAAATAAGAATCGAATGGATATTCTTTTTTTCCAATTCATTTTTTTTTCCTTGGGTAGTCTCTTGAGTCAGAGTAGGCTCAGAGACTCCCCAAATGGACCTTCTAAAAGTATATCTAAAAATAAGCATTCAGTAAATTTGTTTAATGACAGATTGTGCATGTAGTTTAAGGCAGGTTGTTAGAAAATATTCAAAACAAATGTAGAGAAAAAATGGAAAAGTAAACAATAACAGCATAACAGACGTGGGATAACTAGAGTCTCAGAGACAGCAGGAAGGGGGAATGGATAGAAGCAATATTTAAGGAGATTATAACTGAAAGACATTAACCCACAGATTCAAAAGGCTTACTGATCCCCAAATAAGAAAACTGCAAACTCATGGAGTAGAGCCGTCTATGCTGTTTTTAGATCTAGACTTGGAGGAATAGAAATACATTTATTTAGGGGTATCAACCATCTTTAGTTAGAAATCCTTGATAAATGTCAAGAGACTCTATTTTCACCTTTTTCCCAAGGCACTTTGTACAGTGAAACCTCCCTATTTTGCCTTGCCTTTCCCTTTATATGGAATGATTCCTTTAATCTACCTGTTGAATCTCTTTTCATCCTTCAAGACCTATTGGCATGGGATCCTTATTTCTGCTGCTTCTGTTTGGGTAGAGGGGAGGCCACTCCTACTATATTCACCAATTGGGAATAGTATTGCAGAAACACTTCTGATCTTTCTCTCTTTGTCTTGGCTTCATCCCCTTATGGAAAAAGGCATGATTTCTTTCACTGGAGAGCTGGAGAAGTCTGACACCCCCTCCCACATTCATGCATCTCTATCAGGTGGGGCCAACATGCTCACATGTCTCCCATACACGGTCTCCCTCTCTCTCCTGTTCTTGGGCTCTATCTGTGCGAGGCAGTCCACACTCCTGCCTGCCATTGGCTGGATAACAGTCTGCCCTGCACAGACGGTTTCCACATGGCCTTCATATGTGTGTAGTTCCTTAGGTCTAGATGATGACAGAAATGTGAGAAAGACTTCTTTTTTTTTTGCCCCTTGGCCCAAGCCTTATCTTTGAATCCAGATTCACATGCAGGCACTGTTTTAATCTTCATTGCATTTCTTTCTTGGTTTCTTCCAAGGCGATAAGAGTGAGGTTTATGATCACTCTTAAAACCGCCATAACTGAGATGGGCAGATCACTTGAGGTCAGGAGTTCAACATCAGCCTGGCCAACATGGTGAAACCCCATCTCTACTAAAAATACAAAAATTTGCCGGGTGTGGTGGCACACACCTGTAGTCCTAGCTACTTAGGAGGCTGAGGCAGGAGAATCACTTGAACCCGGGAAGAGAAGGTTGCAGTGAGCTGAGATCAAGCCACTGCACTCCAGCCTGGGAGACAGAGTGAGACTCCATCTCAAAACAAATAAACAAACAACAACAACAAAAAAACCCAATCAGACACATTTCAAAAGTTATGTCTTCTAAGGATAATGTGCTTCTCTCTTTGTGGAGCCCTTTATGATAGCACCATATTGTGGGGTAATTATTTCATAATCTAGACATCTCACCCACTAGGCTCAGGCTCCTTGAGAACAGGTAACATGTCTTATTTTTGTTTCCTCACATCACCTAACAGCACCCAGCACATCCTAGGTATTCAATATTTGTTTACGCAAGGAATTCTGGAATTGTACTGAATATCACTATGCAAGAATCACTAATGTTTGCAAATTATTCTGTGCTCGGTAACTGTTTTCAATATCAGGTTCACCTTTGTTAATTCAGAGTAACCAGGAGCGGGCTGTTTAAAAAGTTTAACTGTTACATAGCACAATCGTCGTCTCTAAATGCCAATATTTTAAAATATTTTTACCTTTTCGAATGTAAAATTTCAAACATATAAAAGTATATAATTTTATGATGTGTATATCTCTGCTCTTTGAAATAGAATATCTTGAGCATAATACAATTTTTCAAAGGACCATGACTCAGGACTGGAATTCGGTTTCTATAGAACAGAAAACCCCTGCATGGCTATTGAGGTATAAGTTGCTTTGCACCTGCCTTAAGTGATTGTTGTGATTTTCAAATTCAGGATTTTCTCTCTTCTCCCTTTCTGTTATCTGATACTCGTCACATCTGCCAGGGGCTTACCTCCAACAGCCAGTTAGCTACTTCTAGTTTTGCATTGGCTAGGCAATCAGGTAGCTAGGACTGGCATAACTATGTGTTAAAAAAGAGTAAAAAAGATTCCGAGTGAGAAACTCAGAATGGCTGAGCTTTGGAGTGTAGATCTCCCACAGCCACACTGATTGTCTACTCTGCTGGGTGAGATCCGTGTCTGTCACCCCCACACCGAGATCCCTCACAGGTGCTGGGGGCTGGGGGAGGTGCACGAGAGAAAGGGAAAATCCTGGCTCTGCAGGAGGTGCAATTTTGTAAAGAGGTAACAAGCATGGGGGAGGGGGAGGAGAGACGGTGAAAAGACAGCTGTTAAAAATACTTATGGGAGACAAATCTGATTTGTTGTGCCGTATTTATAGATGAGCTCACACTTTGAAGCAACTCTGAGTTAATTTACTTTAAACCTCTTAAATACAGTATGACAGTATAGTTTAGCACCCTGAACTGAGCAGTCAGCCTTCCTAGATTGACGCTTTCATGTGTAAGGCTGGCTTCAAAATGAAACTAGAGTCCTCTGGGGAATCTAACACAAAAGGAATTTGGTTTATTTTTCAAAGCAACACAATTTTTAATGGCGCTTACTGGGGAAATGAATTATTACCTTGGAAATCACTTAGGTTGTTGTGGCCAATATTACATATACACAGATGTTGACTCCACTCTCAAATGGGATCTTTATAGGCAGTTTCTGTCAACAGTGTTATACACAAAGCAGGAAAAGTAAGGGAATAATGTGAATCTTTATTTCTCTTTTGTATTTACATTGTAAAAGGTTTTGTTTTATATAAAATTGATGTAGTTTCCTTTAAACTTTTCTTTGTAATTTACACTTGGTAAGTGTAGCTAGGTGTGGTTTTACTGAATTGAGAGAAATTATTCTGTTTGTCCTATGAAGGGTCACTTGCAAGTCTCTCTTAGTAAATATAAAGAAAGTTGGCCTCATTGGTCTAGAATTGAGAATAACACGATTCTAGAGTGTTTTGGGGGGCCTAGAAAATGCTGCCTTTTCCCATGGTATGAAATGAATTGATGTACTAGTCTCTGTGATTTCCTCCCTCCCTCCTTCCCTCCTTCCCTCCCTCCCTCCCTCCTTCCCTCCCTCCCTCCTTCCTTCCCTCCCTCCCTTCTTTCCTTCCTTTTCTTCCTTTTATTGTGATATAATTCACACACTATACAATTCACCCATTTAAAAAGTATATGACTCAATGGATTGTACTATACTCACAGATATGTGCAGCCATCATCACCAAAGTAAGCTCTAAAATATTTTCATCACTTCAAAACAAACCAAGATCCCAAATCCTTTCCCTATTATCTCCTTATCCCCCTACCCCCAAGCAACCACTAATCTATTTCCTCTATAGATTTGCCTATTCTGATATTTCATGTGAATGGAATTTTATAATATGTAATCATGGGCAACTTGGATGGATGGTTCTGGTTGAGGGTCTCTCATAAAGTTGCAGTCAAGATGTTTTCTGGGGGGTACAGTTATCTGATGACTTACTTGGAGCTGGAGGGTTTACTTCCAAGATGGCTCACTCACATGACTTTTGGAAAAAGACCTCAGTTCCTCACCATGTGGACTGCTCTATAAGGCTACTTGAGTGTCCTCACAATATGGCAGGACATATTGTCCTGCCATAACTCTGCCCAAAGCAAGTGAATAAGAGGAAATGAATACATTTTATGACCTAGTTCAGAAGTCAGACATCATCACTTTCACCAGCATATTCTATTTCAAGTGAATAATAGGAAATGAATACATTTTATGACCTAGTTCAGAAGTCAGACATCATCACTTTCACCAGCATATTCTATTTCTTAGATGTAAGTCACTACACCCATACTCAAGGGGAGAGGAATAGCCTCTACTCCTTGGAGGGAGGAGGACCAAAGAATATGTGGACCTTTTTAAAAACCACTACAGCAAGCTTGCTGGACTAGAGATCAATTTTAAAGTGCCACTTCTTTATATCAGCAATGATTAACCAGAAAATAGAACAATAATAACACACTATTCACCATAGCATCAAAAAAAATGAATTTAAGAATTAACCAAGAATACCAAGTCCTCTATAAAAGATATAAAAAAGATCTGATCAATGGAGAGAGATTTCATGTTCTAGGATGGGACAACATCATATTATGAATGTGTCATTATCTCCTCATTCCAACTATCAAAACATTTAATGGTCTGACAATGAAGATCCAATTTGAACTTTTTGAGGATTTTGTATTAAGCTTTATGTTAAAATTTATATGAAAAAATTCATAGTCTAAAAATAGCTAAGAAAATTTTAATCGGTATAAAGAGGGGCGCTTGTCCTATCAAATATAAAGTACATCACAGAGCTATAATCAAAACAAAATGAAAAAGAGTGTGATAATGGTATGAGAACAGTCAAATGGGCTGATGGAACAGAAGAAAAAGTTCAGAAAGAAAGACCCAAATATATAATTGAGAAATTACTATAAGATAACTGGGATGCCACAAATTAAGGAGGACTCATTAGTTTGTCTGACAAATGGTGCTGGGAAAAATGACCCCTACATGGTGAAAAACACAATTAGTTGCTTACCTAACATGACATAAAAATATGGATTCAAAATGGATAAAAGAGCTAAATAGGCCGAGCGTTGTGGCTCATGCCTGTAATCCCAGCATTTTGGGAAAATGAAGGGGGCGGATCACCTGAGGTCAGGAGTTTGAGACCAGCCTGGCCAACATGGTGAAACCCTGTCTCTACAAAAATACAAAAATTAGCTGGGTGTGGTGGCGGGTGCCTGTAATCCCAGCTATTCGGGAGGCTGAGGCAGGAGAATCGCTTGAATCCAGGTGGCGGAGGTTGCAGTAACCTGAGATTGCGCCATTGCACTCCAGCATGGGCAACAAGAGCAAAACTCCATCTCAAAAAAAAAAAGCCCTAAATATAAAATATAAAGAACTAAATATTAAAAATAAACAAAAAGAACTAAATATTAAAAAGTTTAATATGAAAGAACTAAATATAAAAGGTTAAACCATGTAGGTAATAGGGAATATATAGATAATATTGTTTTGAACTAAGCATAAACCTTAAAACAAAAATTATATTTGTTTAAATCATAATTATTTCTTTTTAACAAAATAAAGCACGAGCACCTTTTGATAGAATGAAAGAAGGTGTTTGCAATGTTGAAAACTGAAGAGGAGATTGAAATCTAGAACAATGGTTTTCAAACTTCAATAGGCATTTGAGGATTTTGTTATCCTCCTGATCTGATTCAATGGGTCTGGAAGGGAGCCATGGATTCTACATTTCTAACAAGCTCCCAGCTGAGTAGCAAGAATTTAGAATATATAACAAACTTCCCAAATCATGAGGAAGTGACAGAAACTTCAATAGAAAAATGGACAAAGGTCATGAGCTCATGAGTTATAGACAGGAAAACTCAAAAGGCCACCAAACATATGAAAGGATGCTCAAGCTCATTGATTATCAGATACAGAAAAATTAAAACACAAGATATTATTTTACAGATATCAGAGTGTCAAAGATTAAAGAGCTTGATAATTACAATTATTGGCATAGATTTTGGGAATACAGAAAACATTCATGAACTGCTTGTGGGAGAGTGGACTAGAATAGCCATTTTGCAGAGCAGTCCAGGACTGTTTGGCAACAGTAAATATATTCATATCATATGTACAGTCATTCTAGACCTGGTTATATTTTCCAAAAAATTTCTCACCTGACTTCATAGGAGAAATAATTATTTATAAAGATGTTTACTAGAGTATAATTTATGGTGCAAGGATTTAGAGGCTCTCTGGAGGTCCAAAGCTGAGAAAAAATGGATAGATATCTGCTTTAGAATATGCCCCATGCTTTTGAATCAAAAGACCTAATGTTGTTAAGATAACAATACTCATCTAATTGACCTACAAATTCAACACAATCCCTATCAAAATCCCTTTTAATTACCTTCTCTGTAGAAATTGACAAGCTAATCCTAAAATTCATATGGTGATGCAAAGGGCCGAAAATAGCCAGTTGTGTTGGACATGGGACTTTTGGCATAGTGGAGTGAGGAGCTTGTAAATCTAACAGCTAATATCTTAATGATGAAACACTGAATGTTTTTTTCCTAAAATGAGGAAGAAAACAAGGATTTTTTCACTTCTGTTCAACATTGTCCTGAAGGTTGTATTCAGGGTAATTAGGCATGCAAAAGATGTAAATGGCATCCATACTGGAAATGAAGAAATAAACCATCTCTATTGGCAGATGACATGATCTTATATATAGAAAATCTTCAATAATCCACTTAAAAATTACTGTAACTAATAAACAAGTTCTGCAAGGTTTCAGGATATTAGGTCAACATAAAAATAAATTGTATTTTTATGCACTTGCATTTACCATTCCCCAAACAAAATTAAGAATACAATGCCATTTATCATAGCATCAAAAAAATGAAATACTTCATTCTTTTGTGAGGAATAAATTTCACAAAAGGAGTATAAAACTTATACTCTATAAACCACAAACCATTGTGGAAAGAAATTAAAAGACCCAAATAAATGGAAAGACATCCCATGTTCATGGATGAGCAGATTTAATATTATTAAAATGCCCATACTCTTTAAATTGATCTACAGATTCAATGCAACCCCTATTAAAATCCCAGTTAGTTATTTTGCAGAAATTGACAGATTCTAAGATTTGTATAAAAAATCAAGAGACCCAAAATACCCAATCTTGAAAAAGAAGAATGAAGTTGGAAAGTCCCTGATTTTAAAATTTACTACAAAGCTATAGTAATCAGGACAATGAATTACTGATTAAGATAGACATAGATGGCGAGAGAATATAATTGAGAGATAAACTGTCAAATTTATAGTCAATTGTTTTTTGACAAGAGTGCCAAGAAGTCAGCAGCCTTTTCAATAAAGATTAAACTGGATATTCACATGTCCAAGAAGTCAGTAGCCTTTTCAATAAAGACTAAACTAGATATTCACATGTAAAATAATAAATTAGGACCCATGCCTCATACCATATACAAAACTCCAAATGGAATAAAGACCTGAATGGAAGAGCTAAAACTGTAAAATTCATAGAAGAAAACATAGGCATAAATCCTTGTGTCCTTGGATTAGGCAATCATTTTTCAAATATGACACCCAAAACATAAGTAACAAAAGAAAAAACAAATATATTGAACCTCATCAAAATTCAACTTTTTTTTTTTTTTTTTTTTTTTGAGACAGTGTTTCACTCCCGCACCCAGGCTGAAATGCAGTGGTGTGATCTTGGCTCACTGCAACCTCTGCCTCCCAGGTTCAAGAGATTCTCCTGTCTCCGCCTCCTGAGTAGCTGGAATTACAGGTGTAGCTGGAATTACAGGTATAGCTGGAATTACAGGTGTGTGCCACCATGCCTGGCTAATTTTTGTATTTTTAGTTATCGAAATAACTATTTTATTTTTGTATTTTGTATTTTTAGTACAGATGGGGTTTCACCATGTTGGCCAGGTTGGTCTCAAATTCCTGACCTCAAATGATCGGCCCGCCTCAGCCTCCCAAAGTGCTGGGATTACAGGCATGAGCCACTGCACCTAGCCTTCCCTATTCTTATTAATAGGGAAGTCCTTTATTCTTCAATATGAAGATTCAACATTATTCTTGGGCAGGCCCCATGCAGTTTTATGTATACTGATAACTTCATAGAAGAGTCTGGCTTCTCATCTTAACTTCTTCCTCTGACTTTAGGAAGCTCAGCCAGCTACACTTCTCTCTTGCTGACCCCAGTCCTGGAAGAAAACAAGTTATTTTTAGCTTCCCTCCCTTTCTGAATGCAGTTTGGAAGTTTCCCCTTTTCTTAAACCTCCTCCCACCTGGAACTAGTTTCTCTCTCGGCTGCTTCTCACCAAGCCTAGACTCTCATAAGTTTTCTTTCCCTTAAGCGCTTTATCTGAGGCCAGATCTACCTTTGGATTAATTTCAAGTACCTTCTGCTTAATAATTAGCCCTTACCATCTCTGACAGACAAGGGGAAGAATCTCACATTGGTCCAACCCTGTCCCCAGATGTCTGGCTAGGGTCACATCTCCTGCCCCACCCCAAGAGGGCCACCTTGTGCTTTCCAACACTGTTTGTTGCCCACAAATACATTTCTTACCCATTAATAATTTGCAGACTCTCTCTCACCCCTCTTACTGTTTATATGGATTTGTTCTTACCTGCAACTAGACGTACATTTCTAACACCCCAGAACCAGAGAGTTACTCATTACAGAAGGCTGAAAACCCCAGATCTGTTCTTAGAGCCACCGCACCCGGCCTCTGACTTTGCTTTGACCTTTTGGGGATGATTTGCCTGGGTGTCAGGAGAGAGTAGGTTGATATCAATCATTTAGATGCAAAAAAACAAAAAAACCAACACAAAACCACTGCTAACCTGAGGCACTGGAGAACTCTAATGAAAATCTCTTTAAAGAGAATTATGAAAGGCAGTGATTATCTTGCTAAGTAAAATCCCTATTTACATTGTCTTCCACAGTAGAAAAAGTCTTCTCTGAATAGGCCAACATCCTTTACATTTCATTTGGATGAAAAAACATCAGAATATATAAGATAAATGAGTAAAAATGGTTCCTCCAATTCATTAATTTATTTGACACTGAGAATAATAGCTTCCAATACAAGTAATACTATGCGATGTCTTGAGCCTATGGAGTTAGACATTTGGTTATATGATTATCAATGTTTATTTGCATTCCCCTTTGTGTATTCAAATCTTAATTTTATAGATTATATTACATTTAGAGATTTATATCATATTATTTTTAATGCAAATGTAAAGAAGCACACTGTAATTAACCCACGAGGGATTCTTTATGGACCGACAACAATGGATCCTGTGCTCCAGGATCACAAAGTCCTAAAGACAAATGGTGGGGCTGAGCAAGCTAAGCCCTATTAAAGACATGAGCTCTCAGCAGGGGGGTGGTGGCTCACGCCTGTAATCCCAGCATTTTGGGAGGCTGAGGCAGGCAGATCACTTGAGGTCAGGAGTTCGAGACCAGCCTGGCCAACATGGTGAAACGCTGTCTCTACTAAAAATACAAAAAAATTAGCCGGGCGTGGTGGTGCATGCCTGTAATTCCAGCTACTCAGGAGGCTGAGGCAGGAGAATCGCTTGAACCCAGTGCTACTGGGGGGTCCTTGCTCCCAGAGCTCCCAAGATGGTGGCGGGCCACTTCCAAGATGGTGGCAAGCCTTGTGTTCTCTGACCTGGGGTTCTTGGCCTCACGGATTCCAAGGAATGGAATCTTGGGCCATGCGGTGAGTGTTATAGCTCTATTAGAAGCCGTGGGTCAGAGAAGAGAACCATGGAACCCGGTAACTAGTGTTCAGCTCAGTTAGGATGAACCTGGGCACTTAGCTGTGCAGGAACAATGGCAAGCCTTTAGCCCAATCAGGAGCAGCAATGGGTGCCTCGTTGGATCAGGAGCACAGTGGACACCCTGCCAGATCTGGAGGGATGGAAGTCAGAGGCAGGTCTGCGGGGTCGGCAAACAGCAGCGGTGGATGGCAAGCGAAAGCTCAGCTTGAGCCGTAACAAACATGGACCAGAAGAGAGTGCAGTTGCAAGATTTAATAGAGTGAAAACAGAGCTCCCATACAAAGGGAAGGGACCCGAAGAGGGTAGCCGTTGCTGGCTTGAATGCCTGGGTTTATATCCCAATCATTGTCCCTCCTGCTGTGCTCTCAGGCAATAGATGATTGGCTATTTCTTTACCTCCTGTTTTTGCCTAATTAGCTTTTTAGTGAGCTCTCTTTACTACCTGATTGGTAGGGTGTGAGCTAAGTTGCAAGCCCCGTGTTTAAAGGTGGATGCGGTCACCTTCCCAGCTAGGCTTAGGGATTCTTAGTCGGCCTAGAAAATCTAGCTAGTCCTGTCTCTCACTGGGAGGTGGAGGTTGCAGTGAGCCAAGATTGCGCCACTGCAGTCTAGCCTGGGTGACAGAGTAAGGCTCCATCTCAAAAAAAAAGGACAAGAGCTCTCTTTCTACCTAAGGAAAATTTGGGGGCCATATAGTAGCCTTGTAGTCAAATCAAACAACTTTGAATTTCTTCCTGTTCATTTCCTAAGCCTCCTAATTATTTCTCATCCCGGGAAGGAAAGGGAAATTAGATGTTCTTCTCAGGAGGAAGCTGGAGTGTGATCTTCAGCCCAAGTTAGCTGTGAGAGGGGATTCTGCGGTAATTAGAAGAAGACAAGGGAGGGCAAGGCAGCCAGGCCAACAGCCCACCCTCCGCCTGGAGGCCACCTCAGGCCTGTGGCTCAGGGAGCTGATGACCGAAGAGAGGAGGTGGAGCACTGGGCTCCTGCAAGATCTAGACGTGGCTTGGAAACAGCAGCATCTCCGGTGGAGGACAGAAAGACAGCACATGTGGGGCCAGCTTTGAACCCAGCAACCAGGACCCCAGAGAGCACAATAAAGATGAGCTTTACTGGGTGCCTCAGAGATGGATGCAGGAAGTGAGGAGGCAGAGCAGATGCGGCTCCCTGGAGGAGGGGCTGGAGATTTGCGAGCCTGCCGGCAGCAGGGAGAAACATCCTAGTCACAATAAAAAGCAGGTGGAGAGGCCCTTGACAAAAGGGCAGTGGAGCTGTATTTTTGGATTTCCAGAAGCTCCTTTGACATGCAAGGGCAGTGGGGTGTGATTTTGATGTTGACTCATATGTTCATTCCCAGGAACCCCTCTTTGTCCTGTCTTTTCTAAGAACATCGGCATCAGTCAGACATTTGTTCTCAGGGGAGAGATTTTGGAATACAGTACAAACGGCAAAATAAAAACCCCACCTGTTTCTTGGATTTTAAATTTCCAGACTTTTACATTTCCAACTGGGAGGAAAATTTGCTTCAATACCAAAGCCAAAGTCTGCACCATACACAGCAGGCCTGGAAGGAACCTGGTGCCGTAACTGCCATGACTCCGGCCCTAAGTTTGTTCAGGATTCTGCAGGCAGAGGAGAGCTGGGGGGAATGACAGCCCAGGTGCTGGAGTGTGGCCCTGTGTTCTCCCTCATACCCCACTTCTCTGGGGACTAAGTCTGGGGGACAGATCCTCTTTAAATTCAGGGATCCAGGGGGAGAAAAGACATGTACTTCTGGTCCATCTGGTACTCTGTGAGCCTCATAGATGTGATGAGAAGGCAGGAAAGGGTGAGAAGGTGGCAGGGTAGGGAGGGCTTAATGCTGGCCAGCCCTGAGTCCTTTTGGCCCACAGACGCCAGGGCAGGCAGCCAAACCTGCAGGATGTACTTGAGAAGGTACAGATGAGAAAGGAGAAAGGAAGAAACCAGACAGGCAGGCAGTTAGGGTGGGTCCTTGGCTGAGTTATTTCAAACAAAAGAGCAGCCTGCAGGCACAGATAAGGGAACTTGCACAGGGGGGCTTGTCTAAGACATGCTCATAGCCGCACAGATAAGAAAGGCTACACAGGTGACTTGCCTAGACATGCCCTCAGTGGAAAATTCCATCCCCTGAGACATGTGCAGTAAGGGGAACAAAGCAATATGGAGTAACTCAAGCTAAGGGTCTGCGTGAGCACTAGGAGGATGGGGTGGAGCTACCAGAAATGTGTGCCTTATGCAAATAAAATGCCCAGCCCTCATCAGTTTCTTATAAAGCCTTTGCATTCAACTGTAACAACAGTAACCCTCTTCCAGGTCTCTTCTTTGCAGCGGAGAAATTTCTTCTTTTGCTTTTTAAACTTTGCTCCAACCTCACCCTTGGTGTCCATGCTCCTTAACTTAGTCATGAGACAAAGAACTCTGGGTACTACCTCAGGCAATGAGAGACTGCTACATTGTGGTGCATTGGCGAGACTGTAACACAGACATGAGCCTTGGTGTGGGAGAGAAAGGTGGATTCACAGCTAGCAATAGAAATGGGAATGGTCAGACACCTGAAGTTGCTCTTCTGTGCAGGACTCTGAGTGTGGAGGACAAAAGATGAAAACCCTTTGGGATTGATGGTTTTCCACCTGCTTCTCCTGGAATCCGGAGTTCCAGATGTTTATTTGTTCACCTGTTTGTTAGTTGGCTTGGTTATTATTTCAATCATTCATTTCTATTGATTTCAGCACCTACTATATTTCTAGAGTTTAAATCTTCTATTTGCTACCAAGCTAGCTCTTTCTAGCATTAAGAGATGCTCCCTTGTCTCATCCTGGTGTGAAAGGAAAATAAATCTTGGGCCCCCCAAATCACTAAGATAAAGGGAAAATTCAAGCTGGGAACCTGCCTCCCATTCTATTCAAAGTCACCCCTCTGCTCACTGAGATAAATGCATATCTGGTTGCCTTCTTTGGAGAGGCTAATCAGAAACTCAGAAGAATGCAACTATTTGTCTCTCATCTACCTATGACCTGGAAGCCCCCTTCCTGCTTCGAGGTGTCCTGCCTTTCCAGACTGAACCAATGTTCATCTTTCATATCTTAATTGATGTTTCATGTCTCCCTAAAATGTATAAAACCAAACTGTGCTCTGACCACCTTGGGCACACATCGTCAGGACCTCCTGAGGCTGTGTCACAGGCGCGCATCCTCAACCTTGGCAAAATAAACTTTCTAAATTAACTGAGACGTGTCTCGGATATTTGGGGTTCACACTGGAAAGTGGGGATCAGGTCTGAGTGGTCCTACCCATATGCTTCCCTGTTTTTGGATAACCTGGTCATACTCACTTTCAAATGGAAAGGTGAAGATTTAAGAAATTTCAAACCATGGAAGAAGAACCTTTGTGTGGACATTTTGAAGAGAAGGGAAACATATGTTATCTCTCTTTAGAGGTTTCTACAGCCGTGAAGTTACTTATGAAAAGATGTGAAGGCGCATCTAATTTTCTGAAGTCAAAGACATTTAAATTCTTACCTTTCAGACAAATGGACATTTAACTCCTTTATGGATCTCAAGGTCACAAGGGCTCAGAGAAAAGTTCCAACTTCCTTTTAACTACGAGTTCCTTGACTTTTATTAAGCTTCTTGGTCCTGAGCCTTTTGAGCAAATAAGGCAATGGCTGTGTCCCAAGCATATCTAAGAAATAAAGACTTCACACGTGGGGACTCAGGAAGAGCCGTAGAAATGTAAGCAAAGTAGCAGTTCCCTGAGGCTGTTGAGAGCTGCTTTCTTCAAGCTCGTTTTATTCTTAGACTTCTCCAGGGGAAGGATGGGCAGTAAGCAGATTTATAGACCATACCTTAGGTGAATAATCAACCTGACATTGTCAGAAAAATCTATTAACATAGCAGTACACACTGCAGACATTTCTACCTCCCACTTGTAGAATACAATAAAAGGTGATTTTCTACACATTCCCAAAGAAGAGTATATCATTTTCAATATTTCTTTTCTTTTTTCTTTTTTTTTTTTGAGACAGAGTCTCACTGTGTTGCCCAGGTTGGAGTGCAGTGGCTCCATCTCAGCTCACTGCAAACTCCGCCTCCTGGGTTAAAGTGATTCTTCTGCATCAGTCTCCTGAGTAGCTGGGATTACTAGCGTAATCCCATGCCCAGCTAATATTTATATTTTTAGTAGAGACAGGGTTTCACCATGTTGGCCAGGCTGGTCTCGAACTCCTGACCTCAAATGATCCGCCCTCCTCTGCCTCCCAAAGTGCTGGGATTACAGGTGTGACCCACCGTGCCTGGCCTCATATTTATTTTCTTACTGTAAAGAAAAAGAGAAGTGACTGAGATATTTTGCCTGTGAAGGTGCATGGATGTCTGGGTTAGTCACTGTAGCGGTTGGAGCAACAGTAATGAAGCCAAGGGTTTAGTCTGTCCTTAAACCTGTTAGCTTCAGTGTCTGGCCACAAATAATCCTCCTAATGTGACTTGCAAATGCCAAGCATTGGTCCTGAGAACTGGTGGAGAAGTACAGATGGCTCAGTGTGTATCTGTCACCCCCAGTGGGGAAGTAATACTGAGCGCATGCTGATAGCTCATTCTCGGCATGGACAAATGGCTTCCTTTCTGGTTGTGTTGACAGTCGAAGGTTTTTCTTATTATAAAAAGATGCTCTTTAAATTAATGTTTGCTTTTGCTCTGATGTGAGAAGAGGAAAAAAAAGTGTGAATTGCAAAGACCCTTTCCAGCTGAGATGAAACAAGAAGGATAGGCGACAAGCTGAGAGGGCATCTGTGGTTTCTGCTTGGCCACAGATCCTGGGGTAGCAGAAAGACACCTTCATTCCATTACAGCAGTGATGGTGCAGATTCAGAAAGGAAATGCAGACCTCCAAGGTCATGGACGTTCTCTGAGAAGAAAAAAGAGCTAATGAAGGAAGCCACAAAGAGATGGCAAGGGAACCAAGGCAGGAATGAGTCTGTCGATAGCAATTTCCATTGGCCTTTGTTACACGCAAGACAAAGAGGCGACATCTAAGCCTGAGTCCTTCAAGGACAATCATAAACCAACAGAGCTTTCCCAGGCTTCTGCAGTAGGTTCACAGATTAACTGGGTCAGTGTCTCATTTGCAACTCAGCTGGTGAATGATTCTCCTGCCCTTCAGACATCGTTTGACAGTTTGTTCTCTGTGCTTTGAGGAATCCATGAAGACAATTGGTAAGTTGAAGAGTGCTAATCAGAGAATAGTTAGTGTCAGCTGAGAGCAGATCTCTTGAGAAGTCAGGCAGAGCCTGAGCCTCAGCCTGAGCAGGTCCATACATTTGATTTTGGTTTGTGTGTTCAGAGGTGAAGAGGCCCAAAGTACTGACTCACATTAGTCAAACTGACAAGACACAAATGCAAAAGCCTCAGTAACAATTCACTAATTTGGAGCAAGAAATATAACAGTCGACATACTGTATCAGCTAATTAGCACGTTGACTTTCTGGAGGGATAGAAAACTGAAAATGCCTACGAAGCAAGGTAGGTAAAGAAATGAATTGAGCAGGTGTGAGGTGAAAGGGAGTTGTTGGGAGTGGGCTGAACAGGGGATTCTATTCCCCTTCTAAAATATGCAGCCAATATAATCTCCACCTAATTCTTGCTACTCAGGGTTTGATGTGGCCAGACCTGATTTTTCAGAAGTTGGAGATTCAGATTTATAGGAGCCATTTCCTGATTTATAAATATTAGCAACCAATTTATAAAAGTTTTAAAAATCATTGTGTAAGACAAACCTGCCAGAACATTTCTCATTTGCAACCATGAATTACAAACAAAAGGCTGCTTTGGGAGCCAACTTCAGGACAAAGTGGGGTAGTTGGTTGACTTCAGTGGTTACTGTCATCAAACCGACAGCCTGATGCATCTGCTTCCAATACTGAAGACACGTCAGACAGGAAGGGCAGAAGCCACCTCTTCAGCAGTCGCATTTGTTTCCAACCTCCTAGCTTTCATTAAAACCACCAATCCCTCTGCTAGCACAGGTTCTTTGTTTACATTGTGGAGTTTGCTAACTAAGCCTCCACCTTTCTTTTTTTGTTTTTGAGAAAGAGTCTCGCTCTGTCACCCAGGCTGGAGTGCAGTGGCGCAATCTCGGCTCACTGCAAGCTCCGCCTCCCGGGTTCACGCCATTCTCCTACCTCAGCCTCCCAAGCAGCTGGGACTACAGGCGCCCGCCACCACGCCTGGCTAATTTTTTGTATTTTTAGTAGAGGCGGGGTTTCACTGTGTTAGCCAGGATGGTCTCCATCTCCTGACCTTATGATCCGCCCGCCTCTGCCTCCCAAAGTGTTGGGATTACAGGCGTGAGCCACCGCACCCGGCCAAGCCTCCACCTTTCTATACATGTTCTGGGACTGCATTCTCACTCCCGAATTAAGTTTTACAAATCCTTTGCTTTTTCCTAAGGATCCTCCTAAAAACCCTGCATTGTGTCCACACAGAAACACAATCTTCTCCATTAAGGACTGATTTTTCCTGTTTAATTTCCCAAACGTAACAATGACAATATTATAATATATTCAAGAAGCATTTATTGAGCAGCCACATGGAACTATTTCTAATGCTGGATGTGTTAGAAAACAAGCCAGAACTCAAGGAACTTCTTTTTTTTTTTTTTTTTTTTTTTTTTTTAGACAAGGTCTGGCTCTACCACCCAGTCTGGAGTGCAGTGGTGTGATCTTGGCTCACTGCAACCTCTGCCTCCTGGGCTCAAGTGATCCTCCCACCTCAGCCTCCTGAGTAGCTGGGACTACAGGCACACACCACCACACCCAGCTAATTTTTATGTTTTCTTTTGTATAGAAATGGGGTTTCACCATGTTGCCCAGGCTGGTCTCGAACTCGTGAGCTCAAGTGATCTGCCTGCCTCAGCCTCCCAAATTACTGGGATTACAGGCATGAGCCACTGTGCTCGGCTGGAGCTTACTTTGTAATCATTGCTAACATTTATCAAGCTCTTCCAGTGTGCCAGGGTCTGTGTGAAACATTTTATGTAATTATTTAATATTCAGTTCAACTCTACAAAGTCAATATTATAATGATCTTTGTTTTATGGTTAAGAAAACTGTGGTTATTCAAGATGAAATGACCCCACCTCTGCTCTCCCAAGAGGCACCATGCTTCCCTATCTGTCAACCTCAGTATCTAACTAGGTAGTGATGACACAGCTCCTTCCCACAGTGCTGCCATAGGAGCAGCCTTACTGGATGATAAGTGACTTTTTTCTGATGGAAATTCCACATATGTGTTGAAGATCTTTCAAATTTATGAGTTATTAATAATTATTGAGATACCATTTATTGAGTGCTTACTTTGTGCTGGCTTCCATGCTAAGTACTTTATATACTCTATCTAATGAGATCAAAGCTATCCTCAAAGCTATCATGTGAAAGAGATATTACTACCCCTTTTTAGAAGAAACTGGAGCTCAGAGAAGTCAAATTTGTCCAAGGTTACCCAAAGGGTCATTGCACATCCCTGGAGGGGAGTGACCTTTTGGTTGATGGAGTTAGGCAGTACATGGTCTATTCAGTTGGTCACACAGTTAAAACATGGTGGCTGTGAGAACTGCCCCAGGGCAAAATCAATGAGATTGGAATACAACTGAAGGGACTGATGGAGGGGAAGAAAACTGCCAAGGAAAGATTTCAGAGAAACCCCCTAAGAAGTGGGAGATGCCATCAGCATGTGGGAATAACCTCTCTGACATCATAATTTTGCCCATGGTCAATACTACCTGCCGGAAGGGCTGCCTCAGCTGATAACCAGCCACAAAGGCAAACAGCTGGTTGCTTCACCTGCAAGGTCATTAGAGTCTTCCTGAACTGTTTGAATTGTTCAACTTCTTTGATCTGACTGACTTGAGAATAGAATGGACTTTCCTGATTGGTATTTTGACATCGTGTGAACAAGGTGAAATAACTAATTGGTTTTCAGATTCAGAAAGTCTAGGTGAAGATAGGGCTCTTTTCTTGAACAAGATGGGGAAAGAAGAGTCAGAAAGTTATGCACATGAGGCTTTCCCTGTTTATGGTTTGTCCTATTGTCCTAGCTGGGTTTGGGGAAGGAAGCATTTTCTTAAGGCTTAAAAATAAACAAGTAAGTAGGATGTTATCAAAAGCCATAAACTAAAAGATTCCCTGGAGAACAGCCAAACAGGATTCTTATCAAGGTGGGGCAGCCTTCCTGAGCAACCTGTCAAATCAGCAGCATGTCAGAACGGATGGCAAATGGAACGGGCAGCCTGGGAATTCTGAAATGTTAGATCTGGAGGGTGCCTTAGGGACAAGCTAGGCCACTGCCTTTATTTTATAAATGAAGACAAAACTTACGGACCATAGCGATAGAGTGACTTAATCCCAGGTCACACAGCCCATGATAAAAATTAGGGTGATGGTTTCCGGAAGCTTCTGCTCTAAGCCAGAACAACATTTCTGCTGTCCTTCAGAGTTATTTGGTACTAATTGGGGTTTTAAAATAAATAGTTGATTTATTAATGTTATAAATTCAGAAGCTTAGTTTTTCTCTAAACTTTCATGTTCTATATATGTCTTATATTTTTATTTATCAAATAATCCTATTTAACCCAGTTAATACAATTCTTTTAAATCTTTTAAACATATTTATAAAGGTAATATATCTGTTTTTATTTTAAAAGCTTTTAAAATGTCTAAACAAAGTAGCAGTTTTCCTAAGTATTTAAACACTGCTAACAAATCTAATAAATCTAGCAGGATTATCAGTGACTATCAATCTCAAATGTTTCAGTAAAGTTGTAAAATTCTCTCTCTCTCTCTCTCTTTCTTTTTTCCCAAGACAGGGTCTCACTCTGTTACCCAGGCTGGAGTGCTGTGGCGTGATTACAACTCACTACAGCCTCTACCTTATTGCCTTATAAGCTTCTGAGGCAACACCCTGTTGTCCCCAGACAACTCATCCACAGGTCACATACAACCAAACATGATGTCATTGTTCTTCCATGGAAAATCTTTTTAAAACAATGAGATTTCTGATTTTTTTTGTTTTTTGTTTTTTGTTTTTCCTTTTTTGAGAAAGGGTCTTGCTCTGACACCCAGGCTGGAGTGCGGTGACATGATCATAGCTCACTACAGCCTCACACTCCTGGGCTCAAGAGATCTCCTCGCCTCAGCATCCCAAACAGCTAGAACTACAGGTGTGTGCTTCCGTGCCTGGCTAATTTTAAAATATTTTTGTAGCGACAGGGTCTCACTGTGTTTCCCAGGCTGATCTCAAACTTCTGGGCTGAAGTGATCCTCCTGCCTCTGCCTCGCTAAGCACTGGGGTTACAGATGTGAACCACGGTGCCCGGCCTGATATCTGATGTATCTTAACACTTCATATGAATATGAAGTTTGGAAGACATATTTGGATGGCCCAAAATAAAAGTTATGGCCGGGCGTGGTGGCTCATGCCTGTAACCCCAGCACTTTGAGAGGCTGGGGGCGGGGGCAGATCACCTGAGGTCAGGAGTTTGTGACCAGCCTGGCCAACATGGTGAAACTCTGTCTCCACTAAAAATACGAAAGTTAGCTAGGTGTGGTGGTGGGTGCCTGTAACCCCAGCTACTCAGGAGGCTGAGGCAGGAGAATCGCTTGAACCCGGGAGGTGGAGGTTGCAGTGAATGGAGATCACGCCATTGCACTCCAGCCTGCGCATCAGAGCGAGACTCTGTCTCAAAAAAAATCATAATAAAAATTAAAAAATAAAAAATAAAATAAAAGTTATGTGATATGCCTCCATTTGACTCTGGAGGGTCAATTTTACTTTTGAGGTCCTCAAAGAGCTTTGCAATCACCCTTCAGAGAAGCAGAAACTCAAATACAACAGGAAGCCCAAGTGGCTTCTGGCCAGGAGTAACCTACCATACATGTACTAGGAAGCTGTGAACAAAGAAAATAAGCAATGGAGGTGCGGTGGCTCATGCCTGTAATGCCAGCACTCTGGGAGGCCGAGGCGGGCAGATCACCTGAGGTTAGGAGTTCGAGACTAGCCTGGCCAACATGGTGAAACCCCCTCTCTACTAAAAATACAAAAATTGGCTAGGCATGGTGGCAGGCGCCTGTAGTCCCAGCAACTTGGGAGGCTGAGGTAGGAGAATTCCTTGAACCCGGGAGGCGGAGGTTGCAGTGAGCCGAGATAGCACCATTGGACCCACCCTGGGTGACAAGAGCGAAACTCTGTCTCAAAACAAAACAAAATACAAAACAAAAAACAAGAAAATAAACAATGGTTTCAAATATGAATCCCAAATCAAAACTCACTTTGAATTGCAAGTGTTGATTTGTAACTGAGCTGCTTCTCTCATGAGTGTACCTCTGGGTGTGAGGCAGCTGGGGCTGAATGATTGAACCAGGCTTACTGAGTCTCCTGTGCAATATGGGGTTAGCCTGAATTTATTATATATATATATATGATGTGTGTATATATGGTTATAACTTTCTAATTAAAAGAGAATTAAATGGAAGATACTTTAGGTACTTTATTCATGCAAATATTTAGCTGAACATGACAAAATTTGTGAGGGTGTATAGTAGATCTTACGAACTTTTACTACTCTGGTAAAATCCAACCTGTAGAACCTGTAGATAGGGTTATTTTAATCCATCAGTATGGGCCTGTAAAATGTTTTTTAAAAAAGAAGAACCAACATTTAGGAGTGGATGGAAGGCATAAATATACGGATTCTTGGTAATAGAAATACTTGACTACAGAAACCAATGTTCCCACATAGTAACAATGATATAGGAGCTAGAAAGAAATTATTTGGGCAGGTAGTGAGGGTAAAAGAGCCCTCAGTGGAATTTCCCTTTTTAACAAAAAAGAAGCCCCCACATAATTTCCTTTCTGATAAAGAACAGCCTGAAAGATGGAGCTGCAGACATAGATAAGCTGGAAGCTGGAGTGGGTGAATGTCAGCAGCTGTGCCAATAGAAAAGGGCCACCTGGGGGCGAGGTATGTTCAACATGGAAGCTCCATCTTCCCTTTTCTTTGTTACCATGTGTACAGTAAAGAAACAGGCAACATGGCATTGGCCAGGCAGACAGCCTATCTGCATAATGAAACATTAGGATGTGGGGTGGCCAGATTTTCACGTCCTATGCAAATGGCACACCTAGCCCTAACCAGTTTTTTGTGCCCTATGCAAATGGCACAGCTGGTCCAACCAATCTTTCATGCCCTATGTAAATCAGACACCACCTCCTCAAGCTCATCTATAAAACCCCTTGCATTCCACTGTGGAAGCAGCAACCCACTTCCCCAGGACCCCTTTCTGCTGCAGAGAGTTCTTCTTTTCTTTCACCTATTAAACCTCCGCTCTTAACCTCACTCCTTGTGTGTCCATGTCCTTGATTTCCTCAGCATGAGGCAGCAAACCTTGGGTATCACCCCAGACAAATGACATCACTTCAACAAGGCTGGTGCTGGGTGGCAGCTGCCCCACTGGATGCACTCTCCAGTCCTTCCTAGTCCTTATTATTCTCTATTTTCTACCTGACATTGTAAATTGCTGCTTATCATCACACTCACCTTGTTATTTTTCTTATAGAAGCATTAAGAGAAAGTAGCATAATCCTATCAAAAATGGAAAAAGACCAAAGGGGCTGTGTATTTCAAGAAGTAAGAGAGAGCATATTTCTATGTGAAAATAAAGGCCATTCCTATGTTTTTAACACGCAGAGCTTTCTTAAACCCAGCCAGCTTCGTGCACTGACTTGGCCTCTGGGGTTCCTGTTGGCATGTGAATATGCCATCCTTGGGTAAACTATGCTTGGGGTTAAAACCTTTCCATTGGCTTCCTGAAAATAATGATTGTCAGCATGCTATAGCCTATGGCAATACTCATGGCATAGAAGGTGAGTGAACTTTGCCAACTTCAGCAGCCACCCTTTTTAGTTTCTATTTCTTAAACTCCCTAAGGACTAGAGTCAGCCCTCCTTTGTCACGAAACTTTCAAGCCAGTTGCACTAACTCCACTTCACGCAAACATAATTGTCTTCTCTGCTAGCTTTTCCTTTTCCAATCTTCCTTGAAATAATTGGGTTATTGCACTAGAAGTGTTCCTGGTGAAGAGAGACTTAAAAGCTAATAGAGATATGTAATACAGAAGACTCAGCATTCCCCTAGGAAATTACTGTGGAATATACTTGAAAGGGAAGATATTAAAACTAAGATAATGTTGAATGAGATTGAAAAGGAAACACTGTAATTGGGGAAAGGGAAAAGAAAGTAACTGGAGGGATTTCTTGATTTTAAAATTCATTCTATTAGAGTGATATTGTCAGTTTAGAGAAGGCCCTATTCTTAGCTTTTGACTAAAAGATCAGAAGAAGAAATGAATAGCTCAAACTTCAGTATGTGCAGAAATAGCATTATGGATCACTCATTGTAAAGGGACAAGAAAATTAAATGTTTTATTGCAGTGATGGAAATAGCGTTGAAAAATAGCACATTTTTCAGACAATAAATCTGGTTTACCTAAATTCAGAGGTTTGAGAAGAATGAAAACATTACGTGCTAGAGAGTCACTGTGATATTCTTTGCTTTTACAGGACTGCTCTCTGGAGTGGGAACATTATATAACCAATGCAATGAATTAAAAAAAAATTGACTTCTCAGGTGTAGCCCAAAGCAATGTATTGGTGGCCCCAATCCCAGCTCCGGGCTCAAATCTGCTCTGGGGAGCTACTTTCCTGACTCTTGGATAAAATCTAGGGCAGGCCTCAAATTTTTTGGTTACTCTCAGATAAGAAAAAAATCTGGTGATATCAAGTCACAAAATCAGTTGCATCTTAGCAGTTAGGATTAAGTAGTCAAATCTCCAACTGTGTTTAGGTAAAGGTTCTCTTCTTCTTTAGCTCAGACCTGTTCCAAGAAAAATGGTCTGTGATAATTAATTTTATGTATCAACTTGACTGGGCTAAGGGATGCCCAGCTATCTGGTAAAACATTATTTCTCAGTGTACCTTTGAGGATGTTACTGGAAGAGATTAGCATTTGAATCAGTAGACTGAGTAAAGAATACTGCCTTCACCAAGGCCAGTAGGCATCATCCAATCTTTTGAGGGCCTACATAGAACAAACAAGTAAGGGAATTTTACTCTTTTTGGAGGAGGGAAGGGGAGGGGAGGGGAACTTTGCTCTTTCTTTTTGAGCTGGGACATCCATCATACCCTGCTCTTGGACATTGGTGTTCTTGGGACTTTGGACTGGGACCTATACCCTTGGCTTTGCTGGTTCTCAGGCCTTTGGGCTTTGAAACTACACTGCTGGCTTTCTTGGGCCTCCAGCTTGCAGCCTGCAGATTGTGGGACTTCTTGTCCCCCATAATCACATGAGCCAAACCCTTATAATCTATATCTATATCTAACATGTGTCTGTATATATTTATAGGACATATATATGTATACATAGGGTATATATGATATATATTAGAGACATAAAGATATACAAAATTATTATAAGGTATTGGCTCATGGGATTATAAAGGCTGAGAAGTTTCATTACATATATATATATATACACACATACAGTCATGTCTCACATTATAATATATTGGTCAGTGACAGTGTGTAGTACAATGGTGGGTCCAAAAGATTATAATATGGTATTTTTACTGTACCTTTTCTATGTATAGATATACAAATACTTGCCATTGTGTTCCAGTTGCCCGAAGTATTTAGTATAGTAACAAGCTGTACAGGTTTGTAGCCTAGGAGCAATAGGCTATACCATATAGCCTGGGTGTACAGTAGGCTATGCCATCTAGGTTTGTGTAAGTATAGTCTATGATGTTCGCACAATGATGAAATTGCCTAATGATGCATTTCTCAGAACCAACCTCATCATTAAGTGACACATGGCTGTGTGTGTGTATCTGTCTGTCTATCTGTCTATCTGTCTACCTACCTACCTACCTACCTGTCTACTACTGGTTCTCTTTCTCTGGAGAACTCTAACATAATACAGGAGCTAACTGAATTCTTCAAGATTCCTCAACTTAGCACTTACACTAACGCTCCCTATCCACCTTCCTCAGTGTGATAACCAAGTTTCTGACCATTTCAGGAAAAGCAGGGAAGAGAGGGGAGAGTGAAGATGTCAAGAGAGGTCTTACCTAACAAGTATGGACATGTGTAACATCAGAGCCAGGATTAGGAATAAAACTTAAGGGGCTCCCAAAACTGTAAACAAAATAAATAACATTTTAATGCAAAATTTTAAACAACTAAAATTAATGCAAAAATCCACGATGAGCAATATGTCAAAATTTTAAACAAAGAATAAGTTGAAATTAATTTAAAAATTATTTTGCATTATCACTTAGTCAAGGGAAATTGTCAAGCACAGCAATTCTCTCAATTAAAAACGAGGTAAGAGAAGAAGTTGATTTTGAAAATATTGATAAGCTTGTGTTCATTAAGGCCAGTAAATTAAAATGATAACTCTATTTGGGATATAAATAAAATATTTAAATTTAAAGTAATGTGGTTTCAATAACTTTGTAATTTTTTCATATTTTTCAACTGTTAATGTTGTGGAAAAAAACATTAAAAACATACATTAAACATATATACAAGCATACCTCATTTTATTGCCCTTTGCTTTATTGTGCTTTAAAGATACCGTATTTTTTTTTTTTCACAAATGGAAGGTTTGTGGCAACCCCGCATCAAGCAAGTCTGTTGGTGCCATTTTTCCAATAGCGTGTGGTCACTTCATGTCTTTGGGTCACATTTTTGGTAATTCTTGCAATATTTCAAACTTTCAGATGATTATTATATCTGTTATGATGATCTGTGATAAGTGATCCTTGATGTTACTGTTGTAATTGTTTTGGGGCTCCATGAACTGTACCCACAGAAGACCAGTGAACTTCATAAATGTGTGTGTTCCGATTGTCCCACTGACTGTTCCCTGAGACAACAACAATATTGAAATTAGGCCAGTTAATAACTCTACAGTGTCTTTTAAGAGCTCCAGAGAAAGGAAGAGTCACACATCTTTCACTCCAAATAATAAGCTAGAAGTTATTAAACTTAGTGAGAAAGGCAGGTTGAAAGCAGAGATAAGTGGAAAGCCAGGCCTCTTGCATCAGTTAGCCAAGTGGTAATCTATAGGAAAAGTTCTTGAAGGAAATTAAAAGTGCTACTCCAGTGAACACAATAAAACATCCTTACAGCTCATATGGAGGAAGTTTTAGTGGTCCAGATAGAAGATCAAATCAGCCACAACATTCCCTTAAGCCGAAGCCTCATCCAGAGTAAAGCTCTAACTCTCCTCAGTTCTATGAAACCTGAAAGAGGTGAGGAAGCTGCAGAAGAGAAGTTTGAAGCTAGCAGAAGTTGGCTATGAGATTTAAGGAAAGAAGCTATCTCTATAACGTAAAAGTGCAAGGTGAAGCTGCAAATGCTGATTTTGAAGCTGCAGTAAGTTATCCAGAAGATCTAGCTAAGATCATTGATGAAGATGGCCAAGCCTAAACAACAGATTTTCAGTGTAGATGAAACAGCCTTCTATTGGAAGAAGATGCCATCCAGGACTTTCATAGCTAGAGAGGGAAGTCAGTAGTGGCTTCAAATCTTCAAGGGACAGGCTGACCCTTGTTAGGGGCTAATGCAGCTGGTGACTTAAAGTTGAAGCCAATGCTCACTTACCATTCCAAAAATTCTAGGGCCCTTAAAAATTATACTAAATCTCCTCCGCCTGTGCTCTAAAAATGGAACAACAGAGCCTGGATCTGTTTACAGCAGGGCTTACTGAATATCTTAAGCCCACAATTGAAACATACTGCTCAGAAGAAAAGATTACTTTCAAAATATTACTGCTCATTGACAGCACACCTGGTCACCCAAGAGCTCTGATGAAGATGTACAAGAAGTACAAGGCATGTTGTTTTCATGCCTGCTAACACAATATCCATTCTACAGCCTATGAGTTAAAGAGTAATTTTGATTTCCAAGTCTTATTCAAGAAATATATTTTATAAGGTTAATAGCTGCTAGAGATAGTGATTCCTCTGATAGATCTGGACAAAATAAATAGAAACCCTGCTGGAAAGGATTCACCATTCTAGAAGCCATTAAGAACATTCATGATTCATAGGAGGAGGTCAAAATATCAACATTAGCAGGAGTTGGAAAGAAGTTGATTCCAACCCACATGGGTGACTTTGAGAGGCTGAAGACTTCAGTGGACGGAGTCACTGCAAGTGTGGTGAAAATAGTAAGTGAATTAGAATTTGAAGTTGGGTCTGATGATAGTGAATTGCTGCAATCCCTCTGTCAAACTTGAATGGGTAAGGAGTTGCTTCTCATGGATGAGCAAAGAAAGTGGTTTCTTAAGATGGAATCTACTCCTGGTGAAGATGCTGAGAACATTATTGAAATGACAACAAAAGATTTAGAATATTACATAAAATTAACTGATAAAGCAGCGGTAGGGTTTGAGAGAATTGACCTTAATTTTGAAAGAAGTTCTTCTGTGAGTAAAATTCTATGAAACCATATCATATGCTACAGGGAAATCTTTTGTGAAAGGAGAAGTCAATGAATGTGGCAAATTTCACTGTCTAATTTTAAGAAATTGCCATAGCCACCCCACCCTTTGGCAACCACTACACAAATCAGTCAGCAGCCATCGGTGTTGAGGCAAGACCCTCCAACAGCAAAAATATTATGACCCACTGAAGGTTCAGATGATTTATAACATTTTTTAGCATAAAGTATTTTTAAAATTAAAGTATATACATCGGTTTTTAGACATGAAGCTATTGCACACTTAGTAAACTAGTATAGTATACTAGTCTATTAAGAAACTAGTGTAGTATATACTGAGAATATCCTGAGGCTAGTATATTACATATATACCTGAATAGACTAGTATATTACAGCATACTAGTCTATTAAGTATAAACATAAACATAACTTTTACATGCACTGGGAAACCGAAAACTGTAGGTGACTTGCTTTATTGCAATGTTTGTTTTATTGATGTGGCTGGAACTGAACCTGCAGTTGTTTAGAGATGTGCCTGTGTATAGGACATACATTTTTTTCTTTTGCCTCAGGTTCCATTATGGATTGGTGCAGCACCATTATTGATCCTACCTTTATTTAACATTTTGATATTTTGTTCATCATGGATCTTTTTACCTTAATTTTTAAAATATTCTGTCAAAATATTATTTACCTTGATTATTGACTTTTTTCATATCCTCTTAAATTTTGTGCCCACCTGAACTGCTTCATCCCCTTGCTCTAATCCCAGCCATGGCTGGCACCGTGTTTGAAGGTGGACGAGGTAGATGTCTAAAGTTAGCTTTCACCTGGGTAGTTCCTTTCCTGAAGGTGTATATATCCTCTCTACGCACTCATGATTCCTCCCTCAGCCTTTGGATAGCACATAGAACAATTCTGTCCCTCCATGCAGTCCTCAGGCAAGATGTAAGCCATGCCTAAATGATTCTTATGCACTGACAACCTTCCCAGAAAGCAGGGGCCTTGGACCCATTGTTGGTAGAAGTGCACGTTCATCCCAGCCATAGCTCTCCCTTGCTGCCTCCAGCTTCCTGCTTGTTAGATTTTTCAGGTCTATGCCACTGTACACCCCAGGGGTTCATATCAAGCTTCTGGAGTGGTCTCTCACTGATCATGAAATGAAGGAAAGGTAGTCCCACCTTATACCCGTGGGGGAAATTCTCTCCTTTGATCTTTTATCTCTAACATCTGTCTTGGTTTCTCCAGATTCTTACAGACTGCAAGGTGGTTGGTCAGCTAAGACTTGCAAAACTTAAAAACAAGTTTTATTGCAATATAATTTGCATACATTACAACTCACCCTTTTAAAGTGTGCAATTCAGTGATTTTTAGGATATTCTTAGCATTGTACAACCATCACCAAATCAATTTTAGAAGATTTTTAGTCAGCGGAAAAAGAGATTCCATAGCTATTTGCAGAAACGCCTTATTCCCCTCACTAGCACGCCCAGCCCTAGACAAGCACTAGTCTACTTTCTGTCTATGGATTTGCCTATTCTGCATCTTCCATGTAAATGGAATCATACAATATGAAGACTTTTATGACTGGCTTCTTATACTTGACTTCTCAAGGTTCATTCATGTAGCACGAATCAGTACCTCACTTTTTTATTGCCAAATAATATTCCATTGTATGGAGAAATTTCTATTCATATTCTTTGCCCATATTTTATGAGGTTATGTCTCTACTTACAATTGTATTTTTTTTGAGGTTTTATTTATTATTATTATTTATTATTATTTTTTGAGACAGAGTTTCACTCTTGTTGCCCAGGCTGGAGTGCAATGGTGCGATCTCCATTCACTGCAACCTCTGCCTCCTGGGTTCAAGCGATTCTCCTGGCTCAGCCTCCCAAGTAGCTGGGATTACAGGCATGTGCCACCACCCCTGGCTAATTTTTTGTATTTTTAGTAGAGATGGGGTTTCTCCATGTTGGTCAGGCTGGTCTCGAACTTCCAACCTCAGGTGATCCGTCTTCCTCGGCCTCCCAAAGTGTTGGGATTACAGGCGTGAGCCACCACGCCTGGCCTATTACTATTTTTTTTATTTTAATAGGTTTTATTGGGGGAACAGGTGGTGTTTGATTACATGAATAAGTTCTTTAGGGGTGATTTCTGAGATTTTGGTGCACCCATCATGTGAGCAGTGTACACTGTACCCAATGTATAGTCTTTTATCCCTCACTCCCCTCCCACCCTTCCCCCTGAGTCCGTAAGTTCATTGTATCATTCTTACGTTTTTGCATCCTCATAGCTTAGCTCCCACTTATAAGCGAGAACATAAAATGTTTGGTTTTCCATTCCTGACTTACCTCACATAGAATAATGGTCTCCAACTCCAACCAGGTTGCTGCGAATGCCTTTGTTTCATTCTTTTTTATGGCTGAGTAGTAGTCCTATATATATATATACTATATATATATAAAATACACATATATTATATATAATATATATATTATATATAATATATATATTATATATAAAACATTTTCTTTATCCACTCATTGAGTGATGGGCATTTAGGCTGGTTCTATATTTTTGCAATTGTGAATTGTGCTGCTGTAAACATGTGTGTGCAAGTGTCTTTTTCATATAATGACTTCTTTTCCTCTGGTTAGATACCTAGTGGTGGGACTGCTGGATCAAATGGTAGATCTACCTTTAATTCTTTACAAAATTTCCATACTATTTTCCATAGTGGTTGAACTAGTTTGCATCCCAACCAACAGTGTAAAAGTGTTTCCTTTTCACTACTTCCATGCCAACATCTGTTAGTTTTTTATTTTAAAATTATGGCCATTCTTGCAGGAGTAGGGTGGTATCACGTTGTGGTTTTGATTTGCATTTCCCTGATCATTAGTGATGTTGAGCATTTTTTTTATAGGTTTGTTGGCCATTTGTATATCTTCTTTTCAGAACTGTCTATTCACATCCTTAGCCAACTTTTTGATGGGATTATTTGTTTTTTTCTTGCTGATTTGTTTGAGTACCTTGTAGATTCTGGATATTGGTCTTTTGTCACAGGCATAGTTTGCAAAGATTTTCTCCCCCTCTGTGGGTTGTCTGTTTACTGATTATTTCTTTTGTGGTGCAGAAGCTTTTTAGTTTAATTAAATCCCATCTATTTATCTTTGATTTTGTTGCATTTGCTTTTGGGTTCTTGGTCATGAATTCTTTGCCTAAGCCAAAGTCTAGAAAGGTTTTTCTGATGTTATCTTCTAGAATTTTTATTTTTTCAGGTCTTAGATTTAAGTCTTTGATCCACCTTGAGTTGATTTTTGCATGAGGTAAGAGATGATGATCCAGTATTATTATTCTACATGTGGCTTGGCAGTTATCCTAGCACCATTTGTTGAATAGGTGTCCTTTCCCCACTTTATGTTTTTGTTTGCCTTGTCAAAGATCAGTTGGCTGTAAGTATTTGGCTTCATTTCTGGGTTCTCTATTCTGTTCCATTGTCCTATGTGCCTATTTTTATACCAGTATCATGCTGTTTTGGTGACTATAGCCGTATAGTATAGTTTGAAGTTGGGTAATGTGATGCCTCTGGATTTGTTCTCTTTGCTTAGTCTTGCTTTGGCTATGTGGGCTCTTTTTTAGTCCATATGAATTTTAGGATTTTTTTTTCTAGTTCTGTGAAGAATGATGATGGTATTTTGATGGGAGTTGCCTTGAATTTGTAGATTGCATTTGGCAGTATGGTCATTTTCACAATATTGATTCTATCCACCCATGAGCATGGGATGTGTTTCCATTCGTTTGTATCATCTATGATTTCTTTCAGCAGTGGTTTACAGTTCTTCTTGTAGAGATCTTTCATCTACTTGGTTAGCCATATTCCTAGGTTTTGTTTGTTAGTTTTACAGCTGTTGTAAAAGAGGTTGTGTTCTTGGTTTGCTTCTCAGCTTGGTCACTGTTGGTGTATAGCAGTGCTACTGATTTGTGTACATTGATTTTGTATCCTGAAATTTTGTTCCATTTGGAGCTAATTTTTGTATACGGTATGAGGTAGGAGTCTTAATTCATTGTTTTGCATGTGGATATCCAGTTGTCCCAGTACCATTTATTGAAGACTATTCTTTACTCACTAAATTGTCTTGGTACTTTTGTTTAAAATTAATTGACAGTAAATGTAATGGCTCATTTCTCAATTCTATTCTGCATATATATATATATATGTCTATTTTATGTCAGTATCTCACTATCTTGATTACTGTAGTTTTATAGTGAGTTAAACAATAAGGAACTGTCCAATTTGGTTCTTCGTTTTCAAGATAGTTTGGCTGTGTTGGGTCCCTTGTATTTCTATACAAATTTTAGGATCTGCTTATCAATTTCTGTAAAGAAGCCAGCTGGGATTTTGATAGGAATTATCCATGAACATTGGATATCTTTCCATTTATTTAGATATTCTTTTAATTTCTTTTCATAATGTTTTGTAGTTTTTAGAATATAGGTTTTGTACTACTTCTGTAGAAGTTATTCCTAAGTATTCTTTTATGGTGCTATTATAAATAGAATTGTATTCTTAATTTATTTTTGAAATGTTCACTGAAAGTGTTTAGAAATATAATTGGTTTTTGTATATTGATCTTGTATTGCAATTTTACTGAATTCATTTATTCTAATATTTTTAGTGTATCTTTTAGGGTTTTTTTATATATAAGATCATGCTATCTGCAAATAGAGTTTTACCTCTTCCTTTCCAATCTGGATGCCTTTTATTTCTTTTTCTTGTTTAATTGTCATGGATAAGACCTCCAGTACAATGTTGAATATAAATATCAAGACAAGACATCAAGAGAATACAGTCTTTTACCCTTAAGTAAGATGTTAGCAGTTGGGTTTTCACAGATGCCATTTTTCAGGTTAAAGAAGTTTCTTTCTAATCCTAATTTGTTGAATGTGTTTATCATAAAAGGATTTGAATTTATTCAAATTTTAGTTCTGCCTTTATTGAGATCATCATGTGGATTTTATTCTTATTCTATTAATATGCTATATTAATTGATTTTTGGATATTAAACTAACCTTGCTTTCCTGGGATAAATATCACTTGGTTATGGTGTATAATTTCTTATATGTGTTGCTGGATTGGTTTGTTAGTATTTTATTGAGGATGTTTGTATCCATATTTACAAGTTATTGGTTTGCAGGGTTTTTTTTCCTTCTGATATGTTTGTCTCATTTTGATGTCTGGCTAGTACTGGCCTTATAGCATGAATTGGGAAGTAGTTTTCCCCCCTCTGTATTTTGGAAGAGTTTGGGAAATCTGGTATTACTTCTTTAAATGTTTAGTAAAAGTCAGCAGTAAAGACATCTGGGCCTCGGCTTTTCTTCACAGCTTTTTTTGTTATTATTCAGGCACAATGTCTTTACTCACTATATGTCTATTTAGATTTTCTACTTATTCTTGAGTCAGTTTTGGTAGTTTGTGTCTTTCTAAATATTTTTCCATTTTATCTATGGTATCTAATTTGTTGGCATATAGTTGTTCATAGTGTTCTCTTCTTTCTTTCTTTCTTTATTTAGAGACAGAGTTTTGCTCTTGTTGCCCAGGCTGGAGTGCAATGGCATAATCTTGGCTCACTGCAACCTCCACCTCCCAGATTCAAGCGATTCTCCTGCCTCAGCCTCCTGAGTAGCTGGGATTACAGGCATGCGCCACCATGCCCAGCTAATTTTTTGTATTTTTAGTAGAGACGGGGTTTCTCCATGTTGGTCAGGCTGGTCTCAAACTCCTGACCTCAGGTGATCTACCTGCCTCGGCCTCCCAAAGTGCTAGGATTACAGGTGTAAGCCACTATGCCCGGCCTCATAGTGTTCTTTAATAATTATTTTTATTTCTGTAGGATTGGTATTAAAGTTCTCTCTTCATTCCTAGTTTTAGTAATTTGAGTCTTCTCTCTCTTTTTCTCTGCCAGTCAAGTTGAAAGTTTGAAACTTTAAAATCTTTTCAGGTAACTGACTTTTGTGTTCATTGATTTTCTCTATTGTTTTTCTATTCTCTATTTCATTTATTTCTGCTCTAATCTTTATTATATCCTTCTATTTGTTTTGCATTTAAGTTGCTCTTCTTTTTCCATCATCTTAAGGTAGATTATTGATTTGCAATGAAATTTTTTTTCATTTTTAGAATGGTTTTACATTTTCATATGTTATCACATCATTTAAAAATCAATCGCCTTTATTTAATTTTTTAAAAATTTGTTATTGATGCATAATATTTATACATATTTATGGAGTACATGTGATATTTTATTACATGCATAGACTGTGTAATGATCAAGTCAGGGTATTTGGGGTGCTCAAAACCTTGCACTTATTTTTTTTTTTTGCAAAATACCTCTTAATCTCATATCGAAAATGCAGCTTGTATGTGGGTGCAGGATGGCTATAAGAAACGCATACCTATAGGCTGTAATATGAATTTTTAAAAAGTGAAGTCATTATATGACAACTTAAAGCAAAAGGAAGGTGAAAGATCTAATGCTGGGGAATTTAATGTCTACAAAAAAATGGTTTGACAACTTTAGAAAGAGGTATGGCTTTAAAACAGTGTCAGTATAACAGGAGAAGCAGCTTCCACTGACCAAGGTGCAGCAGATAAGTTACCAGATGCCATTAAGAAAATCATTGAAGAGAAAGTATATCTGCTTGAGCAGATTTTTAAATGTAGATGAAAGTGCCCTACTCTGGCTAAAAATGCTGTGAAGGACATTTATTAGTAAGGAAGATAAGTGAACACCAGGATTTAAGGCAGGAAGGAATAGGCTACTCAACTGTTTTGTGCAAATGCAGTTGAGTTTATGATCAGTATTGCCTTTATATATAAAGCTGCCAACCCCCAAGGCTTGAAGGGAAAAGATAAACACCAGTTGGCAGGCCTTTGGTTGTGCAAGAAGGACTGGGCAATTAGAACCCTTTTCCTTGATTAGCTCCATGGATTGTTTGTTACTGAAGTCAGAAGGCACCTTGACAGAAAGAGACTTCCTTTTTCCCAAACACAATATCTCTAATTCAGCCTCCAGATCAAGGGGTCATAAGGACCCTTAAGGCAGATTAAACATGGTACTCTATAGAAAAGATTGTCAATGCTATGAAATAAACCGCTATAGAGAGAACATCAGACATGTTTGGAAGGATTACACCCTTGAGGATGCCATTATTGTTGTAGAAAAAGCTGTGAAAGGCATCAAGCTCAAAACAATAAATGCCTGTGGAGAAAATTGTGTCCAGATGTTGTATATGACTTCACAGGATTTATGACAGAGTCAATCAAGGAAATCATGAACGAGATTGTGGATATGTCAAAAAAAAGGTGGGATGGGTGAAGGATTTCAAGAGATAGATCTTGGGGAAATTCAGGAGCTATTTGATATCACACCAGAGGAATTAACAGAAGATGACTTGACAGAGATGAGTGCTTCCAAACCAGTGCCAGATGAAGAGGAAGACACAGAAGAAGCAGTGCCAGAAAACAAGCTGGGCCGGGTGTGGTTGCTCACACCTGTAATCCCAGCACTTTAGGAGGCTAAGGTGGGCAAATCACCTGGGGTCAGGAGTTGAAGACCAGCCCGCCCAACATGGTGAAACCCCATCTTTACTAAAAATACAAAAAATTAGCTGGGTGTGGTGGTGGGTGCCTGTAGTCCCAGCTACTTGGGAGGCTGAGGCAGGAGAATTGCTTGAACCCGGGAGGCGGAGGTTGCACTAAGCCGAGATCACGCCATTGCACTCCAGCCTGGGCTACAGAGTGAGATGTCATCTCAAAAAAAAGAAAGAAGACAAAACAAGTTGATTTTACACAATCTGGTGGCAGGATTCTGATTATTCAGGACTGCTTTTGACTTCTTTTACAACATGGACTCTTCTATGAGATAGGCACCAAAACTAAAGCAAATGGTGGAAGAAAGACTGGTGTAGTATAGAAATGTTTTTAGAGAAATGAAAATGCAAAAAGACAGAGATTATGATGTATTTCCATAAAGTTACAGTGCGTGTGCCTGCTTCTCCTGCCTCCCCATCTACCTCCTCCATCTCTTCCACCTCTGCCACCCCTGAGATACCAAGACTAACCTCTCCTCTTCTTCCTCCTCCTCAGCCTACTCAACGTGAAGACGACGAGGATGAAGATCTTTAGGACACTCCATTTATACTTGATGAATAGTAAATACAGTTTCTCTTCCTTATGGTTTTCTTAATAATATTTTCTTTCCTCTAGCTTACTTTATTGTAAAAATACAGTGTATAACACATAGAACCTACAAAGTATGTGTTAATTGGCTGTTTATGTTATAGGTAAAGCTTCTGATCGACAGTAGGCTACTAGTAGTTAAGTTTTCGGGGAGTCAAGAGTTATAAGTGGAATTTTGACTGCACGGGAGGTGGCGGAAGGCAGAGCCCCCAACCCCTGTGTTGTTCAAGGGTCCACTGTATTTGCCGTGTCTCCTTAGACTCCTCTTGACTGTGACAGTTTCTCAGACTTTCCTTGTTTTTTTCTTTTTTTTTTTTTTGAGATGCCGTCTCACTCTGTCGCCCAGGCTGGAGTGCAGTGGTGTGATCTCAGCTCACTGCATGTTCCACCTCCCAGATTCACGCCATTCTCCTGCCTCAGCCTCCCGAGTAGCTGAGACTACAGGTGCCCGCCACCACACCCAGCTAATTTTTTGTATTTTTAGTAGAGACAGGGTTTCACCATGTTAGCCAGGATGGTCTCGATCTCCTGACCTCGTAGTCTACCCACCAGCCTTCCAAAGTGCTGGGATTACAGGCATAAGTCACCACGCCCGGCCGACTTTCCTTGTTTTTAATGACCTCAGCAGTTTTGAGGAATACTGATCAGGTATATTGTAAGACGTCCCTCTGTTGAAATTTGCCTGATGTTTTTCTCAGTATTACAATGGTGCTGTAGGTTTTTAGGAGAAAATTCACAGAGGTAAAGTGTCATTTTTATCATATCACATTACGGGTACACACTATCAACATGATTTATGACTATACATGTTGACCTTGATCATCTGGCTGAGGTAGTATTTGTCAGATTTCTCCACTGTAGAGTTACTCTTTTTTTTTCTTTAATCCTCTTTCCATACTGTATGTTTTGGGAGGAAATCATTGTGTGCAGTCCACACTTAAGTAGTATGGAGTGATGCTCCCTCCTTTAGGGTGGAGTATCTACATAATTTATTTGTAATTTTTATGGCAGGATATGTCATTTATTAATTTATTAAATACTTTATTTTTATCAGTAGGACTCATGTATATTTCCTTTATTCTTTCTTCCTTTTAAATGCATTTATAGCTATGAAATTCTCTTTAAGCACTGCTTAGCTGCATTCCATAAGTACAAAACTAGTTGTTTTTTTGTTTTGTTTTGTTTTGAGATGGAGTCTTGCTCTGTCACCCAGGCTGGAGTGCAGTGGCATGATCTCGGCTCACTGCAGCTTCTGCCTCCCGGATTCAAGCAATTCTTCTGCCTCAGCCTCCCGAGTAGCTGGGACTATAGGCACACGCCACCACACCTGGCTAATTTTTGTATTTTTAGTAGAGATGGGGTTTCACCATGTTGGTCAGGCTGGTCTCAAACTCCTGACCTCATGCCGCCTACCTCAGCCTCCCAAAGTGCTGGGATTACAGGCATGAGCCACCACACCCAGTGCAAAACTAGTTTTTAACCAACTCCTGAACAGGTCCTTTGAAGTGAGTACTTGCTTGTCATGTGCTGGAGCTGATCCACAACTTAGACTGAGTGACATTGTAACATCCTGGTACCTTTATAAGAAGATTCTTTGGCACTTTACCAATCCCACTTTAACGAGATCTGCAATAGATGTGCATTTATCTGACTTTTTTTTTTTGAGACCGAGTCTCGCTGAGTCAACCAGGCTGGAGTGCAGTGGCACGATCTTAGCTCAATGCAACCTCTGCCTTCTGGGCTCAAGTGATCCTTCCACCTCAGCCTCCTGAGTAGTTAGGACTACAGGAACACATCACTATGCCTGGCTAATTTTTGTACAGGCATGAGCCACCATGCTCCGTTTATTTGGCATTCCTATGATATTAAGCAAAGTCTCAGGGCAAGAAGTATCAAGTGGTTGTGACATAGCCAGAAGTTAGATTTCTGATGTTCATGATGGTTACTTTTAGTTTAATTTAGGCGTATCCTGTGCCACTTGTATAGCCGCAATGTAAGTTAAGCAGAGTAAACATGCATTCCTTCTAGATTATCTGGTTAACTTGGACAAGCATGTGTTACATGTGTGAGGAAGTGTGGAGAGAGGAGATGGGAAGCGGAGAGATGGAGATTGTAAATATTTGCAATAGCCGAGGCCTGGCTCATGGTCCAGAGAGGAGCCCAGGCAGCAGCCCAAGGGCAAAACTCTCAGGACGGCACATGACGTCAGGAGTGTGACAGCTTGAAAAGTCTTCTTGGTGCAAACCCCACAAAAGGAGGGGTTTGAAGTAGGATGTGTCCTGGCCTACTTCCTTGTTTCTTGGCTTTCAAGTAAACTAAAGTTGGGCTTTGGCTCTTGGAGGACTGACTGGCCAGCACTGACTCCTAGGGGAAGCTGGTATCCACTGTGCCTTGGTGTCTCCCCAGGGATGTGATACCAGCCATGGCTGCTCTGCCAACTTGCTGTGTGACCTTGGGCAAGCTCCTTGACCTATCTGAGCCTCAGCTTCCTTATCTGGAAAACGAGACTGGACGGGACTGAGTAAATGATCTCTAGAGTCTCTTCCAGCTCTAATCTCCTATGTCAGATTTCCTGGCTGGTTTGAGCCCATTTTCCATTATAAAATGACCCCAAGAGAAACCTAGAGTGCTGTTTCTGTATAGCTGCAGTATAAGCTAAGCAGAGTAAACAGATGCATTTACTGTTTTGGGTTTGGTATTTTTCTTCTTTCCTTTCCCTCTCTCCCTACCCTTGCCCATGCTATTCTTCCCTGTATTTTTTCAGAGACCAAAACCTCTCTTAATCTTTAAACTGGGATGACATTGAAAAAGACATGAGGCTTCCCATAAATACTTTAATGAAGTAAAATGACTGTTTTAGTTAGTGAAGGAAACCTCTGCAAACCAGCATGAGAAACAGTTCCTGAGGGCGTGCCTCAATTATGTTTTTATCCAGGGCATTTTCAGTGAACAAAACATAGTTCAATGAAAGAGAAGCAAAGAAAATTTATTTGTACCCATTTGCATTCTCTTCGTAGGGTGATGAATAATTCTGGGAACCATGGTAAAAATTACAACAAAGAATTCTGTTGTGACTCGGTTGGCAAACATCACACTTCAGTTCTTTTCCATATGCAAAAGATTAGGGAAGTGGCCAAATACTGTTAGATTGCAAGAGTTTTGTTTGCTAAAAGCTCACTGAATTTTTCATAGATGTTCTACCTGCCCCTCCTGAAAACCACTGCAATGTCTTTTCTGCTGCATATCAGAAAATGCATTAGGGGCGTTTTCTGAACATGGGGAGAGGAAAAAGGAGAAATAGTGTCAGAGATAGTAAATTGTGCAAAAGTAACCAACCTAATAGGTTTTGCAGAGGCCTAGTGTCTGCCATGTCTCAAGAATGGGAGTCTAGGCCAGGCACAGTGGCTCACGCCTGTCATCCCAGCACTTTGGGAGGCCAAGGTGGGCAGATCATTCAAGGTCGGGAGTTCAAGACCAGACTGACCAACATGGTGAAATCCCGTCTCTACTAAAAATACAAAAAAAATCAGCCAGGCATGGTGGCGCATGCCTGTAGTCCCAGCTACTTGGGAGGCTAAGGCAGGCGAATCACTTGAACTCCGGAGGCGGATGTTATAGTGAGCTGAGATCACGCCACAGCACTCCAGCCTAGACGACAAGAGTGAGACTCCATCTCAAAAAGGGTGGTCTAGAGTGATAAGAGTACTGGATTTGGAGCCAAAGGCCAGAGGTCTCAATCTGATCCCACCTCCAGAACCTTAGCCCTTCCAACTACAGATCTACCATAGAACAACAAATGAGACTTACTTTACATGATTGTTGTGAATGTCAAAAAAAGAATTGTAAACATGCTTTGAAAACAGTAACTCATTTTGTCCACTGTCATGAAGAGGTCATGCTTCTTGGAAACAGAAATGCATTTCCAACAAACAGGATTGTTGTGAGGGAGGCTGTATCTGGGGACGGTGAGGGCTTGCGTGATTTGTTCCCCATTCTTTCCATGGGTGTCTCTTCCTGCAGCAACATACTTGTAACCACTGAGGCAAGGCCCCAGGGGAATTCCTACAGGGGGACTTGCCTCAGGGGAATTGCCACAGATGTGGGAACCAGCCTTGGGGACCCAGAATGGGGAGTTATTTGAGGACCTCATGATGCACAAGGGAAGGGCTAACACACCACAGGGGCTCAGAATATGACCACAGCCTGCCTCCAAGGACCATGTCATCCCTCCTTCCTAGCCAGAACATGTGTTGGTCTTAGATGGATGGTTAAGCCCTTCCCTCTCTGAAGGTTCAAATAAACATCCTAAAGAACTACAGAGTCAGATTCGGAGGTCTAGGAGTCACTTTTTTTAGTTAACTTATTTCCTTCTACTGTTTGAGGGTGAACATGGTCTTGTTCTTTAGGCGTCCAGAGTTGTCACTCCTGCCAGCTTTACTCCCTTCCTTCGATTTTCCATCCCCCACCCCATCCCACAGCCTTCCCTCCCTGGGAGTCCTATGCCGCTCCTAGAGATCTTCATTCCTTCTTATGGAATAAAGAAATCCTAACCTCATGTTCCTGTTATGTTGCAAACTCTGGCTTCTTGGGTTTCCATACGATGGTAATGGAGGGTTTCCTTTGTTGACTCTAAGTGGTGTGTGGTGGGTGGGGGTAGCAGAGGGGTAAATTGGCTATGGAAGGAAAAGGAAATGTGGCATGTGAAGTGGTTTTCTGATTCAGTTCAGGTTAGGTGCTCTACCAGCCAAAATTGGGGTGAGTTTCCTCTTAAATTAACCTACAAGGAAACATACCTATGTGTCTCTGGGCAAAACAGATGCATGGAAAATACTGTGTGTGTATGCGGGGGGTGGGGTGCAGGTGGAGAGAGAGAGATAAAGAAGAGGAAGAGAAGAGGAGGAGGAGGAGTAAAAGGAAGGAGAAAGAGAACAGAAGGGAAGGGAATGGGGAAAGGGATCTTAATCCCATTCTATTTTTAAGTGGAATAATTTTAAATTGTAATTTAATGCCAGGTGCCATGGCTCACACCTGTAATCCCAGCACTTTGGGAGGCCGAGGCGGGTGGATCACAAGGTCAGGAGATCGAGACCATCCTGGCCAACATGGTGAAACCCTGTCTCTACTAAAATATAAAATGAAACCCTGTCTCTACTAAAATATAAAAAATTAGCCCAGTGTGGTTGGCACGTACCTGTAGTCCCAGCTACTCAGGAGGCTGAGGCAGGAGAATCACTTGAACGCAGGAGGTGGAGGTTGTGTTTGCAGTAAGCCGAGATTGTGCCACTGCACTCCAGCCTGGCAACAGAGCGAGACTCCATCTTAAAAAAAAAAAAAAAAAAAATCTAATTTAAAAAATTTCAACTGAGAGCATAGATAGATGGTTGAAAGCCATTTGAAGTGTAAACTATGATATCCATATGACAATGAGAGACATTCAGAACAAACTCAAGTACATAATAATTACAGCCGTCTGGGTATGGTCTTGAGGCTCCATAATGAATTTCCGTAATGAACAGCAAAGATAGCACTATCAAATCTATAACAAGTGGATCACATATCTGATTGAATGTTTCTTTAACTCGACCAAAAGGAGTTGGCAAATCAGCACATTTTCACCCACACAACATTTAAAAATAAAGCAAAAGAAGCACCATCAAATATCAGATTCATTCATGGCCTTTTAGTCCAATCAGGAGGTAAAGATGCAGTTGACTTTAGTCTCTCACTCAGAGTTAAGGCATGTCTTTTGAACTTGTAAAAATGCATCAGTCGAGCTTGGCTGTCTCTTCCTGAGTTTAAACACATTCAGTCAGATCCATAGCATAGGGATCAACTAAGTTTTCACCTATTAAGTCTTTCTTAAAGTCTGAAAGAAGCTTCAAGCAATTTTTATTTGCTTTCCATTGTATTATTTCTAGCCCAGACAGCTTTCTTGTTAGCCATAAGACTTTCTGAGACTCTTTCAAAATTTGTGTAATTGATTTTTAAATGTCACTGCAATAATGATTGTTCAATGATCAGTTTTATCATGCAAGAGACATAAATGTTTAGGCTCATTTGTGCTTCCATAACAGTAAAGCCCAGGTTTTAAATAAGCATCTAAGTACATCCTATACTTTTTAAATTGCTCATAGATTTTTACACTGATTCACCTATTATGGTTTTGAAGACTCATCTTATTTATTTATTTATTTATTTATTTATTTATTTTGAGACGGAGTCTCGCTTTGTTACCTAGGCTGGAGTGTAGTGGCGTGATCTCAGCTCACTGCAACCTCTGCCTCCTGGGTTCAAGTGATTCTCCTGCCTTAGCCTCCTGAGTAGCTGGGATTACAGGTGCATGCCACCATGCCTGGCTAATTTTTGTATTTTTAGTAGAGACAGGGTTTCACCATATTGGCCAGGCTGGTCTCGAACTACTGACCTTGTGATCCATCCGCCTTGGCCTCCCAAAGTGCTGGGATTATAGGCATGAGCCACTGTGCCCGGCCAACTCACCTTATTTTTATACGAAGTTACCTAAGAGGTAGTGAGCATGCATTCAGTTAGCATGAGCCGATGCTCATGTACACTTGCAGACAGAGCTCAGGAGAGGCAGCAGGCACCAAAGCCATGCCATGGCCATATAGCTTAGTCACACCCCAATTTATTTAGCTCATTTCACCTCAAAGCGTCTGAGTCTTGATTTTCTCAGTAAGCATCAGTATTCTCAGCTGGTCAGTGGTAAAAATAGCATCTAACCTGTGTAAAGAACTGTGGTTTGAATACCGGCCTTTTTAGAGAAAGTTGAAAGCTTGTGCTAGCCCATATCTGTATGTGATCTCAGCTAGGAGAAGGCGCTCATTAAAATTTTCAGGCAAAGAATCAAATGGTTGTTTGTTTATGTGGAGAAAACTTAAGACCTTGTGGCAAAAGTAAAGGCATAAATGGGTGAATGATTTCATTGTTGACCTTGATGATAAAAAGTGACTCACTAAGTTGCTTTTCACAACAACATTCTTTTCAAGACTGAATGCTCTCAACACAAAGGCAAAAATAAATATTTTGAAATTGCATTTGATTTGATCTCAAGTAAAAAGAAGTTTGAGAGTCAGATAAAGACAGTCAATTATGGAGACCATGAGTCACTTAAAACTTTTTATCTACATCCAAAATTACAACCTTGCTGGGAAAATAAGGAATAATGTTGCCAGTCATCTTTTATCATGGAAAAAGCCACTTTACCTATGTTCTCTGAGATGGTAAAAAAGCCCAAAGAGGCTCCTTCAAATCATCATGTGACATGAGCAACTTGACCTCTTTACAAAGACACATTTGTTGAGTTTGCATTGACTGAATTTCAGTAGCCTGAAAACATTGTGTTACATTACCTTTTACATATAATTCTGGCATCTCCCCGGGTAGTTACTGTGATATTTGTTAGATTGTTAAAACAAGAAGTTGTAGCCATTATGTTAGTATAATCTGTGTTTATAAGTATTATAACAGAAGAGAAATTGCTTCTATGGTGAATGTCTTCTAATACATCCTCTTCATGCCCCAGCTGGCTTCTGAACCCAGAATTCCCAGCTCTCTGTCCTGCTGAAGCAGCCCACACTTTTCACTGCTCCATTTTCTCTGTCACTTTTCCTGTGTTTTTCAGACTTGGATAAGCAGGTCACACAGTGATCACCTCCTCCTTGCAGTAGAGTGAAAAGAGCTCTTCTCGACCCAGGAGTTCTTTGCAAAGTGCTCTCTAAAGTCATTTTTGGCCCATTGGCCCTATTCCAAGTTATATGGTAGGTACATGATAAAAGTTCCTGTTGAGTGCTCTTCATTGCTATGTTTTATGGGCTTTTCCATTCTGGGTACTTGGGCTCTCAATCCAGTTTTTGAAAAGTCTTCTTTCACTGTGGCATTCTCTTTGCCTTTGCTGGTTTTGGGTGTCTGGTATTTTTGGTCTGTGACACTTTTTTTCCTGGGTTTTCAGTAGGTGGTCATTTAAATAATTTCTAGGCTTTCTGTGCTTTCCCCTCTCTTTTTCCCCTCTTTTTCTTTTTAAAAATATCTTATCTTGTAACTCTTCCTTTACATATTTTTTGAACTAGTATCAAATTTCCCTTTTCTAAAACTGAATACCTAGGCAATGGATATCCCTGTGGATAGTGGAGTCAGGGTAGGGATGGGGTTGAATTGTGGTGCGGTTTGTATGTTTGTCTCCTCCACAGCTCATGTTGAAACTTAATCCCCAATGTGGCAGTATTGAGAGGCAGGGCCTTTAAGGCAATTTAAATACTGAGAGCTGATTGGATCATGAGGGCTATGCCCTTATGAATGGAATGGATTAATGGGTTCATAGATTAATGGGTTATCATGGGAGTGGGACAGGTCGCTTTAAAAGAAGAGCGTTCAGAGCTAGCACACTCAGCCCCCTCACTGTGTGATCCCTGTGTTGCCTCAGGACTCTGCAGAGAGTCCCCACCAGCAAGAAGGCCCTCACCAGATGCAGCCCCTCAGTCTTGGGCTTCTCAGTCTTTTTTTTTATCTTTTTTTTTTTTATTATTATTTTTTTTTGAGACAGAGTCTTGCTCTGTCTCCCAGGCTGGAGTGCAGTGGCATGCTCTTGGCTCACTGCAACCTCTGCCTCCTAGGTTGGGTTCAAGCAATTCTCCTACCTCAGCCTCCCGAGTAGCTGGGATTACAGGCATGCACCACCACACCCAGCAAATTTTTGTATTTTTAATAGAGACGGGGTTTTGCCATGTTGGCTAGGCTGGTCTCAAACTCCTGACCTCAGGTGATCCACCTGCCTCGGCCTCCCAAAGTGCTGGGATTACAGGCATGAGCCACTGTGCCTAGCCAGAGTTTTCAGTCTTTTTTTCTTTGAAACAGAGTCTCACTCTTGTCACCCAGGCTGCAGTGCAGTGTAGTAGCGTGATCTCAGCTCACTGCAACCTCTGCCTCCTGGGTTCAAGCTATTCTCCTGCCTCAACCTCCCAAGTAGCTGGGATTACAGGCACCCGCCACCACACCTGGCTAATTCTCAGTCTTAATGATAGTAAGACATATATTCCTTTTCTTTATAAATTATCCAGTTTTAGGTATTCTGTTATAAGCAACAGAAAATGGATTAAGACAAATAGAACTAACATTTATTATATAGACAATATATACTTTATATATGATTTTATTTTCTCTCACAAATGCTTATGCCTGAGATTATAATAATAGCATTTATTAAGCATTTACCACCTAACTAACGATCAGGTTTTTTGCTAAGTGACTTGTATGCACTATCTCATTTGAGTCTTATGACAATTATAGCAGGTGGACTATATTATTTTCCCCCATTTAAAATGTAAGAAAGCTGAAGTTCAGACAGGCCAAGTGACTTGCCCAAAGTCACATAGCTAGTAAGCAGCTGAAGTGAACTTCACACCCAGTCCAAGGCTTTGGCAGCTATGCACGTGATCACACTGTTAAAGAGTGTCCATCAATGGATGAATGGATAAAGAAAAGCGGTAGATAGTATTTTATGGAATACTATTCAACCATAAAAAGAATGAAGTCTGTTATTTGCAGAAACATGATGAAACTGGGGATCATTATGTTGAGTGAAATAAGCCAGACACAGACAAATACTGCATGTTCTGACTTACATGTGGGAGCTTAAAAAGTTGATCTCATGGAGGTAGGGAGTAGAATGATGGTTACCAGAGGCAAGGGGTGTATGGATGAAAGAGGGGGATAAAGATAGGTTTGTTAATGGGTGCAAACATATAGTTAGATAGAAGGAATAAGTTCTAATATTTCATAGCAGAGTAGGGTGGTTATAGTTAACAACTAAGTATTGTGTATTTCATAATAGCTAGTAGAGAGATTTGAAATGCTTCCAACTCATAGAAATGATAAATGCTGCAGGTGATGGGTATCCTAAATACCATGACTTGATCATTACACATTATTGTTACATGTGTAACACATTATTACACATTAATGTTACATTCCTTACATTCCATGCATGTAACCAACTATCATCTGTACCCCATCAATATGTACAGATACTATGTACCAGCTGAAAAAAGAAGTAAATTCCTATCTGTCCAAGATGGCCAAATAGGAACAGCTCCGGTCTGCAGCTCCCAGCGTGATGGATGCAGAAGATGGGTGATTTCTGCATTTCCAACTGAGGTACCTGGTTCCTCTCACTGGGACTGGTTGGACAGTTGGTGCAGCCCATGGAGGGTTAGCCGAAGCAGGGCAGGGCATTGCCTCACCTGAGAAACACAAGGGGTCGGGGGATTTCCCTTTCCTAGCCAACAGAAGACATGACAAATGGGACCTTGAAAACTGGGACACTCCCACCCTAATACTGCACTTTTTCAACAGTCTTAGCAAACGGCACACCAGGAGATTATATCCTGCACCTGGCTCGGTGGGTCCCATACCCACGGAGCCTTGCTCACTGCTAGCACAGCAGTCCAAGATCGAACTGCAAGGTGGCAGCCTGGGCTGAGGGAGGGGCATCTGCCATTGCTGAAGCTTGAGTAGGTAAACAAAGTGGCTGGGAAGCTCAAACTGGGTGGAGCCCACTACAGCTCACGGAGGCCTGCCTGCCTCTGTAGACTCCACCTCTGGGGGCAGGGCATAGCTGAACAAAAGGCAGCAGAAACTTCTGCAGACTTAAATGTCCCTGACAGCTCTGAAGGGAGTGTGGTTCTCCCAGCACGGAGTTTGAGCTCTGAGAATGGACAGACTGACTCCTCAAGTGGGTTTCTGACTCCTGTGTAGCCTAACTGGGAGACACCTACCAGTAGGGGCTGACTGACACCTCATACAGCTGAGTGCCCCTCTGACATGAAGCTTCCAGAGGAAGGATCAGGCAGCCTCTGCTGGTGATACCCAGGCAAACAGGGTCTGGAGTGAACCCCCAGCAAACTCCAACAGACCTGCAGCTGAGGGTCCTGACTGTTAGAAGGAAAACTAACAAACAGAAAGGAATAGCATCAACATCAACAAAAAGGACATCAACACCAAAACCCCATCTGTAGGTCACCATCATCAAAGACCAAAGGTAGATAAAACCACAAAGATGGGGAGAAACCAGAGCAGAAAAGCTGAAAATTCTAAAAATCAGAGTGCCTCTTCTACTCCAAAGGATCGCAGCTCCTCGCCAGCAATGGAACAAAGCTGGACAGAGAATGACTTTGACGAGTTGACAGAAGTAGGCTTCAGAAGGTCGGTAATAACAAACTTCTCCAAGCTAAAGGAGGAGTTTGAACCCATCACAAGGAAGCTAAAAACCTTGAAAAAAGATTAGACGAATGGCTAACTAGAATAAACAGCATAAAGAAGACCTTAAACGACCTGATGGAGCTGAAAACCATGGCACGAGAACTGTAATCCATGCACAAGCTTCAGCTTCAGTAGCCGATTTGATCAAGTGGAAGAAAGGATATCAATGATTGAAGATCAAATGAATGAAATGAAGTGAGAAGAGAAGTTTAGAGAAAAAAGAGTAAAGAGAAACGAACAAAGCCTCCAAGAAATATGGGACTATGTGAAGAGACCAAATCTGTGTTTGATTGGTGTACCTGAAAGTGACCGGGAGAATGGAACCAAGTTGGAAAACACTTCAGGATATTATCCCGGAGAACTTCCCCAACCTAGCAAGGCAGGCCAACATTCAAATTCAGGAAATACAAAGAACGCCACAAAGATACTCCTCGAGAAGAGCAACTCCAAGACACATAACTGCCAGATTCACTAAAGTTGAAATGAAGGAAAAAATGTTAAGGGCAGCCAGACAGAAAGGTTGGGTTACCCACAAAGGGAAGCCCATCAGACTAACAGCAGACCTCTTGGCAGAAACTCTGCAAGCCAGGAGAGACTAGGGGCCTATATTTAACATTCTTAAAGAAAAGAATTTTAAACCCAGAATTTCATATCCAGCCAAACTAAGCTTCACAAGTGAAGGAGAAATGAAATCCTTTACAGACAAGCAAATGCTGAGAGATTTTGTCACCACCAGGCTTGCCTTACAAGAGCTCCCGAAGGGAGCACTAAACAGGGAAATGAACAACCAGTACCAGCCACTGCAAAAACATGCCAAATTGTAAAGACCATCGATGCTAGGAAGAAACTGCATCAACTAACGAGCAAAATAACCAGCTAACATCATAATGACAGGATCAAATTCACACATAACAATATTAACCTTAAATGTAAATGGGCTAAATGCTACAATTAAAAGACACAGACTGGCAAATTGGATAAAGAGTCAAGACCCATCAGTGTGTATATTCAGGAGACCCATCTCATGTGCAGAGACACACATAGGCTCAGAATAAAGGGATGGAGGAAGATCTACCAAGCAAATGGAAAGCAAAAAAAAAAAAGCAGGGGTTGCAATCCTAGTCTCTGATAAAACAGACTTTAAACCAACAAAGATCAAAAGAGACAAAAGAGACAAAGAAGGCCATTACATAATGATAAAGGGATCAATTCAACAAGAAGTGCTAACTATCCTAAATATGTATACACCCAATACAGGAGCACCCAGATTCATAAGGCAAGTCCTTAGAGACCTACAAAGAGACTTAGACTCCCACACAATAATAATGGGAGACTTTAACACCCTGCTGTCAGTATTAGACAGATCAACGAGACAGAAGGTTAACAAGGATATCCAGGACGTGAACTCAGCTCTGCACCAAGCAGACCTAACAGACATCTAGAGAACTCCACACCCCAAATCAACAGAATATACATTCTTCTCAGCACAACATCGCACTTATTCCAAAATTGACCACATAGTTGGAAGTAAAGCAATCCTCAGCAAATGTAAAAGAACATAAATCACAACAAACTGTCTCTCAGACCACAGTGCAATCAAATTAGAACTCAGGATTAAGAAACTCACTCAAAACCACACAACTACATGGAAACTGAACAACCTGCTCCTGAATGACTGCTGGGTAAATAACGAAATGAACGCAGAAATAAAGATGTTCTTTGAAACCAGTGAGAACAAAGACACAACATATCAGAATCTCTGGGACACATTTAAAGCAGTGTGTAGAGGGAAATTTATAGCACTAAATGCCCACAAGAGAAAGCAGGAAAGATCTAAAATTGACACCCTAACATCAAAATTAAAAGAACTAGAGAAGACCAAACACATTCAAAAGCTAGCAGAAGGCAAGAAATAACTAAGATCAGAGCAGAACAGAAGGAGATAGAGACACAAAAAACCCTTCAAAAAAATCAATGAATCCAGGAGCTGGTTTTTTGAAACAATCAAGAAAATTGATAGACCGCTAGCAAGACTAATAAAGAGGAAAAGAGAGAAGAATCAAATAGACACAATAAAAAATGATAAAGGGGATATTACCACTGATCCCACAGAAATACAAACTACCAGCAGAGAATACTATAAACACCTCTGTGCAATTAAACTAGAAAGTCTAGAAGAAATGGATAAATTCCTGGACACACACACCCTCCCAAGACTAAACCAGGAAGAAGTTGAATTCCTGAATAGACCAATAACAGGCTCTGAAATTGAGGCAGTAAATAATAGCCTACCAAACAAAAAAAGTCCGGGACTTCACAGCCAAATTCTACCAGAGGTACAAAGAGGAGCTGGTACCATTCCTTCTGAAACTATTCCAATCAATAGAAAAAGAGGGAATCCTCCCTAACTCATTTTATGAGGCCAGCATCATCCTGAAACCAAAGCCTGGCAGAGACACAACAACAAAAAAAGAGAATTTTAGACCAATATCCCTGAGGAACATCAATGCGAAAATCCTCAATAAAATACTGGCAAACCAAATCCAGCAGCACATCAAAAAGCTTATCCACCTCGATCAAGTGGGCTTCATCTCTGGGACGCAAGGCTAGTTCAACATACGCAAATCAGTAAATGTAATCCATCACAGAAATAAAACCAAAGACAAAAACCACATGATTATCTCAATAGATGCAGAAAAGGCCTTTGACAAAATTCTACAGCCCTTCATGCTAAAAACTCTCAATAAACTAGGTATTGATGGGACATATCTCAAAATAACAAGAGCTATTTATGACAAACCCACAGCCAATATTATACTGAATGGCCAAAAACTGGAAGCATTCCCTTTGAAAACTGGCACAAGACAGAGATGCCCTCTCTCACCACTCCTATTCAACATAGTGTTGGAAGTTCTGGCCAGGGCAATCATGCAGGAGAAATAAATATAGGGTATTCAACTAGGAAAAGAGGAAGTCAAATTGTCCCTGTTTGCAGATGACATGATTGTATATTTAGAAAACCCCATCATCTCAGCCCCAAATCTCCTTAAGCTGATAAGCAACTTCAGCAAAGTCTCAGGATACAAAATCAATGTGCAAAAATCACAAGCATTCCTATACACCAACAACAGACAAACAGAGAGCCAAATCATGAGTGAACTCCCATTCGCAATTGCTTCAAAGAGAATAAAATAACTAGGAATCCAACTTACAAGGAATGTGAAGGACCTCTTCAAGGAGAACTACAAACCACTGCTCAACGAAATAAAAGAGGACACAAACAAATGGAAGAATATTCCATGTTCATGGATAGGAAGAATCAGTATTGTGAAAATGGCCATGTTGCCCAAGGTAATTTATAGATTCAATGCCATCCCCATCAAGCTACCAATGACTTTCTTCACAGAATTGGAAAAAACTACTTTAAAGTTCATATGGAGCCAAAAAAGAGCCCACATTGCCAAGACAATCCTAAGCAAAAAGAACAAAGCTGGAGGCATCACGGTACCTGACTTCAAACTATACTACAAGGCTACAGTAACCGCAACAGCATGGTACTGGTACCAAAACAGATATATAGACCAATGGAACAGAACAGAGGCCTCAGAAGTAACACCATACATCTACAACCATCTGATCTTTGACAAACCTGACAAAAAACAAGAAATGGGGAAAGGATTCCCTATTTAATAAATGGTGCTGGGAAAACTGGCTAGCTATATGTAGAAAGCTGAAAATGCATCCCTTTCTTACACCTTATACAAAAATTAATTCAAGATGGATTAAAGACTTAAATGTTAAACTAAAACCATAAAAACCCTAGAAGAAAACCTAGGCAATACCATTCAGGCCATAGGCATGGGCAAGGACTTCATGACTAAAACACCAAAAGCAATGGCAACAAAAGCCAAAATAGACAAATGGGATCTAATTAAACTAAAGAGCTTCTGCACAGCAAAAGAAACTACCATCAGAGTGAACAGGCAACCTACACAATGGGAGAAAATTTTTGCAATCTACCCATCTGACAAAGGGTTAATATCCAGAATCTGCAAGGAACTTAAACAAGTTTACAAGAAAAAATCAAACAACCCCATCAACAAGTGGGCGAAGGATATGAACCGACACTTCTCAAAAGAAGACATTTATGCAGCCATCAGACACATGAAAAAATGCTCATCATCACTGGTCATCAGAGAAATGCAAATCAAAACCACAATGAGATACCATCTCACACCAGTTAGAATGGTGATCATTAAAAAGTCAGGAAACAACAGGTGCTGGAGAGGATGTGGAGAAATAGGAACGCTTTTACACTGTTGGTGGGAGTGTAAATGAGTTCAACCATTGTGGAAGACAGTGTGGCGATTCCTCAAGGATCTAGAACTAGAAATACCACTTGACCCAGCCATCCCATTACTGGGTATATACCCAAAGGATTATAAATCATGCTAGTATAAAGACACATGCACACGTATGTTTATTGTGGCACCATTCACAATAGCAAAGACTTGGAACTACCCCAAATGTCCATCAATGATAGACTAGATTAAGAAAATGTGGCACATGTACACCATGGAATACTATGCAGCCATAAAAAAGGATGAGTTCATATCCTTTGTAGGGATATGGATGAAGCTGGAAACCATAATTCTGAGCAAACTGTCACAAGGACAGAAAAACAAACACCGCATGTTCTCACTCATAGGTGGGAATTGAACAATGAGAACACTTGGACATACGGCGGGGAACATCACACACCTAGGCCTGTCATGGGGTGGGGGGATGGGGGAGGGATAGCATTAAGAGAAATACCTAATGTAAATGACGAGTTAATGGGTGCAGCACAGCAACATGGCACTTGTATACATATGTAACAAACCTGCATGTTGTGCACATGTACCCTAGAACTTAAAGTATTAAAAAAAAAAAAAAGAAGCAAATTAAAAAGAAAACTAAAAAAAAAAAAAAACCGTGTTGTAGCCAGGGTTCACAACCAGATTGGCCTGGCTGTGATGTCTGGGCTCCTTCCACTATAGCACCTCTGCCTCCCTCATTATCATATGCTATTACATTCAACCCTGGGGTGTGTAATTGAATAGTTTCGTGACTAGTGGCCCATGATGGAAAGGTAATATCCCTACATTCCCTCTAAAGATGTTTAAGCCATCATATGGCTGAACAACTGTAGTCAAAAATGGGTATTAAAAAAGTCAAATGATCTAATGTATTTTGAAGTTTGAATAATTTGCAACATGTTAAATGATATTGAGAGGTTATTTCCATACCCGATGCAAAAGAATCATCAGCCCTGTTTGAGCCTGTTGATGACATTCCCTGTGGGTCATATTGCCCACATTTTTGAAATAGACAAATGTGAACTTGTAAAGGTCTTAAATTCATTCATTTATTCCCTCATTCATTAATCCATTTGTTCAATCTATTTTATATTTATTAAGTTCCAACAATGTGCCAGCTACTATTGTAGGTAATGTGACTATAAAGACAGATGAAGCTGCTGTTTTCTCAGATTGTAGTCTGAGGTTTAAGCAGGGGCTCGTGAACTGGTCTCATGTATGTTTTTAAAAGATCACTCTGGCTGCTAGGAGGAGAATGGGGCAAGAGAGGAGGGAGGTGGACTAGTTGGGAGTATTTTATTGTATTCTAGGCAAGGAATGATGGTAGCTTGGATCATCAAGGGTGAGAGAGGTGAAAGGGATATGAGGAGGGTTCAGGATACATTTTGAAGGAAAAGCCATTTGGCTTTTGCCAATAGACCGGTGGTGGGCAGTGAGAGAGAGAGCTGGAGATGATTCCCAGTTTTTTGACCCAAGCAGCTGGATGAGTGCAAACACCATTGTCCGTGTAGTGGAGCTGTGTGGGAACAACAGGCTTGGGAAGGAGTGCAGATCAGTGTTCTGTTTTGGGGGCTTTATGTTTGAGATGTCCATCAGACATATTCCCGTGGCCTTTTCCAGGTGTGGAGGCTGGGTGGGTCTGGAGCTCAGAAAAGTTCAGGCACTATGTGCAGTTGACTACCCCACCCCAGCTCACTCACAGGTAGATCAACTGGGACCAGAGCTAAGGTTTCTGGCCTCTTTCAGCCAGCAGTGAGTTGACTGTACATCACATGGACCTGGAGGAGACACACATGGTTTCTCTAGTGTGTGCTCCAAAGAGGCACCCAATCCCCTAGTGTCCCTCCCACAGAGGAAACCCTCCAGGCAGAGGACATGGCTCCTAGGGCTCCAAAAGGCAGCCCCAGTGGCCAATTAGAAGAGGTTTTGATCTGCAGACAACCTATTAGGTTACTTAACTTCCCCACCCCCACTGCCTACGCCTGTGGTTGATAATAATAGTAAATACTTTACTTAGAACAGCCAGACACTGTTCTAAGCACTTTAATGTATTATCTTGTTAATCTTCAGTCCCTCCCACGTGGAATGCACTGTTACTATCCCCATTTGATACTGAGGCACAGAGTGGTATAGAACACGTGGCCGCAAGGCTGGCCTGGCCTCTGACCCGCTGGTGCTGATGGGCTTCCCTTCCTCATCCCTGCTCCTGCTGCTCCTCCGAAGCCCCTTTCCCTTCCTTGCTAAGCCTGGCACAGTGACGGGGTTTCTGCTTAGACCTCAGGACCTGCTTATTCTCCTCTGACACCTGTAGAGCTGAGGGAGCACCAGCCTCTCTCTCTGCTTTGGTGTCTTCAGTCAAGTGCTATTTAGAAAAGATGAGGCCCCCTTCTAGCTTGACCTCTGAAGCACCCTGGCAAGCCCCAGAGAATTTACTGAACAAAGCCTGACAAAGGAAGTTCCAAATCATGGGAAGAGAAAGCCTCATGGTTCTTAGTACTGGGTACGGCAAGTCCCCTGGATTAGGGCAAAAGCTGCCAAACAAATCTACTTGTTTTTGTTGTGTTTGATCAAATCTTCTTTTAGGGCATTTAGTGAGGTTTAAACATTTTCTCTATATCCTTGTACACTTCTTGTTAAGCTCATTGCTAGTATCTTTATCTTTTTTTATTTTTTATTTTTTTGAGATGGAGTCATACTCTGTCACCCAGGCTGGAGTGTAGTGGCATCATCTCAGCTCATTGCAACCGCCATCTCCCAGGTTCAAGTGATTCTCTTGCCTCAGCCTCCTGAGTAGCTGGGATTATAGGCACATGCCACCATGCCTGGCTAATTTTTGTATTTTTAGTAGAGACGGGGTTTTGCATGTTGGCCAGGCTGGTCTTGAACTCCTGACCTCAGGTGATCCACTCGCCTCAGCCTCCCAAAGTGCTGGGATTACAGGCATGAGCTACTGTGCCTAGCTAGTGTTTTATCTTTTATGTTGCCACTTAAATATAAAAAAATTCTACTGTACCTGCTAACTGGTGGTTGTTTATATATATGAAAACTATAGGTTTTGTATACTTACTTTGCATCCAACCAGGGTATTGAACTCTTTTATTGTAAACAGTGGATTTTCAGGGATGAAATAGATCTATCGTGTTGAGAAGTATTCATATACTCCTACTTTACTATGTGTTTTTATGAAGATTGGCTTATCAGTTTTGTCAAATGCTGTTTCAGCATCTACGAACATGATTATATGATTTTCTCTTTAGAGCTATTAAGATAAATTATGTTAATAGCTTTTCTAATATTGAATAGTCTGAGCATTCCAGGAATAAATTCCACTCTGTCATGATGTATTCATTTTATTTTTTATTTTTAAATTTTATTTATTTTTTGAGACAGAGTTTCGCTCTGTCACCCAGGCTGGAGTGCAGTGGCGTAACCTCGGCTCACTGCAACCTCTGCCTCCTGGGTTCAAGTGATTCTCCTGCCTCAGCTGCCCAAGTAGCTAGGACTTCAGGTGCGTGCCACAATGCCTGGCTAATTTTTGTATTTTTAGTATAGACGGGGTTTCACCATGTTGGCCAGGCTGGTCTCGAACTCCTCAAGTGACCTCAAGTGATCCACCCGCCTTGGCCTCCCAAAGTGCTGGGATTACAGGTGTGAGCCACTGTGCCCAGCCATGTCTTAGTTTTAAATGAGTTGTTGGGTTTAGAATTGATGCCCTTACATGAGACTGATTTATAGTTGGTTTGTTTTGTATACACTTAGCCAGATTTTTTTCATTATTATACTGGCTTTATAGAAAGAATTTGAAAAATTACCTCATTTTTTCATGCTCTGAAACAGTTTGCATTATTAGAATTCTGTTCTTTGAGAGTCTGATAGAATTCCTCTGCTTTTTGATGCTACTTTTAGGGGAGTCAATTCTCATAATTTTCTCTTTTTCCTATAGAATAGACCTGTCTTGATTTTTCTCTTTCTTCTGAGTTAGTTTTATTGTTATATTTTTCCTAGAAAATTGTTCATTTCATTCATATTAATAAGTGTAGTTCTCTTAATTGCCTCTGTATCCATGGCTACTATCCTGTAATTGGTTATTTGGTGTGTATGTACTTTTGTCCTTTCTTTCCTCACTGGCTAGTTAGTGGTTTGTTGCATGTTGCGTTCCCCAGGGGAGAGGACTCCAGGGGGGAGCTGAGTGTACAAATATTTATCAGGGAATGCCGCTGGAATAAACACCTGTGAAAGGGAGGGGAAGGAAGCAGGAGAGAACAGAAGGAGAAGTCTTGCTGTGATGCAGTTCCAGTAAACCTCTGGTGACATCCTGGGTAGCTCTGGAACTAGAATAGCCCATCACTGTTGTTTCCCATTAGGCTGGGATGCCCAGGCTTCTGTTCCTGCTTTGAACAGCTAGTGGAGACACACCACTCCAGAAAGAGGTGCAACTTTGAGTGAGGGGCTATCTGCAGCACAGTGTAGGGGAGCGAAAATCAGCTTCCCGCCACCCTTCTTGGTGCCTTGGCTGGCCTGTGAATTAAACGAACATAAAACAGATCAACAGGAGGAAATTGTATTTAATTATGTGCACATGCTGGGGAGTCCTATAAAATATGAGACTAGAAGAAGGGTCAAGTGATTGAAGCTTAGACAACATCTTGAGCTACAGGATGGAGGGGGAAGCTTATACAGCATGTTAGTCCATCTTGCACTGCTATAAAGAAATACCTGAGACTAGGTATTTATAGAGAAAAGAGGTTTGATTTTATTGCTTTTATTTGTATTTATTTCTTCTGTTTTCTTTTGAGTCAGATGCCTAATTCATATGTTCCTTTTTCTTTCATGTTTATTTTTATAAATATTTTTAAGGTTATTTATTTTCCTCTGAATATGACTTTAGCTATATTTCATAGGTTCTGACACATCTTGGTTATTTTTTTTCCTACAAAGTCTGCAGTTTTTGTTTGTATTTTTTTAGACCTTAAACCTCTTAAGTTGTTTAAGAGTTTTTAAAAATTTGCAGATGAAAGGAACTTTTTGTTTTCTGATTGTTACTAATTTCTAATTTTATTGCCTTTGACTAGAAAATGTTATATGTACTGTTTCTAGTGTAAACCAAAAATAAAATTCTAAGCCCCCTGATATGGTTTGGATCTGTGTCCCCACTCTGTAACAACCCAATCCAGGCAGGACCAGAAATGGCCCAGATCCTTCAGGAATTAAGGTTTGGGTCACCCTACTGCAGGTAGCAATTTTCTATATTAGACTGTTCTCGCATTGCTATACATACCTGAGACTGGGTAATTTATAAAGAAAAGAGTATTAATTGGCTCATGGTTCTGCAGGCTTTACAGGAAGTGTGGCACCAGCATCTGCTCAGCTTCTGAGGAGGCTTCAGGGAGCTTTTACTCATGGTGGGAACTGAAGCAGGAGCAGGCACTTCACATGGCAAAAGCAGGAGCAAGGGGTAGGGGAAGGTGCCACAGGCTTTTAAACAACCAGCTCTCATGAGAACTCCCTTGCTCATCACCAAGGGGATGGCTAAGCCTTTCATGAGGAATATGCTCCCATCATCCAAACACTTCCACCAGGAGGTGGGAATTACATCTCAACATGAGATTTGGTGGGAGCACAGATCCAAACACCCAACCAACTGAATGGACCCCACCCTCTTGGATAAGGGGATCCCAAAGAAACTTCACAAATTAGTTCAGACCATGATGGGAAAGAGGCTGGCTCTGCCTTGTTATACCCTCCTCCCTTCTGAAGTTTCGGCACAACTGACTAGCATTGACGTTAGAGATCATAAGACTGACAGAACAGACTCTTTGTAGCAATAAGATACCAAACTCCAACCTGACTCTGGTATAGCATCACATGACAGATAACAGGCCCTAAAGGAAATCAAAGTATTTTACTCCAAAATATATTTCTTTGACATATTTTGGAATGGCCCTAAAAAGCCATCTCTTGTGGGAGAAATTTGCATTCTGTAGAGTGTCTCTTTCCCTTACTAGATCTTTTCCAGAGAGTCTGACACTTTTTAAAATCTGAAAAGAGACATTTACCATCTATTCTCTCTGAAGCTTGCTATGTGGAGCCTTCGTTTACATAAAAAGAACCTTGGCTGCCACAACTCAAGCATTTCCTTCTGCTGACTTCAACTCTTTAGGCCTTTCAACTCTTAACTTTCTTAACTCTTTCAACCAACTGCCAATCAGAAAAATCTTTGACTCTACTTACTTATGACCTGTACATCCCTGTGCTTTGAGATATCCCACCTTTCCTGGCTGAATGAATGTACAACTTTACATATATTGATTTTATTGATTTATGTCGTTTCCTGTAACTTCGGTCTCCCTAAAATATATAAAACTAAGCAGTAACCTGACCACCTTGGGCACATGTTCTCAGAACCTCTTGAGGCTGTGTCCTGGGCCATGATCACTCATATTTGGTTCAGAATAAACCTCTTCAGGCCGGGCGAGGTGGCTCACACCTGTAATCCCAGCACTTTGGGAGGCAGAGGTGGGCGGATCCCTTGAGCTCAGGAGTTCAAGATCAGCCTGGCTAACATGGCGAAACCCCGTCTCTACAAAAAAATAAAGAAATTAGCTGGGCTTGGTGGCACGCTCCTGTAATCCCAGCTTCTCAGGAGATTGAGGTGGGAGGACCACTTGAGCCTGGGAGGTTGGGGCTGTAGTGAGCCATGATCATGCCACTGAACTTCAGCCTGGGTGACAGAGTGAGGCTCTATCTCAAAGAAAAAAAAAAGAATAAACCCTTCAAATATTTTATAGAATTTTTTCTTTTGGGTTAACACTAGTATTTGTAATTTTTGAGGTTTCCTTTGTGGACTTAATATATGATCAATTTTTGTGAAAGTACCATAGGTGCTTGGAGAGGCATATTTTTAATTTTTAGGATATACAGTTTGATGTATATTAATTCAAATGTACCTTATCAATTATTTAAGTATTCTATATCTTATTTATTCTTTGCTCCACTTAATGCTTTTTGGCTCTTATTCTAGCTTACTTTGTATTTAAGATGATGGCCTCTGCTTTTTTTGTTTGTTTGCATCTGCTTTGTGTATCTTAGCACAAACTTCCATTTCCAACCTTGCTACATATATTTTTTCAGTTGTGTATTCTGATTGTCGCAAAGAGGTAGATTTTGTTTAGTGATCCAATCTGAACTTCTTTTTATTTTAATAAGTAAATTAAGCCATTTATATTACTGATGTGACAGATATGTTGGGTTTAGTTCTGACATTCTAATTTATGTGATATTTTCTGTATTTAGAAAAGTCTTTTTGCTGTATGTTTTTTTCTTTGCGTTAGTTCTGTGTCTAGTACTTCTGACATTTAGAAAGGTGTCTATTTTTGTTTTGTTCATAAAAAATAATTCATAATTATAATTTTATTTAATGCCCTTAGTCCTTTATTTATTTTGAAAATACCTACTAATTCCTTAACATGAGAAGTGATAACATTAGCATGCTTCCTTTTACTTCCCCTCCCCTTCTTCTTCTTTTTTTTTTTTTGTTTGTTTTTTCTTTTTTTTTTTGGCTCTGTTGCCCAGGCTGGAGTATAGTGGCATGACCACGGCTCTCTGCAGCCTCTACCTCCCAGCTCAAGCGATCCTTCCACCTCAGCATCCCAAGTAGCAGTAACTAAAACCACAAGCATGCACCACCATGCCCAGTTAATTTTAAATTTTTTTTGTAGAGCTGGGGTCTTGCTATGTCACCCAAGCTTTGGCATCCCAAAGTGTTGGGATTACAGGCATGAGCCACCACTTCTTTATTCCTTGATTTTTGTCAAGGTTCTCTTTCTTAACATTCTTTTGAACTGTTACATATGCTTATATGTCTACTATTTGTTACATTTTAAATAATATCTTTGAGTCCCTTTTTTATAGATGAAGCCATCTGTGAACCTAATTTCCCCCTAACTGCTTTCCCTCTTTCTCATTCTTCATTGTATAATTTTTACATTGTCAGGAATAATTACATTTAATATTCCATCCAGTAGCATTTTCTCTGACATGAGGTGTGTCATTTCAATACACAAATTTAAGATTCAGAAGTGATCCTCTGAATTTTACCTTTAAATGTTCTTCCATTTCATTCTCTTGGCCTCTTCTCCTCTCCTCTCCTCGCTTTTTTTGACAGAGTATTTTTTTGCTCTTGTTGCCCAGATCGGAGTGCAATGGCGTGATCTTGGCTCACTGCAACCTCTGCCTCCTGGGTTCACGCGATTCTCCTGCCTCAGCCTCCTGAATAGCCGGAATTACAGGCATGCACCACCACGCCCAGCTAATTTTGTATTTTTAGTAGAGATGGGGTTCTTCATGTTGGTCAGGATGGTCTTGAACTCCTGACCTCCGGTGATCCGCCTGTCTCAGCCTCTGAACGTGCTGGGTTTACAGGCATGAGCGACCATGCCCACCCTCTTTCTTCTTTCTTAATTTTTTATTTTTATTTATCTCATCCTAACTCTCATTTCTTCTTTCAATTAAAAGTATTTTGAATTTCTTCCATATGTTCTCTATGTCTATCATTGTTTTCTCTAATCCTTTTTAGTTATGCCTTTGTTTCCATTTTATCTTATTCTCTTTTAATTTTTATCTTTAGTGTCCTTATTATGATTTTTTAAAACTTTTATTTAGGTTCAGGGGTCCATGTGCAGGTTTGTTATGTAGGTAAGCTCGTGTCACGGGGGTTTGTTGTACAGATTATTTCATCACGCAGGTACTAAGCCTAATACCCAAGAGATATTTTTTCTGATCCTCTCCCTCCTCTCACCCTCTACCCTTAAGTAGGCCCCAGTGTCTGTTGTTTCTCTTTCTGTGTCCATATGTTCTCATCATTTAGCTCCCACTTATAGATGAGAACATGTGGTATTTGGTTTTCTGCTCCTGCATTAGTTTACTAAGGATAATGTCCTCCAGCTCCATCCATGTTCCTGCAAAGGACATAAACTCATTCTTTTTTCATGGCTACATAGTATTCTATGGTGTATATGTACCACATTTTCTTTATCCAGTCTACCATTGATGGGCATTAAGGTTGATTCCATGTCTTTGCTATTCTGAATACTGCTGCAATGAACATTGCATGCATGTGTCTTTATGGTAGAATGATTTTATATTCCTTTGGGTATATATCCAGTAATAGGATTGCTGAGTCAAATGGTAGTTCTGTTTTTAACTCTTTGAGGAATCGCCACACTGCTTTCCACAATGGTTGAACTAATTTACACTCTCACCAGTAGTGCATAAGCATTCCCTTTTCTCCGCAGCTTCGCCAGCATCTGCTACATGTTGGCTTTTCACTAATAGCCATTCTGACTGGTTTAAGATGGTATCTCGTTGTGGTTTTGATTTACATTTCTCTAATGATCAGTAATGTTGAGCTTTTTTTTCATATGCTTGTTGGTTGTATGTATGTCTTCTTTTGAAAAGTGTCTCTTCAAGTTCTTTGCCTACATTTTAATTGGTTTTTTTTTTCTTGTAAATTTGTTTAAGTTTCTTTTAGATGCTGGATATTAGGCCTTTGTCAGATGCTTAGTTTGCAAATATTTTCTCCCATTCTCTAGGTTGTCTGTTTACTCTGTTGACAGTTTCTTTTGCAGTGCAGAAGCTCTTAAGATTAATTAGATGCCATTTGTCAAAGACACTTTTGGCATCTTCCTCATGAAATCTTTGCCCATATCTATATCCAGAATGGTATTGCCTAGATTTTCTTCTAGGGTTTTTATAGTTTGGGGCTTTACATTTAAGCCTTTAATCCATCTTGACTTGATTTTTGTATGGGGTATAAGGAAGGGGCCCAGTTTTAATCTTCTGCATATGGCTGGTCAGTTATCTCAGCACTATTTATTGAACAGGGAGTCCTTTCCCCTATGATGTTTTTCTAAAATGCCTGTGTTCCGTCTGCTCCTTTCAAATTTTGCTTTTTTCCCGCTGATATTTTCCCAGATTTCACTAGCTCAAATTTTATCTGCTCCTGAAGTCTCTTCATCTCTATTTCTTACATTTGTTCTTTTTCTTTTTTCTTTTCTTTTTTTTTTTTTTTGAGACAGGGTCTTACTCTGTCACCCAGGTTGGAGTGCAGTGGTGTGATCTTGGTTCACTGCAGCCTCACCAACCTGGACTCAAGCAATTCTCCCACCTCAGCCTCCCGAGTAGCTGGGATTACTGGTGTGTACCATCACTCCTGGCTAATTTTTCATTTTTCATTTTTCGTAGAGATGGGGTTTTGCTATTTTTCTGATGCTGGTACCGGACTTCTGGGCTCCAGTGATTCTCCTACCTCAGCCTTCTGTTCTTTTCCTTTGTAGAAGCAATTACTTCATTAGTTATTTTAATCCTTAACAAAATATTTTCTCATGATTTCCATCTATTTCATGGTAACATTTTCCAATAGTGATTTTATCTTTTGGCAAGTTTTACTGCTCTTTTTCATCTATTTTTTTTCTTATGGTATGTTTGTATCAGTATTCTGTTAGTTTCTTTCTTTCTTTTTATTTTATTTTGTTGTTTTTGAGACAGAGTCTGGCTGTGTAGCCCAAGCTGGAGTGCAATGGTGCAATCTCGGCTCACTGCAACCTCTGCCTCCCAGGTTCAAGTGATTCTCCTGCCTCAGCATCTCGAGTAGCTGGGACTACAGGTTCATGCCACCACGCTGGCTAATTTTTCATATTTTTTAGTAGAGACAGGGTTTCACCATTTGCTGGTCTCAAACTCCTGACTTCAGGTGATCTCCCCACCTCGGCCTCCCAAAGTGCTGGGATTACAGGCGTGAGCCACTGCACCTGGCTAGTTTCTTTGTTATTACTCACTTTGAATGATATGCATTTTTGTGGAAGCTGTTTGCAGGAGATTCCTCTGGGGCAGATGAGCAGGAACTTTTCAGGCTTTATAAACCAAAGGCTCTTTACTATCTGCAAATATGGCTCATCTGGGTGATTCTTTGTGTCATCCATTTCCACTGTTTCTCTGACCAAACCAGACCTGGGAGGTCATCACTAGCCTTGCTTATCCCAGTTTCTGTACAAAAATTAGCAGTTATTATTGTAAAATTACAATTATTATTGTAAATAAGAGATAGAGTTTTGCACTTTGGGTGAGCCCCTCCCTTGCAAGAAGAGTATTTTGTGGCACTTAGATCTGACACCATTGAACTCTCTTGCAAATCTCTATATTTCTTGTCTTTACTTTCTGCCTGTTGTTAACTGCTTTGTGGCACCTTTTAGGATATATACATACACTTTATTAGCTTTTTTTTTTTTGAGACGGAGTCTCACTCTGTTGCCCAGGTTGGAGTGCAGTGGTGTGATCTTGGCTCACTGCAACCTCTGCCTCCCAGGTTCAAGCAAGTCTCCTGCCTTAGCCTCCCAAGTAGCTGGGATTACAGGTGCTCGCCATCACACCCAGCTGATTTTTGTATTTTTAGTAGAGACAGGGTTTCACCATGTTGGCCAGGTTGGTCTCAAACTTCTGACCTCAGGTGATCCGCCCACCTTAGCCTCCCAAAATGCTGGGATTACAGGTGTGAGCCACCACACCTGCCCCTTTTAGCATATTTTGAAGTCTGTGAACTGTATTTATCTCCTAGTATAGCTGAAATTGAGTTTGTGGTTTTTTTTTTTTTATTCTTTTTATTGCTTCTGTATAATTTCCAGGAGAAGGAAAAACATGCTGATCTGCATAACTGTGTTTATGTCAGACATTCTGAAGAATGACTTTCTTAAAATAAAAACCAGATCATGTCATTCCCAGCTTAAAATCCTTTGGTGACTTCATACTTAATATAGAATAAAATCTAAATTTCTTCCCAGTACTAATAAGTCTCTTGTGATGGTCTATGTTTATTTCTGTTTATCTCTCCAACCTCACCTTACATCTGTCTCATGTACAACATGTTCCAGCCACACTGGCTTTCTTGGGGCCTTTAGAATATGCCTGGTTCCTGCCTACTTTAGGGTCTTTGTCCATTAAACCCTACTTTTGTCCTGCCTGCTCTGGTCCCAGAATTCTTTACATTATTAGATCCATCTCATTCTATAGGACCGATCTTAAATAACACATTTTCTGAGATGCCTTCCCTGCCTACTCTCTCCTGGCCCTTGCTTGCTTCTTTCACAGCGCTTAAAATTTATTTATCTTTCTCTTTCCCTTCTTCCCTCCTTCTCTCCCCCTTTCCTGTATTTCTTCTTTTCTGTCCTTATTAATCCCTCCTTTCCTCCCTCCCTCCCTCCTTCCCTTTCTTCCTTCCCTCCTTCCCTCCCTCCTTCCCTTCTTCCTTCCTTCCTCTCTCCTTCTTTCCTTTTCTTTCTTTTTGTGTTTTAGAAGTACAGTGCAGGAACAGTGATTATCTTGTTCTTCCTTTAACTTCAATACCTAACACAATGCCTGTTCATAACAGGTACTAAGAGATGTGTATTAAAGCAATGAGTACATTATTGAATGAATAAACGAAGACTGTTTTCACACATGGAAGTCATATTTTAACAGGGAACTTGATAGGGTCTGTTGTTTACAGTGGAGAACAAATATAGGTTGGAAAAGGATCTGGAGACCCTTTCTTGGAAGGGTTGGCTATAGGAACAAGAAATATTTTATTTTGGAAAAGGAAAAGTTTGGGGATGGATAGTAATAGCCTTCAAATACAGGAAGATTAATCTTGCAGAAAAGCATTTTCACCGCAAGAATCATCTAAGGAGCTTGTTAAAAATATGGAATCCAAGCTGGGCAACATGGCTCATGCCTGTAATCCCAGCACTTTAGGAGGCCAAGGTGAGTGGATCACCTGAGGTGGGGAGTTTGAGACCAGGTTGGCCAACATGGTGAAACCCTATCTCTACTAAAATACAAAAAAAATGAGGCATGGTGGTGGGCACCTGTAATCCCAGCTACTTGGCTACTTGAGAGGCTGAGGCAGGCGATTGCTTGAACCCTGGAGGCAGAGGTTGCAGTGAGCTGAGATTGCGCCACTGCACTCCAGCCTGGGTGACAGAGTGAGACTCCATCTCAAAAAAAAAAAGACGAAAAAGAAAAAGGAATCCCAGGGCTTTCCCTGTATTTGATTTGCTGGGTATGATGTAGGACTAGGGAATATTTTGTTTGTTCTGTTTTTTTAACAAGCACCCAGGTATTTTTTAAGAAAATGGTGGGAAATGCCATTTTATAAGAGGTATAGTTGTCACTGTGGGAAAAACTAGGACTCATGGGCTCAAATTATAGGGAGGCAGACTTGGACTCAACAGAAGGAGATTGTTTCAAACTAGAAGGGCCGCCAAGTGGATGAGGCTGTCTCCCTGCCTGGATTCCAGGAGAGCCCTTCAACCTTCCAGGGGCTAATCCTATAGTAAGTGAATGAGATTCATACGTAAATGGCTGAAATCTTGGGTTCAAGGAAGTGCAAAGTCTTTCAAATGCTTGGGGATAGCAGTTATTGTGAGAGTGGGAAAAGGTAGCAAACAATGAGTAAACAAAACACAAAAACCACACACATATAAAAATAAGGGAATGCTGGGGAAAAGGGAAACAAAATAGTGGATGTAATTAAACTCTCATGCTTTACTGTGAAGCATGTTTAAAAAAAATTAAACCCTCGATGGTCTTGAAGAGCAGAGGAAATCACATTTTTAATATGCTTAGAACCATGGGATAAACAACAAGATTGATGAAGTGAACTGCAGTCTCAGTTATTAACTCGATTAACTTAAAGTGCAAGGGCCTTAGCAATTAGCATGCAGAATCATCTTGCGTTTGCAAGTAAAAAATTATGAGGAAATGGACTGTGAAGTGGAGGTCTCAGGGCTGCAGGAGATGAACTGGCCAGAGCAGATTCATCTGTAGTCAGTAATGCCACCAGCAGTTTTGAAGGGGGAGGGAAGCTTGTGGCCACTTCTGACCTCCAGGTGGCAAGTCAGAAGCAAAAGGTCTGATTTGTTTCTGGATCTCATTGCAGGCTGCTATAGAATTGGAGGCTGATTCTAAAAACTCACTCTAGACAGGCCTAAGGGGGGCTCAGAAAGGTAGGAGTGATCATTATTATTGTTTCTGAATATTTATTAAGTCCCTTATATATTATTTAATTCTCATAAAAATCCTGAAAGAAGGATTTAATCATCCCCATTGTCTATTGAAGAAACTGAGGCTCTGAGAGATTGTATAACTTGCCACCCAAAACATAGTTATTCCCTTAATAAATGCTCATTGAGTATTTCCTAGGGGCTAACAAGTGAAAGATCTGAGATTTAAATCTTTACCTAACTCTAAAGTGCATACCCTTTCTTTTAAACAAAGGATTAACTTTGAAATTAACTAATATGCCATTACAAACCTGTAAGAAAAATTCCAATAATTCAAAAGAAATTGGCAAATGGCATGCATAGGCAGTTCACACAAAAAAATTAATATAATGAATGGGGTGTAAAATTGTAAAGACATCGCAGTAAAAGGAATGCAAGAAACAAGCGATGGCATATTTGTTGAGGGACATGTAAGCTAGTGTATCCTCTTTGAAGCTTAGCTTGGCAATATCTATGAGAATTTTAAATGCCCGTTCTATTTGGCCCAGAAATTCTACTCGCTTATGTATATATAAATAGATATAAGTATACATTTATATGTATACATAAATAGATATATGTATACATTTATATGTATACATAAATAGATATATGTATACATTTATATGTATACATAAATAGATATATGTATACATTTATATGTATACATATATAGATATATGTATACATATACAGATAGATATATGTATACATATATCTATATATGTATATATAAATATATATGTGTACATATGTCTATATATGTATACATAAATATATATGTGTACATATGTCTATATATGTATACATAAATATATATGTGTACATATGTCTATATATGTATACATAAATATATATGTGTACATATGTCTATATATGTATACATAAATATATATGTGTACATATGTCTATATATGTATACATAAATATATATGTGTACATATGTCTATATATGTATACATAAATATATATGTGTACATATGTCTATATATGTATACATAAATATATATGTGTACATATGTCTATATATGTATACATAAATATATATGTGTACATATGTCTATATATGTATACATAAATATATATGTGTACATATGTCTATATATGTATACATAAATATATATGTGTACATATGTCTATATATGTATACATAAATATATATGTGTACATATGTCGATATATGTATACATAAATATATGTGTACATATGTCGATATATGTATACATAAATATATGTGTACATATGTCGATATATGTATACATAAATATATATGTGTACATATGTCGATATATGTATACATAAATATATATGTGTACATATGTCGATATATGTATACATAAATATATATGTGTACATATGTCGATATATGTATACATAAATATATATGTGTACATATGTCGATATATGTATACATAAATATATATGTGTACATATGTCGATATATGTATACATAAATATATATGTGTACATATGTCGATATATGTATACATATATGTGTACATATGTCGATATATGTATACATAAATATATATGTGTACATATGTCTATATATGTACATAAATATATATGTGTACATATGTCTATATGTACATATAAATATATATGTACACATATATATGTGTACATATATCTATATATGTACACATATATGTGTACATATATCTATATATGTACATATATATGTGTACATATATCTATATATGTACATATATGTGTACACATATCTATATATGTACATATATAGATATGTGTACACATATCTATATATGTACATATAAAGATATGTGTACATATATCTATATATGTATATATAAAGATATGTGTACATATATCTATATATGTATATATAGATATAGAAATAAGGAAAGGTATATCTCTGAAGACACTCATTTTAGTGTTGTTTGTAAGAGCAAAGGGCTAGAAGCAACCCAAATGATCTTCAATTGGGGAATTATTTTAAATAAGTCATGGTAAAACATAAAATGAAAAAAAAAGTTACAAAGCCCACATTTAATTACTGGATGAGCCTACCTCTCAAAAATGATGGGGAGAGCCAGTGATAGTCATGGCACCTTATAGAGAGATGTAAAACTTTGTATTTCTTGATCATTTGCAAATATACTATTTATTTGGAGCCTTTCAGCAACTCTGAGAAGCAGACAGAGCAGGTATTATTCCATCCTATACATAGACAAAGAGTTGTCCACTACAATGGTGAGAAATGACAGAGGCCTAGAATGCAGCTTTGGGGACTCTGCCCAGTGCTCTTCACGACACCAATATTGGGAAAATAGGCATCTCTGGAGGGAGTGTCACCTTCCTCTAGAGAAGGGATAAGATCAAGGAATCATTGTTTAAGTTGATAGGGAGAGGGTCCATTGGGATAGAGTGGGATAGAGTGGCTTGCTCAGCTAGCAGAATAGTTTCTCTAGCTCCTGGTGAGCCTTCCCTTTCCTCCCACCTTGGGGAGAAGACAGCTCTGGGCAAAAGACACTGAACACTCTCACCACTGTTCCTGGATGACCAAAATATAGGTAATTCTTATAGCAGATACTTCCATTGTGGTACTTGTCCCTTTGGATACTCAAAGAGGCTCAAACCTGACTTTTCTATCTTAAGACCAAATAGAAAGAGAGCAGGGGAGTAATACTGAACCAACCTTGAAGTGAGGAAGTCATGGAGATCGTCCTGTGGTTTCAGGCCTCAAAGCGACAGAATCTCATCCTGTTTTCTTCTGTGGTAGGGTTTCAAGTCCTAGTGGCCCACTGGACTCATCTGGAAAAATTTTAGAGCTGGTTCATATTAGCTCATGAAAACCATTCTGAAATTTTCAGGAATTTTGTGAACCAATGGTTGAACCCACCATTATTAAAAAGTATATACACGTATAATTAAATTATTTTAAAAACAAGTAATAAATACTCAAAACTCATTACATCCTGATTATTTTATGCTTATCTATGCTCTTGAGATTATGTACTTATATCTACTGTATGTGTGTGGTGGAAACACTATCTAATGGTGTACAACTGCTCATCTCTTCCCAATTCCTGTGCTTAGTGATGTCACATCATTAACTTAAAATCGACCATGGTAGGAGTATTTACACCATGGAAATGGGTGAATACTACAACTAAGGCCTGATTTATCATCTTGTTGATTGGGCTGAAGAAAGTTATGCAAAAATATAAATAATGCAGATTAAACTAAAAGTATGCCTTGTCTGTAACCATTACCTTGTGAATAGCACAAAAAGTTGAGAAAATAGTCCTCTAGTATTCAAAATCATTATTTGCTTCAGCAAAGAGTTACTCTTGTTATTGACAAGTAAAAAATTCTGACATAGTTTTACATGTTCCACTTTCATTTTCCTCATTAACACAAATGAAAATATCAACCAACAGTTATGTCCAAACTACACTCACTTATCACTTGCAGACATACTTTATGGGTATAAGAGTTTAGTAAAAATCAGTGATGGCATTCTGTGAGAATCTTTTGGCTAAATGGCATCTATAATAAAGAGTATTATATATTTTACTTTTTTTTTTTGAGATGGAGTCTCGCTCTGTCGCACAGGCTGGGGTGCAGTGGCGCGATTTAGGCTCACTGCAAACTCCGCCTCCCAGGTTCAAGTGATTCTCCTGCCTCAGCCTCCCGAGTAGCTGGGACTACAGGTGTGTGCCATCATGCCTGGCTAATTTTTTTTTTTTTGTATTTTTAGTAGAGACGGGATTTCAGCATGTTGGCCAGGATGGTCTTGATCTCTTGACCTTGTGATATGCCCACCTTGGCCTCCCAAAGTGCTGGGATTACAGGTGTGAGCCACCGTGCCCGGCCTATTTTACTTTTATATGCAAATTGTGTGTAACATGTCTTTTATATCACTAAAATTCATAATAAACTTATATATGTATGAGCATACAGATTGTTTTTCTTTTGGAGAGCTAGCTATTAAACATTACCACCACACCACTACTACCTGGGAACTTTACAAATCATTCATATCTGGATCCAACCCCCAAAGTTCCTGATGTAAAAATTACATCAGCCTCAGTAATTTTAATGTGTAGCCAAGGCTGAGAACTAGTGCTCCAGGGATTTTTCAAAACTGAATTCTAGAAATTCTAGGTTAGATTATTGGACTAAGACTGGCTTCACAGGAGATACCGATCTCCTTCCTAGGCACAGGTGGCTATGGGGAAGCTTTATCCTCTGACAGGCAGCCAGGCCATTTTTGAATAGGGACGTGCATGCACCCTGCCTTCAAAAAGATTCCAGCTTTCTAAGGCAAGGAGAGAAGGTTGACATAAATGAAATGTGATGGATAACATAGAGCTTAACAAAACTCAGCTCCAGATTATGGGAAAAGGAGGAAAGTGTGAGGATAGGTTTGTTACAGGCACCAAGTTGGCAATAGTAGACCATCAAAGATCTCATTGAAGGAGGCCAGAACTAGACCAGTGCCAAACTTAACATGATTGCACTTCTAACAATTAATAAGACACGTTGCACTACCTACATACTGAGTCATTTTTTTATTTTCCTGAAAAAATTACACACACACACACACAACCCCATTCATGGATGCTAGAGGCAGAAATATCGATCTTTTAGAGAGAATCTCTGCCTAAGTAGGTAGTTTAATCTTTCTCATAAAGAGTCTCTTATTTTTTTCCCCGTGTTTTTCAATTATTCTTCTTGTACACTGTATTTCTTCCTATCAATTCCTTTCTCTGATCTTAATGGTCTCTTACTCATTGAAAAAAGAGTAACTGCTATTTCTTCTCAAGTCTCCTCAGAACCAGCTGAATGCCAAAAGTCTGGCCAATTATCCCAGATTGAGGGTCTCAGAAAGGTAGAAAACCAGAGAGAGAGGCTGCAAGGAGATATAAAGGAAAGAGAGTGGTCAAAGAGTCAATATATGCCATGCTCTTCTAATCAAACTTGGATGTAATTCAAAGAGATCTGCCGATAGATGAAAGCCTATGAGGGATAGTTGAGAGGATGGTAAAAATATTCCTATTCCCTCCTTCATAAATCTCATCTACCTTGAAGTCCATCACAGGATACTGCAGGGAGACCAGTGGAAAATGCAAAGCAGCCTGGATTGTTCTATAATCATTTTCTACCTTCTATAATATATTTAGGTTGATTTCAGTTCTAGACACACTTTGGGTATTTTAAGGGGTGAGGATTAGAGCAAGAAATTGGAAAGATCTAAAACCAGAAACCCTGTAATCCCAGCACTTTGTGAGGCTGAGGCAGGTGGATCACCTGAGGTCAGGAGTTCGAGACCAGCCTGGCCAACATGGTGAAATCCCATCTCTACTAAAAATACAAAAATTGCCAGGCATGGTGTCGTGCACCTGTAGTCCCAGCTACTCAGGAGGCTGAGGCAGGACAATCGCTTGAACCCGGGAGGCAGAGGTTGCAGTGAGCCAAGAACATACCACTGCACTCCAGCCTAGGCAACAGAATGAGACTCTGTCTCAAAAATAAATAAACAAAAAACCCCAGAAACCTGTGACAGAGGCTACTACTTATTCCCCTATTTATTAATTCTCTTCTTCCTTAATGCAGCCAACATTTCTTAACTGGGCAAATCATTAGCTGGAATAAAGCTTGCTCCACAGTTTGTTGAGACCTTTTGATGAAATTCTGACTGCTAAGAAATAAGTGGGAACATTCTATGAGATTTCTAGGAAGTCTTTTTAAATGGAAAGATGTCTTCTTTATCCCATCCTCCTCCTTGCTGGCTGAAATAAAGATATAACTAGAAAGTTAAAAATGATTTTGGACCACTGAGAATGGTGAAGAGCAAGTGGAAGGAGCCAGAGTTCCAGTTCTGGGTAAGATGGAGTAGACACACTGTACTTTGTCTCTCCTACTGAATGCTACTTTAAAACTTTCACATAATACTTGAAACTGGTATTTGAGGACTCTGAAAAGTGAATGATAGCAGGCAGGTTAGGGAAAATGAGAAGAAATTCAAAGTATCACATAATCAGTGATGACTTTACCTCCCTCTTTACCTCTCTCATCCCCCAGGCTAGACTACTCAAGGCAGCCCAAACCATAAGTGGGCAGCCAGACATGAAAACAAGCTTTAGGAGAAGCACTCTAGTATTGGCTTGAAGAGTGAGAATGGGGATTCCTAAAGTATTGAAACTCACCCCCCATTTCTCTTTGTTTTCTCTATTCTGTTGCATCCTGACCCCAGGACAATCCTGCAATGGTAATAGCAGTAATAGGGTAGCAGAGACATGCAAACACCTAAAACACTGAGGGAGGGGAACTTTCCTCTCAGATTGTGGGGGTGTGGTCCCAAAAGTGTAAGGTAAACCTCTGTTTTGCTGTTTCTCTCCATCTTTCCACAACTTGATCTTTGTCATAGGCTCAGTTGTGGGAAATATTCAGCAGAGTGGAATAAAAAGCCCCAGCTTTCTGGCCAGAAGACCATAAAGGGGAACCCCAGGGAAGCAGAAAGTATCAGAGATATCATGAGAGCTCCTGCTTGGGAAAGAAACCCCATAAAGCTCCTGGGTTAACCCTCAAGTTGTATGTATGTGGACCTGTCCGTAAACAGCATACCACAGACTTGAGAAGTGAACCAGTGGATAGGCCACCACCCAAGTCTCAGACTGGTCACTGGGTGGCACACATGTCAGACAGATATAAACAGTGCAGGAAAGGATTTGCAAATAGAACTGTCACTGGAATTACATCCCACAGAAAGATAGTCAGAACGTGAGGCTTAAAGCCAAAGAGGTCTATTGCCTGGCAAAACAAAAATATAAATTTTTTCCATGGGATTTAAACAAGACTTGGGGTCTGATAACATAATAAGCAAAATGTCCACAATGCAATAAAAAATTATATGGCATACCAACAATCAGGCAATACAAAAATTAGCTAGGCATGTTGGCTCATGCCTGTGGTCCCAGCTACTCGGGAGGCTGAGGTGGGAGGATCACTGGAGCCCAGGAGGTCGAAGCTGCAGTGAACTACGATCGCGCCACTTCACTCAGCCTGGGGGACAGAGCAAGAGCCTGTCTCAAAACAAACAAACAAACAAACAAACAAAACCAATCAGACGAATCTCAATTTCTATCACAAAAGACAATCAACAGACACTAATTCAAAAATGACACAGATGTTGAAATTATCTGTCAAGAACTTTAAAGTAGCTATTACTTCCTGGATCATATTATATGCTCCAAGAACTAAGGGAAAACATTCTTTTAACGAATGGAAAGATAGAATGTCTCAGCAAATAAATAAAAAAATTTTTTTTAAATCGACATTTTAGAACTAAAAAATATAATAACTGAAATAAAAAATTCACTGGGTGGATTTAACAGTAGACTCAAGATGACAAAGGTAAGAATCAATGAACTTGCAGATAGAGAAATAGAAGTTATTCAACATAAACTATAAAGAGAAAAAAATTAACAGAGCCTCACAGCCCTGTGGGACAACACCAAAAGGTCTAACATTTGTGGTGTCAGAGTTCTAGAATATAAGAATGCAGAAAAAAAATTTGAAAAAATAGTGTCAGAAAACTTCTTAAATTTGTCCATAGACATAAACTTCAGATTCAAAAAGCTCAGTTAACCTCAGACAAAATTAACCAAAGAAACCTATGTCCGAATACATCATAATCAAACTGCTGAGAACTGAAGACAAGGGAGAAAAATCTTAAAGGCATCAAGAAAAACAGCACATTACTTATAGTGGGAAATAACTCAAATGGCCATGAATTTTTCATTAGAGAGCATGGGCGCAAGGAAGAAGTGGAACAACATTGTTAAAGTGCTGAAAGAAAATAAGTGTCAACCCAAAATTGCATTTTTGGGATAAAATCAAACTTGTTTATGTGGTATCCTCATTTTTCAACTTTTCTGGATTTGATTTTTCTAATATTTTGTTTATGTTTTTTCAATCTTTGTTCATGAGACAGATTCCCTTATAATTTTATTTTCTTATATTTTCCCTGTCTGGTATTGATATTAAGATTATATTAGCCTTATATTACACATAGGGGAGTGTTCTCTTTTTTTCTATACTTGACTATAGCTTGCGTAAGATTGTTTTTCTTTTTTTTTTTTTTTTTTTTTTTTGCGATGGAGTCTTGCTCTCTCACCCAGGCTGGAATGCAGTGGCACGATCTCGGCTCACTGCAACCTCTGCTTCCTGGGTTCAAGCAATTCTCCTGCCTCAGCCTCCCTAGTAGCTGGGATTACAGGTGTGTACCACCATGCCTAACTAATTTTTGTATTTTTAGTAGAGATGGGGTTTCACCATGTTGGCCAGGCTGGTCTGGAACTCCTGACCTCAGATCATCTGCCTGCCTTGGCCTCCCAAATTGTTGGGATTACAGGTGTGAGCCAACATGCTTGGCCAGTTTTTCAATTTGTATTTAAATTTATTTGGTAGAATAAATAAATATTAAAAGCTAGGAAGCCATATGGAGCTCAAGTTTTCTTTGTGGGATTTAAAAGATGGATTAAATTTCCTTAATAGTTTTAGGACATTCATATTTTTTATTTCTTCCTGAGTCAGTTTTGGTGTTATATTTTTCTAAGTAGTTACTCATCTCATCTAAATTTTCAAATGTATTGGTACAAAATTGTTTATAATATTGTGTTTATCTTTTAAATGACCACATCATCTAGATTAATATTTCCCTTTTTATTCCTAATATTGTTTATTTTGCATTTTATTTCTTTTACTAGGAATCTTTTTAGAGATTTTTCAATTTTATGAGCCTTCAAGAAATCAGCTTCTGGTTTTAATTCTATACATAATTTCATCAATTTCTGGTTTATCTTCATTTTCTTTGTTCTATTACCTTTGAAATTATTTCAATAATGTGATTATTTGGGAATCTGGCTCTGTAAATAGTAGGTGACATGGAAACAGCTGAAAAATAACTCAGTTGTAGACATGCTATGTTTGAGATTCTTAAGAGCTACCTAAGTACAAATGGAGATACTTTTTGAGCCTTTTCTACATGACAAGGACAATTGCAAATACTTTACATGTACTAACAGACTTAATGCTTGTAACAGCCCTATGAGAAGGGCACCATCATTGCTGTCTTTTATAGATGAGAAACTGAGGCTCAGAGAGGTTCACTTACTTGCAGAGCTAATAGAGAAGAGAGGCAGAGTGTGAGCCTAGGTGATACAGCTCAGGAGCCCCACTCTGAAGCATCACAGCTAAATGATGACACAGTGGCTTCAAGTAAACTGCTGGATTCTGAATCTGAAATGCATATCTGATCACCATGCTTTATTACTCAAATCTTTGCAATCTTGTCATGGTTCCTAGGTTAAAAGCCAAAATTCTTTACCAGTTTTATAAAACACTGCAAAATTTAGCTCCTGCTCACCTCCTCAGCCTCATTTTGAATTAGCTTCTCTCTTGGTCTATCTCATTTGTACTGTTCATCTCTAAGATTTTCAAATATAATATGGGTTCTTCTTCTCCCTAAGCTTGAAACCCTCTTCTTTCTCTTTGCTTGGTCATCTTTTAAGTCTCAAATATTACCTCCTCCAGGAAGCCTTCTCTGATGCTCCCGCCTGGGTTAGGTGCCCCACCCCTACATGGTCATGACAATCTCTAACACTTACCACACTTGGGACTGCTGTTGTAGGTGCGTCTTCTCATCTATCTCTAAACTTACTAAGGCCAGGGAGGTTGACAGTCATTCACAACTGTGTTCCCATTGCCTAACAAAGGGCTTGGCACATAGCAGCCCTATGATAAATATATTTAAACTGTTTGTTGGCCAGGTGCCAAGGCTCATGTCTGTAATCCCAACACTTTGGAAGGTCAAGGCGAGAGGACAGCTTGAGCCTGGGAGTTTGAGACCAGCCTGGGCAACAGGGAGAGACCCCATCTCTAAAAAAACCCCAAAACTTAGCTGGGTTTGGTGGTGTATACCTGTAGTCCCAGCTACTCGGGAGGCTGAGGTGGGAGGGTTGCTTGAGCCTAAAAAGTCTGAGGCTGCAGTGAGCTATGATGGTGCTATTACACTGTAGCCTGGGCAACACAGCAAGGCCCTGTCTCTACAAAATAATAACAATAATAATAATAACAATAATTAGCCAGGCAGGGTGGCATACACCTGTGGTCCCAGCTACTCGGGAGGCTAAGATGGGAGGATCACTTGAGCCTGGGAGGCTGAGGCTGCAGTAAGCTGTGTTCATACCACTGCTTTCCAGTCTGGGCATCAGAGTGAGACCCTGCCCTCCCCCTCCCCCCAAAAAAAAAATTAAACTGGTTGCTTAAGTCCCAGAAGTAAAATTGGCATCTTTGAGCTATATCCCTCTCTCTGGGCCCATGGCCTCTGAGAATTTGGGGTGTCTTAGAAACACTTCAGATACTTTATAGAACTCATATCCAGGACTTAATTCACTGTCTGAAAATTAGGTTAGCATTCTCCTGGGACCAACCGGCAGGAGATGAGATTTCCAGAACTTTTTGCTTTATAAAAGCTAGAGAGGCATTTCTTCTGGTATTTTGACCTTGTAGATTCCAATCCCATCTGGAAACTAAAAATGCAAAGTCATGTATATTTATGAGGAAAAAAAAGTAGCCAAAGCTGTTAAATTATCCTTTTTTCAGATGCTAAATAAATTTGCTCTAACCAATGGGAAGAGGACACATGGACTATTATTTAAACAAAGATTGATTTAAAGTATGAAGTAGATGCCAGCAAATTCCCTACGCCCCAAAGTACTTCCTTGGTGCTGCCTAAAATTCCACCTATAACATTTATTTTGGATAAAAACAGTTGTGTCTTTCAAAATGCAAATCTCACCAGAATTGAAGGGGACAGTGCTAAAAGAGATAACATGATGAGCTGCTTTCAGTGGTCATTTGTGTGTGTGTGTGCGTGGTTTAAAATTTTCTGTGAATTCATAAATCATATCTTTCAAACTGACAGATCAGTTAAGAATGGGTTCCATGAAGAAGAAAAGAGAGAAAAAAGAGAAGAGAAGAAGTCACTGCCAGGATGATTCATGTTGGGAATAGGATGCCAAACCCCAGGTAAGCAGGAAACACCATGGAATGCCAGGGAGCAAGGAAGAGGGGTCTCCTGTAGGCAGGAAGGAAAGCTTAATAAAGGAATTGCATCCTGTTTACAATACTTCCAGGGACAGGTTTGTCTTTTCTTTCCATGTAGCTATGCTTGATGACCTGCACCTCTGTCCTACCTTAACCTATCCTATTAATTTGAAATAAGGGATTTTTTTTTTAAAAAAAAGACAGCTTTATTGAAATAGAATGTACATATAGCAAACTGCAGATATTTAAAGCATACAAGTAAATAAGTTAGATACCTGTGAGGTGATCACCACCATTAAGATAATGAACATATCTGTCACATGCAAAATTCCTTTGGCCTCTGTGTCAATCCTTTCTTCTGCCCCTTCCCATCCTCTCCCCCTCAGCAACTGCTAATTTGGTTTCTGTCACTATAGATTAATTTGCATTTTCTTAAATTTTATGTGAACAAAATCACACTATATATATATTTTTTCACTTGGCAATATTGTTTTGTATTATTATATTAACATGTATTTATAGTTCATTACTTTTTTATTGTTGAGTAGTATTCCATGGTATGAATATGGCATCATTTGTTTATTCATTCATCTGTTAATGGACATTTGGATTGTTTCCAGTTTTTGGCTATTACAAATAAAGCTGCTATGCACATTCATGTATAAATCTCTGTGTGGACATATGCTTTTAGTTCTCTTGGGTAAAAACCAACAACTAGAATGGTTGGGTCATATGGTAGGTGTATTTTAACTTTCTGAGAAATCATTTTTAGAAGTGATTGTACCATTTTACATTCCCAGGAGTGTATGAGAGTTCCAGTTTCTCTACATCTTTGCCAATGCTTGGTAAGGCCACGCTTTTAAACTTTAGCCATTCTAATAAGTGTATAGTGGTACCTCCTTGTTGTTTTAACTTGCATTTCCCTAATTACTGATGATGTTGAGCATTTTTTTCATGTGCTTCTTTGCCTTTGTATACCTTCTTTGGTAAAATGCCTGTTCAAATCCTTTGCCCATTTAAAAAAAATTGGATAATTGGATTGTTTTCTTATTTTTGAGTTGTGAGTGTTCTTAATTTTTTCTTGATATATCCTTTATCAAATATATGCTTTGCAAATATTTTTTCCTCAGTCTTTCAGTCATCTTTTTATTCTCTTAACAATGTCTTTCAAAGAGCAGAAGTTTTAAACTTTGAAGTACAATTTATCGATGTTTTCTTTTATTGACTATGATTTTAATATAATGGTTAAGAAATCTTTGTCTTACTCAAATTTTTGAAGATTTTCTGCTATGTTTACCTCTAAAAATTTCATAGTTTTAAGTTTTGTGTGCAGATTGTCTGGTCCATTTTGAGTTAATTTTTGCATATGGTGTGAGGATTGGATCTAAGTTTAATATTTTTGCTTATGGAGATCCAATTGTTCCAGCACCATTTTTTGAAAAGACTATGTTTTTTCCACTGAATTGTCTTTGCAACTATCCGAACATAGTTGTCCACATATGTGTTGGCCTATATCTGGACCCTCTATTTTGTGCCATTAGTCTATTTGTTTATCTTTATGCCAATACCATATTGTCTTGATTACTGTAGCTTTATAATAAGTCTTGGAATTAGATAGTGTAAGCCTTCCAACTGTGTCTTTTTCAAGTTGTTCTGGCTATTCTAGGTCCTTTGCATTTCCATATGAAGTTTAAAATCAGCTTGTGAATTTCTACAAGAAAAAAAAAAAACGCTGCTGGAATTTGGATAGGAATTGCATTGAATCTATAGAACAATTTGGTGAGACCTGACATCTTAAAAATTTTTAGTCTTTCAACTCATAAACAAGTTTTTCAGATTTATTCCTAGATATTCCATATGTTTGGCACTATTATAAATGATATTTTTTAAAAATGTAAAATTTTTGGTTTATTGTTAGTAAATAGAAATAATTTTATTTTTATTTTTCGAGACAGTCTCACTGGGTCGCCCAGGCTGGAGTGCAAAGGTGCAATCATGGCTGGAGTGTAGAGGCACTTCAGCGATCCTCTCACCTCAATCTCCCAAGTAGCTGGGACCACAGGCACCTGCCACCATGCCTGGCTAATTTTTATACTTTTGGCAGAGACAAGGTTTCACCATGTTGCCCAGGCTGGTCTTGAACTCCTGGGCTCCAGCAATCTGCCCACCTCAGTCTCCCAAAGTGCTGAGATTACAGGCTTGAGCCACTGCACTCGGCCTGATAATAATGTTTAAATATTGATCTTATAGACTGAAATCTTGCTAATTGTATTTACTAATATTAGTAGATTTTTAATAGATTCCAGCAGATTGCCTACATTGACAATCATACCAAGTGTTGTTTATAAATAAAGACAAGTTTATTTCTTTCCAATCTGGATGTCTTTTATTCCTTATTCTTCCCTTTTTGCACGACTAGACCTTCAAATACAAGATTAATAGAAGTGATGAAAGCAGACATCCTTGTCTTATTCCAGATCTTAGGGAAAAACATTCAGTCTTTCACCACTAAGTACGATGTAAGCTGTAGGTTTTTCTAGGTGACCTTTTTATCTAGTTGAGAAAGTTCCCTTCCTTTCCCAGTTTGTTGAGGATTTTCATTAGAAATGGATCTTGGATTTTGTCAGTGCATTTTCTGCATCTATTAAAATGATCACATGATTTTTACTTTTTAGCAAACTTTTAAAAATGTTTGTTAATAGGGTGAATTACATTAGTTGATTTTTCACTGTTTAATCAACCTTTCATTCCTAGGATAAATCCTATTTGGTCTTGATGTATTATACTTTTCATATATATTGTTGGATTCATTTTGTTAAAATTTTGTTCAGAATGTTTGCATATATGTTCATTAGGTAGATTGGTCTGAATTTTTCTTTCTTTATAATATGTCTGGTTTTAGTATCAGGGTAATGATGACCTCATATAATGAGTTGAAACGTATTTCTTCTTCACTTTTCTGAAAGACTGTGTAGAATGGGTATTATTTTTTCCTGAAATATTTAGAACCCATCAGTGTATCTATTTGGGGCTGAAGTTTCTTTGTGGGAAGGTTTTTAGCTACAAAATCAAGGTCTCTGATCTATTCAGTTAATCTACTTCTTCCTAAGTGAGGTTTGGTATTGGTCCATTTAATCTAAATTGTCACTTTTTTTTTATTATACTTTAAGTTTTAGGGTACATGTGCACAACGTGCGGGTTAGTTACATATGTATACATGTGCCATGTTGGTGTGCTGCACCCATTAACTTGTTATTTAACATTAGGTATATCTCCTAACGCTATCCCTCCCCCTCCCCCCACCCCACAACAGGCCCCGGTGTCTGATGTTCCCCTTCCTGTGTCCATGTGTTCTCATTGTTCGATTCCCACCTATGAGTGAGAACATGCGGTGTTTGGTTTTTTGTCCTTGTGATAGTTTGCTATCATAAAGTTGTTCATAATATTTCCTTATTATTTGTTTAACATCTGTAGATTGTATAAGGAACTAGCCACTTTCATTCTTATTGCTAATTAACATCCTTTTCTTTCAGACTGGAGAACTCCCTTTAGCATTTCTTATAAGACAGGTCTGGTGCTGATGAAATTGCTTAGTTTTTGTTTGTTTAGGAAAGTCTTTATTTCTCCTTTGTGTTTGAAGGGTGTTTTTGCTGGATATACTATTGTAGAATAACATTTTTTTTCCTCTTCAGATTTTTTTCCTTCAGTTGTTTCAGTCAGAAATGACTTTCTTAAAGTCATTTTATGACTTTAGATGTATCATGCCACTCTCTCCTGGCCTATAAGGTGTCCACTGAAAAGTCTGCTGCCAGATGTATTGCAGCTCCATTGTATATTACTTGTTTCTTTTCTCTTGCTACTTTTAGGATCCTTTCTTTATCCATAACCTTTGAGAGTTTGATTATTAAATGCCTTGAGGTAGTCTTCTTTGGGTTAAATCTACTTGGTGTTCTATAACCTTCCTGTACTCGGATATTGACATTTTTCTCTAGGTTTGGGAAGTTCTGTCATTATCCCTTTGGATAAACTTTCTACCCCTATCTCTTTCTCTACCTCTTCTTTAAGGCCAGTAACTCTTAGATTTGTCCTCTGCCTTTTTTAAAATTTTATTTACTTATTTATTTATTTTTTGAGACGGAGTCTCGCTCTTGTCGCCTAGGCTGGAGTGCAGTGGCGCAATCTCGGCTCACTGCAACCTCTGCCTCCTGGGTTCAGGTGATTCTCCTGCCTCAGCCTCCCAAGTAGCTGGAATTACAGGCATCTACCGCCACACCAGGCTAATTTTTGTATTTTTAGTAGAGATGGGGTTTCACCATGTTGGCCAGGTTGGTCTCAAACTCCTGACCTCAACTGATGCACCCACCTCAGACTCCCAAAGTGTTGGGATTATGGGCATGAGCCACTGTGCCCAGCCAGATTTGCCCTTTTGAGGCTATTTTCTAGATCCCGCTTTTTATTATTTTTTCTTTTGTCTCCTCTGACTAGTCTTTTCAAGTAGCCTGTCTTTAAGCTCACTAGTTCTTTCTTCTGCTTGATCAATTCTGCTATTAAAGGACTGTGATGCATTCTTCAGTATGTTGATTGCATATTTTTTAGCTCCAGAATTTCTGCTTACTTCTTTTGAATTATTTCAATATCTTTGTTAAGTTTGTCTGTTAGGATTTTGAATTCTTTCTCTGTATTACCTTGAATTTCATTGAGCTTCCTCAAAACAGTTATTTTAAATTCTCTGTGATAGGTCACATATTTCTGTCTCTCCAGGAGTTGGTCACTGGTACCTTATTTAGCTCATTTGGTGAAGTCATGTTTTACTGCCTGGTCTTGATGCTTGTGAATGTTTTTCAGTATCTGGGCACTGAAGAGTTAGATATTTATTGTAGTATTCCCAGTATGAGTTTATTTGTTCTTATCCTTGGGAAGGCTTTCCAGTATTCAAAGGGACTTGGGTATTGTGATTTAAGACTTTGGTCACTGCAGCCATATCTGCCTTAGGGGCCACTCCAAGCCCAGTAATGCTGTGGCTCTTGCAGACTTGTAGAAGTACTACCTTGATGGTCTTGGGTAAGACCTGGGAGAATTACCTGGATTACCAGGCAGAAACTCTTGTTCTCTTCCCTCACTTTCCCCCAAACAAAAAGAGCCTCTCTCTCTTTGTGCTGAGCTGCCTGGAGCTGGGGGACGAGGAACACAAGCACCCCTGTGGTCACCACTACTAGGACTGTGCTGGGTCAGACACAAGGCCAGCATAGCCCTGGGTTTCTCCCAAAGCCTGCAGTAACTATTGCCTGGCTGCCTCAAGGCCCAAGCGTTCTTTAGTCAGTTCGTGGTGAATGCTACCAGGCTTGAGTTTCTCCTCTCAGGGCAGTGGGCTCCCCTGTGGCCCAGGGTGGGTCTAGAAATACTATCCAGGAACCAAGGCCTGGGACTGGAGACTCTAGAAGTCTACCTGGTATTGTACCCCACTGTGGCCGAGCTGGTACCCAAGCTGTAGAACAAAGTCCCCTTTATTCTTCCCTCTCTTTCTCTCGAGCAGAAGGATGCAGCTAAGAATGTGCTGTGTCACACCTGAAGTCAGCATGGCTCTGAGTGTTACCCGTGACCTGTGGTGAGTACTGCCTGGCTACCACTGCTGGTTATTCAGGGTCCAAGGGCTCTTTAGTCAGCAGGTAATGAATCCTGCTAGGACTGGGCCCTTTCCTTCAAGGCAGTGGGTTCTCTTCTGGCCCAGGGTATGTCTAAAAATGTTGTCTGGGAGATGCCGTCTGAAATGCAGGCCCTACGACTCTTCTTGGTGCCCTATTCTACTGTGGCTGAGCTGTTATCCAAGTTACAAGACAAAGTCCTTTTTCTGTCCCCTTCTCCTCAAGCGTGAGGAAGGAGTTTCTCCCAGAGCTGTGAGCTGAGTTGCCTAGGGTTGGGGGAAGGAGTGGCACAAGCATGCCCTTGACTTCCCCAGCTGTTGTCTCACCAGCTGGAGTTGGGGGTTAGGTGAATCAAGACTGTCTTTCCTACCTACTTCAGTGCCTCTTTCTTTGATATACTAAAGCCAGGTACTGTGACTACTTATCTAATTTTATGAAGGTGTTTTTTGTGTGGATAGTAGTTCAATTTGGTGTTCCTATTTTGGGGATGATTGCTGGAGGCTTCTGTTCGGCCATCTTGCTCCACCTCCTCTTCTCATTCCTGATATTGTCAATTTTTACTTTTTTTTTTTTTTTTTTCCTGTTCAGTCTGGCTAGATGTCTATACATTTTATTGATCTTTGCATAAAACTAGCTTTTAGTTTTACTGATTTTCTCTATTGTTTTTCTATCTTTTCACTGATTTTTGCTTTGTTATTATTTCATTTCTTCTGTTTATTTTGGGTTAATTTCCTCCTCTTTTTCTAGCTTCTTAAGGCAAAAATTGAGGTAATTGGTATAATACTTTTTTCATTTTCAAATTTAAGCATTTAAAGCTGTAAATCTCCCCCTATGTAATGCTTTTGTAGCATCCTCCAAATTTTAATATATTGTCTTTTAATTTTTGTTCAGTTTAAAATACTCTCTAATTTTCCATTTGATTTCTTCTCTGACTCATGGATTATTTAGAAGTGTGTTACTTAATTTTCAGATAATGAGAAATTTTCCATAGATCTTGCTAATTGAATTCTACTGTCGTCAGAGATCATATATTTTACATGATTTGAATCCTTTTATTTTATGGCCTAGAATATGGTCTGTCATGGTAACTTTTTCTGTGCACTTGAAGAAAAAGGTAAATTCTGCTGTTGTTGGGTGGAGTATCAATTAGGTCAAGGTGGTTATTTGTGGTGTTCGAGTATTTTCTAATTTTACTGATTTTATCTCCATTTGTTCTATTAGTTACTGAGAGAGGCTATTAAAATCTCTGATTATAGTTATGGATTTGCCTATCCTTGCAGTTCTATCAGTTTTCTTTTATGTTTTTCTTTTCTTTTTCTTTTTCTTTTTTTTTTAGACAATGTCTCACTCTTTTGCTTAGGCTGGAGTGCAGTGACATGATCATAGCTCACTGCTGCCTTGATCTAGGTTCAAGTTATCCTCTCACCTCAGCCTCTCAAGTAGCTGGTGCTAAAGGCATGTGCCACCATACCAAAAGTATTTAAAAATAATTTCTTAAGATTTATTTTTTGTACAGACAGGGTCTTACTAGGTTGCCCACGCTGGCCTCAAACTCCTGGGCTCAAGCAATCCTCCTGCCTCAGCCTCCCAAAGTGTTGGGATTACAGATGTGAACCATTTGCCCAGCCTATCAGCTTTTATTACATGTATTTTAAAGCTCTGTTATTAAATGCATAAACCTTTATTATTGTTATGTCCTCTTGATGAATTGATCTCTTCATCGTTATGAAATGACCTCCTTTACCACTGGTAATATACTTTGCTGTGAATATTATTGATACTAATCTAGTCACTCCAGTTTCTTTCTCTTTTTTTTTGAAGATGGAGTTTCGCTCTTGTCGCCCAGTCTGGAGTGCAATGGCGTAATCTCAGCTCACTGCAACCTCCACCTCCCAGGCTCAAGTCATTCTCCTGCCTTAGCCTCTCTAGTAGCTGGGATTGCCTTAGCCTCTCTAGTAGCTGGGATTAGGGGCGTGCGCCACCACACCCAGCTAATTTTTGTATTATTAGTAGAGACAGGGTTTCACTGTGTTGGCCAGGCTGGTCTCAAACTCCTGACCTCAGGTGATCCACCTGCCTTGGCTTCCCAAAGTGCTGGGATTACAGGCGTGAGCCACTGAGCCTGGCCTCCAGCTTCGTTTGATGAGTATAGCATGATATATCTTTTCCCATTCTTTTAACCTGTTTGTGTCTTTAAAATGAATATGTGTTTCTTACAAGTAGCAAATAGCCGTATCTCACAAATTTTTCATTAATCTGACAATCTCTGCCTTTGACTTCAAATTACATGTTTATTAGGATACTTAAAGTTGTTTTACAGCTTATTTTAAAAATGTATTATTTTTTTCTGTTTCATTTGGTAGTTTCTATTATTATATCTTTAAAGTTCCCTAATCTTTTCTTCTGAAATATCTAATCTGCCATTAATTCCATCCAATTTTTATTCATGTCAGACACTGTAGTTTTTATGTATCTGAGTTTAACTTGGGTCATTCTTATTTCTTTCATCTGTCTACCTAAGCTTTTGAACATATGAAATACAGTTATAATGACTATTTTTAATGCCCTTGTTGGCTAATTATAATATGAATCTTTTCTTGGTTGGTTTTGATTGATTGATTATTCTTCTCATTATGGGTCATATTTTCCTACTTCTTTGGATGCCTGGTAATTTTTGAATGAATGCCAGACATTGTGAATTTTACATTGTTTATTAGGTATAGGACATTTGTGTCTTCCTAACAACATTATTGAGCTTAGTTTTGGGATACAACTAGGTGACTTGAAGCAGTTTGATCCATTCAAACTCTTTTGAGATTCTTTAGGTAGAACCTGCTCCCAAGACCCTTCTGAGTCATCTATCCAGTGCCCTGTCAATTCTGAGGTTTCCACTTTTCCAAGAATTCTTTCATTTGGTTCTTTCCCTGGCCTTGGGTAGTTTCCTTACATAAATGTGATGATCAGTACATTCCTGAATTCTCAAGGCAGACCCTCTGCTGACCTCCACATTCTCTCATGCAGCTTTTAACTTTCTGGTCCTATGTCCTAACAGTTCTAACTGCCTTGGTCTCCCTCAGACTCTCAGGTCAGTCTCTCTAAAGCAGGAGTCTGCTGAGTTCTGCTTAGGTCCCCGCTTCCTGCATCATGCCTTGGAAGCTCTTTCAGAACAATAAGCTGAGGGCAGCTGTGGGCTCACAGTCTCATTGGGATTACTGTGCTTCATTTTCTGATGTACAGTGCCTTGAATATGATTATTTCATATAATGTCTACTTTTTTGATTGATTTAGGCTGGAGAGTTAAGTCAGTCCCTGTTACTTTATCTTGTATGAAAGCAGAGTCTAAGGAATTCTTTTTTAAACTGTAAAGTTAGGTAATCATGCTTACATTCTCTCTGAATTCCTAGAGAACAGACTGGTTGCAGTTAAATTTTACCAAAGGAGCCTCCTCAAGACTTCAACTCCTTCATTATCAAACCCTGAATTTCTGAATGAGATGAACATTTAGAGCCACAAACAGAATTCTCCACAAGGGCAGGGAAATGGACTGTTCAAAGGGCATTTTTGAGACTAAATGTCAGTGTTATTCTCCAGATTAAGAAGAAGGCTGACTTTTTTCACCATGGAAATCCCTTCAGTGATAATAATCACTATGAGAGTTTTTGAAATGTATATCCCAGTTTCTTTTTTCCGTAAGATCCCAAAGCTCTTAACAAATATAGTAATCAATATGCAAACTAGGATCATAATCAAAGAGTCTTGTGTTCCAGACTAATTTCTTACCACCGCTTTTGGGCTTGCTCGGTTGCTCTGGCAGGCTAGTATCTGCCTTGTATGTGTTTTTCTCTTTTTCACCATTCCCTGTGTTTTTCTTTCTTTTTCATTATTTCTATCTCTCTTTGAACTTCTCTTTGTCACTGTATTGGAACATAAGACACATGAATTTCACTCCTAGAATTATTACTATTCCATGAAACACTGGCTGAGTCACTTTAGCCTTTGGCTTTTAATAAAATAATAATAAGGCTGGGCACAGCGGCTCATACCTATAATCCCAGCACTTCGGGGGACCGAGGCAGGAGGATTGCTTAAGCCCAGGAATTCAAGACCAGCCTGGGTAACATGGCTAAACCCCATCTCTATAAAAAATAAAAAAAAATTAGCTGGGTGTGGTGGTGCACACCTGTATTCCCAGCTACTTGGGAGCCTGATGCTAGAGGATTGATTGAGCCCAGGAGGTTGAGGCTGCTATGAGCTGAGATCACACCACTGCTCAACAGAATGAGATCTGTCTCAAAATAATAAATAATAATAATAAAGGGTTAAACTAGTTGCCACCCTTCTCCCTATCTTCTGGGAATTATGGTACTAGAAAATGAAGTAGCATGTACGAGAAGTTTTCTCAAGTTTAACAGATTTCACCTGCTTCGTTCTTCCATGTAGGCTGTCTCTTATCAAGTGCCTACAGTGGCTTAAGACTGAGCAAGGTGCTATACTGGGAGACAGTTTTTGGGGTATGCAGGGTGAAGAAAGAGCTTCCAAGGGAAAGAAGCCCCTAGGTAGTTTATAATCTTATAATTCTCTTAAGTACAGGTCACGCTTTGGACTCTTCAAAGAATGGCTGGGTCCACTGTAATTGGATAGTATTTACTACAAAGAAGGTGCTTTTATGTGTGTGTATGTTCAATTAATCTGGCGTCTTTTGATTTAAACTATAAGAATGTTTTAATGTTTTTTGCCCAGTCCTATTGGTAGTCATTTTCACAGAGACAGTGACTCAGTCTGCCTCAAATGGGTCCAGGATAAACACGTTTTGCTTACCTTTCCATGAGCAACTTTTCAATTGTTAAAGTGTGCTAGAGTCAGATTACATGGGCTTGTGAGTCCTTTCAACATGGGTAGGAAAGAAACCTCTAAGCCTCTGTTTCTTTACCTGAAACATGAGAATAGTCTTTCCCCTGCATAGAGTTAACATGGAATTAAATGAGATGCTGCATATAAAGCATTTAGTATAATTCCTGGCATGTAGTAAGCGCTCACTTATTGTCGGTTATTCTCATTATTCATCATTCAGTAACTTACTCAGTCCCTACTATGTGCAGGGTCCTTGACTTGGGTCTGAGATATTCTAATGAAAAAGCTCTCTCCTAGCCTGACACGATGGCTCACGCCTGTAATCCCAGCACTTTGGGAGGCCGAGGTGGGCAGATTACTGGAGGTCACGAGTTCGAGACCAGCCTGGCCAACATGGTGAAACCCCATCTCTACTAAAAACACAAAAATTAGCTGGGTGGGATGGCAGGTGCCTATAATCCCAGCTATTCAGGAGACTGAGGCAGGAGAATCGCTTGAGCCCAGGAGGCGGAGGTTGTAGTGAGCCAGGATTGCACCACTGCACTCCAGCCTCGGTGACAGAACAAGACTCTGTCTCAAAAAAAAAAAAAAAAAAAAAAAGAAAAAGAAAAAACTATCTCCCTGCACTACAGTCTAACTGCACTACAGTCTAAAGGAAGGGTTGGCAAACTTTTTCCATTAAGAACCAGATGGTAAATATTTCAGACTTTGTGGGCCATATGGTCTCTTTTGCAACTGCTCAACTCTGATGTTATAGCTCAAAAGCAGTCACATACAAGACATTAACAAATGGGTATGGCTTTGTTCCAATAGTTTACTAACCCCTGTTCTAGAGGGAAGACAGATATTCAAAGAAACCATTGCAATACAGTGTGGTAAGTGTTACGATAGAGGAAGTGGGGAATGATCTAGCCTGTCACCACTCATTGTGCAGTCTTTAGACAAGCTGCATTGGCATCACCAGGAAGCCTGTGAGGAATGCAGATCCTCACGCCTCATCCCAGAACTGTGGAATCAGAGTCTGCATTTAACAGACTGAATTTTTTGCCCAGTCCCATTGGTAGCCATTTTCCATATGATGCAAAAACTCTTGACAAATATAGTAATCAATATGCAAACTAGGATCACAATCAAAGGGCTTAACAAAAGAAGCTCTGACAGAGGGCTGTGTTATACAAGCAAGAATATCCCATTTGAAAGCTGAAGGACAAGCAGAAGATTCTGGGGCAATATATGGGCCAGGGGACATCTTTTAGGCAGAAAGTAGAGCAAGTACAGAGATGTGGAGGTGAGAAAGAACACAGTTGAAGAACTCAAGAAATTGGGGAACCTCGCTGGCAGTAAGATGGTAACACTACTCTAGGCTAGAAGAAATTTAAGCAACATAATAGTCAAATGCAGTGACCTGATTTTGTTTAGATCCTGTTTTGAAGAAACCAATTATAAAAAGACATTTTTGAAACAATTGAATTTTTTATTTTTTATTTTTATTTTTTTTTTTGAGACAGAGTCTTGCTCTGTCACCAGGCCGGAGTGCAATGGCATGATCTCGGCTAACTGCAACCTCTGGCTCCCAGGTTCAAGTGATCTTCCTGCCTCAGCCTCCCAAGTAGCTGGGATTACTAGCTTCCGCCACCATGCCTGGCTAATTTTTGTATTTTTAGTAGAGACGGGGTATCACCATGTTGGCCAGGCTGGTCTCGAACTCCTGACCTCAAGTGATCCACCTGCCTCGGCCTCCCAAAGTGCTGGAATTACAGGCATGAGCCACCATGCCCAGCCAAAAATTTGAATATAGAGTGAATGTTAATACCACTGATTGTGATAGAGGTTTTGTGTTTATACATAAAAAAGTCTATTAGAGCGATACATGGAAGGACTTTGGGGTGAAATGGCCTGATGACAGGGATTTTAAGAAATATTCACAAAAAAAGAAGGCTGACCAAAAGGAAGACATGAAGCAACTGGAGCAAAAAGTGAATAATTGTTGAATCCAAGGATGGGTGTATTGAGTGTTTTTTTATATTATTCTCTCTTCTTTTGTGTACTCTTGAAAACTTTCTTAATAAAAAAGTTAAGGAAGAATGTTGGACTGCATCAAGTCTCTTATCTCTGCTTTTATGTGAAATTCAGCTCATGATTAATCCATCCCAAGAGCTGTGTACAAAGCAATATTTTCCATCTTTGAAGACAATTTAGAAGTCCTTGACAGGAGGTCACTCTGAGCCCAGTGGATCTACGTGCATTTCCTTTTATTGGAAAGAACAGAAGAGCAATGACTTCAAGGAAGTTTTACTCCATTTCTTTTTTCTTTTTCGAGATCGAGTCTTGCTCTGTCGCCAGGCTGGAGTGCAGTGGCGCTATCTCGACTCACTGTAACCTCCGCCTCCTGAGTTCAATCAATTTTCCTGCCTCAGCCTCCCGAGTAGCTGGGACTACAGGCATGCGCCACCACGCCCAGCTAATTTATTTTGTATTTTTAGTAGAGACGGGGTATCACCATGTAGACCAGGATGGTCTCAATCTCTTGACCTCATGATCCACCAGCCTCGGCTTCCCAAAGTGCTGGGATTACAGGCCTGAGCCATTTCTTAAAGCAGATGTGTCTGAGCTGGGGGATGAGGGCCTCTCATCCCAGCCTAGACCCTCACCCAGGGCCCCCGCTTCCCCTGTGGTAAAGTCGCAGCTAGGTCTGCAGCTTGCTGAACAGTGTACTGCAATGGACACGAGAAGAATGCACACCTTTGTGCTCCTGGGTTGCAATCAAGTATATGCAGTAATAGCCTTTGATGGTGAGGATTACAGACTTTTTTCATGAGGAACACATATTATATCTCTGAAAGAATCAGTAATAAGGAAATTAGGACAATGAAGAGCAGATCATTTTGGACCCACTATTTACTAGCTCTGTAGCCTTGAGAAAGTTATGAGGTCTCTTGAGGTCTCATTTCATCATCTGTAAAATTATTTAACCTACTCGATTGGGTTGCTGTGACAATTTAATGAGATAACATGTATAGTCTTGATCTCATTGCAAGCTATAAGAAGTGATACATAAATGTCAGTTGCATTTTTCCTGAGCTGGACTTTCTAGTATTCGCTCCTATTTCATAGGTGGCTTGTTAAGCTTATCTTTCCTCTGAGCTTCACATTTGTTTGGTGCTGAATTAGAATTTCCATGTGGTGGTCCCTGAATTTTACTGCTCCCCCAGCACCCTGTCTTTGTCTCTCATGCTGAAAGTAGCCTTTTAACATTTGCCTTTTAACCTAGGTCTTCCTTCTTTTTGCCTGGAATGGTTGTTTTTTTGTTTTTGTTTGTTTGTTTGTTTGTTTATGAGATGGAGTCCCACTGCAACCTCTGCCTCTTGGGTTCAAGTGATTTTCCCTCCTCGACTCCCGAGTAGCTGGGATTACAGATGCCCACCACCAGGCCCTGCTAATTTTTGAATTTTTAGTAGAGATAGGATTTTACCAGTTGACCAGGCTGATCTTGAACTCCTGATCTCAAGTGATCTGCCCACCTTGGTCTCCCAAAGTGCTGAGATTACAGGTGTGAGCCACTACACCCAGCCTTCTGCCTGGGATGTGGATGTGATTCCCAGAAGTGCAGCTGCCATCTTGCCACCGTGAGGTAACCTAAGGGTGTCAGAGCAGAAGGATAAAAGGAGCCTACATCCTTGATGGCAGTGTGAGACTATACTAGAGCTTGACTACTCACCAAATCTCACCTTTAAAGAACACACACTTTAAAATTTAAAACTCCAATTGTCTCTAAAATAAGAAAGAAAGAAAATAGGTTCAGGTGAGGAAGTATGGCAGAATGTTGATAATGATGAATCTGGGGAATGGACATATTGGTTCACTATACTTTTCTCTTTAATTTTGTGTGTGTGTGTGTGTTTGAAATTTTTCATGACAAAAATTTAAAAGAAAATTGAACTTCACCAAATTTCTTATCTTGATTATTATGTGAAGCTCCAGGTTCTAATCAAGCTCTTCCAAGGGCAGAGGACAATGATTTCCTGTTGGCCAACTTTTCATTGGCTGCATCCCAATACCCCAGGCTTGCCTCAATATTCCTGCTGTGCTGCTGCCCCCTGCTGGCCTCTGCCATTTTGTGTGCCTGAGGATAAGCTTCCCCCCATGTCAGAGGGCTGTGAGCTCCCTCCACTGAAGAAGGTTTTTAAAGATTAGACTCTTGATTTTAGATGATGTTTAATAAATGAATATCCCTTCTATTCCCAAATTCTTAATGCCTGATTTTTAAAAAGCATGATGGGCATGTGGGGAGATACAAGAGACACAGAAGCCTCTGCCTTTGTGGTTCATTTTGTAGGAGTGAGGATTCATAAAATGTACCACCCCCCATTCTGTCTCAACTGATGCCCCATCCCTCCTTCCATTTTCATCCTTCTAATTTCTTCATTCTCTGTTTGATAGACATGTTATGGGAAATATGTTTCAGAAATACCATCTTTTTTGTTTTTATTTAATCTTAGATTTCCTGAGTGTGATGCTGGTGAAATATTTGTGAACAAAATAACTACTTCAGATGGACCAGAAGAGAGAAAGGATGGTACAGGTTGCTGAAGACAACCTTGACTGTGTTTTTAAGATGTGCCCACGTCTGCTAACCCCAGGGAACTATTGAACACAACATATTTGATGGGTTCGCTGATTTCCAGAACAGCCAATAGTAGTGTAACTGAGCAGAGAAACAATGCTGTTAGAAGGGGCACAGTGAGAGTGAGATCAGCCCTTCGGTTTGCGTGGGAGCTGGGTGAAGCCTGTGACTGCTGGCTTTCCCCTGCTTCCCTGACAACCTGCATGACTCAGCAGAGGCAGCCATAATCCTGCTAGGTACACAACTCTATTGACCTTGCAACGTCACCCCCATCCCCCACAGCAGCCACAGCAAGACCTGCCCAAGGAGAGTCTGAGCTCAGACATGCTTAGCCCTGCCCTGACCTGATGGGCCTTTCCTGTCCACCCTCGTAGATGAAGACAAAGGGCATATACTCTTGGGAGTTTTAAGGCCCTGCCTACTGCCATTTTCTGTCAATACTACCACAGCTGATGCTCTCTGGAAAGCACCACCTCCTGGCAGTAGGCCAACCAGCACAAAAATAGAACATTAAACCACCAAAGCTAACAACCCTCATAGAGTCCATTTCACCCCCTGCCACCTCCATGGGAACAGGTACTGGTATCCACACTGAGAGACCCATAGATGGTTCACATCACAGGACTATGTGCACACAATCCCCAGTACCAGCCCAGAGCCAGGTAGACTTGCTAGGTGGCTAGACCCAGAAGAGAGATAACAATCACTGCAGCTTGGCTCACAGGAAGCCACATCCATAGGAAAAGAGGAAGAGTACTACATCAAGGCAACACCCCATGGGACAAAAGAATCTGAACAACAGCCCTCAGCCCTAAACTTTCCCTCTGACAGAGACTACCCAAATGAGAAGGAACCAGAAAACCAACTCTGGTAATATGACAAAACAAGGCTCTTTAACACCCCCCAAAAATCACTCTTGCTCACCAGCAGTGGATCCAAACCAAGAAGAAATCCCTGATTTACCTGAAAAAGAATTCAGGAGGTTAGTTATCAAGCTAATAAGGGATGCACCAGAGAAAGGCAAAGCCCAGTGCAAGGAAATACAAAAAACGATGCAAGAAGTGAAGGAAGAAATATTCAAGGAAATAGCATAAAGAAAAACAAGCAAAACTTCAGGAAACATTGGACACACCTATAGAAATGCAAAATGCTCTGCAAAGTCTCAGCAATAGAATTGAATAAGTAGAAGAAGAAATTCAGAGCTTGAAGACAAGGTCTTCGAATTAACCCAATCCAACAAAGACAAAGAAAAACAATACGAAAATATGAACAAAGACTCCAAGAAGTCTGGGATTATGTTAAGGGAACAAACCTAAGAATAATCGGTGTTCCAGAGGAAGAAGAGAAATCTAAAAGTTTTGAAAACGTATTTGGGGGATTAATCGAGGAAAATTTCCCTGGCCTTGCTAGAGACCTAGACATGCAAATAAAACAAGCACAAAGAACACCTGGAAAATTTGTCACAAAAAGATCATCATCTAGGCATATTGTCATCAGGTTATCTAAAATTAAGACAAAGAAAATAATTTTAAGAGCTGTGAGACAAAAGCACTGAGCTAACCTATAAAGGAAACCTATCAGATTAACAGCAGATTTCTCAGCAGAAACCCTACAAAGCTAGAAGGGATTGGGTCCCTATCTTCAGCCTCCTCAAACAGAACAATTATCAGCCAAGAATTCTGTATCCAGCAAAACTAAGCATCATATATGAAGGAAAGGTACAGTCTTTTTCAGACAAACAAATGCTGAGAGAATTCACCACTACCAAGCCACCACTATAAGAACTGCTAAAAGGAGCTCTAAATCTTCAAACAAATCCTGGAAACACATACAAACAGAAACTCTTTAAAGCATAAATCACACAGAACCTATAAAACAAAAATGCAAGTTAAAAAGCAAAAACAAAAAAACAAAAAAAGCCAAGGTACACAAGCAACAAATAGCACAGTGAATGCAATGGTACCTCACATCTCGATACTAACATTGAATGTAAATGGCCTAAATGTTCCATTTAAAAGATACAGAACTGCAGAATGGATGAGAACTCACCAACTAACTCTCTGCTGCCTACTGGAGACTCACCTAACACATATGGACTCACATAAACTTAAAGTAAAGGGGTGGAAAAAGGTATTTCACGCAAATGGACACCAAAAGCGAGCAGGGATAGCCATTCTTGTATCAGACAAAACAAACTCTAAAGCAACAGCAGTTAAAAGAGGCAAAGAGGACATTATATAATGGTAAATGGCCTTGTCCATCCAGAAAATATCACAATCCTAAACAAATGTGCACTTAACACTGGAGCTCCCAAATTTAAACAACAATTACTAATAGACCTAAGAAATGAGATAGACAGCAACAGAATAATAGTGGGGGAATTCAATACTCCACTGACAGCACTAGACAGATTATTGAAACAGAAAGTCAACAAAGAAACAACGGTTTTAAACTATACCTTGGAACAAATAGACTTAACAGATATAAACAGAACATTTCATCCAACAACCACAGAATACACATTCTATTTAACAGTGCATGGAACTTTTTCCAAGATAGACCATGTGACAGGCCATAAAATGAGTCTCAATAGATTTAAGAAAATTGAAATTATATCAAGCACTCTCTCAGACAACAGTGGAATAAAACTGGAAACCAACTCCAAAAGGAACCTTCAAAGCCATGCAAATACATGGAAATTAACCTGTTCCTGAATGAGCATTACGTCAAAACCAAAATCCAGATGGAAATTAAAAAATTATTCAAACTGAATGACAATAATGATACAACCTATCAAAACTTCTGGGGTACAGCAAAGGTGGTGCTAAGAGGAAAAGTTCATAGCCCTAAATGCCTACATCAAAAAGATTGAAAGAGCAAAAACTGATATTCTAAGGTCACACCTCAAGGAACTAGAGAAACAAGAGCAAACCAAATCCAAACCAGCAGACGGAAGGCAATAACTAAGAGCAGAGCAGAACTAAATGAAATTGAAACAAAAAAATACAAAACATAAAACAAACATGAGGTTCTTGGAAAAGTTTAATAAAATTGATAGACCATTAGCAAGATTAACCAAGAAAAGAAGAGAGAAAATCCAAATAACTTCATTAAGAAACGAAACAGGAGATATTACAACTGACACCACTGAAATACAAAAGATAATTCAAGGTTACTGTGAACATCTTTATGCAGATAAACTAGAAAACCTTGAAGAGATAGATAAATTCCTGGAAAAATACAACCCTTCTAGCTTAAATCAGGAAGAATTAGATACCCTGAACAGACTGACAACAAGCAGCAAGATTGAAATGGTAATTAAAAAATTACCAGCAACAAAAAAAGTCCAGGACCAGATGGATTCAGAGCAGAATTCTACCAGACATTCAAAGAAGAATTGGTACCAATTCTTTAGACACTATTCCACAAGATCAAGAAAGAGGGAAACCTTTCTAATTCATTCTATGAAACCAGCATCACCCTAATACCAAAACCAGGAAAAGATATAACCAAAAAAGAAAACTATGGACCGATATCCTTGATGGACAGAGATGCTAAAATTTTTAACAAAATACTAGCTAACCAACAGCATGTCAAAAAGATAATCCACCATGATCAAGTGGGTTTAATACCAGGGATGCAGGGATGGTTTAACATACACAAGTCAATAAATGTGATAGACCACATAAACAGAATTAAAAACCAGAATCACATGATCATTTCAATAGATGCAAAAAAAGCATTTGACAAAATCCAGCATCCCTTTATGATTAAAACTTTTGCAAAATCAGCATACAAGGGACATACCTAAATGTAATAAAAGCCATCTATGACAAACCCACAGACAACATAATATTGAATGGGAAAAAGTTGAAAGCATTCCCTCTGAGAACAGGAACAAGACAAGGATACCCACTCTCACCACTCCTTTTCAACATAGTACTGGAAGTCCTAGCCAGAGCAATCAGGCAAGAGAAAGAAATAAAGGGCATCAAAATCAATAAAAAGGAAGTCAAACTGTGACTGTTTGCTGACGATATGATCCTTTACCTCGAAAATCCTAAAGACTCCTCCAGAAATCTCCTAGAACTGATAAAAGAATTCAGCAAAGTTTTGGGATCTTAAGATTAATGTACACAAATCAGTAGCTCTTCTATACACCAACAGCGACCAAGCAGTGAATCAAATCAAGAACTCAACCCCTTTTATAATAGCTGCAAAAAAAAAGAATAAATAAATAAAATACTTAAGAATATACCCAACAAAGGAGGCGAAAGACCTCTACAAGGAAAACTACAAAACACTGCTGAATGAAATCATAGATGACCCATTCCATGCTCATGGATGGGTAGAATCAATACTGTGAAAATGACTATATTGCCAAAAGCAATCTACATGTTCAATGAAATCCCCATGAAAATACCACCATCATTTGTCACAGTAGAAAAAACAATCCTAAATTTCATATGGAACTAAAAAAGAGCCCGCATAGCCAAAGCAAGACTAAGCAAAAGGAACAAATCTGGAGGCATCACACTAACTGATTTCAAACTACACTATAAGGTCATAGTCACCAAAACAGCATGGTACTGGTAGAAAAACAGGCACATAGACCAATGGAACAGAATAGGGAACCTAGAAATAAACCCAAATACTTACAGCCAACTGATCTTCAACAAAGCAAACAAAAACATAAAAGTGGGGAAAGGACACCCTTTTCAACAAATGGTGCTGGGATAATTGGCTAGCCACATGTAGGATAATGAAACTGGATCCTCATCTCTCACCTTATACAAAAATCAACTCAAGATGGACTAAGCACTTAAATATAAGACCTGAAGCTATAAAAATGCCAGAAGATAACATTGGAAAAACCCTTCTAGACATTGGCTTAGGCAAGGATTTTATGATCAATAACCCAAAAGCAAATGCTATAAAAACAAAGATAAATAGTTGGGACTTAATTAAACTAAAGAGCTTTTGCACAGCAAAAGGAACAGTTGTCAAACAGACAACCCACATAGTAGGAGAAAATCTTCACAATCTATACATCTGACAAATGACTAATATCCAGAATCTACAACAAACTCAAACAAATCAGTAAGAAAAAAGCAATCCCATCAAAAAGTGGGCTAAGGACATGACTAGACAATTCTCAAAAGAAGATATACAAATGACCAACAAACACGAAAAAATGCTCAACATCACTAATGATCAGGGAAATGCAAATCAAAACCACAGTGTGATACCACCTTACTTCTGCAAAATTGGCCATAATCAAAAAATAAAAAATAGTAGATGTTGGCATGGATGTGGTGATCAGGGAACACTTTTACACTGGTGGTGGGAATGTAAACTAGTACAGCCTATAGAAAACAGTGTGGAGATTCCTTAAAGAACTAAAAGTAGAACTACCATTTTATCCAGCAATCCCACTACTTGGTATCTACCCAGAGGAAAAGAAGTTATTATACGAAAAAGATACTTGCACACACATGTTTATAGCAACACGATTCACAATTGCAAAATCGTGGGACCAACCGAAATGCCCATCACTCAATGAGTGGATAAAGAAACTGTGGTATATATATATATACGATGGAATACTACTCAGCCATAAAAAGGAATGAATTAATGGCATTTGCAGTGACCTGGATGAGATTGGAGACTATTATTCTAAGTGAAGTAACTCAGGAATGGAAAACCAAACATCATATGTTCTCACTGATATGTGGGAGCTAAGCTATGAGGATGCAAAGGCATAAGAATGATATGATGGACTTTGGGGACTTGGGGGGAAGGGTGGAAGCAGGGGAAGGGATAAAAGACTACAAATCAGATATACTGCTTGGGTGATGGGTGCACCAAAATATCACAAATCACCACTAAAGAACTTACTCGTGTAACCAAATGCCATCTGTACCCCAATAACCTATGGAAAAATAAAAAACTTTAAAAAATTCCTTATCAGGAAGATTGTCAGTCTGACCAGAAGACCCTCTCCAACATGCCAAGATTCTAGAATAAAAAGTGTCTTCCGTGCTCAGAGAGATTTTTAGGGCACTGGAAATACTCTGTATGACTATAATGGTAGATACATCTCATACATTTGTCCAAACCCATAGAATGTATGACACCAAGGGTGAACCCTCATGTAAACACTATGGACTCTGGGTGATAATGATGTACCAGTGTAGGTTCATCAGTTGTAACAAATGTACCACCCTAGTGAAAAGTGTTGATAATGGGAGAGCCTATGCATGTGTAGGAGCGGGGATATATATGAAAAATCTCTGTACCTTCCTCTCAATCTTCCTATGAACCTAACTACTCTAAAAAAAAAAAAAACTGTCTTTTGTTTTCAAGTGTCTTCTCTTCCTGGAAGCTTTCAGGAAGAATTACAGGTCATAGCTCTGTGTTGACTAGGTCTTACCTGAGTTGAGGACAAATGTGGGAGCCTTCAGCCTAGCAGATGAGATAGGACTGTCCAATGGTTGGGGCTAAAGGCTGGGTTACTATGGGTTTGCAGACACCTGGAGTTAGTATAGGATTCCAACAGTCTTTTCCCTGACCCACTTCTGTGAGCCTGGAGCTCCTCTCACATTGCCTGTCCACTGCAGAGATGGGGCTGACCTTGGTCAGGTTGAGATCATACTTTCCAGGCTCAAGCCGTCCTCCCACCTCAGCCTCTCAAAGTGCTGGAATTAAAGGCACAAGCCACTGCGCCTGGCCAGGAATACTATCTTAAAGCTCTTATTCATCTGGGGTATCAGGGGACTACTAATATGCACTGTAGGGGTATTAGCTGTTATACTATTTTAAGTTGTTTTTATTTTTGGTCATATATCTTAAAATTTATACCCAGACTGGATTCATGGCAAAAGATGGGACACATGAAGATTCCCACGTTGAAATACAACAAGCTATGAAAAACATCAGAAAGAACATTCTCTAAATTCTCTTCAAGATGAGTTCATGAGATCTAAAAGTTGCAGTTACATAATAAAACTTCTTATATAGCACTTCAAAATATCTCTATGTCAACAACAACAAAAATATCTCTGATACTTCAAGAAGCTAGTGACTGTTATATGCAATCGCATCTCTAGTTTATTGGGTATAAAGACCATTAATATCTGTAATGTGTTCTTTGCTGGGAAGAACTGGGAGAGAGCAGCCTGAAACCCTTTTCTAATTTCATCATTTAGAAACAAACATGAACATTTCAAAAATAAACCACTCAGTTTTTTTTTTAATGGCAAAGGCAAGCATTCCAACATTAGGTCATGGAAGCAATTTTAATCTATTTTTGCTACTGTAAAATGCAGTCAAAATTATTCTTTATTAAGTGTGTCCAATCTCAAAATACACCCACAACACAAGATGTTAATGCTAAATGGATTGGTCAAGAAATCATGCCTTTCCTTACATAATTAAGTTAAATTAAGGAGCATGTGTTGCTTATTAAGTGGAACCAAAATATTTATATTTTAAAATAATTATTAAAGATGGCATTAAGTGAAATGCATTATAATCTGAAATAATACTAAAGATATTTTTAATGCAAAACTATTTCTTTATCATGTACCACATATAAATGACATTTGATTTTTTTACATCCCCAAAGAGTGTCACGAGCTTATGTATTCCCTCCCTGTAAAAGAAGTTCAAGAGTCGTATTTAGACCTTTCAGTATGACATACCAGCCTCTCTGAGACTTAGTGCAAATTCTTTCCATTCACCAATGCACACTACCATCTGGCTAGCCCAAACTGTTGGAAGTTCCTCTAAGCATGTCCTTCACAAGTCTGGGTTTTTGCATATGCTTCTTTATGCCTGGAATGTTCTTCCATCATCTTCACTATTTTTGAACTGAAGCGTTTCTTCTTTAACTCTTGACATCAACTTCTCTCTAAGGATCTCCCTTTCTGAAAGTCAGGGAGAGTTAGATGTTACTTTCTGTGTTCCCAAACCATTCTTTTCACAATTCATTTAATTATCAGAAAGTTTTGTAACTACTTGATTAGTTCTCTATCTCTCCTGCTAGACTACAAATTCTCTGTCATGGGGTCTTTGTCTTATTCATATCTGATTCCTTTAACATAGTCCCTGGAACAAAAATTGGCTCCCAAAAGATGTTTAAAATGATGTTCCATAAGGTGATCTCCATCAAGAAAAGGCTTAATTGCATTCAATATATTCCGTTGAAAAGCTAGGAAGTAGGAAATGGATTTTGAAAAGATTGCCATCTTAAATGACTAAAACAAAATAAAAATGTTGATGCTTAAAAGGTGCCTTCTCAGATCTCCACAGCTTTCCTGCAGAACCTAGTCCCTAAGGGAATCTGGATAAATAGGCTGGCTTGGCTTAGAACTGCCCACATGTTTCCCCTGAGCTCAGTTGCACCTACCTGCTGGATAACACTCAGGTTGGTCCTCTTATCCCCACAAAAAGTAGGATTCCCTCATTACCTTTGCCAAGGGCCCGGTTGCTGGAGTTAATGAGATAAAGGCAGAAAAAAACAAAAAAGCCAGGAAATTGCCATAAGACATTATTTCAGTGCCTCACAAGGAAAAGGACTCTTGGAGAAATGAATCCGCAGTCATGAGTACAGGAGGTGGCAATTTAGCTTCAGAGAAATCCTGAGAAAAGCCGAGGGAAAGGAGCAGTTCATTCTCTGTTTCTGGGATGGGTATCAAAAGGAGTGAAAGCCTCCTTGTTTCTAAGAACTCAAGGCTGGGTGGGTCTTCTGGGCATCCTCTGTTTATATCTGAGGTATGTCAGAAAATCTCTGATTGTGTATTCTGAAGAGGTGTTCCAAACTTTTTGGAATCCTATTTGAGCAAAACTTGAGGTCTGAGAAAGTAAAAAGATGGGTCTTCAGTGTGTACCTTCTCCTTTCTGATTGAAAGGGCAATAGCACATCCTACCAACTTTACCCTAACACTTCTCTAAAGAAAAAGATGCAGGTTCAAATTGGGTGCCCTAAATGCCTTCCAAGAGAGTTTGATCATTTAATTCAGCTCCAGATGATTGGACTGAAAGCAATTTGAGCAAAAGCAATTTGGTCAAACATAAGTTGGCCAGTGAGATAATTTTGGTCAAAAATGGATTTCAGTCATGGATTTTTCATTTGTTAAATCATTTTGGCTGATCACAAGGGAGGTTTTGCAATCATTAATGCATGTGTTTGGCACTTTTTGTCTCCCCTCTTTACCTTTTTCAATGCAGTAAGTATTTTCTCTTATTCTTTTGATGTTTTAAATCTGGAATTAAATTTCAAACAATTCCAGCTCTACACTGTGTATGGTAATGAAAAATTGGAAACACCCAAAATGTTTGGCAAAAGAGAAATAGCTGAAATAACCCCATGTCCAACACTTGGTGGATTGCTGAAATAAATTACAGTATATTTCAAAGAAAATCCTCAGATATCCCCTCAAATTAGCTATTTATCAAGACCTAGACCTAAGGGTTACAGACGTGTAATCTTTTTTTTTTTTTTTTTTTTGAAATGGAGTCTTGCTTTGTCGCCCAGGCTGGAGTGAGTGGTGTGATCTCGCCTCACTGCAACCTCTGCCTCCCGGGTTCAAGTGATCCTCCTGTCTCAGCCTCCTGAGTAGCTGGAACTACAGGTCGCCACCACCATGCCCGGCTAATTTTTGTACTTTTAGTGGAGATGGGGTTTCACTATGTTCGCCAGGCTGTTCTCGAACTCCTGATCTCAAGTGATCCACCCACATTAGCCTCCCAAAGTGCTGGGATTATAGGCATGAGCCACCGATACCCAGCCATTCTTATAGAAAAGACATATATGCACAGATAGAAAAATCTGGAAGATATATATCTTGATGATTGTTTCTGATGGGTAGGCCTATGCGGGTACTTTATATTAGGCTATGCAAAAGTAATTGTGATTTTGCCTTTAAAGTAATGGCAAAAACAGACCAAGCATGGTGGCTCACGCCTGTAATCCCAGCACTTTGGGAGGCCAAGGCTGCTGGATCACCTGAGGTCAGGAATTCGAGATCAGCCTGGCCAACATGGTGAAACCTCCTCTCTACTAAAAATACAAAAATTAGCCAGGCATGGTGGCATGTGCCTGTAGTCCCAGCTATTCGGGGGGCTGAGGCAGGAGAATCATTTGAACCTGAGAGGCAGAGGATGCAGTGAGCCAAGATGGTGCCACTGCACTCCAGCCTGGGCAACAGAGTGAGACTCCGTCTCCAAGTAAAAGAAAATAAAGTAATGGCAAAAACCACAATTACTTTTGCATGAACCTATAGTTACATTTGTTTATTTTTTTCCTTTTAACAAATATTGATTGCTTTTTTAATAGGAAAAATAATTTAGGAAACTTCTTTAATTAAACCACAAAAGAGAATGATCTGGGATTTTCGTGCTCTGTGGATGCGGTAGAGACTCCCAGTTGCCTACGTTACTATCTTGTTATTTGAGGCAGCAATGCGCTCAGCCAGAGGACTGCCTTTCCCAGCCTCCCCGGTAGCTGGATGGGCTTTGGGACTGGGTTCTGACCTTAGCAGAGGGGTTACGTGGTCCTTCCAGAACATCTCCTTAAAAGGGGTGGAGTGGGCTTTTCCCAGCTTCAAGTCCTGGTGCCTGGAACGTAGATATGATGATAGCAATTCCACAGAGTAGGTCAGGGATCATTGGCTGGAAATGAACTAAACAGTAAAGGAACAAGCAGCAAACCTTCCTCACGCAGACGTGAAAACATTAGAAAAAACAGACAAAAGTTCATAGAGGCTGCAAAATCACCCCAAAAAGCACCAGACTTAATAATACCTTTAAAAAGTTAGTGACCAGCTACAGTGGCTCACACCTGTAATCCTAGCACTTTAGGGGCCAGAGGTGGGAGGATCACTTGAGGCCAGAAGTTTGAGGTCTGCTTCGGCAACATAGCAAGACCATGTCTTATAAAAACATTTTAAAAGTTAGCTGGGTGTGGTGGTGTTCACATATAGTCCTTGCTACTCGGGAGGCTGAGGTGAGAGGATTGTTTGAGACCAGGACTTCGAGGCTGCGGTGAACTGTGGTCATGCCACTGCACTCCAGCCTGGGTGACAGAGCGAGACTCTGTCTCTTAAAAACATGTGGAGATATTTATGCAACAAGATGAAGATAGGTGTCAAGTAGGAGTTGTTTTCAACATTGGTTGGAACTGATAATTCACTTTACTGCTGAAAACAAAACCACTAGTTTCCCCACATCATAAATAAGGAGAATGGCCAGCTGTTGGCATAGCAACATTCCAAAATCACTTGCTGAGAGGCAACACTTTCAGCAGGTCCCACACTAGCACCAATACCAAATCCCAGTACCCCTTGCAGCCCCTCCTAGTCTCCCATCCCATCTCACATCCAATAGAGGACTGTGAGGGGGTGAAATCATTTTTTAAGTAGCAGAAGAGTATGAAAAGCAGCTGTGTCTCACCTTGCTCTCCTCATGGGGATGGAGAGCAACTCCAAGACAAGTGGAAGGAGCTGGGTCTGGGGAGAATCATCTGTACAACATGGGAATGTCTTCAAGACGGGTAGGCTGGCATTTCAACTGCTGGTTGGGGCTAGAGAAAGAACCCTTGGACAGATGACTAAGAGAGATGACCAGATAAGGAGGAGGCAAAAAACATCCCTTCACATATCTTATTCCTAGAGGTACAGAAAATAGATTTCATGTATGCTGGCAAATTCCAGGATTATGGGCCTTTTTGGGTTGATGAGGTAGGGGATGTGGGCTCACTGGGGACCATCACCAAGGAGCAAGGAGCCAAAGCTTACCAGGGAGGGCAGCTTAGACTACCCATAGTAGGGCCATCCTGAAGATGTGATTGCTTCTCTTAAGGGACTCCACATACCTCAGAACCAGTTTGAAAGTGAGTCTCACATCCATGAGGCCTGTTGAGACTGTCATCCATCCATATCCGGATGAGAGAAAACAGAAAAGTAGTTACAACCAACCAAGGAAAGGGTCAAATGTCCACCAGCTTGTATGAAGCCAGTGCTATCTTTCTGCTCTCTCCTCCAACCCCAACATCAGCAGGAATGCATAGCAAGTAAGGAAGGGTGTGTCAGGGAGAGTTGACTGTGTTCCGTAATGCTCCAGTCTAGTCTGGGCTTGGCAAGGGTCGGCAGGATGGGGAGCTGTGCCTTGAATTTGAAATTGAGAGGTGCCTATAAACAGGAACTGAACTTTATGGCCTAAAATGAGATGATTTTGATAACTGAAAGTGATTGAAGAGCTATGGGCTTAAACTGACATGTCTTTAAGGAATTTCACTCTTCCGGTGGGAAAAAGTATTAGACAGAGCCCAGCAGAAGGCAGGGACTGGAAAAGCAGAACCATATCATATTTACACTCCTATACGGGATTCCTCTTCATTAAACCAATTATATTTCTTTTAAAAAAATTGTCCAGTTGACCATACTGTTTTACATCAATGGTATGCTCTTTGTGAAGGCTTGATAGGACCTGTAATGAGGTGGTGACACAGTACAGATACGAAAGAAAGTTCTAGAAAGCCAGTTCGTGGTACATTTTTGTGTTAAATACCTTTAGTGAACCACTCAATCTCACCTGTCCTTGGTTTCTCTCAATCTCACCTGTCCTTGGGACCTACGACCACTTGGGCTGCTCCAGTGGACATTTTCTCAAGGACTCCAGTCAACTTTAGAAGAGCACAATTCCATAACCCCTTGGCCTCTCATCCTACTGCACTTCTTCCACCCCCTCCCCTGGGGCATTCCTAATGATGAGGAGCCACAACTCTACTGTGAGATATTCTAGGGTGCCCAGCACAGCCCCAAAGTCTGGAAGTTCATGCCCTGTGAGTGAATCTTTGACCAATAAGAGATGGTCAAAGATTCTTTCTTTGACCATCTTCCAGGGACAGACTGCCTTGGGATGCCATATACAGCACCCCTCTGAAGTTGAGCCTTTGAGATTAAGCAGTCAGCTGTGCTTGACACCAAGCATCCCTCCTTTTCTGCCTCACCCCTCTTTTTGCTCACTCTTACTTCCCTGGGATTGTACTCCTTAATAAGAAATAACACCTAAGTCTTTGCCTCGAGCTCTGCTTCTGAGGAAGTCATGCTGGGCTGGGACAGGTGTAAAAACCTGCCTTACATTTTCAAAGTATTGCATTTTAGGTTCTGTGCCAGATTTGCCTTTAAAATTGGCTTAACCTTGTGAATGTTAGCACTGAAGATGCTAGCAGCTAGAGATGAGCAAGTAAGTTTCTTATCTGCAGTATACCAACAAGTGATCACTTGTCTGCCAGAAGAAACTGAAATTAGAAAGTCTCTCAGCCCCCAGCTCCAACGTGACTACCATGACTGTGATTCCAGGGGACCTTTCCCAGGTGGAGGGAGACCATCCTTTGCCTTGCAAATGGAATTATGTTGAAATGACAGTAATTGGGGAAACAAAATTACTCTCTAGACACTGTTGCTATAGTCACTGCTGAGACTCAAACTGAACTTAACAAGCTTCCCCAACAAAGGAAAATGACTTATCCTTCAATGGGCTAAATTGAAAGTAAAATATCCATTTTGAAAGACAGAAAACCCATTATAGCTATAGAATTTCTGCCAACTAAATTAGGCAAACTTTTCTCCTGAACCCTAAAACTTGATGGCATATCAAAACTTGACACAATATAGTTGCCATGGTTTGAATATTTGTCACCTCAAAACTTGTGTTGAAATTGAATTGCCGTTGTGACATTATTGAGAAGTGTGACCTTCAAGATGCAATTAGGCCATGAGGATCCACCCTCATGAGTGGGACTGGTGTTGTTATAAAAGGGTGAGTCTGATCACCTTTTACTCTCTTGCCCTCTCTCTTTCTGCCTTGTGATGACATAGCAAGAAGTCACTTGCCGGATGCCAGCACCTTGATATTGGACTTCTCATCCTCTGGAACTGTGAGCCAATAAATTTCTATTCATTACAAATTACCCAGTCACAGGATTCTGTTATAGCAGCACAAAATGGACTAAGACAGTAGTTTGCCAAAGGACTAAACTGCCTAACTCCAGGCCAAGGTCTTTTGGGCATCACCCAATCAATTTCTTTTGTAATCACACAGTGGCCAATCCTGTATGACCAGAAATCAAAACCATCTCTACTGAGCTTTTTCTTTTTCTTCTTTCTTTTTTTTTTTCATTCAATGATTAGCTCCTTTGCAATTTGGCTAAAGAAAACTGAGAATAGCCAGAATAACAATTACATGAGTCTGGTTCACCTAGAAAGCAGAAGGAAAATAGAAAGGAAGAGTCTTCAGCCTTAGTTAGGCTAATTTACATTATTGCCTCCTTATGAGATACCCAGTGCTGTTGAGGGTGGGAAGGTGAAGAGGTGTGCGTGTTTTGGGGTATAGGGGGGTGTGATTTTGTATATGGCCCCTGGATACTATTTAAAGAGTTGTTGCTACAGAGGTCTGGGGAGTCTGAGAATTCATCCAGAGCTAAGAGGGTTTTAGTGGGCTTGTGCGTGCTCTGTAAGTGAGGAATGAGGCGTTTCCACAGTGATACTGGCTTGGTATCATGGGAAGCACACCAAGGCTGGGAAAAGTTCCTGGGGAAATGATTTTCCAAAGATCTGTGGTGCTCAACTACTGTCACTGATCCTGGTAGCCACCCTGGAGGCCCTGGCTCAGAACATCTGGAGGGAGGCCACTTGCAGCCAGGGATGACAACCAGGTGCATAGGGGCAGCTGCCAGGGTCTTTTCCCTTCCAGTGTGGGCCCAGGATTCCAGAACTGTCCACTGTGATCACCCAGCTGAGGACTCACTTGAAAAGTGAGCCTTATTAGGAGGCCTTGGGCCTCCCATCCCAGTCATTCCAAAAGGCATGCAGAGGCTTGGACCTTTCTGGGGCTGGCAGAGATTGTGTACAAGTTCTCCCGGGAGGAGGAAAAAATTACATTAGTGAGGTGGGAACACGGAAGAAATGAAATCCTCTGTTTGACAGTTCAGCCAAAGCTTTCCCCAGCCCAGGGGTTCCAGCTGACTTGTGGCCCACAATGGAACAGCACAGGTAGAGCTTCTGGCGCTGAGACCCTGTTCCCATAGACTGAGCTTGTTTGGGTCTGTTCTAGGCTCTACCTGCTATTTGGGGGGTGAGGACTATTTGGTGAGTTCAGGGTAGTTTGAATGGTTGAACAAAGCAATCAAAACAGTCAAAAAAATGACTAAGGAAAAGGAATAGAGGGGAAATCCCAAACCAGGGCATTTTCTCCAGAATCTCCCACTCACAAAAAATAGAGGCCAACAGAGACTATAGACATGCGCTTGATAGAAGCCAAACTGCCTCCCAAGGTTACACAAATCTCCTTATCGTTATTCCCAAAATGATTTCCATATTCTTTCCTCTCATCTCTGAGGACCCCTCTCTCCTCAGAACACACAGTGTGTATTCCCAAGGTTTGGTCTTTAGCTCTTTGATCTGATTTTTTTTTCCTCTTTTGAAAGCTAATTCCCAAAAAGCTCACTCCCTAAATATTACCTTGTGGATTCCCCTAAACCAGTCTCTACTCCTGCCTGTAGATTTTTTCCGTATGGATGCTTATGTTACCTAGGTGTCACCTGCAAGCCCAGTGCCTTGAGGTCCTCCCTGACCCCTGTGCCTCCACCCACCACATTGGCATGACCATCAAGTTCAGACCATTCCTCTTTCCTTTCCCTTTTTTTGCTGTTCCCATGTCTATTACCCTGACCAAGATCTTTGTCATCTCACACCTGAGTTATTGTGTCAAGGAATCTAGCCAACAGCATTCTTTTCCTCTCCAGCTCATTCTGTGCTCCCTACTGTCGAGTGAATTTTCCTTGAGCATCTGTACTGTGTCCTGTCACCCACTTGCATCTAAACCTCCAACATCGATTTCCTGGAGCACTGAATTTGAGCTCAACGTGTATGGGGGTGGAGGGGGTGGTGGAGATGAGAGGGAAGGTGAGAAAGGAGCCAGGTAGGCTCCCCTGCTCCTTGGCAACTTTGCAGGGAGCATGCTGTGGGCAGCCACTCAGCAGGACTCTGGCCCTGGGTTAGACAGAAGTTGATTCAATTCTAACTACAAGTGAACGCAATACCATCCCAACTCCTTAGCCACTAACTCATGTTTGTCTCACTAAGAGAAGCTGAAAAATGAGCAGTTTTCTACACTTCCATCCACAGGATCAGATAAAAGAATTGATTCGGTGACTCAGGGCTTCCTTCTGCTGCTGACACTGCTACCTTCTTGTCCATGGTACACAGTTTCCAGGACTAGGTTTGCCTGATCTGTGTGGCATGGCTGGACTCTGATCAGGCGGAGAGGGGAGTGATTCCTTTTCTTCTCAGCTTAATGCAATGCTGTCTTTTCTGTCCTTGGAACTTAACCCAGATTGAGAGGTGCTCACAAGCTGCTATGGATACTTGGGTCTCTTGTCATCCCTTTCATGTGGAAACTCCTTAAAGAAAGTGTTAAATCTAATACTCCAATTGCATAGAACTCTAAGAATGGAAGAGGGGGTATGTGTAAATAAAGACAGTCTATTCCAAAACCCAATATCAGTAAGTTTTTTGTGTGTGTGTGAATAATTATACTTCTTTTTATTATTATATTTTAAGTTCTAGGGTACATGTGCACAACATGCAGTTTTGTTACATATGTATACATGTGCCATGTTGGTGTGCTGCACCCATTAACTCATCATTTACATTGGGTATATCTCCTAATGCTATCCCTCTCCCATTCCCCACCCCACAACAGGCCCTGGTGTGTGATGTTCCCCATCCTGTGTCCAAGTGTTCTCATTGTTCAATTCCCACCTATGAGTGAGAACATGCAGTGTTTGGTTTTCTGTCCTTGCGATAGTTCTCAGAATGATGGTTTCCAGCTTCAACCATGACCCTGCAAAGGACATGAACTCAACCTTTTTTATGGCTGCATAGTATTCCATGGTGAATATGTGCCACATTTTCTTAATCCAGTCTATCATTGATGGACATTTGGGTTGGTTCCAAGTCTTTGCTATTGTGAATAGTGCCGCAATAAACATACGTGTGCATGTGTCTTTATACTAGCATGATTTATAATCCTTTGGGTATATATCCAGTAATGGGATGGCTGGGTCAAATGGTATTTCTAGTTCTGGATCCTTGAGGAATCACCACACTGTCTTCCACAATGGTTGAACTAGTTTACACTCCCACCAACAGTGTAAAAGTGTTCCTATTTCTCCACATCCTCTCCAGCACCTGTTGTTTCCTGACATTTTAATGATCACCATTCTAACTGGTGTGAGATGGTATCTCATTGTGGTTTTGATTTGCATTTCTCTGATGGCCAGTGATGATGAGCATCTTTTCATATGTCTGTTGGCTGCATAAATGTCTTCTTTTGAGGAGCATTTGTTCATATCCTTCACCCGCTTTTTGGTGGGGTTGTTTGATTTTTTCTTGTAAATTTGTTTAAGTTCTTTGTAGATTCTGGATATTAGCCCTTTGTCAGATGAGTAGATTGCAAAAATTTTCTCCCATTCTGTAGGTTGCCTGTTCACTCTGATGGTAGTTTCTTTTGCTGTGCAGAAGCTCGTTGGTTTAATTAGATCCCATTTCTCAATTTGGCTTTTGTTGCCATTGCTTTTGGTGTTTTAGACATGAAGTCCTTGCCCATGGCTATGTCCTGAATGGTATTGCCTAGGTTTTCTTCTAGGGTTTTTATGGTTTTAGTTTAACATTTAAGTCTTTAATCCATCTTGAATTAATTTTTGTATAAGGTGTAAGGAAGCGATCCAGTTTCAGCTTTCTCCATGTGGCTAGCCAGTTTTCCCAGCACCATTTATTAAATAGGGAATCCTTTCCCCATTTCTTGTTTTTGTCAGCTTTGCCAAAGATCAGATTGTTGTAGATGTGTGGTATTATTTCTGAGGGCCCTGTTCTGTTCCATTGGTCTATATCTCTGTTTTGGTACTAGTATCATGCTGTTTTGGTTACTGTAGCCTTGTAGTATAGTTTGAGTCAGGTAGGGTGATGCCTCCAGCTTTGTTCTTTTTGCTTAGGATTGTCTTGGCAATACGGGCTCTTTTTTGGTTCGATATGAACTTTAAAGTAGTGTTTTCCAGTTCTGTGAAGAAAGTCATTGGTAGCTTGATGGGGATGGCATTGAATCTATAAATTACCTTGGGCAGTGTGGCCATTTTCATGATGTTAATTCTTCCTATCCATGAGCATGGAATGTTCTTCCATTTGTTTGTGTCCTCTTTTATTTTGTTGAGCAGTGGTTTGTAGTTCTCCTTGAAGAGGTCCTTCCCATCCCTTGTAAGTTGGATTCCTAGGTATTTTATTCTCTTTGAAGCAATTGTGAATGGGAGTTCACTCATGATTTGGCTCTCTGTTTGTCTATTATTGGTGTATAGGAATGCTTGTGATTTTTGCACATTGATTTTGTATCCTGAGACTTTGCTGAAGTTGCTTATCAGCTTAAGGAGATTTGGGGCTGAGATGATGGGGTTTTCTAAATATACAATCATGTCATCTGCAAACAGGGACAATTAGACTTCCTCTTTTCCTAAATGAATACCCTTTATTTCTTTCTCCTGCATGATTGCCCTGGACAGAACTTCCAACACTATGTTGAATAGGAGTGGTGAGAGAGGGCATCTCTGTCTTGCGCCAGTTTTCAAAGGGAATGCTTCCAGTTTTTGGCCATTCAGTATGATATTGGCTGTGGGTTTGTCATAAACAGCTCTTATTATTTTGAGATACATCCCATCAATACCTAATTTATTGAAAGTTTTTAGCATGAAGCGTTGTTGAATTTTGTCAAAGGCCTTTTCTGCATCTATTGAGATAATCATGTGGTTTTTGTTTTTGGTTCTGTTTATCTGATGGATTACATTTACTGATTTGCATATGTTGAACCAGTCTTGCATCCCAGGGATGAAGCCCACTTGATCGTGGTGAATAAGCTTTTTGATGTGCTGCTGGATTCGGTTTGCCAGTATTTTATTGAGGATTTTTGTGTCGATGTTCATCAGGGATATTGGTCTAAAATTCTCTTTTTTTGTTGTGTCTCTACCAGGCTTTGGTATTAGGATGATGCTGGCCTCATAAAATGAGTTAGGGAGGATTCCCTCTTTTTCTATTGATTGGAATAGTTTCAGAAGGAGTGGTACCAGCTCCTCTTCGTACCTCTGGTAGAATTTGGCTGTGAATCCATCTGGTCCTGGACTTTTTTTGGTTGGTAAGCTATTAATTATTGCCTCAATTTCAGAGCCTGTTATTTGTCTCTTCAGGGATTCAACTTCTTCCTCGTTTAATCTCGGGAGGGTGTATACGTCCAGGAATTTATCCATTTCTTCTAGATTTTCTAGTTTATTTGCACAGAGGTGTTTATAGTATTCTCTGATGGTAGTTTGTATTTCTGTGGGATCGGAGACGATATCCCCTTTATCATTTTTTATCATGTCTATTTGATTCTTCTCTCTTTTCTTATTTATTAGTCTTGCTAGCAGTCTATCAATTTTGCTGATCTTTTCAAAAAACCAGCTCCTGGATTCATTGATTTTTTGAAGGGTTTTTTATGTCTCTATCTCCTTCAGTTCTGCTCTGATCTTAGTTATTTCTTACCTTCTGCTACCTTTTGAATGTGTTTGGTCTTGCTTCTCTAGTTCTTTGAATTGTGATGTTAGGGTGTCAATTTTAGATCTTTCCTGCTTTCTCTTGTGGGCATTTAGTGCTATAAATTTCCCTCTACACACTGCTTTAAATGTGTCCCAGAGATTCTGGTATGTTGTGTCTTTCTTCTCATTGGTTTCAAAGGACATCTTTATTTCTGCCTTCATTTCATTATTTACCCAGTAGTCATTCAGGAGCATGTTGTTCAGTTTCCATGTAGTTGAGTGGTTTTGAGTGAGTTTGTTAATCCTGAGTTCTAGTTTGATTGCACTGTGGTCTGAGAGACAGTTTGTTATAATTTCTGTTTTTTACATTTGCTGAGGAGTGCTTTACTTCCAACTATGTGGTCAATTTTGGAATAAGTGCGATGTGATGCTCAGAAGAATGTATATTCTGTTGATTTGGGGTGGAGAGTTCTGTAGATGTCTATTAGTTCCGCTTGGTGCAGAGCTGAGTTCAATTCCTGGATATCCTTGTTAACTTTCTGTCTCATTGATCTGTCTAATGTTTACAGTGGGGTGTTAAAGTCTCCCATTATTATTGTGTGGGAGTCTAAGTCTCTTTGTAGGTCTCTAAGGACTTGCTTTGTGAATCTGGGTGCTCCTGTATTGGGTGCGTATATATTTAGGATAGTTAGCGCTTCTTGTTGAATTGATCCCTTTACCATTATGTAATGGCCTTCTTTGTCTCTTTTGATCTTTGTTGGTTTAAAGTCTGTTTTATCAGAGACTAGGATTGCAACCCCTGCTTTTTTTTGTTTTCCATTTGCTTGGTAGATCTTCTTCCATCCCTTTATTTTGAGCCTATGTGTGTCTCTGCATGTACGATTGGTCTCCTGAATACAGCACACTGGTGGGTCTTGACTCTATCCAATTTGCCAGTCTGTGTCTTTTAATTGGAGCATTTAGCCCATTTACATTTAGGGTTAATATTATTTTGTGTGAATTTGATCCTGTTATTATGATGTTAGCTGGTTATTTTGCTCGTTAGTAGATGCCGTTTCTTCCTTGTGTCGATGGTCTTTACAATTTGGCATGTTTTTGCAGTGGCTGGTACTGGTTGTTCATTTCCCTGTTTAGTGCTTCCTTCAGGAGCTCTTGTAAGGCAGGCCTGGTGTGACAAAGTCTCTCAGCATTTGCTTGTCTATAAAGTATTTTATTTCTCCTTCATTTATGAAGCTTAGTTTGGCTGGATATGAAATTCTGGGTTGAAAATTCTTTTCTTTAAGAATGTTGAATATTGGCTCCCACTCTCTTCTGGCCTGTAGAGTTTCTGCCAAGAGGTCCACTGTTAGTCTGATGGGCTTCCCTTTGTGGGTAACCCGACCTTTCTCTCTGGCTGCCCTTAATATGTTTTCCTTCATTTCTACTTTGGTGAATCTGACAATTATGTGTCTTGGAGTTGCTCTTCTCGAGGATTATCTTTGTGGCATTCTCTGTATTTCCTGAATTTGAATGTTGGCCTGCCTTGCTAGGTTGGGGAAGTTCTCCTGGATAATATCCTGAAGGGTGTTTTCCAACTTGTTTCCATTCTCCCCGTCACTTTCAGGTACACCAATCAGACGTAGATTTGGTCTTTTCACATAGTCTCATATTTCTTGGAGGCTTTGTTCATTTCTTTTAACTCTTTTTTTCTCTAAACTTCTCTTCTCACTTCATTTCATTCATTTGCTCTTCAATCACTGATATCCTTTCTTCCAGTTGATTGAATCGACTACTGAAGCTTTTGCATGCCTCACGTAGTTCTCGTGCCATGGTTTTCAGCTCCATCAGGTCATTTAAGGTCTTCTCTACACTGTTTATTCTAGTTAGCCATTCGTCTAATCTTTTTTCAAGGTTTTTAGCTTCTTTGCGATGGGTTCGAACATCCTTCTTTAGCTCGGAGAAGTTTGTTATTACCGATTGTCTCAAGCCTTCTCTCAACTCGTCAAAGTCATTCTCCATCCAGTTTTGTCCCGTTGCTGGCAAGAAGCTGCATTCCTTTGGAGGAGAAGTGGCGCTCTGATTTTTAGAATTTTCAGCTTTTCTGCTCTGGTTTCTCCCCATCTTTGTGGTTTTATGTACCTTTGGTCTTTGATGATGGTAACATACAAATGGGGTTTTGGTGTGGATGTCCTTTCTGTTTGTTAGTTTTCCTTCTAACAGTCAGGACCCTCAGCTGCATGTCTGTTGGAGTTTGCTGGAGGTACACTCCAGACCCTGTTTGCCTGGGTATCACCAGCAGAGGCTGCAGAACCACAAATATTGCACAATGGCAAATGTTGCTGCCCGACAGTTCCTCTGGAATCTTCTCAGAGGGGCACCTGGCTGTATGAGGTGTCATTTGGCCCCTACTGGGAGGTGCCTCCCAGTTAGGCTACTTGGCAGTCAGGGACCCACTTGAGGAGGCAATCTGTCTGGTCTCAGATCTCAAACTCCGTGCTGGGAGAACCACTACTCTCTTCAAAGCTGTCAGACAGGGACGTTTAAGTCTGCAGAAGTTTCGGCTGCCTTTTGTTCAGCTATGCTCTGCCACCAGAGGTGGAGTTTACAGAGGCAGGGAGTCCTCCTTGAGCTGCAGTGGGCTCCACGCAGTTCGAGCTTCCCAGCCACTTTGTTTACCTACTCAAGCCTCAGCAATGGCAGGCGACGCTCCTCTAGCCTCTCTGCTGCCGCCTTGAGGTTCAATCTCAGACTGCTGTGCTAGCAGTGAGCAAGGCTCCATGGGCGTGGGACCCTCCAAGCCAGGCATGGGATATAATCTCCTGGTGTGCTGTTTGCTAAGACCATTGGAAAAGCACAGTATTAGGGTGGGAGTGACCTGATTTTCCAGGTGCCATCTGTCATGGCTTCCCTTGGCTAGGAAAGGGAATTCCCTGACCCCTTGCACTTCCCAGGTGAGGCGATGCCTTGCCCTGCTTTGGCTTGTGGTCCGTGGGCTGCACCCACTGTTCTGCATCCACTGTCCAACAAGCCCCAGTGAGATGAACCTGGTACCTCAGTTGGAAATGCAGAAATCACCCGTCTTCTGCATCACTCATGCTGGGAGCTGTAGACTGGAGCTGTTCCTCTTTGGCCATCTTGGAACCTCCACCAATATCAGTAAATTTTTAGAAAAATCCAGCAGTTTGTTTCATCCTTGCCATAGCTCCCTTTCTTTAGGGGTGCTGATGTAAAATTAGAGTCCCACCAAGCTTTTGCTTGTGTGTGTGGTTTTATGTCATTGAGTCAGATACATTGGGCAGATATGTTCATGTTTCTGGATATCTATATCGTTCACTTCATAGTGTATTTTTTTTCTTTCCCCCACAGCACCCTTATCTGGGTTCTCAGCCATGCAATATGCTGAGCCTGATGTTTACAAAAAGGGAGGAAAAACTCCAAGATTTGAAATTCTAAGCTGTAAGACCTCACCAGGAAAAAAACTCAATATGGATTTATAGAAAAAATTATTTTCATTTGCCCTCTTTGAAAGCACAAAATAAAAGTGCTTGAAGGTATAACAGTTAATTCTGAAATTTGCTGTATTTAGAAATGAAAGAAGATTTGGCTGGACATAATAGTAGCAATATAGGGGAATGGTTAACAGCATAGGCTTTAAAGACAACTGGCTGTACTGTGTGGCTTAAGAGAATTGACTTAACCTCTCTGAACAACTATAATATAAGCAAGATGACTCCTCATAGTGTTGTGGATATTAAATGACAGGTGCTGATATGGTTTGGCTGTGTCCCCACCCAAATCTCATCTTGAATTGTAGCTCCCATAATTCCCATGTGTTGTGGGAGAGACCTGGTGGGAGGTAATTGACTCGTGCGGGCAGGCCTTTCCAATGCTTTTCTCGTGGTAGTGAATAAGTCTCATAAGATCTGATGGTTTAATAAGGGGAAACCCATTTCACTTGGTTCTCATTCTCTCTTGTCTGCTGCCATGTAAAATGTGCCTTTCGCCTTCCACTATGATTGTGATGTCTCCCCAGCCATGTGGAACTGTGAGTATATTAAACTTTTTTTTCTTTATAAATTACCCAGTCTTGGCTATGTCTTTATCAGCAGTGTGAGAACCGACTAATACAGTCAATTGGTACTTGTAGAATGGGGTGCTGCTGTAAAGATACCCGAAAATGTGGAAGCAACTTTGGAACTGGGTGACAGGCAGAGGTAGGAACAGTTTGGAGGACTCAGAAGAAGACAGGAAAATGGGGGAAAGTTTGGAACTTCCTAGAGACTTGTTGAATGGCTTTGGCCAAAATACTGATAGTGATATGGACAATAAAGTCCAGGCTGAGTTGGACTCAGATGGAGATGAGGAACTTATTGGGAATTGGAGCAAAGGTGACTCTTGTTATGTTTTAGCAAAGAGACTGGTGGCATTTTGCCCCTCCCCTAGAGATTTGTGGAACTTTGAACTTGAGAGAGATGATTTAGGGTATCTGCCAGCAGAAATTTCTCAGCAGCACAGTAGTCAAGAGGTAACTTGGGTGCTGTTAAAGGCTTTCAGTTTTATAAAGAAAGCAGAGCATAAAAGTTTGGAAAATTTGCAGCCTGACAATGCTGTAGAAAAGAAAATCCCATTTCTGAGAGAAATTCAAGCCAGCTGCAGAAATTTGCATTAGTAATCAGAAGCTGAAGATTAATCCCCAAGATAATGGGGAAAATGTCTCCAGGGAATGTTGGAAGTCTTCACTGTAGCCCCTCCTATCACAGGCTCAGAGGGCTAGAAGGACAAAGTGGTTTCGCAGGCCAGGCCTAGGATCCCTCTGCTGTTGTGCAGTCTAGGAACTTGGTGCCCCTCGCCTCAGCCACTCCAACTGTGGCTAAAAGGGGCCAACATAGAGCTGAGGCTGTGGCTTCAGAGGTGTAAGCCCCAAGCCTTGGCTGCTTCCATGTGATGTTGAGGCTGTGAGTGCACAGAAGTCAAGAATTGAGGTTTGGGAACCTCTGCCTTGATTTCAGAGGATGTATGGAAATGCCTGGATGTCCAAGAACAAGTTTGCTGCAGGGGCGGGGCCCTCATGGAGAACCTCTGCTAGGGCTTTGTGGAAGGGAAATATGGGGTTGGAGCCCCTACACAGAGTCCGCACTGAGGTGTTGCCTAGTGGAGCTGTGAGAAAAGGTGCACTGTCCTCCAGACCCGAGAATGGTAGATCCACCAATAGCTTGCACCATGTGCCTGGAAAAGCCATAGACACTCAATGCCAGCCTGTGACAGCAGCCAGGAGGAAGGGTGTACCCTGCAAAACCACAGGGCTGGAGCAGCCCAAGACCATGGGAGCCCACCTCTTGCATCAGTGTGACCTGTATGTGAGACATGGAGTCAAAGGAGATCATTCTGGAGCTTTAAGATTTGACTGCCCTGCTGGATTTCAGACTTGCATGGGACCTTCAGCCCCTTCATTTTGGCCAATTTCTTCCATTTGGAATGGGTGTATTTACCCAATGCCTGCACCCCCATTGTATCTAGGAAGTAAGTAACTTGCATTTGATTTTACAGGCTTATAGGCAGAAGGGACTTGCCTTGCCTTAGATATGACTTTGGACTGTGGACTTTTGAGTTAATGCTGAAATGAATTAAGACTTTGGGGGACTGTTGGAAAGGCATGATTGGTTTTGAAATGTGAGAACATGAGATTTGGGAGGGGCTGGGGTGAAATGGTATGGTTTGGCTGTGTCCCCACCCAAATCTCATCTTGAATTGTAGCTCTTATAATTACCACATGTTGTGGGAGGGACCTGGTGGGAGATAATTGAATCATGGCAGCAGTTTCCCCCATACTGTTCTCATGGTAGTGAATAAGTCTCAAGAAGTCTGATGGTTTTATAAGGGGAAACCCCATTCCTTCGGTTCTCATTCTGTCTTGTCTGCCACCTTGTGAGATGTGCCTTTCACCTTCCACCATGATTGTGAGGCCTCCCTAGCCATGTGGAATTGTGAGTCCATTAAACCTCTTTTTCTTTATAAATTACCCAGTCTCAGGTATGTCTTTATCAGCAGCATGAGAATGGACTAATACAGCTGCTTAGCGTGGAGCCTGACACAAAGTAGCAGACAAAAATCATAAATTCCCCAAACTAAAGGTGTATCTGACAATTGGACAGTATGTCTTTCTTTCTCTCTGTCTGTTTGCCTTTCTTCTCTTCCTCCCTCCTCCCTTCCTTCCTTTATTTTTATTGGAAGCCTATGCTCTGAAAGTTTTCTGTTATATATATGTAAAATATGCATAACATAAAACTTACCATTTTTAACCAGTTAAGTGTGCAATTCAGTAGCATTAAGTACATTTACATTGTTCCACAACCATCTCTACCATATATCCCCAGAACTTTTACACCATCCCAGACTGAAATTCTGTACTCCTTAACTCTCCATTAATTTCTCCTCTCAGGTTCTGGTAACCACTCTTCTATTTTCTGTCTCTATGAATTCACCTATTCTATCTAACTCATATGTGTGGAATCATGTAATGTCTGTCCTTTTGTGTCTGGCTTATTTCACTTAGCACAATGTCCTAAAGTTTTATCTGTGCTGTAGTGTATGTCAGAATTTCATTTCTTTTTATGGCTGAATAATATTCCATTGTATGCATATATGTGTATATCACATTTGGTTCATCCATTCATGTGTTGATGTGGGCATTTAGATTGCTTCCACCTTTTGGCAATCATGAATAATGCTGCTATGAACATTGGTATACGCATATCTGTTTGAGCCCCTGCTTTCTGCAAAGCACTTTTAAAATATGTGGTTCTTTAAGAAAAATTATGCAGAACTTGGAACTAGGCAAAAGACATTACTGGATGACCTTACAATGAAGTGCTAGGTGCTGTTGAATGGAACAGGTCTATCCTAATGGGAATGATCTGATTTTCTAGGGATGCTTACCTTTGTCTGAGTTGCATTCATGACTGATAGCATTACAATGATTGTTGCCCAATAGCAATGCAAATGATTTCTGCCCAGGAGAAAAGAAAGCTCATCCAAGGTTATAATTAATTCCTTTCAGGATATTTAATAGGTTTAAAAGAGTGAAAGAAAGAGAAAATCTGTTTAATATTAATTAGGATTATTTTGCATCTTTGTTTATATCTTGCTCTGCTTTCCAAAAAACTATAGCATGTAGACGTGCTTATCCCTTCACCTACCAGATGTTTCCCCTAAATTGCCTTTTATGAGGCCAGAGCTGGTTCTGGGCCAAACAGCCAAGAAACCCTTGTTTGGGTGTTAATGACATATCCCAAAACTTCCTCCTGTGCCAGGCTTTTACCTGAGCCTTGACTTCCTATAGAGGCTGAGTTCGAGTCAGTGTTTCCTTTTTCAGGGGCATTTACATTTTAAGCCTCTTAACTGTGACCTAAGTAAGCTCTGATAAAGGAATTTAAGGTTTTTTAAATCAATGTGATAACTCAGAAAATATTTATTAAGCATCTGTAATGTAGTTTTTGGTTTTTCTAAATGCTGTCTTCATCTAGTTTGGGGGCCTGGCTAAAGGCCGACTAGTTCCCCTTTTTGAATTGCTGATTCAGTTCACACTGCCAGCATCTCTCAGACTCTGGACCTCTGTGCACCCACGGTAATTGCCCCAGAGCCAGGCATGGGACAGTTAGGGACAGCCCCTATGTCCTGGAGTCCACAAAATTATTCAAATTAGCCAAACCACAGAAAGTCCATGAAAGCTAGCTAACCTCACCCTGATTACTATATTAAGCTGCCTCTACAGCTCCAGCTCCAAATTACCTGTCCTTAGACAACCCTCAGTGTGGCCCTGCCTTTGTCAGAGGCGTCTGAACCAGAGCGACTCCATCTTGAGTAGGGGCTGTGTAGTATAAGGCTGAGACCTACTGGGCTGCATTCCCAGGAGGTTAGGCATTCTAAGTCACAGGATGAGAAAGGAGGTTGGCACAACATACAGGTCACAAAGACCTTGCTGATAAAACATGTTGCAGTAAAGAAGCTGGCCAAAACCCACTGAAACAAAGATGGCAACAAAAGTGACCTCTAGTCGTCCTCACTGCTCATCACATGGTAATTATAATGCATTAGCATGCTAAAAGATACTCCCACCAGTGCCATGACAGTTTACAGATACCTTGGCAGCGTCAGGAAGTTACCCTATATGGTCTAAAATGGGGAAGAATCCTAGGTTTTGGGAATTGCCCCCATCCTCCTTTCCTGGAAAACTCATGAATAATCCACCCCCTGTTTAGCATATCATCAAGAAATAACTATAAGTATCCTTAGTCCATCAGGCCAAGCTGCTGCTCTGCCTATGGAGTAGCCATTCTTTATTCCTTTTCTTTCTTAATAAACTTGCTTTCACTTTACTCTATGGATTTGCCTCAAATTCTTTCTTGTGTGAGATCCTAGAAACCTCTGTTAGCATCTGGATTGGAACCCACTTCCAGTAACAGCTTTCCTAGGAGTTCTGCCTTTCATCTCTACCAGTGTCGTTGTGTTGTTTCCCTATCCAAAGAGCTTTAGATCTTGTACAACAACACCTCCTGTGAACCAGGGACTCCGCTGTGTCATGATAGAATGTGGGCAAAGGAGAGATGGTCTCTGCCCTCGAGGAGCTGACAGTCCAGCCAGAGAAATACAAATCCTTACATGAAGAGGTAAAGAAGAAAGCACAAAGTGTCTTAAGCCTCGAGAGCTTGTCAGTGGAGTGCTGAGGAGGAAGTGAGGTTATTTGGAGTTGGGGGGTATAGAGGTTTTTCTAGCTCCCAACAAAGTTTTTGGTTAACAGCCTTGATTCCTTGATTGGAATCTTCATTTCTTATGAAGAATCTTTCTCTGTTTAAAAGTTCAGACCTATTTTCCCTACTTCAGTTCATTTTAGAACTTTGCATGTTTATTATTTTAATTTGGTGGTGGGTGTGGAAAAGGGAGAATAGCATGAGTAAGAGGAAGAAGAGTCAAGGGTGGATTTTTATAACTTGTACCTCTTTTTGCCTCAGGAAAGTGACCCTGTCTCTTCTAAGCCAAGACACACTTTGTTCTTAGCCAGGAAAATGAGGTCTATTCCTTTTTGGTGGTAAATCTGTCAACTCTTCACCAATCCTGTTTTCCACCTTTGCATGCCCATTTGTCATGACTAAGAGAATTGATGTCTGGATCCACAGACTTTCTTGAAATCCTAATAGAACTCATTTCCCTGGGGCCAGAACTAGGCACTAGGAAGCAGTAAGAGAGGGCCCTGGAACGTACAATTTAAGGAGGCCCTTTCGTTCCCTGTGGTATAAGGGCAGGCACCTGAGCACCTCCTTAAATTTTGTGCCTCCTGAAATTTTGTGCACTGAATGCCTCACTTGCCTCATGCTAGTCCTGACCTCCACCATCCCCATTTTGTGGAAACTGACAGCACTGCAAATGTTGCAGCTTTCTGTCCAATACTATCGCCCTCCCTTAGTATATCCCTCAGCTGGGCTCCGAAGGCCTTCACCCTCGCTTCCTTTACCCTCTTGAACCCTGTCCATTTTTCCAACCCACCTACAGTAAGAGACAAGGTATTTAAATTATAAACAAATTTTCATTTAATCAACACTAAAGAAAACAAAATCCAAACATTTCTACTCCATCGATACTAAAGAAAACAAACAACACTGAAGAAAACAAACAGAAACCAAACATTTCTACTCCATCGACATAGCCAATTTAAAAACATTTTTTCCTTCCTAAAGCTGCCAAGCTAACTCAGGGTATAAAGACATGTGACATTAATTTCTAGCATGCCTGAGCTGGGCAGTATTAAAGCCCTCTCTGGATTTGAAAAATTAAAAGGATTCTTCACTTCAACTCTTAGGAGAGCCAATTCTCAAAGGGCAGCTTGCTTTTTTTGTGGAGTTCAAGTGGTGGAGAGAGGTCAGAGCATGAAGGGAATGTCTCCGTGGTTCTCCTAGGATGTGATGAGGGCTCACTTGGGAGTTCAGGAATCACATCAAAGAGCCCCAAGAGGATCTGAGGAATAAAGATTGAGGCTGTTGGAGAGTCTAAAACACAAACAAGGGCTGCAAAATTAATAATACAGCGTTCAGCGCATTCTTTGGAACACAGGAAAGTTGGAAGGCTGTTCTTGTGGATATTAGCAATTCTTTCCAATGCTGTCTACTTTTAGAGAAGACCCTGTCCTTTGGCCTTCTCTTTCACCCGTATAGTGTCTCTCTCTGTTTAATACTAGTGGAAAGTTGTTTAATACTAGTGGGATAAAATTCTTTCTTTCCTTCCTTCCTTCTTTCCTTCTTTCTTCTTTCCCTCCCTCCCACTCTCCTTCTCTTTTTCCTCTCTTTTTCTCTCTCCCTTCCCTCTCCTTCCCTTCCCCTCCATTGCCTTCCCTTTCCTTCTCTCCCTTGCTTCCCTTCCTTTTATTTTATTCAGAAATGCATGTAATCCCAAATCTGAATAAGGGAAATTGATCATATCATCCCTTGCTTGTCATTAGAAAACAATTAGTTCTCAGAACTTAGCTTTTTGGACTGAAGTGATTAAGGTTGAGGCCATGTTGATATGATGACAGTGAATTAAGCCTAAATATTGCCTTTTTGGAACACTCCAGGTAAAGTAGCTTCATCCTTATCACATTTATCACTGTCTGAAACTCTTCCTGTTTAAAAGTTGATTGTCTGTCTCTCCCATTAAAAGGTAAGCTCATTGAGAGTAGCATCTTTGTTTTATTCCTGGCAGGATCTTCAATTAATGTCACTGTGCACATTGCACAGTAGACAATCAATGAATATTGACTGACTGACTGAATGAATGAATATATGAGTGAGTTGTGTTCTAATCATGAATAATCCAAGTAAGCAGTAATAGAGTGTTTGAGTTTTTTTGTTTAGTAGTCTTCTGTCTAAGGTGTATTTGGATACATACGCCAGGCAGAAGTTAAGCACTGAGGTTAAGGCAGTGGACAAGACCAACATAGCTCCCACCTTTGTAGCAGTTAGAGCCTAATAGAAAATGAAAGTAATCAGCATGTAATTTTGGTGAACTGCATGTTTGCAAGGTATATCTTTAATTTGGTTGGTTTGTTTTGGAGGAAAATAATTTAGGTATAACTTGAAGGCTGCTAGGTATATCTTGACAAAGTTTTGGAAGAAATCCTGGGCTTATGGAAGGGCATATCAGTTAGAGATTGCTCTTCCTGCATATATTAATACCACCTATTTGCCAGAACATAGTCCCGGGGACACCTCAATGCAAGAGATGCTGAGAACTGTTGGCCCACGCCTGTAATCCCAGCACTTTGGGAGGCCGAGGCGGGTGGATCACGAGGTCAGGAGTTCGAGACCAGCCTGGCCAACATGATGAAACCCCATCTCTACTAAAAATACAAAAATTAGTCAGGCATGGTGGTGGGCACCTGTAATCCTAGCTACTTGGGAGGCTGAGGTGTTGTGGGAAGTCAGGGACCCCAAACGGAGGGACCGGCTGGAGCTGCAGCAAAGGAACATAAATTGTGAAGATTTCATGGACGTTTATCAGTTCCCAAATAATACTTTTATAATTTCTTATGCCTGTCTTTACTTTAATATCTTAATCCTGTTATCTTCATAAGCTGAGGATGTACTTCACCTCAGGACCACTGTGATAACTGTGTTAACTGTACAGATTGATTGTAAAACATGTGTGTTTGAACAATATGAAATCAGTGCACCTTGAAAAAGAACAGAAAAACAGCGATTTTTAGGGAACAAGGGAAGACAACCATAAGGTCTGACTGCCTGCGGGGTCGGGCAAAAAGAGCTGTATTTTCCTTCTTGCAGAGAGCCTATAAGTGGATGTGCAAGTAGGAGAGATATCCCTAAATTCTTTTCCTAGCAAGGAATATTAATATTAATACCCTGGGAAAGGAATGCATTCCTGTGGGGAGGTCTATAAATGGCTGCTCTGGGAATGTCTATTTTATGCAGTTGAGGTTAGGACTGAGATACGCCCTGGTCTCCTGCAGTACTCTCAGGCTTACTAGGGTGGGGAAAAACTCCGCCCTGGTAAATTTGTGGTCAGACCAGTTCTCTGCTCTCGAACGCTGTTTTCTGTTGTTTAAGATGTTTGTCAAGAAAATATGTGCACTGCTGAACGTAGACCCTTATCAGTGGTTCTGTTTTTGCCGTTTGCCTTGTGATCTTTGTTGGACCCTTATCAGTAGTTCTGCTTTTGCCCTTTGTCCTGTTCCCTCAGAAGCATGTGATCTTTGTTAGACCCTTACTAGTAGCTCTGCTTTTTGCCCTTTGAAGCATGTGATCTTTGTTCCTACTCTCTGTTCTTACACCCCCTCCCCTTTTGAAACCCTTAATAAAAACTTGCTGGTCTGAGACTCAAGCGGGCATCACAGTCCTACTGACATGTGATGTCACCCCCAGCGGCCCAGCTGTAAAATTCCTCTCTTTATACTGTCTCTCTTTATTTCTCAGCCGGCCAACACTTATGGAAAATAGAAAGAACCTATGTGAAATATTGGGGGCGGGTTCCCCCAGTACTGAGGCAGGAGAATCACTTGAAACTGGAAGGTGAAGGTTGCAGTGAGCTGAGATCGTGCTACCGCACTGCAGCCTGGGCAAAAGAGTGAAACTCCATCTCAAAAATGAAACAAAACAAAACAAACAAACAAGATACAAAAATTAGCCAGGCGTGGTGGTGGGCACCTGTAATCCCAGCTACTCAGGAGGCCAAGGCAGGAGAATTGCTTGAACCCAGGAGGTGGAAGTTGCAGTGAGCCGAGATCACATCATTGCACGCCAGCCTGGGCAACACAGCAAAAACTCTGTCTCAAAAAAAAAAAAAAAAAGAAGAAGAAGAAGAAAAAGAGAAGGGGGACTTTATCTGCCTTGCTCCCTCCTGCCTCCTATTGATTGAGGCTCATCTCACAGGAAGCAAACCTCTTTCCCCTTTCAGGTTGTGTCAGCTGGCCTGCTTGGGTTGGTCACATCCCATGCTCTGAGACTGGGTGTTTTATCTAAGTCCATCAGTGGAAGGGTGGCTTGGCATAGGTAGGATCTCATTCAAGAGAAAAAAAAAATAAGTGGTCAAGGGAATTTGAGAAAGTACATAGCCTTCTGTCCTCATTACAGGCACATATAGACTATGATGGGAACAAGTAGGTTCAAGAGGACCTACATTGGTCTAAAGAGTCAGCTGAGCTGACTCAATATGTCTTCTCCATTTGGGTTGCTGAGGAACTAGAAAATATATCCTTAGTGTTATTCTTAAGCATTATCACATCGTTGAAAACTACAATAAAACACTGAAATGTGTTGGATCCCCAAAAAGAGCATGAAGTCAGGAGTTTTTGATGTAGGGTGTCTCTTGACTATAGCATTATTGTCATCTAACACAAGCTGAGGATTGGGCATGGTTCATTGGAGATACCAAAGATGAATGATATTGTCATGGCCCTCCATTGAGAAAGAAAAATCTAAACAAATGAATAACGACACAGTGTGAGTAAGGGCCAAATGATTGATGGAGAATTCAGAGGCGGGCAGGATCTCTGTGGTCCAGGGGAGAGGAGAACATGTCATGGAGGTAGGCAGATTTGATCTGGGCCTTGAAATAAAGGTGGACTTTGGTGTGTTTGAAGTAGGAGGAAGGGCATTCTGGGTTGGGGGCAAGGCACAGACAGAGATATGATTGCGGGGAAGTACATGGTGACCAACAGCAGCTGAGGAAGAAACAGTGAATATCTGCCTTTGTCTGGAGAAGAAAAGAGTGAGAAATGTAGCTATAAGGATCTTAAATTGTGAATATTCTTAAATACTAAGAAATGGAGTCTGGATTTTTTTCCCTAAAGGCAATGGAGAGTCAGTGAAGGGGGATTTTAGGACTCACAGAATGGGAAACTGGAGGGTGGAGAAGGGGAGTTGGAAAAAGTCCTGTTATGGAAACTCTCCCTTAATAAGAACACTTAACTGAGTGGGTCACACCAAATGCTTCATCAGAGAGGGGATAATTGAGTTGGGGGAGAGCTTGGGGCATGCACTTTGCAGGGCATTAGGTACAGAAAGGAAAAGCAAGAGGCTGGTGATAACTTTTCTATGTTGTTGTTTTGCCAAGTGATATGATTTGGATCTGTGTCCCCACAAAATCTTATGTTGTATTATAATCCTCAATGTTGGAGGTGGGGCCTGGTGGGAGGTGATTGGATCTTGGGGGCAGGCTTCTCACGAATGGTTTAGCACCATCCCCTTGGTGCTGTCCTCATGATGGTGAGTGAGTTCTCACAAGATCTAGTTGTTTAAAAGTATGTAGCACCTCCTCTCTCTCTTACTCACTCCTTCTCCCGCCATATATTAGTTGGATGCCATTAAAAGTAATGGCGAAAACTGTGATTACTTGTGCACTAACCTAAGATGGTCTGCTCCTACTTTGCCTTCTGCCATGATTGGAAGCTCTCTGAGGCCTCCCCAGCAGTGGATGCCACCATTCTTCCTGTATAGCCTGCAGAACCGTGAGTCAGTTAAAACTCTTTTCTTTACAAATTGCTCAGTCTCTGGCATTTCTTTACAGCGATGTGTGAACAGACTAACACACCAAGTTTCTGCCTTGAGCAGATCAAAGATTTGGTCAGCCTGACTCATTTTGTGTCATTTTAATACTACGTGGAAGGTAAAATCAGTGCAGGAGAGGTCCACCCTGAAGAATGACAGCCGGTAGGATTAGTCTGATTTTATGGCTCTCAGATAATTTGCTGTGTGTGTGCGTGCATGTGCATGAGACAGACAGAGAGAGACAAAGAGAGAGAGAGAGACAGAGACAGAGAGAGAGAAATCTTGTCTAGAGGCTGAGCTAGCATCTGCCTGTACTTCAGTTCTCCTAACCCCTCATTCGATGGCACCTGTCTTCCTGTTAGGCCAGTTGTCAGATGCTTTTGATGAGCATAGACCTTTGTTCCAACCCACTCTTCCAAAGGTTATTTTTCCAGTTTATTCCATCTCTAACCATCTACCTGCTGCTAATCCTCATCACAGTTAATTCTGGGGCTGCCTGCAGATTCTGCCACGGATGTTTTATAACTGTTACAATTTATTTTTCAAAATCATTTGGGATGTTTCCTCTGTAGTAACTTACCCTTCTTGAAAGTCTTTAGTTGCTACCCACACATCGCATGAGTCACAACAGAATTTGATTCAGAGCTACTGAAACCTTTAAGAATAAAACTATTATTAGTGAAAAAGATTTAGCTCAGGAGCAACTAAGAAGGACTCCATTCAGCTTAGGATTAAAAACAGCAAAATGCAGTACTTTTTAAATAAACATTTTCTTTTTACATCTCAAATGGACACTTTCTGAGAAAACATTTTAGTACTCAGTGGGACTTCTGGTAAAATGAAATGTGAGAAAACAGATTCCAGAGTTAAGGGGTAATTTAGTTCAGTTCTATGTGATGTCTGGGGGACAGGGGTATTTCTCTAGATCTGTAAAGAAAAGGCTCCATAGTTGTTAAGACTGTTTGCCAGAACCTGCCAACAGTTTCCCAGTCTTATTTTTTTAAAGCTTGCTTAATGCAGTTCATAGAATATTGTAGTTTGTAAAATTCTCACCCAGATCTCCTGTAGGTCAATGAATTAGTCCTTGTTCTGGTTAGCATTGATATAACACAATTACCCCAGGGCCAAGAATTTGGGAAGGGCTCGACTGGGTCATTCTCACTGGGTGCCTCTCCCTTAGTTGCCGTCAGATGTCTGCAGGAGCTACGGTCATCTGAAGGTCCCCCTGGACTGCAGAAACAAGGTGGCTCATCCCATGGCTGGCAGTTGATGCTGGCTGTTGGCGAGGAGCTCAGCTGGGACTATTGACAAGGACACCTACACTTGGCCTCTCCGGCAGGGTGGTCTTAGCCATGGTGGTCCAGCAGGTGGTATCCTGATTTCTTACATGGCAACTGGCTTCTCTGAGAACAAACATCCTAACAAAACTAAATGGAAGCTAAAAGCTTCAGAAGTCACATGGATGGTGTTGGTTGAAGCAATCACAGGCCCACCCACCCTCAAGGGGAGGAGGGAGAGACCCCACATTTGATGGGAGAAGCATCAGATGATTTGCAGCTATTAAAAAAAAAAACCCAAACCACTACAGTCCTATACAGTCAGCCTTAAGATCTCTCTGAGCACTCTCTAGGGCTTCTTACAAAGTGCATGTTTAACTCTGTTAGTATCTGGATATCCACTTAGCAGACTCTCTTCTCCAGCTTCTTCCCAGCACCTCCTTGTATTTTTCCCCCTTTTCTTTCTATCTGCTTGGACAAATCACCTTAGGTGTCTCTTCCCCATTTTTAAGCACTTCCTAGCAGATTTAGCTCTAATCAGTTAATAGATTCCTAATTTGCATGTAGAATGTCTGTCATGAAATGTTATTTTTATATTTCTTACAAAGTAGAGATTTTAATATAATAGCTCATTCTCTGAAATAGCTTTCACATGACTTCATTACACATGAATCTCATTATAATACATATCATTTCAGTGAAGAGTCTCTGTGTTTTTCACCTTAATGGCACCTAATTGCCCTTCTCTTTCAAACAATACAATGAAATTCCTTCACAACAAAACACTACAGGCAGTTTTTTGGAAGCAACTGTCATGGGTTGGGTCCACCTTAGAAGAGGAAATCTGCTGGGAGGTGGCTCACTGCCTGAGAAATTGTACTTTGTCTAACATTTTCAAGCAATTAGCCACCAGTAGGTAGGCCTCCTAAAAACAGATCCTTCCTTGTTTTAAAAATTGGATAACTGCCAATAATCTTCAGCAAGATGGATACAGCCTTCCTACAAACACCTTAGGTTTTCCTTTCCAGGCTTCGCAGGTCGGCCTCAACAGGATGCTCATATGAGCTGCTTAATAATGAATGAACTGAGACTGGCAGAACGGATGCCACCACCTCCTTGTACTTGAGTAAGGATGCAAGAGTTGTTTTGTCTCCTATGAGGCAGTTGTGCAGATCAAGAGCACAGGTCACGGTATAACTTTGGTGAGCATTTCCTGCCAAGCTCTTCCAAGGTTGTGGGCTTTGATTTGCAAACTACTTAAACTGTTATCCTGAGCAAAAGGAAATGGTAAATGTAGAAGGAATAGCATGCCACTGAGACTACAATGGGGTAACCCCATAATAAATGATGAATCATTTCTTAAATACAGTTTATATAGTATAATGGATTATTAGGTAATTACAAGTGTAATGTGGTTTCTCTAAAGTACAATGGCATTTTATGGCTTTTCATGGTGACTTTATATTAATGTTTTATATGTAGTTTTGCCTTACAGGAATAGTGTAACAAGATAATAATCATGTGCTCTATATGTAGATGAAGAGGTGACCCAAGCCAGCCTCATGGGACGGCAGTGATCTGCCTAAGGGCGTTTATCTGTTATAGTCTCTGTAATTTACTTTTAAAACATTCACACTTTACAATATAGACATCATAAAATCTTTATTAGTTGGTTTTTATCTGTACTTTAGAGGCAGTTAATTAATATTTATGTACTCTAATCAGGAATTATACACTAAAGGGATGGCTAGGTAGCATGTGAAAGTTCTAAACAAGGTCTGTACTCCAGAGGCAAGTACGACTAGAGGGACTTCAGGATTCCCCATCTCTGACTCGCATTAGAGGATTTGATCAAGAATTTTGTCACTGATGAAATGAGGGTCTTTAAATGTGTGGATTTGCTTAAAATATTGTTGAGTATTCTCACCTTTACATAAACGAGATATAAGGATTCTGCAGGGCCATTACCTTCTCTCTAGGATTTTGATCTCAAACTTACCCTGTGCTCAGATGGGGATTGGAGGATTTTTGTGAACTTGCTTTGGCTTGGTAGCTGAATCCTGACTCTAGAATATTACCACATTTGCTTTGTCATCAAAAGACCACCAGGCTAAATAGTAGAAAGGAGAGTTTTATTGGTGATATCAGTTTGCAAACTGGGAGGAGATATTATCTGGCATGGGCTGAAGGTACCCTCTTTTCAAGCAGGGAAGGGACAGGTTGGGTTTCATGCCTCACAGAGTTTGTATTACACAGTAGGATTTTGGGGAAAAGCTATACATATTTATAAGGGGAACCAAGTGCATCTGCATTGGATAAATACATATGTACCATACATCACACGTTCATTTTGGGATGGGGTTTTAGCATTAAAATGAGGGGGAATTTGGCCCTTTAAGTCAAAAAGTGAACTATAGGACACAAAGACAATTTGCGCACAGTTGGCTGAAATTGGCTTAAGGCACACAATTGTTCGTTAGAAAAGAAGGTTTGTAAGGCTGGTCCTCTGTGCAGTCAGAGTTGTGGTCTGAGTAGTAAATTGACTTAGGAGGGATCTGAAAGCTCCTTTTGCTAGGGAGTTTAATAAAAGTGTGTTTTTTCTTACTGCCATAGGAATTTAGAAATTTTTCATGCCAGCCAGGTCCTGGACCTTTGATCCATAGGTAATTTTGTTTATTTAATTTTAGGGTTCATCTTAGTTGATATAGAGGCATCTGTTTTGTCCCTCAGATTGTCAGAGGCAGAGCGACACCATTTTGAGTGAGGGTTAGGAAAATGAGGCTGAGACTTGCTGGGCTGCATTCTCAGAAAGGCAGGCATTCCTCGCCTGTTGATGTTTATGATTCAGGGAACAAATTAATAATGGTTACTAAACAGACCCAGACTTGGGAGCATCCAGATATCCCAATATCTGGAGAACAAAGACATTCCTAATTTTGCTTTAAAGATAATAATATCAATTCTTCGGAAGTATGGTAATTAAGAAAATTAATTCTTTATCACAAACCCTTGTAGCAGAGCACATCTCTCCATATATACAAGGATTGCGCCTAGGGTGGATGCGTGCCTCCTCTTACTTTCGGGAACATCCTACTCTGTCTATGGAGCAGCTGTCCTTTCACCACTTTACTTTCTTAATAAACTTGCCTTTGCTTTGCACTAAGGACTCGCCCTGAATTCTTTCTTGCGTGAGAGCCAAGAACTTTCTCTTGGGGTTTGCTTTGGGACCCCTTTGCTGTGACAAGATCACAGTTTTGAGCGAACTTTTCAGGAAAGATACTATCTCAGTACCTAAAAGGACAGAAAACTAGTACTTCATTGAGTTTACGGAATAGAATATATGACTCTTTTTGTGTCTGTATTGTTAAAGTAACTTCTCAGGCAGATTAATTGCAAGCATGTATCAAAGGTATTTTCCTTTTTTTATTTTTGTTTTGAGATGGAATTTCACTCTTGTTGCCCAGGCTGGAGTGCAATGGCGCGATCTCAGCTGGGATTACAGGCACGAGCCACCACGCCAGGCTAATTTTGTATTTTTAGTAGAGACAGGGTTTCTCTATGTTGGTCAGGCTGGTCTTGAACTCCCAACCTCAGGTGATCTGCCTGCCTAGGCCTCCCAAAGTGCTGGGATTACAGGCGTGAGTCACTGCACCTGGCCCAAAGGTATTTTTCAAATTTGCTGCTAGGGAGGAGGCTTATGGGCAAACTAACTTAGATATTTCTTACTTAATACAGATTTTTTAGGGGAAAAAAAGGTAGTTAGATAATCACTATTAGACTGTTTTCTGTTTGTTTGTTTTGAGATGGAGTCTCACTCTGTCACCCAAGCTGGAGTGCAGTGGTGTGATCTTGGTTTCACTACAACCTCTGATCCCTGGGTTCAAGCGATTCTCCTGCCTCAGCCTCCTGAGTAACTGGGATTACAGGTGCCCACCATCACACCCAGCTAATTTTTTTTATTTTTAGTAGAGACGGGGTTTCACCATGTTGGCCAGACTGGTCTCGAACTCCTGACCTCAAGTGATCTGCCCGCCTCAGCCTCCCAAAGTGCTGGATTACAGACATGAGCCACCACACCCAGCCTAGACTGTATATTTTTTAAAAGAATGTTTAGGTAAAGATCATTAGATATCCTGGGAGACTGGTCAAAGGTTGTTAAGCAACTCCCAGTGTTGATGATCAGCTGCTTGATGTGTTAATCAGGATCCTGGTAGGGAGCAGATGGCTCACTCTTAATGGGCAATGAGAAAACAGTTGGATAAAGGGACTGCTTGTTATGCTGTGTGCAGAGTATAGGGATACTAACCAGGGGTAGTGCAGTCCTTAGGGCTAGCAACAGTGGGAGCCATTAGTATTCCTTGGCCTGAAGGGCGAGAGAAGGGAGCTGGTGCTAGAACCCAAAGAACAGGGCTCCATGGCAGGTGCTCTCTGCCAGGATCTGAGTCTTACAGTAGAGGGCTCTCACCAACCCATGGCATTTCTGCTCAGAGAGAGACAGGAGATGCATACCCAACCTCACTCTCCTCCTACTCTTTGATTTCCAGTCTCCTGCTGGTGCTTCTCATCTGGCCAAACCCAACATAAGCTGGAAGGCCAGGGAGCCCATGGGTGCAGTCCATGCAGGTCAGCTTCCAGGTCCCGGTGGGGTGGAGAAGGGTGGGGAGTGGAGCTGGAGGGGCAAATAGAAGATCCAGCACTGTAAATTTTCTAGAAAGTGTTACAGGAAAGGGGTCCAGATCCAGACCCCAAGAGAGGGGGGGGTCTTGGATCTCAAGCAAGAAATAATTCAGGTCAACTCCACAGAGTAAAGTGAAAGCAAGTTTATCAGGAAAGTAAAGGAATAAAAGAATGGCTATTCCATAGACTGAGCAGCCCCGAGGGCTGCTGGTTGCCCATTTTTATGATTATTTCTTGATGATGTGCTAAATAAGGGGTGGATTATTCATGCCTCCCCCTTTTAAGACCATAAAGGGTAACTTCCTGATGTTGCCATGGCATTTGCAATCTGTCATGGTGGTGGTGGGAGTGTAGCAGTGAGGATGACCCGAGGTCACTCTCGTCACCATCTTGATTTTGGTGGGTTTTGGCCGGTTTCTTTACCACAGGCTGTTTTATCAGCAAGGTCTTTATGACTTGTATCTTGTGCCGACCTCCTGTCTCATCTGGTGACTTAGAATGCCTTAGCTGTCTGGGAATGCAGCCCAGTAGGTCTCAGCCTCGTTTTACCCAGCCCCTATTCAGGATGGAGTTGCTCTGACAAATGCCTCTGACAAAAGGACTCTTGAACTCATTGAAGTCTACCAGAAAGTAGCTTATGCAATTCATCAGGAATGGTAATACTGAGAGGTTACTCTCCAAAGGAGCAGCTAATCAAATCAGACCACAAAATTCCACTGATTAGGGATAACTTTCTTTCTCAGTATGTGTAGCAGAAATTGGTCTGACCTTGCTATTATTATGAGTTACCATTGGGTAGGAGGCTTATTGCTTCATCTACCTGTAAGCAGTGGCAGCTATCGGAAAGAGAGTATCTTCTTGATTCCTCATACCTGTGTAGGGTTAGATTGGCTTAGGTAAGCTTGCTACCATCTCTCTACACAGCACCTGTTCTTCTCCCTTGTTGCACTTACTGCCATTCATAATTACATATTTATTAGTTTGTAGGTTGGCTTATTGTCTCCCTGTCACTCTACCTAGTGGGTATAATCCACGAAGTCCAAGACATGTGTCTCTCTACACTGCCTAGCATAGTGCTAGGCACATAGTAGGTGGTGGATAATTATTTATTGAATCAATGGATAAATACTCTGGCTATCTGCCAGCAAGACAGCATTAGTGAAGTGGAGAGAGTATGGGTTCCAGAATAAGGAAAAATTAGATTTAAATCTTGGCTCTAGCAAAGACATGTGGCCTTAGCAAATTGCTTAATCTCTCAAAGCTTTGATTTCCTCCTCTGTAGTATGGGGATTATACTTAATTCTCTACTTATGAAAGTTTAAATCAGATATGCTGTCAAGTGCTGTGCAGGGCTAGGAACATGAAGACAATTGGGAGATAGAGTGACACCTGCTGCTGGTCTCATGGTCTCATTACCCATTGTTAGATTTATTTTTTATTTTATTTTATTTTATTTATTTATTTTGAGACGGAGTCTTGCTCTGTCACCCAGGCTGGAGTGCAGTGGCACGACCTCAGCTCACCACAGCCTCCACCTCCTGGGTTCAAGTTATTTTCCTGCCTTAGCCTCCTGAGTAGCTGAGATTACAGGCGCCCGCCACCACGCCCAGCTAATTTTCATATTCTTAGTAGAGATGGGGTTTCACCATCTTGGCCAAGATGGTCTCAATCTCTTGACCTCGTGATCCACCCGCCTTGGCCTCCCAAAGTGCTGGGATTACAGACGTGAGCCACCGCGCTCGGCCCCATAGATTTTGTAAAAGAATGTTTACAGCAAGGGAGGACTCCTTTAAAATGTTCAATGCTCACTTAAACATTTTTTTTTTCTTGAAGGAACACCCAGGGGCTTAGAGTACAATATAAAGGCTTTATCCTTTGAGGGTTTATTTTTTATTTTAATTTTCACTGGATAAGCCTGTTTTTCTTTTTTATTTCCTTTTTGTTTGTTTGTTTGTTTTTGGTACAAAGTGATTTTTGCTATATGTATACATTGTGAAAATGATTAAATCAAGCTAATTAACATATCAATCACCTCACATACTTTTATTGTGGTGAGAACATTTAAGATCTACTCTCAGCAGTTTTCAAGCATACAATATATTGTTATTAACTACAGTCACCATGCTGTACAGTAAATCTCCAGAACTTACTCATTCTGTCTAACTGAAATTTAATGCCCTTTGACTAACCTCTCCCTATCCCTGACTTCTCCTCCAACTCTCCCCCCACCCCAACCACCATCTTACTCTTTTTGAGGGTTTACTGAAATTACTCTTTTAATTGTTTGTTGGTCCTGGTGTTTAGTGAAATCTGGTAGAAATATATACAGCCTAGTTGAAGCCTTTACCATCTGTAGGACAGGAAGTCCAATGGAATTGTCATGTGGCTATGTACAATAGAGATGTTCTTAAAATATGTAGGTACACTTTTTTTTTTATTATTTTGCTTCAAGTTCTGGGATACATGTGCAGAACGTGCAGGTTACATAGGTATACATGCGCTATGGTGGTTTGCTGCACCCATCAACCCATCATCTAGGTTTTAGGCCCCGAATGCATTAGATATTTGGCCTAATGCTCTCCCTCCTTTTCCTCCCACCACCCCCCCAACAGGTCCCGGTGTGTAATGTTCCCCTCCCTGTGTCCATGGGTTCTCATTGTTCAACTCCCACTTAGTGAGAACATGCGGTGTTTGATTTTCTGTTCCTGTGTTAGTTTGCTGAGGATGATTGTTTCCAGCTTCATCCATGTCCCCGCAAGGGACATGAACTCGATTCTTTTTTATGGCTGCATAGTATCCCATGGTGTATATGTGCCACATTTTCTTTATTGTAGGTACACTTTTATAAGTTAGAATATATTTAAAATGCATTCAAAGCATTAGTCCTGTGATGAACTCTCTCCTAAAGCTAAGAATAACTCCAATATTGTTTTTTAAATCCAGTTTTCTAAGTGATGCTGGTGTGGGAAAAACCAATAGGCTGGTGATGTCCTATAGGCTGGCTTTCCAAATAGTAATCAATAAAGCGCATCTTCCCCTTCCCCTGATTTTTTTAAAGTGATCTTTAAAAATATTTAAAAACCACACAGGTTGACTATAGAAAAAATAAGAAATACAGCTAAGCAAAATCAACACCAAAATATAAAACCCACCCATAATTCCACTGTTCAAGAACTAGCTTGTATTTGCCACTTGCTGTGTAGCCTTTGCCACGAAAATTCTTCATTAGAGCTACTTTCTCTTCCCAATTTCAGCAAATATTTTTGTAAACTGAATCCCTTTTGCAAATTTCCCCCACTTTCCTACTTCAACAAAACATTGTTGAGGACATGTGGTTATCTCCCCAGTATTGACTTTACCTCTATCACAATGAGTAACAACTATGTTGTTTAGGTATGGTACGCTCAACCCCTCAGTTTTAGGGATAGGTCCTGTGTGGCATAAACAAATCCAGGTAATTTCATTTTGCCTTGCTGAAGTGATTGGTTCAAGTAACCCAGGCCTAAACCAATCAATATGAGCTATTCCTTTAGCCACAAGAATTGATTCACAGGTGATCTAATCAGCTGGTAACTTGAGACTTACTAAGAATTCTGGAATACAAGATTTTCTCTTCTGGATGTAGAATGTAGAATCTAGAACTTCTATAGTTATTTAGCTCCCCTATTACCAAACTCCAGTCTTTAACTCTCATTGGTCACCTTACAGTTTTGCCCATTCTGCTGATCAGCCTATCTAGTGAGACTTTAACAGTTGTATTTATGTCCAAAAATCTGTGACTGATTCTTTTCCTGTTCTTGTTTTACAACCATCTGTTCTTGTTTTAAGGATGCAGTCTCCTCTCTTATATCTCAGAGGACATTAACTCAACTTAAATTACTTTTCTGGTTGTCCTGTTAACTATTTCTTCAGGCATATGACTCCTCTGTAGCAGAGTTTATGACCTTTCTTTTGAGGACATCTTTATGGTTGATATTCCTTGCTAGATTGTTTGCTGCCTCTGCTTACACATTCCATTTGGGAAAAGGAGAGAAGCATCTTTGAAGTTTGTCCATATTCTGCTTTAAGAGAGAGTGAGATATGGGCAGAATGTACAGTTCAGTAGGGTACCTCACTGGCTTCTCTTCTAGGCTTCAGTGTTTCCTAGTTTTCTGGCTACCTCAGGCTCCTGGCTACCACTTCTGCTCGTGCTACCACTTCTGAATGTGGAGCACATTTTGTATCATTACTGCTTTTTTATCAGTTATATTTGGCCATGAGCTACTTGCACATGTCCTGAGATGCCACTTTCCTGTTCTATCTGACCTACTGGCTTTTGGTCTCTCAGATTCCTCACATTTTCAGGTCCGTGAAATCAATTCATCTTGTTTTTGTATGTGGCCATATATTCATTTAAAAATATTCTTCTGTAATTTTACTACTTCAGAGCAGGGAATGACTGTCATTCCCTGTGTACTTATTCTGTTATCTTGAAACTAAAACTATGACTACTCTTGGTGTATTTGTCTATGTTAGAAAACTGAAAGTTTAATGAGGGCAACGACTACATCTTACGAATCTTTGGTTCCTTCACTTCCTCCATAACATGGATAGCACACAGAACTGTGCCTTATTAGATGCTGTGTTAGGCTGTTTTTTTGTTGCTATAAAGGAATACCTGAGACTGGGTAATTTAAAAAGAAAAGAGGTTTAGTTTGTTCATGGTTCTACAGGCTATACAGGAAGTATGGTGCTGGCATCTGCTTCTGGTGAGGGCCTCAGGAAGCTTACAGTCATAGCAGAAGGCAAAGGGGGAGCAGACCTGTCATATGGTGTGAGCAGGAGCAAGCAAGAGAGGAAAGGAGAGATCCTAGACTCTTAACAACCAGGTCATGTGTGAACTAACTGAGCAAGAACTCAACTTATCACCAAGGGGATAGTGCTAAACCATTCATGAGGGATCCGCCCCCATGATCCAATCACCTTCCACCAGGCTCTATCTCCAACAATGGGAATCACATTTCAACATGAGACTTGGAGAGGATGAACATCCAAATCATATCAAATGCATAATATATCTTTCTCAAAGTGAGTAAAACTGAAGAAAGTTATTTGAGCTAGTTCTATGGTCCATAGGTTTCTAAACTCATGAGTTTCCCGAATAAATTCAGGGATTAACTATCTATATCAAGAATATGAACTTTAGAGTCAGACTTCCTTGAATTCAAGTCTTGGTTCCACCACAAACCAGTTGTATGAATATTGGCAATTACTTGGTTTCTCTTAGCTTCAGTTTTCATTCCTATAACATAAGCATTTTATACAATGCTGGTACATGGCAGGTATATAATAAATGTCTAACACAATTATTCATGTTGTTATTTTCCAATGTGTCTTATAATTAATTTGATCAATAAATCCTTGCCCACATGTCAATGGACATGGCTACCTATTGGTCTTTCTTCTTCCCAATTAATATATTGACTAACTAATTAACTAAGGTTTTTTAGAGACAATATACTCAGTTCAGATGCCAAACGAATGGCTCCCCATTGACATCCCAGGCCAGTCATAAGGTGAGAGTTATATGACTCCTTCAAAACTGTTTCCTTTGGTCAATCCCTGTTCCCACTCCCATCTCCCTGTTTTTGGGTTGGTCTTGGCCACAGAAACTGTTTATTTCTTATATGATAGCCATGTCTCCTTGCTAATAGAAATCTAATTTTGTACACTTGTTGGTCATTGGGTGCTTTAGAGGATTACATCTTGATTAATCCCAATTTCCATGCCAATGATTGGTTTAGAAACAGGTGTATGATACAATTCTGGCCAATAAAATGTGAAGAAAACCTTTTGCAAGACTTCTGAAAAATAAAACTTCTTTTATCAGGCAAATAAGGATGGAATATTCTGTCTTCTAGCCTTTGTAAAGATGTGATGCTTGAGGTTGCAGCCACCTTTCTACCATAATGTGTCAAGCCTGAGATTAAGAGTCAACATTCTGAGGAGAAAAAACCTGGAGAAAGAACCTGGTTTTTGATGACATTGTTGATCAACTGAAAACCAACCTGCTTCAGAACTCTTGCTCTGTGGTAGATTAAATCCCTTTATTGTTTAAGTCATTTACAGTTGAGTTTTCTGTTACTTGCATTTAAAAAAATATAAGCAATTCAGCTATGAGACATGATAATCTGGGAAAACATGAGTTGCCCCACTCATTTTGTACACAAAAAAATTTACAAAGATTATTTTGGTAACTCACTATTTCCATAGTCGCTTGAATGATGTCAACTATTATTAGGCTTAAAGAAAAAGCAAAACCTTTTTTGAGCCTCGGATACCATGGGTAGCAAGCCTTGCAAAGCCTTGGGTACCTCAAAGGGGCCTTTGAGTGTCTCTTGGGACATTTTATATTTCATCAGTACAGGTTTAAAAAGTCTGAATGCTCACATATAATAGTTTTCTTTTAAAGTCTGTTTCTCAGAGAGGTGTCTGTTTGGAAACATAAGATTCATAGAGAAAAAAATTTCTTTCTTAGAGACAGTCAAGAGGAAAACTCCGAGAACTACAACTTTTGGCAAAATGGATATAGTTAGAGAAATAGAAAGAAGAATAGCAGTTGCTTCTGGGCCATGTTATAACAAAATAAATAAAAACATAAACTTATTTGAAAGATTGTGTAGTATTTATTTAAAGGCATATCGATCCTTCACCCAGACTAAATAAGGAAGAGATGAATTGAAATCTTAATGAAACATAAAATTGGGCATTGGCAACATTGCCTGCAACCATTGTAGATGAACAAATAATGGAGCCAGTCTGTTTACACTGTTGGAATGAGCACGGGGCAGGTGATGCGTCCAATTTCTAAACCTGGAATCAAATCTTCACTCTTTAGTTTTTGTTCGATGGTTTCCTGACTCACTGGATAAACCAGGTACATATCCAACCCCCTTTGTTTCTATCTACAGAAGAAATAATGACATTGGCTTAGGTATGGCAGGGTTAAGCCCAACACTGTGTTGAAAAGAACTCCAGGAACCTGGGATTTAGGAAGAGTTGGTCCTGTCTGTGGGGAGTAACGGCAGTGCTCCCTTTAAAACTGCAGAGGAGAATGCCTTTTGAAGGAAGCATGTGTAATTCTTATCCTCCTTTCTATGTGGCAGCCATCTGTCTAGTTACATGACCTCTTTTCCTAACTGGTTGAGGTCCTTGAGAACAAGGCTCTTGCCTTATGAATCTCATCTCCCTCTTCCTGGCACAGTACTCTGCACATGGTAAGTGTTTGATAAATCCTGCTTGGCTAACTATTGAGGTCAGCCTGTTCTTCAATCCACATTTTGAAAGGTTGGGTTCCATATTAGTGAGGATAAGGAACTGGAGAAAGGTCATGGGAATTAACAAATTGTACTGCTAGTGTCTCATATCCAGTTTGCTGGGTTCAGAAAAAAGGTGGGTTTCCCACTTGAATGAGGGTGGTTCTTGAGAGAGAGGTCCTGGGGTTAGTCAGACAGTCATACCGTGAGGTAACGAGCCTGAATGGGACTGAGTGGGATGAAGAGACAGAGTAGAGGGTGGGAGGCCTGGAGCTGGAGGAACAAATTCGAGGAGGAATAGAGTTCACGTGCATGCTTCTCTTGGGAGCCTTATTGCCATTACCATGACGGTATGACTTCTAAATATAGTGAGACTGTCATTGCCAATACATATATCATACACTAAATCTTAAAATAAAGCTTTCATTTGTCCTTAGAAAAATTGGGTAAGAAAAGTAAATAGAAATTCTACTGTTGCCTCCAAGTACCTTCTTTTGGACATCCCACTTTGGAGACTACCTGTCTACACATGGATGAACAAGATAAACACAGTCTCTGCCCTCTTGGGGGTTATAATCCACTGGGGAATATGAACAACAAAACAGGACATTTCAATAATATCATATCTATATGTAAATATAGAACTCCCTGCTTATTAAAACAAGTGAATACTAACTGATAGAAACATTTTTGTATAATTAAATACACAAGAAGAATGATTGTCAGCCATCGTAGTGGACAATTGTGGCTTCTGCTATCCAGCATCTATTTCCTCTTTTTCTTGGAAGGGCATCCTGATTTTTTTCTCAGGATAACATCTCCCCTTCCCCATTGTGCTTTGAATAAATGGAGTTTGGTTTTCCCTTTGCCTCCTCCCTCCCCCAAAATCTAAGGGTGGCAAGAAGATACAGATCTCAGCAAAACTGTATTTTCACCCCTGGCACAGGGATTGATTTAGAAGTGGTCCTGAGACCCAAGTTACTCCAATTAGAGGTAGCCCTGGCTTTTTTCTTCCCCCTAGAATAATCAGGAAAGAGTAGTTCTCTTTTCTACAGACTTGGAATCAAATAGGAAAAAGTGGAACTTCAGAAAGATACCTTCCCCACAAGGGGAGTGCCTGCGAAAAAAGAACTAATACAGAGGAAATATAACACTTAAGAAGCAAAGACAGATTGAGTTTAAATGATGTTGTTTGGGCCTCTGAGTTCCATGGAGACCAGCTCTACTGCTACACTTTCCATTTCCATGGGCCAAAAGATTCTTGATAATTTTTGCATAAGTCAGAGTTGGGTTTTCTCTCACTTTGCAACCAAAATTTGGTGCCTCATTTACTACTTTGCAGTTATTTTTGATGACTGCTAAGCTTACCTTGGTCTTGTCTAATGTTTGCAGGGAACTCAACCTTCTAATAACCCGAATATTTCTTGAATTTATACTTTTCCTGATATTTGGCTTTTCCTGATGTTTGGCTTTTACCCCTGGGCTTTTAACAACGATAGTGCGTACTGGACTCCATTATCTTTTTTTTTTTCTACTGTGATTTAACTTTCCTAGCATAGTTTTTCCTCAGACAACTTTGAAATCACATGAAATGCTCATCGAAAGTGCCGATTCCTGGGCCACATACCACAAGGGTCTGACAGTCTGCATTTTAATAACACTCTTAGGTGGTTCTGTTATGCACCAAAATTTGAAAATCAGAGTCCTAGCACTAGACCCTCATCTGGGATTGCTTTCTGCTGTTCCTCAAGAGACCTGAAGTCACTCTCTGCCCTTGATCAGTTTCTTTTCCCATCCATGGATAGTAGATGAATGAGAAACAATAAATAGAGCTACATGGACTTCTCATTGGCCACATGACCCTAAACTTTCCCATTCATTCACTTAGCTGGAAAAAATTTCCCAGATGAACGACCTTAAACCTCAGCTCTTTGCCCTTTGAAAATCTGAACTTAAATTTTCCAAGTAAGTGCATTGCATGTAGTTTTCTGTATTTTTTTGCAGCTATAGTTTTTGAAAGGGACATAGAATTACTAAAAGCCCAAATCAGAAACTGAAAATGTATACCTAAACAGAACATTGCAAGATATTTAAACATTTTCCGTCTTCTCTCTGTTTCTTTTCTTTCTCTTTTTTTTTTTTTTGAGACAGAGTCTCACTCTGTCACTCAGGCTGGAGTGCAGTGGCGCAATCTGGGCTCACTGCGACCTCCACTTCCTGGGTTCAAGCAATTCTGTGTCTCAGCCTCCTGAGTAGCTGGGATTACAGGCACATGCCACGCTGACCAGATAATTTTTGTATTTTTAGTAGAGACAGGGTTTCACCATGTTGCCCAGGCTGGTCTCGAACTCCTGAGCTCAGGGAGTCTGGCTGCCTTGGCCTTCCAAAGTGCTAGGATACAGGCATGAGCTACTGCGCCCGGCCTCTGTTTCTATGAAAGGTAGGAGAGGCTTGAAGCTGCCTGCCCCTTTCTGTAAGGTGAGCCCATTTATCTTGTAGGCTTGTATGGCAGCACAACATCTGGGTCTTTAAACAAAGATCTCAAAGGATTTCCTCAAATTTGACAGGCTTGTTGATAATTGTGATACATGAGGCCGAACGAAAAGTTACGGGATAGGCACAGAAGCCAACTTTGAGCTATAAGACTTTCCCATGACCTGTGCCCCCAAAATAGTAGCTCCCTGCTGGCAGCCATCTGAAGTCTTGATCTCACCCTGCCCCAAAACATTTGGCATGTGGAAGCTGGCCCAGCTGTCACAGAGCAAGGAGATAAATACATTTCCCAGTTTTTATAGATCTCTGCGTATCCTCGCAGTAATTGCTGTTTTAAAACACCCGATAAAATTCAAGAATGTGCCAATAATAACTCTCTCAACACAGGCTGGGCTGGATTTCCAAAGCACCAGCTGCTGAATGCTGTCCCTCTAGAAAAGGTGGGCAGGGTGCTGTCTGCACAGTTGGGGACTCTGTTCACCTCCTGACTCCAGATCCACCTTACCCCAAACCAAAGGATGTTCCGACCTACTTTAGGTCAGGGGAATGGGGCAGACTGGGTGAGGAAGTGTCACAGCTCACCCTCTCTGTTAGCTTTCCTTAACCAACCTCCCTTTGCCTAGGAGGGCCCATTGCTGATCTCACTCTGCCCTTCCTCTTCCTCAGACAGATTCTTAAAGCTTCACATAAAAACCTTTGAGTCTCTTCCCTTGACACCATTCATTCTCCCCTTGCCCTTCCTTCCCTAAATCTCCTCCATGATACAAGAGAGTGCCCAAGACTCCATCTGGACTGAAATGTTAAAATCTATGTCATTTAACTTAATGAGGAAGGGTATATACAAGGTCTTCCATTTGGGTCAAGAAACTGAGAAGCAATATGGAGTTAATTTAGGCACTCGTGTCTCCAAAGATCAGGCAGAGGTCAGATCAGTTTATGCTAAAAAGCATAATACTAATGTATTCCCCATATTTCAGGGAGATTCAGGGAAAAACTCTCCCAATTTATTATATACAGGTATTTCCCACCAAAGTGACTAAAGCAAGAACAGTAAGGGATGAGAAACAAGGACATTCATGGGGCCTAGACTGAGGTAGAGAAAATGCTGTACTTAGATGTGGAATTATTTTCCTTTCTCTTGGGAAGGACCTCTGTAAGAAAAGGGAGGCTTGGGTTCACACTAAACCAGGAGATTAATTCTATTTTCTTCAACAAATATTGAACATCCCATATATGCCAGACATGGTATTGGATGTGGAGGATACAATGATGATGAAGCAGATGTGGTTCCTGCCCTCATGAGGCTACAGTCCAGAGGGGTAATTCCATTAATCAATTAATCATTAAATAAATCTGCAATTGCAGCAGAGATAAGTGCTGCCAAGGAGAGGCTTTTGGGCTATAAGAGCCAATATGCGAGAGAATTTGACTTTGTCTGCAGGGTCAGGATTGCTTTCCTGAAAAAGTGATTACTGGATTGAGATCTGAATGATGAGTAAGAATTAGGTAGATAAAAGAGGGGAAGAGAGAACATGAGCTGAGGCCCTGTGGGGCTGGGGCACAGAAGGAAGAAGGCACTGGTGTAAGGACCATGGGTTGGAGTAGGAAGAGCCAAGGGGAGAGGGGCAAGGCTGCAGAAAGGGGAGAGGCAGGGCCGGAGAGGGTCTAGGGCACAGGTCAGGGAGGTCCTTGCTTGTAGACCATATTAAGGATTTTAGTCTTTATCATAAAATAAATGGGGAGCCATTGATCAGTGGTGGTGGGGGGATATGTTCAGATTTATGTGGGGAGATTGTTCTTAGCCTACAGTATGAGGGCCGGGGTGGGAAAGGCAGATTCAAGGTGGGAAGAGCAGGCAGGAGGGTTTTGCAGTGGCCCATGCAAGAAATGATGGCAGCTTGGGACAAGTTGGTGGCAGTGATGGGAGGAGATTTAAGAGGTGAAATCAACAGGGATTGATGTTTGTGTTCGCCTTATCACCTGGAAGCTTCCTCTAGTGTAAATATGACAGGAGCCTAAAGGTAGCATGCCCATTGGTGCACAAGAGAGCAGATCAAAGCTAAATTACATTTATCTGAACAAATAGCACTGGTACTGGATCCCGAGGAACATTTTCCATCTCTTCTGAATCTTCAGAATGAGCAGGCACTGAAAATGAAGCACAAGGGAAGGAAGCAGGCACCCAGGTTATTTTTAGCAAACTATAGGAAATAGCCGACATTCTAATTTGAATCCTTCTCATTAAAACCCAGAGCCGATCCTCACACAGTTCTTGCTTCTAATGTCTGCAAACTTCTCTTTTTCCAGATAATTGACAATAGGCTCCCATGGAAGTCTTCTCTGCATTTCTGCAAAAATTTAGGAAACATTAGGTTTGACACCATCATCATGTTTGCCAAGGCAGCAAGAATCCCAGCCAGCAAAGCTTCAAGTGTGATGAAGCAGAACAGCAAGGACAGCACGGAATGACTGATCATTTCAGAATGCCGTCTAGCGAGAGTTTCCAATGTGGGAGTTTTCCATTGTTTTGAAGCAGGAGAAATAGGGACTGGGTGCTTTGGAAGAAACATGCTGTGGTGATGTAGGTAGGGTTTCCTCTTCTTTCTTTTCTACCTGTCCTTTCTGCTCTCAAGTGGTTCATTGAAGATAAAATTATTTTGTAATATTTTCATTTAATAGCAACAAAACTTTTTTATATTCAGTAAGTTGAAATTGTATAGAACAGTCAGGGTCTGATTTATTACTATTACTGATGTTCAGGGCACAATGTGGCCGCAGGAGGGGTAGTGTCAATTCTATTGGAGAATCAGGCAAAGCTTCCTAGGGGATGTACCCTTGGAGCTGAGTCTTATACGCAAGGATTAGTTGGGTAAATGGGCAGCATAGGAGGGAATGCCCTTCTAGGGAGAATAAACATGTTAGAGGAACCCCTGCCTACCAGGCCTCTGGCTTAATAAAACGTGACCTGAATGATTTCCTCTTGAAGTGAGTAGCGAGGCACTCACAAGGCACTTATCAGGTTAATACTTATGGTCTGAAAACAACCACACTCTAAGCTGACCATCAATTATAATTATAGAATATTTATGGCCATACAGAACATCTCCCACCAAGTCCGCAGAATGTCCAGATGTCCTAAGAATACAGCTCACTTTACTTAAGTGTTAATGAGGGTTAACGAGTTAATTACTGTTAATGAGTGGGCTTAGGTTGAAGGATTAATGGTCATCTATAACACCAATAGCCTCTACCTTTAAAGAGCACATCTGCAGGTTCCAAGTTTAAATCTAGCCCCTTACAGTTTCTAGTAAGTAGAGTCACTAAGAAAGGATGGCGTGTTCCTCCTCCGGTTTTCTGAGGACGCCCTACTCTGTAATAGAGTAGTTTCCAATAAACTCAATTCTTTTACTGTGCTCTGTGACTTGCCTTGAATTCTTTTCTGCGTGAGATCCAAGAACCTGCTCTTGGGGTCTCTATCGGGACCCTCTCTTCGGGCAACAGAGTTATGAAAGTATTTGCTGTGTTTAGAAAACTGGATGCAATTTAGTAGAGGTGTAATATACAGTTTGCTCTATGTGTGTATGTGTGAGAGACAGACAGAGACAGAAACACATACACCTGCACAGAGAGACAGAGAGAGAGGGAGAGAGAAAGAGAAATAAGGACAGAGGGTGTGGGGAGAGAAAAAGAGGGAGAGACAGAGAGGGACAGAGAGAGAGAAATAAGGACATAGAGAGAGAGGGAGAGAGAGGAGAGAAAGGAGAGAGAGAGGGGGAAGAGAGAGAGAGATTAAGATTGGACTCCAGTCTCTATTCAAGAAGGAGCTATTGAAGACTTTTAAGCAAAGGAGTGCTGTGTTCAGAACTGCACTCCGAAAGCTCACTCAGGCACTGCGGAGAGGATAATTGGGTTGGGAGGGGATCCCAAACTACAGGCAAGGAAACCGGTTAAAACACTTTTATAAGGGTGAAGAAAACCAGAATATGTCACCCCAAAATGTACCTCTTTGACATAAGAATTTTTGAGCTAAAGGCAATTAAAAAACAGCAAGCAGGCCAGGTGCGGTGGCTCATGCCTGTGATGCTACCACTTTGGGAGGCCGAGGTGGGCAGATTGCCTGAGCTCAGGAGTTTGAGACTAGCTGGGCAACATGATGAAACACTATCTCTACTAAAATACAAAAATAATTAGCCAGGCGTGGTGGCGTGCGCCTGGAATCCCAGCTACTTGGGAGGCTGAGGCAGGAGAATTGCTTGAACCCAGGAGGTGGAGTTTGCAGTGAGCCGAGATTGTACTGCTGCACTCCAGCCTAGGCAACAGAGCAAGACTGTCTCAAAAAAAACAAAAACAAAACAAAACAGCAAGCAGAGAAGAGCTCTCTCTGTGCTTCCCCTTTGCTGCCCAAAGACAGAATATAAATTCTCCTTTACTGGAGACAGCTCCAGGAAAGAAATCTGCAAATGAACCTTGCTCTGTTAGTTAATTTTCATGTTTACCTTCCCATAGTTTCCTACTTTTGAAAGCCTAAGACTGCTTCTCTTTGTCCTGTCATTTCTCTACAGATTTATTGTTTTTTGTTTAAGGTACTACATAAGCCAGTGTTCTAAGTCACTGCTTTGTGTCACCTTTCATTGAAGTTTCTCTGGCATGCTGTGCATTACACACATTAATAAACTTGCTTATTTTTTCCCTTGCTAATCTGTTTTTTGTTACAGGGGTCTGCCCCTACTACGAACTTACGAGGGTTGAGGGGAAATTATGTTTTTCCCCCAGCAAGTGTTCAAATGAGAAATGGTGAGGACAGCAGCATTGGGTAAAGAGAGAGGGGCAGATTTGAGAGGTATCAAGAAGGAGGTGACTTTGAGGGCAGTGAGGAATGAGAGAGTGTGGGATGTTTAGGAAGATGCCCAAATTTCCAGCTTGGGTGATGGGGTAATGGTGCTATTCCCAGAGTGGAACTCAAGAGGAAGGACGCAATTTTGGAAAACATGAGATCCTTTTGGAACTAAATTCCTTGAGGTCTGTGTGGACAGTGATAGGGTGTGGATCAATGACACTTGAGTTTTTTCCCAGCTCTGTTGGTATGACTTTATTTGACTTCCCTCTCTGAGTCTTGTCTTTTTTTCCATAAGGTATATTATTGCCTTTCTTGGCTTGATTTCTGATCTCATAGAGAAGAGATCTGTGAAAGTGCTTTGTAAATGTCCTCACAAATGTAAATATTTATGTTTTCAGGGAAGTGAAGGTGTAAAAAGCAGAGTCAACAGTACATTTAACTTATTAATAGGCAGAATATGTACCTTATTTGCATTGTGACAGAGCATCAGGTGCAGATCTCACTGCAAAATGGCCAATATCACTGCCTGTCTTCTGAACACGATGGCTGAATTCCTACAGGACTAAAGGGTAACAGTTTGCTACTCAACACCTCGATTCAAGAACCATCACACTTCTTTGTTTTTTCTAAACCTTATTAAATTACTTCTTCATTCCCATTTGCCAGGATGGGCAAGACATCCATTTTTAGTCGAAATTGGGATTCCCACTGGGTCACACAAGTATTCTGTTTTTCATAGGGAAAATGAGCGGGGTTTGAAATATGGAGAAATATGTTAGAAATATTACACAGGCAGCTCACCCTGGCATGAACAGGGTAGACTAATCATCCTACCCTAGGCTTAGGCAAATCCTAACACCAGTGAATTCAGATGCAGGTCTTTGAGATTAATTGCCCATAGAATTGAGGGAAAGGTGAGCCTGGGGTATTGATTAATCTGTGCTAGTGGTTAACATCCACTCAGCAGCATTACCATCCAGACCAAAGACTCTACTTGTCAACTGAAGAATCATGAAGTTCATAAATTTGGAGTGAAGAGCTTTATTTCTTATAAAGGATTGCAGCCTGCTGGCTGGCCATCCCACAGGCTGGGAAGCACGGCTTCTGGTGGAAACCGAAAGCAGGCACTTGAGGGAGAGAAGAGTGAGACAGGAATTAATGCTGAACAGGTTGGCTAGGCATATATATTTAACAGATTATAGGAGGAGCTATGAATATTCATGAAGGGGGCATGCATGTGTAGAAGGCAACCATGCATGTTGCTTACGTCCCATATTCACTTTGGGGTGGAAACTTAACATCTAAATGCGTTAAAATTAGGTTCTATCCATCAAAAGATGAAATGGAAGACACAAAGCATCCCGTAAGCAGCCTCTGTAAACCTGCCAGAACCAGTCCATGACCAGTGGTCTCTTATGTTAGTCTCTTATTAGAAAGAAATGCTGGTAGGTGTTACGTCAAAGTGGCAAAGAGAGAAGGAAGTCTGGCAAGACTTCCAAAGGGCTGGTTTTTGTTGGAATCTGAGGAAAGAGTCTAACTGTGATTAGCAAGGGTGAAGTACATAATGGGGCATATCCAATGTCGTGTCCTGTCCTGGCTGGGAACTCAATTTTTAGGGTTTTTCAGGGGTCCCCTTGGCCAAGAGGGGGCCTGTTCAGTTGGTTGGGCTTAGGATTTTATTTTCATTTCTCACACTAAAGGATCTGTTTTTGGTGGCCATCGTGTTCACAATTTGCTGTAGAATCTTATTACTTACAAATGAAGAGTGTTATAGTGTCACTAATGTGGGGAGAGTCAAGATGGAAGGAAAACCCCAAAACTAAAGAAGGAGGAAGGGAGCTGGGGAGGATGGCTGATGGCTGAGTATATATGATGGAGCTCAGGTCTACTGAAAAGTATTGCTGAAACAACTACAACCGGGAAATTTCCCAAATGACCCAGATAGACCACCTGGTACCAGTCGACCAACACTCTCACCTGTTTCTCAGCCTTGTGGTCCCACCACTCCAACTGGACAGAGGACCAGTCTTCTAAACATTCTTTCCTGATAAATAGCTGCAGATGCCAAGCCACTTTGGGTCAGCTTATAGAGACTGCACACAAACTGTCTTTGGTTCCACAGTTCACTTTTCTTTTTTTTTTTCAGACTGGAGTCTTGCTCTGTCACCCAGACTGGAGTGCAGAGGCATGATCTCAGCTCACTGCAAGCTCTGCCTCCTGGGTTCACGCCATTCTCCTGCCTCAGCCTCCTGAGTAGCTGGGACTACTCAGCCACCACAGCCGGCTAATTTTTTGTATGTTTTTTGGCAGAGATGGGGTTTCACTGTGTTAACCAGGATGGTCTCGATCTCCTGACCTCATGATCCACCCATCTCGGCCTCCCAAAGTGCTGGGATTACAGGCGTGAGCCACCACGCCTGGCCTACAGTTCACTTTTTTACATAAAGAGCCAGATTTCACTTCATTTTAATGCTAAAACCCCACCCTGAAGTGAACATTGAATGTATGTTACATATACATTTACCCACTACATATGCACCTGACTTCCCTCATGAACATCCATAGATATCCCCTAAACTTGCTCAATATGTGTAAGGCTGGCCCTGCAAGGCATATGTGCTAGCTTCTCCCTCCCTTCTGCAGAGTCTGTACTTTCCATCTTCCCTGGAAGCTGCACTCCCCAGTCCGCAGATTGTTTCTCCCTCTGAAAATAAAGTTTTCTCCTTTCCTTCTTCTTGGCTCTCACGGTCTTAGGTTAACAGAGGAAAGTGGGCTGGGGATTTGGCTAAGGGAACTGGCTCTCATGTCCAGTAGTCATTCGCCTCCCATATCCTCCTGCCTGGCAGAGCCAGCTCCATGAGAGAGGCTGGAAAGGCCATGTACTTGCTTGAAGACAGGATGGACATGCAACCCACTCTGTTCTGGCCAATGAGACTTACGAAGGAAGTGAGCTGAGGAGCTTGGAACAATTTTTTATTGCTGAAAAAAGGAGAGACATGCAAGAAGAAACTCCACACCTCTCTTCCTGCTCTTTGGTCATCTGAGGATCACAGATTTGGAGTCTAATTGGAAACAGAGCCTAGAAGTACTTTCCTCCCTGCTTCTTGTTAAGCAAGACAAATAAAGATCCTTATTGTTTAAAAGGCTTTTAGTCATGTATTCTGCAATTTGCAGCCAAAAGCTTCCTAATTGGTAATTAAAATGGATTATCTAATTTACCTGCTAGAACTTAACTGTTAGAACTCATGGTCATCAAAATCCAGTGTAACTGTTAGGAAGCTTTCTGCTGCAAGAAATTCAAGATCCTGACTCCAACTGGCCCAGTATAGGGAAGTTTATTACCTGATCACTGGAAGCACAGTGTTAGGGCAGGCTTTGGGCATTACATGTGCTGTGCGCCCTGGCTTTGCTTCTCTGAGACTCTCCTGGTCCTCTTTCCCTGAAAGTGGGTTTTGTCCTTGGGCCAGCTGACTGCTAAGTTCTAGGCATCACACCCTAACAAGACCATGTCCAGTGGAAGAAGAGGCATTTTCCATTCCTGTGTTTCTTTAGAGAAGTGAAGACAACTCTTTTTTTTGGCCATGGTTCATTTCTTGTTTGCTCCTGAAAAATTAATCTCTGGCGGTGGAAATGAGGTTGCGTTGGTTGTCCTGGGCTACATTTGGAGTAGAATAAATTTGGAGAACCTACACCAAAAAGAAAAGTTTCACTTTTCTTATCTTTCCTTTTCCTAGAGATTTTTCATGGACCCTGGTGAGCTTGTTTTCTACCCAGAATGTCTTTAAGAACAAATGGATCTTATTTTTTTCTCGTCTCCAGCTTGGCTTTAAGTCTTTTTTTTTTTTTTTTTTTTTTTTTTTTTTGAATACAAACCAGTGTATCTTTTATTTGTAGTTTTAAATTTTTATTATTTTTATTTTTCAATAATTTAATACAATCGATCAATAAAAGAGGGCCATGTATGGGCCACTGGTGACAGTGTGTTACTAAACACAGATATTGGATAGGCAATTAGCAGTGTCTGCTCCAACCATGGCATCAGTTTATTAATTTTCAATAATAAATTACTGTAAGAATTCTGGAGTCTTTATGATCAGTGCCAAGTGCCATGAAAAGTCCAGTCAAAATCAGAAACCATTTAATTTATTCCTTCAGAAGAAATTACTGCATAGGTCTATTTGACAAACACAGTCTTCCTTAAGAGATTAGCTTAACCATAATCAAGAGTAAGGTTGTCCTGAATGCAGAATATAAGCTAAGAAAGTTGACTGTTTAATGGCTTCAGGGTAAGAAAGTTTCTGGCCCACGGAACTGGAAATACTGGCCAGGTCACAGCCTCTCTAGGACAGTGCTAAGATGGAAATTACTAACATTTGCTTCAGTGACTTTTCCTGCTTTTTCTGTGCCCAAGTCACAAAAATCACTTTTTAATGTATGCATTATTTGCTTAGTCAAGTTAATATATCTACCTTGGTTATAGAAAACTTTTGCAAGCCCACAGGCCAGTTTTTCATCTCTAAAGAGTTTTTGTGTATCTCTGCTTTGATTTTGTAGCCTGTTGATTTCATTGTTTCTCCTTGTGCAAGCATCTCAAGTTCTTCTGACCACTTCACTGACACCCCTATATACAGAGAGCAACTATCCAATCTCCCTGCTTTTTGACACTCATCTTATCTTGTATATAATACATAGGTAATTCCATGAAGTTCCTCAGGATCCCTTCTTTTCAGTATATGGTTGACTGAAGTCTTTGGTCATCACCTAGGTCTCTGTTTGGCTTTAAGTCTTAACTCATTCCGTCCTTGCTGATGAGTATTTCATTTACTAGTAAATCATGATTTACCAGTCGGTTCCCTGTAAAAGAATCAGGCCCCTTTTATTTTGGGTACGGAGTTTCACTCTTGTTGCCCAGGCTGGAAATATTCCTCCCCCGGCCCCAATGTACAAGTAGTGTTTTTTAAAAAAACACTGTGGTACCAACTTCATGGGACAAAAATATAGACATGCACACTATTGTTTTTGTACCTAAAAATGCTTTACTTCTATTTGTTCTTCTGCTTGAGCTTATTTTTGTGCTCACAAAGAAAACAGGCACCACTCCCTTAAGAGTAGGTATCTGTAGATTTTTAAATTGATACAGAGTGACATAAGAAATGAATGCAATGAACGGATGTGACGTTCATCTGGAGAAGACTTCAAGATTCAGCTTGGGGTGGTGGCTCACACTTGTAATCCCAGCACTTTGGGAGGCCGAGGCAGACAGATCACTTGAGGTCAGGAGTTTGAGACAAGCCTGGCAAACATGGTGAAACACTGTGTCTAGTAAACATACAAAAAAAAAAAAAAATTAGCCAGGCGTGGTGGCATGTGCCTGTAGTCCCAGCTACTCAGGAGGCTGAGGCAGGAGAATCGCTTGAACCGGGAAGCAGAGGTTACAGTGAGGCGAGATCATGCCACTGCACTCCAACCTGGGCAACAGAGTGAGACTCCTTGTCAAAAAAAAAGAAAGAAAAAGATTCAACTTGGAAGAGAGTAAGTAGAGGACAGAAAGTTGTCTGTCACATAAACCTTTCCCCATTTGATGGGAGCTCCACCCTTTCCATTATCCCCCGCAGCTCCTTCACCTGTCTTCATGTGTAGCAGATGAATTTTGTGCCTTGTTTCTGCTGCTTGTAGTCAGAGAGACACCTGTGAGTTCCCTGGGTGGATTTCGAGGCTGCAATAATGATTCTGGCCATTGTTGTATGACTATCCAGCATCCCATTCCTCCCTCCCTCCATCCCAGCAGGATCCAGTAGGGCCCAGTGTCTACTCCACTTTGTACAGCCTATGTTAGTTATGGGAGACTCTCCTCCCACCCCTAGCTTCAGGGTGGGATTGTTTGTCAATCAGCATGTTCATTTGTGCTGAAGTGATTGGTTCAGTGTAGGTTTGTGTTATGGGCTGAATTTTGGGTCCCCCATGCTCCCTGCAAATTCATAAATTGAAGCCTCAACCCCTAGTACCTCAGAATGTGACTGTGTTTGGAGAGAGGGCCTTTAAAGAGGGAATTAAGTTAGAAAGACGTTGTTAGGATGGGCCTTAATCCACTTTGACTGGTGTCCTTATAAGCAGAAGAAATGTGGACACAGAGAAACACCAGGGATGCTCACACGCGGAGGACAGACCACGGGAGGGCACAGCAAGAAGGTGGCTATCTGCAAGCCAAGGAGAGAGGCCTCAGGAGAAACCAACCTGCCCTTGATCTTGGACCTCCACCCTCCAGAACTGTAAGAAATAAATGTTATTTAAGCCACACAGTCTGTTGTATTTTCTCATGGCAGCCCTAGCAGACTAGCCCAGCATGTGACCAAAATGGTCTAATCAGGATTCTTTTAGCTGCTGTAGCAGACATGTCCCCTCTGCTTTTGTGATTTGTAGATGTGGAGCTGGGTGCTGCTTATGCTTTGGAAGGCAAAATAGATTGAAAACAAAACAAAAAAGTAGATGGAAAGAGCTGAATCAAACTGGGCCTGGACCTGGCTGGACCTTCCAGCTACTCGGGCCATGAAATCTCTTTACTGTTGATTAAGTTTTCATTAGCAGCAATCTAAAGGCCCCCACTGATGGAATGGCTTATGCTTTGTGTTTACAGGCTGAGGAAGAAGATGCCCTCAAGAAATTTTAGTAAATAGGTCTCTGTGCTTTATAAATCCAGGTTCTTCAAGGGAAATACATTTTTTTGCCCAAGAAAGGGAGGGAAATAAATCCTCTGTGCTTTGAGGATTGAAAAGAAAATTAGCCTGATTTCAAGCATGAATTTGCAGTGTGGATCTGCAGGCCTGGGAGACTATAATGCTTTAGGAATTCTCCAGACGCCAAGCCCGACCCCATTCAGAGATGGCACCACTGAGGCATGAGGTCTCTGAGAGGATCGGGCAATTAGGGCAAGCACGCCCGGGGTAAACTTGGCAGAGTGGCCCATGAAGGTACCTGCTGGCTTAGTGAGGAGCTGGTCCGTGTCGGGGTCAGCATTGTAGGGCAAAGGGTAAAGGACCAGTGGGGTTTGTTAAAATGCAGATTCCCAGGACACATGCCAAAGTCAGTGCATCAGGATCCCTGGATGCACGGCCTGGGATATGCATTTCAAGAAGCTGCCCAGCTGATTTCTAGGTGAGGACCATATGACAACCTTAGACTGTACAGAGGGTTAAATTAAGGAAATAGAATTCCCTAGCCAGGCAAGAGAATGGCTGAAAATAGGTGGTAAGCAAGCCAGGGTCAGGGCTCCATCAGATTCAGAAACAGGATGCCACAGGTCATCACTTTGGGACTGCACTCATGGGCCAGGCTGCTTTAAGATCCTGGGTCATGGATCTTAAAATAGTCTAGAGTTAATTACCACATGCTTCTGGTATTAGGACCACCTTTAGTATTGGCAATGATCTTAGATACTTCTTTTAACTCACGGACTGTCCTGCCAGCTGTGATGGTATGGAGATGTGGGGTGATGGTATATGGGTCGCCATATCAGAGCTCCCCAGACCTATGTTGGGATCGCATGGTACACATGACAGACCTCATCACAGAGGCTGCCTGGTGGAGGTCACACACCCTTTTCTGCTGCTGCTGCTGTTAAAAGTATACATAAAGCAGTTGGGTAGGGAAAAGATTTTTACCACAACTATTTACAAATAAAGCCTAAGTAATCAGAGCACGAATTAATCAGACTTCTCTGATGTCAAGCAACAAGAGGTTTGGGGAGATGGGAAGCACCTGGTTTGTCTACCCGTGACCTTGGGAGCTCTCAGGGTTGGTAGAAGTCACAGCTTAGGCTGCAGCCCTGCGTGTGGCCCACCTGCTCCTTCTCCTGTCATCATGTCAGTCTTGACTACTTTTTAGCTGAAAAAAACAAATCAAACAATAGCAAAAACTTTGAAAAGTCTCATTAGGAAGAACGCAGGGCTGGAACTGGGAGATGTGAGTTCTGTTCCAGGGGTCATCTTTCGGTAGTGTGTCCCTGATCATTTAATGATTCTGCCTGGGCCTATTTTCTTATCTGTAAAATAAGTAGTGGAGACTAACTGCAAATGTTACCAGCTAGGACTTCTTAGCAGTGGGGTTTTCCTGTCAATTTAAGCTTCTCGGCCGGGCGCGGTGGCTCATGCCTGTTATCCCAGCACATTGGGAGTCCGAGACGGGCGGATCACGAGGTCAGGAGATCGAGACCATCCTGGCTAACACGATGAAACTCCGTCTCTACTGAAAATACAAAAAAAAAATTAGCCAGGCGTGGTGGTGGGCGCCTTTAGTCCCAGCTACTCGGGAGTCATGAGGCAGGAGAATGGTGTGAACCCAGGGGGCGGAGCTTGCAGTGAGCCGAGATCGTGCCACTGCACTCCAGCCTGGGTGACAGAGCGAGACTCCAGTCTAAAAAAAAAAAACAAAAACCTCAAGTATAAGGCCAATTTGGAGAAACTCTTGAACTGTATGTTTTTAAAATGGTGGTTCTTAGATTTTTCAGCTTGAGTTTATCTCATTTAAAAAACACTTCTCATAGTTAACCATCATAGTGAAATGAAAGGCTGCATTCACCATTTACAGGCTTAGTTTCACTTGCTACATTAAATCAGTTGCTAAAGCCTGATTCTGTGAAAAGATTATCCAATGGATTCCTTCTCCTAATTTTGTCTAGTTTTAGAGACCCCTCAAAGAGAATGAAAATGCATAGTTTATTGGGATTGGAATTTTACTGCTGAAATTGTTTACTTCATTAATTGAGAGGAAAGAGATGCAAACAGAGATGTAGTTTACAGCAAAATAACTTTGTGTTTCCTTTTGAGTTGATACAGTAGTTTAACAAAGCTCTCCTACTTTCTTAGCATAAATATTTATATGTGTATATTTTCTTAAATCTTGATCTTTTTCCATTACGTGAAATAGTCTTAATCCCTGGTATGCAAGTCTGTTAAACAATATATCATCCTGAAGTTTAACCCCCTAACAATTTCCTTTGGGATTAGTTTTCAATCTTCATTTTAGTCAATTGTTCTATTTTTTACGGATAATATTATTTTACTGCCTTCTAAGAGTTACATTAAAAAGAAAAGCAAATATATATGGTAAGCAGGGTGTTGAGTCACAATGATAAAGTTTTGTTTGAAACACACCTGATAGTACAAACTCTTCTTTACGGTTAGAGAAAATTTTTCCTTTTTTTTCCAAGAAAGTGATGCTCCCAACAAAACCATATATGATCTACCCCAGTGCTTGGGTAAACAGAAAAGAGACAAGAGCTTACTTCCTTTGTGCTCACGTGCCCACAGGGGCTCCAGAAACTCCAAATAAGGGGTCGATTTTGTCATCCACAGCTCCCAACTTCCCCACGGCTTCTGGTAAGGACTCAGCCTCAGAGGGGGAGAAGAGCAGAGGCTGGTTCTCCCTTTGGCTTGTGCATAGTTTTCCACAGTAAGTGCCCATGGGGGCGAGGGCAGGTCCCCCTACTCTTATTCTTTACAACAGCCTTCCTCTAACTCTAGGGTGTCTGAGGATGACCTTAGTTACCCATAAAGCTAGTTAGAGCACTGATATTTAGCTCCCAGTGACAGCATTTCTGATTTAGCAGATCTCTGGGGATGAGAAAGCTATATTTTAACCTGTATGTCAACAAGATATAGGGGGTGTGTGTGTGTGTGATGTGTATGTTAAGTCTAATGGACAGATAAATAGGAAGTTAATATTTGAAATTTCCTAGCCAGGAATGCCTATTCCAGGAGTAGTCTGAAAGTCCATAGACACTCCTCTCTAAAGCCTACACATGTGTGTGCTAGGGGTGGGAGAAGGTTAATATATGCAGCTTCAACTATATATCCAATCAACACCAGAGGATTTGTTAGTTAGCATAACGCACATTAGAAATAATTTTTTAAGCTGGGTGCGGTGGCTCACACCTGTAAGCCTGGCACTTTGGGAGGCTGAGGAGGGTGGATAACTTGAGGTCAGGAGTTTGAGACCAGCCTGGCCAACATGGTGAAACTCCATCTCTACTAAACATATTAAAATTAGCCAGGTATGGTCGCATGTGCCTGTAATCCCAGCTACTTGGGAGTCTGAGGTAGGAGAATCGTTTGAACCCAGGAGGTGGAGGTCACAGTGATCAGAGATCACACCACTTCCTTCCAGCCTGGGCAACAGAGCAAGGCTCTGTCTCAAAAAAAAAAAAAAAAAAGATAAAGAATTTTTTATTGTTGACATGAGTGGTGTTCAAGATATGTAGCTAGGTTAGAAATATTACACAGGCAGCTCACCCTTGCCTGAATAGGGTAAACTAATCATCCTACCCTAGGTTTAGGCAAATTCTAACACCTGTGAATTCAGACGCAGGTCTTTGAGATTAATTACCCATAGGACTGAGGAAAAGGTGAGCCTGGGGTACTGATTAATCTGCGCTAGTGGTTAGCACACCCAAGGCAGCTCAGCAGCTTTATCATCCAGACCAAAGAATCACTAAAGGCTCTACTTTTGGCCACCTTTGTCTTCACAATTTGCTATAGAATAATCATATCACATATAAAGGAGGAGAGATGTGTTGTCCCCATTGTGAGGACAGTCAAGATGGAAGGAAAACCCCACTGAACAAGTCAGCAAGGGAGCTGGTGAGGAGGGCTGATGGTTGAGTGTATATGAGGGAGTCGAGGTCTACTGAAGAGAAAGAGGTAGGAAATAAAGACTTTGTCTGAAAAAAGAGGTCAGGATACAGAGAAATAGAAATAAAAAAACATTTAGAGTTAATTGAAAAGAACTTAAAACCTTTCTGTGAATTCCTTCTTGCACGTGCACGCGCGTGCACACACACACACACACACACACACAAAGATCAACTTGGGGCAGTTACCCTAAGAATAATTAAGTATGTCTGGTTGGGGTATTTTAAATACTAACTGCCTGCTCATGTGTATATCAAATCTAATGGAAATACTTTCGTCTTACTAGAATGCAGGTTAAATACATCAGTTTCTGGGCAATGATTTTTTAGATATGACCCCAAAAGCACAGGCAACGGAAGCAAAAATAGACAAATGGGATTGCATCAAAGTAAAAAGCTTCTGCACAGCAAAGGAAACAATTAACAAAGTAAAGAGGCAACCTATGGAATGGGAGAAAATATTTACAATATTTTGCAAATTATCTGTTAAGGGGGTAATATCCACAATATATGTGAAACTCAATAGCAAGAAAATAACCTGATTTTAAAAAAGGGCAAAGGACCTGAGTAGACATTTCTCAAAAGAAGACATAAAAATAGCCAACTGGTATATGAAAAAATGCTCAACATCACTAATCATCAGAGAAATGCAAACCAAAACCACAATGAGATATCATCTCATGCCTATTAGAATGGCTATCATTGAAAAGACAAAAAATAAGTGTTAGCAAGGATGTGAAGAAAGGGAATTCTTGCACTCTGTTGGTAGTAATGTAAATTAGTAAAGCCATTATGAAAAAAGGGGGTTCCCCCAAAGATTAAAAAAAGGGTTCCCCCAAAGATTAAAAATAGAACTACCATATTACCCAGCATTCCCACTACTGGATATATAACCAAAGGAAATAGAATTTGTATTTTGAAGAGATAGCTATGCTCCCATGCTTATTGCAACATTATACACAATAGCCAAGATATGGAATCAACCTAAATGTCTACCGATGGATGAATAAAGAAATGTACAATGGAATATTATCCAGCCCTAGTAAAGGAGATCCTGTCATTTGTAACACAATGTGGACAATGCAGATGACCCTGGCAGACATTATATTAAATGAAATAAGGCAGACACAGAAAAATACCGCATGATCTCACTTATATGTGGGATCTGAAAAAGTCAAACTCAGAGAAGCAGAGAGAAGAATGGTGGTTGCCAGAGTGTGGGGAGGTGGGAGAAATGGGAAGACATTGGTTAAAGGATACAAAGTTTCAGTTACGCAGATATAACAGTTTTTTAAAGCATCACTTCCTGATGCCCCAGCTGAATGCCTCATAAGAGGGACTACAAAAGCAATTTTTGATAGGATGGAAGGGCCCATGGGCTTGTATCAGGATATCTGTGTCTGTGTCCATGTGTGTAGTTTAACACATAGTATATGGTTGGCAGATTCTCCCAAGCTTTTTCACCCTGTTTTGCTCTCTGTGGACACTGTCACTGCCGCAGGAATTTCTCTTAGTTCTGTGGCTTTAAATCCCACCTATTTTGTATTCCTAGTCCCCATCTCTCCCAAAGTGCTGAAATGAATATGCAACCTCCCAACAGATATGTCAGACCTAACAGGGTTCCAGACCAAGTGCTGTTCTCCAGTAAACCTGCTCCATCTCGTTGTTCTTGACATTGGTCAATGGCAGTATCATTTTCCCAAGTTTTTAAGGTTGGAATCATCTTTGACTCCTCTCTTCCTCTCACAATCCTCTTCTAATTCATCAACAAGTTTTATCAGCTAAATGTTATTCTGAACTCGACAGGTTCTCATTACTTTCTCCTCTATCAGTGTAACCCAAGACAAAACACCATCATCCCTTACCATACTGGATGGATTACCACAACAGCCACAATCCTTACTGTCTCTCTCCTATGGTATATTCTAAACACAGCAGCTAGAATGGGAATAGTGCATATGATTGTGTTAGTCTCTTGCTTAAAGACCCCTAACAGCTTTCCCTCACACCTAAAATAACACCCAAAGTCTTCATCATAGCCTATGTTAACATCTTACATAACCGTAGTACATTTGTCAAAAACTAAGACATTGATACAGGTACAATACAGTTAACTAAACTACAGATTTCATTGAGATATTACTAGTTTTTCTACTAATGCTATTTTTCTGTTCCAGATTCAATCCAGGATAGTACATTGCATTTAGTTATCATATCTCCTTAGTCTCCTTCAGTCTGTGTTAGTTTCTTAGTCTTTTAAAAAATTATTATGTTCTTGACAGTTTTGAGCAGTACTGGCCAGGTATTTTGTAGACTGTACCATGCTCTTTTTGTTTGTTTGCCACAGAAGTAAATGTGATGGGAAGACAAAAAACAAAAACAAAACAAAACAAAACAAAAAAAAAGGAAACTAGATGCTATAGTTCTCAAAATTCCATTTCAGAAAACCCATTGAAAATCTTGCTAGAGTTGAGCTTTTTGGGGTTCCTACGTGAATAAGTTCCTGATCCCAGAATCAGGAGATGACGGGACTAAGGAGAACAGGAGAACAAGGACTAAAAGCTCAGAAGCCTTTTTCCAAAAGCCCCCAGCATATTTTTCCATCATTTTTTATTGGTCATAATTTCATATCACGGCCACAGAAATGGAACAGCCATGATTAGCTTAGTCTAATGAAGATCCACTCTAGTGGAGGTGGGATTAGGTGTTCTCTGAGTCATGGCTTCTAGAAGGAGGGTAAACCAGCAAAGAAGGTGTGAGAAGAGAATTGTCCGGGATGGGGATGGGAAAGGGAATGGGTGTGGTAGACAACAAACAGTGGCTACTACAGAGTCTATATATTCTGTGCATAGGCAAAGTATGAATGGAGCATGGCCTTCTAGGGGTAGGGCATGTCAGAAGTATGATAGTTATCAAAAGAAGCCTGGCATGGATTAAAAAAATTGTGATAGAGCTGGCATGGTGGTGTACACCTGTAATCCCAGCTACTTGGGAGGCTGAGGTGAGAGGATTGATTGAGCCCAGGAGTTTGAGTCCAGCCTGGGAAACATAGCAAGACCTCCTATCTATTTTTTTTAAAGTTGTGATATATCTGTACAGGAAGCACTACTCAGCAATAAAAATGTATGAACTGCTGATACGTGCAACATCATGAGTGAATCTAAAAAGACATCATGTCAAGTAAAAGAAGCCTGACACAAAAGACTGCATACTGTAGGATTCAATTTCCATGACAGTCTAGAAAAAGCAAAACCATAGCGACAGAAAACAGATCAGTAGTCACCAGGGGCCAGGGAGGAGGTAGGTGATTGGATCCAAAGGGGAATGAGGGAACTTTTGTGGGGGGGGGGGGGCGGGGCATTAAAATGTTCTACAGATTAAAGAGAAAACTACTCCTGGGTCTCTTGGGAGATGGTGCAAGACGGGACAAAGGACATTGCAGGAAACCTTCGTGATCTATGCAGGGAATAGTTCTGTTGTCTTGAGATACAGGGTAATCTGCCAAGGCTTTTGTTTGGGGAAATGGCAGAAATTTCTTCCTATTATTTATTTATTATTCATTCATCCATTCATTTATGTTATGAGACAGTGCCTTGCTATGTTGCCCAGGCTGGAGTGCAGTGGTGCAATCATGGCTCCTGGGCTCAAGTGATTCTCCCACCTCAGCCTCCTCAGTAGCTGGGACTACAGTCTTGTGCCGCTACGCCCAGCTAATTTTTAAAATTTTTGTAGCAATGGGGTCTTGCTATGTTGCCCAGGCTGGCATTTTGGTAATTAAATTTTTTTTCTATGTTTAAGGTGTACAACATGATGTTGTAATACGCATACATAAAGTATCATTACTAAAGTCAAGCCAATTAACATTTCCATCACTTATCTAGTTACCTTTTTGGTGTGCTTGGTTAGAGCACCTAAAATCCACTCTCTTAGCAAATTTCCAGTGCACAAGACAATATTATTAGCTATAGCCCTCATGCTGTACATTAGATTCCTAGACATACTCATCCTACATAACTGCTATTTTGTCCCCTTTGACCCACATCTTCCCATTTCCATGCCTGCCACCTGCCCTTGGTAACCACTGTTATGCTCTCTGTTTCTATGTATATTTGACTTTTTAAAGATTCCACATATAAGTGAGATCATGCAATATTTTCCTTTCTATGTCTAGCTTATTTTCCTTAGAATAATGTCTTTCAGTTTCATTCATGTAGTAGCAAATGACAGAATCTCCTTTTTTAAGGCTGAATAATATTCCATGTATATGGAATGTATATGTCTGTATATCTAAATCTACATAATAACAGTTTCTTTATCCATTCATCTACTGATGGACTCTAAAGTTGTTTCCATAACCAGAATATTGTTAACAATGCTTCAATAAACATGGCACTGTAGATATCTCTTCAGCATCATGGATTTTATTTGTTTTCGGTAGATACCCAGTAGTGGGATTGCTGGGTCATATGGCAGTTCTATTTTTAATTTTTAAGGGAACCTTCACACGTTTTCCATAATGGCTCTACCAGTTTACATTCCTACCAACAGTGTACCCTTTTTTCCACATCCTTGCCAACACTTGATATGTTTTGTCTTTTTTTATGATAGCTATTCTAATAGGCAGGAGGTGATACTCATTGTAGTTTTGGTTTGCATTTCTCTGATGATTTAATGATGTTGAACATTCTTTTCATATACTGGTTGGCCATTTTTATGTCTTTTTAAAAAAATGTCTATTCATGTTCTTTGCTCATTTTCTAATCAGATTGTTTTCTTGCTATTGAATTGTTTGAGTTCCTAATGTATTTTGAATATTAACCCCTTATTAGACATAAGGTTTGCAGATACTTCCTTCCATTCCATAGGTTGCCTCTTCACCCTGCTGATTGTTTCCTTTGCTTTACAGAAGCCTTTTAGTTTGATGTAGTCCCACTTGTTTATTTTTGCCTTTGTTGCCTGAGCCTTTGGTATAATATCCAACAAACTTATTGCTTAGGCCAATGTCAAGGATCTTTCCCCCTATGTTTTCTTCTATGAGTTTTACAGTTTCTGGTCTATGTTTAGGTCTTTAATCTATTTTGAGTTGATTTTTGTCTATGGTGTAAGATAAGGGTCTAATTTTATTTTTTTCCATGTGGATATCCAGTTTTCCCAGTACCATTTATTTAAGAGACTCTCCTTTTCCCAATGCATTTTCTTGGTGCCTTTGTCAAAAATCAGATGACTTCACATTATGTTATATTATATTATATTATATTATATTATATTATAAGGTTTATTTCTGGGCTTCCTCTTGTGTTCCATTGGTCTTTGTGTCTGTTTTTCTGCCAGTACCATACTGTCTTGATTACTATAGCTTAGACAAAATCACATAAAAATCAATTGCATTTCATTATATCAATGATGATCTATCAAAAATAAATTAATAAAACAATCCCATTTATGATAGCATCAAAAAGAATAAAATGCTCACAAATAAATTTAACCAAGGAGGTAAAAGATCTGTACATAGAAAACTATAAAGCATTGATAAAAATAAATTGAAGAAGACACAAATAAATGGAACGATATCTCACGTTCATGAATTAGAAACATTAATACTGTCAAAATGTATATACTACCCAAAGTGATATACAGACTCAGCACAATCACTATCAAAATTCCAGTGGTATTTTTCACAGAAATAGAAAAACACAATTTAAAAACTCATATGGAAGCACAAAGATTCTAAATAGCCAAAGCAATCTTGAGGAAAAAAAGCAAAGTTAGAGGCATACTGATTTCAAATTATCTTACAAATTTCATTTCTATGTTCTTTAGAATATCAATGAAGAGGCTGGGCACAGTGGCCCATGCCTGTAATCATAGCACTTTGGGAAGCTGAGGTGGGCAGATCACCTGAGGTCAGGGGTTTGAGACCAGCCTGGCCAACATGGCAAAACCCTGTCTACTAAAAATACAAAAATTAGCCAGATGTGGTGGTGCATGCCTGTAATCCCAGCTACTTGGGAGGCTGAGGCAGGAGAAAAGCTTGAACCCAGGAGGCGGAGGTTGCAGTGAGCCAAGATAGCGCCATTACACTCCAGGCTGGGTGACAGAGTGAGACTCTGTCTCAAAAAAGAAAAAGAATTAAAAAAAGAATATCAATGAAGAGTTGAAAAATACAGGATTTGTAAGAGGGTTGGCAATACCATGTGAGTTGAACTCTGGTTCTTAAATAACAGCAAAAGGACTTAGATTAATTAGAATATAGTTCTCCTTAATAAAAAGGCTTTCTCTTGTTTTACAGGGTGTTATGCATTCAATTTTAGTGTCCTCAGCTTTTTGGGTTACCTGTGGTCATACATGACTAGGACTTTTGATAGGGTTTCAATGGACACATATTGACTCTATAAAGGATCCTTCTTATTGAAGTATATTCCCTGCCTATTTACCATGGTCATAACCAAACATGCCTGTCACTGATTTTAATCAACTGTGGAAATCCCAGCATCTAGCAGGAAGCGGACAGAGTGGGATATTTTTGGTCAAGGAGACCTGTCCTCTTTTCCAGTCATATTACATGTGTACCTGCCTATTCTGTGATAATTCTGACTACAAGCTTCGGGAAGGCAGTGCATGAGGGTGTCTAGGAGATGCCTAGGTAAAGAAGCTCGGTCCAAACAATTGGCATGAACGGCAGCCCATTGTTATTTTGGGCCTGGTGTAGGTTTTTAAAAACTTGTTATTGTTGATGTAGATTTTATCCCATTTGTATTGGCTGTACATATACACATCCCTGCATTCTGATTACTAAGCATGGGACTTTGTAAGTATGCATTGCACTCTGACATAACATTATTTCCAAGTCTGAAAACATAACTATTCCAGCACTGTGATATAAACACTTTCATTCTCAGACACACGGTTTTCAAAACTGTAGATCAAGTGCTAACACTGGAAACAGAAAAAATCCACTTCATATTGCAAAGAGAAAAAAAATCCACTTCACACTGTAATCAATTTGCTTGCCATACTCTCTTCTTGAGATGGGGATTATGCAATTAGTGGTAACAGAAATGTTGGGCATTCTATGAAGGAAGGGCCCCACAGGCTGTGATTCACAAAATTCTTGTTCAAAAGTAGATGCCCTGGTTCCATTATTAGAAATTGTGACTTATCAGGTCTGAGATGAAGTTCAAGAATCTTTTTTTTTTAAACCTCAGAAATGATTACCATCTATTTAAGAAACAGATCCAATTTTGTTTATTTTTAATTTTTTAGAGACAGGATCTCACTATGTTGCCCAGGCTGGATTCAAACTCCTGGACTCAAGCAATCCTCCCGCCTCAGCTTTCTGAGTTAGCTGGGATTGTAGGTATGTGCCACTGCATGTGGTTGTTCAAGACTCTTTATTGCTAAGGTTTAATAAGTACCCCAGGTGTTACTAATTCTGTGCCCTTTGAGCCATTCTCTGAAAGAACCAATTTCTAACATGTCTAATCAGGCATTTATTTTCTTTTAGGATTTAACATGAAGCAAAAGTGACCTGGAATCTTTTCTCTTTTTATTGCCAAAATGCAAAGAAAAGAGTCCTTAGCTCTCAGAAAAAGACTACACGTAAGAGTGAAAACAAGAAAATGTGGGAGTTTGAGGAAAATTATCATCAGCTGTCAAATGTCATGAATGCGCAGTCTTGGTCAATGGGCCACAAGACCCAAAACTCATTATCCTCCCCAAAGCCACCACTATCAATACATGCACCAAATGCATTGACACAATAGTTTTCTACCTTGGCCTGTCAATGAAGTTATTGAAACTAAATTGCCAACTCATTTCCATTCTTCTGTTCAATTTACCACCCGTTTTGAGAGCAACACCACAATCAATTCTATTACACACTTTCCTGCAACTCCTCACTTGATAATGAAGTAATCAAAAGAATCAGGGTTTTACCTATAAATATTATTTCACTTCATACTTTAGATGAATTTCAGGATCCTTGCATGCAGTGTGCCCTTAATAAGTAGTTGCTGAATGAATGAACAAAGTATTGGGCTGAATCACGTTATTGTATATATTCACAAAGTAATAGATCAAATCATATTTTTAGTACAGCCAGTCATGAATTGATTCTTAAAATAAACCCATGGTGATCATTTTATAAAAGGGAAGACAATTTTTTTAATTTGGTAAGAACACTTATACTTTAATGTATGTTTTTTAACCTTTCATTTTGAAATAATGTTATAATAAATTACAAAAGCTACAAAAATGATTCAAAGAGCTCCGTTACCATCTTCTGAGGGTAAGTTGCAGATGCAATGCCCCTTTACCACTTCATATTTCAGTTTGTCCTTCCTAAAAACAAGAACACTCTACTACATACCTTGAGTACAACATCAGGAAAATAACAATGATCCAATTTAATCCATTGAATCCACAGAATCCACTGATTGTGCCACAAAAGTCATTTATAGGTTTTGGATCCCATTCAAGATCACATGCTGCATTTAGTTGTCTCATCTCTTTAGCATCCTTCAATCTGAAACAATCTTTACTATCATAGTCTTGACATTTTTAAAGAATACAGGCCAGTTACTTGATTTTTCTTTCAATTTGCATTTGTCTGATGTTTTATCCTGACTTACATATTTATGCATAAGAAGTGACACTACATTCTCAGCATATCATATCAGGATGCAGCACAAGGCTGATTTGTCCCATCACTGGTTTTCATTTATGTAAAATTTTACCAGTTGATTAAGATGATATCTCCCAAGTATTACAGTTGCATGTTAATAAGTATGCTGTACTTATTAATAATTAATGATGTATTAATGAACATTTTGAGAGATATACTTTGAGACTATGTAAATATCCTGTTCCTCATCAAACTTTTACCCACCAATTTTAGCATTTATTGATGATTCTGGCCTGAATCAATTATTAAGATGGTGGTTGCCAAATGGTGGTTTTCTAATTCTATCTTTTCTTCTTCATTTATTAGTCGCATTCTACTATAGAGTTCCCTTCTCTGTTTCTATCAGCATGGACTCATGGACTCTTATTTTACTCAAAGGGTTAAATTTGTCATTAACTATTTTACTCCTTAAATTGTTCAAGATTTGGCCAACAGGAACCCCTTCAAGCTGACTTCTGTATTCTTTTGACATGTCTCCATAATTCTTTAAGTATTTTCTCATTTCCTTGCACAACAAATTATTCTAGTTTCATCCACTATACCAAGGAACCGTGGTTCCTTTCAGTGGAGGATGGTATTAAGAAACCAAGGTCTGAGTGTTAGGTGTGTTCATTGCTACTGGGGTGCCATTGCTTTTAGGCCTTCTCAGTCGACAAACCTAGGAAATATATCACCATATACACACACATATACACTTATATTTTTCTGTCTATCTATCTATAATCTCTTTGGATCCAAAATCATTTTACACCTTCATCTCCAACTTCAAGCCACATAACTAGAGCTCTTGCCTTTCTATATTGGTAATTCCCTTCTCCAGCAGTGAGATGACTGGCTCTAATTTTCTTAATGTATTTACTTCTTTGCTCAATTCCCTAGCACGTAAACCAATCTCTTGGCCATGTCAGCAAAAAATGTGTCCTGTCTCTATTACATACATATATATAAAATACCCCCACATATATACACATACATATGAAATCAGATATTTTATGTATAAGAAACCATACTACATAGATATACCAGGAATCCCATGTAATACACAAAATGTATCAATATGAAAATACATATCTAATTCCTATAAATATCTGATTTCACATATATGTTTTTTTAAAGAGAAGTACACAGTAAGGCTTTCTTCTGATGAGCCTGGAGCCTGCTGTTCATACTTCCACAGTGTTATTCCTTCATCCTCTACTTGGCCCTCAAGGAGCTGCTAGCCTCAGAAATGCAGAGCTCCCACTGGGTGTGGTGGCTCAAGTCTGTAATCCCAGCACTTTGGGTGGCCAAGGCGGGTGGATCACCTGAGGTCAGGAATTTGAGACCAGCTTGGCCAACATGGTGAAACCCCATCTCTACTGAAAACACACAAAAAATTAGCTGGCAGGCACCTGTAATCCCAGCTACTTGGGAGGCTGAGGCAGGAGATTCGCTTGAACCTGGGAGGCGGAGGTTGCAGTGAGCCAAGATTGCACCACCACACTCCAGCCTGGGCAACAAGAGCGAAACTACGTCTAAAAAAAAAAAAAAAAAAAAAAAGCAGAGCTCCTCAAAGTGGAACTTTCCCTAGTCACTACCTTTCGCTCTATGCACAGTCTATTCTTTAACTGTGACAAACGGCCACAGCCAGCTCCACAACCGGCTTGAGCCAAGTATTGAGCCTGAGGAAGGAAAGATTTTATATTTCAGCTTTAATAAACAACTGGGACATCTGTTACAATTCTATTTTCCTCACTAGGCTGGGTATGGCTTCTCTTGGTTGCAGGTTTCCCCCCACCCCCCGCCTTTCTATAGCTCCTCTTGTGTACTAAGCCTACCATAACACACATCTGCTTGTGTGTTATCCCATTCGACGCGAAGGCTTCAGGGCAGAGACTGCTTCCTTTATTATCCATTTCTAATGTTAGAAGAGGGTCTAACACAGAGCAGGTGCTATTTGTCTATTGAAGGAAAGAATGAATACATCCATTAATCAATGTAGAATGGCGGGAAAAGATAGAATTTGGGAAGGAGACTTCACTCTTTAACTTCTGGACCCATGTGAATGAGGAGTCCAGGTCATCCATCATTAAAGGCATTTAGGTATTTTATTTCAAGTATTTTTCCCCTTTTCTGGTGACATACTACAATTCAGGACTAAATCTCAAATTTATTCTTGATATTGATAGCATTGATATTGCACACAAATCCCATGGTTACCGTCCAGCACTAATGATCTTGTCCTATTTCCACCTGCAGCTTCCTGAATCTAAGTACACATCGCATTTCAAAACTCCCACATTAAAGAAAGGCATCAGTTCAAGTTACTTTCTCATTTTCTGTCTTCGACTTTTTTCTGCTTCCCCCAAGATTATCTGAGAGTTAATTTTCTCGAAAGTTCTTTTGTAGTGTTCCAGATAGGAATCATCCTGTAATACTCCAAATGCAGCGTGTGGTGTGCATGTTGAATACATAAAAATGACGAGGTTAGGAACAATATCGCTGACGATCGTGGTGTCCCGTTTTAACTTAGAGGGCGCCAGCAACACGTCAGTGAGGGAGACTCAGAAGCCGCCGGGCACCTCACCCCCGGCCGGGAATCCCTAAGAGAACCTTGACGCCGCTGAAGTTTCCGGACTGGGCCAGTTTGGAATTGACGAAAGCAGCCTCCGCCCGGTCGAGCCAGTCTCTCGGTTTTCTCGGCGGCTTCTTGAGGATGAGGAATTTCTAGGTTTTCTCCTCCTCGGGCAAATTACGGCCTGCGCCTTCCGCGGCTCTGGGAACAGGTGAGCCGTGCGGCGGCGCCCTCGGGACGCGCTCAGGTGCCGGTCCCCGCCCGCCCGCCCCTCCCTGCAGGACGCGGTCCGGGCCCAGGTGCCGGGGCCCAGGTGCCGGCGCCCAGGTGCACCGGGCACGGGGCTGCAGCTCCGCTCGGCATCCGACAGCGGGCGCCGCTGCAGCAGCTCGCGGGCCGCGGAGCTGAACGGCTTCGCGAGTTGGGGCAGCTCCTCGCGCTCGGCCCTGCTCGGCGGCGAGAGCTCCGCCTGGGCGCCGCGTTCCTACAGCCGCCGGAGCCGCCAGGCGCCGAGGGAACGGACAGACCTCCGCGCACCCTTGCCGACCCGGGCGGGCAGAGGCGGGCAAGCGGCGAACGCCTGGGAGCGCGGAGAGCCAGGCCAGCCCGGAGCGCGCCGGGGACACCCCGTGCGCCCCGCGTCCTGGCACCATGCGACCCGCCGCGCCTCCTCGCGGGCCCAGGGCTTCGCTCTCCGCTCGCTGAGCCCCTACGCTCGCCACCACGGAAACTCGGAAGAGGAGGCGAGGCTGTGGGGAGCGGCGCGGAGACGGCCGCTCTTCGCCCCCAAGAGGCTGCCGGTCCCCGGTTTCCTGGGCTTCTCCAGCTTTATCATGAACCTGGCGCAAGGTTGGCTTTAGGAGAAATTCCGGAGCCAGAGGGAGAGTCAAGGCAATTCTTTGGTTGCTAAGGTAATTGTAGTTGTGACAAAAAATGGGCAAGAAACAAATGGGGGAAAAACATGGTTTAAAACAGTATCCTCCCTTCCCACCCCATTAATATGTGTTGATTTCATCTCCTGGGTGTGGGTGCTTGTCCATTTCAGATGCGTGACAGGTGCCCGTGTGTGTGTGTCTGCAGTTTGGGACTGTGGAAGCACGAGCTTACATAAGTGGTTAGGCAAGCTGGCGTGTGGACTTGTGTGGGATGGGTGCAGGTCTGCATATAAATCATGTTCCTGGGTTTCTGGGTGTGAAGCGCACACCGACGGGGACGAGAGCGCAGAGGATGGCGCTTTTAGGTACTTCCAGTCTTCCGATGTTGTGATCGCAGGTAGGGCAGCTTTGCCTCTAATCAGGCGTTCATTAACTTTTTCTCTGAACAAGCTCGCCCATTTGTGGTTTCGAAGAAAAGAAAGCGAGTCTCCGCGGTGAGGTGTGGAGGGCAGGGGCGGGTGGGGAGGTTTGTTGTTTGGGAACTGCGCTAGCAAACGAAGCGGTGGCTATTCGCTTGGAGAGGATGACAAATGAACTGGTTGCGTGAGGAGTGAAGAGACCGTGTTTACAGTCACCAGCAGGCTGCGTAAAAAAGTGGCCCAGTGAGACAGGGAAAGTGACCCAGAAAATTTAATTTTGTTCAGAATGAAAGCTGCTGTATTTCATTTTTTTTTCTTAATTTGACGGAGTAGGAACGTTATTTTCCTTCTCTCTCGTTGAGACCAGTGGCATTTCTATGTTACAAACTGAAGATATTTGGGGTCTCGTCGGCTTGGAATTATCAATGCTTGGGAGGTGAGTTCTGATCAATACCTTTAGCAACCCCAAAGAAAAACGCAAAAATAATCAAGATTAGGTAAAACTTCCACTGGACTTTCTCTCCAGAGAGGGTGAGAGATGGAAGAACTGGGCTTGTAAGTATCAAAATGGAGTTAGAGAATGAGCTACAAGTTTGTGTGTGTATGGTCTGTCAAAAAGTGTAAGACTGAAAGGAAACTGTTAGGTTTAGTTAAATGTGTTGACAACACGACTCTTACATATCAATTTTCATAGGCAAATAGGTAATTACATAGAGTGGGAACTGGGACTATGGTGGGAAACTTTCTGTAAGATGCATATTCTTTATTCTTAATTTATTACTTTTTCAATGGGTGGGACTACTCTGTGAAGGAAAGTAGAGGGCTGAGGGACATTTGGTGAGACTCTTGGGAGAGAAACCTTTGCAAGCCAAATCTTGCATGCTATAGATGATAAGTTCTAAGTTCTTTGATACTGTACCACTGTTAAGCTAAATTGTCCTGTAAATATGATCTCATGCACCATAAACTATATATATGTAGAGAGAGTCTATTCCCAATAACTCATCCTTTCCTGAAAGAGTCTGCAAGTTCTATAAATGTCAGCTGTTGGGAGGTATTGTGATGAAGGAGAGAGGCCACCAGTGTTTCCTTTTATATATTTATTCTGGCAGATCTTAACTTTACTTCTGATTTTCTTTAAGGAATTTCAGTTAACATTCACTGAATTTATATTGCTGAGAGTTTCAGTAAAACAAGACTAGATTTTCTTTGAAGCAATGAATTCATCTTATCAAGTGAAACGTTATGATGATGCTTTTGTGGCAGAAATGTTTATTTAAATGAATCCATTTTAATTATTTATTTATTTTTGACTTGCAGAATAAGATCTGCAACATAGATGTTTTTGAAGTAACTAGACGTTTCTTGAGAAAGAAAAATAAATTTAGGGTTACTGTGGACAATTTGCCAGTAATTTTGGATGTCTCATTGTCTACAGGGACATAATTTTATGTGAAAGTAGAATCATTCCATTTCTTATGTCTCTCATCTTCTCCCATGCATTTTATCCCCTGAACTCCTAAGACTTTGCCAGGAATTGCTGAACATTCTGTTTTGTGCCAGGGGTTAAATATCAGGGGATGGAATAAGGAGTTGTGTGTCACATAAACATTTTTCAAAAGGATGCTCCCAGAGATCTCAATACTGGGATTAATTTTTCCTTTAGCTTCCAGTTAGCTTGTCTTAATTCATATTGCTCTGAACCTAGGAATGCATTTAACCTCTTCATTTTCAGTTTCCAGCTGGAAGGAATATATTTACCAAATTTCATCTTCTTTGTAACATATGGCATGATATAAATAATTACTATACACACACTACCCTGCTGTAAGGAAAGAAATAGAATTACAAAATAAACTTTCGTGTTGAGTGATATGGATATAATATTTCAAAAAACAATTTTAACCTTTCCCCTGATTCCAAAAGTAATATTTAGCTATTGAAACAGTTCAGGAAAATACAAAGAAAAAAATAAAGGTTATCCATAATCTGCTATGGAGAGGGAGCCACTATTAACATATCTTTAACTGTATATTCTTCCAAATATTATTCTAGTCAATTATTTCTACCCAGTCCCCCTCCCCCACAAATTTTTATAAATATAAAATATAGCTTGGAAATATAACTTGGAAATGTGTTAAAGGCTTGGGAAATTACTGCTTGTTTACAGAATGATTTTGATCAGATATTAGTTTTTACTGGTGGTCCTTATTTTCAAAGAGAGTAGGTTCTTTCTTTTTCTGCTCTTTGAAAACCAGTGTTTGCAATTTGGGCTGGTAATGCTTGGGGCTTCCTTTTGGATTTAGGGATTAAAGCATCAGAAAAGAAGTAGAAAGGTCATTGGCCATTGTGGGTGGGAGACCTGAGTTCTGGTTGCAGTTACTCCACCAACTTCTCCTGTGGCCTCTGGGCCTCTGTTTCCCTAAAGGGCAAAAGGTACTTTTAGATTTAACTAATTAAGCTAATGACGTATTTGTTGCTTTGACATGAGAATGATCTTTGAAGAGGGCTTATTCAAACACAGAAACACCTGGGGGTCATCCCCAGAGTCTGATTGATTCTGTCTGAGATGGGGCCCGAGAATGTACGTATCTAACAAGTCCCTGGATGATGCTGACTCTGCTGGTTTGGTGACAGTGAAAACTAGAGGGTAAGTGTACTAGGGTTCTCTTAGAGGGACAGAACTAATAGGATATATATATGTACATATATATCATATATACGTATATGCTATATATATGTACATATATAGCATATATACGTATATGCTATATATGTACATATATATCATATATATGTATATATCATATATACGTATATGCTATATATGTACATATATATCATATATACGTATATGCTATATATGTACATATATATCATATATACGTATATGCTATATATGTACATATATATCATATATACGTATATGCTATATATGTACATATATAGCATATACGTATATGCTATATATGTACATATATATCATATATACATCTATGTTATATGTATGCTATACATATATACATATATATGTATATATGTGTATATATATCATATATCTATAAAGGGGAGTTTATTAAGTATTAACTTACATGGTCCCAAGGTCCCACAATAGGCTGTCTGTAAGCTGAGGAGCAAGGAGAGCCAGTCTGAGTCTCAAAACTAAAGAAATTGGAGTCAGATGTTTGAGGGCAGGAAGCATCCAGTATGGGAGAAAGATGTAGGCTGGGTGGCTAGGCTCATCTCTCCTTTGCACGTTTTTCTGCCTCCTTTATATTCCCTGGAAGCTGATTAGGTTGTGCCCACCAGATTAAGGGTGGATCTGCCTTCCACAGCCCACTGACACAAATGTTTAATCTCTTTTGGGCAACACCCACACAGACACACCCAGGATCAATACTCTGTATCCCTCAATGTAATCAAGGTGACACTCAGTATTAACCATCAAAAGCCCACCCCTTGTCAACTTGAACCCATACACATCTCCTGAGATCATACATAATCTTCAAATACAGACAATGATGAGGTCAAAATTGTGCATAACATAATACAACTATCCTTCGTACAACCAGAAATGCACCAATCCCCAATGCAAATACTATTACATAAAGTTAACAATACTTACATGCTGATGTGAAGTCAGTAAATCTTATGTCACATGATAAAGGAAAAGGAAATGAAGATATTTTCTTGGTATGAGTGTATACATACACAAACGTGTTTTTAACAAAAGAAGGAGGAAATACTCTTGACAATTACAGTCTGTTTCTGCAGCTGGTCACATGGTCGTAGCTGGTATTGATGACTACCTTCTTCTACCCATTCAGTATTCCTTTTGCCTACAGCAAGCACCTCAGCAGGTCCTTTTCCCTGGTGGAGTGACCCAAACCTTATTCCTGAAAGGTCTGGACCATTTGTAGTCCCGCCTGGATTGGGCTGTTGTAGTTTCCTGTTGACCTTAATCACAGGGCATGGTAATACTGAGAGATGCCCTAATGGATTTCCTGTGTTCCATATGTAGTCTTCCTTACCTCTGCTGTGGAGTAGTAGACTGATCTCCTCTTGATAGTCCGGGTCAATCATGCCAGCCAACACAGTAATTTTCTTCTTAGCCTGTTGACTTAAAGGTAGGAGGATCCCAAACTGTCCAGGTGGCAATCTTAACTTCCAGTTTAATGGAATCGTTGTGTTTCCTGGTGGCAGTGTTCCTCCCTCTGGAACTAAGACCTCTAGGCCAGCAGAAGGTAATGTCATGGGAACAGGAAGCAAAAATTTTGCCAGTGGATCAGTAGGGGTGATGGTGAGTGGTGCCACTTCCACTTCTGCCCCTTGATTCCTGGACCTGTGAATCCTGGCTATAGGAGAAACAGTACCATATATTGGATGCTGATTCAGAGCATATACGGCCCTCTGGAGAACTCTGCCCCTGCCCTGCAAAGTATTGTCACCTAGTTGGCATTGTAATTGTGACTTCAAAAGGCCATTCCACCATTCTATCAATATAACTGCTTCAGGATGATGGGTAGCATGGTAAGACCAATGAATTCCATGAGCATGAGCCCACTGCCACACTTCTTTGGCCATAAAGTGAGTGCCTTGGTCAGAGACAATGCTGCATGGAATACCACGATGGTGGATAAGGCATTCCGTGAGTCCACAGATGGTAGTCTTGGCAGAAGCATTGTGTGCAGGATAGGCAAACACATATCCGGAGTAAATGTCTGTTCCAGTGAGGACAAACCTCTGCCCTTTCCATGATAGAAGAGGTCCAATATAATCAACCTGCCACCAGGTAGCTGGCTGATCACCCTGAGGGATGGTGCCATATCGAGGGGTCAGTGTTGGTCTCTGCTGCTGGCAATTTGGGCACACAGCAGTGATCATAGCCAGGTCAGCCTTGGTGAGTGGAAGTCCGTGTTGCTGAGCCCATGCATAACCTCCATCCCTGCCACCATGGCCACTTTGTTCATGGGCCCATTGGGTGGTGACAGGGTGGCTGGGGAAAGAGGCTGAGTGGTGTCCACAGAACAGGTCATCCTATTCACCTGATTATTAAACTCCTCCTCTGCTGAGGTCACCTGTTGGTGAGCACTTACATGGGATACAAATAGGTTCACAGTTTTTGACCACTCAGAAAGGTCCATCCACATACCTTTTCCCCAAATTTCTTTGTCACCAGTTTTCCAATCATGCTTCTTCCAAGTCCTTGACCATCCAGCCAAGCCATTGGCTACAGCCCATGAATTGGTGTATAATCGCGTATTGGGCCATTTCTCCTTCCATGCAAAATGCCCAACCAGGTGCACTGCTTGAAGTTCTGCCCACTGGGAAGATTTCCCTTCACCTCTGTCCTTCAGGGATGTCCTAGAAAGGGGCTGTAGTGCTGCAGCTGTCCGCTTTTGGGTGGTGCCTGCATATCTTGCAGAACCATCTGTGAACAGGCCCTAGTCTTCTGTTTCTCTGTCAACTGATCATAGGGAACTCCCCATTAGGCCATGGGTGCAGGCTGGGGGAAAGAAGGCAGGGTGGCAGCAGTGGAGACCATGGGCATTTGAGCCACTTCCTCATGTAACTTACTTGTGTCTTCAGGACTTGCCTGAGCCAGATCACGTATATACCACTTCCATTTGATGATGGGATGCTGCTGAGCACAACCCACTTTATGGCTAGATGGGTCAGAAAGCACCTAGTTCATGATAGAAAGTTCAGGTTGCGTGGTGACTTGATGACCCACAGTCAAACGTTCAGTTTCCATCAAAGCCCAGTAATAGGCCAAGAGCTGTCTCTCAAAAGGACAGTAGTTATCTGCAGAAGATGGCAGGGCCTTGCTGCAAAGTCCTAGAGGACTCCACTGTGATTCACCTATGGGGGCCTGCCAAAGGCTCCAGACAGCATCCCTATCTGCCACCGACAACTCAAGCACCATTGGATCTGCTGGATCGTATGTCCCAAGTGGCAGAGCAGCTTGCACAGCAGCCTGGACCTGTTGCAGAACCTTCTTCTGTTCTGGACCCTACTCAAAACTGGCAGCCTTTCAGGTCACTCAATAAATGGGCCGGAGTAACACACCCAAATGAGGAATGTGTTGCCTCCAAAATCCGAATAGGCCCATTAAGCGTTGTGCCTCTTTCTTGGTTGTAGGAGAGGCCAAATGCAGCAACTTATCCTTCACCTTAGAAGGAATATCTCAACAGGCCCACACCACTGGACCCCTAGAAATTTTACTGGGGTAGAAGGTCCCTGAATTTTAGTTGGATTTATTTCTTATCCTCTGGCTTGCAAATGTCTCACCAATAAGTCCAGTGTGTTTGCCACTTCTTCTTCTCTGGATCCAATCGCATAACGTCAATGTAATGGACCAGAGTGATATCTTGTGGAGGCAAAAAGCGATCAAGGTCTTTCTGAATGAGATTATGACACAAAGCCAGAGAGTTGATATGCCCCTGAGGTAGGACAGTAAAGGTATATTGCTGGCAATTTGCTTCTAGTGGGCAAATTGCTTCTAGTGGGCCTTATAGACAGGAATGGAGAAAAAGGCATTTGCCAAGTCAATGGCTGCATACCAAGTACCAGGAGATGTGTTAATTTGCTCAAGCAATGAAACCACATCTGGTACAGCAGCTGCAATTGGAGTCATCACTTGGTTAAGCTTATGATAATCCACTATGATTCTCCAAGATGCATCTGTCTTCTGCACAGGCCAAATGGGAGCGTTAAATGGGAATGTGGTGGGAATCACCACCCCTGCGTCTTTCAAGTCCCTGTTGGTGGCACTAATCTCCGCAGTCCCTCCAGGTACATGATACTGTTTTTGATTTACTATTTTTCTAGGTAGAGTCATCTCTAATGGCTTCCACTTGGGCTTTTCCCCCATAATAGCCGTCACCCTACTAGTCAGCCAATGTGGGGGTTCTGCCAGCTGCTAAGTATGTCTGTGCCAATTATGCATTCTGGCACTGGGGAAATGACCACAGGTTAAGTCCAGGGACCCACTGGACACATTGTAAGCTGGACCTGAGCTAAAACTCCATTAATTATTTGACTTCCATAAGCCCCTACTTAACTGGAGGACCACAATGATGTTTTGGGTTCCCTGGAATCAATATCAGCTCAGAGCCAGTGTCCATTAGTCCCTGAAATGTCTGATCATTTTCTTTTCCCCAATGCAGTTACCCTGGTAAAAGGCCAGAGGTCTCCTTGGGGAAGGATGAGAGAAAGATCTACTGCATAAATTTTCGGTCATGTAATGGGGTCCTTCCTTAAGGGGACCCAGCCTCCCCTTTGTCCAAAGGGTTCTGGGTCTGTAAACTGGCTCAAGTCTGGAAATTGATTGAGGAGCTGTGATTCTCTGTTTTTATAATTCGAATTAGTCTTTTGTCCATTCAACCTAGAAGTTTTCTGTTTCTGTAATTGAAGTAGGAATGCAGTAGGCTTCCTATCAATTTCACTTTTAGTAACACCATGATTAATTAGCCAATGCCAGAGCTCTACATGAGTCAGACTATTCTGATTGCCACTTTGCCTCCGCTGTCCATTATGGTAGCTATGCTCACCTTGCCTTTGACGGTTGAGTGCTGCCACTTGTCCCCTGCCACCTGGCCCCTGCCACCTCTGGATCCAATTATTCCCATTTTGTAGTTGAGTGACGGTGGTTCCCATCATTAGATCTGACATACAGAGAATGGCAATTACAGGGCTCTTCAAAGATGCAGGTGCTGCCCTCTCAAGTCTATTTTGCAAGGCATTGGTCAAGGGTATATCTTCTGGACCCTCCCAGCTGGGACGAGTAGGTCTAAAGGGACTAATCCACTCCACCACCCCAATCTCCCTAAGCCTTTGGATTCCTTCCTCTACATTAAGCCAAGGGAGATCAGGCATTTCCAGCTCACTCACAGTGGGCCGCCTTTAAGAGCTTGTGTCTATTTTTCCACAATTTCGGCTCTTTCTCTAGGTGATAAGACTCTCACTTAGTGTAATCTTAGCAGATTTGAGGCTCAGTATCTGCTTCTGAAGCTGGGAGACAGAATCCCTGAGTTCATCATTTTCTTTCATCACTTTGTCCATTGAACTTAGGAGCAGCCAACCAGCTTCACTGTGTTCCTTGGTTCTCCACATATGGTCAAATGTACTATGTACAGAGTTGCTAAACTCCTTGCCTCTCATGAGCGGTGAATCAGGAGTGTCAAAGGCATTTATTTTGCATAACTCTCTAAACAGTTTCTGCCAAGGACTATCAGTGTTTTCTATACTATCAGAAGTAGAGTCCTTAGCATTTTTGAGTCTAATCATCTTAAGCAGCCAACTCCAGAAACCCCAAAACCAACGAAAGAACTCCATTTTTAATATTCTATTCGTCTAGAGCCACTCCTGGTACCAAAATCTGTATTAGTCAGGGTTCTCTTAGAGGGATATAACTAATAAGATATATATGTCTTAGGGAGTTTATTAAGTATTAACTTACACAATCACAAGGTCCCACAATAGGCTATCTGTAAGCTGAGGAGCAAGGAGAGCCAGTCCAAGTCCCAAAACTGAAGAACTTGGGCTCAGATGTTTGAGGGCAGGAAGTATCTAGCATGGGAGAAAGATGTAGGCTGGGAGGCTAGGCTCGTCTCTCCTTTTCATGTTTTTCTGCCTGCTTTATATTCGCTGGAAGCTGATTAGATTGTGCCCACCAGATTAAGGGTGGATCTGCCTTCCCCAGCCCACTGACTCACATATTTAATCTCTTTTGGGCAACACCCACACAGACACACCCAGGATCAATACTCTGTATCCCTCAGTGCAATCAAGTTGACACTCAGTATTAACCATCACAGTAAGCTCCTTACAGGCCAAAATGCCTGTTTGACTTTTCACAGGCTTTCACAGTAAGCTCCTTACAGGCCAAAAAGCCTGTTTGACTTTTCTTTGCATCCATCCATCCAGTGCCCCAAAATATACCTGCCAATAGGTGTTCAGTAAGCATTGGTTGAATCAATGTTAGTTTTCTCTTATGGAGGAATATCTTTCTGGAGTAGTCAAGACAAAAGAATGATCATCCAGAATTTGGAAACATTAAGCCTGTAATAAGAGTTATAATCATTTATGGACCACACTACTTCAAACTGCAAAGAAAGCAAAAATCCTTATAAGTGGGCAATTAAATTGAACATTAAACCTAATGAATTACATTAAATAACAGCTAGGAATACCTGCTTGAGATGTTACAAACCACAAAGCCTACCAAATACTTCACCGTTATCTCTCTCAGGTCTGGAAGAGGCAATTTATTTTCTACCACATACACATATTTCAAAAAATGGAAGTTTCACTATTAATTACCCCAATTACCAAGGCAGCAGATAAAGCAAGCAATCTCCCTGCTCCCCTCTCCTCATCCTCCGCACCAAGAAAAAAGCTTATTAGAACTCTACCACCATTCTATAAGATAGGTCCCAATTTTATGAATGAAGAAATGTAAAACTTTAGAGAAAGAAATTAACCTGCATAAATCCGCAAAGTGAAGTAGCAGCATCAGAAGTAAGATCCAGGCCTCCTGATACCAAAGGGTGTTGTTCTTTACCACTTCCCTCTGGTGATATTGAATATGTATATTTGATAGCTAGGAGATTCTACCTGGCTGAAGTACCCCAGTTAGAACTTTTGATTATCCTTATGTGGCTACCTTTTATATAGAAAATATATCTTTTCCTTTTACATGGTGTTAGTAACATAGGGTGGTACCAAGAACCACCATTTTTATGTGTGGTAACTTCAAAAAAAGTGTAAATATTTGGATATGAACAAAATAGAACCTCATTCATTAATAGCTCAGGCTATGCAAATGAATTGTCTTAGAGGCTAACTGTCTTGGCATTTCACAGTAATTTGGTTAAACTATCAAAGAGAAAGCCACCTTTAAATCTGTCCATGGTAGAGTTCACTCATTCACTAGTATCTGCTTGACCCAAGAACCTATTTTCTTGCACACATGGAAGCATGCATTCTACAAAGCCAGCTGAGGTGAGGTCCCCTGCATGAATGAGAGCTGGTGGTGGCAGTCCCTTGGAAATACCCCAGGCACCTGTGTTGCTCTCATGAAGACCTGGCTAGTCTGGAGCTCAGACAGAGAACTGCTATTATTTGTTCTTAAAGGAGCACAACAGGCATTTTAAAATCCTGTTAATTGTGTTTCTGAACCTTAGTTTTCTCATCTGTGAAAGAATAATTTAAAAAATACTCTTTGAGTATGTGTGACCATGAGAATGCAGGACCCTGTATGAAGTATGGGGCATAGAAAGCACAGACACTTAAGAAGATGGGACTCTCACAGCACAGTTCCTGTTTTCTAATAATTTTTAGAGTGAGTCTGTTGAGAAATAAGTATTTCAGGATAATGGTTCCTCTTTATTTTCTGTTCCTGGGGCCTTGCTGTGTTAGTCAAGCATTTGAGGGGCTCCAAGTCTCTGAGAATCCTGCTCCATAGTTCTCACATTGGGATTTGAGGAGGCTTGTAGAAAGCAAGTGGCCCACACATCTAAGTGGGAGAAGGCAGCGTGGGCAAGATCTTTGTGGTAGCCAAAGATGCCTCTGTTTCCTGGAGGCGAAAGGCCATTAATCACCAGCAGGAAGAGAAGTGAAAAAGGAGACTGCTGCTGCATTGATAGGGCTTATGCCAGACACACAGAGCAAGCCCATGTTTTATTTTTTCTCCGCATCCTTGGGATTTCTTACAGTGCTTGGCACATAGTAGGAATTTGGTAAATGTTTGCTGAGTTATTGAGTTGCAGAGTGACAGCTGTGGGTGGAGGAGGAAGGATGGGCTAGTATTGGTAGGAATTCATGGACTAGTGTGGGTGCATGGATTGGTATGAGTGTGGATGCAAGGTGCACGTGGTTATAGCCCTCATTCTTATTGCTTGCTTGATTTTGCCTGGCAAGATCCACTTCATATCCATGATATAGTGAGACTGTCATCCTAGTTTCTAGTTTTACATTATTGTTTGTCTATTCCATTGGGCTTTGGTCTGTTTGGCTTTTTTGTTTTGTTTTATAATTTATGTTTGTGATTTTATCTCCACCTCTAGCACAAGACCAATACACATAGTAAATGCTTGATAAAAATTGGTTGCCTAAACAAAAACTTGCTCAGCCTACAAAACTATGGGTCCGTCATATGATTGTGGGCTGATCTTACAAAATAACAATCAGCATTTGTTAAGCTTTTTGCAAATCAAAGTCCTTTAAGAGATGTTAGGTGCTATTATGCCCATTTTATAGGTGAGGAAACTGAGTGGAAATGAGGTTCAGTCATTTGCCCTAAGTCAGATAGTCATTGAGGAACCAAGATTTAAACTCAGATCTTTTCTGACCCCAAAGTCCTTGTGCTGTTTTATATAGCACAAGGTGGGGAATAAACAGAGACCCTACCCTTGAGATCATTTCAGTTGTATTGGAGAGATGATAGGAGTAAATAGAAAATTAGCAATAAAAGATGTTAAATGATAGTTTAGGAAAAAATGCAGGGGATTTTGTAAGTCAGATTTGGTAGCAAATAGATGATGAAGACAGTAAATACATTATAGTTTAGTTCAGAGACAGAGCGTTTTATCATCAGATCTGGAAGAGACAGGCTTTGGGAAATAGGAATAAATTTTAAAGGTGCAAAAAGGGATAATGGCAAAGTTTTCAGATGAAAGATGTTAATAATACAGTCATGTGTCACTTAATGACCAGGATACATTTGGAGAAATGTGTCATTAGGTGATTTTGTTGTTGTGTGAACACCCTAGAGTGTACTTACACAACCTAGATGATATAGCCTACTGTACACCTAGGCCGTATGGTATAGTGCTCCTGGGCTACAAACTGTGCAGCATGTTACTGTACTGAATACTGTAGGCAATTGTAGCGCAGTGGTATTTTGTACTTAAATATATCTAAACATGGAAAAGATACAGTGACAATATGGTGTTATAATCTCATGGGACCCCCTTCATATATGTGGTCCATCACTGTAATTGGTTATTAAAACAATTGTTTGATTTCAGAGTAAGGGCTAATATAAACTCCTCATAGTTAAAGCCATCTCAGACCACTCTAGCTAAAATAATAACTCCTGCCCCTTCTCATTGTTCTTCATTGTCTTACTTGCCCTAATTTTGATCACAGCTTTATCACCATGACATTGCATTATATGTACTTATATATTGTCTGTCTCCCTCTGCTAGAATATACATTCCATAAAAGCAGGGACTCTTTTATTTCCTGTTGTAGATTCAGCATCTGTCACAGATTCTGATTCATACTAATTGTTTAAGAACTATTTGTGAAATGAAGGAAGGAAGAAAATGCATTTTAAAAATGAGTTGCAAACTCACTCAATAGACCAGTTAGGTAAAGGAAATGAGGGAAGCAAGTGAGGTTTCTTCCACAATAGTAACAAGTTGTAATTTTTACAAATCAAAAGCATATTTTGTTTGTACATTACACAGATAGAAAGTTTTTACTCCCAGAAATACATTTATATCTATTTTTCTTGAAATATGGGGTCATCTGACTCATTGTCAAGAGAGACCTGGATACCAAATAACATTTCCTTTTCTCTAAAAGCAAAACAGCCATCCATGTGTGATGACGAATGGCACCTGGCCTTGGACCTCAGGGTTGGGGCTGCATTAGGGACAGGTGGAGAATGTGTTTAAGCGAGAAGTATGTGCTGCTCAGAAAGCCCTGTTGTTGCCAAATTTTAATTCATTTAAAAATTATTAACCAATTTCAATTAGAAAAATATTATGTATATCTACACTGCCCAATCCAAGAGAAACACCTTTTGAGCTGGCTGTATTTTATGGTGTGACCTCTCTAGAAAAAAAAAGATTACTTTAAATAACATATCCAATATATTTTCTCCTTAAACTTCTATGGAAGTGCTACAGTGTTTAGATTCCAAACCAAGCAGGAAGATGCCATTATATTCTTTTGCTGACCATACATCCTAATACAAAGACTGATTCAGCAGCTGGTCAAAATAGAAAGGACGCATTCCCAAAGAATAAATGTATTGATTACATTTTAGACTCTTTTTTTTTTTTTTTTTTTCAATTTAGGGGAAGGCACTTTCATTTTTAGGATAGCGGGTAGTTTAGGACTTGGCTGTTGGTTTCTGCCAATAGCCAGGGGTATGTGACAGGAGACAAAGTAGCTGAACTCTCTTGATCTGCATTCTTCCCAGTTGCAGAATAGGGCTGAGAAATTGTGATTGCTTTGAGGTGGTTACTGAAAGAGTGTGTATACCTGGAAACAATCTCTGGTTTAGTCAACTATTAATGGGGTTGTGGGGGCAGGATGTTCCGTACCCCAGGTCACAGCTGGCCTGGGGTCTCTGCTGCTGCTCCCCATTCCTTGTCCTGCTGGTCCATGTCAGACAGTGCATCTATCTTCCTACCAAGGACCCATTTCCAGATAATGATTAATTGGATATGGCTCCTGTGTTCAAGAAACTTAAAATTCTGAAGAAGGAAAACAAATGGAGAGACGGAATGTGGTAAGCAAGGCCTATATATGGAAAGTTAGGGAGAGATGACTTCCTGCTGAGAGATTTCACTGAAGAGGCTAAGTAGATGAATTGGACCTTGGAGGACCTAGAGGTCTGGGGCCTGCAGAAATGGGGCCAGGGGACAGAGATGGCAAGAATGTACTTGGGGCATTTCAATGTAAACAAAAGTATACAGGTGATCAAATGCAAGGAATGTGCAAAGAATATTTAATACCCCCCATACAGAGAGTGAGGTCCTTAAAAACCTTTCTGGCAGGAGGAGTCCGTGTTGATGAACTTAAAACTTTAGTGAAAACAAGGATAGGGGAAATCTAAGTTTAAGCAAAACTGTTCAGTAAGTATTTGTCATATTTACTGAAATTAAAATGAGAAAACAAAAGTAGATTATGAGTGACATTTTACTCACCTTATGTTGGTAAGAGCAGTGTGCCACAGTGAATTTCCAGTTACTTCTTGCTGTTTTGCAGGCTGTCACCCGCCCTTATAGTGAAATGCTTACAGGTAGTTTTGCTTTATTATAGTTAGTGTACAGTTCTCATGCACAAGGGCACTCCTCCATGCCAGGCTCACTATACAAATGTTCAATGCCTTTCAGTCAGAGAGGCTGAATGCTGACTCCTGGGTCTCCCTGTGGCTAAAGGGTAAAGTGGATAGATACATCTTGAGATAAACTTTATTTAACTTAGTTGGCATGACTGATTAGGAAGTCCTCAGATACCTCACCCCCATGCATAGGGGATTTAGTGTAATGCCGAAGCATATGCTGCCAATTCCAGGTTTTCATTTTTTGGTTTCCTTTAGCTTTCAAAAGCTTCTTTGCAAAAACCACTTCCTCTGCCTGCCATCTGCCTTAAAACCCCCCTCCCCCACTTAAAAAAAAAATCTGTTTCTAATCCCAAGAGTCTTTTTTTTGTTGCTGTTTTCGGGACACGGTCTCACTCTGTTGCCCAGGCTGGATTGCAGTGGTGTGGTCTTGGCTCACTGCAGCCTTGACCTCCCAGACTCAAGTGATCCTCCCACCTCAGCCTCCCAAGTAGTTGGGACTACAGGCGTGTGCCACCACTCTGAGCTAATTTTGTATTTATTGTAGAGACAGGGTTTCATCACATTGCCTAGACTGGTGTGAGATTCTTATATTTTCTAATTATTCTTAAAATGACCAATTGACTATCAAAAATGTATTTGGAAATAGGTATAAGTTGAACTTTGCTTATTGGGAATTCTTGGTTGGGGGAGTTTTCTGTAGTTGAGATTACCATGTTGTTGGGTATATGAAGATGAACAGTGATGGATAAAACTACAAGTGCAAGTTGAGGCCAGTGTGTGGAGGAACTTGAATGCCATATAATAGTGATGGGGATTTAGTCTTCTCTCTGATGCAGACTAAACAAAAAAATACCAATACCCCAACTGAACTGAAGCAAAATCCAAGTATCTCAAGCAGAAATAAATTTATCTGACCACATAATCTGAGAATTCAGGCTTAGCTGGATCCAGGGACTTAAATGACATGTTCAGCACTCTTACTCGGCACCTTGTCTTCTTGACTTCCTCCTTCTATGGCATGAGAGGAAAAAGAAGATGGTCACTAATATTTCTACCCTCACATCTTTTCAACAGTCACCTCACGGGGGAGGAATCTTCTTTCTTCCAGAGTCCTTATCTCAGTCTCAGGGAAGGACTTTGGTCCTGATTAGTCACATGTCTACGATGGTAAGATCTGTGTGTCCAATAATGAGGCATACTCTGGCCAGGACAGTTCACAGTGGTAACAGACACAACCTCTGGCTCCTTCATCATCCATGCAATTATAACCCTGCCATGATGTCACTTTTTGCATCACTGTACGTGAGAGGGCTGCAATGCCACCTTGAGAACCCAATATGCTGCATCCTTCCTCCAGATCTGCATTTATTTGCACTATTCTTTTTCAAACATACAGTTCTACTGAAGTATAACATATTTACAGAAAAGTATTCAAATCATTGTTCAATAAATTTTCAAACAGTAAACACATCCATGTTATCTCTCTGAGATCAAGAAAGAGAATATTACCATTCTTCCAGAAACCACCTCATGGGCCCTCCCAGTAAGTACATATTTCTTTTTTTCCCATTGGTAACCACTAAGCTGATTTCCTTTCTCTCTCTCTCTCTCTTTTTTTTTTTTTTTTTTTTTAAAGAGGTGAGGTCTCACTATGTTGCCCAGGATGGCCAGGATCTCCTAGGCTCAAGCAGTCCTCCCACTTCAGCCTCTCAAGTAGCTACCACTAACCTGATTTCTAACACTGTAGCTTTCTCTTTTTTGAAACAAATGAAATAAATATGAAATCATACATATATGCCTGTACTCTTTCTTTCTAGATCCTTATGCACAACATTGTTTGTGAAATTCATCTATGTTGCAATGTGTAGCAGTAGACTATTTTTATTACTATATAGTATTCTACTTTGTTATATTCCACAAACTATTCATCTACTGTTGAGGGACATTTGGGATATTTCTAGGTTAGACATATTATGAATAGTGCTGCTATGAATATTTTTGTATGTGTTTTGTGACACACATATGAATGTGTTTCTGTTTGATATACACACCTAAGACTGGATTGCTGGGTCATGGGATGTGCATATGTTCAGCTTTATTCGATCCCTACAAAGAGTTTTCTTAAGTGGCTGTACCAATTTATATTCCTATCATCAGTTCATGAGTGTTTCAGTTTCTTTATATCATTGGCAAGACTTGAGATTGTTAAATGTTTGAATTTTAGCCATTCTGGTGGGTACGTAGTGGTGTCTTATTATGGCTTCAGTTTGCATTTTTCTGGTGACTGATGATGATGTGCCTTTTTAATTTTTTTTGCCACTTTTATTTGTCTTTTGCAGTGCCTATTCAAGCTTATTGCCTATTTTTAAATTAGATTTTTAATCTTTTTCTTGTTGAGTTGTAGAAGTCTTCTTTTAAAAACAAATTTTTTATACAAATACTTTTGCCTGTCATATGTATTTAAAATATCTTTTCCCAGCTCTAGTGGTTTGCCTTTTACTCTCTTTTGATGAATTGGGGATCTCACTTTGAATATAATCTAATTTATCAGTCTCTTTCTTTATGGTTATTGTTTCCTGTGCCTACTTAAGAAATTGTTGCCTACCCTAAGGTTATGAAGCTACTCTGTTTTAATTTATAGAAGCTCTGTTTTTGTGTTTTTTTTTTTTTGCCTTTTAGCCTTTTATCTTTAGGTCGTAAAAATCTACCTGTGGTTGATTGTTGTTTGTGGTGTGAGAAAGGCATCCATATTTATTTTGTTTTACTTATGGATATCCAATAAACCCAGCACCACTTATTGAAAAATCTCTCCATTTCTACTACTCTGAAATGTCACCTGTGTTATCAGTCACATTTGTGGTCTGTCTCTGTTTTCTAGTCCATTCCGTTTTTCTATTTCTCTAATATAATATTGATAACGCACTGTCTTAATTACGTGAGCTTTATAGGAGGTCTTGATATTCAGTAGTGTGCACCCTCTAGTTTGTTCTTATTTAAGAATAACTTCTAAAGAACAAAGCTGGAGGCATCACACTACCTGACTTCAAACTATACTACAAAGTGACAATCACCAAAACAGTATGGTATTGGTACAAAAAACAGACACATAGACCAATGGAACAGAATAGAGATCTCAGAAATAAGACTGCACATCTACAACCATCTCATTTTCCACAAACATAACAAAAACAAGCAATGGGGAAAGGATTCCAGATTTAATAAATGGTGCTGGGAGTCATGGCTAGCTATATGCAGCAAATTGAAACTGGACTTCTTCCTTACACCTTATCCAAAGATTAACTCAAGATGGATTAAAGATGTAAGGTAAAACCAAAAACTATAAAAACCCTAGAAGAAAATCTAGGCAATACCATTCAGGACATAGGCACAGGCAATGATTTCATGATGAAAACATCAAAAGCAATTGCAACAAAAGCAAAAATTGAGAAATGGGATATAATTAAACTAAAGAGCTTCTGCACAGCAAAAGAAACTATAATCAGAGCAAACAGGCAGCCTACAGAATGGGAGAGAAGTTTTGCAACCTATCCATCTGACAAAGGTCTAATATCCAGAGTCTACAAGGAACTTAAACAAATTTACGAGCAAAAACAACCCAATTAAAAAGTGGGCAAAGGACATAAACAGACACTTCTCAAAAGAAGACATTTATGTGGCCAACAAACATGAAAAAAAAAAAGATTAACATCACTGATCATTAGAGAAATGCAAATCGAAACCACAGTGAGATACCATCTCACACCAGTCAGAATGGTGATTATTAAAAATTCAAGAAACAACATGCTGGCGAGGCTGCGGAGAGATAAAAATGCTTTTACATTGTTGTTGGGAGTGTAAATTGGGTCAACCATTGTGGAAGACAGTGTGGTGATTCCTCAAAGACCTAGAGGCAGAAATACCATTTGACCCAGCAATCCCATTACAGGGTATCAACCTAAAGGAATATAAATCATTCTGTGATAAAGATACATGCATGTGTATGTTCATTGCAGCACTTTTCATGATAGCAAATATATGGAATCAAACCAAATACCCATCAATAATAGACTGGATAAAGAAAATTTGGTAATATACACCATAGACTACTATGCAGCCATAAAAAGGAACGAGATCATGTCCTTTGCAGGGTCGTGGATGGAGCTGAAATCCATTATCCCCAGCAAACTAACGCAGGAGCAGAAAACCAAACACTGCATGTTCTCACTCATAAGTGGGAACCAAACAATGAGAACCTGTAGACAGAGGGAGGGGAAAAACACCTGAGGCCTGTTGGGGATGGGGGGATGGGGAGAGGGAGAGCATCAGGAAAAATAGCTAATACATGCTGGGCTTAATACTTAGGCAATGGCTTGATAGGTGCAGCAAACCATCATGGCACATGTTTACCTATGTAACCTGCACATCCTGCACATGTACCCCAGAACTTAATATATAATTAAAAAGAATAGCTTCATTATTTCTAATCATTTGCACTACTGTATAAATTTTAAAATCATCTTCTGATGGGATTTTGATTGGGATTGCATTAAATCTCTAGCCTAAATTGGGAGTAAATTAATGTTTTTACAGTGTTGGCTATTTTAATCCATTAATATGGAATATCCCTTCCTTTATTTAGATCTGTCTCTTACTTCTGTCAGCATTTTTGTATCCCTTTATATTGTAAAATTATTGCACATCTTTTAAATATATATTCCTAGTATTTGAAATTATTTGATGCTATTATAAATGATACCTTTAAAAATATATCATTTTCTGATTGTTGCTGATATACAAAAAATACAATTGAGTTTTATATAATGACCTTGTATTCATTGACTTTGCTAAATTCACTGAACCCTAATAGTTCTGTGTATTAGGTTGGTGCAAAAGTAATTGCGTTCATAAATTATGAATTTCCACGTACACAGTTAAATTACTGGTGAAAGAGTTATTACTTTTTCCTTTCTAATTATCACGACTTGTATTTGTTTTTCTTGCCTGTTGTATAGGCTAAGACCTCAAATATAATGGTGAATAGAAGTGGTGATAGTGAGCATTCTTGTCTCATTTCCAATCTCAGTGGGAACGTTTTCCATGTTTTACTATTAAATATTATTAAATATTTCTGTAAGTGTTTTACAAATACCGTTTATCAGATCAAGCAAGCCCCCTTACATTTAAAATTGGCTAAGAGTATTTTCATGAAGAGGTGTTGAATGTGATTAAATGCCTTAAAGCCATAATTACACAGAATAGCGGGCTCACCTCTGTACTTCCTTTTTCTCTTGGATCATGATCCCATGTGTCCTCATTGCCTTGGGAGCTCTTCTTTTTATACGGTATCTACCTTTCTAGATTTTCTTGGGGGTTGGACTGTTACAAGTTAGATCATCATTGTAGGAATTGGTACTGTAAATTCAAATTGTACTATTTTTGTCTGCCATCTACATGGTATGAGTAAAACTGTAAAACCCCCGAGAACCTATTCAATTATTATTTCTTTGATCTATATTGCTTGTGGCTCGTAAACTTTATGAAAAGATTTTCTTTTGTTAAATTTTGCTATCTTAAGAGGAAAAGTCTACCATTGCTGCTACAAATCGAGGCATTATGGAGTCATTGAAAGGGTGCACCTTATATTACATTTAAATGCCTTGTTTTACATATAAACATACTGATTTTACCTGTTCTTTTTTAAAAAAGAAAGAAAACAATGAAATCCCAAGGAATAAAACTGACATTCTTTAAAAAAGAAAAAGCCAATAGGAGTGCTTTTCTTCTTAGGTCCCCTGGGAACATGTCATCCTCTTCATCTCTTAGTCATCCACTTCTTGTGTATAAAAATTGGCAACGCTTCTCTGTCACTCCCACTTCTTCTCTAGCAGTGATACAATCTTTCATGCGAAATAAGAGAATAATAAAATGTTATTTCTGCAGTCCCAATAGTCAGTAGTATTAGAAACTATAATCTTGGAACCCATACTTAACAAAATATAAGTCCTCTCATGTGAGAAGAGAGGGAAGACCCAAGCTCTAAATGCTGACTCATTGCTAACCAGCAGGGTGACATTAGAACGCAACTTGACCTTCCCAGGTCTTAGTGCCATCCTCTGAAAACCAAAGGCTTGGACTTGTTCAAGGGACAGAAAAAATTATAATGTAAAGGGCTAAGTAGTAAATATTTTGAGTTCTGTGGGCCATACAGTCCCTGTTACAACAACTCTGCTGTTGTGGCATAAAAGTGATCATAGACAATAAGTAAACAAATGGGCATTTATTTATAAAAGTGTATTTATGGACACAAACTCAAATTTCATACAGTTTTCATGTGTCATAAAATACTGTTCTTTCAACTTTTTTTCAAGCATCTAAAAATGTAAAAACAATTCTCAGCAAACAGATCATATAAAAACAGGCAACAGGCTTAGGTTTGTCCCATGGGCCCAAGTTTACCAATCTTTGAGTCAGTTAATTGTCAAGGGCTGTTCCAGAGCTCTGTGTTAGGCATTCATATGCTAGCCTTTTAAAAAATATTTTTTTTGTCCTATGAACATTATTCAAAAGGGTCTATTTTTTTCTTTTAGACCAATTATGAATAAGAAAAATACAATATGTTGTTTTTACCTTTATTCCTTCATCAGTGCTTGTTCTTTCTTTTTAGAGATCAAAGTTTCTGACCTGTATAATTTTCCTCTGCCTGAAGAACTTCTTTTTGCATTTCTTGCATAGCAGGTTTGCTGGTGATAAATTTCCTCAGTTTTTGCTTGTCTGTGAAAGTCTTTATTTTTTCTCCACTTTTGAAGGATAATTGCACTAGATGTAGAATTCTAAGTGGGCGTTTTTTTTTTTTTCCCCTTCAACATTTTAAGTATTTCACTCCACACTCTTGCTTGCATGGATTCTGTAATTCTTATCCTTGTTCTTCTATAGGTAAGGATCTGGCTTCTTTTAAGATTTCCTCTTTGTCTTTGGTTTTCTGCGGTTTGAATATGATATACCTAGGTGTAGTTTTTCTTTTTGGGGGTGTTTGTCCTGATTGGTGTTTTCTGACTTTTCTGGATCTGTGGTTTATTGTATGCCATTAATTTTGGAAAGTTCTCAGTCATTATTCCTTCCAATATTTCTTCTCCTTTCTTTCTTCTCTTCTTGGGATTCTGATTACATTTATGTTACAGCTTTTGATATTGTTCTAGAGTTCCTGAATATTCTGCTCTGGTTTTTTTTTCCTCCCTTATTTCTCTCTCTCTTTTTAGTTTGGAAATTCATGACTGACTTTCAAGTTCATGGAGTCTTTTAAAAAAAATTTAAAATTTTTAATTTTTGTAGATACATAGTAGGTGTGTATACTTATGGGGTACATGAGATGTTTTGATACAGGTATGCAATGCATAATAATCACATCATGGAAAATGGGGTCTCCATCCCCTCAAGCATTTCTCCTTTGTGTTACAATCCAATTACACTCTTTTAGTTGTTTTAAAATGTACAATTAAGTTGTTGTTATTGACATTAGTCACCCTCTTGTGCTATCAAATGGTAGGTCTCACTCTTCTTGGCCATCTGAGTCTGCTGATGAGCCCATGGAAAGCCTTCTTCATTTGCTACAGTGTTTCTGATTTTTAGCATTTCCTTTTCAAAGGAGTTTTTAAAAAGTGTTTCCGTCTTTCTGGTTTCATTACCATTTGCTTTCTCCATTAGAATCCTTAACATTTTTCATCATAGTTATTTTAAATTTCCTATCTGTTAATGACACAGATAATTCCAACATCCGTGACATATCTGAGTCTGATTCTGATGATTGCTTGTCTCTTCAGAATGTGTTTTTCTTGCCTTTCAGCATGCCTTGTAATTTTTTGTTGAAAGCCAGACATGATGTGTTGGGTCATAGAAACTGAGGTAGGTAGGCACTTAGTGTGAGGTTTTACTTAATCTGGCTAGGAGTTGGGTTGTGTTTAGTGTTTGCTGAGCTGTAGGTGCTAGAGGCTTCAAATCCCCCCCAAAGGGTCCTTGTTTTTATCTCCTCTCTTGACTTTAGGTTTCCCTAACTACTCTTCCTTAGGGACGCTGTGTCTTGGAAGTCTTTTATCTATAATCCACTGTTACACCTGAGCCCGGTTGGTGTGGTGGTAGGGTGTATGTGAGCAGTAATGTTCTATTAACCATCTAATTAAGAGCAAGGATGGAAGAACTTCCCTTTGGTAAATGGTAATGTTACAGGAAAGGGGTTCCAATCCAGACCCCAAGAGAGGGTTCTTGGATCTCACGCAAGAAATAATTTGGGGCAAGTCTATAGAGTAAACGGAAAGCAAGTTTATTAAGAAAGTAGAGGAATTAAAGAATGGCTACTCCATAGATAGAGCAGCCCTGAGGGCTTCTGGTTGCCCATTTTTATGGCTATTTCTTGATTATATGCTAAACAAGGGGTGGATTATTCTTGACTCCCCTTTTTAGACCATATAGGGTAACTTCCTGATGTTGCCATGGCATTTATAAGCTGTCATGACGCTGGTGGGAGTGTAGCAGTGAGGACAACCAGAGGTCACTCTCATCACCATCTTGGTTTTGGTGGGTTTCAGCTGGCTTCTTTACTACACCCTGTTTATCAGCAAGGTCTTTATGACCTGTATCTTGTGCCGACTTCCAGTCTTGTCCTGTGACTTAGAATGCTTAACTGTCTGGGAATGCAGCCCAGTAGGTCTTAGCCTCATTTTACCCAGCCCCTATTCAAGATGGAGTTGCTCTGGTTCGAATTCCTCTGACAGAAAAACTTTTCCCCATAAGAAAAAGGAAGATGGAGAACATGGTGGTTTCAAGGAGGGTGTCTGAAGATGAGGGACTTGCCTTCTGCTGGCTTCCATTTCTTCCATGAATTTTGAAGTGAGCTCATCAGCTAAGACTATGTGTTAAATATGAGCTGGGAAAAGATATGACATAGCCATCTCAGAAAAGGAGAAACAGCTTGGTAGGAAAACATTTTGGGTTTGGCAGGCAGTGTTGACTATTCGTTTAATGTTTGTGGCCATGAATTTAATGCAGCTAGTCAGCCTGGTTGTGTGACTTCCTCTCCACCCCAAAGTGTTCATCTGTTTGGATGGGAGCTTGGGGTTGGTGGATAGTTGGGTTCCATCAGTGTTGGAATTTTGTAAGGATAGTGTGACACAGAAAGGGGGTGTGTTAGGGTTCCCTAGAGGGACAGAACTAATAGTGTGTGTGTATATATATTTTTTCTATTTTTATATATACAATAGTATATATATATAATAGTGTGTGTGCATATATATATATAGGAGTTTATTAAGTATTAACTTACATGATCACAGGGTCCCACAAGAGGCTGTCTACAAGCTTGAGGAACATGGAGAGTCAGTCTGAGTCTCAAAACTGAAGAACTTGGAGTCCCGTGTTTGAGGACGGGAAGCATCCAGCAAGGGAGAAAGATGTAGGCTGGGAGGCTAGGCCAGTCTTGCCTTTTCATGTTTCTCTGACTGCTTTATATTTGCTGGCAGCTGATTAGGTTGTGCCCACCAGATTAAGGGTGGGTCTGCCTTCCCCAGCCCACTGACTTAAATGTTAATCTCCTTTGGCAACACCCTCACAGACACACCCAGGATCAATACTTTGCATCCTTCAATCTAATCAAGTTGACACTCAGTATTAACCATCACAAGGGGAGATGCAGGAGTAGAGGGTATGTGCAAGGGAGTGATTATGAGTGAGTATAATGATGGAGCCAGTGTGAATAGTGAAGGTGAAGTGAAGGGTAGGAATGGGTAGTAAAAGTGCTGTGTGTTCAATGGATTAAATGTCTAAATAAGTTTGAAGATGGTTTGCAGTGAATGCAGAGTAAGTAAGTGAGCTGAACAGAGGAAGGGTGGACAGAGTGGAGGATGCTTGTAGTGGGATTTGAGGTGATGACAAAGTTTAGGATGTGGCCATGTGAGATAGTGACTCAGAAGGAAAAAGTTTCAGGTGAGGAAATAAGGAACTGAGAAACTGGCTTTTCTGGTAGGTCTTTGACTCTGATGTTAAAGTCACTGGAAGTGGTGAAGATGTTAGGGAAGCAGAAGAAATCCTCTGAGAGGCGGAAGCTGGAGTCTTCAGGGAATGAGAAGGCATAAGCAGGAGGGAGGTGGAAAACAGCAGTGAGGATGAGCAGAAAGTGGCAGTGCCACAGAGCAGGGATTTGTGTTGGAGGGAGGGAGGGAAATCATTTGAAGCAGCAGTGGAGAGCCAGGAGGCTGCCTGCCCTACTCCCTGGTCTTCAGATGTATGGCATGAGGACAGAGGGCTGCAGGAGAGGAGAAGGCAAGTTTCCATTAAGGTCACAGAAGGTTAAAGTTCAGAGAGGAGATGGAAGGACATAGTGGGCATACTATTTACAGAAATGTTCAAAGGGTGGGATGAGTCTGTGGGGGGTCGGAGGGGTTGGGGTTTCCAGAGCAGTGTGGAGTTCAGAGCCCTGGTGAGAGAGGATGCCTGGGTAGACCTGGCTTTCCAACAGAGATTGCAGTAACAGGACTCCCAGGGCCAGCATGCCCTGTTATGTGGCGATCTTTCCACTTCTCCCTCCTAGCTTAATTTTTAGAAACTTTAACAGACGGAATGCAAAATTTTTATTTTTATTTTTACTTCAGAGATCAGTCCTCACCCTGTCGCCCTGGCTGGAGTGCAGTGGTGTGATCATAGCTCACTGTAGCCTCCAACTACTGGGCTCAAGTGATCCTCCCACATCAGCCTCCCAAGTAGCTGAGATTATAGGCAACGCACCACCATGCCTGGCTAATTTTTGTATTTTTTGTAGAGATTGGGTCTTGCTATGTTGCCCAGGCTGGTCTTGAACTCCCAGGTTTAAGCAATCCTCATGCATGCATATGTATATATATATATATATATATATATATGCAGCTCTGGTAATTTAATTAGTTTAGCCTGTCAGGCAGCTGTGATAGCTTAGAGAACATTATATTTATTTGTAAGTCTTAAGGTAGGATTGGAGTGGAGAAGTCAACTTCACTGAAAACTAGCAAGTAGAATGAAGGAAACACAGATTAGTTGAGGACCTACTATGTTCCAGGCTTTGTGCCAAACATCTACTTTATGTAGGTGATTTCACAAGATGGACATGTTGGAAAAACTGTGGGCATTGGAGTCAGTCCTGGGTTTGAATTTTAGTTGCTTGGCTGACAAACTGTTACTTTGGGCAAGTTACCTGTGCTCTTCAGTCTTACTTTTCTCATCCATAGAGTGGGAATAATAGCATGGCTGCTGTGATGAGCTGTGCAAGAAATTCTAATCAGCAGGCCAGGCTGAGAACCACTGCTGCAGAGTGATTAGCGTTTGTTCCATTTTATAGGTGAGGAAACTAAGGCCCAGGGGGGCTAAATATGTTGCTTATGGCCACACAGCACTTAAGTGACATAGCCAGGATTGAAAGCCAGTTTTTTTTGACCCCAGAACCTTGTTGTATCCATCTCATTGAGTTTTTGCCTTAATCCATGGGAAGCGAAAGGAACCCCCCATTAGCATGTCTGCCCAAACATCAGGCAGCATGGGATGGGAGGAAAAGATCAAGTGAAGGGAAGGCAGGCTCCATGGAATCTAGGTCAGTGGTTTCCAAACCTGGCTGTACTTACATATCATCTGGAAAATGGTTAATCTGTAAATCTCCAGGGACCACCCTAGGCCTACTGGATCAGAACTTCTGGAGCATGGGAACCAGGAGTATGTATATTTAGAATATCTCCCAGGTTATTCTGAGACTGCTAGCCTAGTTCCGGTCCTTGGGCAAGTTTTTGGGAACCGCTGAATTCTAATTGATGTCCTAAAATGATCAAGTGATTATATCCCAGTAAAATACTGGGTGCCTTCCAGTGCCACCAAAATTGGCCTTTAGGGGTTGAGTGCTATCACCGTACTTTAAGATCTTGGTGCATTACCTGAAACGGATACTCTGTCATTGAGCATTTGAACTTCGAATATATAGGAAATGTCAAGTTGGCATACTCTGCTATAACAGAAAGAGTGATTTGTTATTTAGAGCTGTTGTTCTTCCTTCTTTCCCCTTGGGATTCCTGCCCACTCAGTCAGATTAGAGCTATATAAACAAGCTCGTACTACTGAGCTAGCACACATCTTGTAAAATTTTTTCCTGAAGTGCTTAACATTGCTGATGTCAGAAAAAAAAAATCCATTGGGTTTTAATGGGCTGAGGCAAACAATGAGAATTTGATATAATATGGAGGAGAGGAAATAACATCAACAGAAATTCTTCTTTGGCAGCATAAATATTCAAACTATATTACAGTCAGGGTTTGATTGCTTCTCCTACATGACATTTCCCTGAATAGGGTTTTGAGGGCTGGGCACTAAGAGTGGTAGTCATGATGTTTAAAGCTTTTAGTTGCAAGCCATGGTAATTTTAGTGACATTGTAGGGTAATTGTAGTCGGTTCTACTCTTAGCTCTGTGTCAGGATCACCTGAGGAGGTCATTGGACCGCTGAAGGCTTCATCTCTGATGCATGAGTCAGAACATCTGAGGGTGGTGGGGGTTGGGGTGGGATTCTCCATTGAATCTGATGCCAGTGGCCTGGGAATTTCACTTGGCCAAATACTGGCTTAGAACAAGGTCACTGGTCAGTTTCGACATTCATTCTGTGCTGGGGCATTTCCATGACTTACTGTCTTCCCTCTTCAAAAGCAACCCTGTGTGATGGAGGGGTCTCATCTTCCAGGCAAGGAGCTGGAAATTTAGGGTGGGAGAGCCCATTGTCAAAGGCCACATAGTAGCCTTAGTGAGGCTAGAGCTGAGATGTGATTCCCAGTCTGACTTCAAAGCCCTTCCTTTTCCTATACCATCGAGGCCCTTCCTTCCTGCTCTGCTCAACATTGTTAGCTGCTGAACCCTAGGCTTTGCTTGTTCCAGAGGGGCTGGCATTAGAAAGTAAACAGCAGGCATTTATTATAACTGCAAGTTACAGATGCAGTGTAAGTTTGGAGTAGACTGCAGGCACAATCCTGACTTTCAAGGATTCACGAATCTGTTTGTGTCACAGGTGCTCAATTGTCCTATTATGCATAGAACATCCCCTTCACTATATTTTCTTCCCTCACCACATATTCCTTCTTACGTAAATTGCTTGTGAATCCCAGAAGTGGATTGCTGAGTCCAGGCTGGTTCATATCAATAAACCTTGGGGAAAATCTTTATGTGCGATGCTATACATGGGTCTTTGTTGATCAAGAGTCTTCTTTATTGGCCACTTTTAATGGCTTGTTATCCAGATGAATCTTCTGGAAGGAGGACACTGCATCCTGGTGGAATTTTATCAGTTCCATCATTCATTCAAACATAGTTAAGTACCTTCTATGTGCCAGGTTCTGCTCTAGGTGCCAGGGAGAGAGGGGTGAACCCCAACAATAAAGTCCCTGCCTATGAAGAACTGACTTTCTAGAGAGGAAGTCCCTGATAGACAAGTAAACAAAGTCCCGCAAATTCAGATAGTTGCGAATCCCTGTTATCTCACTCTCCACACTTGGCTGTCTCCCACTTAATCTTTCTGGGATCAGATTATCTTTGTGGCTTTTTTCTCTTGACTGTCTAGCACAGAGCTGAGCCGCTTCTGGGGCTTCAGATTTCTATGCCTGTGTGTGTGCATAGCCTTGGCTGGAATGGCAAACTTTGCCTCTCCAAGGCTTCTGCTCATCTGTCACCTCCTCCTACTCTGTGCCATCATAATTGAGCAACCACATATTACAGTGTCCTTTCTGTGAACACATCTGTTATTCCTACCGGTCTCTGAACATTTTAAGGAGAGGATCTGTGTCTGCCTTATCTGTATATCCCCAGGGCCTAGCATGGAACCTTACAAAAGTAGATGCTCAGTATATTTGCTCAAAGAATAAATGTTGAGTTCCAAAGAACCTGAGGGTGGGTGGTGTGGTATAGGAATTCCGTCATGGGGAGGGATGCTGAGTCAGATAGGGAATGCTCCACCGCAGTGGTTTTGTGATTTATTCTTTGAGACATTGAGTGCTGTCATGAATAGAGGAAATGGGCTGGGATATAGGCAGTATTGACAGAGACAGGTGGCATGGAACATTCTGGTGAGAGCCTTTGAAGGAAAGTTAGAAATGTGAGGTTCTGAGGGTCTAGCTCAGAGCTGGAAGGAACTCTAAGGATGCTGGATTTTATAGCCAATGCCCAACTGAGGTCCAGGGAAGCTGTGTGTCCTGGTTCTGATAGCTGGTTAGTTGCAAAGGACCGAGGGGTGGGGCAATACCAGGACTCCTAGTTCAGAGGGCTTTCCACTATGCTGGGGCTATGGTGTGTGACAGATAACAGATTAAAGGCAGAGAGAGGAGAAGGAACTTGCCACACAGCTAGGAAGTGGTGGAGCCTGGATTCGGACATGGATCTGTCTGATGAGAGGCATCTTGTAACCATCAAGCTGTATCGTCTCTTCTTGGAGACTGTGAAATGCAAGGTCCTAGCCCATTTTCAGTTTTCCTCTTGGGTTAGCTGTGAGTCCATATAGGAAAATAATATTAACATGCTTTCTTTCTTTTGGTATGCAGTTATATGTTTTCAGAAAAATGTTCACATTCTTCAAATGTTAATATAGAAGCCCCTGGGTTGTTTACTGTGTGTATATATATATGTATATATAAGTACAATGAAGAGCATTCTGTTTTTCTCTGCCACTAAATTTAAACCCATTTCTATAGTACTCCATTTAAAAGTATTTTATATCATACTATAATGAATGAAAACCTAGTCCTTTAATTTCACAAGCCCCAGCTTTAATAGTCAATGAATTTAATTAGAAAATCTTTACCTATGTAGGTTTCACATCCAGTTCTCTCTAACATCTGTTGACATATGGACTAGAAAGTATATTATTATTTTAGAAATGATTCTTTCTAGACACAGGAAAGCTAAATAGCTTGTCTGAGTTTCAAAACGAGTTAATAGAGGAACCAAAAATAGACGCATTTCTACTGAATACGAGGCTTACTAAAATTCTTCACACAGAGACTATCTGCATTCACTTAGTAGTTTCAAGTCTAGACTCTGGAACATCAGCCTGTTTTAACAAACACAAATGCTTCTGTTGGTGGGAGGGGGTGGCTGGGCAGAGGGAGGCCTGACACGTTTGTTTCTAGGTCATTTCTAACCTTGCTATTATAATACAGTTTTCTAGGTAGAAGAGAATGTGCTCATTAAAGTGAAAGTGTTCATTTTAAAATAAAGCGACAGAAACTTAAAACGTCTCTATTACATAGATACATGAGTATATATAAATGAACTCAATTTTTGTTTTCATGCTCTGTTGTATTCTGTATTAAGGCAAAGGAGTAGGCAACTAAGTAGTTGTTTAAAAATAAAACTGTGTTGTTCATTTAATTTTAAAAGCCATTGATTAGAATGATAATCAGTGTTTCCATGTAGTACTATATTCATAGAAATCCTGATATTACAGTGTATAGAGATAATATTATAGAATGATGCTCTTTACCTCTTCATGTAATCTAATTTTAAAAAACATTGTAATTTATAAATAGTGAAGAAAGCAGGTAGTGTTATTCGAATGGGATATTTTCGGCAATTAAATTCTTAGCATAAATTACAAATTCCTCTCTCTCCCATTTTCCACCCAAATTTGTTTTTATGGAATGACCTTTGGTAGCAACTTGTTTTATAATAAAATGTTTCCTGAATTTTTATTTTGAATTGAAATGGCCTTTTCTGTCATGTATGGTATTTATAAGAGTTTCTTTGATGAAAAGCCTCTGAATTTTGTGCAAATAACCCAGGCAGCCTCTTAGATTAGGGATAACATTTGTATAGGACTTTTATGGCTTTATACTCTGCTCTCATACTCAGCTTATTTGACCCTTACCTGCAGAGAACTTGGTGGAATTCACATTTTACTGCTGAGGACAATGTAGAGGAAGGTGCCTTGGCGTGACTCGGAGCATACAGCAGGTGTTCGATATGTTTGTTTTAAAGGGAAATTAACAAAAGAAACCCAACAGATTCTTGTACTTGCTCAAGGTCACACAATAAATATAGTGTCATACCAAGGACTGAACTTCCTTCTTCACTCAAAAATTCCATATACTTGTTCTTATCTCACTGTTATCTTTTCAGGCTTTTCAAAAAGGCCACATTAAATATATTTATTTTTCTTAATTGAGGTGAAATTCACATAACATAAAATTAGCCATCTTAAAGTGTATAATTCAGTGGCATTTCATGCTTTCACAGTGTTCTACAGCCATCACCTCTATCAAGGCCCCTGAAGGAGACCCTGTATCCATTAAGCAGTCTCCCATTCCATCCTCCCTGCAGCTACTGGCAGCTACCAATCTGTTTCTTGTCTCTACGGATTTACCTATTCTGGATATTTCGTAAAAATAGATTCCAGCAATATGTGACGTTTTGTGTCTGGCTTTTTACACTTAGCGTGTTTTCACTTAGCATGTTTTCAAGGTTCATCCACGTTGTAGCATGTGTCAGTACTTTATTTCTTTTTATTGCTCAATGATATCCCATTGTATAGATATACATGTTTTATTTATCCATTCATGCACTGATGGGCATTTAGGTTGTTTCCACCTTTTAACTATTGTGAATAGCGCTGCTACGAACATTTGTGTACAAGTATTTGATATTTGTTTTCAGTTATTTTGTGTATGTACTTAGAAGTGGAATTGCTAGATCATATGGTAATTCTATGTTCAACTTTTTTGAGGAAACACTAAGCTGTTTTCAACAGTGACTGTATCATTTTACATTCCTACCAGCAATGTTTGAGGATTTTGATTTCCCCATATCCTTGCGAAGACTTACTTGAGGTTTCTTTTTTAAAAATTATAATAATCTTAATGGGTATGAAGTGGTATCTCCTTGTGGTCTGGATTTTGATTTCCCTAATAAAATATTCATATTTTAATGCATAGAATTAATCAGAAAATGAGCTTTGGCAAGGTGAACTCAACAGCAAAATGATTGGCTTCAATTGTCTTCAGGAGATTATTTAAGACTGCCGTGGCTGGGTGTGGTAGCTCACGCCTGTAATCCCAGCAGTTTGGGAGGCCGAGGCTGGTGCATCACCTGAAGTCAGGAGTTTGTGACCAGCCTGACCAACATGGAGAAGCCCCATCTCTACTAAAAATACAAAAATAGCTGGGTGTGGTGGCACATGCCTGTAATCCCAGCTACTCGGGAGGCTGAGGCAGGAGAATCACTTGAACCCAGGAGGCGGAGGTTTCAGAGAGCTGAGATCGCGTCATTGCACTCTAGCCTGGGCAATAAGAGTGAAACTCTGTCTCAAAAAAAAAAAAAAGACTGCCATATATTCACTCCTGGGGTGTGCGATTCTGAGCTGAAAATCAATAACGTGTTGTTTGGGGATTAGAAGAATGTTTATGGATAGTAAGACTACAATCATCCCCTAACTTTAAAAAATATATCATGTAATATCATGTTTTGTGTTCATGGCATCTGCCAAAAGTTACTTAATTCTTTGCATTTCAAAGCCCTCTTTATATAATTCCTTCGTGACTTAATGGTTTATTCATTTATTTTTGCAGTGTGAGTGAAGACACTCAGGATGGCTCAAGGATCCGGGGATCAAAGAGCAGTGGGGGTTGCTGACCCAGAGGAGAGTTCTCCAAACATGATCGTCTACGGCAAAGTAAGGCGTCTGGTCAAGTGCCGTGCATGCTGTCCGTGTGGACTGTTGTGTTCTGTGTAGGGCTGATAAAAAGACAAATGTTTTCTGCCTAAACTGCCTTACTGATAAATGCATATTTTCTTCTCACATCCTCTGGTTCTCTAGTTCTAAAATTCAAGGAAGTTCATACTTGAGCACTTGGTATTTAACACTTGAAAAATATTATGCCATTTAGTTTTCTTTAAACCCAAAGGTTGCCTAAGCAATGCAGATGGGAAGACACATTCTCCTTCAGTGGAAAGGCCTTAGTGTAAGATGTATGAACTGAAAGTTCTTCAAACTCGTAGTACGTACAAAATCTGGGCTGAATGCTGTGGGAGATACAGAGGTATATTTGTATGAGATGCTTACAGTTGGTAGGAGACATAAGATGTACACAAATAACTGTTATAGAGTCTAAATGTTAATTTCCAGAATAGATGTGCAAGTAGAGTGTTACATAATTTCAGAGGAGGAGGCCAGTTCTCCCAGCCTCAGAGGTGAGAATGGGCTTGTGGAAGAGTGGTCTTTGAACTCAGTTTTAAAATATGTGCACGGTTGCTTTATGTGGAAAGCAGAGAGGAAGCAGAAAACATACCAGGTGATGAGATGTTTCAGCAAGGGCACAGAGCTAAGGAAAGTAGCAGCAACCAGAACTGGTTAGCTTGGGCATAGGATGCATTACAAGAAGTAAATGAAGATAGGATTTTGGGAAGAGAGGCTGGCTGGAGCCAGATGTTAGTGTTGAATTAGACAATTTAATCAAGAAAAACTTTTGTGCCAAGAGTTGCAAGATTGGGATCTCTTTGGGATTATGATTCTTGCCCCAGTGTGCTGAATGGATTGTTATCAAGATAGAGCAGAGGCTCTAGGAGAGAGATTTCTGTGTCTGTGTGAAAGGTAAGGAGGGAAAGGAGGGACACTAATCCAGCCTGTGAAATCACCTTCAGAGTTGAGAGAAACTGATAAGAGGAATTAAAGTCTGGATTAAAAATGACTTGGAAAGTGAAGGAATATAGGCAGCAAGTAGAGGGTCAAAGATGACTGGGTTTTTGACCTTGGGTGAATGAAAATCATTGGTGCTATTAATTTGAATTGGGATATTTGGAAAAAGAATACATTTTAAAGGAGGAAAGTGGCACATAAGTTTATTTTAGTACATGCTGAATTTGACGTAATTGCTTCTTATTGTACACCTTTTTAATGTTTGCATGTTGGTGAAAATTTAAACTACCTCTCTTGTATGTTAATAAGGAAATAAGTTAATGTTCATTTCACTAACTACTTGAGTTTCTACTCAGTTCTGTGCATTCTGAGAGGCTCTGTGTATTACTTATATGGGCAATGTGGAACTAGATATTCCTGGATGATCAATATGGTGAATTTTTCTCTTTTCCTTGTAAAAATAGAGTTCTCAAATTATTCTTGCTTTGAGTGTAAAATTCTGTAATTCTTTGCTTTGCAAGAGAATGTCTAGATAACCCATCTCTAAGAATGATGCTCATTAAATTGCGGTAAAGGAAAAAATAGATTAATGGGACTGAGCAATTAGTGAAACATATAGAATAATAGACATTGAGTCATTGTTACTTTCTTAACCCACCCCCAAACTGGGAGACCCCGTGCCAGGCTGCTAGGAACATGGGCTTTGGAGTGAGACTTAGGTTAAAATTCCAACTTTACCACTCTTTAGCAGTGTGACTCTAAGTTAGTTCTTTAACTTCCATGAGCCACAATTTTTTCATCTGTAAAAAGAAAAAAAAAATGTGGGAGGAGGGTAATTGTGAAGATCACTTTAGATAAATCGAATGAGGCATCTTATATCCTACTTAGACCACAATGTGGTCCGTAATGAATATCTCTTTTTCTTTTCATGTTTAGGTCTTCTAGAGTCAGTGACACTTGGAGAGAAAATAAATGATAAAATCTCTAAGTGTTGGTGCTGTTAATAAGTTATCTAGAGCAAATTTATACAGTGAGTTTTTTTTTAAGACACAGGAAAACAATAAAAATATTTTTATATTCTTCAGAGGATTGCAAATTCATGGATTATTAAAGAACAAGAAATGCAAAGGTCATGTAATCCAACCACCTTTCTACTAGAATGTTTGTATTATGTTTACAGGAAAAAAAACTTCCTGTGGGTTTATGAGAACTTGGTTTTTACTTTTTGGTGGTAGTAAGGGGCTCTTTTCTGGTTTAATTTAGTAACTAACATGTCAATTGCTGTAGTTCTTTAGAGAAATGACAACTAGTAATGAAACTATATCTTACTTTCGTGTGACAAACTTGTCTAGAGAGTGTGTATATATATATATATATATATGTTCATGTTTATTTGCTATATTAATTACCATAAAAAGGACATTAAATTGGTTCAGTCTATTAGAAAGAAGACACACTGATTGCACAGTGTGAGCTCAGGCCCTGTCACCATTTTAAACCTAGTTAACCTGACTGACTTAAACCATGGTTGTACTTGAACTATGGGATTTTCATATAGTTTTCTACTCCTGATGCTGTAGGCTGCCCTTTGGCTACAACCAAGAACTTACCTGCTGTAGGACGTTATCCTCAAGGTATCATCGGTAAGGGTTGGATTGTGAAGCCAATGACAATTCAAAGCATTTTCTTTGGAAGTCCTTTTGTGTAATCATTTATTCAAAGTCATAGCCATAAACCCAAACCTTTCCTTAGATACCCACGACTAAAATTTACATTTAAAAAATTGTGCTTTCGTTTTTGTTTTCTTTCTTTTGTTTTTTGTTGTTGTTTTTTTTCTCTTGTCAGACACTTTCAGTGCGAAATTTTTGCTTGGACTGCATTGTGTTGATTCAGATGCTGACATTTAAAAAGCCAAATCTAGAGAAATGAAGCTTTTGGGTAAACTTTCGAGTAATAAGTGGATGATTATGTCCATAATGTTGTGACTTTTAAATGACATTTAGGATGGTGACCTCCTGACATATGAGTAATGATGGGTGGGTTTTTAAAGCCCACACTTTTCAGAACACTCTTCATTTCCTTTTCATGTTTTCATGTCATTAACTGTGAGAAGTTGTACTTTCCCAAGGCATGACTTATTTATTGACTTGAACAGACTTTCTAATTTAGTTTTTCATCCTTCATATTCACAGTTTGGATTGGAGGTGTGTATGAAAAATGTATTGGTCACATTAAAGATCTATTTAAAAGAAAACCTTAATTATTCATGAAGACACCCAGACCTGTTGACCATTTTTATATTCCTGTATCCTTAGGATCCTGAGTTACTGAATTGCCCAGTGTAATGATGATATTTGAACCTAGCTATACATCACATCATTTGGGGTGCTTTATAAAAATGTTAATCCTCAAAGGACCCCCTCCACAAGGTATTTCTATTTAATAGGTCTGAGCTGGGTCCTAGGAATCTGAGTTTCAAGATGTTCTCAGGAAAATTTGATGCCCAACTAAGTTTGAAAAGCACTTTTTAGTCTTTTACGATATCCAGACATAGTATGTGTTGCAAAGTAATGAGAGAGTTGGTGTTTTGAATTAGATTTTTGATTTCATAATTATTTGTAGATCTCTCAAAACGTAGAAGAACCAAGCTCTTGTCATAGGGATTTTAGTAGCTTTTCCGTAGATATTTTCTGGTCTTATTTTATAGATGAAAGAACTAAAAGTATAGAGAAGGTGAGTAACTTGATTAAGGCTCCTCAGCACTTTCCCATGGAAGCCATAATGGTGTCCAGGGAGCCTGGCCACTCCAATCAGTTGCCTTTCTAGCACCCTGTGCGACTACCATGTTATCAACCACAGACTGCTGTTACCACATTGTTGGAGCTGAGTAGCCATGGGGCACATTAAAGTAATGAAAATAGTATGTGGCAGATCTTTGGCTTTCATGTTTATTCTGGGAGAGTTGACTTGGATTAATGTCTCACTTTTTTATTGATTTTTTAAAAATACTTTAAGTTCTAGGGTACATGTGCACAACGTGCAGGTTTGTTACATATGTATACATGTGCCATGTTGGTGTGCTGCACCCATTAACTCGTCATTTACATTAGGTATATCTCCTAATGCTTTCCCTCCCCACTCCCGCCACCTCATGACAGGCCCCAGTGTGTGATGTTCCCCTTCCTGTGTCCAAGTGTTCTCATTGTTCAATTCCCTATGAATTGTTCACTCACCTATGAGTGAGAACATGCAGTGTTTGGTTTTTTGTTCTTGCAATAGTTTGCTAAGAATAATGGTTTCCACCTTCATCCATGTCCCTACAAAGGACATGAACTCATCCTTTTTTATGGCTGCATAGTATTCCATGGTGTATATGTGCCACATTTTCTTAATCCAGTCTATCATTGATGGGATGTCTCACATTTTTAATGCTAAAGTTTCATTCTACTCATTGGTGCTTTTGCTTCTTGGGTAAAGATTTTCTAAAATGTTTACCCTCTTTTAGAGGTAAGATCGCTTTTGAGTAAGAGTAGGTGGCTTTCTGATTTTGTTTGGATCTTTGGTGTTAACAATGCCTCTTGACAAAGTTCTCCTAACTAGACTGGTAATTTGATTTGTTTGGGTCAGGAGGCATGGAAGACATCACACTCTGGATGTCTTCTACATCCAGAAGGATGGAGGCATGGCAGATGTCACACTCTGGATGTCTTCTACATCCAAAAGCTGGAGGCTCTGCCTGTCTGATCCCAGCTTTGTGTGGAGAACTTCATTTTCCTGATTGTACTTCTTGTTTTGTTTTCTACCTTCTTCATTCTTTTCCTCCTTCCTTTTCAATTATGAGATACTTCTAACACAAAAAGAATATATTCAGTGTCCATGTAAAGTAGAAAGAAGAATTAAAAAATGAATTATATGCACTCACCATTAGCTTAATAAATAAAATATAATACTTTGGCCTCATTTCCCCTTCTGTAAAGGGAGGAAATTGGTCTAAAAATGTGCAAATACCTTTCTGCAATGATTTCAAAGTTCCATTCTATAACTTTTTCTTCTTCCATAAATTAGTACACTTCACTGATATCAAAACAATGTTATGAGACTATATGCACATTTAAAGGTCTTTTGAGCTTTTGAAGAAATATTTTAGATAGTTCTAGATAATCTAAATTGGATTGAGATAAAGCCCAGTTAAGTCAGGCATTAGAAGAAAAAGCTTTAATTGTAATTATTTAATATTCAGCAGTGGAAGTTAGATGACATCTTGGTGGCAACCTGTTTCTTTGGCTTGCTAATAACATTTAAGACATTTATAAAATTATCATTTTGCAGTACTAATTATATGTTATATACATAACAGAAGTGGTGTTTAAGTAGCAACACTGTACATTGCCAGTAGTATATAGTGCCATAGATGAAATAGGAGTTTTAGAGGAAGACAAAAAAAGCCAATGTTCTTGTATATCAACAGGTTAGTTGCATAGCCTCATCATTGATGGCTTCCTTCACCTATTCGTTTCTAGTTATTGACTCCTTTTCTGCTGGAATTTGAGTCTAGCCTTTATGTTGCTCTGATACCCCAAGGTCACTCTCCCTAATGATTTAGGGCCCTTGAAGTCCTGGGCAGTAGTTGGTTTAGGCATACATCCAGAAAGTAAATGTCACACTATTTTAGTTACATTGGCTGTGGTATGCAACAAGAAGGGAAAGATCTAGCCTGGAAGAATCCGATGCTATGGAGGAAGCTAGGGATAGAGTGTGGTTTGGAATTCATAGAGGGCAGTGGTAGAAGCCAGCACAATTGAGAGTCTGGGGACCTGCAGGTCCTGGTGACTAAGGCATGATGAAGATTAGAAACTGTCGAATCAGGAAATACATATTGAGTGTCATTTGTGTGCCAGACACTATTAGATGCTAGGAATGCAAGATGAGAACTGAGCCCTGAATGAGCCCACAGGCCAGCTGGGGATAGATGGGGAACTAGACAATTACAGTGTTGGTAGAAGCAACTGAGGGGTATAGGAGGAGGTAGAGGGGTCATGTAGTCCATCCCAGGAGAGGGGATGATGATGTAGAAGACATCCAGAGGATTTGGCACCTGCTTCGATTCTTGAAAGATGACTAGGAATTAACCAGATGGAGAAGGAGAGAGAAGGTGTAGGAGGCAGGACTAGCACCTGTAAAAGAGCAGATTTGTGATGTCGTATACTGGGTTCAGGAGACTTTAAGTGGTTGATATGAAGCTAGGTTTCTGTGATGAAAGGTTGAGGAATAAAGCTAGGTAGATAGACTAGGGCCAGATCACAAAAAACCTTATGTATCATGCCAAGGAGTTTAGACATTGTGAAAGTATCTTCCCTTTGGGCCTCCACACCCGTGTTCAACTCCTTTGCATGCTGCTGTCTGCCCCAGAGGCTGAGCTGTGAGGACTACATTTACAGGGCTCCTGTGACCTCTGGGTTTCAGTTGGGTTTGGTTAGTAAAAGTCTGGAAAGAGATGGGAGGGAAGGAGAAGAGCAATGTCAGAGAATTTCTTCTCCTGGGTCTCACTCTGCAAAAACCTTGCAGTGGCCATATCCCTCTACTGAAGTTTGTTGATTCTCTCAAGGCAGACTACTTTCCTCTTCTGGGTCCAGACATCCTTTTTGTCTACTCATCCTTTTGGGCCTTTGCAGACTACTTTCCTCTTCTGGGTCCGGACATCCTTTTCATCTACTCATCCTTTTGGGCCTTGGGGTGGTTCCAGTTTGTATTTGTTATCTGTTGCTGTGTAATGAATTATCTTAAAACTCAATGGCTTAAAAACATTTATTATGTTACAATTTCTGTAGGTTAGTAATCCAAGTGCAGATTCCATGAGTTCTCCAGCACAGTGTCTTTAAAAAGGCTGTAATCAAGATGTTGACTGGGATTATGGTTTCGTCTGAAGTCTCAGCTGGGAAAAAGTCTACTCCCAAACTTACTTGTGTGACTGTTGGCTGGATTCAGTTCCTTAAGGGCTGTTGGAATGGTGGACTCGGTTCTTCGTTGGCTGTTTGCCAGAGGTCATTCTTAGTTATTTATGACACGTGTCTCTCCATAGTGCAGCTCATAACATGGTAGTTTTTTTTTTTTTTTTTTAAATCAGAGTGACAACAGGCAGAGAAGGAAGATGGAAGGTAGTAGTCTTAGTGTTTTATAACCTAATTTCGGACATTTTTTTCTTTTTTTTATTATACTTTAAGTTCTAGGGTACATGTGCACAACGTGCAGGTTTGTTACATAGGTATACATGTGCCATGTTGTTTTGCTGTACCCATCAACTTGTCATTTACAATAGGTATTTCTCCTAATGCTATCCCTCCCCCAGCCCAATTTTGGACATATTATCCCATCCCTTTTGATAGTAAGAAGTCACTAGGTCCACCCCTCACCCAAGGTGAGGGATTTACACAAGGATGTGAATACCAAGATCCAGAATTCAGAAAATCTTTGTGGGCCATTTTGGAATCCGTCTACCACACAGCTCTATTTCTACTAGCCAGGGGTTTCTGAGTGTTTTTTTTATAATTTCCCTGTACCCTGGAACTCCTTTAAACTTGGTCCTTTTGGAAATACACTTTCCTTAAATTGTCCTATGTATATCATCTGTTTACCGATAAGACCCTAACAAATGCAGGTATTATCCCACAAGCAAAGGGAAGTGATTGAGACTCTGCGTTTCTTGATAAGGGAATTCTTCATGAAAGAATTTGAAGCAGGGGAGTCATTTGTTCAAAGTGGAGGATGGGATCTGAAATGGGGAAGTCAATGTGGAGAAGATTCAGTGTGGAGGTCGATGGGTGATCGATGTGGAGGGGTTCGGTGTTGAGGGAGAGTGTTGGAGAAGTAGTAGGATTGGAGGTAGGAGGACAGTTTAGAGATTGTACAGGAATTCAGGTGAGGAAAAATGATGTCCAAATCAGTGGCAGTGGTAATACAGATGGGAGGATGTATTTGAGAGATGTTTAGGAGGTTCAAGCAACAGGATTTGGGGGCTGAGAAGACGTAGGGAGAATTTGAGAATAATGAGGAAGAATGAGGAGTCTTTTCCCTAGGCTATATCTGTGAGTTCTCAGAAAGTCTCCTGGGATAAACTTTTGAAGCAAATACCTGTAGAAGTGGATTGCCTGCCCCTCTCTTTCCCTGTATGTAGATAAACTGAGAGAGCCCAGGGAAGAGTCTGTAAATGGACCAAGATATCTGGGTATTTGTTCTGGCTGCTCACTAGTTCACGTATGGCCATGCATAAGCTGTTCCTACTTTTTGTTAAGTCTAGTTCTTTAATTTGTGAAGTAAGAGGTTAGCTATGCTGGGTGATCTCTAAAGCATTTTTTTAGATCTAACATTCTAGGTCTTTTGTAATCTAAAATAGAGAAACCCACATTTTATTATTTTATTACTTCATAGCCTCCTTTACTTTATTTTTAATTTTCTTTAAAAAGTGAACCGAGCCAAAACTTTAAAAACAGGTAAGTCAGAATGTTTAAAACAAATGCTTTTGGTCTTTAGCACTTAGGGTTTGTTTTTTTTCACTCTTTTTTTTTTTTTTTTTTAAACATTAAATAAAATTCCTGGCCAGATGCAGTGGCTCATGCCTGTAATCCCAGCACTTTGGAAGGCCAAGGCAGGCGGATCACCTGAGATCAGGAGTCTGAGATCAGCTTGGCCAACATGGCAAAATCCTGTCTCTACTAAAAATACAAAAATTGGCCAGGCATGGTGGCACACGCCTGTAATCTCAGCTACTTGGGAGGCTGAGGCAAGAGAATCACTTGAGCCTGGGAGGCAGAAGCTACAGTGAGCGGAGATGGTGCCACCACACTCCAGCCTGGGTGACAGAGTGAGACTCTGTCTCAAGGACTAACTTCAGAAAGTGTTCAGGGTAACTAATTTAATTGTTCAGTCTACATTTTAAGATTCCTTTCATTAAATTTTTTGAAGCTTTTTTTATTGCCTTAGGAAAAAACTGTTCTGTTTTCCTTTTCCCCCAGGATTAGACTTGCTGGAAGAAAAGCTCCCCCATCACATTATCTTGGTTGGCAGGAGACAGGCATGCAGGCAAGTCCCAGACCAGTGGTATCAGTGTCCACAGATGAAAGGGATGGTATTTTTAGTGTGGGGAATAGCTCAGTGTGGTTTAATATGATGCATTTTGATGAGTATAACTTTCTAATTTGAAAAGCCTTTGGTGTGTTTAAGTCTTCATTTCATCTTTCCAATTTTTCCCCCTCATTTCATTTCAAGGAGCCTAAGATTTTTCATTTTGGCAGGCAGTTGATCACTCTTGTTATTGACACTCCTTTGCAGTATTCTTACACTATGGAGAACCTGAATGGCTGTAAATTCCCTATTGGCAGGATTTTGAAGAAAAAATAAAAGCGAATAGATATCTGTGAAAGAAAAATAAATACATTTTAAAATTATTGGAGGATAGAAGGATTACTTTTAAAAGTTCTGTTAGTTTGCCAGTACAGATCAAAACAGAAAATGGACACATTTTTTTGATCAGCATTCTCTATTCTAAAAACTTATTTCAATAAGGGAAAGAATATGCAAAGACATATATATAGATATAGACATACACCCACTCCAAAAGAATGGTGATATCTTTCTGGTAAATAATATCCAAAGTTTGGAAAGAAATCAAATATCCATTGAAAGGAAACTAATTTTAGGGGGATAGGATTCACATTTGGAATGATCTCATAGTTAGTTTACTGGATTTCTGTTCTGGTCAACCTAATAATTGTCTTGAAAGGGAGATGGCTACTGACATTCTAGGATATGGTTAGGGAGAATATTCGTTATTTTTAAAACCCTACAAGATTTTTTCATTTTTTAAAATGTTTTGTCTTATTTGTTAAATATGATGGTTACATAGGTTTACTCAAAAGTGATTTTTTCCACTGCTCTTTATTATTTTCTGCATCTCTGTGCTTACATCTGAAATAATTTTTAGTATTTTCTTTAGTGTGGGTCTGCTGAAGATAAATTCTCTCAGTTCTTGTTTGTCTAAAATATCTTTGGGCCAGGCACGTTGGCTTACGCCTGTAATCCCTGCACTTGAGAGGCCGAGGCAGGAAGATCACTTGGCCCAAGAGTTTGAGGCCAGTCTAGGTAACATAGGGAGACAACATTTCTACAAAAAGAAAGAAATAAAATTAAAAAAAAAATTAGCTGTGCATGTTAGTGCATGCCTGTAGTCCCAGCTACTCAGGAGGTAGAGGTGGGGGAATCACTTGAGCCTGGGAGGTCAAGGCTGCAATGGGCCATGATTGTGCCACCACACTCTAGCCTGGGCAACAGAGTGAGGCATGGTTTCAAAGAAAAAAAGGAAGTCTTTGTTTCGTCTTCATTTTGTGAAGGGTGTTTTTCCTAGATTTAGAGTTCTAGATTGTCAGTTATTTTATTTATCATAACTGTCATTGTCTCTTGGCTTTCATTGTTTCTGTTGGGCAGTTAGCTGTAAGTTTTATTATTCCTCCTTCGAATGTAATCTGTTTTTTCCTTTGGCTGCTTTTAAGATTTATTTCACTTTGGTTTTAGCAGTTTTATTATGAGGTGTGATTTTCTTTTTAATTTATTCTCCTTAGAGCTTATAAGACTTCTTTTTATGTGATTGGTGCTTGGGGATTCTTTTTTTTTTTTTTTTTTCTGTTGGAGGCTTGCTCTGTCAACCAGGCTGGAGTGCAGTGGTACGATCTCGGCTCACTGCAACTGCCACCTCCTGGGATCAAGTGATTCTTCTGCCCCAATCTCCCGAGTAGCTGGGACTACAGGTGTGTGCCACCACACCCAGCTAATTTTTGTATTTTTAGTACAGTTGGGGTTTCACCATGTTGGCCAGGATGGTCTCCATCTCTTGACCTCGTGATTCTCCCACCTCAGCCTCCCAAAGTGCTGGGATTATAGGCATGAGCCACTATGCCCGGCTGTGCTTGGGAATTCTTAACCATTAACTTTTCAAATATTGTTTTTGCCTAGTTTTCTCTTCTCTCTTCTTGGGATTGTGTTCATATGTTAGGACCTTTTTCCTCTAGATTTCATGTGTTTCTTATGTTCTTTTCTGTATTTTTTATTCCTTTGTCATTTTGTGCTTCAACATGGATATTTTCTACTGACTTATCCTCCAGTTCACTAACTCTCTCTTCAATATATTAGATAATCTGTGGTTAAAGCCATCCCATTGAATTTGTAACCTTAGTTATTGATTTTTTAAGTTCTAAAATTTTCATTTAATTTTCTTTTTATAGTTTCTAGTTTTCTGCTAAACTTCTCTATTTTGTCATTTAATTCCTAAACATATTAATCATAATTGTTTCAAAGTCCATATCTGATACTTTAAAGTCTTTATCACTTGCTGGACTGTTTCTACTAACCTTTTCTTTCTTTTCTTTTCTTTTTTTTGTTCTTCTGTTTATTTTTTATTAAGTTCTGGGCATTATACAAATAATATAGAAGATGTCATTTACAGCTCTAGGACAATGTTATGTTACTTCTGAGAGAACTTAACTATTTTTTTCTTTTATGTCTGTCAAAATAGGAATGGATTACCTTAATCAAGTCAGACACAAAGATTACTTGTAGCTGGACTTCAGTTCTTCTTAGGGCTAGATATATTTCTAGATCTCCTTTACTCTTTGTAGGGAGCCCTTCTGGTTCCAACCAAAACCCTGGGTGCCCCTCCTCCTTGGAGGACTCTGACCTCTAATTTTTGTACCTTGAACTCTATGACACTGCCAAAAGCTCTGTTCAGCTTCTTGATCATGCCTTTTGTTTAAGAAATTGACAATGCCCTTGAGAAGAACAAGCAGCTCCAATTGCTGGGCTCATCTTCTTAGTTTTCTTCTTTCAGGTCGTGGCCTCACAAACTCTTACTGTCTTGGTTGCTTTCCAGTGCCTTCAAACATGTTTAACAAAATGTTTTTCAGCATTTCCAGTTGCTCTCAGCAGGAGGGTGTTTCTGAAACATCTAGTTAGCCATTGCCAGAAGTAGAACCCCAGAACACTGGCCTTGAGAGAAGGTGGATCCATCTTTTATAGCCTTGGTTTGCTCTTAAAATGTTTTAGAAAAGACATATCCTGAGTGTCTTAGTGGTCTAGCGTGATGGTGGTAGAGGTGAAGAAAAGTGAAACTTCCAGTGTATTTAAAAAGTAGAATTAACCTATGATTAGTTTTAGATGGAAATGAGAGAGGAGGATTCAGGGCTAATGGCCAGGATCTGGACTGGGCATCTGGATGTCCAGTCACTAGGATAAGTGGTTGGGGAGTGACACTGGAGCCTAAAGTCACCACAGTAACAAAATGACATTCACCACAACCTAGTTATGTAAAACTCTAGACAGAGGGGATAAATCAAGGCAAATACCTCTAAATGTGAAATGGACCTGAAAAGAAGCTTTACCCGGAGGAAACCTTACCTGACTCCAGAGACCTTTTTGGTTTAGAAAACAGGAAGTAGCTTGTATCTGTCAGTATGACACTTTTGAACATTGCTGTATTAGTTTGCTAAGGTGCTGTAACAAAGCCCCACAAACTGTATGGCTTAAGACAACAGGAATATATTCTGTCACAGTTCAGGAGGATAGAACTCTGAAATCAAGGCATGGGCAGGGCTATGCTCCATTTGAAGGCTTAGGGAAGCCCCCTTTCTTGCCTCTTTCTGGCTTTCTATGGCTGCTGGAGATCCTTGGTGTTCCTTGGCTTGCAGCAGCATCACCCTGGTCTTCGCCTTTGTCCTACCTCACCTTCCTCATGTGCCTACCTCTGTGTTTCACATGGCCTTATAAGGACGCTAGTTGTGGGATTTAGGCCTACATCCCCATACCCCCAAATGATTGTGACCTCATCTTAATGAATTACATCTCGAAGACCCTAATTTCCAAATGAACTTACATATGCAAGTCCCAGGGCTTAGGATTACAAAATATCTTTTTGACAGACACAACTCAATCCACAACAATTTCTAGTTTATCACCAGGTGAAGCTTAGTGCTCTTTGCAAAGATCAAATGAACAAGTAGTGTACTTATTGAGCTGTTGCTTCTGACAAAGCACTGTGTGGGGAATAAAAGGTAGCATAGCACACAGTCTCTGTCCTAGACAACTTTACCGTCTAACTGGGGAGACCAAGAGTGATGCAGAACTCAGGAGGAAAATAAGCTTTGGTTGGCCACCTACCATGTACCAGATAGTGCAGTGGGTGCTGTACATATATTGAGCCATTTAATCATCAGAATAGCTTGCTAGGTAAGTGGTGTTCGCCCTATATTACAGATAAGGGAACTGAGGGTCAGAAGGAGTAAATAACTAGTATTAAATGGTGCTATCAGGATTTGAATCTAGATTTGTTGTATTCTAAAGCCTGTGGTTTTGGGGAAGAAACTGAATTATGTTTAAAAAAAAAACCAAAAAAAACACTTAAAGCTGTTTGAAATTAACCATAAGAGAGTTAGTGTGAGAGCTGGGTGTGGTGGCATGCATCTGTAGTCCTAGCTACTGAGGAGGTAGAGATGGGAGGATCCCTTGAGCCCAGGAGTTCGAGACCAGCCCATGCAATATAGTGAGACCCTGTCTCAAAACAAAGAAACAAACAAAAAAAAGTTGGTGTGGACAAGGAAGGCTTATTGAGGAAGAAGAAATTTGAAGAGAAATCATCTGAACTGTATTTTTAAGAAAGGATAGGAGTTGGCCAGTGGAAAAGAGCCAAAAACTGATTCCAGGTGATGGGAGCTACGTGAACCAAGGCAAGGTGATAGAAAATATCAGATGTATTTAGGAGAAAATATATTTTATAATACTACATATAAGATACGTGCTTTATATAATTATAGCCTCATTCTTCATATGGAGACCTTGAAGCAAGATAGCAAACATTTTTAGCTCTGTGGCTCACATGGTAAGGTATTGGTAAAGCTGAGCCTTCTGCCAATGAATTTTTTTTCCATTCCTCTTCAGAAATAATTGCTTTCCATTTAAAAAGTAATAATTCAATTTAGAAAGAATCAAAACATAAAGTAGAGAAAAAATCTCACATATTCCTATCATGCAAATATGACTAAAGTTAACATTTTGGTCTGTTCCTCCCAGTCTTTGAATTTGTATCAGTAGTATACATAACACATTAACCTAGAGGGTAATCATAGTGTATGTGCTATTTTGTGGTTTTCTACCATAGCCTAAGCAGTAATCTGTGCCATAATATGTCATCATTATCATAGTTTTATTTATTTATTTTTATTATTTTTATTCTTGAGATGGAGTCTCGCTCTGTCACCAGGCTGGAGTGCAGTGGCGTGATCTCGGCTCACTGCAACCGCCGCCTCCTAGGTTCAAGTGATTCTCCTGCCTCAGCCTCCCGAGTAGCTGGGACTACAGGCATGCGCCACCATGCCCAGCTAATTTTTGTATTTTTAGTAGAGATGGGGTCTCACCATGGTGGCCAGAATGGTCTCGATCTCTTGACCTCGTGATCCACCCACCTTGGCCTCCCAAAGTGCGGGAATTACAGCTGTGAGCCCCTGCACCTGGCTATCATAGTTTTAAAGGTTGAATAATATTCTAAGTAGATAATGTACCATGATTTACTTATTTAGGGTTTGTTATTAATAGCAAATTTAAAAATTCCTAGGTCAAAATGCATGACCTGTGTTACAACTCCTATTATATATATGGTTTTCTGGAAGGTCAATATTGATTTCGGCATATATAGACTGGGCTTCTCTGGGTTGTTGTAAAAGTTCTATGTCATTGAACTACAGAAAGAGGGTGAGGGGATTTCTAACAATCAGGGCCAGTGTTTTCTTCACCTCTAAACCACATCCCCATCCTAGTGTCTGCTTGGCTTTGCAACACCACAGTTATCCTGAGAGCTTTGTTGATGCCTGGGGATATTCAGAAATTTTCAACTTGGAACCCTTCCAAGACATTTGCTATTTTATTCTCTATTTGTTTTTCTTAAGCAACTAACTAAATAAGAATAACATTTCAACCTCTTTCTACTCCCCACAGCATTTTTTCCTGCCTTCACCACCTCTGCCTACAGTTTAACCATGGGGTTGCTTCTTATATTTTAAAGCTAAATACAAAAGCACAGTTCTGAGAAGCAGCCAAGTTCTGCAGCCAAGTTTGAAGAATAAAACTTTAAAACAGCTCTTCTGTCACACACTTGAGAGGGGAGGCAGGCTTTGCTATAAATAAGTCACATTCCATTTCTATCTCATCCTTTGCAGTCCTCTTGGGTAATGCTTTTTGTATATGACTACAGTGTTCTCGAACTGCCCACTCACCCCTTTCAACCTTCCATTTTGTGCCTCACTTTATTTAAATGTTCAGTAGTTTTGGAGTTTAGGGACCCTGCATGAAAGGAGTAGACCTTTCCTTTCATTTTTCAGGCTTAGATGTAATGAGGTTCAGTGGCTAACTTATTAGAAACTATACTTTCTCTTTGTCTGTAACGTTTTCAGCAGCTGCCTAGATTGGTTTCCTATTGCTGCCATAACAAATTGCCACAAATGTAATGGCTTGAAACAAGGCCAGGCACAGTGGTGCATGCCTGTAATTCCAGCACTTTGGGAGGCTGAGATGGGCAGATTGCTTGAGCTCAGGAGTTCAAGACCAGCCCAGCCAACATGATGAGACCCCATCTCTATTAAAAAAAAAAAAATACAAAAATTTTCTGGGTGTGGTGGCGTGCACCTGTAATCTCAACTACTCAGGAGGCTGAAGTGGGAGGATCACCTGAGCCTGGGGGGGTCAAGGCTGCAGTGAGCCATGATCGTGCCACTGCATTCCAGCCTGGGTGACAGAGTGAGACCCTGTCTCAAAAAACAAAAAACCAAGAAACCCCACAAATGCATTTTCTTATAATTCTAGAAATCAGGAGTGAAAAATGATTTGGCAGAGCTGCATGCCCTCAGGGGGCTCTAGGAGAATTCATTTCCTCCCCTTTTCCAGCTTCTAGAGGCTGCCTACATTCCCTAAGTTATAGCCCCACATCAGTCCCACCTCCACTCTTGGCATCATATCTCCTTCTCCGACTCTGACCCTCCTTTCTCTCTCTTATAGGACCTCCGGTGATTACATGGAGCCCACACACATAATCCAGGGGTACCTCCCCGTCTCAGAGTCCTTAACTTAGTCCCACCTGCAGAGTCTCTTTTGCCAAGTCAGATAACATATTTATAGGTTTGGGGGATTAGGGTGTGGACATCTTTGGAGGGCCGTTATTCTACTTATCACACTGTCTTAGAAAAGGAAAGGAAAATAATTTTGGAATTTTTGTGTTTTTCATAGCTAGGGAGGGGGTATGCTGAAGTTTTGTTTTTCCTTCCTGTATTTGTGATGGTTGATATGTGGCAATCTAAACTAAGTCTGGGATGTCTGTTTGTATTGGCTGAAGTTCATTGGAGGGCAGAAAAGAGGAGAGTTTCAGAGACTGGCAGTGAGGATGGGAGGGTGGCTTAAAGACCTTCACACCTTGCTCACTGGGTGCTCCTGTTAGGCCCCACAAACAAGCCCATGCCATCAAGGAGAAGTGACCAAGCAGATACATTCAAAATGAATAAAAAGAAGACCTCATTTACTGTAGGCCCATCCAGTGTGGCTTCCTTATAGGACTATTTGTCTCTAATTATTTTATATATTTTTTATTTTTTCAGACAGAGTCTCACTCTGTTCCCCAGGCTGGAGTGTAATGGTGTGATCTCGGCTCACTCAGCCTTGACCTCTGGGGCTTGATCCTCCCATCTCAGCCTCCCCATATCTGGGACTACAGGCACTTACCACCACACCTGGCTAATTTTTAAACTTTTTTGTAGAGACAGGGTCTCACTGTGCTACCCAGGCTGGGCTTGAACTCCTGGGCTCAAGTATATCCTCCCTCCTCAGCCTCCCAACGTGCTGAGATTACAGGTGTGAGCCACCACGCTTGAACTATATTTTTAAAAATATTAATTATGATACTAAACAATACAGTGAATAAATAACCTTCTCATGGCTGTCCAGCTGGCACAGTAGAAGACTTTATGTGCTTTTTTCAAACAATGAGAGAAAGTGCTGGCATATCACACTTCCCTTAGCTTGAGAGACATGTGCCAATCTGCTTGTTGGCTCTGCCAAGGCCTCTCTTTCCGTCATTTTCCATGTTCTGGTCAGGAGTTGTGACATATAGTGGCTGACAAAAGGCACACAAGTGATAGTGTTTGTGGCCAGTCTGCCAGGGAAGAGTCTGACCCTGGGCGCTAACGTGACTCAAGGTAGATGAGCCCGTTCGAGGAGCTAGTCAAGGAAACAGATGATAAAGTCTAACTATCAGTGAGCGAGCAGGGAGTGAGCATTTTCTTTCTGAAGGGAGTTATTACTGTCATTAACTTCATTGCATTGCTGGGAAGGAGGGGTCAGTAGTTGAAACAAAAGTCTCCTGTGGCTGATGACATGTTACAACTTTAGGACAGTTGTCAGCAAACAACTTGCCATTGGGCCTAATCTGTCCCCATGCCTTTGATCCCTTAAGCCTCAGGATGGTTTCTACATTTTGCAATGGTTGAAAAACTTTAAAAGAGAAGCTATATTTTGTGACATGTGAACATTATGTGAAATTCAAATTTCAGTGTCTGTATATCAAGTTTTATTGAAACACAGCCACATAATTTGTTTATGAATTATCTATGGCTTTTTTTTTGAGCTACCACGGAGGAGTTGAGTGGTTGTGACAGAGACTGTCCGTATGACCGGTGAAGCCTAAAATATTTACTAACTGGCTTTTTACAGAGAAGTTTGCAGCTTCTGTTTTAGGAGATTTGAAAGAGACTGAAAAAGCATCGGCAAATGTCCTTGTTGGGACAATATTTCCATAGGAACCAAGACCCAGTGATTCCATGTGGTGCTGATTTATTTCCAGGAACCCATGGAGGGTCTAACTGGGGAGGGGGTATACAAGATAAATTAGAAACCAGTGCACATTCCTGTACTACAAAATATATACAAGACCTGCCATTCACCCCTCAAATAATGTTTCCTTTCCTGAGGGGTCACATAATTTATGCCAGTACATTATTGATGAGATTTTTGTTTGTTTTTTTTTAAATAAAAAAACAGGCATATTGAGCTGCTGGAAGTGTTGAGCTGGGTGTTCTGAAATATCCCACTAGGATATTCCACTTGCTGGCTGGCTACCTCCATCTCAGATGCAGTGTCCAAATGGCTGTCAATTTCTGCAGGACCCACTTTGTGCCAGGCATTGGGCCAGTGCTTTGGGCACGTGAATTGCTCACACTGAGAGCACTGCTGTAAAATCATTGTTATTCCCATGCTGCATGTGAAGAAAGGAGCTTAACACTGGGTAAACCCGTGCCTGGGCCTCCCCTGTAAGTGGGAATCCCGAGTTGCAGGTCAGGCTGTCTCTTCTTCACAGACCATGCTCTTTCACAAGACCTGGAAGGAACAAGACAACCACCTGGGGAGCTGCTTACTTCTGATCTTTTCTCTGGGATGCCAGGGCTATCACAAGCTCATAGGCAAGATACTCTAATCACTGAGTTATGGTGTTCAGTGATAATATCGACTTCCATTTTTATAATTTCTTCTAGCACTCTGCATCCTGCATGTTATATTTGTAAAAGGCCTGTGAAAAACATAAGGCAGACAGATCTATCTCTGCTTTGTAAATGAGGAAACTGAAGCTCAGGAGTAAAGAGGCCTTTCTAGGCTCAACCAGCTCTTAGTGGGAGAGCCAGACCTCCTGACCTGAGGTCTGGTGCCTGCACACTACTTCCCATGGGCCAGGCCTTCGGGAATAGAGCTGCATCACTCACACTTACCTTAGCAGAGGCTGTGATAGACTCTAAGCCGTATGGTTATTAAGTTTATCCTCAGTGAACCTCAGGTCATCAATTGACTTCTAGAGACCAATTTCACGTTGTAGATGGTTTTTTTTGTTGGCGTTACTTTACAACTATGACTCTGCTGAATGCATTGTACCTTTCTCTTCCCTATTACCACATCCATTGCTTGAGTTTCAGTCCTGTCTTAGTGCATTTTGTGTTGCTATAAAGGAGTACCAGACACTGGGTATAAAGAAAAGAGGATTATTTAGCTCACAGTTCTGCAGGTGTACAAGAAGCATGGCACCGGCATCAACATGTCAGAGAAGGTCAAAGGAGAAGTGAGTACGTGTGAAGAGACACCATACCCAAAGGGCATCCTGGCTTTACATAATAATAAACCAACCTAATCCCATCTCACCAGAGTGAGAACAGCAGCCCAGCACTAAGTCATTCATGAGGGATCTATGCCCATAACTCAGACACCTCCCACTAGGCCTCACCTTCTGACACCACCACAGTGGGGAGCAAATTTCAATATGAGATTTGATGGGGACAAAAAAATCCCATTATCCAAACCATAGCAAGCCCCAAACCAAACCAAAAGCAGATCCCCATTCATGGTTCCCCTTTCCACGTGGTTCCAAATGAGGAAGCGCAAAATTCATGTGTTCTGCTCAGAAAAAGGCTGAAAAGTTATTGGGAAACACATCTTCAAAGGGTTGTCTCCTTTGGGACATGGGAATATGTTATTAACTAGGACAGCTGCTCACAGCTGCACAGGGATGTATTGAAACAGCTCATTTTAAGCAAATTTTAAGTAGTGGAGAGGATCATTCCTGGGCACATTTCATAAGCATTGTGTCTTGGTTTTACCCCAATCTCTGCATATTCCTTCTTAGTCTTCATTCCTGGGGCAGCTTCTTCTGCCCACCCCATGAAACTCTGGCCCATTCTTTTCTGTATGCTGTCCAGGGGCCATCTCCTCCTCTCTGCATGCTGAGTTGAGGATCCCCAAATTGCTATCCTCTCTCCAAACTCCAAATGCCTATATCCAGCTACCAAAAAGGCATCTCTGTTTGAATCTTCCTCACTTACCACAAACATAACAGGTAGAACATAGCTTATTTCTTGCCCTGCCAAAACTGTGCTCCTTCTGAGTTTCAGTGCTTGGTGTAGCATCCTCCACACAGTTGGCATCTGAGGCAAAACCTGAACCTGATTCTCTTTGACAGGCATTATCACTCACCACTCTATGCAATATGAAAATGACATGCCATGTGAATCCAATGCCATGTAAAAAAAGATAACGTTTTCTGTTTGTCTCCCTAGGATATTGTAAATGCTTGGCACCAAGTAGGTGATAAATAAATGTGAAGGACAAACCTGTTGATTAAGCATTCCTGAGACATATCCTTTATCTTTCTCAGATGAGATTCTCTGCCACATAGCTTATCCCTATATTGGGTGGATTGTGTAACTCTGAGGTTCAAACATTGGTTATTGCCTCTAAACCTTGTACAGTTATTTATCTCAGAACTATTGAGTTTGGCAGCTGTCCACATCATGTAACAATTCTGCTATTATATTCCCTTCCTTGTTTTCTTCCTTCCCTCTCTCCTCATCTTCCACATTCCTATCTGTGAGAGACAATGAGAAAAAAACAGACAAGAAGACAAACCCATATTTCTCTCACCAATGAAAAATACCTTTCCTTTCTGTTTTTACCATTAAATGTGGTATTTGTCCTCTGTGTCTCAATTAAAACAGGTTATTTCCTTCTTAGTTTCTTCCTTTTATTTTTTTTTCTTGTTTCAGAAATGGTTCATGTTAACTGTAAAAGAAAAATTCAGAAATTATAGATAAGCCCAAAGAAATAAATAAAACATGTAACAACTCCCTGCTCAGAGAGTTGTGGTTAACTTTTGAAGTACCTACTTCCATACTTTTTTTCTATGTACATATTTTAACAGAAATAGAGACTTACTGTACTTGCTGTTGGGAAGCTTCTTTTCACATAATAGATTGAGAATATTTTCTTATGACAGTCAGCATTCCTCTAGACCAGCAATTGGATCACTTTATTTAAAGGGCCACATAGTAACTGTTTTCGGCTTTGTGGGACTTACTGTCTCTTTCAGCTAATCAACTCTGCTGTTATAAGTGCAGAAGCATTCACAGGAAGTGTGTAAATGAATGGACATGTCTGTGTTCTAATAAAACTTTATGAAAACAGGCAGTGAGCCAGATTTGGCCCACGGATGGGTCTGTAGTTTGCCTATGCTTGTCTAGAATATCCTTTTTTTTTTTTTTTTTTTTGAGACAGAGTCTCGCTCTGTCACCCAGGCTGGAGTGCAGTGGCGTGATCTAGGCTCACTGCAACCTCCACCTCCTGGGTTCAAGTGATTCTCCTGCCTTAGCCTCCTGAATAGCTGGGACTATCGGCCTGCACTGCCATGCTTGGCTAATTTTTTTGTAGTTTTGGTATAGACAGAGTTTCGCCATGTTGGCCAGGCTGGTCTTGTACCCCTGACCTCAAATGATCCTCCCACCTCGGCCTCCAAAGTGTTGGGATTATAGGCGTGAGCCACCACACTCCACTAGAATATCATTTTTAATGCCTAAATAGTGTTCTATCTTATTGTTATATCATTATTTACTTAACCAGTCAGAGTAATAGCTAACGTTGTTTGAGGCCTTACTCTGTGCTTGCAACATTGCTGCATTTGTTCTATTTGCATCCTGACTTATACCTGCCCACAGCCCTGTGTAGTGTAGGTGTTATTCTTTCTATTTAACAGATGAAGGAACTCGGATAAAGAACAGGTAGGCAATTTGCCTAAGGTTAGATGGTTAGTAAATAGAAAACTCAAAATTTAAATTTGTTTGATTTTTAGAAGCCGTGCTCTTAACTACTCATTATGTTTTTATGCAAATTAGTAATTATTTGCTTGGATAAATTCCTAGAATTAGAATAACACATGCATTTTAAGGTTTTGATATTTGTTGTCAGGTTGATATATTTGGCCAACTTATATTTCTCGAGTGGTATATAGCAGGGTTGTGTTTTTACACCCTTGTCTATAACAAGGACTCTTTTGACGCTTTGCTACTTTAATAGGTAAAACAAGCTTCATCTTTTTTTTAATCTTATGCATATTCTCCTCTATATTTCTTCTAAGGTGAGTGTCTGATGCATGTTCTTTCTCCGTTGCTCAATAAGAGCATTTGTCTTCTCTATTAATTTGTTGGAGCCTTTTACGTAAGGGACTTCTGTGGTTTTTAAGTTGATGCTACATGACGTGTTATGAACATGGCCTTTTACTTTAAGGAGATGTTGTCTTAACAATTGAAGATAATTAAACGGAAAAGTGTTTAGTTTTAATGCAGTATTAGTTAGACTCCTGGAATTGAAAAAATTCCCAGAAACTGTAAGGTAAGGGAGGACTTATTCCTGTTGGGGAACTTGTCCCTTTAGTTTCCATCTCTTAAGTACTAGAATTTGTGTTCTTTAATTGGAACTATTGCTTTGCTGTGGCCATGGCAACACATCTTAGCTGCCATGAACAGCACACACTTTGACAAAATATTTTTTTAGAGAGTGGCTTTTAGATGGAATTCATTATCCAATGTATTCATAGAGTCTAGATGAATTAATGGATGGTAGACCCATACTTTTATAATAATAACAGTAATAATAATGAAATGAATAGTTACTATCTATTGATCCCTTACTGTATTCTAGCCACAATGCTTTATTTTATATTATTTCATCTGATCTTCATGATAATCTTATGTCGTAGATATTGTTGTTATCCTTACTTTATACATAAAGAAATTAACACAGAAGAGTTAAGTGGCTTGCTCTGGCTTATACAGATGGTAAGTAGTGGAGTTTGACCTTGACCTTAACCTTGATTTTCTACTTCCTGAGTCTTACAGGTTTATTATAGCCTTTAGGGTATATACTGAATTCAACAGTGGTAGCATGGATGGCAAATCTTGATGTCATCTAGAGTCTAAGATGACACTAGCATCAATGGGCCACAGTGAGTTTGACCCAGACTTTCATAACTTGTATTATTATGAAGATCAGAGTTCTGAAGCTTACTGGATTGGAAGAGCACGAGGGAGTAGCTGCCCCAGTATATTCTAATCTCTCTTGAGGACCACCAAATTGTCAGAGTGTCTCTGATAGGGAAAAGGAAGAGTTGGAAGGCATCTCAGCCTCTAGGACAGAAGAACCATTTTTATTGGCCACCAAAGTTACCTCTAGTTGCCTACAAATTTATATCCAAACTCCTTATCCTGCCAATTCAGGGTTCTACAAACTGATGCCAAACTATAGTTTGGTCTTCTATCACATGACTGCATTATACATACCCAATTATCTGGGCAAACAGACCTGATCCAAACACAGTTTGTACTTTCCTTTCCTTTCCTTTGTTTAGCCTGTTCATCTACTTGGGGTGTCTGATTTCTCCAGCCCCTGTCTCCCGCTGTTAGAATTCTGGGCCTCCCTTAATACCAGGGTTAAGTAGTACCTAATGAAGAATTTTTTATTTTTACAGACAAAAGCAGTTTCTCTCCTCCTATTTGATTCTTATGGTTATTTATATTACTCTCAAGTCAATCATAACCTTCTTATTTGTAGGACAGTTTCTCCCTGTAGGACTTGCAGGATTCCTCGAATACTGTATTTTTCTAAAGGTAAATGACGACATACTTTAATCTTGTTGTTAGGGATTCTGACTCTGAGAGACATGAAACCACTGTTTAGAGTCTTGTTATGGATTGAATTGTGTCCCCCTCCACCCAGTCCATATGTTGACATCCTATCTGCCCGTGTCTCAGAATGTGACCTTACTTTGAAATATGATTGTTGCAGATGTAATTAGTAAAGATGAGGTCATGCAAAAGTAGGGTGGGCTCCTAATCCAGTTTGGCCGTCACACTGGAAATTTGGGCGTGCACACACGGAGAACATTGTGGAAAGATTGGAGTGATATTGTCAGAAGCCAAGGAACTACCAGAAGCTAGAAGAGAGGCCTGAACAGACACTTCCCCAGAGCCTTCAGAGGGAGCATGGCCCTGCCAACAACTAGGTCCCAGACTTCCAGCCTCCAGAACTGTGGGACAATACATTTCTTTTGTTTAAGCCACTCAGTTTGTGGTACTCTGTTGCTGTGGCCCCAGGGAAGTACCACAAGCCTGAGGTTTTCACCATCCTTACAACCAGCAAGACGGGATGTTTTAGATGACCCTGTCCTATGTGGAACTGGGGCTGAGGTGGGGTGGCCTGATAACAGAGTCACCTCTCTTATCTGTACTCCTGAGTTCTCATGGCCTTCTGGGCATCTTCAGCACCAGCAACTCAGCATGTCAAAACTGAACATCTTTCCTCTCCAAACCCCTTTTCCGTCATAAGCCCATCTAAATTATGGTTACCGTGTCCCTCTCAGTCCCTCTGGAATTCTTCCCTTTTCTCATCCCCAATTTAAAGAAAAATCTGAAATTCTGTGTTCTTCTGGAAAATAAGGAAGATCTGGCAACACCAGGCCTTTGTTACTGCATGGCCATAATTGGCCAGATGGATGGGCTGCCCCTGAACATAGAGAATGTGTCCTGGGTCCTGTTTGACATCACATGCCAGACCCTGTGGGCATTGGAGCCTGGCCCCTGGCAGGGTGGAAGTGATTGCCTCTGCCTCACAGGGACATAAGTGGAAAGCTTCAGATCATTCTCTGAGTCAAGCTGCCCGGTTTATGTCCTGCTGTGTCGCTTACTGGCTGGGGGCAGCCACGGGAAGTTTCCTTAATCTCCCTGTGCTTCCGTTTCCCAGTCAGTAAATGGTGATAATAATGGCGCTCGCCTCATAGGGGTATTGAGAGAATTAAATGATTTAATGCACATCAAGAGATTGGAACCTGACACATCGCAGGTGCACCTGAAATGTTCACTTGTATTCTTATGTAGTCAAGAAATCTTGTCACCCTTTATCTAAACTGCTTTATTATTTTTCATGAAGCACAGCCTATTTACTTCTTGGTTTTCCTTTGCTACTCTGCATCCCCCACCAGCTTCACACACATTAAGAAAATGTGGCCATAGTTTATACACATAGATTCAGGGCTGGCCTACCGGAGAGTTTGGACAAAGCTCCCGGGATCTCACTTGGTGGAGCTCCTGGGCCTCTCCTGGCTGCCGAGTCCCCTGTTCTTTCTGCCTTCTGTGTTGTTTCGGTTCCAGTGACCAAGGGCACAGCTTGGTGACTGGCCTCCCGAGGCCTTCCGAGTCACCAGGGGATCCCTCTAATTAGGTACACCATTGAGCGTGCAGGTATATATCCCACAGGCAAGAAGGGCTGCTAGAATAGTTGCTTAACATGAAATCCAGGCAGCAAGTCGGGTGTTCATTAGAAGTGTGGTTTTTTTTTTGTGATTTGGAATACTGACAAAGCCCAGACAAACCTCTCCATACCAATTGTTTCCCCCAGCTGTATTCCCCTTATTGGGCCACTCCTAAGCAGTGCTGTTGACTTATTTAGCTAATATTTGTTGACTGAATTTTTATTAATCAATAGAGATTTATTAAGTAAATGGAGCATTATTCAGACATATGGCATCAGATCCATTTCTTCCTGGGCATCAGATCCATTACTAAATGTAAGTGATAAATAAAGTGGTAGGTAAGACACAGTCCTGCCTCTAAGAGATGTGCAGTCTAGTCATTGAGAGAGACCTATGACCAACAGTGGGTGGAGCTAGGGGATTACCAGTGTTGTTTATGGGATCCCAGAGAGGAAGGATCCTGACTCAGCCTGAGGTTGGGACTGGGGGCAACTGGGGGATATCAGACTTGTCGTTATTGATCTAATGTCCCAGTAAAATTGGGCATTTTCAGGACAGGGACTGTGACTGTCTTTTTATTGCTCTGTGTCTTGTCCTAGCCCAGTGGTTGACATATAACAGACAGTCAATAAACATTTGATGAGTAAGGGAATTAAGTGACATCTAAGCTGAGAACTGAAGGATGAGGAGTCTGCCAGGAGGAAAGTGTGGGAGGTAGGGGAGGAAGGGGGTGGCAGGAGGAAGTAAAATGATGACGAAGGATGGTACAGGGAGGGAGGAGCATGTGCTCCTTGAGGGTGACAAGGACTGCAGTTCTGGGAACTGTTAGCTCATATGGTGGGTGGCATGGAGCCATTTCAAGGTGGGGGCCTGGGCAGAGCTGAATGGTGAGAATAACATAGAGTTCTTAGTTTTTACATGATGAGGTTTGATATGCATGGTCCAAGGTGCAGGAAATGGATTGGAGAGGACAGGGTAGAAGAGGAGAGGCCATTCGATGGCTACTGTAGCAATCTTGATGAGAGATGGTGGTGGCAGGACAAATTACTGACACCTGAGATGGAGAGGTGACTAGATTCAGAAGCAACTAGGGATGTAGAATTGTCAGAACCTGGCAATTAGGTGTCTGTGGGGAAGGAAGGAGAGATGTCTGAATGATGCTCAGGCCTCCGGGGGATGTGGGCACCACTTACTTGTGATAAATCAGATGAGAAGTGGAGCTGTGAGAAGGTTAAATTCACACTTGGACATGGTGAGTTTGAGATGCCTGTGGGAAGTCCAGAGCGCAGTTGTATACAGCAGGCTTCACCTCCGGAGAGTGATCAGGTTTGAGATATAGGTTTGAACACTCATTGGCATAGAGGGTCAGGGCTTCATAGCCTAGAACGACATAGATAAAATTAAGAAGGCTTATGAACTTCAGAAATTATATTAAAATCGTAATGCATGTGCATTGTTCTGAAGAGCTAGCTTTGTATCAACTTTTCAAAATGACTGTGTCCCCAAATAGGTTAACCCTTGGTGTGCATATGGTTAATGAAGCCAGAAGGAGAGATGAGATTTTTCAGGCAGCGAGAAGGGAAGAGAGCCAGGGTTTGTGCTGCAGAAAATATCAACAGTTCGGGGGTGGGAGGCACTTTGCTGAGTCAGAGGCCTGGGGGTCAGAGTTCCCGGAATAAGATAAAGACTTACAGATAGCAATAGTTTTACTGTTCAGAAAGCACTTTTACATACAATGCCATTTTATCTCTCAGGAACTCAAGTAGATCTTTATAATTTGGCTCTGTATCAGGGTTCAGTACAAGACATGAAAATTTGGCTATAAATTTTAAAGAAGGGATTTCCTAGAGGGAATTCGGTGCTTACTGTGGACCCAGAAAATCTGAGACAGGTCTCAGTTAATTTAGAAAGTCTATTTTGCCAAGGTTGAGGATATGCACCCATGACACAGCCTCAGGAGGGCCTGACGACGTGCTCAAGCTGGTTGGAATGCAGCTTGGTTTTATACAGTTTAGGGAGACATGAGACATCAATCAATATATGTAAGAAGTACTTTGGTTCGGTGTGCAAAGGTGGGATGACTGAAAGCAAAGGCAGGAAGACTCAAAGCGGGGAGCGGGCTTCCAGGTCATAGACAGGTGAGAGACAAACAATTGCATTATTTTGAGTTTCTGATTAGCCTTTCCAAAAGAGGCAATCAGATATGCATCTATCTCAGTGAGCGGAGGGAGGGATGACTTTGACTAGAATGGGAGGCAGGCTTGCCCTAAGCAGTTCCCAGCTTGCCTTTTCCCTTTCACTTAGTGACTTTGGGGGCCCAAGATATTTTCCTTTCACATTACAAAATCCATGGAAGGGCAGCCCCAGGGAAAGATTCCCAGAACAATATAGAACCAAGGTCAGAGTGCATCCCTGTAGCTGCCACCCTGGCATTGAAAAGCTGGGATTGGAAAGCCACCATGGCTGCAGCTGTTTCTCAGCCTTCATGGAGCGGAAGAAAGGATGCTGGACACTACTGTATTAAGAAATCTGTTTTCGTGACCTGCCTTGATAGCAGTGAACAGTCAAATAGAAGCCAAAGCATGGCCCTCATCTCACTTCCACCTTCTAGAACTCCTTGCTTGAGTACATTTAATTAGTGGAATCCAGTTCAGTCCTGAATCTCTAGATGCAGAGAAGTCTGGAAGATATCTTTATACCACCTGTCTTCCTAAAAGGAGCGTGAAATGGAGCTAGAGAAGGGGTCTTATTTTGTAAGGGTCAAGTTAAGAACTATTTCAGTCTTAGTGAGCCATGTGGTCTCTCTGCAGCTTTGCCATTGAAGTGTGGAAGCAGCCAGAGACCATATAGAAGTGAGTGAGCATATTGTGTTCCAATAAAACTTTATTTATAAAATCAGGCCTGGCACAGTGTTTCACGTCTGTAATCCCAGCACTTTGGGAGGCTGAGGCAGGAGTGAGCTTGATTGTGCCACAGTTCTCCAGCCTGAGCAACAGAGTGTGAGACCCTATCTCTAAAAAATAATAATGATAAAGTTAGTTAATTAAACTAAAATGAGTGATGGGGCCTAAAGGCCACAGTTTATTGACCTCTGAGGTAATCAAATCAATTCACAATAATTACCATAGGTTCTTTTTTACAGATGAGGGAATTAAAACCAGAGAGAGTCAGTCAAGGTGAAAACAAGTCCTGGTTATTTAGGTTTCAAAGTTCATGTTCTTCAGGAAACCATGATGCTCAGCCTCTCCTCTTACAAGGCTTGTGATCTAAAAGAGGAGATAAAATATGTGCTTTGTTGGTGCAGACCATGGTAAATGCTCCAAGAATGGCACAGAATGCTTTTGCATACAAGGCATTTTTGACAGAAATCAGAAGTATCATGGTGAAAGTAGTTTTAGCTAGATGTTGAAGAAAGGTATAACTCTAACAGGTGGAGATGGGGAGGGGAGGAGTCAAAAGAGCTGATAGGGTTTGGCTCTGTGTCCCTACTGAAATCTCATGTCAAATCATAACCCCAGTGTTGGAGGTGGGGCCTGGTGGGAGGTGGTTGGATCATGGGAGTGGATCCTTCATGAATGGTTTAGCACCATCCCCTTGGTGCCATCCCCGCGATAGAGTTCTCATGAGATCTGGTTGTTTAAAAGTGTGTAGCACCTCCCCTCTCTCTTTCTCGTGCTCTGGACATGTGAATTGCCTAGCTCCCCCTTAGCCTTCCACCATGATTGTAAGCTTCCTGAAGCCTCCCCAGAAGCTGAGCAGATGCTAGCATCATGCTTCCTATACAGCCTGCAGTACATGAGCCAATTAAACCTCTTTTTTTAATAAATTACCCAGTATCAGGTATTTCTTTATAGCAGTATGAGAACTAATAGAGAATTTTTGATGGAGTCAAAAACTGCAAGGGAAGTTTAGGAAAACAGCGAGAAATGGAAACTCATCTGAACATTGTGACCTTCTATGGTGTTAGTGGAGATAAGACTGGATCAGAGAGAATCTTAGATAGTAGGATTAGGAATCTGAACTCGAAAAAGGGGAAGCACTGATAGTCTTTGAGCAGGGTTGTGATACACACATTACTTCAGGAAGAATTATCTGGTTTTGTTCTGCAGAATTTTGTATAAGTCAGAAGATACAGCCAGCAAGAATTCGCTCAGGCGGTTATTGTAATATTTTTGCATGAGGATGCAAAGGAAGAAGTGGACATGAGTCTTGGGCCCATTACATGGGACAAGGCAACTTGTAAATGTAGGTGGAATAGAAGGATGGCTTTGATGGGAAGAGACGAAATGAATAACAATACTTGGGAAATGAGGAATGGGAGCTTGTTTTGTGGGTAAAGTAAAGGGGCCCATCTTGGGTATGAGGTGCTGAGGGGCAGAAACGGAAATATGGAGTAGACGATTGGAAATGTTGGCTTCATCTTCAAGATGGGGTTGGTTGGGAGTCATCCCATACAGGTGCGTAGAGAGCCATGTAAGAGCTCAGCTCTCTGAGGGAGTGTGTACAGTGGAGGATGCCGGAAGGAGAACCCAGGAGAAAAAGGTATTCCAGAACTGGGAGAGGGACAAGAGATAGGAAAATGTAGTAGGCAGGGTAGTGAGAGGGGCAGGATGGATGTTGTACCAGAGGAGTCAAGTTAGGGAGCTATTTCCAGAAAAAGAAACAGCCAGGAATGTTGCATGCCACAGAAAGGTCAAGAAATACTTGAAAAACCACTGGATTTGGTGACCACATCTCAAGGTCATGGGCGACCCTGAGAGAGCTGTTTAGTGTGTGTTCTTCTCTTGAGGAGTTTCATATTGAAAGAAAAGAGGAGAGAAAATGGGAGATTGAAATTTGTGCTTGTTTTAAAGTTGATTAATTCTTCAGTGCCAGAAGACCACAAAGAACTTGGTCTCACAATATATCCTGATTTCTCCCCAAGACTTTTCTTAAGAAAAAGCAAGTTGAAAGAGGAACACCCTTTATTTTCATCCTCTCTTGATTTCAGGATTCGGTTTTTGGTCAGTTGTTTGTGTCTGACTCCACTTTTGGCCCTCTCAGGGGGCCGCTCCTGGCAACCTGGGAGGTCACACACAAGTGTGTGCAGTTGTTAAGCAACTGCTTGCAGTCGCTGTGGCCCTGCTAAATTGGGAACATGTATTCGTCCCAGTCTGAGTCTTCATTCAGTGGGAAACAATGAGTCCCTGACTTTGAAATCTCAGGTTACGCATTTGTGGAATATGAAATCAGTGTGTTGATGATTTTTCCTACCTCATAGAATTCTTTAAAAATAACATTGGAGAATTGCTATGCAATTCTGTGAAAATTTAGTTCTCTCTAGGGCCTTTTCTAGAAAAAACGTTATGCCCAAATCCCAAAAGGAACTGAGTATTTTATATCAGTGCTTTCTAAGATAAATAAAAACAGAGCACGCGCGCACACACACACACACACACACACACACAACACAGCAACAACAGCAAAAGTCAACAAAACAACTCACCAAACTAACTCTAGAGTTTCAGATGGAAATGATTTTATCAGTCCAAATTAAAGACATGTTCTCTTATTTTCTTTTACACCTTGGTTTGTGGCTTCCATAACACAATCATCTGAGTCTCAAGTGGTTTGTGAAATGGATGCTAGAAGAGATAACTTGAATGAATACTTTTCCCCTGGTGGAATTCTCTTCCTTACCCATATTTAAACAGTTATTTTGCACCTAAAGGGCCCTAAGTTATGTTTCTCTGGAGATATTTAGAGATAAGAAGTGTTGTAAGTACTGTTTCGCACATTTGTACAGAAATTTAGTCTTTGAAGTGTTTAGACATCCATTAATCTTTTTTTTTTTTTTTTTTGAGACAGGGTCTCGCTCTGCTGCCCAGAATGGAATTCAGTAGTGCAATCTCAGCTCACTGCAACCTTTATCTCCTGGGCTCAAGTGATCCTCCCTCCTCAGCCTCCCAAGTAGCTGGCACTACAGGCCTGCACCACCACGCCTGGCTAATTTTTGTATTTTTTGTAGAGACAGGGTTTTGCCACATCACCCAGGCTGGTTTCAAACAATCTACCCACCCTTGCCTCCGAAAGTGCTGGGATTACAGACGTGAGCCACTGTGCCCAGCATCCTTAATCTCATTCTACCTCACTTTCTGCCTATCTGAGAGATAGGTACCCCAAGTATGAAGTCCAAATGCTGATAAAGAAATTGGGATTCAGAGTGACTTATTAACTAGCCCCAGATCACACAGCTTATTAGAGGCAGATTCAGGGCTAAAGGTCAGATTTTCCAGCTTCAGATTTATTCTGCTTTGAGTGGCATTTTAGACATTAGTGTTTTCTTTAATCCTTAAGCATTTCAGTGTCTAAGGTTTGTATAACATCAGGTTGGTTTCTGCTAAGTACGTTGATTGTGGAGAGGGCCCAGAAGCAGAAACCACAGTCTTTAAATGACAGTTACTCTTATCTGAGGTTTGGCCTTTATTGAATGGAAGTCTCTCGTTAAAGAAGGGTATGCATTCAGGCAACACACTTGCCAGCTTTTCAAAAAAATGGGAACCTCTGGGCTCCTTTGGGATGGCTAATGACAATGATTATGGAGTAGGTTGCAAATGTGAAGTACTTGATAAATCCTGGAGGTATGGCAGTAAACTGTGTGTTTCTGGGGAGACAGATTTTTGCATACATTATCCTCTGGACACTGCTGCCTTTGGTGCATGCTTGTTTTTATAAAAAAGCTTGTTTTGTTCCTCCTGTAGAAATGAGCCTGTCATCTAGAGTCATGGTGGTTTTCTGTATGTGTGAGCTTATGCTTCAGTTACACCGAACACTCGTACTACTGCAAAATCGAATTCAGTGACATTGCCAATATCTTCGCCCTCAGTAGTCTTTAAATATTCTTAGCCCTGGGAGCTGGCCCAAGAAACTGCTTATTCTTTTCCATGTATCACTCAGCATATAAATCCTGAATTACTGCTGACCGAAGATACATAAAGTACAAATCAATAAGCATTTTTTTTCTGTATTTTGGGGAATGAGACAGTGAGTGAAAGAGAACCCCTCAATGAGGGCTTTAAAATATTGTCATTGTTCTATGGATTAGTAGAGCTGCGGCCACTATTTTACTTACCCACTGGCCACCATGTACTCACACTGCAGTGAAAGGATTCCTAAAAACATCTTTATTAAGATATTCACATACTATACAATCCACCCATGCAAAATTTACCATTCAACGTTTTTGGTATATTATTACTTTGTAAAAATCATGGCCCTATGTACAACATACAACTTGCCGCTGTAATCATTCTTAATGTACAGTTCGGTGGTACTAATTATGCTCACAGTTTTGTGCAACTGTCACTGCTACCTATTTCCAAAACTTTTTCATCATCCCAAACAGAAACTCTGTACTTATTAATCAACACCTTCCTGTGAAAGAATTTTTAAACTTACCTTGATTATTAGCTTTGGATGTATGTAAAACCTTTGAGGAAGATTTTGTTTTAGTCTGTTATTTCCAGGGAAAGTTTATTTTTTAAGGGGCAGTTCCATGCAGTAGGTGACACAGGTTAGGTTCCTCCAGAAAGCAGCCTCTTAGAGTAGCATGTGGGACATTGCCAGAGTCTCTCGCAGGCGCAACACTTCTAGGGGATGGGGGAAGGGAAGGAGGCAGGACTGGGTAAAAGGAGAACGTGTACTGTGTTGTCATTGGAAGGCCTCACCCTACCCAGTGGAACTCTGGAACTGGCATTTCCAGAGTTGGGGCAACAGGGATGGATCTTTATACCGTATCTTCAGTCATAGGGTTCAGCCCCCCAGGAAGGTGCATGAGCTTGGACAAATTCTCTCCAACCAAGGGTCAGAGAAGGTTGACAGCTGAGAGCTAAGAGCCAGCAGCTGGGGGGTGAAATGCTCAGTCCATACTTCTCCAAACTTTGCTCTCCATTGGAATCACCTTTGCATCCTCAAAAATACTACGCCTGATTTAATTGGTATGGGGTAAGAGACAAGTGGAATGCTTCCACAGCTCCCCAGGAGGTTTGAATGGGCAACACAGACTGGGAATGGCTGCTTTCAGTCTTGAAGGGGAGTCAGCATAGTATACATCATCATGAGAAATGCCTGGACTTTGGATTGAAGAAAAGTTGAACTTGGCTCAACCATTTACTAACTTTGCAGTTCTTATTTATGTTCTGTTAAGATTTTGCTTTAAAAAATATGAATGGATGGTGCACCTGGGTGGCTGACAGAGCACTTACAAATTAAAACTAAAACAGTGAACACCTCCAGAATTTGATAGAACACAAGAATGCATAATTCACAAAGAAGAAATTCAAATGCTTTTTAACATTTGAAAATATAGTCATAATAGCAACTGAAAGAATGAAAGTTAAAACTATATTTTGCTTATTATATTCGCAAAGATGAAAAATAATTGCTATTGCTCAGTAATGGTGAAGGTAGTGGCAGAAGACATTCTCAAGCTGGGCACAGTGGTTCACACCTGTAATCCCAACATTTTGGGAGGCCAAGGTGGGTGGATTTCTTGAGCTCAGGAGTTCAAGACCAGCCTGGGCAACATGATAAAACCCTGTCTCTACAAAAATTAGCCAGGCGTGGTGGCATACACCTGTGGTCCCAGCTACTCAGGTGGCTGAGGTGAGAGAATCATTTGACCCCCAGGAGGTGGAGCTTGCAGTGAGCTGAGATCATGCCACTGCACTCCAGCCTGGGTGACAGAGCAAGACCCTGTCTCAAAATAAATAAATAAATAAAAAAAAACAGAAGGCATTCAGATCCTCTTGGTATGTCCATTGGTGTAACATGAATGGCAGACCATGTGGCCTCCATTCATGTGTCTACCAATGCAATGTAGATAAAAATTCATAAAAAGTGAATGCCTTTTGACATAACAAATCTAATTCTAGAAGTTTATACTGAGGAAATAACAGATGAGTATGTAAAAATTTGTGCATAAGTTGTAATTGCCTGGGTCTTGCTGGCAATTAGGAGAAGCACAAATGGTCATTAATAAAATATTGGTTAAATAAGTTCTGGTACATACCTATGTACTTCTAATGAGAGAAGCCATTAATAAAATAGCGTGAGCCTATTTTTGCATTAAAACATTTGCATTGAAAAATGACTTTGAGAAAAATATCAGATGTTAACGGTAAACAGTGTTTTTCCCCCTGAGTATAAGAATTATGGGTGAATTTTATTGTCTAACTCGTATCTCTTTATAATATTTATACTTAGAAAGTATTACATGTTATTTAATTATGTGTTAATTTTATATTCGTAAAGAGCATAGAGCTATTTCCAAAAATTACGTATTTCCAAAATTACACACCTGCATCTCTCTATCTATCTATCTATCTATGTCTATCTTATATCTCCCTCCCTATTCATTCAGCAACCTAAAATGGAACAGCCTATAATCCAATTAGTAGTTATCCCTGGAATTTGAGGTCACGGGTGATTTTTATTTTCCTTCTTGTGCTTATTTATACTTTACAGATTTTTATAATGAGATTGTATCACTCTTATAATGAGAAATGTTTTAAAAAAGCTTTTAATATCTCAGTGCACTTGCCTGACCTATTTTCTATCCATTCTTGCATCTATTTCATTTGAAGGGTCCTTTGGACAGCGTTTCTTTCTCCATGTCTTTCTTCCTGCTGTCCTATTTAAATAATCACAATTCTGTGTTGAAATTTTTGTATGCTTTACCTAATTAGGACAATTATTCTGACTCTTGCATTTGTTATCAAGATGTACATTTTTACTTTATTCATTATTGTTTTTTTTTTCTTAAGCAAAGTTTGACCTTTAGATGATGCATTTCCAAGCCTAGCATCCATCATCTACCATTATGCTTTTGACTCATCTATTAAATAGTAATGTGTCCTCCAAAAATATTGATGTTAAATTAAATCACTCTATGTTTGTCCTTGGAAAAAGCTTTGAGGCTATAAAATTTACCAAGCAGGTAGGACATGCAAAAAGAGAAATGCATGCAAATGCTTCCTATAGGCAGGAGCTCTTCAATCTGTCTGACAAATCTCATCTATCCTTTAGGTCCTAAATTAAACATCACTTCTCTGTGATGCCCACCTTGACTTTCCCAGGTTAAGCTGGTGCTGACTTCTCCTTATGTTTATTATGCCTCTTATTAAATCTTATTTTAAGTTGTTATTGATGTCTAGCAATGCATTAGACCACCAGATAGGAAATATGGTTGCCATCCACCAACACTCTTCCAACAGTCCCTACCTCCTCATATTCAAGCCCCTGACAAATAGATGATGACAGACGCGATCATATGTCACTTCCAAGATTAGGTTATGAAAGACTGAGGTGTCCGTGTTGGGCTGTTTCTCTTGGCCCACTGACCTATGGAAAGCTAGCTGTTGTGACGATAGGCAGTGTGTGCAGAGAGGCTCATGTGGCAAGAGCTAATAAAAAATGGAAGCTGGCCACACACATGTGAGTGAGCTTTGAAGATCCTCCCCCTTGTCAAGCCTTCAGGTGTTACAGGCCCTGCCATCAGCTTGATTGCAAACTCATAAGCAACTCTGAGTCAAAACCGTCTGTCTAAATGGCTCCCAATTCCTGACCTTCAGAAAATACGTGAAACAATAAATTCTTGTTGTTTTCAGTTTTGAGTTTTAGGATAGTTTATTATGCATCAGTAGATAACTAATCCATGTTGGTACTAGAGGTGCAGTGCTTATGTAACAAGAAACTAAAATGTGATAGGGCTTTGAACTAGGCAGTGGGCTGTGGAAAAGCTGTAAGGACTAGGCAGTGGGCTGTGGAAAAGCTGTAAGGATTAAGGACCATGTTAGTAAAAGTGTTAAGTGCCTTGAACACACTGTCCATAGAAGTTTGGACTTTGAGGAGGCTGCCAGTGAAGGCTTCAAGGAAAATGAGAGAAATCCTATTGGAAACTGGAAAACAGAGAATCTTTGTTATGTAGTGGCAAAAAAAGAAAAATTAACAACACTGTCACCTGCAGTAATATAGAAAGTAGAAAATGTACCTGATAAACTGGCGATATAGTTAAGGAGATTTCTAACCAGAGTGCTGAAAGTGCTCTCTGACTTTTTTTTTCCCCTGTTGCTTAGAGTAAAACTGCAAGAAGAGAAAAGGAGAAACTGAAGGCAAAACTATTAAATAAAAAAAGAGCCAGGACTTGTTGGTTTTAAAGATTCCCAGCCCCCCGACATTGTACATGATGCTAAAATTAAGAAATGGCATCTGAGCAAAGACCAAATTCAGGGCACTTTTAGGAAAACAAGGTCCGAACATTAAGCCAAGGATGTGACTATAAAATCTTTTCTTAACATCTCAGTAAACAAAGATGGTGTCTCAGAATACTGTTGAGTCAGACAAACCTAAAGATATTAAGACAAGCTTGTCCAACCCATGGCCCGCTGGCTGCATGCAACCCAGGATGGCTTTGAACGTGGCCCAACACAAATTTGTAAACCTTCTTAAAACATTATGCATGGACCTTTATTTTTATTTTTATTTTTTAGCTCATCAGCTATTGTTAGTGTATTTTATGTGCGGACCAAGACAATTCTTCTTCCTATGTGTCTCAGGGAAGCCAAAAGATTAGACACCCTTGGACGAAGGGCTTGCCTTACAGATCCTCTCTATCAACCAGTAGTGCTCCCTGGAAGCTCACAGACATTGTACCTCAGTCCAAGCTCAAGAAGGACCTGTTTCAAAGAGATTTGTGGGTGTGGCTTTTGTGTAGTGGAATTAAGCCTAAAGGGATTCCCAGAAGACCCATGGAGTTGAAAGGGAGTTATGCTTGAAGAAACACCGTCAGCTGGAAAGAAAAGAGACATAAAGGGTACAAAATGCAAAGAGGCCTTTGGACCACCAAGTATCAACAAATAAAAAGCAGACTGAGAAAACTAACTCCACAAGCACATGTTACCTTTCATGAAAATGAAAGGATGCCTGAGAGGGCAGACTCAAGATTTCGAAGGGTGAGACTAAAGCCATAGAGAACTATTTCTAGGCCTTAATTAGAGACCAAATCAAGGACCTTCCATCATTTGCTTGCCTGGATTTCAGAACTACTATCCTTGCATACTTCCCATTTTCCCTTTTGTGAGTTGGAGTGTCTATGGCAGTTATCCTCTCCTTATCCTGCCCTTGTATGTTGGGTGCATGGGGCCAGATAACTTGTTTCTTTATTTGCACATGCCTCTATATCAAGAACCACATTCAGGAGTTGTATGTCAGAGACTATACCCAAGAAGGCTGATTTAGATGATGAGGGTCTGGACTTGGAGCTGATGCTCTGTTGGGATGAGACTTTTGGGGATAGTAGGAGGGGTGGTATATATTGCATGTAGGAGAGATGGGAGTCCTTGGGAGCCAAAGGGTGTCCTGTGTTAGGCAGCCTCCAGGATGGCTCCCTTTGATCTCTGACTCCTGGACTCACAGAGTTGTTAATCCCCTCCCCATCCCACATTGTACTAGGGTTGACCTGTGTGACCAATTGCAAATGGCATAAGTGATGGTATGTCGCTCTCAATATTAGTTTATTGAAGACTGAAGCTTCCATTTTGGGCCTGCTCTAATCCCGTGCTCTCCTGGATCCCTCACGGTGGGGAAAGCCAGCTGCCATAAGTTGAGGACATTCAAGCAGTCTGGTGGAGGCCCACATGGTGAAGAAGTTCCAGCCAATAGCCATGTGAGTGAGCTTTCTTGTAAGTGGACCCTCTAGTTCCAGTCAAGGCTTCAGATGATGCAGACCAGATTGACAGTTTGACTGTAACCTCATGAGATACTATGTAGAAAAAAACTGCTGTAGGCCTTAGTACTTACAAAGGCTTCTTGCAAAATTGGCTTGGCTGGCATCTGGGAATTTGGATTTAGGGGAGGCCTGACACCATTTCCTAATGGATAAGAGTGGTTCACTGTGCCTAAACTGTAAACAATATTATTTATGCTGAGCACCTGCTTTCCATATAGGAGTCTTGGATTTTTATATGTGCTAGGCAGAGGGTGTATAATGAGCAACCCTCAGTAAAAACCTTGGGCCAGGAGTGCTGGCTTATGCCTGTAATCCCAGTGACTCAGGAGGCTGAGGCAGGAGGATAGCTTGAGGCCAGGAGTTCAAGACCAACCTGGGCAACAGAGCAAGATGCCATTTCTGAAAACAGAAAATTAGCCAGGCATGGTAGTATGCACCTGTAGTCCTAGATACTTGGGAAGCTGAAGTGGGAAGATTGAGCCCAGGAAGGCAAGGCTGCAGTGAACCATTAACTGTGCCAATGAACACCCGCCTGGGTGACAGAGTAAGACCCCCCCAACCCCGAACTTTAAAAAAAGCAGACAGACAAAAACATTGAGCACTAAGTCTGTGATAAGCTTCCCTGGTAGACAGCATTTTCCACTTGTCACAATATGATGCTGGAGGAATTAAGCCCATTCTGTGTGATTCCACAGCGAGAGAACTCTTGGAAACTTGCATTTGGTTCCTTGTCTGGCAAACGGAAAAGGTGCTGATTTTGCTTTATATTCTTTTGCTATAATAAATCCTAGCTATGAATAATATTATATGAGTCCTGTGAATCCTCTTAGCCATCACTGAACCTGGGGGTGGTCTTGAGGACCTCCAACCCAGAGCTTCTAAGCTAGGAGCACCTAGATCTTCCTAGACCCTCAGAAATCATAGGATAATAAATATTTGTTATTTTGAGGCACTGAGTTTTGGAGTAGTTTGCTTCACAGAAATAGGTAACTAATTCTGGAAGCCAGTCATTTCTCTCTTCCCAGCATTTAGTTTAGTGTCTTGGAACATAGGTGTTAAAGAAATATTTGTTGAGTGACTTGACACTATTTCTGCCTTTGAGAAATTTCATAGTCCATTTGGTTCCTTTGCTGGAGGAATCTAAATCCTGGCTTGGTATTATGAAGCAGGCTTACTCTCTTTTTTCTTTGGCGTAGAAGAATCAATCGCAGTGGCAGCAGCCTGCCTTAACGTTGTCAGGTTCTGCCATCTTCCCTGTTGAATGAGATCCACGGGTATAAGAATTAGCGTATGACCATGCCTCTTCTCTTTTACTGACTTCTTAGGTCCTTTGATTTTTATTTTCTCTCCCTTCTGTGTCATGGCAGTGGTAGCTATTCTTACCATTGAAATAAAAACTTCTTTCTGCTGAAAAATTAATTACCAAATGTTTCAGGGCCTTATAAGATATTAGTATTTCCATATCGAGTCTCGCCTCTTACTCTATCATATGATTGCCTTGAGGAAAGTTCAGACAAGTTAACTTTCCATTTTACATTGCACCCCACTTTCCCAGCTTCTGCAAACTGTCTTGAAATAGACTTATATAGAAAGATAGGAACCATTTCCACTAAAATGACTTTAATGTAGGGAAAAAACTCAAAGTATACACTGAAAGTAGACTACTTTGAGTCATTTACAGTTAAAAATTATTTTAATCCAAAGGTGTATTTGAGTGTGTGCACAGGTATACACATAGACCACCCCCCACCCCATACTCATTCCTGTGGCACACTTCTTGGTAGTTGTTGGCACTGTTAAATAAAAATTACAGGAGGCCATCATTTTGGACTAAGTTTCTGCACTTGGCCCCAACAAACCAGATTGAAAGTAAAAATGGAGTCACTCATGCTAAAGTTCCATGTCACCTTCCAATAAATCAGGGGAAGAAGATAACAATCTAATTTTCCAAACAGGGCAGTTTCAATCTTCAATCAGCCTGATGATGAAGTTCTCTCTGCTTTAATCCTTACAACAAAAAGTAACCTGAAGGAATGTGATGTTAACTAGATATTTTTTCTCTATTGTTCTGTTTCCATGTTCCTGGATTACAAAGAAAGTAACTATGCAGTGACCAATTGCTTTTGTTCTGTGTTTCTGCTTTCTCTAGCCCTTTTCTGCTTCAAAGCCAACCGTCTCTGCCCACTCATTGCAGCACTTATTAATGGCAAAACCGCAATACTTTTGCACCAAAATATTTAATGGAATGAAGTGTTGTTCTGTTCTAAAATTGCAAATAAAGCTACTTGAGCTCCTTAAAGTAAATTTGTTGTGATTTTGTCCTTTGACAGATCCTTTTCCTCCTCTTTGAGTCTCCTTCTGGTTCAGCAGATGACCTTGATTATGAGTTTCCTGAGAATCCCAGGGTGATCTAATAGAAGCTCTCTCATTTATCTTCTTTCCATCTAATCTTTTACAATTTTTATTGTTTTTTCTTGTGTCAGAGAATCATCTATCTTTGTTTCAAAGGGTTCTAGTCCTGCTTTCAATCCCATATACTTGGGCCTGATGGATCTTTCGAAAGTGAAATTCTGGCCCCATGATGGCATCATTTGAAAGCCTCCGATGACTGTTTCCTGAGGAGGGTGAACTTTCTCTCCTTACCTGCTCTTGCTTTCCTGCCTCCATTTTGCTCATGGCATTCCCTTGAATTAGGTTCTATGAGTGGAATACAGCTTTGAAGGCAATTCCAGAGATCCAACAAAAACCCAGGAGATTGGAAGGAATTCATATTTGTCAAAAAACATGTAGCTCGAAAACATAAAAAAAAAAAACCAATAATGCAAATAAAACCCAATACAGTATAACAACTATTTACATAGCATTTATATTGTATTAGGTATTATAACTGATCTACAGATGATTTAAAGTATAGAGGAGGGTGGCATAGGTTATATGAAAATACTATACTACTTTATATCAATATAAGAGACTTGAGCATCTGCAGATTTTGGTATCCTCTGGGGGGTCCTGGAGGCAATCTTCCTGGGATACCGAGGGATGACTGTAACTTATTTTCAGTACTTTGGAAATAGTGTATTTACGGTCTATTGTTTCTCAGGGTTTGTGGATGATAGTCCATTAGGATCTGAAAATAAGATATTAGAAGTTCTATTTACTTTTTTTTGTTTTTCTGAAATTTTAAGTGTATGTGAAGTTAGGGAATACATGTAATTTTGAAATAACTAAATATTCATGTTTGGAAATCTGTGTTCAAATTTTTGGAGTGGCAGGGAACACAACCAAAAATATATGAAAAACAATAACAATTATATATCAGGCATTTTATAAATAGTCTTTGATATTATTTTGGATATAAGTGATTTGATTGACACTTCTCCTTTAATTGCTTATTAGATGGGTTTCTGTTTTGTAGAGAACATTTAAAAAAAATTTAGACAAGCAAAAGTTAATAAAATCACCTGTGATATGACCACTCAGAGGTAAGTATAATGAACGTTTTATTGTATCTTCTTTGCAGCTAGTTTTCTATACACATAGACATGATTTTCTTTTAAAAAAGGAAAGATCATGATGTGTTTATAATTTGTAAAGCTTTTATACCTTACTCTTTGAACTTTAAAGAATGTCATGAACATTTCCTTAGATACTAAACTCTTTCTCCATATATTTTAATGGCCTTATTATATGAACATATAAAAATAATTTATTTCGATACCATAATTCATGTGCTGTTGGATTTTTAGGCTCTTGCAGCATTTTCCCCACTTCTCTTCTTGCTATTATAAACAGTTCTGAAAAACAGATGCTATTAGCCACGCCTTACATATCTGTGATGTTTCCTGACAAGACTCCTAAAAGTAGCACCTTCCTTTCATAGGTGAGGTTTTATCTCTACCTTTATTGTCTGTCTCTAAGGCAATTTTTGTGTAATGATCAAGAGCCCAGGGCAGAATTTGAATTGTGGCTCAACCGGTTACTACTGTATGACTCTGGGCTAGTTGTGAACCTCTCTATTCCTCATTTCCCCCCATCTGTAAACTGGGGGAAACACTAATACCAACATTGCTGGGTGGTTGTGAGCCAACAATAAACAAATAATAGATAGTGTAAGCAAGCAATAAATTTTAGCAATTGTTTATAAGGTATTTCTCTTGTCAAGTAAGCAAAGTTAATCATCTAATGGCTCCTATAAAATAAAGCATAGGGCCAGTTGCAGTGGCTCATGCTTGTAATCCCAACACTTTGGGAGGCTGACGTGGGCGGATCACCTGAGGTCAGGAGTTTGAGACCAGCCTGACCAACATGGTGAAACCCCATCTCTACTAAAAATACAAAAATTAGCCGGGTGTGGTGGTGCGTGCCTGTAATGCCAACTACTCGGGAGGTTGAGGCAGGAGAATCTCTTGAACCTGGGAGGTGGGGGTTGCAGTGAGCCAAGATCACACCGCTGCCCTCCAGCCTGGGTGATAGAACAAGACTCCATCTCAAAAAAAAAAACCCAAAAAACAAAAAACACAAAACAAAACCCATAAAATAAAAATAAGGCATAGTTACAGTATTCAGTAAGGTGAATGACACATTAATGACTCCATTTGATCAGTTCTTACATCCAGGAACCATGAACACAGCTATCTCAACATATGGTAGTTTATAGGGATAGTCTGTAATCTTGCAAATTTAAAGGTAAATAGGAGTCCTTTGGTAGGCAGATTCATATATTGACAAATGAAGGAAGAATTAGTCTTGTTAGAAGAAACTTGCCATTTCGTTTGTGAACAATGTAGTTAATTTATCACAAGCTCAGTGAGGGCAAGGTTGGAGCTATTTCACTTTACTATTTGTGTACAGATCCAGCTCTTGGGCCATGGTAGGCACTCAGTGAATGTTTGTGAAATACATAAATATTCATGAGCAAATATATCTGTGCTTTGTTGAATGTATTGCAATGTATGTTGTAAACATAATGAAGGCTTTGTGTGATGAACTGACAATTGACAATGAAATTATTGTCTGCAAAGTGGGCTGGGGCTTTTCAGGCTTTTCTCCTGATTATAGATTCAGAAATAATGCAAGATGCTGTTGCTCAAAGTGAATCTCTTACTCCGTGCTGGTCGTGTTCTTTAATTCGTGTGCTGTTCCCTTGTGTGTGCTCAGTCCTTATTGCAGCTGCTGGGTCTGAGCTCACTATGAAAATCGTGTTTCCTTTCTGCCGACCCATAGGGCTCAGTGTTTGATTAACAAGTTTCCCATTTTCTGAGAAAAATACCTAGGTAAATCCCCCTTGGACGACACAAGGATCTGCAGTAATTTACAACCACCGTGTGAGCCTTGTGTTGAATGACATGTTCTTTGTAAGGATATGGCGTAATTTATAATGCTGGCCCCAACGTCCACTCCTAGGGCGTTCTTAGTGCAGTGCCTTGACTCTGATATTGGATAACGTTGACAGTTAAGAGAGGAATGACTTTAGTTGCTGCTGCTGAATTAAAAAAATCTAACATACAGTGTAAATGGATTTTGCTGTCTTCAAAGTAGTGACCTTGGGATAGATAGAACTCTTTGATGCTTCCATTGATGTTGCTATTGCCCCAGACATTTCCGGAATCCTGTAAAAATTACCTTTAAAGCATGTGGCACATTCTTGTGGATATTTTTGAGTCTAACAAATACTCATTCTTTGTATGAGGCTTTGATTTTTGGAAAGAGTGAAGAGTCACTGGCATCAAGTGCAGCAACTGAGGTGGGTGATGAGGGCAGAGAGTGCTGGTTTTGTTTAGGGTAACATATGGTTTTAGAGGCCTTTTAATAATGTCATGAGACTTGTGCATTTGTTCCAAACATGATTTCCTTTTAAAATAATGTTTGAAATGATGAAATAGTCCAAGCCTACAGAACACAATATTACATGCCAGATAGGCACGTTCCCAGCATGGATGTTAAACAGATGTTAACGTGCTGTGTTTGTTTGTGTGTGTTCTTTCATCTTGCTCTCCTCTGTTTTTTCTTTGAAAGAAAATGTTTTAGATATTCCTAAACACCCCCCGCTTCCCTCCATACCCATCTCCCTTCTCCTCTTTTTCCATCAATATTCATACTTCTGCCAATGTCACCATGCTTCATTCCCAGGTGTGCTTGTGCCTTTTGAGGGAATGTTTAGAAATTTAAAGGAATTATCTTGTATGTGTCCTTCTGACATTGTCTTTGAGGTTTATCCATGTTGATTTGTTTTAACTGCTGTCTTAGTCCATTTGTGTTGTTATAAAGGAATACCCGAGACTGGGTAATTAATACAGAAAAGAAGTTTATTTCGTTTCTGGTTCTTCAGGCTGTACAGGAAGCATGGTGCCAGCATCTGATTCTGCTGAGGGCTCCCAGCTGCTTCCACTCATGGCGGAAGGTGAGGGGAAACCAGTGTGTGCAGTTCACATTTCAGGAGGGGAGGAGAGAAAGAGAGAGAAAGGGAGGTGCCAGGCTTTTCAACAACCAGCTCTTGAAGGAACTAGTGGAGTGAATTTACTCATTATTGCAAGGGCAACACCCAGCCATTCGTGAGGAATCCGCCATTATGGCCCAAACACCTCCCATCATTTCCAGCCTCCAACATTGGGGATCAAATTTCAACATGAGATTTGGAGAGGACAAGCAAACCAAACTGTCACAACTGCTCCATAGGATTCCAGCATCTACGAATAAATCAGAGTCTTCATCTGTTCACCTGAGAGAAAGTTCAGATGCTTTCACCTTTTTTGTTATTACAAATAGTGATACACTAGTAACTGTGTGCATATCTATTTAGAAATATGTACTAGAGGTTGTCTAGAGCCAGTACTCAGAGGAAAAATGGCTAGGTTCTAGAACATGCACATTTGTAACTTAGTGGACATTACCAAATTGCTCTCCAAAGCAGTTGTAATTATGCTTCCATTGGTGGTTTCCCCATATCCTCTTAGTTATCAGATTTTTAATTTTTGCTAATCTGATTGGCACAGAATTGTATCTCGTTGTTTTAAATTGCATTTCTCTGCGTTCTAGTGTGATTGAGTGTCTCTTCTGTACTCAGTGGCCGTCTGAGTTTCGTCTTTTGTGAATTGCCCATTTATATTCCTTGCTAGTCCTTCTATTGCCATTGGCCTTTTTGTTAATGATTTATAAGAATCATTTATAGTCTAGTATTCTTTGTCAGTTTAATGGGCCCCAAATATCTTTACTAGTCTGTGGCTTATGTTTTCACTTTTTATGATGTCTCTAATTAAACAACTGTGCTAAATTTTAATGTAGTCGTATTTATCCATTTCTCCTTTGTGGTTTGTATTTTTTTATGTGTTTTTTTTAAAGAAATACTGCTCTATCCCAATGTCATAAAAATAATTTCTTATACATTCTTTTAAAGTTTTCAAATGTAGTGTTTCGCAGACACTTAGAATTGATTTTTGTGTATATGTAACATTGGAATCCACTTTAATCTTTTTCCATATCGATGTCCAGTTGTCTCAGTTGCATGTATCGAATCTTTTCCCACTGTCATACACCACATTCCCAAACACGTGTGGCTGTGTGTGGCTTCTGTTCTTTATTTTTATTTTTATTTTTATTTTTTGAGACGGAGTCTCGCACTGTTCCCCAGGCTGGAGTGCAGTGGCTCGATCTCGGCTCACTGCAAGTGCCGCCTCCCGGGTTCACGCCATTCTCCTGCCTCAGCCTCCAGAGTAGCTGGGACTGCAGGCGCCTGCCACCACACCTGGCTAATTTTTTGTATTTTTAGTAGAGATGGGGTTTCACCGTGTTAGCCAGGATTGTCTCTATCTCCTGACCTCGTGATCCGCCCTCCTCGGCCTCCCAAAATGCTGGAATTACAGGCGTGAGTCACCACGCCTGGCTGTTCTTTGTTAATGGTGTGTTTGCTTATTCTGGCTCTACCCTATTTTAATTACCTTGGTCTTATAGGTTGGGGTAGTTTAAGTTTTACTTCAGTTTTCTTCTTTGGAATTGTTTTGGCTATTCTAAGCTCGTTATACTTTCAACTGTATTTTAGGAATGTGGAAGCCCTATTGGGCTTTTGTTGGAATTACTCAGATGATTTACAGATAAATTGTAAGAATTTGCTCTCTTATCCTGGGTCTTCTCATCTACAACTATGGTATAGCTGTGTTTATTTTGTTCTTTTTTTAGGTCTTTCAATAGAATTTTGTAATTTTTGCCATACTTTTCTTACATATCTGTCTTTGTAAGTATCTCATTTCTTTCTTTCATTTGTTCCTTTTTTTGAGATAAGATTTCCCAGGCTGGAGTGCAGTGGTGCAATCATAGCTAACTGCAGCCTCAACCCTCCTGGGCTCAAGTGACCCTCGTGCCACAGCTTCTCTCTGAGTGGCTATGATTACAGGTGCTCACCACCACATCCAGCTAATTAAAATTTTTTTTAATCCCACATTTTTCGTTGCTGCCAATGGCATCTTTTTATTATATCTTTTTCTATTGTTGCTGGTGTATAGGACTGTTATTTTTGTATAACTTGCTGAACTCATTAATTTTCATGGTTTAGATACTCATACATTATGCAGACAGATAAAATCTTTTAATAATAATGACAGGTCTTTTCTTTTTCATGTTATGTGACAGTCACTTATTTTTCTTGTCTTGATGTACTGACTAGGACTTTCATGATATCACCTGTTTTTGTTAATAAAGTTTTATTGAAACACAGCCACATCCATGTTGTCTGTGGTACCATTGTATTATAACATCAGAATTGAATAGTTGCCACAGAGACTACCTAGTTTGCAAAGCCTAAATACCTGCCTTCAGGCCCTTTACAGAAAGTTTGCCTATCTTCACAAAACAGGGTTGAACAGAGGCAGTAATAGTAACCTTTTTTGTCTCATCCCTGGCTTTAAAAGGAGAGCTTGTGCCACCAAGAATAATTTCTGCTTCTGGGTTGGTTGATGTGTGCCTTTTATTGGGTTAAGAAAATGTCTTTTTTTTTTTCTTCAACTTTTATTTTAAGTTCCAGGGTACATGTGCAGGACGTGCAGGTTTGTTATATAGGTAAACGTGTGCCATGGTGGTTTGCTGCACACATCATCCTATCACCTAGGTATTATACCCAGCATCCGTTAGCTATTCTTCCTGATGTTACCCTACACCTCACAGGCCCCAGTATGTGTTGCTTCCTCCCGTGTGTCCATGTGTTCTCATTGTTCAGCTCCCATTTATAAGTGAGAACATACGGTGTTTGGTTTTCTGTTCTTGTGTTAGTTTGCTGAGGATGATGGCTTCCAGCTCCATCCATGTCCCTGCAAAGGACATGATCTCATTCCTTTTAATGGCTGCACAGTATTCCATGGTGTACATGTACCACACAGCAAAATGTCTTTCTTAGATTTGTAAGAAGTCTTTTCTTGTTTGTTTTGTTTTGTTATTAAAAAAAAAATCATGGTTGAATGTTGAATTTTATCAAACGTAGTTTTGGCATCTGATTAGTTTTTAGCTCGTTTTAAACATACGCAATTATATTCTTTTGAATTTTTCTATTATTTCTAGTCCTTGGGGCTAGAATCCTTCCCTTTGATGTGCTTTTATAACTTGCGAGCTCAGTGGGTCTCATTTTTTTCTGTAGGAATTGTCTGCAGCATGGATTGTGGGAATTTTGCTCTAGCTTTTTCCCTGCCCATTCATTAGTCCAGGCCCAATTTTTATGTGAATTTCTCAGATTGGGCATTTCCGGACCATATAGGAAGCCTAAATTTGTACCGCCAAAATGTTCCAGAGGCGGTGGTCTGGAGTTTAAACTTTGCAAGAGAAGGCTTTTATTCTCCTACTTTGGAGACAGACAGAAACATACGAGTCTCTTTGTGGTTGCAGCTCTTTGAGGGGCCTCACTCAGGGCAGCAGCCTTCTACCTCGGGCAGAGCCCACAGACTTTGCCTGTTTCTCCTCTGTGCTAGTTGAAATCTAAATGCCTACTCCCCCTGGACCAATACTTGTTTCTCTCCTTCTCCCTCACTGTGATCCTGTCACTCTCTAAGGGGAATGAATTTATGCTTGCTTCTGGTTTTAGTTGTTGCTTTGTTTCTGGCACCTGGTAATTTCTTCCTTCTCATTGCAGGTTCAGCTATGAATTTAAAAATATATTATATATAATATATCCAGGTGCTTGTAGGAGGTGAGTGTGAATGTGTGTCTTCTCACCCTCTTGCTGAAATGAGAGGCTGCCCTCTAAATGAAATTTCAATATTGAAAAGATAAAACCCCAATAAAACAAAAAGCAACCCCCCAAATCAGCTCCCTAACCATGAGCCAGGCAGCACGTGAAGTCCTTTGATATTAGCTCATGCCATTCTTACAGAAACTCTGTAACTCTTTTTAAGGGGAGAAGTTAAGAAACTGGCCCAATCCCATGTCAGGGCAGAGCCAGGCCAAAAACCCCTCTGTTTTATTGGCTGTTACCTCATTTTACATGTCTGAACTGTAATAACAGTGGGTGCTAAGTGTACCCTTCCTAAAGGTAACTACTACAAAGATCAACACTATTTTCCATCTAACATTCCTAATATATTTTTACACATTATTCTCACCTGGTAATTCTAAGATAGAATAATGATCATGCTTGTCTGTGAGAATTAGCAATTTTTTTCATGGATTTAATTTCAAGAAAAATCAGAAAGCAGTTCAGGAGTTTTCAACATTTGTAAAAAGGCAGATGGGTGCACCATTAGCACTTCCTTCTAAGTGAGGTAGATCTCCAGGGAATTAATAGGAACCCATTGTTTTCCATGTTGGCAAGATATTAGAGAAATATGTCTTACTCTCAGGTTTTCTAAGACATGTTTTAAAGATATATTTTCATGCATGTGGCTTGTGGAAGGCTTTAGGGACGTGGATTTTTATATTCTCTCTAGACTTATTTGCCTGTACTCTGAAATCAAGGCAGACGGTAAAGGTGGAGTCAGTGGTCATTCTGTTTTTTTGATTAGGGGTTTATAGATGGCTGACATTTTAATCTCAATTAATAACTGAGGATGGACTCCAGAGTACTTTACCACAGCTCACCCTTGTTCGTGTTCTAATTTAGCAGCATCTTGATTTGAATTGAAAGACAGCCCTGGGAATGTTAGCGCGGCCCTTGTGAGAGCGTTCTGGAATGCTGCATGTTACCTGAAGCTACCTGAGATGTAGGTGGTTGGGCAGTCACAGCTTCTCTGAGCCCTGACCTGTCGGGGAGAGGTTGAGAAGTGGCAAAACTTTGATTCTATCAGCTGCAAAGACCGATGTCACTATGAAGTTATATTAATGACTTTGACAAGAATTTTCTCAGTGTACAGTAGGCATATTTGCTGAACGAGCTGATCTTGTAATCCTAGTATATCTGGAGTAGTCAATTATGAATTTTCTAATTAGCTTGATGTTTGGTCTCCCAGCTAAGTGAGCTCTTGTGAACTCTGCCAGAATCTGGCTTTCCAAATGATCTGACGGGAGGAAAGGAAAGGATTGGGCCAAAGTCGCCATTGCAAGTCAGTTTCTTATAAGTCAAAAATTTACTCAGACCAAGTGCCTTTCTTTTCTATTGTTAGAAAATACCCATTCTTTGTTTCTCAGAACTGTTAACCTGTCCTAGGATGAACTGGTTCTGCCTCCCTTTGCTGTTTTCTGCATTAGTACTTGGAAAAGCCTGTGGCTCCATGGTCTGAGGTGTGACTTTCACAGTGGGCACGCCTTTTCTCTCTTCTCTGCCCAAAAGGAGGCCACTGTTCTCTAATCTCTGTAACTGCTCTGTGTGTGAATTCTTCTTCTTCTTCCTGATGACTAAGTGTGATTATTCTCCAAGGTCTTTATCTTTTTGCAAGTTTTCTGAGGTATTCACCAATAAGCAGGAATACTTATTGAATATGTTTTGTGTGCCAGGCACTTTTTAAAGCACTTTAATAACAATAACTAATGTTTATTAAGCATCTACTGTGTGCCAGGCACTGCTTTTGGTATAAAAGATGTGAAATAAACCACACAAAGACCATCCCTCTTGGAACCTATGTTTTATTAGGATCCAGCCAGATGATAGAACACATCAGTAAACAAACATAGACTTCAGCGGGTGGTGACATGTGCTCCGAAGGAGAAATGGAGTCCGAGTAGAGAGTGACTGTGCATGATGAGCTGGTCAAGGAAAGTGTCTGATAAGGGGGTATTTGAGAAGAGCACTTCTCCAAGGAAGTGAAGGAGCAAGCCCAGTTTGCTTCCAATTTCCTCCTCCTTATGTCTTGCCGACTGGGACCAAGCATGCCTGGCGTGGAACAAACTCTTTCTGTTCTCTGCTGATGGAGCCACTTTCTCCCAGAGCCCAGGCTCTAGGTCTGAACCCTGATCTTTCTCTTCACTTTTCTTTTCTAATGGCCAGACGTCTTTGTCCTTCCTTTGAAGTAGAAGTGACAGCAAAATCTTCTTTCCCACAGCCATTGTGGATAGGAAGCCTCTGCCTGGCTGAGCACTTTGCCACTTTATTTCTGAATTCCTTTGCCAGCCTCCTCAATGATCTTAGCTGCTAGTCTTGCTCTTCTCACCCATCTGTGGCCACCAAAGCACTGGAACACGTAAGCCATCGTTTGAGTGCTTACTCCATACCACACACTGGATCCTCACAAGAACTTGATGATGCTATTACAATATTTTTTTTTCTTTTTTCCTTTTTCTAACTTTTTTTTTTTTTTTTTGAGATGGCATTTCGCTCTTGTCACCTGGGCTGGAGTGCAATGGCATGATCTCAGCTCACTGCAAGCTCTGCCTCTTAGGTTCAAGCAATTCTCCTGCCTCAGCCTCCCGAATAGCTGGAATTACAGGCGCCTGCCACCATACCTGGCTTATTTTTTTGTATTTTTATAGAGACGGGGTTTCACCATGTTGGCCAGGCTGGTCTCGAACTCCTGACCTCAGGTGAGCCACCCTCCTTGGCCTCCCATAGTGCTGGGATTACAGGTGTGGGCCACTGCGCCCGGCTCTTTTTTAAAGTTTTATTTAGGTTCAGGGGTACATGTGAAGGTTTGTTATGTAGGTAAGCTCATGTCATGGGGATTTGTTGTACAGATTATTTCATCAGCCAGGTATTAAGCCTAGTACCCAATAATTATTTTTTCTGCTCCTCTCCTTCTGCCACCCCCCACCCTCAAGTAGACCCCAGTTTCTGCTGTTTCTTTTTGTTCATAAGTTCTTATCATTTAGCTCCCACTTATAAGAGAGAACATACGGTATTTGGTTTTCTGTTCCTGTGTTAGTTTGCTAAGGAAAATAGCCTCCAGCTCCATACATGTTCCCACAAAAGACATGATCTTGTTATTTTTTATGGCTGCATAGTATTTCGTGATGTATACATACCACATTTTCTTTATCCAGTCTGTCATTAATGGGCATTTAGATTGACTCCATGTCTTTGCTGTTGTGAATAGTGCTGCAGTGAACATTCATGTGCATGTGTCTTTATGGTAGAATGATTTCTATTCCTCTGGGTATATACCCAGCAGTGGGATTGCTGGGTCGAATGATAGTTCTGCTTTTAGCTCTCTGAGGAATTGCCATACTGCTTTCCACAATGGTTGAACTAATTTGTTTTTCTTTTACAAAGTTTTTTTCAAGACTAGTCAAGTACACTAGTGAGAAGGGAGAAAAAAGTAGAACAAGGAGTTTGATCTGTAACTGACTGAACAATCAATGGAGATACCTCTTACCTTTGGACCAGTTGCTATTACAATTATTATTCCCATTTTGCAGAGAAGGAAACAGACTTTCCTATGGTCACTTGCTAATCCAGGAGGTGGCTAAGCCAGGATTTGAACTCAGGTCCAATGGAATCCACAGGCTCCTTCTAGCCACCAGCCCAAGCTTCATGTACCCTGCTGTGGAGCACCATGGAGACCCTACTTTGCTCTTTCACTCTTTGGCTCAGGATTCTTTCATGCTTCCTATTATCTGTGAAATAAAAGTCAAAATGTTCTGGAATAATATTTGAGGTCTTTCATGCCTGGACCATACTTCACCTGTCTTCTGGTTTTGTATCTGAGCTCCCTCCTGTAACAACCTTTGCTGAACACACTCAGATGTATCATGGAGGTAAACACAGTGATGCCTATGTTTATACAGTGAGCGCTTTTTCTTTCCCTTTACCTGAACTCACTCTTTCTTCATGCCCCGGCTCAGACTCCACCTCCTCTCTTACCTTCGTCTGTGTTCATCTTTCTTCCAGCCTCCCCTCTCAGTTAGAAGGCGTGTCCTGCCTGTTTCATGCCATTCCTAACATCAGAGGACATAGCTCCTATAGATCTTATTACCAACTTGCCATTCCCATGAATTTCCTTAGCCCTTGATCCTAAACTATTGAGAAAGCTTACATATCCAAAATGGGTCTAACTTTTCTAAGCAATGGTCTTGGGAGATGTATGTATTTCACTAGGGCTTCCTGGGGCTGGAAATATATTTGGTGGAGCTCCTTTTTCTAAATTGCCTTCCGGCTACCCAAGAAAGTCAATTTCCTTCTTTAATAGCTGTGACTCCTTTTTGGACTGATGATGGCACTATTCCAGTTCAGTCACCTATCTGAGTCATCAGTAGGGACTCCATTTAAAATTTGACTCTTTCCCTAAATTGAATCAATTCTCAAGGGATTAAAACTAGATGTTCACTAGAACATTCCACAGGAAAATTTAGAAATCAGAGTTCTGAAAATGTTTGCTCAAAATTTCAAGGGGTGAAACTGAGAGAAGGCAACTGGAACGTTTCTCTTAATCCACTGTCCCTCACTTACCTGCTTGGCAGAAAGAAGGGGAGGGAAGGAAAGCATTAGAATAAAAAGAGAAATGTTCAGAGGCAGTTTGAGTCATGAGGAAACAGATAAAACTTCCAAAACAGAAACTGAATGACATCCTCTTCCTAATTCAAGCCTTCCTCAGGGGAAAATTGAACAGAACATTTCACTTGAAAAATGGGATGAGACCTGGTCCTGGAGTATTTGGAAAGATGAATGACAGAGGCAGGAGGAATACAGTGGAAGGGAACGCCATTTATTTACAAATGCATCTCCTCAGGTAAGGGAGGGGATTTCACAGAGAGAGGGAGGTGGAACCGCAGAGGGCTTGGTCCAAGTTAGAACATGAACTTACTCCTTGCCCTCGTTTCTGGGGAGAAAGTCATGTATACCTCCAGCACTCAGAAGTGGTCTCGACAATGAGCTCATTGAGATTTGCTACTCAATTAGATTCTGCTTTGTACATGTAGCACTTAGCACTGTGTCTAGCCCATAACGAGGACTCAGTAAATATTTGTTGAATGAATGAAAAATAATTGCTGGCTGGGAGAAGTTGAGAGGCTTTGTAATTCTGCCCTGTCATTTCTGGTAGTGACCACCAGGTGGTGCCTTCTTAAGAACAGGAGGAAATGAAATCAGTCCAGTGAACACAGAAGGCTTGGGGTTGACTCAGAACCTTGCCCCTGTGCACACCGTCTAACAGTACATCACAATTTCTTGTTCCTAACGCTGAATGTGCACACAGGATTCAGATACGTGGCTGGCACTGACTTTCTTTACTTCAGTCAAGGTCAAGTAAGGTTTTCATTGCTGGCTGAACTCTGGGATTTAAAACCGGTTCTATCCCAGGCCAAGTGGGTTTCTGTTGTTCCTGCTTATCCCCTGTCCTCCAGGAGAACATATGCTGCCCTTGCTTCCATATTTTCTCAGAAATTCGTCCCCAGCATCACTAATGGATTCATACCCAGCTCTTGCACTCATGGGTTGAAGAACTTGGTACCCCTGTGTATTTTAAGCAGCTACTGGATGAGTACCTATGTTGAAATAGGTTTCTGTGGTCGAAATTCTCAGAAAAGTCCCACAAGATGGGCATAAATGAAGAAACCAGCTCAACAGGCTTAGGTGGCTTTCCCAAAGTAACACAGATAAGTGAGTTGGCAGAGAGGATTCCAGCCCAGGACCATGTGCCCTTAAGTTGTGCTGTGATCTCTATTCTTTTATGCAGGGTGAGTTTAGTGTATCTGCATTAACGAGATCCAGGGACAAAAATATAACAAAATTCAAGGAATGTGAAGCAGTGTCCTATAGAAGGAGGGCAGTTCACTATCAGTGTGAGCCAACACACTCAGCTCTTGGCAGTTTTCAGACAGTTGCAAAGAAATACTTAGCCTGAGGCTTCTTCGTGCCCACAAACCTAATTAAGGGTACTAGAGATTCTGATTGGCAAGAGCTAGGGACGGAGAGGCTGAGTGAGACTATACATGGCCTTATGTTTCTGTATATAAAGACAGAAAGAGGGAGTTTGAGAGAGCGAATGAGTTAAATCCTAAGTAGACCTGGAAAACTATCATTTTGCCAAGACTTGACTTAAGCAAAACAGCAGAGCAAAGTTCAGAGTTAAGCCAGAACTTTGCCTTGAACCTCAGGCCCATTGAGCCCTCTGCTCCAACAGGGCCAAATCAGCATCCAATACTCCCCTTCAAGTTGTATCTGTCCCGTGTCTTGGTGTTTCTGGTTTCTGTTATTTGGTAGGTCACAATTATACAGGGCTAACAAAAATAGATTAACATAATGTACTTGCCAAATAGTGTTTCTTTGGGAGAAAATGACTTAACTCACCTAAAATATCTCCAGGCATAAAAGATATTAATGTTGGGAATATCAGGAGTGATTAACCTCTGAGAGAGGTTGAAGGGAAGCAAAATTGGACAGGAAGGATAGGAGAAAAGGAGATAGGAGATTTTGGGTGGGGAGAGCCTCTTAGAGTCTTTTATTTCAGACCTTACTCTGTGCCTTTCCATAGGGCCAAGTCTGATCATCCTGTTTTTATGGTCTGAAATATCTTTGAGCCCTTCAGAAACTTTCAAATTAGTAATACACATGATTAATATTTTTGACACTTACATGTTAGGAACTAGATATTATTTCAGTCATCCTCAGAGGAGCCTTGAGTGGTAGATGCTATTATTCTTTCTTCCCCCTTTCTTTTAAATAATGAAATAGAGGTTTAGGAAGGCCCAAAGCTAGTTGATGGCAGACCCAAGATCCAAAGCCAATGTGTGGTTATAAAGCCATGCTCTTACCACTATATTATGCTATAAGAATAATATAGCAAACCTCAAAATAAAAGGGGCAAACCTCAAAATAAAAGCTCTCACTATCAGTAACACAGCAAAAAACAATTATTCATTCAATAATGAGTAGGATGAATAAAACAGACAAACCTCATCACATGAAGTTGAACTTCAGAGAATAGTTGAATAAAAAGTTCCCTCAAACGTAGGAAAAACCTGATTGTTTCATAGCCTTGGTAATAAGTAGCCATCAGGGGCTAGGCGTGGTGGCTCACACCTGTAATCCCAGCACTTTGGGAGGCCAAGGCAGGTGGATCACCTGAGGTCAGGAGTTTGAGTCCAGCCTGGCGAACATGGTGAAACCCTGTCTCTACTAAAAATACGAAAATTAGCCGGGTGTGGTGGCACATGTCTGTAATCCCAGCTGCTGAGGAGACTGAGGCAGAAGAATCACTTAAACCCAGGAGGCAGAGGTTGCAGTGAGCTGAGATCGTGCCACTGCACTCCAGCCTGGGCGACAGACAGAGACTCTGTCTCAAAAAGAAAAAAAAAAGTAGCCATCAGAACCCATTTAAAATCTGTTCATTTGGTCAACAACAACTTGTCTTAGTGAAAGTTGGTTTTAAAACTGGCAGAACTGACCAGTGTCAAATCCTTACTTCAGCCCATCAGGGATGGACAGTTTCCAGTAAACGTGTCTCTGAGTGCCAGCCAATCAACAAATCAATTGCAGCCTCAGCTGAGCACCCACGTGCTGTCAACCCATGTGTGCCTCTGAACATCTCACAACCACAGAGCTCCATGCTTTCAAAGCCCTCTAAGCCATCAGCCATCTGTCCTGCTCACAGACACTGTTTGGCCAGCATAGCTCTCTTCTCTGATGAGCAATGTATTCAGCCTTGGAGTTCTGTGTCAGATACTAAGTGGTGATCTCATTGTTATTTGAAAAAACAAGCACACATCAGTATGTAGTATATGGCTACAGAGACAATAGCACAGGTAAGAGGTTGGGTAGGGCAGGTGGTGAGGGGGCTACTTTGGATGGGTAGCTCAGGAGAGCCTCTCTGTGGGTGGAAGGTTTATGAAGAGACCTATATGATTTGAGAAGAGTCCAGAGATTCACAGATCTAGACCTGGGGCTTCCAAAAAGAAGGAAAGGTCTTAAGGTAGGAGAGGATGCCTGCATGTCTGGGGAAGGAGTAGAAGATGAGGCTGGAGAGGAAATGGGCGGAGGCTGATCCTTCAGGGCCCTGTGGGTCACGGCATGGTCAGGATTTGGGATTTTGCTTCAAGTCCAATGGGGAGGCAGGAAACCATGCAGGGAGGGACTATGTCCTCTGCTTTGAGAGAGAGAGAGAGAGAGAGTGTGTGTGTGTGTGTGTGTGTGTGTGTATAATATACACTCGCACATATGTGCATATTGAAAGAAAGGGGATGGGGGCTTAGGGTCAGGAGTGCCTCTTAGAGTCTCTTACTTTATACCTTACTGTATATCTATAAATGCACATACCTGCATATATACACACAAGTTTTGCAGTTAGGTTCAAAGATCCTGTAGATCTAGAAAAATGTCTATGACATTGAAAATGTGAGTCAGTATACCCTCCACTGTGTGCTACCAAATCTGCCCACCCTCTTCCACTGGGAGTCCCATAAATGAAGTGATTTTACTACCCCTGTTGTAGCCCAGTGACAGATGATCAGTGATGTCAAAAGCGTGATTCTGGAGAGGTTGATCACTTTGTTGCAAAGCTGCTGTATCATTTCAGGTACATAGTCTGGGAGGTACATAGTCTAGGATCAGAGTAGAGTCTCAAGCCATTGTGCATGCCTGCCCAAGACAGAGTGGAGTTGGTCTACTCCTAAATATATTAACCATTTTTTCCCTTAGTCATTACATGTAAAGCTTCATGTCTGCATTTGTCAGTTATGATTTATCCGGATCACCTTTCTTACAGAAAGGGGTAGATGCCAATCAGAAGACTGGAATAGGCTTCCTTTTATCTCTTTTGCACAGTTGTGTCTTTGGTGAGATGACTTGACTCTCTGATGTTGAGAGTGTTTTTGTTAATTTTTGAAGCATGATCTCAGTTGGTTTAGGATATGAATGCCATACATGCTCATTGTTTTCGTTTGGGGACTGCTGCTCTGCTGGGTGGCTGCATGTTTGTGCTGCTGGCCCTTGCTGACACTGATACTGGATTTACAAAGCCAACCTTGCAGTTTTATGTGGGCAAGTAGGCTACCTTTAATTTGTGGTTGCTTTGCCCTTCCGAAAACATGAACTTCTATCTGGTTGGAAGTCATTTTCTTTTTCATCAATCTCAACTGCTGAACCCATTTCTTCAGGCACACCTCCAGACTGCCTTGGATATTTCGAGGATATGTTTTGCGTGTTCACATTTGAACTGCAGCTTGGTTTGCAGACACCCTCTCCTTAGATTGGCAGCTGTTTGCAGAATTCCTGAGTACCAATTACATCCAGTAGCAGGAAATAAAAGACAAACAAGGAACTAGTAGAGCTCAAGGTATTCTTTCATCCTTCCTCCTTCTTGGCTAATACGTCTTACAGTTAGCTCTGAAAGGGGAATTTATTTAAACATACTAAACACTGTGCATAGTGACTCTTACATCTTTTGTGGTAATAGCATGCTAATGCTATACTTCAAAGTGCAGTGAATAAGCCCTGTAGAGAAATATCCTCATGATATGGTTTCAAATGACAGGCATCCTTCTGGAACATATTGTTATCTTTGGTTTTTGTTTTAAATGTCAGCACATGGAAACCTTATTTTAAGGCTGCGTCTGTGCTCCACTAGTGAGTATGGAAGGCTTAGGTGATTCATGGTGGGAAGTTGAAGTAACTAGAGAAGACTTGGTGCTGTTTGACTTTAGTGAAATTTTTAGAAGCTGTAGTTGAAAAATCAACACAGATTGGCCCTCTGTTTGTTGCTTTTGGTTGTCTAGGGACTGCAAAGTAAAAAACGACATTTTCTTGACGTCTTTTTGACAGTTTCTCATCTGTAGGTCAAGTCGTAATTGAAATATGACATAAATATTTGGAGTCATAAAAGCAGAATCTCCATAACACATTAGGTAGTTTCTAGAGTAATGCTCACTTTTATTGTTTGGGTTCCATTGATGAGTTAGGCAGGGTAATATTTTAAGAATTTTCTTACATCAGGAAGAATCAACAGAGGATGGATAACATATTTTGAACATGGACATTGCTTGTAAGTTGCAGGACACTTGTAAACACTATTGAGTGTCACCTGTAGCAGGAACCAGTTTTTCTTTATCCCTCTTTCTGTGACAGCTACCTGGGTTCTATGTTGGAGTCCCGTAGTATAGTTTCAAATGTAATAGCCACTGCATAATCCTTGTCACCCAAAGACTGCAGATCTTGACAGAACTTGTACAACAGTGGCCTTGCTGAGTAGTGATGTACATTTCTTTTGTCATTTGGCCACATGAGAAAACTGCAGCCATCACTGTATTTTGATGCATCAGACTCTGTGTCCTCTGAGTGTGATTCAGCTGTTGGATTTCTTGGTTATGAAAGTATCTAGAGTACCTCATGTTCAGTGACGTGAACTGCTATGAAAGTTCCCTCCATGTATTCTGCTGGATTTCTTAAGTTATATCTTCACAGAGAGGGCTTGCCTCTTACACAGTCTGCATCCAGCACCCATAAGTACTTTCCTTTGCTGCAGGGGCAGGAACTGAACCCGACTGTGGATGGGGTGGGAATGTGTGTTCCGATTCCTGCTAATTAGCGGTAGGATGTGATAAATACGTTCCAAAGCAATGCCTGGTAGAAGTGTTCCCCTACCTGCATGTGACAAGAAGCATTCTCCTCCCTTCATTTGGATAGAGGAAGGGCTTTGGATAAGGAAAAAAATAAAGAACATCTTGGACCTTAAGCTGGAGAGAGGAAGGTCAATTGCTTTATTTTTTCTGTGATGAGAACCAGCTCATTTGAGAACTGAAGGTGAATACTGACTGTCATATTTAATAAGTAGTGATGGAATTTGCATTTCTTCCTTGAGGTCAGTAGTCTGCTTTCATAGATAGAACAGGAGTTTAAATTCTGAGCAAAATGTGCAATCTTTTCTCTTTCTTTGATTCTTATCCTGTCAATTATCTCGTCATTCTACAGAGGACTAAAAGGTAAAGAGTTCTAAGATCTTCGCATTGTCTGGGAAGAAGTGGAAATGTTAATATTAGTCTTTAATAAGTTATTAATGACACATATTGTAATTGTCAGGATAACTCCTAAAAGGATAGTAAAGAGCATATAACTTCCATATTAATGGTTAAAGATGTGCCAAACAATAGCAACAAAGGAGGAGGAAAATTTGAACATTGGGACAAAAGCACTGCACACAGTGGTAGATGTAAACACAAATATTTCAGCAATTACATTACATATAAATGGACTAAATGATGCAATTAAAAGATAAAGACGGATGAAAAAACTTTTCAGGAGACATATTTAAAAGATAAGGAAATAAAAGTTTGAAAAAATAAAAGGATAGAAAAATATTATGCAAATACTAAAGCAAAGCAGCTGTAGGTTGGCTGGTATCAGTGTTGATCATATCATGGACATGGTTGATTATGGTATGAGTTTGTGGCTTATGTTGTAAGTATTCACAATCAGAGTTTCTTATAGTTAGAAAAAATTAGATGATCAAATTGTAAATTACTAGAAAGATTTCATAATTGTTACTGATTTCTTTTTCTGTTAGATAAAGCTGTAGCCTTTTTACTGCACCTGAAGAGGCCTTTCAGCCATGATGTGAATTATGTACCATTATGTAAGATAAGTGGAGTGTAAATACTTTGTTCAAACAATTATAATTTAATTGGAAACTTCTTGTGTTAACAATATCATTATCTTAAAGGTGAAAGGGGTAGAAAGAATGTGGTAGAAATCAAGTTCCCTGGGGAATAGGCTTTACAGTCAAAAGTAAAGTCATTTTTTCCTGACCATTGACTTAGCTTAAAACAGGTCAATGATATTCTTCAAATAAAGCAAAATTTAATTGGATTCATTTGCAGCTGATGTGGCTTCTGGGGCTTGATAGCACTTACATATTAAGCTGGAAATCTAGAAATAAGAACTTTAGCAACAATTTTTTTTTTTAGGATTTGAGATTAGTTATTAATAACACAGGATGCAAGACTCTTAGGTTGTAATTGTGGGTAAGCAGAAATATATACTGAATAGATTCAGACATTGGCCAAGTAGACTCAGTTTTTTTCAGGAGATCAAGTTCATGCAAAGGGATAATTTCTTCTTTCTGAAAAACTTCTATTTTGAAAATCTTAAATGACAGAATTCCCCCTGAAATTTTTTATTGTGCTGTTTAAGGAATGGTATTTTACCCATTAGGGATAATCCATGAATGCATGCTATGAATGGATACTTAGGAAACATTTCCTGCGTGTCCGTGGAAAGATAATTATTTTTAATATTTGTATGGACTGTTAGGCTTTTTTCTATGAATAAGGTGTTTATAATGTAGAGGTATACTTATAGAGTATACGATTTTTATTGTATTCTTTTAAATGGACTATTTAATATAATTGACATATTTCCCATGGAGTAAAAACACTATTTAGATGCTTGTGGTAACATAACTCCTCAAATCTTAGTGACTTAAGACAACAAAGGTTTATTACATGGATACTGTAGATCAACAGGAAACTGCTCATTGGAATTGAAGACTCCAGGCTAACACTGATGGGAGGCTCCATCCATGCACAGGCACTCACAGTCACCAAAGCAGCATAGGAAAATATGGTAATCCTTGCACTGGCTCTTAAAGCCTTTCTAGAAGAGAAATAAGACTTGCTTATATTTCATTGACCAAAGCAAGTCATGTGGCCATGCTAACTTCAAAGAAGGTGGGCAAGCGCAATCCTGTATGTCCAGGACTGGACTATTAGGGAACAGCCTAATTGACTACCCCAGATTGCTACTGACCACACTTTTTTTAAATGATTGGGATAATACTCCAATAAATGCCTATGCCATAGTTTACAGAGTTAGCCCATTTTAATGTTTGCAGTGCCAATACTTTATTAATAATGCTGAAATGGACATTTTGGTATAGTCACCATTCCTCCACACTGCTCCTTTTCTGGGGTACTTAAACTAATCCTAGATTAAGTCCCCTGCTGAATAGTTTAATGTACTGCTGTATGTCTACTTTGTAGCACTTATTTTCTGCCAACACCCTATAAATTTCATATAGAGACCACACCTTTTTTTCAGCTGTGTCTGCTAACTGTTACATAATAGATATTAAATAAACATTAATGAAGGAATGAATTAATTGGGGAAGTGGGAAGGGTAAATTGGTAAAACTATTATTCAGGCTTTTTCTATGTGTTTCCAAATTGCTTTCCAAAAGAATTATAGCAAATTCACATGTGAGTCAGCAGTGGTTTATCAGTTTACCACCCATTGCCACCACTGGTTATTTTCCTTTGCTAAATGGAAAGTCAAAATAAATAATATCTCGATATTTTTAGCATTGTAATTGGCATATCTTTGATTATCAGTAAGACTGGGTATTTTTCATACATTTGGTTTTTGTTATTGTGATAAAAATGTAACAAAAGTTACCATAGTAACCATTTTTTAAGTGTACAGTAAAATATAACTATGTGTACATTGTTGTGCCACAGATCTCTGGAAACTTCATTTTGCAAACCTGAAACTCTTTAACCATTGAACAGTAACTTGTCTTTACCCTCCTCCAACACTTGGCACCCACCATTCTACTTTTTATTTCTAAAATTTCGACTACTTAAGTATACCTCATATAACTAGAATTATGCAGTATTTGTCTTTTTGTGACTGGCTAATTTTACTTAGCATAATGTTCTCAAGGTTCATCTATATTGTAGCATATTGCCAGATTTCCTTCTTTTTAAGGCTGAATAATATTTTATTGTGTGTGTATATATATCTATCAAATTTTAAAATCTGTTAATCTGTTGACATTTAGGTTACTTCTACGACTTGGCTAATGTGAATAATGCTGAAATGTACATGGTGTGAACTTATCTCTTCATGATTCTATTTTTGATTCTTTTGAATATACAGATGCTTGACTTACAGTTACGTCCTGATAAACCCATCATCAGTTGAAACTATCATAAGGTGAAAATGCATTCAATACAATTAACCAATTAAACACAATAGCTTAGCCTAGCCTACCTTAAACATGCTAAGAACACTTACATTAGTCTATGGTTGGGCAAAATCTTCCAATACAAAGTCAATTTAATAGCAAAGTGTTAAAATTGTCATGTAATTTATTAAATACTGTACCAATAGTAAAAAACAAAATGGTTGCATTGGTGGGTTTTTGATGTTGTTGTTTATCATGACAAGGTCTCTCACTCTGCTACCCAGGCTGGAATGCAGTGGTGTGATCACAGCTTGCTGCAGCCTCAATCCCCTGGGCTCAGGTAATCCTCCTACCTCAACCTCCTGAATAGCAGGGATTACAGGCGTGAGCCACCACGTCTGGCTAATTTTTAAATTATTATTTGTAGAGATGGGGTCTCACTATGTTGCCCCAGCTGGTCTGGAACTCCTGGGCTCAAGTGGTCCTCTTGCCTTAGCCTCTCAAAGTGCTGGGATTACAGGCATGAGTCAGTGTGCCCGGCTGATGCTTTGGTTATTTACCCTCATGATCGTGTGGCTGACTAGGAATGGTGGCTCTCTGCCACTGCCCCGAATCATAAGCGAGTATGTTACTGTATATTCCTAGCCTGGGAAAAGATCAAAATTTAAAATATGGTTTCTGCTGAATACATATCACAGTCACACCATTGTAAAGTTGAAAATAGTAAGTCAAACTGTTGTAAGTTGAGGACTGTCTGTATATCCAAGGGCAGGATTGCTGGATAATATGGCAATTCTACTTTTACTTTTTTCAGAACTGCTGTACTGTTTTCCACAGCAGCTGCATGGTTTTATATTCTCACCAGCAGTGTACAAGGGTTGCACTTTCTTCACATCTTCACCAACACTTGGTATTTTCTGGGTTTTTTTTTGGTTTGTTTTTTGTTTTTATTTGTTTTTGATAGTGGCTATCCTAACAGGTGTGAAGTGATTATGGTTTTTGATTAGCATTTTCTTGATGGTTAGTCATGTTGAATATATTTTCATAATGCTCGTTAGCCATTTATAGTATATCTTCTTTACATAAATGTCTCTATTCTTCAAGTCCTTTGCCCAATTTTAAGATTGGTTTATTTGTTTTGTTGTGTGAAGAGAGAGAATTTTACTCCAATTTGGATGCCATTTATTTATTGCCTAATTGCTTGGGCTAGGACTTCTAGTACTATGTTGACAAGAAGTGGCAGGAGTGGGCCTCTTTGTCTTGTTCCTGAACTTAGAGGAAAACCTTTCAGTTTTTCACCACTAAGTTTGATGTTAGCTGTGGGATTTTCATATACGGTCTCTGTTATCTTGAGGTAATTTCTTTCTATTAATGACATTTTTGTGTGTTTTTGTCGTGAAAGGGCATTGAATTCTTTTCAATGCTTTTTTTTTTTTTGGCACCAATTCAATCATGTGGTTTTTAGCCCTTGTTAATGTGGCATATCACATTGATTGATTTTTGTATGTTGAGCCATCCTATCATTCCAGGAATATATCCCACTTGGTCATGATGTACAATTACTTTAATGTGCTATTGAATTTGGTTTACTAGTAATTTGTTAAGAATGTTTGCATCAGTATTTATCAGGGATCCTTGCGGTTTTCTTGTAGTATCTTTGTCTGCTTTTGGTATCAGAGTAATCCCGGCCTCAAAAAAATGAGTTTGAAAATTTTCCATCTTTTTCAATTTTTTTTGGAAGAGTTTGAGAAGAAGTGGTGCCAATTCTTCTTTAAATGTTTGATATAATTCTCCAGTGAAACCATCTGGTCCCGGGCTTTTCTATATTGGGAGGTTTTTGATTACTTACTTAGTTTCCTTACTAGTTACCATATTCCCCTATTATCTGAGAGTTCACTTTCTGCAGTTTCAGGTACTGGCAGTCAACTGCAATCTGAAAATATTAAATGGAAAATTCCAGAAATAATAAGCTTTAAATTGCATGTCATTCTGAGTAGCATGATAAAATCTCCCACTGTCCCATTTCATCCCACCTAGAACCTAAATCATCCCTTTGTCCAGCATATCTATGCTGTATACACTACTCCCTCATTACTGTATAGGAAAATACATGGTATATAGAGGGCTCAGTACTATTCAGGGTTTCAGGCATTCACTGGGGGCCTTGGAACGTATTCCCCATTTATAAGGGGGAACTACTATATTGCTATGTTCAGATTGTTTATTACTTTATGATTCAGTCTTGGTAGATGGTATGTTTGTAGGAGTTTATTCCTTTTAGATTATCCAATTTACTGGCATATGCTTATTCATAGCAATATATTATAATCCTTTTTATTTGGACATCAGGTATAATATCTCCTCCTTCATTTTGATTTTTGTTATTTGAGTCTTCTCTGTATTTAGTCTAAGGATTTATCAATTCTGTTGGTCTTTAAAAAAAACTTAATTTTTGTTGTTTTTTTCTATTATTTTTCTATTCTCTAATTTGTTTATTTTTACTCTAATCTTTATTATTTCCCTCTTTCTTGCAACTTTGGGTTTAGTTTGTTTTTCTAGTTCCTTGAGGTGCAAAGTTAGGTTGTTAATTTCTTTCTTCCTTGTTAACGTAGGTATTTACTGCTATAAAATTCTTTCCTAGTATTGCTTTTGCTGCATACTATATGTTTTGCAATGTGACAGGAATCTCAAATAATAGAGGTTTATTTAGCCAAAGTTTGAGGACATGCCCAAGAAAAACATGGGTCACAGTAGCATTTGTGCCCTGTGCTTTTCCAAAGGGCGTTTTGGGAACTTCAGTATTTAAAGGGGAAATAGCAAAAATGAGGCTCTGATTAGTGCTCAGCACATCTACATTTTATTTATTTGTTTTAACTTCTTAAAATTTTACTTTTTAAATAAAATGGTAAAATTGACGTCGTATGTGAGTACAGTTCTATGAATTTTGACACATGTATACATTATGTAACCACTGCCATAATGAGAATACAAAACAGTTCCGTCACCCCAGGGAACTCCCTCATGTCATCCTTTTGTAGTCGATATCCCCAGTCCCACCCATAACACTAACCTTTAGCAAGCACTACCCTGTTACCCATCACCAAAGTTTTGTCTTTTCCACAAGGTTACATAGGTCACATAAATGAAATCATACCGTATATAATCTTTTGAGACTGGCATCTTTCACTCCACATAATGCCTTGAAGACTCATCCAAGTTGTTGCATGTAAACATAGTCATTATTATTATTATTATTATTATTATGGCTGAGCAGAATTCCACTGTGTGAACATAACCCGTTTTGTTTTGTTTTGTTTTTCACCCATTGTAGAGCATTTGGCTGTTTCCAGTTTTTGATAATTAAGAATTAAGCTTCTATAATCATTCTTATACAGGTTTTGGGGAACAGATAAGTTTTCATATTGTAATGCTTAGGTAATTCCTAGAAGTGAGTTTGCTGAGTCAGCCGGTAGATGTGCCTGTAACTTAATGAGTAACTGCCACACTGTTTGCCAGAGTATTTTCAAATTTCAGCCATTCTAATATGTGTATAGGGTATTTCATCATGATTTTAATCTACATTTTTCAAATGGCCAATGATGCTGAACATCTTTTCATGTGCTTATTTGCCGACCCTACGTCCCTTTTGGTGAAGTGTCTGTTCAGGTCTTTTGCACATTTTAAAAATTGGACTGCTTGTTCTCTCAATATTGAGTTTTGAGAGTCCTTAATATATTCTGAGTACAAGTATTTTGCTGGATATGTGATCTGTAAATATTTTCTCCCAGTCTGTAGTTTGCCTTTTTATTCTTTTAACAGTGTCTTTCTAAAAACAAGTTTTTAATTATGATGGTATGATTTATTTTTTCTGTTATAGATCATGATTTTCCCCTTTAGTTATAAAAATTTTATAATTTTATATTTTACATTTAAATGTATAACTTAGTTTGAGTTAATTTTGGTATAAGGTATTGAGAGGTGTAGCCAGCTGGGCGTCTGGGTCAGGTGGGGACTTGGAGAACCTTCCTGTGTCTAGCTGGATTGTAAATACACCAATCAGCACTCTGTAAAAACACACCAATCATCACTCTGTAAAAACACACCAATCAGCACTCTGTGTCTAGCTAAAAGATTGTAAATGCACCAATCAGCACTCTGTAAAAACATACCAATCAGTGCTCTGTGTCTAGCTAAAGGATTGTAAATGCACCAATCAGCACTCTGTAAAATGGACCAGTCAGCACTCTGTAAAATGGACCAATCAGCAGGACATGGATGGGGCCAAATAAGGGAATAAAAGCTGGCCACCCAAGCCAGCAGCAGCAACCTGCTCGGGTCCTTTCCATCCACGCTGTGGAAGCTTTGTTCTTTCACTCTTCACAGTAAATCTTAATGCTGCTCACTCTTTGGGTCCGCACGGCCTTTAAGAGCTGTAACACTCACTGCGAAGGTCTGCGAGACTGTGAACCCACCAGAAGGAAGAAACTCTGCACACATCTGAAGGAACAAACTCCGGACACACCATCTTTAAGAGATGTAACACTCACCTCGAAGGTCCAATTCTTGAAGTCAGTGAGACCAAGAACCCACCAGAAGGAACCAACTCCAGACACAGTATGAGATTTAGGTCAAGGTTCATTTTGTTGCATTTAGATGTTTGAATGCTTCAAACACCATTTACTCAGAAGACTGTCCTTTCTCTGATGAATTGCCTCTGCACATTTATCAAAAACTCAATTGGTAAAACTGTAGTTGCCCATGGGTAAACGCAACAGAGCAGAACTTTCTGAAGTAATGGAAATGGGAATACACATTACAGGGTGTGTTACGTGGGCATATGCATTTGTCAAAACATCAATTTACACACTTTAAGTCAGTGAAATTTACTGTATGTGAGTTATACTTCAATTAAAATATCAGTTGGCCATATTTTTGTAGGTTTATTTCTGGAAATCTGTTCTGTGCTGTTGATCTACATGTTTATCTTTTTGCCAATACCATGCTATCTTTATTTTTTATTATTTTATTTTATTTTTGAGATTGAGTCTCGCTGTGTTGCCCAGGCTGGAGTGCAATGGTGCAATCTCACTCACTACAACCTCTGCCTCCCAGGTTCAAGCTATTCTCTTGCTTCAGCCTCCCAAGTAGCTGGGACTCCAGGCACGTGCCACCATGCCTGGCTAATTTTTGTATTTTTAATAGAGTCGAGGTTTCACCATGTTGGCCAGTCTTGTCTTCAACTCCTGGCCTCAAGCGATCCGCCTGCCTCAGCCTCCCAAAGTGCTGGGATTACAGGTGTGAGCCACTCCTGGCCAACCATGCTATTTTGATCTCAGTTACTATAGCTTTATAGAAACCTTGATGGAGTGGAAAAGTGTGATTCCTCCAACTTTATTCTTTTTCAAAATTGTTTTGGCTATTCTTGTTTCTTTGCCTTTCCATATACCTTTAGAATCACCTTAGTTCTACCTACAAAAATCTTGTTGGGATTTTGATTAGGTTTGTGCTAAATCTATAGATTAGTTAGGGGAAGATTCACATCTTCACAATATTATCTTCCAATTTTGAACACAGTATGTTTTTTTCATTTATTTAGGTCCTCTTTATTTCATTAGCATTTTATAGTTTTCAGCATACTCTCTAATTGTTTACATAAATATTAGATTTATATGTAAGTATTTCAATTTTTTGGAAATGTTTTAAATATCATTTTTGGAGTTATTTTAAACAGCATTTAAAAAATATTTGGTTTGCAGCTCCTTATTGCTAACATATAAAAATATGATCCATTTTTTTACATGTACTCTGCAACTTTGCTAAATTCATTCATTAGTTGTAGGAGGTGTGTGTGTATGTGTATTTCTTGGGATTTTTCATGTAAACAATAATTTCATTTGAGAACACAGGGACAGTTTTATTTCTTCTTTTCCAATCAAGATATCTTTATTTCTTTTCCTTGCCTGATTGCTCTGGCTTGGAATTCCAGTATGGTATGAAATAGGAATGGAGAAAGAAGTTTGCCTTGTTTTCATTCACAGGAGGAAAGCATTCAGTCTTCATCATTATATGTGATCCTTGTTGATTTTCCAATGATATGTCCTTTATTAGGTTGACAAAAGTCTCTTTTTGTAGCAAATCTACATTTTACATGTGAAAAGAGGGAGTAGATGAAAAAAGTAAATTATGTGTTCATCTCATACTCAGTGAATCTACATTTTACTAAATAAGTTGAAGTAAACATAAATAGAGGAAGTGGAGGAAAAGTCAATTATGCATTAGTCTCAGTGTAGGTGAAGAGATAATTTCTGGTCTTGTCCTTGTCCTGTACCCGCAAAGATGAGCTTGTAGTTGACATTGTGAGGGTGAGAGTCAAAGAACTCAGTTTTAGGGCTAGTTTATAGGAGGGATATATATCCTGAAAGATTTAGGGCCTCACGTTTATACTTATTGTATCTTCCCTATGAATTGGCCCTTTTATTATTGTATAATGTCCTTTTTTGTTTCTTCTGACAGTTTTGACTTAAAATCTATTTTGTCTAATATTGGTATGGCTACCTCTGTTCTCTTTTGGTTACTATGTGCATGGAATATCTTTTTCCATTCTTTCATTTCAGATTATGTGTGCCATTATATCTAAAGGGAATCTCTTGTATACACCAGATAGTGAGGTCTTGTTTTTTAATTCCTTCAGCCATTCTGTCTTTTTATTGAGGCATTTAATCCATTTACATCGAGCAATTACTGATTGGGAGAGACTTACTGTTGTCATTTTGTTAACTGTATTCTGTATATGTTGTACCTATCCCTCTTTTCCTTTTTATTTGCTGCCTTCTTTTGTGTTTCATTGTGGTTTTTTTTTTTTTTTTTTTTGATGATATGCTTTAATTCCTTTCTCATTTTCTTTTGTATGTCTCCTATAGGTATTTTCTTTGTGGTTGCTAAGGAGATTACAAAAAACATCTTATAGTTACAACAGTCTATTTTAAACTGTTAACTACCTAACTTTGATCACATAAAATTCCTTTACATCCCCCCTCCTACTTTGTTATCAATTTTTCAAACTATATCTTTTTATACTGCATATCCAATCAATCTTTCAAACTATATCTTTTTATATTGCACATCCATTTATAGAGTTTTATAATTGTAGTTATTTTTTAAGCTTTCATCTTTTAAATTCTATACCAGAATTTAAAATGACATACAACCTACCAGTACAGTATTATAGAATTCTGTATTTGTCTATATATTTACCTTTACCAGGGAGTTTACATTTTCATATGCTTTCATATTGATATCTAGGATCTTTTCATTTGAAGGACTTCCATTAGCATTTTCTGTAAGGCAGGTCTAGGCAGGGATGAACTCTCCCAGCCTTTGTTTATTTCTCCTTCATTTTTGAGTGACAGCTTTTTTGGCTGTAGTATTTTGTGTTGGCTTTTTTTTTTCTTTTAGCATGTTAATTATATTATCTCACTTCCTTCTGGCCTATAAAATTTCTGCTGAGAAATCTGCTAATAATCCTATGAAAGATTTCATGTACATGATGAATCACTTTTCTCTTGCTGTTTTCAAGACTCTCTTTGTTTTTGATTTTGACAGTTTGATTATAATGTGCCTCAGTTTAGGCTCTGTAGGTTCATCCTAGTTGGAGTTTATTGACTTTCTTGAATTTAGATGTTCTTTTTCCCCCTAGATTTGGGAAGTTTTCAGTCATTATTTTCTCCTTTCTCTCACTGTTCTCTTTCAGGGACTCTCATAATGTGTATATTGATCTGCTCAATGGCGTTTCTTTCTTTGTTTCTTTTTTGGCTTTGACTAGAAAATTTCAAATGACCTATCTTCAAATTCATTGATTCTTTTTTGCTCTTGATCAAGTGTGCTGTTAAACTCCTCTGGTAAATCTTCCAATTCAGTTGTGGTATTCTTCAGCTCAATAATTTCTGTTAGGTTCTTTTTAAAAATAGTTTCTATTTATATTCTAATTTTATTCATTCTTCATTTTTTGGATGGTTTATTTTTGATTGTTGGTTGTCTGTACAGCCAGTTAGCTCTTTAAACTTCTTTGAGATGGTTATTTTGAATCCTTTGTCAGGTAATTTATAGATATCTGTTTTTCTGGTCTGCTTTTGGAGATTTATTTTATTCCTTTGATTGGGCCATGTTCCCCTGATTCTTCATATGCATTGATTTTTGCTAGGATTTGGGCATTTGAAAAACAACGACAACAACAACCAGCTCTTCCAATCTTAATGGACTGGCTTTGTGTAGGGGAAGACCTTTACCAGTCAGCCTGGCTAGAGATTCTGAGGGTCTCTGCAACCTTCTCTGGAGATGTGTCTTGTCTGGGCTTGCATATAATTTCCCAATTAGAGAAGTTTGCTAATTTCTTTTTCAAGAGTCTGTGATCTCTTGCTCTCTCTGCAACACTCTACAGTACTATAGGTTCTCCAGTACAGCAAGAAAACATCAAGTTCTTTTGTTCTCTGTAGCCCTAGATGTCCAAAGTATAGCAGTTTCTCATTAGAGCCTGTGTTAAGCAAAACAGAAACCAGTCTCTCAGGCAGCCCCCTGAAAAACTGGAACACTGGATATGCATTCACTTTTCTCTTTTCCTCCCAAGGGAGAAGCTCTGAGTAGGTTGTTTTCTTCTAATTCATTGAGCTGTGCCAGCCTGGGGAAAGGCTAAGAATAGCAAAATAAAATGACTTTTCTTACCTGTTTTAATTCTGCTGTTCTTCACTTTGCATTTGCCTAGGGGTACTGTGGTTTCATAAATGGTTTCTGGAGGTCTTATAAAGGCATTTTGTACCATATATTGTTGGTACGTCTGTGGGGGGTGGGCAGGGAATGAGATCTGGGGCGTCCTATTTTGTAATCTTACTTATATCATCTCCCAGGAAGATCAAATTTTATACTTATCAGTGTGTGAGAGTAGAAATGTCATTGTATTGGGGGGTCAGTAGATAAGATTCCATATCTGTTTCTATCACTAATGATAGAACTAATGCTAAATTATAAAAATGTAAAATGGTGCTAGAATAGAGATTGTAGTAGCATATTTTTGAATCTGTAAAATCTGAAGGAATTTATTGCTTAACTTCTGCCTACTTTCAGGATGTTAATTCTAGAGAAATTTCCTCTAATACTTTCCTTTTTCTTTTTCTTTTTTTTGAGATGGAGTCTTATTCTGTTGCCCAGGATAGAGGGCAGTGGTGCAGTCTCAGCTTACCACAACCTCTGCCTCCCAGGTTCAAGCAATTCTCCTGCCTCAGCCTCCCAAGTAGTTGGGATTACAGGTGCATGCCACCATGCCTGGTTAATTTTTTGTATTTTTAGTAGAGATGGGGTTTCACCATGTTGGCCAGGCTGGTCTCAAACTCCTGATCTCAGATGATCCTCCTGCTTCGGCCTCCCAAAGTGCTGGGATTACGGGCATGAGCCACTGTACCCAGCCTCTAATACTTTTCTAATTATGAACCTGATGAATGCTTAGTAGGATATATATGTAAATTATCTGTAATTCATTCAACATGAGTACTTACTGTTAACATTTTATAGTATTTTCTTTACATTTTGTATGTATCTGTATAATGTATTCAAAATTACGTATATTTAAGTGTTCTCTATACACAGATCTGTTTGCTCTCTGATCACCAGGCTTTATATAATAAACTTTTTTTCATGTTAAACATTCACTGGTTTTTCAGTATCTACATATTTTCCTAATATATTGCTGTAATATACCTCATTTGACCATGTAACCATATCTCATATTTCTATTTTGGGAGGTTATTATAAATATGGGGCCATGAAAATGTAGAAATATTCTATATGCTTTAAAAATATCCTGTTTTCTTCAAGTAGATTGCTGGAGATGGAATTTCTAGGTCAAAGAAGAGTGTGGACATAAATGATTTTAGAACTTTTTCTGCCTTTGCCAGTTACCTTTGAAAAAGTGTGAGAGTGTTACATTGCTTTTGTTTCTCATGAATACTATCTTTTAAAAATTTTAGCTAACTTGATAGGTAATTTTATTTATATTTCTTTGAACATTAATTCTGCTTCTGTGGCTTGTTTATTCTTATCCCCTTTGCCCTTTTCTTTATTGTGATATTGGAAACATCCCTTTCAATTAGTTTTTAGTCTTTATTTATTAAGGGCGTTAATACTTTTTCAGATTTGTGGTAAATATTTTCCCCTGATTCGCAGTCTGCATAGCTTTTAATTCTCTTATATTATTGTGGGTTGAAACTTTTATTTAGTCAAATTTGTACAACTTTCTTCAGTAACTTTTTTCCTTTCCTGTTGTGCCTGCGGTCACACACCATCCAGGTATTAGATAAATCACTTAGATTTTAATTTTCCATATATATACAAGTTTCTGACTATACTATATTCCTTCTCCATGAATAACCTCTTTTAACATTTTTTTGAAGGGCAAATTTGCTGGCAATTAATTCCCTCAGTTTTTGTTTGTATGAAAAAGTCTTTATTTTTTCTCCACATTTGAAGGATAACTTTGCTGAATATAGAAATCTAAGTTGGTGGGCTCCCCCCATTTAACACATTAAATATTTTTCTCCATTCTCTTCTTGTATGGTTTCTAACAAAATGTCTGCTGCAACTTTCATCCTTTGTAGGTAAGACGTTTCCCTCCTTTTGGCTTCTTTCAAAATTTCTTATTTGACTTTGGCTTTCAGCAGTATAAATATGATAGCCTAGGTGTAGGTATTTTTGACATTTATTCTGCTTAGTGGTGGTCTCTAAGCTTCCTAGATTGGTATTTTGGTGTCTGTCATTTATTTTGGAAAATTCTTGGTCATTATTCCTTCAACATTTCTTGTGCTTCATTCTTTCTTCCCCTTCTGATATTCAGTTACACACATGTTGTACCTTTGCAATTATTCCACAGTTCTTGGAAGGTCGCTGCTGCTGTCACTGCTGCTGCTCCTTCCTACTCCTCCTCTTCCTTGTTCCCCTTCTCCTCCTCCTCCTCTCTTTTTCTTCTCCTCATCCTTCTTCTCTGCCAACCTCCCCTTCTGCTTTCTTCTCTCTCTTTGCATTTTTATTTGGGAAGTGTCTACTGAGCTATCTTCAAGTTCTCTGATTCTTTATTCAGCCATGACTAGTCTCCTCATGAGCCCATCAAAAACATTCTTCATTTCCATTTGTCTGTTTGATTTCTAGCAATTTCTTTAGATTCTCTCTTACAGTTTCCATTTCCCTGTTGACATTACCTATCTGTTCTTGCATATTGTCTACTTTTCCCATCAGTGTTCTTAACATATTGTGATGGTTAATTTTAGGTGTCAACTTGACTGGAGAAAGAATACCCAGATAGTGAGAAAAGCATTATTTTTGGGTATGTCTATGAGGGTGCTCCTGGAAGAGATTGGCATTTGAATCAGTAGACTGAGTAAGAAAGATCTGCCCTGCCCCAATATTGACAGACAACATTCAATCAGCTGAGGTCCCAGATACAACAAAAAGGGAGAGGAAAGACGAATTCATATTCTCTCTCTTTCTCTCCCCTTCTCTCTCTTCCTCCCTCTCCCTCTCCTTTTCCCTCTCTCCCTCTCTTCTAGAGCTGAGACATTCATCTGCTTCTGATCTTGAATGTCAGAACTCCAGGTTCTTGGCTGGGTGCGATGGCTCATGCCTGTAATCCCAGCACTTTGGGAAGCCGAGACAGGCGGATCTCTTGAGGTCAGGAGTTTGAAACCAGCCTGGCCAACATGGTGAAACTCCGTCTCTACTAAAAATACAAAAAAATAAGCCGGGTGTGGTGGTGGGTGCCTGTAATCCCAGCTACTTGGGAGGCTGAGGCAGGAGAATCGCTTGAACCCAGGGGGCGGAGGTTGCAGTGAGCCAAGATCACGCCACTGCACTCCAGCCTGGGCAACACAGTAAGACTCCATCTCAGAAAAAACAAAAACAAAAACAAAAAAACTCCAGGTTCTCCATCCCAAGGGTTCTGGGTCTTGTACCCGCAGCACCCCAGTTTCTTAGGCCTTTGGCCTTGGACTGAGAGTTACATTGTTGGCTCTTCTGCTTCTCAGGCTTTTGAACTTGGACTGAGCCATGCTACCAGCTTCCCTGGTTCTCCAGCTTGCAGATGGCGTACTATGGGACTTCCCAGCCTCCATAATCAGATTTAATTCCCCTGATGAATCTCCTCTTGTCCATCTATTTATCCTATTGGTTCTGTTTCTCAGGAGAACCCTAATATACATATTAATCATAGTTATTTTAAATTTCCTATCTGATAAGTCCAATATTTATCTGGTTCTGATTATTACTTTGCCTCTTCAAACTGTTTTTTCTTGCCTTTTAGCATGCCTTGTAATTTTCATTGAAAGCTGAAAATAATGGATTGGGTAATAGACCTTTAGTATAAGGTTTTATGTTAATCTAGACTAGATTAATCACAGACTACAGTTGGACTGTGTTTAGTATTTGCTGTGGTTGTAGGTGCCAGAGGCTTCAAATTCCTCTGGCGTCATTGTTTTTAGTCTCCCCCGTTGTCTTTGGGATTCCCTAAGAACTCCTCAGATAGAGTTTGCATCTTGCAGCTCTTTTAGATGTAATCTAATGTAATCTGTGATTTTACTGGTGAGGTATGGTGCTAAGGTACAGGGAAGGGGAAGCATTCTGTAATCTTAGGACTAAATACCAGTTTCTTAGTGGGCTTGCATTCATGGCCTATGACCTTCACAAGTGTTTCTTAGCTTTTATTTTCTTAAAGAAAAGAAAAAGCTCCCATAAATGAGATAGGAAGGCTAGAGGGGGCCAGAGTAGGAGAAATGTCCTTCCCTTAGGTGGATAAGGCTCTGGTAAAGTCTTTTTGGATTCCACTCTGAAGAGTAGGCCTTTATTTTGAAACTCCTCTGGGCATATTTCACAATAGTTACCCTTAGGGATGGAATATTTGTGTCCCCTCCCTGCCCCCGCACCCCGCCAAATTTATATGTAGAAGCCCTGACACCCAACATGAGTGTGTGTGGTAGGATGTGTGTGGAGCTATTGGGAAATTCAGGTTCCCAAAAGTTTGGTTGTAGTGAAGTCCTCAGAGGTCTTCTTGAGTCTTTCCTTTTCTTCACCAAAGGCTCACTGATGTCATCCATCCTCCTGTTGGAGGTCAAGGCATTAAAGTCGTTTTTCTCCCTAGGAGCGTCTCCCCCATTGCCAAATTGCCAGGCTAGTATTAGGGAGAAATGTCCTCCCTGAATTTCATTGTCGTGGTTTTTTTTTTTTTTTTTTTTTTTTAAACCTTATTATGGCTTTAATGTTGAAATTTCTGTTTTGGACTTTTTAGCATGACACATACACACACCTCTCATTTTATTTTCATTGCTTTTTAAACTCCCATGTCCAATGTCTATTTTAATCTTATGTTTGGCAGCCTGAAACATTTTATTTCTAAAATTAATTCTCTAATTATACAACATCTACATGGCTTGTAATGACATCAGTAGAACAGAATCTAGAATCCAACTCAAGGTTTTCGTTTTGTTTTTTAAGAGTAAGTAACTTATTTTGATCAATGTAGTAAGAGGCGATTGAAAGGTACCAGTGTGTGTGAAAGTGAATAGTTGCTTCTCCTCCCCATCTCCTCTTCTTCCTCCCTTGCTCCTCTCCTCTTCCTCTCCTCTTCTTCCTCCCTCTCCTTTCCTCTTCCTCCCTCTCCTTTCCTCTTCCTCCTCTCCCCAACCCTTCTTCCTTCTACTCTTCCTCCTCCTCTGCTTATTCCTTCATCTTATCTCATCCTTCACTGAAAAGAGTTCTACTAGCATTAGAAGTATTCCTTAATGGCTATACTTTTCAGATATTATAACTTCAGAATTTTCTAGCTGATAACAGGATTCTAGGGCAAATGTCATATAGGATATGGCTCTTCGAGTACCAACATGGCAAGAAATTTATTTCCTCTATTGAAGACAGATTGATTTCCAGCTGTACTGAAAAACTCACGGCCTTCCAGTATCAACAAATAGTAAAAATTGACTTCACATAATAACACCTTTATTTACCTACCCTTGTGACCCTCTGATTTTATTAGATGATCCTATGGCTAAAGAATGCACCAGGACCAGTGCTTGGACAAATAGTAAGTCTCCATATTCTTTATAGTAGATGCTTCTACATAAAATTCTGGTTTGGGCAGTAACTTGAGTAGGCAGCTGTTCTTGTGACACAACATAATGCGCACTGAGCACGGTGACAGCTCCAGACAATAGTCTACTCTGGAGTTTCCAACTGGACCGATAATCTACTGGATACTCTCATCTGGAATTGTCTCCTAGTTGAGTGGTTAAGCTATAGAAGCCCATGATTAAACAATGTTGTTTCTGGAAAGAATAATAGAAATGGTTATTATTAGTGAGTACTTACTGTCTGCCAGGCCCGCACTAAGGGCTTTTTATGTGTTAGTTTTGTTTAATCCCTGGTATTATCCCCCTTTTTCCGTGAGGACACTGAAGGTCCAACAGCTAATAAGTGAAGCTGGTGATATGTCCTGTTTTAGCTACTAACATCTATCAGCTCCATCATACAGACACACTTTATCAGATTGATTAGCCAGGCAAGTGACCACTGAGAGAATGGTGCACAGAAGAAGTAAGTAGCGACTGAGAACACAGGCTGGACAAAGATCACTTTCTTATATGAGTCTGCAGTTCTTGAAATAATACCTATCAGATATGGCATTAACAGTGATTGGTAGCCTTATCCAAATGTGATATTTGACTTTTGCCTTCATATCATGGTTTGAATTTACAAACTTCATTTCTTTTTCTTTTTTTTTTTTTTGAGATGGAGTCTCGCTCTTGTCACCCAGGCTGGACTGCAGTGGTGCGATCTCAGTTCACTGCAACCTCTGCCTCCCGAGTTCAAGTGGTTCTCATGCCTCAGCCTCCAGAGTAGCTGGGATTACAGGCACGTGCCACCATGCTCGGCTAATTTTTGTATTTTTTTTTTTTTTTTTTAGTAGAGACAGAGTTTCACCATGTTGGCCAGGCTGGTCTTGAACTCCTGACAAACTTCAGATGGGGGCATTGCCTTAAGTGTATGATGCCCACCATTGAGGTAAACTACCACATGGTACCTGGATGAGCGTCTTATGTTTCACCAAACCAGAAATTTCCCAAAGTGAATGGAACAAGAGAGACTGGTGGATTCAGACGTTTCCTATGCAGTCATACTTCTGAATGGGTAGTCACAGTGTGTTCACGGGTAAATGATAGCTAAATTTTCACCCATCTTTAAATGTTTTCACTTTAACAGGGTTACCAAATCAGGCTTTAAACTTGAATTTCTATCAAGCTTCAGAACCACAAATGTTTTCTTAGAATTTTTCCAAGATTATCTGAATCAGGGAGTCCTTTAACTCACTTCTCCAGGTATCAAAAGTCTTTTAAGTCTTTTTTCTGCCAAAAGGTGAATCTATGCTAACGCCTTGTAGTACCGATTCTCCTTTCCATTTTCCTATGCACCCTATTGCTTTCTGTCTCCCTTTGCAATTCAACAGAAAGAGAAATCATGAGGCAGTATGAAATGAAGGACTTTTCTGGGCTGATTTTCCTTTTGAATCAGAATGGAAATTTATGGTCATAGTGCTCTTCATGAGGTATTTAGAAGTTTCCAGTTAATCATTGCTCTTATCAGGGGTTCTTAAAGGCTTTGGGAGATACTAGGTTAGCTTTCTTACAATATAGACTGCCCTTTGTTACAGGGACACTTTCTTTTTGCAGATTTTATTTTCTTAAACAGAAAAAATGGAGATATGAAATTATTTCCTTAATCTCTATGATAATAAACCAAATCATAATTATTTCTATTCTATTTTTTAAACTTTTAAATTTCACTAACAATACATAGCCATTGCAGTATTTTTTAAAAAAATAGAGAGGAGCTTAAAAATAACAAAAACCTCTATAATCCCATCACCCAGAGATGAGTTTTGGCCCCATTCATCTCACAAGTTCTGTGCAACTATTGCATTTCATGTTGCCTATTCATATTAAGAGAATAGCATTACTTTTATTATGATGATGATTTGTAAACAATTTCCCAGAGTTAATTCCCAGACATTTATTAAAAATTTTGGCCATAATTGAAAGTCAGGATTTTATCTTCTCAGTTGGAAAGTAGAGAGAAGAGAAAGGTATAACAGTGAAAAAAATTTTTCTTAGGTGTGCATTTGTGTTGGATTGTTCTAATTTCAAAACACAAGGTTTTGAACTCCTGCTTTCATGGTTCATTCTTAGAAATAAATAGAATTGAAAGAATATGAATTCGTCTTTCCTCTCCCTTTTTGTTGTATCTGGGACCTCAGCTGATTGAATGTTGTCTGTCAATATTGGGGCAGGGCAGATCTTGGAAAACTTTCTAGTAATAGCAGGAGGAATATGGGAGTAGGAAATGGCAAGTTGAAGGATTTTAATTTGGAAACTGCAACCTTTTGGAACACAGAAGAGCTGGTTATGGGATTGGCCCGTGGCTTTACTTGTCCTTAACAGGGGCATTGATAAGGGGAAAACAAAGCGAGGGCTTCGAGCCACAAGTCAAGGTCTTGGGAAAGCTTAGCAAAGTGGTGCAAGTCTCTCATGATATCTACCTTTATGCTTACTGCTTTCTATTGGCAAAAGTCTCTCATCTTTTGCAGATGCACTGAGATCCCATCAGTAGACAGAGAAAGAATGGGTGAGTCAGAAGCAATCAGCCAGAAGCACACAAATGGGTGTGGAAATGTCACTGCCAACAACCCACACAGAGTGGCTGGCTACTGCATTCACCCTTAGGATCTCCTAATGAGCGCAGTTAACAGTAGTTGGAGCTTTGTCTCTGACATCCTCTTGCAGTCATCTGCCTTATTTGCCGATTGATTTCTGTTCTTGAAACTCTGAACAGGAAGCCTTCTGTTGACTCATCCCTGCTTTTCAGACTGGAAAGCACTTGTAATTTTATCTGCCATGTATAGTCTCTAAAAATTTATTTTGAAGATATACTGTATCAAAAGCAATTTAAGAAAGTAGGAAAGTAGGAAATATAACAACCAAAACCAAACAAAACAGTGACACTAAATATATACATATATAGCTGTACACTAGACTTATCCTAAACTGACCAGCTAGATGATTTTGATGCAGTAAAGACAAGTTAAGAAAACTTGTCTTTACTGTCAACAAGACAGTAAACTTGTCTTTATGTCAACAAGAAAAAAGGCAATTAGAAATTCTTGGAAAAACAGAAATTTGCAAATGAAGTCCCAATTTAATATGAGGTAAGCTGAAATGTGACAGGATTCTGCGTAATTGATGGTATATAAGAAAAAAGAAGAAAGAATACATTGAAACTTGATGCTTACAGCTAGTATGGTGATAATGGACTATATCTCCTTTAACTGATTTAGTTTCACCATCTGGAACTGCACTGAATAAAAATATTTACCTAATTGTAATACCGAATATATTTTATTAGTTTTCATTTTTCATAATTAACCTGTATGCAAAGCATGGAAGATAAATTATATTTACTGAACAAAATGGAAATATTCTAAAACTTGATGTTGTAAATTAATGCTTATTATAGGTGATAAAATGTAAGGGGGGGATTGAGGTGGAATGGAGTACAAGAGCATATGTTTTCTTCTGTTTCATAGTGGATGGTTGAAATGGTACTCTTTAGTCTTGATACATAGAGCAGTAGAGATTTAGGAATATGATTACATGATTAAGGTAACAAATGAAAGATGATGTATCTGAAGAGGACAGAGGGGAAAGGAGATGCTGTGTCTCAAAATTGTTTTCTCCTCTAGCAGGGAATCAATATACGGTTGACCCTTGAACAACACGGGTTTGAATTCAGGAGTCCTCTTACATCCCAGTCTTTTTTAAACCAAACATGAATTGAAAATACAGTATTCCCAGGATGCAAAGCCTGTGTATAGGGAGGACTGACTTTGCACATAAGCAGATTCTGCAGGTGGACTGCGGGACTTGAGTATGCCTGGATTTTGGTATATGCAACAGGTCCTGGAACCAATCCCCCAAGTGAGTATACTGAGGGGCGACTGTGGATTGTTTCACATTTGTAGAGGCATATGGGAGTTAGGCAGGCTTGTGCTTTTCATACTATGTTCTTGTTTAATTTCTGGGTTTTTTTGTTTGTATTTTTGTTATCCATGTACATCTTTTGAAACTGAAAAAATGGTGATCAGATGATTTACAAGAAACTTTGATTAACAATTATACTAGCACAACTTTGTTAAATTTCCCTAGGAGAATACACAGCCTCAAATGCAGTGGAAAAAAAAAAGCAAAATCTGCCTGCTTCCACATTGTTTTCAAGGAGAGCACTTGAACAAAATGGTACCATTTGGACAATAAATAGATGGGTACTGATTCTAGACAAGCACAAGCAAAAAGAATACAGGGCTGGCAGCATTCACATGGGGGCAATTTCAAGACAAAAAGCATTAAGTGGACAAAAGGTGATATTTTGTAATGGTAAGGGTTAGAATCCACCAAGAATTTATACAGCCATGGTTCTTTACATATGGAAAATTAGCGCCAAAATTGGTAAAGCAAAAACTGTTAGGAGATAAAAGTATTAAAGAATAAGGCAAAAAATATTAGTACTTAGAAAATTATAATAGCCAATGGTATAATTTAAGGTATAAAAATAAAACATACTTAAAAGTCTGCACCTGCAAAGGAAACTTGAGAGGCAGGGCTGTTGGGGATGGGGTGTGTGTGGCGGTGAAAGGGGTACAAATAGTTCATCCTGATCGTAGGTTTTAATCACTTTCTTGTAGAACGAAGGAAAAGTTTTATTTCTGTGACACCATCTCATTGTAAAATCCTGTAAAATTGAAAACTTTGAGATAAAAGTATTATCAGGATTTACTGCCATAACTTTTAGTATGTGAGCTGTAAATTCTGTTCTTATCACTAAGTTACTGAGAACTAAGGCTGCTGATTTTCCCAACTTAGTAAAACAGAGCAACCTGACCAAAAAATGAAAAACATTTTTATGGACTTTCATTCTCCTTCCTGCAACCTTAATGTCCTTCCTGCCTCTATAGATTCTAGTCTATCTAAGAAATTCTAGGCGGATGATTTGCTTTCTCTGAGGGAAGCTGAGATTGAGGCCAAAAGGAGATCTGCTAGGTACCTGTGCAAACGTCAGGTGGGACAGTGAATAGAAAGGAGGCATGCAGGGGACCGAGAAAGATAGGCTCTGGGCATCACAAACAGCTTTTCCAGCTCTAGAGACTTGAAAAATGTCTTTGGAGTTACATCTAAGTCAGAAGAGTACATTTTGTTTATCCCCCCAAAAAAACTCCTGGTATATACCTTTTAGTCAAATAGCATTGTGATCTTGTCACAATATATGGACAACAGGTATTTTCAGTTCATATGATACTTAACATAGAACATACTAATGTGCCATTTTATCAAAAACCTGTAAAGGAGTTTAATAATGGATAACTAGAATGAACGTAGGTGGTAGCAGGTCCTTACTCTCATCCGCCCTCCCACTTTTCATAATGTACTGATTTGAAATGTTCGTGAAATCAATACAGACAAATTAACTCAGTGAGCAGCTTCTCCCCAATCTCTTGCTGCAGTGATGAGAAGCCTCGTTCTGGATCTACTTGTTCCCAGATGGTAGACAAGGCTCATTCTAACACATGGACTGAAAACAGGGCAGACCAGCAGTCGGAATCTTCCCTGCTTAGTGTCTTAATCTATAGTAAGACCTCAAAGAATTAGATTCCCTAGCATGAGGAATTTTTCTTACTGGATTTTTTAATGCCGCTATATGGCAGTGATTAAATAGCAAGTTCAAGTGATTAAATCTGGTCCATCACTATACTTTTCCTTTACAATTGCTATCAGGTTTTGTAAGTAAGGAAGTGGAGGCATTTTTGTAAGTGTGTTAACTCTCAAAGCCCACAAAAGTATGTTTTTAAACTTAGGGATCATGTTGTGTGGATCTGATTTCAGACCCCCAGAGGTTCTTCCAATGTGTCTAATGTCCAGGACAGTGCACATGTTCAGTGTTTCACTGTATTTTTCTCTTTCTTTCTTTCTTTCTTTCCTTCCTTTCTCTCTCTCTCTCTCCACCCCCCCCTTCTTTCTTTCTTTCTTTTCCCCTCCCTTCCTTCCTTCCTTTCTTTCTTTTTTAGATGGAGTCTTGCTCTGTCACCAGGCTGGAGTGCAGTGGCATGATCTTGGCTCACTGCAACCTCCGCCTCCCGGGTTCGAACGATTCTCCTGCCTCAGCCTCCCCAGTAGCTGGGGCTACAGGTGCCTACCACCACGCCTGGCTAATTTTTGTATTTTTAGTAGAGACAGAGTTTCACCATGTTGGCCAGGCTGGTCTCGATCTCTTGACCTTGTGATCTGCCCGCCTCTGCCTCCTGAAGTGCTGGGATTACAGGCGTGAGCCACCGCACCCAGCCAGCAGCATGTTTTCTTTGAAGTGTTGTTCAGGGGTCTCTTGCATCAGAATGTCCTGAACTGTTTGTTGGGAATGCAGTATCCTGATCCTACCCTCCAGATTCTGATTCAGTAAGTCTGGACTGAGCCTTGGAAATCTGCATTTTATTTAGCATAATGTCCTGGGGGCTTGAGGGCTCCCCAAAGTTTGAAAACCACCGCTAAGGGCTATTATGTTTCTGCAGGCAAACCTATTTTTCTGTTTTCATTTTATGTCATACAAAGTAGGAGTTTAAGAATTTATTTTTGGTGAAACTAGAACACTGTCTTCAAATTAATAAGAGCCTTGTTGTGTAGGAGAAATATTCTCTTCAAAATCCCTCCACGAAATTGATCTCAAAAAGACTGGCTGAGTCAAATGCTAAACAGATCTGTCCTGTATCTGGCTGCCACCTGTCAAAATTGCTGACCTTACACTTATGTATTCAAATGCTTCCTGGAAGTCAAAACATATTTTCAAAAGTTTCTAGTGGAAAAGAACTAAGCCTGTCGCTTGGTTTTAAAAGGTGGAAACTGAGATAAGACAGAATGGTTGAGATTAATTTCACATCACAAGAATAGGGGTGAGAAGAGAATAGCAATTTCCATAACTTCTATCATTTATCTTTTAGGTTGAGGATATTGTGAAATAATCCTTCCCTTCCCAACCAACATGAAGATGACTGATATACCCATCATACTGAAGGATTCCTACTGTATCAGAGATTACATTATATTAATTCCTTATAGAAATATAAAGAGTATAACCTTCAAAAAACTGGGAATTGTTAAATTATACATTGGATTTTGGGGGCTATTGTTTGGGAGGTTTTGTTTTGTTTTTCCTTCTTTCATCACAGTTCACTCAATTAGCTATACCAGAGGCATCTTTGGCTGCAAAGGTGGAGGAATCACTGTGCTTAAAGATGACAGTTCTACACCTTGGCCTGACAATTTTGAGATTCTTGCTTCTAAAATAAGATGGAACCTGAAAGATGGGATGATTCTAGCATACTAAGTATTTGACTTTAATTGGAATCATTGAACGTCTCTTGAATTTTTTTTCTCATTGGTATTGGATTCTGTTGTCTTTACTGATGGAAATTTCTTTTCCTTCCATTCTTGGTTCATGACAAACCACCAACTGTCCACGCATGATCTTCTTTCATTTTACTTGTATTTGAAATGAAAACCTGTGAGCGCAATGCCTAATCTAAGAATCAGAACATTATTCTCTTATACCTCTATCTCTGTAATTCTCCTTTATCTTACTCCGTCACCTGCCCATCCCTCTGCCACCAGAGGTCACCACCATTCTGAACATTGTCTATCATTCTCTTGCTTCACCCCTACATATCTACATGTATGCTTAAGCAATACATTGTTTAATTTTGCCTGGCTTTGAACTTTATGAAGAGGTATCATCCCTGGCTTATATGGTCTCTTGAGACTTGCTTTTTCACTCAGCCTTATATTCCTAAGATTCATCCATGCTGTCATTGCTATGTAGTATTTTTATTTGTGCTTATGCTGCAGTTTTTCTATAAATGTTAGTATAGGTTATACTATGATTTATCAGTACTCGTGTTATTGGGCATTCAGGGTGTTTCCTGTTTTTGTATCTATGAGCAGAGCTGTTTGTAAGCATTTGCGTCTCCTGGCGTGCATGTGCCGAGGTTTCCCTTGTGTATATGCTTAGAGGAAGAACAGCAACCACTGCTGTATTGTGGTGTATGAAATCATTCAACTTTACAAAAGAATGGGAAAGGGCTTCCAGGGTCGCTATATCCATTTACACTTCCACCAGAGGTGCAGAAAAGATCCTATCAGTTCACCTCTTCACCAACTCTTTGTATTTTCAGACATCAATTTTTTTTTTTTTTTGCCAATTTTGTGTTTATAAATGTACTGATACACTTCTTGAGTATTTTATCTATCACTTAGGAAAAAAGGTAGGAAATAGGATGTGGTTGCCTTCACATAGAGAAGCTAGAAAACAAAGTATCATGCCTGCTTAGTTTGATGGCACCCAAATTTTTCTCCCAGTTATCTCACTGCATAGTAGTTGACATTCTTTTCTCACCCTCGCTAGAAATATGAAAACCTTGCCTCTGCACAGTGGAATCCCTTGGAACATTTAAAAAATGCTAATGTCTGGACCCCACCTCCAGAGACTCTGATTTCTTTGTCTGGAGCCCAGCATTGAACATAGGGATTTTTTTTTTGTTTTAAATAAAAGCTTCCCAGGTGATTCTAGTGTGCAGTCGAGGTTGAGAATCACTGCTTTAAAATACAGAAATCTTGATAAGCAATCATAAGCTCAGGGTAGCCTGATATTGTTAATTGTTCTTTTTCTCATTTCTAAAGTACAAAGTTTGCATAATTTTGGAGAATCCTCTTGCCTCCAATTTCTAGCTCAGCAGCCTTTGAAAGTTTTTTGGTTTTTGTTTTGGTGTTTGTTGTTGGTAGAAGTAAATAGTAGAAATTCAATAAAAGTTAGTATGGGCTAGAAATTGTGCTTGACATTTATTTTTTCCTTATAACTGTGGATCTCAAACTTTAGTGTGCATAAAAAACACCTGGGAAGCATTTTGTTTTGTTTTACAATGTGGACTGATTCAGTAAGTCTCGGCGTGAGCCCCTGGGAATCTGTGTTCTAACAAAGTGATTGTGATGTAGGTGGTTCTAGAATCACCTTTGGATAAAAACTGCCTCATAATAATCCTACAGTATAAGCAGTATTCTCATTTACAGATGGGGGGATGTGAAGCCCAGAGAAGTTAAGAAGCCTGCACCGTGTCACAGAGTTCCCTAGGGGACTAGCCTTTGCTCTGTAAGCTCTCAGCCCTGCTCATAGTATGCCTCCAACAAGGCTCCCAGAATTTAGGAAAGTCTGCTTTGGAACATGTGCTATCTTCTCTATACTCACATTCTTTCTTAATCTGCCATGACTTTGTCTCCTCATCAAAAAACAGCCTTTAATCTCCTACCCAAATCTACCTCATTCCTGTGAGTCTTCAGGTGCGTTACACTCTGAACATGGTCCCGTGAGAGAATTTCTTATTAAAAATTGAGCTTGCAAAAAATCAGATGTGTTATATTTTTGTTCTTATTTCACCCTAAAACAATGACTTTAGTTGACAATCACTTGTATGCAACCTTAATAATTATTTCTAAACTCATGTACAAGTGGATGGAAGTATTTCTGTGCACTTTTAGAAAACTTATATTCATTGCATGTTTCCCTCCCCCGCCACCCCACTGAGTGAGGACTTTACTATGAAATCTGGGCCTTTGGCCTATGTATTTTTAGTCATGTTCATATTGTACTGTATCTGCAACCATCTGTAATACAGCTGTATATGTTTACATGAAACACAATATACTTTTAAGTTTAATTCCATTTGTGAGCAGATGGTAGCTTGTCAAGGAAACATTTGATCATGTTTATGTCTGTATTTGGCCACAAAAACCTCATACTTACTCTCATTCATTACATATCCTTTTCATGTTACCTGTAATAAATGCTAAGGTATCATATGTGTTGGCCTTGTGAGATATATTTTTGTATGTAAAGACAGTCCTCTTAAGAATGTTTGCGGCCTGGAGCAGTGGCTCACACTTGTAATCCCAGCACTTTGGGAGGCCGAGGCAGGCAGATCATTTGAGGTCAGGAGTTCAAGACCAGCCTAGGCAACATGGTGAAACCCCATCTCTACTAAAAATATAAAAATTAGCTGGGCCTGATGGCAGATGCCTGTAATCCCAGCTTCTTGGGAGGCTGAGGGAGGTGAACTGCTTGAACCCAGGAGGCGGAGGTTGCAGTGAGCTAAGATTGCACCATTGCACTATAGCCTGAGTGACAGAGCGACACTCTATCTTAAAAAAAAAAAAAAAAAAAAAGAATGTTTGCTTCTGTAGGCACATTTATGTCTACCTATTATGATGTCAAGGGCGTATTCCAGTTTGTATCTGTAGCTGCTACAAGAAGGGTGTCATGGGATCTGTGGTTACACTCTTACTCTTCCCATCTGGGTATTTCTGAGTGTATTTGCTCCAGGAGAGCCACTGGTTCTGCTGGCTACATGCAAAGTGTATCTATCTGTCTGTTAATGCGTTTCCCATGATGATACTCGCTGCTGGGATACTTTCTAGGAAGTTTTGCTTTCCTATCACCTCCTTTAAGTGCCTTCCTTTAAGTGTTCTCATTTTAACTCATTATTAGACTAGCAGACTTGATTGCAGTGAATTTTTCTTAAATAACTTAATTGCAGGGCCTTTCACAGGTCATTTTGTGCTCCTACTTACTGCTCAGAGGTGGTACAAAGTCAGCAGCTCAAGAGACAGACCTGCCACCCATGATCTGTCCTCCAAGTTCTCAGGATATTCAGAAAGTTAAAATTTCACTCTGTCGAGTTTCCATCTGGCTTGGCAATCAATGCCGGATTAGCTCCAAATACTCTTTCCAAGTCTCTTGAAGGATGTGCTAGTCTCTGTTTTGAATTCTACTTCAGGATCACACCATCTCTGCATGCAAGAATGACATATCTGAGTGACTGCCACTAAACCCACGTGGTGGAAGTGTTTGCTTATCCTGCTATGTGATGCTGGCTATTATATTGTCAGTTTATGAGGGTTTTTTTTGCTTGTCTTCTTCCATGTAAGTATTTCCAGAGCAGAGGCATTGGCTTGCAGAAGGTGTGCCTGCAATCAGTCCAGCTTCCCCAGATGTGCTGAGGCTTCAACAAGGTTTTTAAAACTTGTGCTAGAATACTCATCTTCCAAAAAATCTTTAAGTTGATGCAATATAATAGCTGCCAATTGAGCATACATTTTGAGGTAGTTTTCTTTAATGGGAGTATATGCTCATCCATACTCTCTTTCCAGTGTTAAATATTTTAAGACAGCTGGTTAGAGTTGAGGGTGCCTTTTTTGGTCATAAAATGATGAGAGAACTCTAAAATCACATGGTTATTTATCAGCATTAAAAACATTCTTTTATATCTATTAATTAATTTATTCTTTATAACAGCTTCTGTGGAATAGGTATATAAAGGGTTTTTTTTTTTTTTTTTGTCTACTGTTATTTAAGAGTATCATAAAACCTGAGAAAGAAAAACATAATTAGTGGTCATCTAGTCTAATTCTCTCATTTTGCAGATAAAGAAATTGAAGTTCAGAGAGATTAAGTCACTCACTTATGGACCTATAGCTAGTGAATGGCCCTGAAATTGTTTCCCAGTCATGGCTGGAGGCACAACTTTGTCTGAGACCTGACTGACATTTTTGACTATGTGATGTTGTGTCAATTATCTGACACTTCTGGACCTCAGTTTCTTTACCCGTATTATGAATTATTGTGAATTTTATATTAGACTACATCCAAGAATGCTATTAACCCAGTGCCTACCATCAAATAAGTAGTTAATTTATGTTAGCCACTTCACAGCTGCACTTATTTTTATTTTTATTTTTTTGAGAAAGAGTCTCGCTCTGTTGCCCATGATGGAGTACAGTGGTGTGATCTTGGCTCACTGCAACCTCTACCTCCTGGGCTTAACCGATTCTTGTGCCTCAGCCTCCCAAGTAGCCGGGACTACAGGTGCCACCATGCCTGGCTAATTTTTGTATTTTTAATAGAGACAGGGTTTTGCCATGTTGGCCAGGCTGGTCCTGAACTCCTGATCTCAAGTGATCCACCTGCCTCAGCCTCCCACAGTGCTGGGATTACAGGCGTGAGCCACCGCGCCCTCCTGCTGCACTTATTTTCAATACTTTTTTCTCAGGTATCTTGGTAACCAGAGCAGAATGGCAGTTTTTCAGCTTTTACAATGCCTTTGTTTAGAAGTCTTGTATGTGTATATCTGCTCCATCATTTAAAAGTTCTCCTAATGCAATTTGGAAGGGTTTAATATGGAAGAAGAGCAGGGACTTTGGGAGGGAGTCTAATGATAACTTGTCACATGTTTGTTCTTTTAGAAGCTGAATTAGGTAGTTTTTGCCTTCCTGGTGCGCTCTCATTTAACTGTGAGGTATCCTGGCAATTCAAACAGGTACCATATGGTACCTGTTTTGTGTTTTAAGCCTGGTACTGTTTAGAACACATGCTTCAGAGAGTGGTCTGTGTTTCGCTGCCACCCAGTTAAGGCATGTGTTACCTCTTGTTGTGGGTGGAATGCCTGTGAGCCCTAGGTTCCTGTGTTGAAGCCCTAACCCCCAGCGTGATGGTATTTGGAGATGAAGCGTTTGGGAGGTGGGTAAGGTTAGATTAGATCATGATGGTGGGACCCTATTGATGAGATTCATGGCCTTATAATAAGAGGCCATGTGAACACAGAGAAAAGGCCATGTAAGGACTCGGCAGAAAAGTGGCCATCTGCAAGCCAGGAAGGGAGGCCTCCCTAGAAGCCAGACACTGCCTGATCTTGATCTTGGACTTTCCAGGCTTGAGAACTGTGTTCTGTTGTTTAAGCCCCTCAGTCTGTGATATTTTGTTATGGTAGCTGGGCTGGAACAGACTGAGAGACCTCTGCTGGAGTGTGTGTTGTTCAATGATTTATTTCCTTGTTTGCCTACATTATACACTTTCACTATGTCTCCACGATGGAAGAGGCATGACTGTTCAGATGCATCGAGGTTCGTCTCTACCTACCAAGGTCCTGTGCCATGCGGGGATGTCGGGGCCAGGGACTCAAACAGGAGCAGTCATGCAACCCTTTTCTATTAGGTCTTTGGTGATTTAAAATCTCATATGAATCAAGAGCTGGTAGAGTGCTAATGTTCACAGGTTTTTGTAGAACATAAAAGCTCTGTAATACAGTTATTTTGTATGTTATATAAATAATTTCCCTGCAAGTATTTATTCATTTACTCTTCATTTACATAATTGCTTATAATCTTTTTTTAATATATTCCTGTCCCCTGCGCCACCCTTCCCACCTTTTTTTTTTTTTTTTTTTTTTTGCCGTGGTTCATATGCTTTATGTAACCTGAGCTATAAAAGACTAGAATACTGCAGATATTCTATCTGCCATATCTGTCATTTTCTTATGATGGGTGCTTAGTCTTTCATATACAAATTTCTGTATAGTTACCAACGTCTTTTTAGCTATTTATTAATCTTATCTTGTTTCTTTGGCTTCTGAATCACTTTGCTGAAGTTGAAATCATCTGAGGTCAGAGCCAGTTTTTATTTAAATAGATTGAATGCAGCTAAACCTGGATTATAGCCAAGAAAGATCTTACACCAAGTGCCTACAAAATTAGAAGCATTGCCAAGGACGCATCAGCGGAGTGTTTTGCTTACTGAAGTCTTATTCTGAAATAAATTTTAGGCCCTGGCAATGGGAGCTTTTGGTTGTTATTGGTAGAACTCCTAAAAAATGTAATGTAGTTTAATTTTACTTTTAATTTTTTTAGCATGAACTTCCTCCTTCATTTCTTCTTTCCAGAGATTTTTGGGTCTATCCATTGGTTGCCATCTATGCGTTCAAACATGTGACTAGGTAGAAGAGAGGTAAACAGGAGTATATTCACCTGTTAACATGGGAAAGTTATTATTCAAGACCTGTAAGGGGAATGCAGCAGTCCTAAAGGCTGCAAATATTCTGGCAGCATTGTAGGACTGCACTTTCCCTCCTCCTCTGAAGGTAGATGGGAGCCATGTGTCTTGCTGTGGCTAATGAAATGTCAGCAAAGTGTTGGAAGCTCTAAGAGCCAGTGCATGATTCATCATGTTCCCATGCCATTGCCACAGTGATTGTGAAAGCGAGTGTTGAGATGGACCCTTTGTTTTCTGAGTTCTTAATTGACTGTGATAAGATAAATTATTGCCAACCCGTACTAGACATATATCTTCAGCAGTATCATTTAGTTGGGATTTTGTTGGGATAAGGGCCTGTGATTTGGCGTACTCAGTGTAACCTAACCTATTCTGATTGTTATAGGGAATCAGAGAAGTGTCCTTACACTCAGGGAGCTTGTGATTTAATACAGTTGAGAAGATGTGTTTGCATAATGAAGAAGGAACCAGCTGCTTAACTGTACTCTTTATTTAGCCACATTACTGAACAAGAGACAAGCTGATTATAGCATAATATTGAGATTTTGAGTATATTCCCGAGACCCTGGTTTCAACTGGGAAAAGTAACTTTTTTTTTCCTTGAGACTTTCAGATCACAATTGATCAAAACACCTGTGCAAGGAATTAAACTTGCTACAAATTAGCCACTAGATGCATGATACCTTTAAAAAAGACCAATTATGAGTTATCTCTTTTTGTATTAAAAATCTGCATAGGAAATGGAATGAGAATATTTATAACAGTACAGATTTGCTTTGATGGTGTCTATTAATCAAAATTGTTCTTTATTTTTTAGTATGTGGGGACGACACATACTCGTGGCTAATATTGGTGAAATTGCTAATTCATTCATTCCTTATTTGGTGATTCATTCCACAAACATTTATTGGACATTTGGTATAAACCAGGCATAGCTCTCAATGCTGCTGGTACAGCAAGAAACAAGACAGAGTCTCGGACTTTGTGTCTTACGTTTTAGTGAGAGAATTGGGTAATAAGCAAACAAAGAAAGGTACAGTGTGGTATCAGTGATGAGAGTTATAAAGACAAAGCAGAGAAATGAGACAGACAGTGCAAGGTGTGTGATCTTACATAGAGTGGTCAGGAAAGGCTGCTTTCAGAAGGTGACATTTGAACAAGAAATTGAAGAAAGCAGGGAGAAAAGCCATGTGACTGCCCTGAGGAAGAATCCTTCAAGTGGCATAAATAGCCATTTCAAAGACCCTGAGGCAGGGATGTAGTAGGATGTTTGAAGAACAGCAAAGAGACCAGTGTGGCTGGAAGAAGGGTGAGCAAGTGAGGAGAGATAGGTAGGAGATGAAGCCAGAGATGTGGCCAAGAGCCACAGAACCAGGGCCTGCCCTGCATCTGATGAGAAGCCATTGGGATTTTGAATGTGAGAGAACCATGACCTGCTTTATGTTGGAAACTGATGTAGTCTGTGGAGGGCAAGAGAACAGATAGACCAACAAGGAGACTTTTGCATGAGTCCAAATGGGAGATGATGGGGTTTGGACACAGTTGGCAAGTGTGGTGGTTGTGAGATGTGTTGGGTTCAGGATATCTTTTGAAAATATTGCTGTTAGGACTTTGTGATTTGTTGTGGACTTTGGGCTGAGCATCTGATTGACTGATGATGCTATTTTCTCAGATGAGGAGAATGTTCAAGATGTTACCTATTCAAGAGAAGGTGGCCATTGCATATTGCATATATGAGCCTGGACTTCAGGGGAAAGGTTAGGACTGGAGATATGAAGTTGGTCATTCAATGGATAGGTGGATTTGAATCCATGAGATTGGATGAGATTCTCTGTCATCCAGGCTAGAGTACAGTAGCATGATCTCAACTCACTGCAACCTCTGCCACCCAGGTTCAAGCAATTCTCGTGCCTCAGCCTCCGAGTAGCTGGGATTTACAGATGTGCACCACCACACCCAGCTAATTTCTGTATTTTTGACAGAGACAGGGTTTTGGCATGTTGGCCAGGCTGGTCCTGAACTTCTGGCCTCAAGTGATCTGCCCGCCTTGGCCTCCAAAGTGCTGAGATAACAAGCATGCGCCACCACGCCTGGCCTGGATGAAATTCTTAAGGAAAGGAGTGTACCGAGAGGAGAAAAGATGTTGAAGAACTGAATCTGGGGTGCTCCCAACAGTTAGAGGTTGAAGAGCTGAAGAGGAACCAGTGAAGGGGACCAAAAAGGAGCAGCCATTGAGGAGAGAGGACAGCCAGACAAGTGAAGTGATCCACAGCTACATGAAGAGAGTGCCAAGGAGGAGGGAGAAATGAGAACCGTGAAAATACTACTGAGAGGTTGAGGACCTGGGCTGAGACTGGAACACAGGATATAGCAGCTTGGAGATCATGGTGACATTGACAATATCATATCATTGATTGGGTGGGGGCACAAGCTTGATTGAAGCTGGTTCAAGTGAGAATAAGAGATGAGGAAATAAAGATAGAATATACGTTTCTTGAGAGATTTTTGCTATAGAGTGAGAGGTAAGGGAGGATAGCTCTTCAGGATGTGAAGTCAGAAAAATTTAATTTTTTAAAGATGGGAGTTATATTACACTTGAAAGCTGATCATTATTTAGTAGAGATAAAGAAATTGACAGAAGGATCTCCTTAAGTAGGCAAGAGGGGATGGGACCTAGTGTAAGTGGTTGCTTACACTAAGGTTGTAACCTTAGTGTTGCTTACACTAAGGTTGGCTGCTGCATTAGCTGGAATTAAGGCATTGCATGTTCTAGATTTGTATGGACACATATAGGTGAATGCACACACTTATGGGAAGATGCTGTGATTATCTTCTGCTTGCCTTTGTTTTCTAAGAAAAATAAGAATCAAGATCATCAGATGGGTGTGAGGAAGGGGTCATTTCTAGGAGTAGGAGTATAAGTTAGCCAAGAAAGTGTAATAAGATTGCTGAGCAGAACTGAAAGTACATTGAGATTACTATCATATCTTTAAAGCAAAATCAGCCAGTGTAGTTCTTTATTTTTCTCTAGATTGTGTCATTTGCTGTGGTGTAGGGAGAGAGTCTAAGGATTCTTTTGTAGGTAATCATGGTCATAGTTTTGCCATCTGAATAATGTGGAAGTGGAGATGGGCAGGCGTGGACTGGGGCACATGCAAGGGAGCAATTTTTGGAGGTGCCAAAGGCCGGGCTGGAAGAGGTGAAGGAGGAGGGAGTGATTTTTGGGTGGTGCCCTAAACCAGGTTGAAGGAGGTGAAGGAGAAGGGTGAAGACATAAAGTGGGGAACGGACCATGGAGAGGTGGTCAAGTCGATGGATCCAGAGGGCACTGATGCCAAATTGTTGAGAGGCATGAGAGGGTATGAGCTGGAAATTCCTTTGAAATAAAAAGTTGGCAGCTTTCCTCAAGCTTAATCTCAAAAGAGACATTTAAAAATTACTTACTTTTGCTGCATGGTTGGGGAAAAATGTATTTTTCAAGCATGACTTCAACTCATTTTGTACCAGGGTATTCACACTGATATTCTTGGGTAAGTCATTAAAATTAGTCAACTATTTCTGTGTCTTCACCCATAAAAGGAGACATGTGAGAAAGCAGAACTGAATACTTAGTGATTGTTAGATTCCACTGAATTTCACTGCTTTGTTGCAGTTTAATGAGCAGGCTAGGATTGCAGCGCTGTCATTTTAGTTGGGCCACCAAGCCTTGAATGAGGAGATAAAACTGGAAGATAAAGTCTTAGTAGGTACAACAAAAGAAGCTTTTGAGAGATCATTGGATAGATGTCATCTATTTGGTTGCTAAATAATAATACACAAAGAAATCTCTCTACTGTTTATCATGTGTACTTATCTTGAGAAGCATGAGTGATTAAAAAAAACAACTTTGAAAACATAAAAATGGTGAAGTGTGGCAATGGTATCATGTGGCAACGGTAAAATGTGTTTACCCATGTAAATATAATGTCACAAATGAATCTTGTCATTATATTTTGTAGTATCTTGGAGGTTACTGGCCAGAACTATTATAATAGTCAGGTTCATTTCATAGTTATTTAAAATCCATGGTGTTTTCACATACATTGTGTTTTTAGGGGAAATTTTACCAATGATTAACATATATTGTCTAGAAGCAGAGCCATCTGAATTGAAACTCAAATATAATTGCCACTTTTATTAAATATACAACTGGCAGACTTTGAAAATGTTATCTCAGCATCTAGCATTGGCTTCATTTTGGTTTCTCATTTTCCTATTTTATTTTGTTCAATTTAGCAGGGGACAGTGGGGAACAGGGTTACAAATTGCATTTTTTCCTGCATTATTCATTTTTGTCAAGTAGTTTACAGGTCAAAGTTTGTGGATCTGCCAGAGGCTTTATCCCAAAACTATAGGCAACAGCTATTTCTTGAAATAATTTTAGATAGATTTCTACATTAATTTATGTTTTGGGATGTATGATGCACAATCCCTTAAGTCTTAATATGACTATTGGTTTAATATGGCAGAATTAGGATCAGGTTCACTCATTGTTTATTATAATTTACCCATGCTTGACTACCCAATAAAATGTCTTCCCTTTACAATGATCTTTTTCTATTGCCATATTCTTCTTGTCCTTGAAACAACAATAACAGATCCTCAAAAGTCATTGGGGTTAATAAAAGATGTTTCTTTATTTTCAAATCTTTAACAAAGCTTCTCCTTAACCCAGAGGGTTTTCAGAGGAGTAAGGAGTGGAAGTCATTTGTACATGAATTGGCTTTTAAAAGTGGCCCTCATTATTAAGCCATGTCTCTGCCTGTTGATTGATGTTAACTATCTGCTTATGGTCTGAGATCAGTGTCAACTGCAAATGTTTGGGAAGATATCTTCTTTCTGTGGAGGTGAAACTTAAGTATCTTCTATAAAATATGCCTCGATTTCAGAAGTACCAATTGCAGCAATGCCTGATGTGACCACTTTATTACTGCCTTAGAAGTACTTTTGTGGTTTGACTGTGGGGAGGGAACGGGTCACTGGAGATTTTGCTATCTCTCCAGGTTTTATGCTTTGGGAATCAAAGATAGGTAACAGTTTGGAAAAACTCTGTAGGGGCTAAAGCTTTTTCTAAAGGTTTTTACGTCTATATATAGCTCTGTATGTTACTGCTTCAAGCCCAGCAACTAGCAATTTCAGTTTCACTGAAATTGTGTTTTCTTTAAATACACAAGATAATAGAATTGTAACTGGAATTTACATGTCACATATAGATATATTTTATTTAATCTTGTCAGAAGGGTTTTTTTTTGTTTGTTTGTTTGTTTTAGTGCTCTTAAGCTAATGTGGCATCTTTCTCTTTTCAAAGAGTGGCATCTCCAAGGAGTAGCTCTGCCTGGAAGGTGTTTGTGGCTGTCCACTTAAAAGCTGAAATTAGGTCAGTGTTATTTTGTCTTGAGATAACAAAAATAAGACCCCAAGGGAGTAATGACTTGAGATTTCATTTAAGTACTTAATTTACAGGAAAAAAAAAACAGTTTCCGATACTGAATAATTATTACACTACCGAATAATTACATATTTTTTCTCCTCCCAGTGTTCTTATACTTTAGAGGCAATTTTTTTTTTTTGTAAAGATCACAAAAGGTCTGATTAGTCAAAGAATGAAAGAAATGCACTGTGGCTCCAAAGTCCCTTATCCAAAACCTCTGGGACAGATGTATTTTGGAATTTAAGATTTTTTTTGCTGAGAATGATGGTTTCCAGCTTCATCCATGTCCCTGCAAAGGACGTGAACTCATTGTTTTTTATGGCTGCATAGTTTTCCATGGTGTATATGTGGCACATTTTCTTTATCCAGTCTATCATTCATGGGCATTTGGGTTGGTTCCAAGTCTTTGCTATTGTAAATAGTGCTGCAATAAACATACTTGTGCATGTGTCTTTATAGCAGCATGATTTATAATCCTTTGGGTACATAGCCAGTAATGCATCATTCCCAGCAAACTAACACAGGAACAGAAAACCAAACACTGCATGTTCTCACTCATAAGTGGGAGTTGAACAATGAGAACACATGGATGCAGGGAGGGGAACATCACACACCAAGGCCTGTCGGGGAGGTGGAGGGCAAGGGGAGGGAGAGCATTAGGAAAAATACTTAATGCATGCGGGGCTTAAAACCTAGATAATGGGTTGATAGGTGCAGCAAAACGCCCTGGCACATGTATACCTATGTAACAAACCTGCACGTTCTGCACATGTATCCCAGAACTTAAAGTAAAATTTAAAAAAAGATTTTTTGGAGTTTAGAAAAATAATACATTTGGATTTAGCAGGGTTTAGTGCAGCACTTTTTAATCACACACACGAATATTTCTGTAGTGAAACTGAATATTCACACTGAGATAAAGACTATGAATAACTTCACATCAGTTCAGGTAAGGTTTTGCCTCCTATTAAGTCTTGATAACAAACTTTAAAAACGTAAAAAAACAAAATTCAAAAAAGTTTATTTTCAAAACTTTTGAAGTTTGCACTTACAGCTAGATTGTAGGTCTGACCTTGCTTTTCTTTAGATTATATTTCCCTTATTAGTCTTTTAAACACATTAAATCTATGTTTACCAACGCTGTAATATTTTGCCACTGTGAGGATGGTCTAGAGGCCAGAACCATCAGCATCCCTAGGGAGCTGGCTAGAAATGCAGAATCACAGGTGCTACCACAGAGCTGCTGAATCACAATCTGCATTTTGATAGAATCCCCAGGTGATTCATGCGTGCATTAAAGATCAAGAAGCATTGCTGTAGTATTATATTGACTTTAATTTAGATTCCAAGTCTTAAAGGGAAATGCTGATGGGGGGGATACTTTAGTTGTTTAAATCCTGGGAAAGTGAGCCCAGATTACACTAATGTCATTTATTTAATTATGTATGTATTTATTTTATTTTTTTGAGACAAGGTCTGACTGTATCACCCAGGCTGGAGTGCAGTGGTACAATCTTGGCTCACTGCAACCTCTGCCTTGTGGGCTCAAGCCATCCTCTCACCTCAGCCTCCAGAGTAGCTGGGACTACAGGCATGCACCACCACACCTAGCTAATTTTTGTATTTTTTCCAGAGATGGGGTTTCACCATGTTGGCCAGGCTGGTCTTGAACTCGTGAGCTCAAGCCATCCGTCCGCCTCAGCCTCCCAAAGTGCTGAGATTACAGACGTGAGCCACTGCATCTGGCCGAATATCAGTTCTTTTTAATTTTTTTATTCAATATTTCCTCCGTCTCTCCTTCCCACTCTTCCTTTTTTTTTGAGACAGAGTCTCACTTTGTCGCCCAGGCTGGAGTGCAGTGGCGCAATCTTGGCTCGCTGCAACCCCTGCCTCCCAGGTTCAAGCAATTCTCTGCCTCAGCCTCCTGAGTAGCTGGGATTACAGGCACCCGCCACCACACCTGGCTAATTTTTGTATTTTTACTAGAGATGGGATTTCACCATCTTGGCTAGGCTGGTCTTGAACTCCCCACCTGTTGATATACCTGCCTTGGCCTCCCAAAATGCTGGGATTACAGGTGTGAGCCGCTGCGCCCGGCCCACTCTTCCTTTCTCTCCTCCTTCCTTTTCTTTTTCTTTCTTTTTAAAAATAAGTCTCATAATATTTGACTTTAAATGGATCATTTAGTCTGTTTATTTACATTCATTATATTCTTGATATATTTGGATTTCTTCTCTTTTATACTTTCTGTTTATTCTACTTTTATTTCTTTCTCTTTTATTTAATTTATTTTTTTGAGATGGAGTCTTGGTCTGTCACTCGGGCTGGAGTGCAGTGGCACAATCTTGGCTCACTGCAACCTCTGGCCTCCTGGCTTCAAGTGATTCTCCCACCTAAGCCTCCGAGTAGCTGGGATTACAGGTGCATGCCACCACGCCTGGCTAATATTTTGTATTTTTAGTAGAGATGGGGTTTCACCATGTTGGCCAGGCTGGTCTTGAACTCCTAATGTCAAATGATCCACCTGCCTCAGCCTCCCAAAGTGCTAGGATTACAGGCGTGAGCCACTGCGCCTGGCTCTTTTTCTTTTAGGTTGATATTTTTTTTCTCATCCTATTCCTTCCTCTGCTAGTTTGTTATATACCCTATTTCTCTCTTTTAGCAGTAATCCTAGAAATTTTAGCATGCATACTTTATTTATAAAAGTCTCAATTTAGTCAATATCTTTTCTTCCTCCTAAACAATTCCTCAGAATGTTTTAACTCCCGTTTTCCTCTCTTGTGCTGTATACTATTCTTGTTTTATGTTTATTCTATTTTTAAAAATTATTAATCATAGATGATTTTTTAAAACTTATTTTTTTCAAGACAGGGTCACATTCTATAAGCCAGGCTGGAGTGCAGTGGTGCAGTCACAATGATTGCAGCCTCGACCTCTCTGGGCTCAGATGATCCTCCTACCTCAGCCTCCAGAGTAACTGGGACTACAGGCACACACCACCATGCCCAGCTAATTTTTGTATTTTTAGTAGAGATGGGGTTTCACCATGTTGGCCAGGCTGGTCTTGAACTCCTGGGCTCCAGCAATCTGCCCATCTTGGCCTCCCAAAGTGCTGGGATTACAGGCGTGAGCCACTGCACCCAGCCTATCACATATGATTTTGTTGTTTAATAGTGGATGTTTATCTACATTTATTCACACATTTGCCACATTCGTTGCTTACTACCCATTTTTGCATTTTAGACCTTCTACTTGGAATCACCTTCTTCAACTTGGATTCTTTAGACCTTCCTTCACTGAGAGTCTCTTCATGGCACTGTCTTGGATTTTGTCTAAAAATGTCTTTATTTTGCCCTTATTCTAAACTGTTACTAAACTATACATTTTGTTTTTTGTTAGTGTGTCTGATTTGCTGGCTGTCATTCATTTTGCTTTATTTCTCTCTCACTCTCTCTCTCTCTCTGTGTGTGTGTGTAAGGGAGAGAATTTGCTAATTAGTTGATTAATTTTCCACTGTGAGCTGCTCATTTTTCTTATAGCTTTGTTATGAGGATTCTTCAAGGTCTGAGTTATAGAAGGATTCTCCTAGAAAGTATCTAAGGTTGCTTCTGCTATGTACCTGGGTTATTACCAACTATGACTCGTCACATTAAATTTTTGGCTTCAGGGTTTTGGGACTCTAAGAGTTGTATGAACTTGCACTGCAAACTAATATGAGTTTTTACTTATTATAGTAAATTCTCAGGTTTGATTTTTTTCTTCTTTTTCCATCCATGGCCAAGATTTGAGACAGGCAAGTTTCCTTACACTCCAGGAATGTAGCTTGACTTACTGTTCCTGGTGTTGGTGGTGCTGATGCTGGAGAGGAGATCCTCTTAGCCATCCTATCTTTGGCAGGCCCTGGGCTTTGTTTCACCCTGAACCCTGAACCCTGAATCCTGTGGGCAGGGCTTCTGCTAGCCCATGTGGCTCCACTCTCAATTGATGCAGGCACTCAGCTTGTTAAAGGGAGCACTGGCTGGATTTCAGCAAGCTTCCTGTTTGTTATGGTTCTGTCTGGTAGGCCTTAAACCTAGGCTCAAGTACTCTGGAGTTCAACAAGTGGCCCAAGGCAAAAGCCAGCTTCAGTGCTTAACTTACTTTGCAGGGATTGTATGTATGTATGCATGTGTATGAATATATGTTATGTGTCCGTATGTATGTTTTGTGTGTGTGTATTTCACCGTTGAGTGTTAATTACTCCCTTGTTACAACTCATTGATGCATTTAAATAAAACATTTAAAATATTTTATTGCCTCCTCTCATGGTTTTCAGCAAAAATGTAGGTAAGGGTAAATTACCAGATATACTGGACCTGCTGGATGTGGTCTCCTTTGATTTTTTTTTTAGTTTTACTACCTATGTATGTATCAATAAACAATGTATTATTTGGTGCTTCCTTATTTTTAAACATTACGTGAATTGAATAACTTTATGTAATCTTTTGCAATTTGGTTTTCCTCAACATTTCTATATGGAGTATGGTTCATTCATATTTACTTTATACCAATATATGAATTTCTTTAGCTATTCAACACAATTTGTTTAACTATTCAGATTCCACTGTTGATGGACTTTTGGATTATTTCTAATGTTTGCTATTGGAGTTTTCCAGTTTTGCTGCTAAGAACCCTCTCGTACATGTCTTCTGGTGCATTGTCCAGGATTCTCTCTAGAATATATTCCTGGGGGTAGAATTGATGATTCATTGGGTAAGCATGTGTTCTATCTTACTAGGTAATTACAAATGGCTTTCCAAAGTAGTTGTAACAAATTATGCTTCCTTTAGCGGTACACAAGAGTTTCTGTGGCTCCATGTCCTTACCAATTCTTAGTATTGTCAGGTTTCTTAATTCTTGCCTATTAGGTGGGTGGACTTAATACTTCTTAGTTTAGTTGTTACAACTTGTTTCTTAAAATTAACATATCTATGTACATATTCGTAGTCATACATGTTTGTCTTGTCATTTAGGTACTTATGCAGTACTTTAGTAGACTCAATAGAAATTAGCCATGGCAACATATATATTACAGTCTTCATATTGCTACATTTGAAAATAATCATAATTATTTGCATAAATATGAACAGAATATATAGAATTAAATGTTTTCATGATGTCTTGTATTATCCTTCATGTTTCATAGAAATCTCTGTGTTATAGGCCACACGACTGCTTTTGCATTGTTCTGACTTACAGGAATTGCAGATTTATTGTTCTCAGTGCCATATTTAAGTTCCTTCTCTGTAACAATCAGGTGTAATACTTGTTGTAAATTTTTTTTAACCTTAGTACAAATTTAAAAAGCAGAAATTTCTTTTGCAGCTTCCTGTGTTTCAGGCCTAGTGCTAAGCACATGGCAAGCACTGTCTCATTTAATTCTCTCCACCACCCTTGGGGCAGGTGCTGTTGTTAAGCCCCTTTCATGGAGGAGTGAACTAAAGCATGGAGAGGTTAAGGGTCTTGATCAAGGTCCCACAATCTTATTCTCAATGGACCTCCTTCTCTAATCTAAAACCCCCATTTTATTTTGAGAAGTGGATGTAGGTCTGGGAAGCTTGTTTGTGTGCGTGTGGTTTTTTGTTTGTTTGTTTGTTTGTTTTGAGATGGAGTCTCGCTCTGTTGCCAGGCTGGAGTGCAGTGGTGCGATCTTGGCTCACTGCAACCTCTGCCTCTTGGGTTCAAGCATTTCTCCCGTCTCAGCCTTCTGAGTAGCTGGGACTACAGGTGCGTGCCACCACACCCGACTAATTTTTTGTATTTTTAGTAGAGACGGGGTATCAGCGTGTTAGCCAGGATGGTGTCGATCTCCTGACCTCAGGTGATCCACCTGCCTCGGCCTCCCAAAGTGCTGGAATTACAGGTGTGAGCCACTGTGCTTGGCCGTTTGTGTTTTATATTAGGAGGCAGAGAGCACTTAGGGGAAGCAGAAGCTCTGGTCTGAGGAGGCAGTGGTTTAGTTATTAGTTCACAGGCCTTTTAGGTGATCACTGGTCCTCCACTTAATTAGCAACTTCATATATGTCTTACAGATTAAGTTAATTTTAAATCAATGCTAATTTTTATGTCAAAATATATTAAGCAGCATCACATTAAAGTCAAAGGTAGTCTTGTAATTATTAGAGCAATGTGGTATGCTGTCGTTCTCCAATTTGGCTGCACATTGGACAACCTAAGGAGCTTTAAAAAATACTGCTGCCTGGGGATCACTCCCATAAGCTCTGATTTATCTGGTCTGGGGCACCAGGAGTTTAAAAATCTCTCCAGATGATCTAATGTGTAGCCAAGCTTGAAGATTACTCGGTAATCATTAATTATGTGGGTGCCACATTCAGACTGGTGGGGTTCGAATCCTCCTTCTGCCACTCACTAGATGTGTGGCCTTAGGCAAGTTTTGCTAACGTTTCTTTATGTCTTCATCTGTAAAATGGGGATGAATGATAAAAATAGTGTCTGCATCTCAGAGCATTGTTATGAGGATTAAAGGGGTACAGTAAGTCCTTATTTAACATTGTCTATAGGTTATTGGAAACTGCAACTTTAAGTGAAACAATGTATAACAAAACCAGTATTACCATAGGTTAATTGATATAAATGAGAGTTAAGTTCCTACAGCATATTTTTGGTCCTAAAAGTATCATCAAACTTCTACATAAAGACCAAAACATTTCTAATATTAAACATTGAGAAAAATGTAGGTTATACATACATTTAAGAAAGATTAATTCGATCGTTTACCCAATTATTCAACTCCAGAATAGTGGGTGGTCAGAGCCTGTCCTGGCAGCTCAGGGTGCAAGGTGGGACCAGCCAAGGACAGGACACCATCCCATCACCGGGCACACTCACGCTCATCCATACTCACACTGGGACCACTTAGACATGCCAGTTCACCTAATGAGCACAGCTTTGGGAAGTGGAGGATGTGAAGAAAATCCATGCAGATGTAGTGAGAACATGCAACCTCCACACAGACAATGGCCTTGGCTGGAATAAATTTTTTTTTTCTCACCAATTTTATAATGAAGCAATGTTACTGTAGGACCTGCTGTATAATAGGTAGATATTAATAAAATGCTTGGAATAGTGACTGGTACAAAATAATCCTTTACTGTGAGCTATTTTAAATATACTAAGAAAAAATTATTACTACTATTGGATATTCTCTCAAAAGTATCTTGGGGGCTAAGATTTTAAATTAAATCAAATTTTGCATAGTACTAAGCCCACTTTGGTGTTTTCTTGGCTTTGTTTAATTTTTTTCTCCATGGTTTTATTTAAAAGTTATTTCTAATCACCCTGTCAACTTAGCAGGTATCTGTTGGAATCATTTAAGGTGTTTGTTTCCAAAAGACTGCAGAAATTAAATCAAGATATTTGCAGAGGGATGACTGACAGCTTGCAGGTAGACTGGAGAAAGTGCTTCCTACCATAACGGACAGAAAAAATGGTAGTACAAAAGTCAGCATTTCTTATTTATTTTTTTTATGAGGCGGAGTCTCACTCTGCCGCTCAGACTGGAATGCAGTGGTGTGATCATAGCGCACTGTAGCCTCAAACTTCTAGACTCAAGGGATCTCCTGCCTCAGCTTCCTGAGTAGCTGGGACTATAGGTGCTTGCCACCATACCTAGCTGATTTTTTGTGGGGGTGGGTAGAGACAGGGTCTTGCTCTGTTGCTCAGGCTGGTTTTGAACTCCTGGCCTCAAGCAGTTCTCTTGCCTTAACCTCCCAAAATTTTGGGATTACAGGCATGAGCCACCATGCCTGGCCAATTGAGCATTTCTTTAAACTGGAAATTAGCACCTTTATAATAATTTCACACGTACCATTATTGTTGAAAATAGTCAGATTTTCAGAGGAAATCTCTATTAACCTAAGTTGTATAACCTTTTGAGGTTGTACCAGTGTAGAGCCTGTTTTTCCCAGCATGTACATGCTCAATGCTATTTTTTCAGTTTTCCAGCATCCCCCCACTTGTTTCTATCCTATCTCATATGCAAGAGGGTGTAAATGTTTTTGTGCCTTGCTTTTACATTTTTACTTATCTCTCAAGTGGGCAAGTAAGACAGTCATCAACAGAGGTTGCATTTGGAGATCATATTCTGTTTTTTCTTTAAACTATATGATCATTTCAGAGAAACTTTATTCTCAGCTCTGATTTGTCTTCAGCTGTCAATATCCCTGACTCCAGGCCCTTTATTTAGCTTCCATTCTTACTGATGTGGAAACATACTTTTAAATGAACTGCCTTTTAAAAGAAATATTTTAGTAAAGTGAAGGATCTTTTTGTAATGCAAATAATGTTTTGTTCAGGATTTTCTTGAGAAATCTGCCATGTTCTCTAAGCCTTTGCCTCCATACTGGAAGTGGCTTTGCCTTTTTTGTTGTGTTGAAAGGCATGCACAGATATAGTTTCTGATTATTTTTCTCAGTCTGATTTCTCCAATTAGGCATATTATCATTAGAAAACTCGCCCCTTTTCCCATGGTGTTTAAAAGTAAACCAGGACTTGCGACACCATGCTACTCGGCATTTGTGAAATACAATTTAATTACTTTGTTTCCATTGTAAAGACTCAGTTTCCTTATTTCCTATATTCATTTATTTATTCATTATTGGTATACCCAACAAGATAAGTAAATATGATACAGCCTTGCATTTGACGATTTTATGGCGTGTATGTATTTATCATGCCTGAACTAAGACTAGACTTAAGATGAAGATGGTACCTAAATCAAGCTCTTTTACATTTTGTCTTTCCCATAATCTAGTCTGTCTTTTCTTTCCCACAAAATAGAATGGAATACTTTTTATTATAAATATGTGACATGTTCACTGTAAAAGAGAGGCAGTAAAGGACCAGAGAAAATGACCTGTGATGCCACCACCTAGAAGTAATCACTCTTGTTAACATCTTGTTATTTACTTGTACAGTTTTTTTCTGTGTTCATAGGCTGACATTTTTCCTTGCAGATGTTCCCTGTCTGTATTCATACAAAGCTGCAGTTGTTCAAGTCCTACCCCAGCCTCTGGAGGTCCAGGATGAATGCCTCCCTCTTTCTGTCCTGGTACCTTAGGTGACCTCCAGACGGCGGTGTCAGTGTTGGAAATGGCAGGCTGCTGCGAATATGCTAAAACCTGATCAGTTGTCTCTATTCGTCTGACCAAAGTCTGTGGGAAGAGCAAGATGCTGGTGATATCCCGGAGCTCTTCTGACACAAGGCTGTGGCTAGCCTTGATACATTCCTCAAATTCTTCCTTCCAATTCTGAAACCTTTTGTTTTCCAGACAATGAAACCCTCCCAAACTCCTACCTAGACCTTCTCTCTAAGCAGTCCTGGGAGACCACATGTGACTTGACTTTTAACTATCTTTACAGCGTTTACATTTTGCTCCTTCTTTTTGTCATGCCATTACTAGAGGGAGGATGGGCCATCCAGAGCAGTGTGCGCCCTCCACAGGCACCTTAGCCTGTTCTTCACTCCACCATGATTGAAAGAGGAGAAAATATTCTGTAGCTGTTCCTTTTCTGTTCTTGGCTTTTTCACTCTTACTGACCTTACAAGTTTTATTTTTCCATTTCTGAATCTTAATTATTTTCATTTCTCCTATTCAGTATAGTTTTTAATAGATAACATTGCATTACATGGATGTCTCTTATTTAATCAACTGTTTGGTATTTATTTTCTGTTTTTCAAAATCTAATGAACACTCTAGTGAATATCCTTTTGTTTGGGATTTATTTCTAGAAGGAAGATTACTGGCTAAAAGTATATGTACATTTAACATTCATATACATATCTATACACACTTTTTTTTGAGACAAGATTTCACTCTGTCACCTAGACTGAAATGCAGTGGCATGATCATTGTTCACTGCAGCCTCTACCTCCTGGGCTCAAGCAATCCTCCCACCTAAACTTCCTGAGTAGCTGGGACTATAGACACGTGCCATCATGCCAGCTGAGTTTAAAATCTCATTTTGTAGGGACATGGTCTTACTATGTTGCCCAGTCTGGTTTCAGACTCCTTGGGCTCAATTAATCCTCCCACCTCAGCCTCCCAAAGTATTGGGATTATATGTGTGAACCACTGGGCCTGGCCTATGTACACATAATTTGGCTATACCGTCTATAAAATTTGGCTATCTATAGTCAAATTATTTTATATGCATATATCCAAATATACCTATAAATAGCCAAATTATACATATACAGCCAAATTCTATATATATATAAATGTGATATATATATAGCCAAATTATATAAAGCTGTATATATAGTCACATTATCCTACAGGAAATAATGTAAATGTACCAATTTACATTCTTGTAACGGGGCATTAGAATTCCCTTTTCCCAGAGCCTTGCCAACACTGGTTATTTATAACCCTTTGAAACTTTATATGAAAGTTGTATGTATTTTAAGATAAATGAAAACTTATATTGATTTGTAATTATTTGTTGGTATAATTGAACACCTTTCCATATCTTTATTGTACTAATGTGTATGAATTCCATCTTAATAGTTTTGCTAACTTTTCCATTGAGGGGTTTCCTACTGATTTGTAATGGCTCTCTATATAGAAAGGATGTTAATTTTTGTCTATTTTACAGTAATAGTACAAATATTCTCTCATGTTTTCTGTTAGTGTTTTAACCTTTGTTTAGTTTTTTTTCCTTCCTTCATAAATGCTAAATTTTATGTCATCATATCTTTCAGTCCTTTTCTATATTATTTCTGGCTTTGATGGCATTCATTGAAAGCCCTTTTCCACCCCAGAGTTATCAACTCATTGGAAAATGATGTTGAAGTGTCACCTTTAATATTTACTAAACACTCTTGCATAATTTGTTCTATTTTGAAGCCCTTTAATTCTGTTCCTTTAATCTGCCTGTCTTTTTTTGTGCCTGTTTCTTACTGTCTTGACTACTGCAGGCGACATACTTACATCTAAAGAACAAGCACACCTATTCTGCCCTATTGCTAAACAAATTTTCAGCCTCTTTTTCAATGATTATTTTTTCAAATCAATGTTAAACATCATGTAAAGTTTCAAGAAAACCCCTAGGGGTATTAGTATTTAGAGTACATTAAATTTTTAGCTAATTCATGGGAGAATTTGAGGTATTATATCTTCTAATTTAAGTTAGAGTACAGGAATTGTCTATCTTTATCCCTCTGAGTACATTCAAATTCTCAAGAATAGTACCAAAACTCTCAGATCCCCCCTCTACCAGTATTTTTCTCCCACTGTTGGCTCTTCAACCCTAAAATGTCTTAGTGGTATGGTTTGGATCTCTGTCCCCACCAAATCTCATGTCCGATTGTGGTCCCCACTGTTGGCAGCAGGGCCTGGTGGGGGGTGATTAGATCATGGGGCGGTTTCTTATGAATTGCTTAGCACCCTCCGCTTTGTGCTGTTCTCATGAGAGTGAGTTCTCATGGGATCTGGTTGTTAAAAAGTGTGTGGCACCTCCCCAAACCCCTTGGTCTTGCACTGGCCATGTAAGGTGAGGATGCTTCCCCTTTGTCTTTTGCCATAATTCTAAGTTTCCTGAGGCCTCTCCAGAAGCAGAAGTCACCATCCTTCCTGTACAGCCTGCAGAACCATGAGTCAATTAAATCTTTCTTTATAAATTACCCAGCCTCAGGTATTTCTTTTCTTTTTTTCTTTTCTTTCTTTCTTTTTTTTAAGAGACGGAGTCTTGCTCTGTCGTCCAGGCTAGAGTGCAGTGGCGCGATCTCAGCTCACTGCAACCTCCGCCTCCCAGGTTCAAGTGATTCTCCTGCCTCAGCTTCCCAAGTAGCTGGGATTACAGGCGCCCGTCACCACGCCTAGCTAATTTTTGTAACTTTTTTAGTAGACACGGGGTTTCACTATATGTTAGCCAGGCTGGTCTCGAATTCCTGACCTCAGGTGATCCACCTGCCTTGGCCTCACAAAGTGCTGGGATTACAGGCATGAACCACTGCACCCAGCCAGGTATTTCTTTATAGCAGTGTGAGAATAGCCTAATACACCTAGCCTGATGTTATGCTTAGGGTCCTCTTCATTATTCTTCTGAATCCAAGTCTCCAACTTTATCTACCCATCACAGTTTTAGCTTATATTTTGATTTCATTTCTTCCGTCTTCCCTTATATTTATTATTTTAATATTTTGTTTCTCTTTTCTCCTTCTATACTTGTACTAGATTTATCAGAATCTGTAAATCTCCTTTAAAGTTATTAATTTGTTAATTCAATTAAATATATCTATTTTGCCAATGCTCATCTTCCTATTTTTAACAGTCATATATCAAACTGTATTTCTCAACTGATGTATCAAAATTAAAGGACACCTAGATGCCCTCCCTCAGCTAAAGTGTTTACTACTGCATCCAAACCCATGAATTCTCCCTAATTGAGAGAGGATATTTAGAAGGCGTTTGTGCCTTTTTTCCCCCCCTATTTCTTCCTTGAAAATTCTGGAGCTTTTTGAAATAATTTAGAATTTTACTTTTAAGATATTATTAAATTTTTTTCTACAGCATGCCTCTGTTTAAAGAATCAAAGCTTTTTAAACATATCACTAGTCACATATATATTATCTATGTAGACTTAGCTATATTATCATATATTTATTTTTATAAAAATATTGCTCAGCACTATTCTTTTACAGTTTTATCTTAACTGACAAGTAAACATTGTATATATTTATGTATGCAACATGATGCTTTGATATATGTAGTCATTGTGCAATGGCTAAGTCAAGCTAATTAACACATGTGACACCTCACAGGCTTATCATTTTTTTGTGAGAACACCTAAAATTCACCCACCCAGCAACTTTCAAGTACGTTGTGATTAACTGTAGTCACCATGGTGTATAACAGATCTTTTAACTCATTCCTCCTACCTCACTGAAATTTTTTGTCCTTTGCCCAACGTCTCCTCAGTCCCCTTACCTCCTCTAGACTCTGGTAACCACTGTTTGAACTCTCTGTTCCTATGAGTTCAACTTTTTTTATTCTACATGAGTAAGATCATGTGATATTTATCTTTCTATGCCTGGTTCGTTTTTCACTTAACATTAATGTCCTCCAGGTTGACCATGTTGTCATAAATGACAGATATCCTTCTTTTTTAAGGCTGAGTAGTATTCTGTTGTATACACATAACACATTTCCTTTACCCATTTGTTTGTTTTTGAACACTTAGGTAGATTCCATACTTTGATTATTGTGACTAATGCTACAATGAACACGGGAGTGCAGGTAACTCTTCAGCACACTGATTTCAATTCCTTTAGGTATATACTCAGGGATTGGATTGCTGGATCATATGGTGGTTCTGTTTCTCATTTTTGGAAGGACCTTCAGACCATTTCCATAATAGCTGTACTAATGTGCATTTACACCAGCAGTGTACAAAGATTCCCTTTTCTCTATATCCTAGCCACACATTATCTTTCGTCTTTTTGGTAACAGCCATTCGAACAGGTGTGAAGTGATATCTCATTGTGGTCTTAATTTGCATTTTCCTGATTAGTGTTGTTGTTTTTTTTTTCATATACCTGTTGGCCATTCATATGTCTTCTTTTGAGAAATGTCTATTGAGGTCCTTTGCCCATTTTAAAAATTGTTATTTACTTTCTTGCTATTAAGTTGTTTGCATTCCTTATATATTTTGGGTATTAATCCCTATCAGATTATGATTTGCAAATATATTCTCCCATTCTGTAGATTGTCTACTTTGTTGTTTCCTTTGCTGTGCAGAAGCTTTTTAGTTTGATGTAATCCCACTTATCTATTTTTTGCTTTTGTTGCCTGTGCTTTTAGAACCTGATCAAAAAATTATTGCCCAGACCAGTGTCTTGGAGCTTTTCCCCTGTGTTTTCTTCTAGTAATTTTACAGTTTAGAATCTTAGGTTTAAGTCTTTAATCCACTTTGAGTTAGTTCTTGTATATGGTATGAGATGAGGGTCCAATTCATTTTTCTGTATGTGGATATCCAGTTTTCCCAACACCATTTATTTAAGGGACAGTCTTTTCCCCATGTGTGTTCTTGGCACCTTTGTAAAAAAATCTATTGACCATAGACCATGTGGATTTATTTCTGGGCTTTCTACTTTGTTCCATTGGCCTATGTGTCTGTTTTTATGGCAGTACCATGCATTTTGGTTACTGTAGCTTTGTAGTAGTTTTTGAAATCAGGTAGTGTGATGCCTCCACCTTTGTTCTTTTTGCTCAAGATTGCTTGGCTCTTTGGGGTCTTTTGTGATTCCATATGAATTTTAGGATTGCTTTTTCTATTTCTGTGAAAATATCATTGGAATTTTGATACAGACTTTGAATCTGTAGATTGCTTTAGGTAGTATGGACATTTTACCAACGTTAATTATTCCAATCCATGAGTACAGGATATCTTTCCATACATGTGTGTCTTCAAGTTCATTCATCAATGTAATATAGTTTTCAGTGTACAGATTTTTCAACTCCTGGTTAAATTTACCCCTAAGTACTTTATTTATTTATTTTTTTGCTCTTGTGAATGGGATTGTTTTATTAATTTCTTTTTCAGATAGTTTGTTGTATATGGAAATGTTGCATCAGCACTAATTCTTATATCTTTTATCTTCCCCTTGAGATCTTTTCTGTTTAATTTTTATTTATTTGATTGAGATGCTTTCTTAGATACCAGTATTGGTATACTTTCTTGAGTTTGTTTCTAAATTATCTTTTCCTCCTCAAATATGTACTTCTGCTGTGTGGTCTTGGATTGCAGTTCTCTTTATTCAGATGGTGTAAACACTGTTCTATTGTTATCTGTGGTCAAGCATTGCAGACGAGAAGTCTGATGGTAGACTAATTATTTTTCGTTTTTGACTTACTTCTCTCATCTGAATGGAAGGCTGTAGAATTTTTCTCTTTGTCTTTGGAGAAATTTCTCTAGAATATGTCCAGATGTCTTTTTTATTTAGCCTGACTAGAATGTCTGAGCCTTTTTATGCTAAAAATGCAAGTCTGTCTTCAAGTCAGCAAAAACTTCAAACTGAAAACTGAAGTTTTAAAACCAGTGAGGCTTTCTTCCACTTTTAAATATTATTACCACACCTACTTCTTCTTCTCGTAATTTTTTTACTTTTTTCCCTAAAAAATGTAGAAAGTACAGGAAATCATGCGGAAAGTTCTCATTTAGACCAAGCAGAGAGTTAAAAAGATAATCTTTTGTCATGTTTGTTTTAGATCTTTTTTAACAGTATGGTTGTATTTTAAAATGTCTAGAAGACTGGAGTTAAAGTCATTCAGTTATTTCTTAATAGTACTTAGAGAGTTGTTCGTGAATTGGAGGATAATGAAATAATGAGACATGCCAGAGCAGCAGAAGGAAATTCTAGGGGCTATTTGGGGTCTTTTGTGGTTCCATATGAATTTTAGGATTTTTAAAAAAATTTCTGTGAAGCATGTCATTGGTATTGTGATAAAGATTAATTGAATCTTTAGATCACTTTGGGTAGTATGGACATTTTGACAACATTCTTCTAATTTGTGAATATGGGGTATCTTTTCATTTCTTTTATCTTCAATTTATTTTGTCCATGTTTTATAGTTTTCATTGTAGAGTTCTTTCACCTCTTTGGTTAAATTCATTCTTAGGTATTTTTTATTGGTAGCTATTGAAAAAAGATTGCTTTCTTGATTTCTTTTTCAGGTAATTCACTACTGGTATATAGAAACACCTCTGAGTTTTGTATGTTGATTTTGTATCCTGCGACTTTACTGAATTTATTTATTAAACTATTAGATGATAGTTTAATGATAAATGTTTAAGGTGGCGGATATACTAATTACCCTAATTTGATAATTACACAATTTATATAAGTATTGAATCATCATGTTGTACCCCATACATATATATAGTTATTATGTGTCAATTATAAATAAAAAATTATATACTACATTGGTTTTCAAAATTAAAGTAATAATTAAAATTCACAAATGATGGAAAAAAAACAGAAGTTCTTGGGGGAAATAAGCATATTTCACAGTGTCATGGAAATTGAATCCTGAATGTCAATATTGTTTCATAAATACTTGCAACATACAATGCAATAGGGATACTACATCAGGATGCTTTTGGCTCCAAGTTACAAAAAACCCCAACTCAGATTGGCTTAAAGAGTGAAGGCATTTGCTCATCTCACACAAAAAGCTACTCAGCTTTGCCTCACTCCAAGCCATCATCACCCACAATCACATGGTGGGTACAGAAATTCGAGGTGTACTTACACCTGTGTACGTACCTCTAGATGTACCAGTGTCCTCAAGAATGAGAAATGCCATTTGCCTTTTGTGTTTCTTATTTAGAAGTGAGAAAATCTTTTCCAGAGTCTCCCTAGAAAACTTGCCTATAAGGTCTCAGTAGCCACAATTCACTCATATGCTCATTCTTGTACCAACTGGTGGAAAGAAAGAATAGAATTCATGGGAATTCTATTGAATCTGACATAGATTGATCTGACATAGATCAACGGTTCCCAATCAGGTGGAGTTTTACCCCCAGAAGACATTTAGCCAAGTCTGGAAACATCTTTGATTGTGCTCACTGGGGACCCCTACTACTGGTATCTAGTGGGTAGAGGCCACAGACACTGCTAAGCCTTCTACAGTGCATGGGATGCTCCCCACAATAAAGAATGATCCGATTCAAATGTTAATAGCGTCAAGGTTGAGAAGCTTAACGTAGACCAGTTAGGATCTCACCCTTCAGGGCCAAGGAAAGGGCTGTTTTTCACTGAAGCACAGGGCTAAGGAGGGGCTATGTGGATGCCATGTAGCCCACTGGGAGTGCCCACTGCCATGACGTCCCTAGGATAGAGCTGGTCTTCTGAGCTGCTCAGAAAGGGAAGCTCGAATTTGTGGGTTTTAGGCTACTAAAAATTAACCAACCACATTGAATTTCATGTTTTTCTAATTCATTCCTAGTCTTCTTGCTTGTTAAACTTTCTGCTAAAGATAATTCTAATGAATTTGAGAAGGTATTTATAAAAGAATATCTGTGAGGCTGTGTGTTGCTTGACTGGCAGCCAAAAGAAATGTTGCATGGGGAAAATGGCACGAATTAAACATGATTGCCCATCAGTCTTGTACTTGGGGTCTGGGGTAGTCTGGAATACAGGTAGGGAGATCATTCAAGCTTCACAGAGAGGTTCAGTAGCACTTATAACTCCAAGCATTGGGAGTTGAGAATTGCCAGAAATAGTCATGTAATGATATTCCATGTTGTATAGGTGTTTGCATTTCTTCCCTCCTAAAAACACAGTGGTTTTGGAATTAATAATATCCTAGAACAGTGGTCCTCAGCTTTTTTTGGCACTAAGGACAAGTTTTGTGGAAGACAATTTTTCCATGGATCTTGAGGGGAGGGGAGGATGGTTTCAGGAGGAAACTTTTCCCCTCAGATCATCAGGCATTAGATTCTCATAAGGAGTGGGCAACCTAGATCCCTTGCATGTGCCGTTCACAATACGGTTTGCATTTCTGTGAGAATCCAATGCCCCCACTGACCTGACAGGAGGTGAGGCTCAGGTGGTAACGTTCACTCACCCACCACCCACCTCCTGCTATGCAGCCCAGTCCCTAACAGGCCACAGACTGGTAGCAGTACATGACCTGGAAGTTCGGGACACCTGTCCTAGAACATCCTGGATTAAGCAGTTAAGGATCTCTGCAAATCCTAGCTCAATTGCTCAACTTTGAAAAGTTGTTGGACTGTTTTCAGCTTTGGGTACCTCATTTGTAAAATAAAGAAATTGAATTACAGGCACTTACAGGTCCTGCAGTTCCCCTTACCTCAGATAAAAAATAGATCCCTTTCTCCCTTCAGGAGAACTCATGATTTTGGTAGCAGCTAGAGTTAGCATTTGCTCATGCTTTTATTGTTTTTAGCAATCAATGGGAAGTGCATCAGGTGAAATCTCTCAGGCCTGCATATATCTGGTCAAAGCTCATTCATTGATTTTTTTTTTCCTGCTGAAACTTGCACATATATAAAAAATGAAGAAACCAAATTTAATTTTCACTAGCTCAGTGTATAGTATTGTGGCTGCTCATGTTCCTGAAGGCTGAGTTGTTCTCAAATAATAAACTAAGCTGTATAATCTTTAAAATATTTGACCAGGTGGGAAGCCTTTCTGGGAGGACAATGTGTTTGTGCGTTTGGTGCTTAAGCTTCAATCCCCTGGCCACACCTTGGATTTATTTGCAGGGGAAATCTGCTACGTAAGAAGCCAACCACTTTGGGCAACATTATCTTCAACATCAGCATGCACATGTGGTAATGACCTGTTATGAGCCTGACTTGGAGTAACTTTCTTCCTCACAGAATGGTGGGTACTCCATATGTGTAGAATTACTGAGAGTAATTATCTTTGCAACAGTAAGGCATGAGGGTAAGAAATCAATAAAGCAGAAGGGAAAGATATTAACATTTATCGACCACTTTCTGCATGACAGCAGAAGGCAGTCAATAAATGACATATTTTATTTTAATCATATTAGGTGATTATTGCAGTATTATCTTAATTTATGTGTGAGGAAATTGTGGTCCAGTGAGGTTAAGTCACTTGGTCAGTGTCCCTCAGTATTAAGTGATAAAGCAGAGGTATCAACCTAGGACACTCTACGAGGTTTGGCTTCCGTCTGGAAGCACCGAGTACCTGGGCCCAGATATGAGACAGGGTCCCAGCCCAGAGGCTTGTTGGTCTATCATTCCTTCAGCAAACACAGCTTACTTCCAAGAGTGTAGAAATTGGGGCTGTGCTTAATAGCAAGATAATAAGCATCAGAAGGGCTGGGTGTGGTGGCTCATGCCTGTAATCCCAGCACTTTGGGAGGCCAAGGTGGTCGGATCACTTGAAGTCAGGAGTTCAAGACCAGCCTGGCCAACATGGCGAAACCTCGTCTCTACTAAAAATACAAAAATTAGCTGGGTGTGGTGGTGCACACTTGTAATCCCAGCTACTTGGGAGGCTGAGGCAGGAGAATCGCTTGAACCCAGGAGGCAGAGGCTGCAGTGAGCCCAGATTGCCCCACTGTACTCCAGCCAGGGAGACAGAGTGAGACTCCATCTCTCAAAAGAAAAAAAAAAAAAAAAAAAGGGCATCAGAGGAGCTACAGTGATGCTGGTGAGGGAGACATTTTCTGACTCATAGCAGGTTACCTTTGTTTCCTCATTATAATAAATGAGAAAAAGTTGCCTTTCCTGGACTTCCTCCTATTCATCTTTTTTTTCCTCTCCTCTTCTTGCTTAGGATGCCAAGGCTGTGGTATTTATTCTGCTCTCTTCCCTTTGAGATATGCTAAAGTCATTTAAAAAAATGTCAGGAATAAAATGCACTAAATGATGACTGTCTTAGAAAAGACTCCAGTTAAGTTGTGTACATCCAGAAATGCAACTGCACTGACCAGTTTCTGCCTCCCTTGCCCTACTGAAAACGTGATGGGAGATGAAGTCATTTTTCAAAAGTGTTCTGGGTCCAGAGACATTTGCTCGACACCTGTGCTCTCCGTTGGTCTAAAGGCATTAGAGTTTTTCTCCCACAATATTTGTCTTTGTTATTTTGAATTTATGACACCCTGGTTGTTGGTGTTTTTTTTTGCATTCATACCTGACTCTTGACCTCCAAAAGAACCAGTACATACATTTTACTTTAAGCTGGGCATTTTTGTAATACTACGCAACCTTGATAATAATCGCAGTGATATTTTGCTTTTTTATAAGGCCTTCTATCCTTCTTTGCTCTTGCACTATAGCAGAACATATTTCATTCTTCCCTGAGCCCTCTGCAGAGCAATTTTGTAACTGATTTGAGCCATGTTTTTGATGGAGTATCTGCTCTCTGGACCTTTCCATCTCCTGGTTGCAACTGTGAACCACCCTGCCTCCAATAATCTACATCCAAAATGCTGAGCAGGAGATTTATGGAATTTGTTTGAAGATATTCCCTGAACTATCTGAAGCTAACTAGTTCCTTTGCAAGTAAGTGGCTGGAAACCTAAAGATCTTGTGGACTGAGTTCTAGAAGCATGGGATAACAAATGTAAGATTTCAGACTGGAAGTTAAAAGCAAGTTTTCCTCTTGATTCAGTTGCTAACCAGTCAGCTAAATGGTCTCTGAATAGTTGTAGCTAATGAGCAACATCCCCCAAACAGTTAATTGTCTTGACTATTAAATACTTAAATCCATGTATTTTCGCGGAAGTGTTTATTACTAAGTGTTCTTAGGACCATAATTATAAAATGTTAGGAAGACACAGAATATTTTTCTCTGAGTATTTTTGCCTCTTTCATCAGATAAGATGAAATTCATTTTTATTTTATTTTACATTATTATGATTATTATTTTGAGATGGAGTCTCACTCTGTTGCCTAGGCTGGAGTGCAGTGCCACGATCTTAGCTCACTGCAACCTCCACCTCCTGGGTTCAAGTGATTCTCTTGCCTCAGCCTCCCAAGTAGCTAGGACTACAGGTGCACACTACTATGCCCGGCTAATTTTTGTATTTTTAGTAGAGACAGGGTTTTGCCATATTGGCCAGGCTGGTTTCGAACTCCTTACCTCAAGTGATCTGCTCACCTCGGCCTCCCAAAGTGCTGGAATTACAGGTATGAGCCACCGCACCTGGCCGAAATGCATATATATATATATTTTTAATGGAATGCAATGGAATATTGTGAAGTAGTAAAACATGAATAAACTATAGATACATACAACATGGGTGAATCTTACTAATGACTGTGAGTGAAAAAGGAAGCTCCAGAGAAATATGTGTATTATAGCTTGGTTATAAAATTTGGAAACATACAAACTTCAACAATATACTTTTTTTTTTTAAGGAAGAAAACAGACAAAATTCAGAATAGTGGTTATAGTTTGGGGTGAGGTGAACACATGAGTAAATACCGGTAATGTTGTAATTTTTGGACTAAGTCATGGGTTCACAATTCTTCATTATATTATTAAAACTAAGTTTTAAAAGACCCACAAATGAGCCAGTGATGATAGTTTCTCCAGAACTGATAGCCATCAATTCTGATCATCCAGGATCCTTGGAAATAAATTGCATGGATGAGCTCATTCATTCCATATCTGGGGTCTTTAAAGTTTCTGGTGTTCCCAGTTCTTTGGATTCATAGCTATGATCCTTAGAAGGCAACAGGTCTCTACCTCCTCATGGCAGAAATAAAGGTCAGATGAGAACAGGAGAAGAGCCATCAGATAGAGACCAACGTGGAGGAGTTTGCGCTTTGGGCTGAGCAAAGAGAAGACCAGAATCTTTTGGTACCATCTCCTGCATTTGAAATGAAACTTAGTCTTTTAAAATACATGCAGCCCCAGTCCTCTGTGTTGCCAGTCACCTGAGCTACCTTTGGGGGTAGGGTTTTGATTAAATGGCACACTTTGCTCATGAGTAACCTTCGGGGCACATTTTGTTCGTAAGAAATAAATGTATCACTCATTTGAATCAGAGCTGCAAGTGCCATCCGTGATGCACTCCTCCTTCCCATTATCACACAAATGTGTTTCTGTGTGACTGGTTCCTGGATTTTGCAGGCTCTCTTGCCTTGCGCCGATTGCTAGCTGAGAAGTCTCAGCTCAGCATTCACCACGTATCACTATATTTCTATTAAGACTTCTGCTCTTCTTGGCAAAACAGAAGTGGGGCTTCATTTGAAATGATGGGCTGGGGAGAGGGGAAGGGAACCATCTCACTCATAGTTATTGACATCAAGTTACCATCATCTCTTGTTCAGATAACTATGAGATTTTTCTGCTCCCTTTATGCCCCCGCCGCACCCCTTCCCAGCCCCTTTCTGTCCTCTGCCAGAGTGATCCTGTGAAGGCTTAAATCAGACCAGATCATTCTCCTGCTTAAAAATCCCCCAGTCATTTCCCATTGCTCTTAGAACAACATCCACACTTTTTATCCTGCAGCAGGGGGCTCTCCGTGCTCTAGCCCCTGCCGGTATTCCCCTCCTCATCTTGCCCTTCTGCCCTTTGTTCACTATATTCTAGTCACCCTGGCCTTCTCTCTGCTCCTCAGTCACTCCAAGCTCATTCCCTCTGCAAGACCTTGGCATATGCCATTTCTCCTGTCAAGAATGTTCCTGCTCTAGGTCTTTGCAAAGCTTACATGTTCCCATTGTTCACTGAACAGTCTTCCCTGGCCACCCAATCTAAAGTAGTCCAGCCCCACCTCGAAGGACACTGTCTCATTGCACCTTTTATTATCTTCACTGCATTTACCATTCTCTGAAATTATTCTATTCATTTGTGTGTTTATGGCTGTCCTGATTAGAATTAATTTTCATAAAGAGAACAAGAATCTTGACTCGTTCACCCTTCAATTCCTTGTGCCCACAACAGTGACTGGCACATGGAAAGCATTCAGGAAATAAAAGCACAATGGAAAATTAAAACATACTCACTGCATACCTGCCACATATAGAACCAAATTAAATCACTGCCAATACGCATGGGGAAAACCTTCCCATTTTTCTGGAATAATATTACAAAGGATGGAAAATAAGTGCACATCACCTGGATGGCATTTAATAAACGCTGTGACCCAGTAGTGTACATTCAGTGAATATTGCCAAAGGAAGTAGGCCAACATCAGGTAATCTGAGTTAACTTTCCTGTACATTGTGTATTCGTTTCCTGATGATCAAAACTGGATTAATTAGTCTACAATGTATCTTTCCTGTTAGATACGAAGATCATCTGCTCTATCCAATTTGTGTTTTCTTAGCTGAGAAATCACTGTTGAATTTTAAAAGGGGCTTGCCCAGTCCTCATTTCCTGGTCTTTTGATGGAAATGGTTTATGGAAAAAAAATATTTACTAGAGTCAGATAATTAGAACATTTTATGTATTTTGCATATGCTAATGCGTTTGAGTTCCTTTGAGGGAGAGCCGCATGGCATAAAGCAGAATGAAAAGGATGATTCAAATTTCTTCACCCAGCCTCCTCCCCTGGCCAGATTTAGCACTTCCTATATACCACCACCTCACAGCTTAGCTTGGCTGGGAGCTCCTCAGGTTTCCAAAGGACAGTCATTCCTTCTCCCTCCCCCAATTGCCATCCCTACACCAGGGTGCCAACTCCTAAGTGGGCTGACAGGAAGGGAGATTGGAAACAGCTTTATAGTAGATTTGATGCTGTTATAAGACACGTTGTAAGCCATCAGGTAAATATAGCACATCAGATTTTATTAATCATAAAAATTCTTTAAAAGCCTTCGACAGAGCCGAGATCGTGCCACTGCTCTCCAGCCTGGGTGACAGAGCAAGACTCCATCTCAAAAAAAAAAAAAAAAAAAAAAAGCCTTTAACAGTGGCTAAACACAAAACCAGAATCCCTTTAGATTTCTTAAAATGCCTTTGTAGTTCTTTTGTAATATGGGTCCTTGTTGGACAAAGTTAATAATTTGTTTTTTATATCCTTTACATTAGGGGCTCCTAACCCCCAGGCCATGGACCAGTACTGGTCCCTGGCCTGTTAGGAGCCGAGTGGCACAGCAGGAGGTGAGCAGCAGTTGAGCGAGCATTACTGTCTGAGCTCCGTCCAACTCCTGTCAGATCAGCAGCAGCATTGGATTCTCACAGGAGCACGAACCCTATTGTGAACTGCACATGCGAGAGATCTAGGTTACCTGCTCCTTATGAGAATCTAACGCCTGATGGTCTGTCCCTGTCTCCCATCACCCCCAGATGGGACTGTCTAGTTTCAGGAAAACAAGCTCAGGGCTTCCACTGATTCTACATTATGTTGAATTGTAGAATTATTTAATTATATATTACAATGTAATAATCATAGAAATAAAGTTTCTATGATTACAATAAATGTAATACACTTAAATTATTCATCCCAAAATGGTCTCCCCCGACTCTTCACTGTCCATGGACAAATCCTATTCCATAAAACCAGTCCCTGGTGCCAAAAAGGTTGGGAACTGCTTCTTTTAATGATCATGTTCACATATGGACAGTGAAAAGGTGGGTCTTCTTAGAGGTTAAAGGGAAAGTAGGACAGTTGCCACAAAGCTCCCTTTTTGGAGAGTGCCCAGCCAGGGAGTGTTGCTAGGGCCCACCTTGGCCTTGCTGATGTCTTCAGTGGTGTCCTTGAAGTCAACATGGGATTGGCGTAGGCTCCTGTTGCAGCACTCAGTAAAGGTCCTCCCTCCTCCCCAGTAGCTCTCATTTCCAGGGCCCTTATTTTCTCTTGGCCATCTGGGCACTGAAGTCCTGCTCCTGGTGGGCTATCTCTGTTGCCCTTTCACCTTCAGTGATTTCCACTAAATAAACCCCTCTTTTAAGCATTTAGGGGAAGAGGGAGTAGCATGAATGTTTATCGTGCAGAGGGGTGAGAAAGTCAGTACCAGTTTCAGCATGCCCTCCAGCTGCCTTCCTCCAGGGAGGGGACTTCACACTGGCTGTCTCTCCACAGATCTGCAGCGCCCTTGCCATAGCTCCAGCTTCTGGCCTTCTGCCCCTCCCCACTGCCTGCTGGCACGTAGAGCCCTTGGGCCATTGTCTGTGTGGTATTGGTCCCTGCATTTGCTTGTGCTCTCTGCTGTAAGCAGCTAGGCTTAGACTTCCCTAAGAGGAGTCCCGGACACCACTGAGGATGCATTTTCACTTCCTCACGTGAGGAGAGCATTAGGTGCCCTTAGCTTTGGAGGGAGTGGAGATTTGGAGCCTAGAGACAGGGGACCCAGACCAGATTACCCAACCTCCCTAGATTCTGCTGAACTCATCTTTCAGTAAAGAGGCCAGATGAGCTGAGCTCCACTTCTCTCTGGCTCCATGTTCCTGTGACTTTTGACTCATCTGAGGTTGACTTTGAGAAGGCAATCCCTTTTAAATATGTTGGAATCCATGTAGTATGACCCTATCCACTGTGGAATCTTACTCCATTTTACTTTAAAGAGAATGTAAATGATTTGGCTGCCTATCACTATTAAAATGGCCTAAGTAAGCAGGACGGAGAAGCTGTCAGGAGAGCAGAGGTGGAGAGTGGAAGGGGCCAAGCCGGTTCCAAGTCATTTGCTGCAGGCTCCTGTCCTCACTTCATGGGAACCAAATCACATTTGACTGCTCTCCATCTCTTAAAACAGGATAACTTGAGCCATCTGATATTTGAGAAGAATACAGCAACCCAGATGTATTAATACTCTATTCTCTAATTTTCTAGAATAAGTCAGATCATTGACAAATGACATACTTGGACTGTATTAGCTTCCTGCGGAAAGACTTTCACTAGGTTTAGTAATTAGCTATAGCTTCAGCCTTTTCTTTTCTTTTCTTTTCTTTTTTCAGACAGAGTCTCTCTCTGTTGCCCAGGCTGGAGTGCAAAGGTGCAATCTCGGTTCACTGTAACCTCCGCCTCCTGAGTTCAATCAATTCTCCTGCTTCAGCCTCCCAAGTAGCTGGGATTACAGGTGCATGCCACCACACCCAGCTAATTTTTGTATTTTTAGTAGAAACAGGGTTTCACCACGTTGGCCAGGCTGGTCTCAAACTCCCGACCTCAAGTGATCCACCCACTTTAGCCTCCCAAAGTGATCTTATGTCTTTTTGAAGGATGGCTATGGGAAAGGTCCACTTGAAGGATGGTTTTGTGTCATTTATTTACTTATTGATTAATTAAGATGGGGAGGTCTTACCATGTTGCCCAGGCTGGTCTCTTTCTCTGTTGCCCAGGCTGGAGTGCAATGGTGCAATCTCAGCTCACTGCATCCTCTGCCTCCCGGGTTCAAGCGATTCTCATGCCTCAGCCTCCCAAGTAGCTGGAATTACAGGCACCTGCCACCATGTCCAGCTAATCTTTGTATTTTTAGCAGAAATGGGGTTTCACCAGGTTGGCCAGGCTGGTCTCAAACTCCTGACCTCAGGTGATCCACCTGCCTCAGCCTTTCAAAGTGCTGGGATTACAGGCATGAGCCACTGCACCCAGCCTCAGCTCCCTTTACTTTTTAAAGATAGACTTCCTATCTTATAACAGTTTTAGATTTACAGAGCAGTTGCAAAGACAGTTCAAGGAGTTCCCATATTCTCTGCATCCAGTTTCCCCTATTATTAGCACCTTAGAATAGTACGTTGGTTACAATGAACAAACTGATGTTGATACAAGTATATCAACTAAAGTCCATATGTTTTTCATTTTTCCTTAGTTTTTACCTAGTTTCCTTTTTCTATTGGGTCTCTGGATCCTCCACAGCAATGTCTTAGACTTCCCTTGTTTCCATTATGAAACAAGGGAAGTTTCATACCAAAAGTGTGTGTGTGTGTGTGTGTGTATGTGTATAAAGAATACCAATATAACCAGCATTCAGCCCTGGAAGCAGAACATGACCAACATGATTGAAGCCTCATGTATATCCCTCTTGATCTCTTTCTCCTTCCCTCTTCAAGGACAACCAATATCTTAAATTTGGTGCTTTTGTCCCAGGCGTGTTTTGAAACGACTTCATGTAGTGTTGCTTTGCATATTTTATTTTATCGAGACAGGATCTCACTCTGTCACCCAGGCTGGAATGCAGTGGTGTGATCGTGGCTCACTGTAGCCTCTACCTCCCCAGGCTCAGGTGATCCTCCTACCTCAGCCTCTTGAATAGCTTGGACTAAAGGTGCAAGCCACCACGCCCACCTAATTTTGAAAAACATTTTCTAGATAGGGGGTTTCCCATGTCGACCAGGGTGGTCTTGAACTCCTGGGTTCAAGTGATCTTCCCTCTGTGGCCTCCTAAAGTGCTGGCACTACAGCAGTGAGCCACTGCCCCCAGCCTGCTTTGCACATTTTAAAACAATATGAGTATTATAAGCGTTGCTCTACAGTTTGCTATTTTTCCACATAACATGTTTTAATCTGCATTGCTCTAATGTATCTAGTTTTTAAGTCAGACTCTATTGTATGAATCCCCTCTCTTGTTGATGGATATCTAGGTGTTTTCCTTTCTGTTACTGTCATGGTCATTGCAAACAGTGCTGAACAGACACCCTTTACAAGTCACCTTATGCACGTGAGCAAGCATTCTGCTTGGGGAGAGGAATTTTGGGGTTTCAAATTTTATCCTTAACAAAGCAGTTTATTCATTCATTCAATAAATATTGATTGACTATGTAAAAACTGAGCCAGGTTCTAGAGGTAAACAGAACAGAAATAATCCTTCACTTATCATGAGTTTACAATCTAATTGGGAAAATGAACATTAAAGAAGTAATTAAAGATATGTATGTACTATACAGCTGTATCATAAAAATAAAGAACAATGTATTGTGTGCCATGAAAAAAATATAAGGCTTATTAAGGGATGTTTCTTGTATCATAAATTACCTAAAGAATTTCCGGACAGGAAAATGCTACTCTCCTACTGAATTTATGTGCTTCCTTTATCTAACAATGGAAGCAATGTAAAGCAAAGTGTTTCTTTTTTGCCTTAGCTACTGGGAGTAGCTCTCATGTAGATGCTGTGCCCAGCTGCAGTGCCTGGAACATCCCAGCTACATTTAGTATGTTTATCTTTTGGCTCTTTAAATAAATGGTTTTCATATTGTTCTATGTCTTGTTTTGCATGATGAATCATTTTGAATGTAATGAGGTATAGATCTTGGAGAGAGGACAAGATATCATTGGTAAGTGGTTTGTGACCCCCACTTTTCTTTTCAGAGGCAAATGACCTTGCTTTTACTTGGTCTTGATGTGTTTATGTAGGGATCTTACCGTATTTGCATGCTTGCTTAATTTCAGTATAAATTTATGAAATTTATTATCCATCAAGAGTCAATTTGTCCTCTAAATATTTCACTTAGATGGTGATTTTTTTTAATCACCACCAACACATACACAAACAGAACTCCTTAGCAGTTCCATTTGGCTGTACTGCTATCTTTAGGAACATTTATCTTGCTTTAACTCCTCTCTTTTTTACAGACATTTAGTTTTCTGTGACATTGTTTATTTTCATTATACCTTAATTATGGGATTCTGATAACCATGCAGGAGTAGGAGAGACAATAAATGGGATTTTGTGGGTGATTAAATGCTAAAGCAAAGCTGAGATCTTTGATAAGCACAACAGTTGTTTCTGCCAGTATATTCCAAAGGCAAGAATATTCTTGCAATTACACAACAAGCAAGGGGGGGAGAAACACCTCCCACAAATCACTCTGATATTTTTCTTAACCACTGTGCTTTTGAAAGCCTAATGCTCTTTCTTCTGATGTTTTTTTGACTGTCAGCCTGAGTAGTTGGCTCTTCCTTGGTACAAGGCTATTTAAATGACAGGTCCTTTCTCAGTGTGAATGTGTCAGCTATCTAAATGAGTGGTTGAAAATGTACCTCCGCATCAGCCATGTGGACCACGGTATGGTCTGAAGAAAATTATGTTTGAGCAGCTATGATTGAGCTCAATTTTGCAAAAGCTTACTGAGTTTTAACAAATAATTTAGCCCTATCAAGCAGAAGTGCATTTGGCTACAGGTAATAGAAAACTGAATCTTTGGTGGTTTTAACAAGTGGGTTTTCTTTTTCTCACGTGACACAGATTGGCAATACTGTCAGAGACCCAGTTTCTTTTGTGCTTTGCGCTCTATTTTTTGTAGTCTGTCAGCCTTTATCCTTGGGCTTATTGTCTCAGGGTTGCAAAATGACTGGTCTGACTGCAGGTTTTCTAGGAGTGAAGCGCAAAGTGGTGGTGCTGGCCGCAGCTTTCCTTCTTTGTCAGGACAGCAAAAGTTTCATCAGAACTCCCCAGTAGACTTGCTCTTTTAATTCAAAATGGCTGTAACAGTGTCACATTGGCTGCACCTGTTTCAAAGAAAGTTCAGAAAGTTGGGTATTTCACAGACACATTAAGATTTCAAACCAAGATGAGCGCATTCACAAGGAACAGAGAGGGAACGTATGTGGATGGGGCAAGTAACTGCCAGTCATCAGCCTGTTATGTACTGTACACATACATAGAGTTTTGCTGTGCAGCAGCAAATATAACAATGAATGTCATCACCGTGAAAGTGGAAAACCGTATTTCAATGTCATGCAAACGCCATAATTGAAGTGAAAAGATAGGAAATGCTGGTGCATTGTCTACATCAATGTATTTGGTTCTTGACTTTATTGCATAAAAAATATCAGTGGGGACAAGATAGTTTTGCTTTGTTTCAGGAGATTTTGCTTTTGTTTTTCCTAGCTAAAAAGGGAACCTTAAAAATAATGAGGAGGGCCGGGCACAGTGGCTCATGCCTGTAATCCCAGCACTTTGGGAGGCCGAGGCAGGTGGATCACTTGAGATTAGGAGTTCAAGACCAGCCTGGCGAACATGGTGAAACCCCATCTCTACTAAAAAATACAAAAAAAAATTAGCCAGTGCAGTGGCACGCACCTGTAGTCCTAGCTACTGGGGAGGCTGAGGGAGGGAGAATTGCTTGAACCTGGGAGGTGGAGGTTGCAGTGAGCTGAGATTGCACCACTGCACTCCGCACTCCAGCCTGGGTTACAGAGCGAGACTCTGTCTTAAAAAAAAAAAAAAAAAAGAAAAACACACAGATATATGAAATAGGGCTTATTAATTCTATATATATTCACAGAAAATGCATACTTTTATGCCTTGATTATCTTTAGGTGATCATGAGGAACAGGCGCCCAAAGATAATTAACAACTGTGCTAAAAAAACAAAACCTCAATTGGGCTACAAATTTCAATATCATGTACACAGGTGGAAAAGACTCTTCTTTGATTCCAGGTTTTCCTTTCATTTCCTTGGCATTGCTGTTCTGGTTATGTCTTGCTGTGTACTCAAGACATAGGTTTTGTGGGTTGACTGAGCTCAGCCGGCTGGTTCTCGCTGGGGTCTCTTATGCCCTGGCTCTCAAATGGCAGCTGGGGCTCCTACACATGGCATCTCCATATGGCTTAGGCTTGTCACAGTCTGGTGGCTGGGTTCTGAGGCTGAAGTTTCCAAGAGACCAACTGGGATGCTGCAAAGCTTTTAACCTGAGCTTGCAAGTCATGAAGCATCCACTTTCCGTTGGTTGTGCTGGACAGCCCAGATGAAGGGGCAAGTTCCCAAGGGCATGGATACCTAGAGGCATGGTTCATTAGGGACCATCTTTGGAGACAAACAACCACAGTCTCCTTCCTTCTCTTCCCTTGGGGATTGAAAGTGTTATCAAAAGCTGGCCAGAAAGAGAAACAAAGGGTGAGGATACTGTTGCTGCAGCACGTATGTAGTAGGGAATGAACCCAGAATGTGAAGAGTTGCCATCCTAGTACCCTCGAGTGTCCTTTTCATGCCATTGGAAACTTGACAGTAGTAATCGGGAGTGAGTTGAAATCTTCAGCTTTCTATCTTTTTATTGTCCTTTCAGAGCAAAAAGAAGTAAACATTAACTTAAAAAATGCTTTTGATATTAATAGTTACAAACAAAAAACAAAACATGCAACAATTCCAAGCTCAAATCAGAACCAACACTGAGCTTTGAGGTGCAATTTCTATTCTATGTGTGTGGTCATCTCCTGTTGTGTTAGTGGCTGAGCAGAGACTCCTCCATTCCAAAATAAATGGAATCAGAATTAATTTTATTAACAACATTTTTCTTTGTGCCAAGAACACAGGGATACAGTAAGCACATCTGAATGTACCATCCGTAGGTTAAATCATTCTCTTTACTTTGGTCTTTGGTGGGTTTTTATGTTTGTTGCTTTTCATCTGAATGAATGGCAATAGAGTAAGTTTTAAAAATCTTTAGGGATCTCGAGAGATTCCTGTCTTGCTAAGAAACAGGAAGGCTGCAATTAGCAGAGACCAAGAATGAAGAGGTGGAGAAGAGGGCGGGTGTCTTTGTTGCTGTAAACTACTAGTTTTCACCGTTCTGCGTTCTGCGCCTTGGTCTGTGTTGCTGCTGCTACCTGGAACACCCTTCCTCCCCCTCCTCTGCCTGGAAGACTCCCACTTAGCCCACATGCAGCCCAGCTGCTGGCTTCTGCATGCAGCCCACCCCTTCTTGCTGGACAGGGTGGCTTCTTGTCCCCCACACCCACAATTCCTGTGCCTATCACTTTGTCTCTGTATTCCTTCCTCAGATTGTAGCTCCTTAGAGGCAGGGACCAGCTCTTAGCCTGATATCACCAGCCAAGCAACGTGCAGGATGCAGAGGTTTGGCAAAACTTTGAAAGCAGGAATGTGTAGTCAACTACGTTGATGTCTGGGTCATTTTTCCAATGTCTGGTAGCAATCGTGTTAGGTGGCTTATATCTCTCCTGGACCCACACGAAGCAAATTCTAAAAATAACAAACTGGACCTTATAAGCTTTTCCAGAAGCCCGGGGTGGGGGAGATGTTATAATATCCTGACATAGCTGTGCGGTTGTTCATTTCACCTCTGTCACCTAGAGCAATCCCCTCCATGTTTTCCAAAACCGCCCCCATCCTCGGGGTCTGGTTTGGGACCCCTATCCTCCTGGAGGTCCTCTTTGAACCCTCTGGACCCTTCTCCCAGAAGCCTCTGGTACCTCAATGTCACAGCATTTCCTGTCATTTCATTTGCCTGGCCTCTTGGCTAAGATAATAAGCTCCTGTCCTTGCTTTTTCTCTGTCCTCTGAAAGGGGTGAAGTCGTGTGGACATGTGGCAGGTGCCACTATTGTTTGTCTGCTGAACACTAGCACTCCCCGTGCCTTCATGCCCTCAGGCAGGGGGCATTTGTTCTTTTGACGGTGTGGACGAGCAGAGTTTAGTGGCATTGTTCTTCTTTAGCTTAATGAGCACGAACTGTCAGAGCCTGGACCAAATTTTTCTTGCAGATATATTTTGATTGACAGGCACAGGATTTTTGGAGATAATTGAAAGAGTTGCCAACATTTATCAGGAGACTGTACATAAAAATACAGAGTTCCAGTTTCTCTCAAAAATTTGGAAGTTTTGGCAAAATTGGGCCCCAACTACCAAAAATTGCTTCTAACCAAGCAGTAACTATTCCCTTCACACAGAATGAGCCTCCCTTCCCTCATTACTTGTAAAATGGTACTGCATGTTCTCCTCTTTCGTTTGTGTCACCTGCCTCATTGGTGGATAAGTTGTTCTAGAAAATGTCTATCATATGTGCTGCTGTACTGCTAAGTGCGTAGAGCCCTAGTACCCACAGGGCACACAGAAACAAACCTGGCATACAAAGAACTTCTGTGCGGATTTCTTTCTTATTGTGCACATTTTAAGAGGCATCAGTCTCAGTCCATGCATCCTTAGAATTGTATGGCTTTTTCATGATTTGATTTATTCAACAAGGATCAAATAGTCTGTTTGTATTGAATATTTACTATATATTACTATTCTAAGTATAAACTCATTCATCTCACAACTCTGAGATGGGTGCTTTTACTATCTCCATTTTACAGATGAGCAGCAGCTTTTTTGTTTGAGACGGAGTCTCGCTCTGTCGCCCAGGCTGGAGTGCAGTGGTGCGATCTCGGCTCCCTGCAAGCTCTGCCTCCTGGGTTCACGCCATTCTCCTGCCTCAGCCTCCCGAGTAGCTGGGACTACAGGCACCCGCCACCAGGCCCAGCTAATTTTTTGTATTTTTAGTAGAGACGGGGTTTCACCGTGTTAGCCAGGATGGTCTCGATCTCCTGACCTGGTGATCTGTCTGCCCTGGCCTCCCAAAGTGCTGAGATTACAGGCGTGAGCCACCACACCCGGCCTAGAAGCAGCTTTAATACCAGGTCACACAGCCAGGAAGTAGACTAGCTAATGTTTCAACTCAGGCACAGGTGGAGGGAGTCACACATCTCTAAGATTTATTCCCAGGACAATATCATTTTCTTTAAATGTCTGTTTTGGGGGCACTTCAGTGAGCTCTCAGATAGAAACACGCATTTCCAGGGAGCATTCTTGCCCTAGAAAAGCTTGGGGCAGTTGTATTCAGACAGCTCTGCCATTGACCATGTAAGGAACTCTCCGCCACTCTTCCTCATAGCTTTGGCAGGGATTATTTGTCTTTAGACTTGTTCTTTTTTGTGAAAGTGACAGTAGTGATAGTCATTAGTAGTTAGTAGTCATGGTTACTTTTGTTGAGCACTTACAGTGCCAATTGTAGTAAGCACTTTCAAACTGTATTACTCTCCCCATTTCTACTTGGGAAACTGAGTATTACCGTGTGAGTGATGGGGGCTTCTTGAAAGATCCTAAACATGGGAATGTCGTAATTAGGTTGGTGTTTCATGGATTTGGTTCCGAAAGCCAAGCAGAGACTGGGTAACCAGCACAGTAGTAAGAGTCAGGAAAATTGGTTGAGACTGTTGTGTACAGGGGAGAGTTGCTTGGGGCTTGAACTAAAGGGGTGGTGAAGAGACGGGTAGGTTTGAGAGAGACTTAGAAGATAGTAATGGCAAGGCCTGGTAAAAGGTGGGAATGATTTCCAGTTTCACAGTCTAGACAGCAGCATGGAGAAGAAAGAATATAAGGGGCTGGGTGCGGTGGCTCAGGCCTGTAATCCCAGCACATTGGGAGGCTTAGGTGGCCAGATCACTTGAGGTTAGGAGTTCAAGACCAGCCTGGGCAACATGGCAAAACCTCGTCTCTCCTAAATTAGCCGGGCATGGTGGTGCACACCTGTAGTCCCAGCTACTCGGGAGGCTGAGGCAGGAGAATTGCTTGAACCTGGGAGGCAGAGGTTACAGTGAGCCAAGATTGCACGACTGCACTCCAGCCTGGGCAATAGAGCAAGACTCTCAAAAACAAAACCAAAAAAAGTAGAAAGAAAGACTGTAAGAAGGCTAAGAAGGCATCGTGGGGACAGGGGAGTGAAGCGTCACAAATTGTCAGTTTGATGTACTCTGTGACTTTCAGTTGAAGATGTCACAAGATTACTACAAGGAGCTCCCAGTGTCTTCATGTAGTTTTCCCAGCTTACTCAGTAAATATTTGTTCCCTAAATGAATTCATGATTTCCATAGTTACTCAGTAAATATTTGTTTTCTAAATGAATCTATCTGTAAGCAACTCAAGTAATATCCCCTCCTACCATTTATCTTAATGTTTGAATTTCATCTCCAACCACTTAAATCAAAGTCTCTGGGAGATGGGAGCTAGGCATTGACATTTAAAAATGTATGTTCGGCCAGGCACAGTGACTCATGCCTGTAATCCCAATACTTTGGGATGCCAAGGCAGGTGGATTGTTTGAGTTCAAGAGTTCAAGACCAGCCTGGGCAACATGAAAAACCCTGTCTCTACCAAAAATACAAACATTAGCTGGGCTTAGTGGCGTGCATCTGTAATCCCAGCTACTTGGGAGGCTGAGGTGGGAGGATCACCTGAGCCCGGGAGGATCATCTGAGCCCAGGAGGTTGAGGTTGCAGTGAGCCATGATTGCACTACTGCACTCTAACTTGGGCAATAGAGTGAGACCCTGTCTCAAAAACAAACAAACAAAAACCTTTGTGTCCACAGATATTCTAATTTGTGGCCAGGTCTGACAGCCACTGCTTCAGTTTTAATGAAACAACAGATGAAACAGGTCTACTGAGATGTTCTTTTACTCATCCATCAATTTAATTTTTGAGTGTCTACCACTGTTTTGAGCTCCATGAAACTTAAAAGTAAGCATTGATGTGTTCACCTCTGTGTTCCTAGTACCAGAACAGTGCCTGGCACAGAATAGGTGCTCAATAGAAAGTTGTAGAATAAATGAATGTTTTATGATTCTGAGCACTTAGAGAATACTGTGCTCCAGTAACATACAACCATCAGTGTCTGTAGCTGTGGCAGGAGGCTCTCTGCTTCTGAGGACTCTCTGTCTGGACTGTTGTGCTATCATCCTCTCATGTTTTTTCAAGGCAGAGGGGTTGCTGCCTGAGAAAGGTGTACACTTTGGAGCGTGAAGTAGACTTTGCTAAGTGAACACTTGGATACGTGTTGTGCATCTCTGTTCCCAAGTACATTCTCTGCTGTGGACTGAATTGTGTATCTCCAAAACTTGCATGTTGAATCTCTACCCCCAGTGTGATGCTATTTGGAAATGGGGCCTTTGGAAGATAATCAGGCTTAGATAGGGCCACAAGGGTAAGGCCCTCATAGGGGAATTACTGCTTTTAAAAGACTAGGACATTCTCTGATCCTTTGGAAGTATATTTCCTTTCCATCCTCTTCTCTATTACCTGCCTTCCACCTGCATCATTGGAGTTGGCTTCTTGGTGTTGACAAACCTTACAATACTCAGGTTGAAGACAAGAGCAGCCAAGAAGGAGCTTTTGTAAGGAGTGGTTGTCAGTGTCTGGTGCTTTAATATTTCCTTCCATTGGGGTTTGGAAAAGGCAGTCCCACATAGAAAATGGTTCCAGCCAAGGAACAGCAAGTCTGTCTGTCTGTTAATCTCTGGGTATATTCAAGACATCTCTCTGAGTGTATTCCAAATGTACTCATCAGTGACGTACTGCTTCTCCAGAAGGTCCCCTTAGGAAGTTGAAAAAGATTCTAATTCCTAACACAGTAGCTCTTGCTATTTTCCTATGTATGTTTTTTTCTCTCTTTTATCTCCTGCTTTACCAAAATACATTTACATAAACAGTATGTATACAGAAAATATGAATAAAGAAATAAATATTAAAAGCCTTAGAAGAAATGAAAATAAAAACTTAAGAATTGGAAAAGAATTCCAAAATCTCAAGCTTGACCAAGCTGGAGGGTTTTTTTGTGCATATTTATTGTAGTTCTACCATGTGCCAGGTTTTGGATACTTTCTTTTAATCACGGAACTTTACAAGATACGTATTATCTCCATTTTATGTATTAGAACATTTAGGCTCTGAAACTCAAGGGCATGTAGCTGCTACATGTAGAGTCAAGATTTTAATTTAGCGTGCCTGACTGTAAAGCACCTTTCCTTGGTCTAAAGGCCAGTGACAGTTCCTAATGAAAGTTTTCACATGTACACAATGAAACAAGAAAATGAAGACAGTGTAGAAGATTTTTGATAAAGCAAAATACAATTAACTTTAAGAAACCTGTTCATTATTTTAAAATACCGATATTGGCTAAAGTTTGGGAATCTAACGTCAGACCCCTAATCATTGTATTTTTTTTTCTTAAAAGTCTACTCGTTCGTGAAATCACAAGTTCACACTCAGGGTCTGTGATTTAACAGTGGAACAGAACAGAATATTTAAAGTTGGGAATGTTCCAGAAAAGCTAGATTTACAAGATTGTCTTAAGGCCCCGAAGAAGAAACAAAGATTTGGCTTGCTGCTCAGAGTTAAACACTGTGTACAAAATACCTTAGGAGGAATTTGAGAGCTCCATTATTTCAGACTTAGGAAATAGCCCTTTCTTATCTCTCATATAATAGTACCTGTCTCTCAGGAAGCTAGGCCTCCCTTGCAGGGGTAATAGCTGGCCTGTGGAGCCCCTTCACATTGCATTACAGCAATTCCAGTGCCTCCCCCGTTAGGAATCTAAGCTTGTACTACCTTTTAAAATGTCTTCAAGAGTCAATATATGGATATCTGAGTGTCAAATCTGGCATGCACTGTCTTTAAGTATCACTTAGGAAGAAAAGCAAAACCCTCAGCCCCTTGAAATGATTTTTAAATTAACGTTTTGGTGGAAAAGTCCCATTTTATCTGTGCAACTTAATACCCTTTGTGCAATTTTAGCCAACTTCTTGAAAACACAGGAGGAAAACAACAACTTTCATTATCTCTTTTGCTCTGAATAGCAGCAATCATCAAACCAACATCTACCACCTTCTTGTTCTCCTGAACTTACGTATTTTTGTATATGCAACAACTTAGGGAAAAACATAATGGCAGAAGAAAAACCTTTTCCCCTAAGAAAAATTACAGAAAATCATTAGTGTGCTAATTAAGGAACGAAAAGCAAATTGTGAAAGGTTTCTTACCCAGATTGAAATGAGTAGGCCTGGGCTTGTTCCCACGGTAGAGACAGGGCTCCCGGAAGTATGCTAGAAGCATGCAAGGCCACTTGCCGCCTAGACTCAGAAATGACACATCATCATTTCTACCATGTTCCATTGATCAAAGAAAGCCATTCAGGCCAGCCCAGATTCAAAGGGTGGAGGAAACAGAGGTTGCCTATGAGAGAAGGCAACCAAAGCAGTGACTTGGTCGAGGATATTAATTTGAAGGAGTTAATGTAGGTGAAGCTCTTAGAATGCCTAGTGCATGACAATTGTTGTTTTGCTATTTATTATTATTATTGTATTCTCTCTAGGCGTTTCCCCCAGGAGCTTATTGAATGTCCTTTAATCTTTTGTTTTGTTTTTAAAAATGATGTGGGAGGAACAACGGTGACTTTTCAGGCCCTGGAAATTCTACATATGGGATGTATCTTAGAGGTGTTTCTTTGGCTTCCATGGGCACTCCCGGTTTTGCTCTCTCCCCCTCTAGGTGGCGCTGTCGGGGATCCCCAGCTTTCCCATGTTGTCTTGCTTTTCCTTTCCTCTCTGTCAAAACGAATTCTCATTGTTGATTCTTACCACTGCAGTGTTTACCAACTTTGAGTGATATATTTCCCTTTTAAAGAAAAGCAGTCTTGTGAATTTAGTTGTTGATTTATATTTTTATTATGTTACTTAAATATGTACAAACATAAAGCTATGTATAAACTAATTATGCTTGCTCATAACTTATGCATTTATAAAATAAAGGAAATGAAACTTGAACAGAACAGATTTAAAAATTAAAACTTCAGAATTTCAAAATAGCAGCATTAACCTAACATGACAGATGATATTATTTTTACTAAAACTACATCCAGACACAAAGCCACCGTGGCCTTTGATGCCTCAGTTCCCCCACACCTTCTCTGTTGGGACTCCTGCAAGCTCTTCAAATACAGTGTGCTGTGAAATTATTATCAAGTTGATTATAAACACAAATATGAGAACTGAAGTTACCTGACAGTGCTTGGTTATAAGATGGCTGTTTAACTTAGTGCTCTCAAATTTTAATGTGCAGGTAACTCACCAGAGATCTTGTTAAATTGCTCACTTTGGTACAGAGGGGCAGGGGTAGGGTACAGAATTCTGTGTTTTAAATAAGCTCTCAGGTTATGCCTGTTGGTTAATCTGGGAATGACACTTTGAGTACAAGGCTCTGACTATGGTTCCATCATTTGTTTAGATTATTAAACACACAAATATTTAAGAATCAGTCGAAAACATGTTTCTGGATAGGTCCTTGGTCTCTAGTCACTGCACTGAAACATACAAGCAGTTAGGTTGTTAGAGCATTATAGCAGCCCTATGGGAATCAGATCCAGACACCAAGCATGAAGTTGCATGTATTGAGTATCAGGCATCAGCCAGTAATATAGAGAGGGAATGATGATTGTACGAAGACCTCCCTGGACATTCCAGATGCAACTCACAGATGATGACTCCTCGACCAGTGGGACAGGCCTGATGTGGTTTTGCCTCTAATAAATCAAATCTCTCCATTTTTACCCAAGTAAAATTTTATTTGTACTTTCCTTGTTATCACCACTGACATTTTGCCTGGTCTTACAGTTTAAAATGTGGTACAGCTTTCTTTTTCGATGTTAACATTCTGAGGGCAAGGATCATGTTCTATTCATTTTTGTACTTTTCATACAGCTGGCATACAGACATTTGTGGAATTGAATGTGTTAGCTAGATAAATCTTCAGAGTGCCCTCTGCTATTTGCATAACCAAGTTTTTTTCTGAAAATTCCAGGAATTTTGCTCTTTCTGTTATATTTCAGACTCATTATTTTATTTACTACTGCTGCTTTTTTTTCTTTCTAGGAAAGATTCCTAAGATTTAAATGACTAAAGCTTAGTCTCTGATATTTGAACATAAACCACATTTTTATTGCTCTTGGCTCTCAGGTGTGCTTTACTTTTAATTTTTATCTGAGAATAAATGTTGAGAAGATTAGAAACACTTATTTAGTTGATAATCTGTGTAACCAGAATTTATCTTTTCTAAATAATTCCATAGCAATCTTCTGGAGAGGAGTTCTGGTAGAAGAGGAAGTAGAGTGAGTTGTTCTTTAAAAAGGAAATGCAAGTTTAGAGAGAGATACCCAGGTGTGGGCTTTATGCATAAAATATTTTTCCTGTGAGAAAAAGGAAAACAGCACCTGACCTTATCAATAAACCATTGTAAGATGTCTTCAGTGTAGGTCCCGAGGACATTCCAACTCTTCTTTTGGACTGAGAAACTCTCAGGTAGTGGTTGGGAGAAAAAGATCCAGAGGTTGCAGTGGGATATTTAACAAACATGAATCAGCTGTATAGCACATCAGAGAACAGAGAGACCAGACAAATACATAGTAAGGCAATATTCTCATGATATTGATAAGAACTTTTTTCTAAGTTCTATTGATCTGTCTTTCTACCCATTCAATCATTCATTTAACATTTTATTGAAAAATTAAACACAGACTCAAACTACACAAAGTGAGTATAGTTTAATGCAAAGATTCCCAAAATATGGTCTCCAGATCAGCATTGCCTTAGAAGTTGTGAAAGAAGCAAATGTTTGCACTCCAGTGGAGATTTACTAAATCAGAAACTATGGAGATGGGGCGTCTATTTTAACAGGCCCTTCTGAAGCTTCCCATGCTTGCTTGAGTTTGAGAACCAGTGGCTTAGCATGAACTAGTATGAGGTGGACACTTTGAAACCACCACCTAGCTAAAGAAATAGATCTGCCAGTCACTTCAGAAGTCCCTCCATGTGTCCCTTCCCAGCCATAATTCCTTTCTCCTTCCGAATTACCCACTCTCTTGAGTTTTCCAGTAATTATTCCCTTGCCTTTTTATAGTTCTGTCACTGAATTGCATATCCCTAGTCGCAATCATTTAGTCTTTTCCATGGATATTAACTTATCTTTCAGTCTATCCATTCCCCCATTGTCCTCTCCTTTTCCATAAAATGTGTCTGATGAAGAACTTGGACTGTTAGACCTGTTGGAGGTTCCCAGAGTGGATTTTGCTGGTTGTGTACTCATGGTGCAGTGTAACATGTTCCTCTGAACTTCCTGAATATCAGCAGCTAGATATAAGGGTTTCATCAAATCTTAGTCCTATCCTTTTGCTAAGACTATAGGTGGGACTGCTTTTTTTTTTTTTTTTTTCCATTGGGAGGCACAGGATGTCTAGTTCTCACTGTATTTTTGATGTTAACAGCCATAGATACTCAATACTTAGATCGATTGAGAGAAGCATAATGGTGACAGTCTGTCATTTCATTTTCATTTATTAACTGGAAAGTCTTAGATGGAATAAATTTAGATCACTATATGGCTACCTTGTGGTAGATTTCACACATGAAAAGCCGGTTGAATGCTCAGTTTTCCTTTTATTTACCTAATTTTCAAGATACTGAATTGCTTCCCTGTCACGTTCAAAAGGTGACTAATTAAAGAAAAAAAAAAAAAGCATGAACTACTAAGTTTAAACGTAGTGGAAGAGTAATCAAACCGTAGCAAATCTTATCCCTATTGAAGCTCAAATTGTCCCATTTTTGGCCAGTGGGAGCCTCTTCAACTTGGCTCTTGATTCCTTTTGATATAGCTCTATCACTATTTGATTCCTTCCTTTTTTATTACAGGCTCATCTTGTATATTTCCTGCCCCAGACCAAGAGTCAGCCGTTTATCTGAGAATGCACCCTGCTCCCCCAGTTCTTTTTGATAGGAAAAAAATGTCAAAACCACAAACCAGATACTCACAACTACTGACTTGATTCTTTTTTACTGAGTCTTTTCAATGGGCAAAGCTGGGAAATATCCACATCTATATCTATATAGGTTTTTCTATACCTATACTTAGATGTTATATGTATTTAAATATATTTAAAGTTAAAATACCTCATGAGTTTATACTGATATTTCCAATTCAGGACTACAGGGTTTTAACTTCTTCTGTATGGCATCTATATCTTCTTTTTCCTGCCCAAACAATCTTGGTTCTCAAGGACATAGAGTATGCTAGATTAGAATATCTCATAATCACTCATTTGCATGCTTCCACATTACACACACAATATTAATACTACCACCACCAATTATGATTACTAAAAAGAATTAAAACATTTTTGTGCATATCCTATTCTCATTTTCCTCTATTATTTTATAGTTATACCTAATCTATTTTTATCAGATAATAGTTATTAATGCTATACTCTCTTCCATTTAACCCCCATTTAATGTTCTTAGTTTCGTATATTTGATGGTCATCATCATTTTCATGTCAATGACATGACACTTGGTTGTCCAAAGCTCATTCTGTAGTAGTCGCCTTAGGAAGAAGTTATGAGAACAGAATACCTTGTGTTCTTACATGTTGAAAAGAATGTTTTCTCTACTTAATGTTCATTTTTGCTTGGATATAAAATCCTTGGCTTATATTTTCTTTCATTGAGTACCCTAGATACATTAGATATATCCTTCTGGCATAAAACCCTGTCAAATTCTAGTGATAATCCAGTTTTTATTTTTTCTTACAAGTCACATTCTCTTTTTGCAAGAAGCCCATAGAGATTTTTTTTTCTTTAAAGTCTTATCATTTTACTAGCATATGTCTTGATGCTGATAGTTATGGGTTGTTATTCTCACATAAGTAGTTTCTTTTTTTGTATCTTAGGGAAGTTTTTCTTGATTTATAGTTTTTAAAATTTGTTATGTTTTCTTGTTTTACTGTTTCTGCCTTCTTTAGAGACTCCTGTTGTCCTTATGTTGCATCTTACTTGTCTGTCTTCAAAATTTATCACATTCTTGAAGGCTTCTTATCTTTCTTCAGTTCTTTTGATTTTTAAAAAAAATTTAATTTCCCCCTTCTACTTCTGAAGTTATTTGGTTTTATTATTCACTCTTAAGTTTCTTCTAGTTAAGCCTGTTTAAGAACATTTCTAATTCTTTTCTAAGCTCTGTCACCTTATTTCTGAACTTTTTCTAGTTCCAATTTATATTGTTCCTTCATGTCTAGCGTGTTTTCTTAGTGTCTTTTGGCAAATTTGGAAATTGTATGTTAGAATTGTGATCTGATTTTGGAGCCAGTTTTCTTGGTGTGCTTTCATTATCTGTGGAGATGTTGTTTTATTCGTTTTCCTCTTTTATCCTTAAGCAATAATGTGTGGAATTTTCTCTCCATGCTTTTCTGTTGCTCATTTTCCTCACGTTTTAGAAAAAGACTTTGTTCAGATGGATTTTTCTAACTTCATAGAGCTCCGTCTTCTATTGTTTTTATGTAGTGTTTTAAAAAAAACTTGCTTTGTAAATTTTTTTGTTGTTTTTTCCTTTTCCAGTGTTACCTGAATCTTCTCTTTTTTTTGCTTTCTGTTTTGCTCAATTTTATTTTTTTCCCAGCAGTTTCTCTCCAGTGTGGTACCTTGTTTTGAGAGCAGGTGCTGGCTAATTGTGTAGCTATTTGTGATTTATCCTTACCTATTTGTATCTTGATGTTTGTGAGGATACCTTGTCTCCTAGTTTTGTTGTAAATGTCCATTAATTTTTGAACATTTTGTTTGATTTCATTGCTCTGTCTCTCGACATGTAGGGATTCTAGGAGTTCCAAAAACTATGTCACTGCTACCACTGCCATCTCCTCAGGAATTCCTCAGTTTTTCAAATGATGATTTTTGAAATTTTAGACTCTATAACTTGAGAGATATAGCATTTTTGGAGCTGGGACAAAAAAGTTTTTAACTCAATTATGGGAAGCAATGAAAAGAATTGGCTTCTAAAATGCAATGCAGAGATGCATAAATGTATTCTCTTTGTCTTGCCCAATTCCAGAGCAAAATAGATGACAATACAGAAATAAACGTGGTCTGGAGTAGAAGTAGGTTAATCCGCATGCCTTAGACTTATTTACAGTATATACACTTTATTTCTTCATTCAGTGAATAAATTTATATAGTGCCTTACAATGGACAGATACTGTATTAGGTGCTTAAAAAATATGTTGACCCTTGCCTGTCTGGCCTACCTTGCAATGCTGTGTATAACAAAATTATACACAGAAGACCTCAGATGTGGCAAAGTGAAGTGAGAGGGAAGTGACTTTCCCAATACCACACAGTACTTTGAGAATTAGACCACAGGCCTGAATATTTGTAACTCCCAATCCAAGATTTCTTCCACCCCAATATTCAATCTCATTACTAAGTGTCAAGAAAGTAGATTTGTTACCACCAAAAAAAGAAAACTTTCTGACATTGAGCGTGTGCTATTTTTTGAAGAATGTTGTGAATTCTCTGTTCTTAAAAAGTCAGTAGTGCAGCTTTCACTGTAGAGTTCTTTTGTTCAGGCTTACACAACTATCACCATTCACCAGATGACTTGCTGTATTCCAGACATCATTGGCTGCTTTGTATACATATTCTTATTTAACCCTCACCACCTGGCAAAGCATTGTCCTCATCTGTGGTTTACACATGAAGAGACTTATTTTAACTCAGAGTATGTTGTCCAAAATTACCCTGCTAATAGACTGGTGGTTCTATGGAAACAGACACTTTCTTCTTTTATATGTAAAGTGTTCTGGGCAGCAAATAATAGACTCTCTTCTCATCACTGTGGGCACCATGGTCTGGGTGCCTCACTGGCCTCTCTAGCCCCTCCCAACACATATGCACAAGAGAGGAGAGGAGAGAAGCATCCTAAATGCTTGACTCTCTCGGCAGAAAGTCTACTGTGTCTAATGGTCTTGTAAGAGGGAGGCAGCGACATTTCTCTCCCTGCCTTCTTCCTTTCCATTCCCCTCTCTACTAAATTAGCTCCCTGAGCATCAGAGTGTAAATCCAGTTTCTCTTTCTCACTTGTGCCGACATGGACATTCTTATGCTACTTTGTGTGTAAAATTTTTACATGAAGTCTATAACCTGTTGCTTTGGTATGTAAGGCTGTAGAATGAGCAATAACGAAAACCAGAAATGTTTGGGGGAAAGAAGTTTTTTGTCTGATCTTTTGTATTCATTGACCCAGACAAGTGTTACAAGGACCACGTGAGACTGGGGAGCCTGGGACATTGCCCACGCTCTCTGCTGATGAAGAAACTGAACCAGACCTACATCTTCGTCTAGTCACACCTAGCAGCCTCTGACCTTGCTCCTTGCCTCACTCTGATCCCTTTAGAATCCATTGCACAAACCAACCAACTCAGGCCCTAAAACTCTTCTTTTGTGAGGTTACTTTCCAGTCTTAAACCTATTGGCTTTTTCTCATTGTTCCCCAAATCAAATCTGAACTCCTCTGTCTGCAAGACTCTCCCGTTCTTTTCCTGACCACCTTGGCTGACAGCTCTTGGAGAAGAGGGCTTAGATTGATAATAATCTGTGATCCTTTCCTTCCACCTTGCCTAGCTCTGCCAGTTCATGGAGTTACATTTTCTTTTCCACAGTTACTGTAAAAAGAAATCGATTCTTTTTAGCTAAAGTAAATGACATCCAACTCTCCTTACATGGAAAAAAGGCACTAAAGTGCTGACAGATACCATCTCAGGAATGGATGGATATTCTTGCTGTTTCCAGGACAATCAGAAACAAATTTAACTGGTGAATGGTCATTCCATGTGGAAAGGAAGTGGTAACCTAGTGCACTAGATTAACCTAGTGCACTTCTCAGTAGGATTCATGGTATTTCTATATAATTTCCACTTACAAATTACACATCTAATAGAATCTTAAATGGGAAGACAAGGATGAGTCATATGCCTAATCCACATTTATGTCTTCAAAATACGCTTTGAACAACAAAGCCACATATAACATGTTAAAAGGCCTAGTAAACTTCTAGAACACTAGAAAATCCTGATTGCCAGGATCTGTTAGTTACTCCACTCCAAACAGGGTTTTGACAAAATGCCTTTTCCCAGCAGAGGTTGTCGTCTCCACAAGAACACATTTGTATATATGTGGCCAGCAGCATTCACCAGGGTACGTACCTCAAGGAAGCTTCAAATGGCCATTCAGTGCACACTCAAAAGGGATCCTCAGAGGAGCATTCAGACCATTTGCTTAAATCATTGTGTGCTCATTAAGATGGGCAGATCTGCAACCTCAACTAGAGATCTGGTAGTTAATCTGGGTTCAGGATGTTTCTTAACTAAACATGTTAAAGGAGCCAGATAGGTTGCTCTCTACTGCCAATTTATCAGTTTTACTTTTCTCCTTGGCTACAGGGCTTTTTGGCTCTTTGGTTTAATCCCCTTGAGAAGCCAGAATCCATTGGCATGCAAAGCTCTGGGTCTTAGAGCAATATGGCTCTAAAATGTACGAGGTTTATTCTGATGGTCCCTGTCACATTAGCAGATGGTGGCATTTACCATGTTGATGGGAGAGGAGTCCTTGTGCTCTCAGCCGCAGATGGCCCGGGAGGCTGTCCCAGTAGCAGCACCTCACCCTCTCCAACACACGCCATGTAGTTAGTTGTTCCCTCTCTTTGTTCCTATACCACTTACGTTTGCATTTCTTTCATGCAGTTCATTGGTGGTGGTTATAGTCATCTGTTTTGATGCGTGCTCCCCATACTAGGCTGCCAAGGTTTTAGGGGCAGGTACCTGGCTTCTCCTCCAGGGATTAAGAGATGCAACACTATGCTCAAGGTCACAAAGGTGCTGAGTGGCAGCAGGGTAGGATTCTAAGCCTCATTCATCAGTCTCCAAAGTTCAGGCTCTTAATTAGAAGGCCTGTCGTATCATAGAAATCACAATGGTCCTCTTAGGGCAAAATAATGGGTGTGAAATCGTCAGTTGTCCAATGATAATTACATAAGAATCGTTTATTTGTTTCTTAGAAACTGAACTAATCATTTTACAGGCATCATTTCAGTTAGTCCTTCTAATAGTCCTATGCATGAGGAATGTCATCACCATTTTCAGATGAGAAAATTGAGTGTCATAGAGGCTAAATGACTTGCCAGCCAGGTCACACAGCTAGTAAGTAGCTCCAAGTCTAATCCAGATTGATGTGATTCCAAAACCCTTGTCTTGGGCATCTGACTGAGACCCCCCAGTGTATGGGTGCCTTGCTTTATCTAGGCTCAGATCCTGGAGGTCATTTGTTGTTACCTTGAACATAAGAAACACACAGGGGGACAAGCAGACTCTGAAAATATAAAGTTCATTCCCCTGAATCAAATGCAGAAAACAATTCTCTTAGGGTTGTCCCACTTTTCATTTGAACTTAGTGGGGACCACAGGAGGGGCTGTTGAAAATGACCAGCTCTTTCCTCTGCCAGGCTTCCTACACTTACACACACACACACATGCATGCATGCACACACACACACACACACACCCCACTTCATGCTTAGACAGTGATAAAGCGAGTAGCTGAGGCAAGCCCCCCGACATGTGGATGACTATGGTGGTGGTGATGGTAGGAATGGTGCCTTGTATTAGTGTACCTTGTATGTTTACACATATTTATTTGATCTACCTCAAGGTACAGGTGACCAAGTATTATCAGTCCCTTTTTCCTCATGTAGGAAGAAACTGAGTGTTAGAGTAATTGAGATGGAGCAGATTCAGACTCAGAACTTCTGTTTCCTGAGGGAGTGCACTTTCTGCTAAAGTAATAGCTTTCAAACTGTGGTGGGTTGAGGAGCCCCAGAAGCCATCATAATGAGTGAGGGCCAGGGGACTCAAAGACCTACATGCTGTTTCAACTGGAGCAGCTCTGCTTTTATCTGACTGGTATAGAGGGTTCTGCATGTGGTTTTATTTTATAGAAGGGTCTGATGTTCTAACAGTTTGCTATTGCTATGTAACAAACCACTACCAAAAGTTACTTATTATTGCCCATGCCTGTGTGGCTTGGCAGGGCTCTGCCAGACTACTCTGCTGCAGGTGGTGGCTGTGGGGCAGCTGTGATGGCTCTGTTCCTCAGGCCTGTCACTCTCCTTGGACGGGGGATAGATGGTGCATGTTCTGCACATCTTTCAGGCTTAGACTTGGAACTGGTGTACTGTCACTTCCAAAGCAAGTCGTATGGCTGTGCCCAAAGTCAAGGGGTAGGGAAGAACATTGCTCATAATGAGGCTATGGCAAGGGAATGGACGCAGAGAGAGGTGAAGAATTGGGGACAATAATGCAATCTACAAGTCCATGAAAAAATTGCATTATCACTGCTCTGTTTAAATTAGGCTATTAAAGTCCTTCAAGCCTTATTTATCCATAAAATCAAGAGGAAGTGGCAGTTGTATTGTAAAAGACAGAGGACTTCTACCCAGAGATAATCAGGTCTGAGGACTGTTGCTTCTTAATGGCTGCCAGTTTGGATTGTGGTCAGTGTTCTCATCTTTTCACAGCTTTACTCAGGTAGGGTGGATGTATAAATGTGTGTGTCAGACACAGAGAGAGGTGCAAAATAGAAGCACGCCTCTGTCTATCAGCCTTGTCAGCTTCGATTCTTGTTTAGTCTGTGCTTTATCTTCTCCCTTCTGTCAATGCTGTCCCCCAGCATTTACTGCAGGCTGGTCTATAGATCCAGTCTCTCCCCTGCGGCTCTCTCTTTGTTTGTTGCCCTGGTGTCACTGCACCTCTGAGCTCTAAGTCTTTACCTTCTGAAAGCCATTCCTAGGACAATAATTAAAATCTATGGTAGTTTATAATTTCTGACCCTAGGCTGGCTAATTTGCCTTCATAAACTGTCAGATTCTGCTAAGGTCATTGAATGCTGTCATCTTCGTAATGTGGTTCAAGCAAAATGGATAAGAGACCAAACAAGGAGAAATCTCCCTAGAACATAGTATGCCAGCATTGCTCTATCTCAACAATTAAAAAATGGTGCGGGAGTTACCCAGTAGAATATTTAGTGAGGTGTACTCTATGTGGAGTTCATAAATACAAATGAAAAATGTTTAATGCACAGAATCAGAGTTGCAAAATAAGATTTAATTCTAGAGGATTAGGGAGACAGAACTGACTTAAGGCTGTTTTTCCCTGTAAGCTTAATTACTTGGATGGCAATCATTAAACATTGCAAGTCACGTATCCCAAGTGATCGAAGGGCTTTTCACCAAATGCCTGAGTGAGAAAGTGATTATCTTATAGAACAAACAAGTATGATAAAGGGAAACAATCAAACAAGTAATTATGATAAAGAAAAACAAGAAAAACGGCACATCCAGCCTGTTTTGTGGGAAGAATCACAGAGGCACTATGTAAGTACGACTACTTTATCTAACAGATCATTTACTAACTATCTGGAGTGAAAGTCAAGTTTATCTACATGCTGAAATCTATTTCCTTCTAATAAGATTTCATCCACTTGGATCTCAGTTATGTGGCAATCTTGACATGGAACATTTCTCAGAATATGGAAGGGCATGAGAAGGCACCAAATCTTCAACCCTAGTGCTCACTCAGGGTTTGATTAGAGAAGCAGAATCACAGGATTATTTTACAGGATTTCTTCTCTGGATTTGACTTACGCAGTTGTGGGCTCTAATTAAGCAGACAGTGGAAAGTTGCTGTGTCTCTTTCTGATGCTGGGACCTGAAGCCAGCAGGGTAGGCAGTTGGGAAGAGAAAATGGGCATGAAGCTGGGGAAGCAAAGACAAATTAGAACCCGTGGGAATAAGCTGGAATCCATCAAGATGGACTGAAACCCACATTGGTCTCTTACTGCCTTTCAAGGAACTTCCATGATGGAGGCGACTTCCAGGAGAAGCAGACTGCCCTTCACTGTGGAACTCAGCCTGCGTCTGCCCAGGAGTCAGAGGAGGTGAGGGAGGAGATCTGGGAAGGGCTGGACAGGCCCATCTGCTTCCTGCCCCCTCAACCTGCTGGTGAGCCAGCAGATAACCCACAAAAGCCTCAGCAGCCCCTGGCTCCCCATCAACTTTCAAAGGCACCAATGCAAAAGACTACAGCTACTGCTTCAGTTCCTTCTTCCAAATGTCATATGAAATGCCTCTTAGGGGTCTATACTAACTCAGAACTGTGCAGGAGAGAGAAATCTGGGAAACACAGTTCCAACTTAGCTAGGTTGACTTGCTATAAATCAACCACACCTAGTCTCATCTCACTAAGCCCATTTGTCATGTGTGGCCTACTCAGACTGGAATAATCTTTGTTGGTTCACTGTTTTATAAGGGCCAACCTTTACCAGTTTGTCCACCTAGGGCACTAAATTCTTAGATGCAGACATCAGTTCTGTATTCCCTATTAAGGATCTGCTTCCTTAATAGGAATCTTTAAACTCCTGAATTTGTAATGACACATTCAAAAGCATTATTTGAGACTAAGCAGTAATAGTGTGTGGCAAGCTGGACTTACAGTCCTGTGTGATGTAGAGATACCTAAACATAAATGGACGTGGATATTGTACACGCACGTGATGCAAATAATATACAAATATTGGCATAGGATGATCTATTGTTGATACCAGACAGTCCTCATCAGTGCATTGATGAAACCCTAGAAGAAAAGAAGCTTAGCCAGCAAGTTAACACATGCTGATGAGCATCTACTATGTGGCAGGTAGCTTCTAGAGGTACAGGGGATACAACAGTTAATGGTACAGTGTCAGCCCTGAGAGTCTTACATTGTTTTCCAGGTTTTCTCAACCATGACATCATTGTCATTTTCCACTGGGTAATTCTCTGTTGTATGCATCTGTCCTGGGCATTTTAGGATGTTTAACAGTGTTCCTGGCCTTTGCCTGCTAGATGCTGGTATGCCTCCCTCTCTTCATCCCCATCCCCGCTGCAGTTGAAATAATAAAAAATGTCATTGATCATTGCCAAGTGTCACATGGGGGCAAAAACATCCTCAGTTGAGAACTCGTGTTTCAGAAGAGACAGATAAATACCACTGAGATACTTTCAGGTGCTAATAGGTGCTCTTAAGAATATAAAGTAGGCCGGGTGCAGTGGCTCATACCTGTAATCCTAGCACTTTGGGAGGCCGAGGCAGGCAGATCACTTGAGGTCAGGAGTTCGAAACCAGCCTGGCCATCATGGTGAAACCCTGTCTCTACTAAAAATACAAAAATTAGCCGGGCTTCATGGTGGGCACCTGTTATCCCAGTTACTCGGGAGGCTGAGGCAGGAGAATCACTTGAACCTGGGAGGCGGAGGTTGCAGTGAGCTGAGATCATGCCACTACACTCCAGCCTGGGTGATAAAGCGAGACTCCATCTCAAAAAAAAGAGAGTGTAAAGTAGGATGATATGGTTAGATGACCACCAAGGTGGTTGAGGAAGCCCTTGCCAAGGAAGGGCCTTTGATTTGACATGCAGGCAGCCCTTCAGAGATCTGGGGACAAAATGCATCAAGCAAAATGAAGAGCCAGTGCCCAGGCTCTGGAGGGGAACAAACGTGGCATGTTGAAATAGCAAAAAGGCTGGGAGACTTGCAGCATGGGTCATATGGTTTGGGTATTTGTCCCCTCCAAATCTCATATTGAAATGTGATTCCCAACATTGGAGGTGCGGGCTGGTGGGAGGTGTTTGGATCACGAGAGGAGATCCCTCGTGAATGTCTTGGTGTCCTCCCTGAGGTCATGAGTTCACATGGTATCTGGTTGTTTAAAAGACCTGGGATCTCCCGTTCTCTCTCTTGCTCCAGCTCTCCCCATGTGATGCATTGCCCCCACCGCCCCCCGCCTTCGCCTTTCACCATGATTGTAGCTTCCTGAGGCCTCAACAGAAGCAGATATTGGCACTGTGCTTTGTGTACAGCCTGCAGAACTGTGAGCCAATTAAACCTCTTTTCTTTATAAATGACCCAGTCTCAGGAATTCCTTTATAGCAATGCAAAAGGACTAACACAGCAGGTGAGGAAGGGAAGAGAGGACGTCATGGGGTAGGGAAGGACAGCCACAACATGGGGGACCTTGTGCACGGGTCATGGTGCACGATCTACATTTAACTCTGGTTACTCAGGGCAGTCATGGGAGAGATGTGATCAGGGAGTGATGCAATCTGATTTATGCCTTAAAAGGACCATGCTGGCTACTGTGTGGTGGGTGCACAAACAGCTCTTCCCCTTCTGCCTCCTTTGCCTTGTGACCCACAGGGACCCATGATATCCACCTGCAGCTGGGTGTTTCCATCTATTCGGAGTTGTCAACTAATAAGAGACATCTCCTCTGCCCTGTGACCCACAGGGACCCATGATACTCACCTGCAGCTAGCTCTTTCCATCTATCCAAAGTTATCAACTAATAGTAGTCTCTGTGCCTACAAATGATTAAAATTGGGCTTGAAAGTATGGCACCATTATCATCAGCATTTCTTGAGCGCTGGCCACTTGTTTCTGGTCCTCGTGTGTGTACATGAACATCTTGCTGTGAGTGCTGGGCCCCACTCTCACTGCCATTTAAAAAAAAAAAAAAACAGGTGTCTACAGCCTCTGGTGAACATCAACTTTTCCGTCAGGCTCTAATGGGAGACACCTTCATAGATTTTGAGTTTGGCTAAAATACCCTCCTGTCCCGTTACTACCTATAATACTCTTTTCCCTTGGATCAGAAAGCCTTTTCTCTGTGGATTATTTCCCTCCATTTATAACCCACACTACTACCCCATGCCTTTGTAAGGTTTTACTCTTTACTGGCGTTGTGTCCATTTATATTTGAATTACACAAGCATGACCATTCATGCTCTTTACTCATAGAAGGGCACCCTGCCCTTCCTGGAAAAATGATTTACTTTCATATTGGATACCATTTGAATATACCCGGCTGTCTGCGTAGAAACAGAGAAGTAAGATGGAAAGAAGACTCCTGCTACAGCCTAGGAGCAGAACAATAAACCCAGGATTCCAAAATATCTTTCTGAGGTCATTACAGGGTCATAGCCCTGGACAGCACTATCCCTAAGTCATTCTGAGGCATTCTTTGTGTGATAGGCCCCATGGCATGGCAGTGGATTTCATAATGAAAACAATGAAACATTGAGATAAAAAGTTAATTTCTTCCTAGAAGAGTCTATTTAATAATGCAGGAAAATGTTACACTTTTTAGTTATACTTAATTATAAAATGCTAGAAAAATAGGAGTGGTTTTGGTGTTGAAAGAGTTATTTATCTGAGAGAACTATGAATTATCCAGAATGCTTCTCTAAAGTTTCCTTTTTCCCAGAATTTTATTATTTGGCATAATTTCAGTGGAATCTTCCAAAAGACATTAGTCCATTCTTTTGCTTCAGTGCATGTTTTTTTGGGTAGATATTATCTATTTTTGTGTAATGTTGTAAGGTTTCCAGGATACGTAAAAGTTGGAGGATATATGGTTGGTGCAAAATAATTCTGTAGAGTAATGAGATTGATTTGGGGGAGGTGGTTTAAGGAATACAAATTCAGTTTACCTAAATAGATGTAAAAAGTAAGGGAAGAAATAACATCTGAAGCTAAGGAAGGAAATTTTTGAGCTGGAGCATGACTAGATAGGAGTCAGGTAGAGCTTTTTAGCACAGTTGAAGATAGCTGTGGACATAGATCATAGGCAAAACTGGTAATGTGAGGATTTAGGAAGCAAGTTTTTAAGCTACTGTTGGGTTTCATAGGAAACCATACCCCACTGGTCATAAGAGATATTCACCAATAGTTTTCCATGGGCCTTTTGTGCTAGTGGTAGTTTTGTTGGGGGCAGGATTTACAAAAATGACCATGCATTTGAAAGGTCAGTGATGAAGGTAAGTTTGAGAATGAATTTTCCATGAATGTCCCGCAAGTTTTATTCTTTCTGTGAACAGCTTGAATTTTCATTTGGTTTGAAGATTAGGAAAATAACAGTCATATATACTCACAGATCAAATTCAAGTACTGATTTTAGCCATCTATGAGCAAAGGCTATTCTTGGTGTTAGACATGAAACAAACGAGAGAGAAAGAAGGAAAGAGAGAGAGAAAGATGTGATGGACTGCCTTGGTTCTTATAATTTAGAAGTGAGACTATAGGTATATGCACAAGGAGCTCTGATGTGAAACATGGATATCATATATGTCCTAATGGAAATGCACAAAGATCCTAATGGGCTTAGGAAGGTTTCTAGAAGGATAGGGATTCCAATCAGGTTTAAAAGAAAAGCCTGAAACCTTGGCAGATGAAGTCAGCAAGGATATTCTGGTAGCAGAATGAGCCTGGGCAAAGGTGAGGAGTGGGGTGTTGCCTATTTTGTTTTGTGAGGACAATAGATTCCTGTAACTGGAGCTGCGGAGGAAGTAGATGTATTGGAGATTGTCCTTGAAAGTATTCAGCCTGACTCAGAGAGCAATTGTGAAGGTCTTGCTGATAGATTTGTACCGTATTTTCCATGCAATGCAAGATCCATCAGAGGGATTTGAGTAGGAGATTGTCATGGAATATTTAGAGGATATAATTCAGATTTAAACCATGGAATATTTTCCTTGATACTATTAAGGAATGATAGATTCTTTGAGCTAAAAGGAGCACTAGAGATTATCTATTGAGGTAGTTTCCAAATATTGTTTTAACACAGTGGAAATCTTCTTTCAAATGACATCTTACACAAATGCCTCAGCTATAAAACAGATAGAAGAGCAGTTCTTGTGGAAGCATGATGGGAAGAGTCTTGCATTTGCTGCTTTCTGTTTCTTCATTCCTGTAGCAATCCCTGAGGTACCTCTGTAGAAAGCACAAAATCATGGAACAACCTGCCATTTTAAAGATGAGTAACTCAAAAGAAATGAAAACATATGATTATGAAACCACACATACCATAACATCACCAGCAGCCTTATTCATAATAACTGAAAAGCAGGATACCACCCAAATGTTTAACAGGAGAACAGATAAACTGTGTTGTGTTCATACAATGGAATAGTTCTCAGATGTGCAAAGAACAACTTACTGATTCATGCAACAGCATACGTGAATCTCAGAAATATTAAGTAAAAGAAGCATGACCCTTGGATTTCGTTTATGTGATACACAAGAACATGTAAAACGAATCTGGGGGAAAGAAATTAGGAAGTGATGGCCTGGGTGGCAGGGAGGAGAATTGATTCAAAAGGAGCACAAGAGAGCTTTCTGGGATGTTGGAAATCTTCTCTATCTTATTTTGCGGGATGGTTACATTTGTGTATTCCGTTGTCAAAACTCATCACGTGGAACACCTAAGGTGTGTATTTTATTGTATGTTAATTGTATCTTAATTAATAAAAGTTGAGTTTGAAGATTCTTAGAGGGAGATTTGCTCAGTTCTCATAGCCAGGCATGAGAAAGACTAGCAGCTAGAACTTAGGTTTACAGGATTCCTAGTCAAGCTCTTTTTACCACATCTCTCTCCCTCAGAGTCATCCTCCTCTTCACCAGCACCACATCAAGGCTGGCTCCTCCCTCCCTGGACATCCCCTTCCCTGCTCAAACCCCACTGTGGCTGTGAAGTATTAACTTGACGGCACTGGGCTCTTTCTGACTCAGCTTTTAAACTTTCCTCCAGTGAAACCAGAACTGGCAAACACAGCTACACTTTTCTTGTACCATGCTTTACCTGCATTGCCAACCTGCTGATAAATGGCTCTATTCCATAGCCTTGAGGGTCGTGAATAGCTTAACCATTTTATAGCTCCATGGGAATGAGACAGGGGAGAAGACACCAGTGGTTTCCATTGTAGGCCTGTCTACACTGAAGGAATGCCAACTGCCCACACACACTTGTTGTTAGATGGCCTGGTGGCTCACCTGTGTAGATACGCAGTTTGACTCCATTAGGGATCACAGAGTACCACACACTGTGCTGTGCTCTTTGGTATATATATTAAAAGCATCACTCTAAGAGAATGGGAGAGGTGGTGAGAGTTTATTGCTGCCTTCTTTCTCATGGGAGCATTGGACAGCAGGGCAGCCCTAGTGAATTGCTGACTGCTCCATAAGAATATCTTGCTCATTTAACCTCTTTTGTACTAGGTCTCCTGCCTGGAGAGTCCTGGGCTACACTGCCCATCCCCAGTATCCCATGTATTCATGTCAGATTCTTGCAGTCTCCTGAGGAAGTTTCAAGGACTGGAACTGCATCTTCACCATCTTTGTGTTCCCAGTGTCTGCAGTGGTGCCTTATTCTAGAAAAGAACATCTTAACTGGGAGCTATTTTGCCAGGACCATCATCAAAAATGTCTGGAGATGTTTTTGGTTGTCAAAACTGGGGACAGGGTGCTACTGGCATCTGGTGGATAGGGGCCAGGGATATTGCTTATCTTCCTACAGTGTACAAGACAGTTCCCTATAACAAAAAATTACCCCACCCAAAATGTCAGTAGTGCCAAGACCGAGAAGCCCTTCTCTAGATTATACTTTATTGTATAGAAGATAATAGATCAACCACATCCTCAAGGCTGGGACCAATGCTTTGCATTATGATGGGTGCCTTGGTTTCTTTTATTTCCACTCTTGATTCTCTAAGCATCATATTCAAACTCTGAGATGAGGTGTATCTGACTGAGTCAGGTAGCCACTGAGCAAACTGGAATAAGCCTTTCTGCAGAGTTTGAACCCAAGCCAATGTTGCCTCGACTCAAGCTCAGATACCTCATCTGATCATCAGTAGCCATAGTAATAGTAGCCCTTAGCACAGACCACTGATGTCTACTGCTTAGAAGGGGTTTGTGGGGGTAGAAAATGAGGTTATATTAAGTTTATTTGCCCAAAGTCACACAGCCAGTATGTTTTGGAGCCAGATTCAAACCCAGGTTGTCTGAAGGCTCCAAAAGTCATCATTTATCACTGTATATTTTCTTCTTAGCTTTCTTGCATTTCCTTTAATGTTCCCATCTCTCCCTAGTGAAACTGATTTCCCTCATCAGGAGGTTCTCTAGGAATTTTGGTCCAGGGCTTAGATTCTTAAATAAGAGCAGGGACATCACCATGTTTGTTATACGCTGTCATTTCACCTCCTCTGTTCTGAATCAGAATGAGGCCAGCATTCTGGGTTCTAATTTATCTTTTTTTTTTTTTCACTCTATGTACTCCCTAAGAATCTTTTTTATGCTTAAGGTACAAGTTTAAATGTGGAAAAAAAAAACTAGATTGAAATGAAAAGCCAGACATTTCCTAGTTATATCACTAGTTAACTGTTACTAGTGATAAGCTGCTTATAAATCTCTCATCATTAAGATAAGATTACCTTCTAGATCTTAACATTTATGATCATAGGGATTTTTTTGTTTTGTTTTGTTTGAGACAGAGTCTCACTCTGCCACCCAGGCTGGAGTTCAGTGTCACAATCTCAGCTTACTTCAACCTTTGCCTCCCGAGTTTGAGCGATTCTCATGCCTCAGCCTCCCAGGTAGCTAGGATTGTAGGTATGCGCCACCACACCTGGCTAATTTTTTAGTATAGATGGGGTTTTGCCATGTTGGCCAGGCTGGTCTCAAATTCCTCCTGCATCACCTCCCAAAGTGCTGGGATTACAGGTGTGAGTCACAGTGTCCAGCCAGGATAGTTCGTTTTTATTGTAGCATATCCATTTTTTCTTCATTTATACCTCCAGTATCCAACAACTTAGGATGCAGGAATTAAGAAAGAATCATCCTAAAGCAGGAAAGGCAAGGTTTGATGAAGTTGGTAGAAATCAAGAAGCACGGTTTTGTAAGCTTTGCTTAGGTGTAGATTGGGAAGTTATTTCTTATTTCTCCAAGAGTGTTTAGCTTCTCAGACAATTTCTGCCTCAGTTTCCACATATTTTAATGGGGGGACCAAATATTTAGCATGGTCATGCATGACATGCGACCGTAATGAAAGTGCGACTAGCACATTGGAAACCTGGTGTGGCAGAAATCACACTTAGAATCAGGTCAATTAGGAGTCACCTTAGTTTTCTTATTGAAAATTATGTGTAATGCTGAAAAATTAATAAGAGAGTTCTTTAAAATAACAGACTGAATTTTGAAGTTTAGGTGATAATTATTTTCCAAAGTCTGACCTGCCCAAAACCTTATATAAGCACATTATGGAAAGCAAGAGTGGTATATCTTTACTAATAAATATTTCTCCAAACTTTGGAAAACATTCTGAAGCTTCAGATTAAAAATATGTAAATGGAAATGCCCTCCACTTGACTCTACCACAGCTGTTCCCTGTCCCTCGTTTGCTGAAGGACTGAGTACACCCCAAACTGGTCAGAGCATGATGACTTTCAGTAATGGCCTAAATGACCTTAAAATATCAGAAAGTGACAGAGTATTCAAAGTCACAGTCTATAATATTCACTTAGAATTTCCCCTTAAGCTGCTGGCTGAAGCACTAATTAAGATCTGAAATGGAAGGTAGGTGACAGATGCTTTGTGTCCTGCAGCAGAGGCACAGAATGCAGTTCTTTCACTTACTGTTTAATAATAATAATAACAGCCGTTTAATCTGTTTGCTGATACAGTCTCCTTTGCTTTTATTATGTTGTTTATTTTGTGTGAGCTTTCGATATTAGTTATAAGAATGTCACTCTGTCTGCAGCTGCATTTTTCATTTTAGAAACTCCCAGAGATCTCATCAATTTAACCTGCCTTGTACAGTTCGCAGGAAACCACTATAGGCAAAGATAGGCTTAATCAAGGTTTTTTCTTAATAATGAACACAATACACAGCAAAGCATGGCAATGAATGAGCCTTTGATTCTAGGTAAAGACTTATTATATGAAAATCTATCTTTAAATTAGGGGCTTTTTGCTAGGATTCTTAACTGCACAAGACAAATCACTGTAGGATGTCTTTAAACAGCAAGTGTGTCTTAAGCATTTGAAATATAATTTAATCTATTAACAGTTTACCCTAGGTTTTAAGCCATTCATTGCTGGCAAACAAAATCTAGATTCTTTAAAATAAAAATAGAAAAGCATTTGCAGTAACTGGCCATTATTATAGCTATAGAAATCAAAAGTATTTTTTGTTTTTTTTTTGTTTTTTTTTTTTTTTTGAGACGGAGTCTTATTCTGTCACCCCGGCTGGAGTGCAGTGGCCTGATCTCGGCTCACTGCAAGCTCCGCCTCCCAGGTTCACGCCATTCTCCTGCCTCAGCCTCCGGAGTAGCTGGGACTACAGGCGCCTGTCACCAAGCCTGGCTAATTTTTTCGTATTTTTAGTAGAGACGGGGGTTTCACCATGTTAGCCAGGATGGTCTCGATCTCCTGACCTTGTGATCCACCCGCCTCGGCCTCCCAAAGTACTGGGATTACAGGCGTGAGCCACCCCACCCGGCCCAAAAGTATTTTTTGTATAAATTTTGAATTATATATTGTTTATCTCTCCTTAATAACTTTCACTATAGAAAGAGCTCTCTTTCTTGCTCAATTTACCTAAAAGTATCTGGAACCGTTCAGTGACAACAGTGTTGGAAATTAAGGACTGACTTGAGACTGAAGCTCCCTCCGTAACTCCCATGCCCTTCTCCAATACTAAGCAGTATAAAGGCCAAAAGTCAGATAAACAACATAAGAGAAGGCGGCAGCACTAGAGTTGAGGATGAGGCTGTTTCATATAATGGAAGGACACCAGTTGACATTTTTCAAAGATTTTCAATTATAATCTTTTGCAAAGGTTCTCTTTTACTAGTTAACAAATATAAAAGATGCCAACTCCCACTAGACTCCAGATGCTTGTAATAGAATTAGAAGGCCCTCCAACCTTTCCTTCCAGGTGTGCTGAGGGGGAAGTCTTTGTTGGCACCCCAAGCCTGAGTCACTCCTAGCACCTCAGGAAAGCGTGTGTTGTGTGGCTTCAAGGATAGGCATCCTAGGAGACTTTACCACCTGTCCAGGTGCCTTGGCTGGGTGAAAACTGTGCACCTTATGCTTCCTCGGTAATGCTGTGAGAATGCTCCACTGCCAGTTTGAGGTATCAGGTTTGGGTTTTCAGGATTGCAAGACTGCTGTGCTGTGCGCGTACTGGTGGGTTGGCTCCCTGCCTTTCCCAGCACCCCCATGCCTCCTTCTTCACATCCCCTTTCAAGTAGAATAGGGAACTGATAACCCAACCAGGCCCCTTATGCCCATCCCATAGCATGCTAATCACTGAGACAACAAGCTTTGCAGTAGAGAAAAGATTTTATTCACCAGGCAGCCAAGCAAGGAGACAGGAGAATAGATCTCAAATCTGCCTCCTCAAAGATGAGGTTTAGGAATATTTATGGAATAAAGAAGCAACGTGGTCTGTTGTGGGGGGAAAGGTGATTCGAGGTAGGGGAAAGGTGATTGGAGGTAAGGAAAAGGGAGGTAATTGGTGATCTGCACAGACACAGTCAAAATTCATGGCTCTTCATAGGATGTATGTTCATGAAATGGCATTGTTAGCATGATCGGAGGGTGGAGTTTTTGGTCCTCTGATGTCAAAAGTCACCCATCAGACATTCATACAGGCCTAGTTGATGGGTTGGTGGTCTCAGCCAGTTTGAACTGGATAAGAACTGACCTCCAGTTCCTATAAAACAATGTAAGCAACTGTTACCATGATGACCTATGCATTAGAGATGTTACCTATGAGGAAGCTAGTGAGAGTTTAGATACTTTTAGGTATATAGGTTTTAAGATCAACTAGAAGTAAGCAACTAAAAGCAAGCTAGGCAGGTTAAGTTTGGCAGGCCTAATCAGGTTAGCCCTCGCTTTCAGAGCCATCTGCCCAAGTACAGTAAACAGATCCAGCTACTACTTAGATACTTTGAGAAGTTTGGGGTTGGGCTCTTTCCTCTTAACTTTCCCCTTCATAGAGGAAAGTCCTCATTTACTTCACATGCTAACTTGTTTGCTGTTAGAAGAAATCTGTGGAAAGTTTGCCAGAGAAGGGTAGCCTTTGGGGACTGGCCAACCAGCTAGCAGGGACCTCCACTGTGAGTGGCCCATGCTGTCTGGGCAGCTCTGTTAGGTGAAGGAGAAAGCCATGTGGCTTGTGTAGACTGCAGCTTTGCAGGAACCTCTCCCCACCATCTCTAGCCACCACCTCCAGAGTACAGTAAATTGTAGACTTAGATTTGCTGTTTCCAGCATAGATGTCTTACACTTTCTAGAGGGTTCCCTCTGCTCATATGGAGCCATTGGTTAAGTGTTGGGGCTCATTTTCCATGCCCTGCTGGCTAGTCCTTGGACGTTGTAAGCATTTTTGTCTCCAATGCCATTGAATTCCTTAAGGCCTTCTGGGTGGGTGCTAAATATTTGGGCAATTCTTACTAAGAAAATAGAAAACACTTGAGTTCTCTGTTTTGCATGTGGCTATCTTTACATCGGGGCCTTGGAAGTGGCCAACTGTATGTAGCCAATTTTATGAGGCTGTTTTAACCGGGAGGACATTGTCACCTGGCTGGGCTTATACAGCTGAGTCAATAAGGAAAACACAGCTTTTGTTGGCTTGCTTACCATTTAAATTGGTAAGTAATGCACAAAATGCATCCCTCACCACCACTACTTCCTTTAAACCTCATCCCCGACTCCACATCCCATCATCTCTCATCTCATCTCTTAGCTTTAGCTGATCCCATGGTGGGGAAGTGGGGAGGCATGAGGTTAGGGGTATATGTGTGTATCATATATTACTTGGGAGAAAAAAAATTGTTTTAGGTTTTATTACAAAGTGTCCAAGTTGAAAGAGCAGTGTTAAAATTGTCTTATCAAAATGTCCCGTACCATTGCATTTTCCTGTTTAAAGAGACTGCTGTAAACTCTAGGGGCTACCCAAGTGAGGAGACGAGATTATGATTAACAATCAAAGTGATGGGGAAAGTTATAAAAATAGGAAAAAAATATTTAGATATAAAGTCACTGACCTATGAAACCACCTTGCAAATGGTAGGCAAAAGAAGTAGTATTACTGAAAAAGTATGAATTGTTACCTTTACTCTGAAATTAGTATGTAAAGGAGCACTTTGTTTACTGCACTAAATCTTTGTCTCCAATTTTTAAATTATGAGATTTATATTGCCTAAGTATAGCCTGAATACATTTTAATATTTAATTGTTTTTTTCTCAAACTATGGTTTGAAAACAAGATAATTCTTAAGCTGGGTTTCATTACTTTGAAAACAGTGTTTTCTAAGAGAACACATTACTGATTTAAAAATGTAGAGTAATAAAAATAGTATTCACATAAAGTTTCAGCAGAGTTTTAGCACAGAACACAATTAACCAGGGCTTAAAAAAACCATTTAATTTTGAGGCAATTGTAGATTAACATACAGTTGCAAGAAATAACACAGAGTTCTAGTGTTACCATTTACCCTGTTCCCTCAATGGTACTATCTTGTAAAGCTATAGTACGATATCCCAACCAGAATATTGACATTTTATAGTCAAGATACAGGACAGTTCCATTAACACAAAGATCCTCTGTTACCCCTTTATAACTACAACCCCTCATTCCCATCCCTGACCTCTGGCAACTACTAATTTGTTCTCTGTTTCCATAACTTATCACTTAAAGAATGCCACATAAATGGGATCATATAGTATGTAACCTTTGAGATTTTTTTTCCCTCAGCATAGTTGCCCAAGATTCATCCAAGTTGTTGCATGTATCAAGAGCTTGTTCCTTTTTATTACTGAGTAACATTCTGTGGTATGGATGGACAACAGTTTAAACATTTGAATGACATCGGTGCTGTTTCCAAATTTTTGCTTATTATAAAAAAGCAAGCAGGACTTTTAAAAAACACACTTATAGAAATGTTTATGGCTGTGTCTTATTACAGAATATTTATAAGGAGAATAAGATTAAAGACTTAGAGTCACTTAGGATTAAAACAAATGTTATAAACTATGGGAGTCTAGCTCAAAGTAGCTTGATTTCATAAATATATTCTCTTTATGGTATTTCATAAATGTCATAAATCAAAGTAGCTTGATTTCATAAATATATTCTCTTTTGATTAAATAATCAAACTTAAGTAAATTATTGGCCAATGTCCACAATAGAATTTGTAGTTACATTGTGTTCATGTTTGCATTTCTGTTCTCAACCTGAATGACTGCTCAATATAGTACACTATATTCACTTCTATTAAGCACTATTCTCACATCTCATTGTGTTTGTTGAACCTGGAAATGTGATAGCATTTGATTGTGTTGATTTTTTTTTAGCTGCCAAGACCAATTGTTAGATGTTTTTAAAACATTATATACCCTTATGCCCTTGGTGTCTCTGATGAAGCAGATTCATTAAATAAACACTCGCTTATGAATAGCAGAGCCAGCACAGGCTTAGTGGATGAAGTTTATAGGTTATTGATGGATGGTAGGAAAGCAGTTGAAAGATGCCCAGAAACATGTGGTTATGTTGGTAGGAAGTAGAAAACGCCTGTCTGGAGTCCTTCAGATCCCACAACGTATGTGTGTGCATCTTCTCAGGCTCCATATTAGCCCTGGTACACACAGAGGCACACAACGACCAGCCTGTTAGTTGCCTGGCAGATGCTGTCAGTACTGGTCATTTTGTGAATGCTTTTAATATGATTCACAGAATATCTGTAGTCAGTCACGTTTTAGAACTGATAGTAAAATGTCACCTCTTCAGTTTTTTTTAAAAAAGGTGTAAAGCCTCTTAAAAATTTCTGCTTTAACCTCCTATCGATCGTTTAGAAATCTTATTAGCTTGCTTTGGGCTTTCTTTTAGAATTGGAGAAATTGAAATTTAGAGAGCAGGTTGGGCTGAGAAAACTGCGTGGAGAAGGGGAACTTGAGTTGAATCTTACTTACCCCAGACAGTAGGGACACTAAAGAAGGAAATACTGCTGGAAGATGAAAGTTGACAGCTTTATGAAAGAAGGAAACAAGTGAATGAGATAATTCGGCTGGGAGCTCCTGGAAAGCAAGAATTCTTTTTCATCTGTGCCCTCAGTCCCTAGCTGGAGTACAGCCCAAAGTAAGGTTCAATAAATATTTGTTTAATGAATAAACAAATGGATGAACAAACTGAAATGAGTGTTGATATTTGTTATGAAATATGCCTTTCTCAGACTGTTCCACACACCTCACCCTGGCTGTGCCAAGTTTCTATGGCTGCACAACAAACTACTCCAACACTTAGTGGCTTATAACAGCAGATGGAGGTTCACTGGCTTCCACTGGACAGTTCTCCTGGTTCTTCTTGACATCTGTTCTGCAGTCAGAAGGCTGCTGGGACTGAGGTTTCTGGTGGCTCCGCTTGACTACAGGGATGTTGGGCTGTCTGCTTCTCAGGGCCTCTGCTCTTTGTGTGGCTTTTCCAGCAGAGCCGCTGAACTTCTAACATAGTGTGGCTCAGGGCTTCCAAAAAGCACAAAGGGAGAAGCTTCCAGGCCTCCCAAAGGCTGAGGCCTGGAACCGTCACTGTGTTGCTCCCTCTTTTAGTTAAGCAGACATGGGGGCCAGACCAGATTCAAAGGGAGGGAAAAGAAACCCCACCTCATGATGAGGCATCACTGTTTTCCCAGCGATAACTGGTATCAACCCAGCATCCTACAGCTCAATTCAGTTCTGACACTCACTATCCAGAGTTAGTACAGACCCTACAGGTTAAGGGTTCAGTCCCCTTAGACTGCCCCTACTTCAGATGCCAGCTGAAAGTGGAATATGCCCAAGTTACCCACACTTCTTCCTGGCTGACTACAAATTTGGGTGTTGGGAGAACCCCCAGGTTTGGCAATTCACTAGAATGACTCACAGAACTAAGGAAAGTGCTATACTTACAATTACAGTTTATTATAAATGATACAAATGAACAACCAGCTGAGAATTTATGTAGGGTGAGGGCCAGAAGGGTCTTCAGTGCAGGAACTTCTGTCCCCATGAATGGGACATATCACTGTCATGGTGCATCATATTTTCACCAACCAGAAAGTTCCTGAACCCCATTGTTCACGAGTGAACAATGCAGGCTTCATTGCATAGGCATGATTGAGGAAATCATTGGCCATTGGTGGTTAACTCAATCTCCAGTCCCTGTCATTTCCCCAGAGGTCAGGGACAAGGTTGAAAGTTCCTCTAATTATGTATCCATGTGGCTGGCACCTTCCTGGAAACTATCTAAGGGCACATCTTGAGTCACCTTGATAGCATAAAGATATAGCTCAAAGGGGTTCATTATGAACAACAAAAGATGTTCCTGTCGCTCAGGAATTTCCAATGGTTTTTGAAGCTCTGTGCCTGGGGAACTAGGGACAAAGACAAAATAGATTTTGCTATTCTATCACAGGGTTGATGACAAAGAATTTGTGGCCATCTTTAATCTATGACACTGGTCCTCTGCAGACTCAAGCAAAATAGATGAAATTTTACAAAGGACTGTTTTCCTATCATTTGCTTAGAAAATGACCCTACATGTTTTTCCCTTTCCCCTAGAGCAGGTTTCTGGAAAGCTAATGCTATGTCTTACGTATACATAAATGGATGAATAAGAAAAAGTTTGTTGCATTGGTATGTGTGTTGGAGGGACAGGAGAGTGATGGGAGAGCCTCCTGGAATAGCCTTAGAGTTGGACGCTGTTTCCCATTGTGACTCCTTTTGCAGCTACTGCCTTGATCCCCTCTTGTGCCTGCTAGGCTCTGCCTTGAGGAGAGCTCAACTCTTCTGTTTTCCTACACTTGACCGACTGTCTCCATCACTGCCTTGCCCATCTTGTGCTCTGTCCACCCAAACCTGACTCAGATCTGCTAGTTTTCATCTTTTGTTCACGGACTATTCCCTTGAGCCAGATTCCTAGTCCCCTAACTCAATCATCTTATTCTGGCTTCTCCAATGTTCTTTCAGCCCAGTCTTGCTAAAAAGCTGTTTTAATGCCCGACTGTGGATTTTTGGCATCGTTATCTCAGCAGGCCTAGCTTGGAGGTTCCTCTGGGATTTCCTGCTGGAGTCTTTTTAGGATTTTCCGGTCTACATCGGAAACATAAGGAAAATTACCACCTTGTCTTAGGAAAAATCTTATTATCTCAAATCAAATATTTAAAATTGCAATGCTCCCTTATCTGGAATTTTATTTTGTAAGGGACATTTTCTGATAAGCTGCCAATGACAACCTATGATATGAAATTCTGTATGTCCCTTTGGGTTCAACAGTAACCTTTATGGGATAGTTTCATCTCCCTGTCTCATCTAAGGTTACCATGTAACTGAAATTCTCAAGTGCAAACAAACTTTTGTATCCTTCCTACATCCAGAGCTAGCTTGGAGTTTGGCCTTAGGCAACAACCAACTAACAGTGCCTTGAAGATAACTCTCTGGGGAGTTAATTAGGATAGACTGAATAATTCAAGGGGCAGTTTTGGTGAATTAAATTGGGAAGAGATTTTCAAGTGTTAAAGGTTGAAGCATTCCCTCCCTATTATTTCAGCTCTTACCTCTACTTTCTCAATATACGTTAAAGAAAAGCAAATCTGTTCGATAGATTTGAGATCATCTATTAATTTAGAGTGCTTACTAGAAGCCCACCATGGAGCTAGGCTCCATGAAGTTTGAATTGGACTGTCGGTTGTTTTTTAAAAATGTACAGCAAAATCCTAGGCAATCTTCATGAACTACTCCAGAGGCCACCATCCTAGAAATCTAAACTCAGCTGTCCTTTAAGATTAGTCATTTTCTTATCCAAACACCACAGAGCTTTTTACATAGCTGTATTACAATGCTTCAGATATTGTCTTGTAATTATTTGTTTCTTAACCTGTCTTACTTATTGGACCTGATCAGTTTAGAGGTGGAAGGCTGTTGGCTTCATTTCCTTATCCAATCATTTAAATTAAGCATCTGACAGGTACCAGGCACTATATTTGGTTCTAGTGTTCCAAAGGAAGTAGATAATCCTCATTTTGTATGTATTCTTTTTTTTTTTTTTTAGATGGAGTCTCACTCTGTTGCCCAGGCTGGATGGAGTACAGTGACATGATCTCAGCTCACTGCAACCTCCACCTCCTGGGTTCAAGCGATTCTCCTTGAACTCAGCCTCCCATGTAGCTGGGACTACAGGCATGCGCCACCATGCCCGGCTAGCTTTTGTATTTTTAGTAGAGACAGGGTTTCGCCATGTTGGCCAGGCTGGTTTCAAACTCCTGACCTCAAGTGATCCACCCACCTTGGCCTCCCAAAGTGCTGGGATTTCAGATGTTAGCCGCTGCACCTGGCCCCATTTTGTATACATTCAGTATGTTTGTTGCATGTGTCAATCATTTTGAAGTTGCATTTCCACTTCACACTCTCTTTTTTTTTAAACAGATAATTAGGAAATTCAGCCATTTTGAAGTTACTTGACTCTGGTTATGGTTAAGTGTTCTCTAAGCTCTGTTAACACACCTGGTCAAAAGTTTGGAAGCCAGACATGTTTTGTTTGTTGGTTTTTTTTTTTCTCTGTCAGACATGGCCTGTACCATAAGCTTCTGAAAAACTCTTTGAGGCCGGAGACTCGGCTTCATTGATCTTAGTATCTTTGGCAATGTTTTGTTCATAGGGAAGATTCAGTAAAAGGACATTTGGCATCAGACTAAAGGAAATGTGCTCCATGTGGCGTTTAAATTGCGGTGGTTTATTTTCAAAGCCATAGTTTTGTAGTGTTTCTTTACAACGTGATTGAATTTAAATGCACTGGGATGACTTCCTCTAAGAAAAAGGAACCTGGGGGGCCGAGAAGATGTGGCAAAAGAAGAAACATGTCCATCTCTTATTGGGTAGGGACATCATTCATTTATTTGTTCCTGTATCATTTTGCAGATTCCTTTTCAACCCGTACACTGGCTGTCTTTCTCTCATTCCCAAGTTTCAAGATCTCTGGTGGTATTTCTTTTCCATATCCTTTACCTACCTTGCCTTGCTCCTCCACATTCCCAATTCCTTCAATTTTTTTGTCCTCTCTAATCTGCTGTTTTATGGATGTCAAGATATACTCTAGTTACTCAGCTCTTACCTTAGAATTGAGACTTCAGAGTTTCCCACCAAGTTCCCTTTGCTATACACAGGAAAGGGAACATTAAGAGGAGCACACTGAGACTTCAAGCAGGAAAATCAGTAAATGCTGACCATGCTGAACAATTAAGTCTACTATTACTTACTGGTTTTCTCCTTCAGAGCAGAAACTGGGCTTCCCTTTCCCCAGACTTGGCCACTGTCCCCTGGCTTGCAATAACCCCTGGCTGCTCAAAACTCTATGCCTTATACATATGCCTTTTCCAAGTACTCTTGCCATTTGGAGGATGGGAAGATACTATGTCAGAGAATCCCAGGATCTGATTGGATGGATATAATTGTGACTGCCTCTTCCTCCGCTGTCAGGTAAGTCTCTGACTGTGCCTGGCTGCTCTGCTTTCTCTGAGTGCCTTCTGCCATGAGCCAAGCTTCTCTGTCACCATAAACAATCCACTCATCTCTTCAAGCAGGGACACGCATCTATGTGATTGGTGGCCAAATCAAATTTCTACCTTCTAGAAGGCATCTTTCATATCCAATCTTTCACCCTTATCAGTAATGTTTTGGTCTAGACCTCATTGACATGGTTCCTCCATGGAAGATCATAATACTGTTTCCCAACCCAGACATAGCATCTTTCTCAACACAGAACTCTAGGCAACTGCTTTCATTGATTGGAGTTGTCATTAAAATTCAAAATGAAGCCTACTTGGCATCCCTAGCAGCTAGTCTTCTCTTGCCTAGATCATTCCTCTTCATTTATTTCTAACCACTTGCATCAACCCCCTCGAGTTTAACCATTGTCAGTTTTGATTGGAAAACCTATTTATTGAACATCTCTGGTGATTTTTCTCCTGCACCCAGTTACCTCTGAATGTGTTGCCCATCTCTGGAAGAAGAGGTATTCCTATATACACACCCCACATTCACTGAGGGCTTCTCTGTGGTTAGTCCGTAACTCTTTCATATGTGGTAGCCAGTGCTCCATTCATTAGAAATGATGTTGACCTTTCTTCTAAAGTCTGCACATAGTCGTTCTGGAGTTGTCTGTCATGATAGTGTCACACTTCAACAATGTTGAGGCTCCTGGTAAATTCTACAGAAAGATTTCCATTTTCCTTTGTTTTATGTGCAGAAATATAGTTATTAGGTCCTTGGGCACAAAAATGGAGGCAGGCATGTGCCATTTAACATGTGTGTTAGGGTTCTCCAGAGAAATAGAGCTAATAGGAGAGAGAAAGCGAGACAGACAGGTAAGAGGTGACTTATTATGGGAATTGGCTCATGTGATGATGAAGGCTAAGAAACTCTATAATCTGCAGTCTGCAAGCTGGAGAACCAGAAGAGCTGGTGGTTTAACTCAGGTCTGAAGGCCTGAGAACCAGGGGAGTTGATGGTGTAACTAACTCCCAAGAACCAGGAGCTCTGATATCCCAGGGGAAGAGGAGGTGGATGTCCTTGCTCAAGAAGAGAGAGAGTGAATTCCCCCTTTCCCCATCTTTTTGTCATATTCACCTTTTCATTGTATTCAGGCAGGCCCTAAACAGATTGGGTGGCACCCACCCACATTGGTGAGGGCAGATGTACTTGACTGAGTCTACCAATTCAAATGCCAGTCTCTTCTGAATACACCCTGAAAGACTCATCCAGAAATAAAGTTTTAATAGATATTTGGGTATCCCTTAACCCAGTTCAACTGACACATAAAATTAACCATCACAATATGTTTCACATATGTTTTTAAAATAGCTTAATTTTTTGTCTGTAATTCTTGTACATGGGTAGTGGTTGAGTTAGTATCTTATCCCTTGAGTTTGTCAACCCCTTGGATAGGGTCAGTGTCTTGGGTTCTCTGAATGGCATTTAACACATGGTCACAAAACCTTGGTCTGAAGAACTTTATAATGATAAAGTTCAAGGTACTTTGGTGTCTTGAAGAACTCCCTGGACTGTGAGGCAGAGACTCGCTTGGCTCTAGTCCTGGTGCTGGATCTAACTGGCTTCCATTGTGGGGCTCCCCTGAAGACAAAGGAACTCAGTTTCCTCATCTGTGAAATGTGAGGATGGAATTCATCACCATGTCCCCTCCCAGCTCTAAACTTCTCTGAGTCTTGTTTTTCCCTGCTCTGTATCCTCCACTTTCTGGCATGTTTTTTATATTTACTATTATGAATGTGTCCCTATTTTATAAGTTGTTATAGCATGAGAGAGAGGTAAGGAATAGTTAACAAAATTGTATTCTGAGTAGCCTAATATTCTTTTTTTTTCCTGCTAAACTTCTTTTTCCTCACCTTCTCCTAACATTTTTGTGGGGGTGGGTGGACTGGTGGGTGACTGTAGTGATATTGATATTCAGAGAGGAGTGAAAAATGCAAAATTGCAAGGTTAACAACAGATGGTTATATGGTGCCATTTTAGGAGTGTTATTAAAAGAACAAATCTATTTTCCTGAATAGTAGGATGTCTTAAGTGTTTAGGCTTAAATCTACTGTTGAAATAGAAAAAGAGGAGGAAGAGGAGGAGGAGAGGAGGAGGGGAAGGAGGAGGAGGGGGAGGAAAATTCAAGGAAACACTTAGAACATTTTTGCATGATCTCAATTTTCTCCTTGTTCCAAGGTTTTTAATTTGGACAGTGGTATATACTTCAGATTGAATGCAAGGAAATTTGTTGCACCATTTGCCTGACAGTTATCATTTTCCTTGACGAAAAGTTTTTCTGAATCTTGCTGTGCTGGAGCTACCTCTTCCCTTGCCTGAATAACCTCACTTGCTTAAGTCATCGATGCAGTGGACTGACACCACCTTTCTCTTAAGGAATTACACTGTTCCTCTGGGTAGGTCTAATTTACACTCCCACTATCACCCAAAGAAGAGGCGCTCTCTGTATTGATAACTAGAAAGAAGGAACTGAGACTGTGGTCCAAGGACATCTTATCTTCGGCATAGAGCGAATATGTGGTTTATGGTAGGTATTCAACAAACTTAAAAAAAAAATCTTGTATTAGTCTGCTCTCATGCTGCTGAATAAAGACATATCAAAGACTGGGTAATTTATAAAGGAAAGAGGTTTAATGGATTCACAGTTCCACATGGCTGGGGAGGCCTCACAGTCATGGTGGAAGGCAAAAGTCACGTCTTATATATGGCAGCAGGCAAGAGAGAATGAGAGCCAAGTAAAAGGAGAAACCCCTTATAAGACCGTAAGATTTCATGAGACTTATTCATTTCCATGAGAACAGTATTGGGGAAATAACTCCCCATGACTCAGTTACCTCCCACCAGGTCTCTCCCACAAGACATGGGAATTATGAGAGCTACAATTCAAGATGAGATTTGGGTAGGGACACAGCCAAACCATATCAAAACTTAATCAAAAATAATTGAAATATCAGGAAATAGAGAAACTTATTGAGCTTTTTTAGGCAAGTAATCTTTGAACCTGTTTTGCTCTGCCCACTGGAGTATGCTGTCCATCAAATTGTTAGTTCAATGAATTATGGTACAAACACAGTTACATTAATATGACTATTTTCTTGTATGCTAATTTGAGAACCTACTCCCTGGAGATATATTATCCCATGTAATTTCCAAGTGAAATGGAGAGAGAGGATGCCTTAGACTGTTACTTCTCATGTTTTTCATTCCAATCTTCTTCAGTGCCCCTCTCTATAATCCCAATCCTATACATTTTTAAACAAAGGAAAGCCACTCAGATCACAGTAGCTCATGGACATTGGTGAGAAACATGAGGAAATGTAGAGGATCCCCAAATTCTCACACATAAACTGAGGTGCAGCCACTGGGTGTCAAGCAAGGTTTCCTCACTGGTTTAATGACTCCAGTTTTCCACACTGACATTTGTGCTGGGAGCCTTACATATATGATTTTGTAAAACCCTTTCTGCAGCCCTTCATGGTAGGTAGCAGAATATTTAACCCTGTTGTAAGAGACAGGAGAAACCAAACTGCTTTTTCTATTCTCACCCGCCATTATACACAATTCTCCAGCGGAATCCCACTGGATGTCCTATAGTTCGGTCTGGTTCTAACACTGTCTACCTGGAGATAGCCTCAGATCTCACAGGTAAAGGGCTCAGCCCCACAAGACTGCCCTTCACTTAAAATGTGAATTGCAAGTCCCAGATTGTGGTCTGTACTTCTGAGCAACTGGCCATAAATTGGGGGTTCCCACAGGCCCTTTGTCATGTTTGATTAATTTGCTAGAGTGGCTCACAGAACTCAGGGAAATGCTTTACTTGCTACTGCCCATTTATCACAAAGGATTTTTTAAAGATACAAGTGAACAGCCAGATGAAGAGATAGATGCATAGAACATGGTTTGGAAGCATCCTGAGTGCAGGAGCTTCTGTCCCCATGGAATTGGGGAACACTACCCTCTGGGCACATGGATGACATGCATGTCTTTGTTCACAAACTGAGAAGCTCTCTGAACCCAGTCCTTTTGGGTTTTTATGGAGGCTTCATCACGTAGGCACAATTGTTTAAATCATTTACATAAATACGATTGATCAACTCTCCCCTCTCAGATGTTGAAGGTAGGACTGAAAGTCCTGGCCCTCTAATCATATCATTGGTTCCCCTGGCAACCAGCCCCCATCCTGAGGCTATCCAGGAGCCCCCAGCCACAAGTCACTCTAATACTATACAAAGGGACACTTATTTTGGAGACTCCAAGGGTTTTAGGAGTTGTGTGCCAGGGATGAAGACCAAATATATCTTATTATAAATCACAATATCACACCTATTATAAAGCACTACATATAAAGTTTACACTCCAAAAATAAAAGATACAAATATGAAATCTTCAAATGCCAAGGGCCTGCTGGATACTGTGAATGCCAATATAAGCTACATCACCTATTATTGAAAACCAGAATGCAAGTGTAAACTTGACCAGGGAACCTGCGGAGATGGAGAAGTTGACACCTCTCCAGCAGCATCATAAAAATGAACATCATGCGCATTGAGGGAAAGGGTTAATGTCTTCATCACTCTTCCTCTGGTAGAATTATATTTGCATCCTTCCTGGTGGAAACTTGATACTTCACTGTAGTGCACATTTACCTGGTCTTTTTTTTTTTTTTTTTGACTTTCTTGGAGGGAGAGTTCTTCTATCTCAGAAGATAGAAGAAATAGCTGGAAACTCTCTATTCCTGTGCCCTAGCACAGGAGACCAGGGGTCTCCAACTGGTCTGTGGCCTTTTAGGAACTGGATCACACAGCAGGAGTTGAGCAGTGGGCAAGTAAGCAAAGCTTCATCTGTATTTACAGTGACTCCCCATCACTCATATTTCCACCTGAGTTCTGCCTCCTATCAGATCAGCAGCAGCATTAGATTCTCATTGGAGCACAAGTGCTATTGTGAACTGCATATGTGAGGAATCTAGGTTGTGTGCTCCTTATGAGAATCTAATGCCTGATGATCTGTCACTGTCTCCCATCATCCCCAGATGGGACTGTCTACAGATGGGACTGTCTAGTTGCAGAAAAACAAGCTCAGGGCTACCACTGATTTGATACTATGGTGAGTATGTAATAATAATAAAGCGTACAATTAATGTATTTGAATCAGCCCAAAGTCACCCCCACCAACCCACCCAGTCCATGGAAAAATTGTCTTCCATGAAACCAGTCCCTGGTGCCAAAAAAGTTGGGGACTGGTGCCCTAGCAGGTAGAGCAAGGGTACTTCACTTAGGCTTGACCAATCGAATGCTTTCATTCTGGATTTTGGATCTGGGAGAAGTCTTGCAGAGACCAAGCAACATTTGAGAAGGGTTTTAAGGCTAGTTTGAGTTTAGTGTGCTGGTGCTGGCTGCCATGTGTTGAGCAGATAGTTCCTGTGGTAAGACCTGCTGCTCAAGCCACCCTTGGTTTCTGCCTAGTTTTCTAACACTTCTGTCAATTCTCCATTCTTGAATAGTCTTCTAATATAGGTCTTTTCTGCTTTAGGTAGCCAGACAGAACTGTTCCTTGCAACCAGTGACTGTCTAATTCAGTCACTTAAATGTTTTGTAGCTTTGTTCAGTTACCAGGCACAACTCACTTTCTGCTCAGGCGGCTTGGAGACAGCCATGGGCCATATGAATCGCTATTATTTTAACTTTCATAGTAAAAACTTGCTCCATGTGGGAAAGCATAATTATTTTGGTTTCTGAGTTTAATAAGCAGAAAGCAAAGAAGAAAAAAAATACTGTTTGCACTGAGCATTAAAATATAAGGAAGTAAAGTTGTTTATAGATAGAATTTCAGCTAAGCACCAAAGGTTTATTTATATTTTTTGCCATTTATATTTTCTGCCTAGTTCTGCCTAGGAACCAGGGAAATCCATGGCAAGGAGAAAATAAAGCATCAAAGAGGATGAAAATGTTGAATAAAGTATTGGAACCCAGAACACTTAAATCTTTAACATCCGTAGTAAGAGTCCTTCACATTACTCAGGCAGACTTTTTTTTTTTTTTTTTCCACCTCTTGGTATTCAGTGCCTACACTTGCATGTTTAAATAACGATTTAAAAATCACATGAGAAATGATCAGGCTTTCTTTTTCCCACTTGACTCTCAGTTATTTCAATTCTTTGAGACTTGTTAAAGAAACCGTTTAGTGTTGTAAATGCCACCAAGTCATTCCCTACCTAGTAGAGATTAGAAATTCTCTCACCAATTCCAAGTTAAAAAGGTCCTGGCATGTTTTGATGGAATTGGCCCATGTTCTCATTTACCAATGACCAGCTCATCTCCATGCTATGATGCTCCCCAGGAAATGTGCATGGTTTTTGTAGAAGGTGGCGAGAAGCTTCATGGGCACCAGCATCCACAACCCGCTTCTTGAAAAACAAAATCAGATTTATATTTAGCTGACCACCTGGCAAGATCTCCTGTAGGAAGAGAAGGAACTATACCCTTATTACTATTTCAGCTTTTATTCACAAAGTCTTTATATTTGAAAAATGGTTTATAATCATTTTAATTAGTGGTTTCTCACCAAAGCCCTGGACGTGGTATTATTGGCACCATTTTCTGAGAAAACCGTGTGCCCTTGAGATGGAATTGACAGAAGATGTTAATTGGTTAGAAGCTGGTACTAGAATCAGAATGATAGGCCATAGGCCTCAGTGAGCCGTGCTATTTACTGTCATCTTAGAGGGCTAGGTAGGGTGGAGGGAAGTTGATGACTGATTGTTATAAGTAAAAAAGGCAGCAGTGACCCAAAACACCATTGCAAATGTTAACAGAGCCCTGTTACAGAGTTAAAGCTGGGTTTTCCAAAACAACACATCTGAGTAAAAGCACCCTCGGTACATTAGCCAGTATGGAGCCAGCACCTGAGATCACACTGGGTTTGCCCCTTTCTGCAATGGCTGTTGGTGCTGGTTTCTTGTCTTGGCCTAAGAGTTTTCAGCTGGGCTTTTGAGCAAGATGCATCTTGAATCTGAGGATGCGGGCAAGCCAGGCACAGAACTGTGAGGGTCCTTGCAGTGGGCTGCTGGTGTTCCTGTCATTCATAAGCGGGGACTTGGTCCCCACTGTGTTGGATTTAGGAGAGGTTCTTAGGGAGAGGTTCTTTGACCATACGACTCTTTCCATGTAAATGTGCTACAATCCTTGTCAAGACATAGCAAACTATATTTGAACATGGTTTTACAATTTACCGTTGTGTGCATGTGGGCCATATTTTCCTAGTCAGATGGTGAGTTCTGTGAGGGCAAAGGCTGAGTCATTCTCTATTTACATTTTAAGTAGGCATCCAGAGACTTGGTTATATTCTGAGTCTGTATTATTGATCAAAGCCCTCACCTGGAGTTTCTGGGGCCATTCGCTGACCCAGAAGCTGGTGACATTGACACAGGGAGGGAATGACATCCAGCTACAGAGGGTTAACACAGGTCTTTGGTGCCCCAATCCCCATTTTGCTGACGCATCTATGCCTCAAGAACTCCAATCTTCATGCAGATTCTGTTACCCTTGAGTACTCAGTTCTGTCTCTTCTGCATACCTCCCTGGAGCCTTAGATCTGTCAGACTCTTCCTGTTGCTGAAGTTCTCAGTCCTCTCTCTCTCCGAGTGTAATAGTGCCCCAGTGGGCACTGTAGGGACAGAACTGAATTTCTACTTTTCTTTTAGGAGTTGATTCTCTCTGGGCAATATCTGGAGCTCTCTAAAGTTTCGGAGAGAAATACATTCCTTATAAACCTTTTGGTTGTCATGCTGGTGACTCCTCGAGCCTGTCCTCTGCTGGACAGTGAGGAAGGGCACAAGGCCATCCAGACTCCTGGACTCACAGTGATTTCTTGTCCTCCCCAAAGATGCCTTTCCTTGGTGCACTCTTTAATAGCCCATCACTTCTTGCTGGCTGTGTCCCCAGCTGAGTTCCTCCAGGATATGGCATCAACTCTGAACACATCTCTGTATATTCCCTCTTAGGACCATAAGATTCGTGTTAAACCTAGTGCCAGAAATAACCTTGGGTAGCCATGTTCCTTATGGTTCCTTAGATTACATTCCTAGATTACACATTTTACATTAAAAAACAAAACAAAACCCAAAGCACTTAGAACCATGCTGGATTCTTGATAAATGCTTGTTAAATACATATTGAAGTAACTTCTACTCCAGTGACCCCTCTCTTGATACTTACTGTTTACCTCCTTACTTTGGGGAGCTACCCAGCCAGGACCTTCTGAGAGAGAAAAGTGGTATATTTAGTAGTCACCAGATAGTTACTGTTAACGGTGCTGAGTTTTAAAAAAACCTGTTAATTGTACTAGCTTAAGACTAAAGTATATGTTCCTGTCCTCATAGAGTGATGGTGATGGTTTTATAAATACTGGTTGGACAGCACTGTAATTAATAGGCACACCAGCTTCTATTTTGGTAACAATTTATTCTTATACCACATTTAAGAGGTTTCTCTTTCCTGTGGTCATAAAGTGATTAAAAAAAAAAAGAGAGAGAGGAGAGAGATGACATCCTTTTTAATAAGGCATCCCAAGCAGTCTAAGTACCTATGAATTATAAATGAAAACTTTTCAGTGATTAAAATAAATATACCAATGCAGTCCCCTTCTCTGCGTCATTGCTTCGCCAGGCCTGCATGAAAATCACTCAGAGGAAGTCCCAAGGGGCCCTGAGATCATTTGCATCTGTTCCATGTGTTTCTCTGATGTAAATCAGAGTGCATCAAGGGCAGTGGCCTTCCAGCTGGCTTGGGAAGGGGGATTCTTTTTTATCCGGAGGAGCCATCAGCTGATGGTCAGTTAGGGCCCTGGAGTGCAGCTCCATGTAAACAACTAGCCTTTGTAGTAACGGCCTTATAATATAACCTAGTCCATGTTTTGTTCCCTCAAGAACCAATTTACAACATTTAATGTTCAAGGATGGTTCCTTTCCTTTCTTTGTTTACACAGGTGAGGCTTTATTTAGTAGTGGCAAGTGAAGGGCAGATGGTTTAAGGGATTCTTTATGCTGCAGGAGAGGCCCATATACTGAAGAATCCAAGAAAATCCATTCTAAATAAGAGGCAAAGACAGTCTCAGATGGATATAAATTAGTATTATTCTTAGGAATCCTTCCTTCCCATTTCTCAGACTTATAGCAAAGCTCTTACTGATATCAGTGGCCATTGTGCCAGAAGTGGGTAGCAGGGAAATCATTCTCAATGACCAAATGAAAGCACATGAGGAAAAAGATGGAGAATCCTGGATAAAGAAGGCAACTGGCTGGGCTCCGTGGCTCACATCTATAATCCCAGCACTTTGGGAGGCTGAGGTGGGTGGATCACTTGATGTCAGGTGTTTGAGACCAGCCTGACCAACATGGCAAAACCCCATCTCTACTAAAAATAAAATACGTAAGTTAGTCAGGCGTGGTGGTGGGCGACTGTAATCCCAGCTACTCGGGAGGCTGATGCAGGAGAGTCACTTGAACCCAGGAGGCAGAGGTTGCAGTGAGCCAAGATCGTGCCACTGCACTCTAGCCTGGGTAACAAGAGTGAGACTCCATCTCAAAAAAAAAAAAACAAAAAAAAAAACAGCTGTCTTTTTCTAGCCCTATTTCTTTCACCCTACCCTCCATTTACCTTTTATTTGTTGTTGATTAACATTAATTTTTGTTGTAGGATTATACATAAGAGACTACTGGCCTTTTGCTGTTTGAGCTGCAAATTAAAAGTTGTAGGGATTGTGGGCCATTGTTCTAAAACTGCTTATTTTGCCAAACATGATTAATGGCTTTTGTGGAGCAGTTTTATGTGAAGGCAAAATTAGTGGACACTTCAGCAAACTGGAATGTGGTTCTGAGCTAAGGGGATATTCACTTAGCCATTCCTAGACCTTTCTTCTATCAGAACATGTCTTTAAGGTTCAATATCTAATATTTTCCAACATTTTAGTCTAAATTTCTACCTTTAGGGTATTATTGATGGTCTGATTATATAATGAAATAAATTTTCTCTCAGCAATGTCTATATTGCTGAGAGAAACATAATGCAGGAAAGATAGCATTTAATAAAATATTTGTTTAATGTTAATAATATTTATTACCATCAGATTAGATTTAAATTAACATCAAATTAGTAAGAGATATCTCAGTCACAGGACTTTTAGGGATGTGAGAAAAAGACCACCAGAGAAATTGAAGAAACAACAGGAATCATCTTTGAAGAATTGCAAACTCATCATTGAGACATTGGCAAGACTGGGAAAATTATTTCTGAATCTTGAAAGAATGATGCCCCAAGACCAGAACATTTGACCATTATGTGTCTGGAGAGCCATCATGCTTCCTGGTATATTTACTCTGGAAAACCCTGACTCTCAAAAATTAAAAGACAATTACAACTGTAATAAATTGGCCTGAATTGCATGGATTCATAAGACCACTCTCTTTCCATTTCTTCCTACTTAATGTTGTTTTCACAAAGTGATCACTTAACAAAGTTTGGGAATCATAACTGGCAAAAAAGCTAAAATTCTTAGTCCCTAAAGGAAAAGTTTGCAAACTTATTATTTAATGTTTTAAAACCCCTTTCCCCCAATGAACGTTACCATGTCCCTAAGAGAACCTTCTCTTTCATGAGCTCATAGATCAATGGTGGAAAGATGATTGTATTTTTGAGCCTTGAGGTTTAACTTTTTCTGTTCTAAGTCTTTTATTCTGCAACAGCCCTTTTGAATGATTTAAAATGGCATTCTCCATTTATTTGTGTGTATTGAAAATCTATTTGGAGCAAGGTATTACGTTTAAATACAGAGAAGAAATGGTTCATCCACTCAGCTAATATTTATTGTGCATACACTATGTAGCTACAAGCTGGGAACAGAGTGGAGAGCAAAAGAAGACACCATTCCTGCCCTTCTACAGTTGAGTCTGGTAGAAGAGACATTCATGATTCATTTCTTTTTTTTTTTGAAGCGGTGTAACCGCCCAGTGGGTTCACATTGCCCGCTGCCTTCACAGAGCCAATTTATCGAGACAGGGGAATTGCAATGAAGAAAGAGTAATTCACACAGAGCCAGCTGTGCAGGAGATGAGAGTTTTTTTTTTTTTTTTTTTTTTTTTTTTTTTTTTTTTTTTTTAAAGGCATAAATATTTCCTTTTTATTTTTTATTTTTATTTTTATTTTTTTTGAATCTTTTTAATAATATCACTGATTTATTTTATACAAAGATAGTTTTATATATGCAAACTAGCCATTTGTTGAGGTTATTTAATAATTTTTTTTTTCTTTTTTTTTTTTTTTTTAATTTTTTTCTTTTATTATTATTATTATTATTATACTTTAGGTTTTATGGTACATGTGCCCAATGTGCAGGTAAGTTACATATGTATACATGTGCCGTGCTGGTGCACTGCACCCACCAACTCGTCATCTAGCATTAGGTATATCTCCCAATGCTATCCCTCCCCCCTCCCCCCAACCCACAACAGTCCCCGAAGTGTGATGTTCCCCTTCCTGTGTCCATGTGTTCTCATTGTTCAATTCCCGGGCGGTTCGGGCCGCGGCGGAGTGGAACCTGGGCGCCCAGGCGGCGCCCATCCCAGCGGAGCCTGCGTCCTGGCGCCTTCCGTCTAAATAGAGGCCTCAGATCGGGACGCTGGGACCCCACACACTGGCAGCCAGGAGATGAGAGTTTTATTATTACTGAAATCAGTCCCCCCAAGCATTCGGGGGTCAGAGTTTTTAAAGATAATTTGGCAGGTAGGGGCTCAGGAAGCGAGGAATGATGATTGGCCAGGTTAGAGATGGAATCATAGGGGGTTTGAAGTGAGGTTTTCTTGCTGTCTATGTTCCTGGGTGGGATGGCAGAACTGGTTGAGCCAGATTACTGGTCTGGGTGGTGTCAGCTGATCCATGGAGTGCAGAGTCTGCAAAGTATCTCAAAAACTGATGTTAAGTTTTACAATAGTGATGTTATCCCCAGGAGCAATTTGGGGAGGTTCAGACTCTTGGAGCCAGAGGCTGCATGACCCCTAAACTGTAATTTCTAATCTTGTAGCTAATTTGTTAGTCCTGCAAAGGCAGACTGGTCCCCAGGCAAGAAGGGGGTCTACTCGGGAAAGGGCTGTTACCAATTTTGCTTCAGAGTCAAACCATGAACAGAATTCCTTCCCAGAGTTAGTTCAGCCTACGCCCAGGAATGAACAAGGACAGCTTAAAGGACAGAAACAAGATGGAGTGGGTTAGGTCTGATTTCTTTCACCATCATAATTTCCTCAGTTAAAATTTTGTAAAGGTGGTTTCAATGGAGCCTCACTCTGTTGCCCAGGTTGGAGCATAGTGGTTCCATCTCAGCTTACTGCAACCTCTACCTCCTGGGTTCAAGTGATTCTTGTGTCTCAGTCTCCCAAGTAGGTAGGATTACAGGCATCCGCCACCACACTGGGCTAATTTTTTTGTGGATTTTTAGTAGAGATGGGGTTTCACCATTTTGGCCAGGCTGATCTCAAACTTCTGACCTCAAGTGATCCACCTGCCTTGGCCTCCCAAAATGCTGGGATTACAGGTGTGAGTCACCACACCCAGCCATGAATCTTTTGATTACTCAAGTAAATGTAAAATTATAAGTGTAGTGAATGACAGGAGATGTATAGTAGAGGAATCTCATCTGTCTAGGGATAAAGGACTCCCCTGTAGAAGTGATATTTAAGGGAAGAATAAAGGATTAAGAGCAATTAATTTGGGAAGGGATGGTGTCTTAGTCTGTTCTCTGTTACCTGAGACTGGGTAATTTATTTTAAAAACTCAGAAATTTATTTTTTACAGTTCCAGAGGCTAGGAAGTCCAAAGTTAATGGGCTGTCATTTGGCAAGAACCTTCTTGCTCTATCATCTCATGGTGGAAGGCAGGAAAGCAAGAGAGCACATGTGCCACAGAGAGTGAGCAACAAAGGGCCAAACTCACTTTTATAACAAGCCCAGTCTTGTGATACAAACCTACTCTCACAATAATGACATCAATCTATTCATGAGGGCTCTGCCCTCATGGCCTAACCACCTCTAAGTTCTACCTCTCAACACTCTTGCATTGGGGGTTAAGTTTCCAACTCATGAACTTCAGAGGACACATTCAAATCATAGAATTCTGCATCTGGTATTCAAAATTCACATTCTTCTCACGTGTAAAATATATTTATTTCATACCAATTGCTCTAAAAATCTTAACTCATTCCAACATCAGCTTAAAAGTCCAAAGTCCATAGTCTCATCTAAATCAGATATGTGTGAGACTCAAGGCATGATTCACCCTGAGGCAAATTCCCCTCCAGCTGTGAGCCCGTGAAATTAAACTATCTATTTTTGATACAATGGTGAGACAGGCATAGGATGGCCATTCTTATTCCAAAATGGAGAAATAGGCAAGAAAAAAAGAGTAACTAGTCCCAAGTAAGTTCAAAACCCAACAGGAAAAACAACATAAAGTCATAAATCTGGAGAATAATCTCCACACCCTTAATATTGTCTCCCAAATATGCTTTTATCATTCTTTACATGGCCAGGCTGAAAATTTTCAAAACTTTTACTTTATTCTTCCCTTTCAGTTACAAATTTGTCTTTAAATCATTTCCTTCTTCTCTTATTTTACTGTAAGTGGCTAAAAAGAAGCCATGCAGCACCTTCAACTTTGCTACTTAGGCATTTGCTACTTAGCCTAGTTCATCATTCTTAAGTTCTGTCTTCCATAAAGTCCTAGGACATACACACAATTCCACCAAGTTTGTAACTGTATCACAAGGATGGCCTTTACTCCAGTTTCCAATAGATTGTTCCTCAGATCCATCTGAGACTTCATCAGGACGGCCATTACTGTCCATGTTTCTACCAACATACTGATCATGATGTCTTAAGTAACCTCTAGGAAATCCCAGTTTCTCTGCAGTTCTTTTCTTCCTCTGAGTTCTCACCAGAATCCCCCTTAATGCCCCATTCATGACAATCTATGCTTCTTAAAATCCTGCTCCTCCAAATTCTTCCAGCCTCTACCTATTACTAAATTCCAAAGCTTCTTCCATGTTTTTAGGTATTTGTTATTGTAATAAACCCTCTTCTCGATACCAATTTTTCGTCTTAGTTTATTTTGTGCTGTTTATAACAGAATATCAGAGACTGGGTAATTTATAAAGAAAAGAAATATATTTCTTACAGTTCTGGAGACTGTAAAGTCCAAGATCTAGGAGCCAGCATCTGGCAGGAACCTTCTTGCTGCATGATCCTGTGGCAGAAGGCAGAAGGGCAAGAGAACACGTGCACAAGAGAGAACAAAAGAGGGCTGAACTCACTTTTATAACAAACCACTCTTGCAATAACGACATTAATCTAGTCATGAGCCCTCATGACCTAATTACCTGTTAAAGATCCCACTTCCCAACATTGTTGCATGGGGATTAGGTTTCCAGCACATGAACTTTGGAGAACACATTCAAATCATAGCACATGGGGTACAGAATTATATTGCAGATAGAGACAGCAGCTCATGCCAATGCTGTGTGGTAAGAGAGAACACAGGGCTATTGAAAGAATGAACAAGGGTAAGGGCACTGGCACCCAGATAGCAAGGAAGAGCACAGGTGGGATGAATCCAGAGTGGGAGGTGGAGACCACCACCAGGCTATGCAGGACCTTATAAGCACTTTAAAAATTTGAGAAGTCTGGGTGTGGTGGCTCATGCCTGTAATCCCAGCACTTTGGGAGGCCAAGGCGGGCAGATCACGAAGTCAGGAGATTGAGACCATCCTGGCTAACATGGTGAAACCCCATCTCTGCTAAAAATATAAAAAATTAGCCAGGCATGGTGGCAGGCGTCTGTAGTCCCAGCTATTCAGGAGACTAAGGCAGGAGAATGGCATGAACCTGAGAGGCAGAGCTTGCAGTGAGCCAAGATTGCACCACTGCACTCCAGCCTGGGTGACAGAGCAAGACTCTGTCTTAAAAAAAAAAAAAAAAATGAGAGATGGGACGGTCACTTGAGGCCAGGAGTTCAAGACCAGCCTGGGCAACATAGCAAGAACCCATCTCTACAAAAAAAAAAAATAGAAAAAAATTATTTGGGTATGGTGATGCACACCTGTAGTCTCAGCTACTCAGGAGGCTGAGAGTGGGAAGATCACTTGTGTCCATGAGTTCGAGGCTGCAGTAAGCTGGTATTGTGCCACTGCACTCCAGCCTGGGCAACAGAGTGAGACTCTGTCTTTTAAAAAATGAGGGTTTTATTCAAAGAACAGTGGAAAATCATTGATGGGTTTTAGGCAGTAAACATGAAGGGAACACATTTGTGGTTTGCAAAGATTGCCCTAGTGCCATTGGAGAGGAGTGGTACTAAGATCATCCAGGGTGCTATTGCTCCCAGGTGAAAGATGCAATAATTCAGGTGGACCTCATGAAGGAAGAGATATGGATGAGTTCTAGAGATGTGGAAGAGGCAGAATCAATAGAACTTCGTATTGATTGAATATGGTGTGGGGACAGGGTTATTAGCATGGCCCCTAGATTTCTAGCTTGCTGAGTAGGATGAATGGTCACGCCATTCACTGAGATAGAAAGCTGAGATAAGACAAGATTTAGGAGGAAAGTTGACTTTTACTTTGGACAGGTTGAATTCAAAGTGTAGTATGGTGTCATAAAGTAAGCTGTTGTTACATAGCCTAAAAATGAGTGGATTTTTAAAAGGTCAAGATGGGCAGAAGTAGAGCATTCCAGTTATCTAACACTGCATAATAAACTCCCAACAGTTACGGCTTAAAACAACATTTACTGTGCTCATTAATCTGAATTTTGGCAAGGCTTGGTGGATAGCTTATCTCTGCACCACTCGGTGTCAGCTGGGGGAGCCCGAGGCTGGGGTTGGAATCGTAAGACAGCTTGCTCACTCAAATGTGTGGCAGTTGATGCTGGCTGTTGGCCGAACTTGAGCAGGGGTTGTGGCTGGAGCACCTACTCGTGTCCTTTACATATGGCTGCTTAGCTTCTTCAGAGCTTGGTCTGCTGGGTTTTGAGGTGAGTTTCACAAGAATAAAGTGAGAGCCAGACAGAGACTATCACCTTTCATGACCTAGCCTCAGAAGTCATCCAGCATCACTTCCATGGCATTCTGTTCATTAGACATGGCCCAGCCATATTCAGGGTAAGAGGAATTAGAGTTCACTCTTCAATGGGAGGAGTGTTGAAGAATTTGAGAACATGTTTTAAAACCAGCACATGGTGGGGGAGAGAAGAAATCAATTATCATTCCAGCTGGAAGGAACAGGTTGAAACAGGAAGGTAGAAATTATATTCAATAGAAGTGGAGTGGTTGCTGTTGGCTGGCCTGGAGCATGTATGAAGGGTTATGAACAGTGCAAAATATAGGTTAAAGGAACGTTTGGGACTAAATTATGGCAGAGCCCAAATTTCCTGAAATCCATTATTTTGAATCTGGAAACAAATTGTCAGAAAGGAATATAAATCAGATTTATTAAATAAAGATAAAAAGTAGAAGCAAACAGTGACTGGCATGAAATAGGAATAATTCTACTTGCTGATAAAATAATTCATGCCAATTTTGGGGTGTCTAGTCTACAGATTTGGGGTCATATATCTCCAAATTTAAATTGTAGACATATTCAAATGTCTTTAGTTGGGCTTTGTACCTTATGCCAGTCAAAAACATGAGTCAAAAAAATCATGCCTGGATGGTTCCCTTCGGAGGTATCTCTCCTTTATCCTTTAGTAGATTAAGATAAGAATCTTGGTCTTTTTGATCCTGGCTGTGGCTTCAAATTTTTCCCATCTTACTATTGGGCTACCCCAAAAGGACTGCGTCAGACAAGAGTGGTGAGTTGAATAGTGTTCCTCCCAAATTCACATCTACCTGGAACCTCAGAATGTTACTTTCTATGGAAATAGGAACTTTATAGATGTAATTAGTTAAGGTTCTTGAGATGAAATCATCCTGGATTTAGGGTGGGCCCTGAATCCAATTATTGTTGTCATTAAGAAAATGAGAAGGCACAGAGACAAAGCAAAGAAGCCCATGGGGAGATGCAGAAGCTGACCTTGGAGTTATGCATCTAAAACCAAGGAATGCCAGGAGCCACCAGAAGCTGGAAGAGGCAAGAAGGGATTCTTCCCTAGAGACTTCAGAGGGAGCGTGACCCTGTCAACACCTTGATTCCAGACTTCTGGCCTCTAAAACTCTCAGAGAATAAATTTCTGTTTTAAGCCACGTAGTTTGTGGCAACTTCTTATGGCAGTCCTAGGAAATTATACACGAAGTTAGAGCCAGGCATGATGTATTAGTCCATTCACACACTGCTATAAAAAATTACCTGAGACTGGGTAATTTGTAAAGAAAAGAGGTTCCCCAGGCTCTGTGGAAAGCATGCCTGGGGAGACTTCAGGAAACTTACAATCATGGCAGAAAGTGAAGGGGAAGCAGGCACGTCTTACATGGCCCAAGCAGAAGGAAGATAAAGAGCTGCGAGGTGCTACACACTTTTAAACAACCAGATCTTGTGAGAACTCACTATCATGAGAACAGCAAGGGGGAAATCCATCCCTACCACCCAGTCACCTTCCACCAGGCCCTCCTCCACATTGATCCAATTACCTCCTACCAGGCCCCTTTCAACCTCGGAGATTACAATTTGACATGAGATTTGGGTAGGGACACAAATCCAATCCATATCATGTGGAAAATATGGGTGTTGGTTTGCCAGATGCCAAACAGAAACAACGTTTGATCTGTTGATAATTGTGTATCATCTTTATCAGGTCTACCTTAAGGAAATCAGAGAGTAGAGCATATTTTCTCCATGGAATGGTGAGACACATATTAGCCTGAGACAGGAGCTAAGGAGAGTGAGTGGTGGGCTCCACCAAAGTGCCTTCATATAACTACACTGCTAAAGGTGATCAGAACAAAGGGACACATAGAACGAAGACCCACATGTGTAACCCAAATGCCTAACAAAGTCCATTCAATGTATGAGGTGTTGCTGCTGTGTGCTAAAGGAGGAAACCTGGGTCTTAGTCTCTGTTAATGGTAAATAGAGAAGAAATCAAGCCTTCCTACGACAATAGAGGATTTTTAATGAAGTAAAGGAGGCAAAAGAAATGTCTCAAAGGAGAATGAAGTATGTCAAAAACAGATTGCGCATGTAATTACTTTCTCAGGCCTTCCTGACATTATCAGCAGGACTTGTGTTTTGATGAAAAAAATTAATTAAAACTTAATTTTTTTAAGTGGAAAATATTCAGCATGGTTACAGGAAGATTGAAATCAGGGCACTGTGTAATTTTAATTGCCTTCGAGAGATGCGCTTCACGTGAAGACTAGCATGGGGGAAAAAAGCTAGAGGCACAAAGTCTGAGGGGAGTGGCCACACTGAATCTCTAGCCGTGTGCTTGGGTGCCATTTTCCCTACTCTTAAAGTTGACGGGATGGCATCTCAGGTTTCACGTGTAGGGGAGGAGAGTGGGTCTGTTCTGGAGTGTGCCGGTCAGGCCATACTTGGCATACACATTGTAGGAAGTGTCTTGATTTTTATTCTCCTAAAAAGGGAAAAAAGAGATTGAGGAGATTACATATCCCACGAGGCAGCAGTTTTTAAATGCCAATCTCTGGATCAGTTCTATCAGAATCATCTGGTTCTGATTCATTTAATCTGTTTTAGGACCTGCGCACAGTGTTTCTATTTTAAAAATAAACCTGTGCTACTCATTCTGGGAGTCAGGTGTGAGAACTACAGGTTTTTAATGGAAGAAACATGAACTTGAAAATGAGTAAATATGGGCTACGTTCTTTACTTCCCAAGGAGATTTGGGTTGACTGCTTAGTTTCCTCCATCAAATGGGGATAATATGGTTATTTGATGGGGTTTTGTGAAAATAAAAGATAACACAGGTAAAGTGACTGACACACACAGTTAAGTGGTCTAAAAATGATAAAACTGTAGAAGAAGAGTTGGATCAGGCTGCTTGCTAAATTGGGGAGGGATAAGGTAGTGTTCTTCAGATATTTCAAGGGCAGCTGCATGGGACAGAGAGAGAAAGAGAGAGAGAGAGTGTGTGTGTGTGTGTGTGTGTGTGTGTGTGTGCGTGCAGCCTTTAGAGGTCAGACTCAAGTCCAGCAGGTAGAAGTTATAGGGAGATAAATTTCAATGCAACAGAAAGTGGAACTGTCTAGTGAATGGTCCAGGGATGTCATCAGTTTGCTCCAGAGGGTAGTACGTTCCAAATCACTGGAGCAATTAAAGCAGCTGCCATATTTTGAAGATGTACAGGGCTCTGGGGCAGCAACTGAATGAGACCACTTGGTTCAGCTCTGTAATAGGGTTTCTGGCTTCCTGTGGGGCTGTGGCTGACATACAGTTGTTTTGTAAACTGACAACACTTGAAGAAGGTTTTAGCAGAAAACATTTACCAGTAAGATATGTCAGGTCAAGTACACTGTTTTAGGTATTCTTTACTGGGGACATTATTGTGACCTTCATCCCAGGCCTTTCAGAAAAGGGATGGGGTGTATTTAGAAGTTAATAATGGCTGAGAAGCTCCTCTGGCACTTCAGGGGAGGGGACTAAAGCTATAAAATGTCCTGTGATTGTTCTAGGACTTTCTCCTTAGTTTAGCTAACATCTGGGTCCTTGTCACATGGCCATGAAATATTAGGCTCACAGACACTTTGAAGGGTGAGAAAAATGGAATTTATTGGGTAAAAAGGAAAAAAAGGGAAACAGGGATGCTCTGCAAAGCCAGATTCCTGCTAGTGTGCTTCCTGCCTCACAGACTGAATCCCAGGTACCACCCAGGAAGAGGAGGGGTCAGGCTCCTCCCCACTGCAAATGGCATGAACTTCCCAAGACCCCTCCCCAAGTGTGCAGGCCACTTGGAGGTTCTCTGGTGACCCCCTTATATTTGGCTGTCTCATTATGAATGGGACAGGAGTGGGAAATTATCCCACTTCAAATGTCAGTTGCCCTCTGTTGGGAAACCCTGTACCTCACTGAAGCCCAGATGATCTCCCTGAACCAGCCTTTGAGGGTTCTTTTTGGAGCCCTTTGGAAACCTGGTATTGGATGGGTTGGGTTACAGGGCTGCTCAGCCTGACAGTCTCGCATTATCTGGTGACCACAGAGTTTAAAGCAGAACATTGGGAAGAAGGTAGACTGGACCAGTTGCACAAAGCAGAGTGTGAAGCGTGATGGGAGATGAAGGCTGTTTGCCTGCTTTTCACTGGGTACCAGATTTGGATGGATGCTGGTCCAATGTGAGTGACACAGTTAACTTATCAGTGAGATCCCTCATTCTTCTTATCAATGAGATAGCTGGGTATTGGGGGAACCTGCCCCCAATATTTCAATGTAGGTTCTTTCTATTTTCCATAAGTATCAGCTGGCTGAGAAATAAAGAGAAAGAGTACAAAGAGAGGAATTTTGCAGCTGGGCCACCAGGGGTGACATCACATATTGGTAGGACCGTGATGCCTGCCCAAGCCTTGAAACCAGCAAGCTTTTATTAAGGATTTCAAAAGGGGAGGGGGTGTACGAACAGGGAGTAGGTACAAAGATCACATGCTTTAGAGGGCAAAAGGTAGAACAAGGATCACATGCTTCTGAGGAAACAGAATAAAGGGCAAAAGGCAGAATTCCTGATAAGGGTCTATGTTCAGTGGTGCACATATTATCTTGACAAACATCTTAAACAACAGAAAACAGAGTTCAAGAGCAGAGAACTGGTCTGACCAAAAATTTACCAGGGTGGAGTTTCCCAATCCTAGTAAGCCTGAAGTTACTGCAAGAGACCAGGGCATATCTCAGTCCTTACCTCAACCACATAGGACAGACATTCCCAGAGGGCCCGTTTATAGACCTCGCCCCAGGAATGCATTCGTTTCCCAGAGTATTAATATTAGTATTCCTTGCTAGGAAAATAATTTAGTGATATCTCTCCTACTTGCACATCTATTTATAGGCTCTCTGCAAGAAGAAAAATATGTCTCTTTTTGCCTGACCCCACAGGCAGTCAGACCTTATGGTTGTCTTCCCTTATTCCCTACAAGTCGCTGTTATTCTGTTCTTTTTCAAGGTACACTGATTTCATATTGTTCAAACACACATGTTTTACAATCAATTTGTAAAGTTAACACAATTATCACAATGGTCCTGAGATGATGTACCTCCTCAGCTTATGAATATAACGGGATTAAGAGATTAAAGACAGGCATAAATTATATAAGTATTAATTTGGGAACTGATACATGTCCATATTAAAATGAAATCTTTACAATTTATGTTCCTCTGCTGCGGCTCCAGCTGGTCCCTCTGTTTGGGGTCCCTTACTTCCTGCAACAGATGGGGACCACTTAATCAGGGTAAGGGCAGTAGTTTGTGTTCACAGTTTGATCTCCCTGCGTGGTGCTAACCAGGCTGCATGGGGATCTGATGTCTGACTTTGGCCACACCATCAGGCTCCAGCCAACTGATGTGAAAGCAAGCTTCCAAATCATCTCTTTCTAAATAGTTAATTGATACTCAGTGTTCCTTTAGCCTGCCTTATTTTTTGCAAATGCCTGTCCCCAATGGTTCTGTTGTTTGCTCTGATTGCCGTTTTCCCCGGTAAGTGGGAAAACCCCACATCTTTTCCCCATCAGTATTCCCTAATGAGGCTGGTTCCCTCAAGGGGCCCTTGATGAGTTACAACAGCAGACCATGTTCCCAAGCAGCATGCTAAGAAAAACAATCCCCAGTGGTGCCCTGCAGGCACCATTTAGGAGTGGGTGGTAATGAATCCCTGAGAGAATGAATCCACCTGAGAGAAGGTGATCCAGAGTGAAGTAAACAATTTCACCGTTAGGTGGTTCACCCTGCAGGCCTCATTGCTGGCTTTCTGGAAAGCCAGTAAATAAGGCAGAAAAAATGTATCATTCCCTCCAGAGTGCAGGGGCCCCTGTCACCCACACAGGACTCCTGCCTGTCACTTTGAGTCACAGCTGGGCTTTCTGGAACCAGGATTCTTGTCTCTGGTTAGCTCAGGTCTCGCAGCCATGCCAAATCCAAACTGTGACATTGTCTGAACAGTAGGGCATCCTGTTCCCTGGTTTGGCTGAGCTCTGCGGAGCAGAACAGTGGCCAAGGTTAACATCAGATAATTTCCTTCACCATTCTTGAGTACCCTGAGGGCTTGTTACCTGGAATCAAAGGCTTGTCAGAACTCAAGATGACCTTAAAGGCCAGCTTATTCAACCTCCCACCCAGGATATGACTTCCAGAACTAACCACCCACATTGCAGATTAGTAATATCATACATGGTTACTCAATGCAATTGTGTCATTTCAGGAGAAATGACCTGTTCCCAAAGTGTCATGAAACCCACATTAATGAGCTGGGCTGTAGTGGAGGTTTACTTTGATTTCTGACCTTAATTATTAGTGGTTTGGATTCCTTACATTTATGATGGATTTTCTGATTACCAATTATGATTCACTGTAAGCCATTTTTTAAAATATAACATGAAGCTCTGACCCACTTTTAACAACACAGTGGCAAATGCCCAACAATTGGCAATTTCCCCTTCTAATATCAGCTGTTTGAATCATCACATCTACTGTGGTGGCTGGGAACCACTTTATCTTCATTTTCTGGCTTCAGTATTCTTTTCTGGTATTGTCATTACTGACCTAGGTGCATACCTGTACTAGGCTGGGACCTCGGCTCTATGCCAGTGAGAAAATGAGGTTCAACTGGGAAAAGGGCCTGGAGCAGTTGTTCTCAGGCTTGTCTGCATATTAGAATCACCTGCAGACTTTTAAAAACTACACTTGGGTTCCACTCTGGGCATCTGGAATTTTACAGTCTCCCTGAGTAATTCCAGTGAGCAGGTGGGTGGCCTTGCAAACCGGAGTCTGAAGGGGCTGGTCAGCAAGGAGGATGGGCAAAATAGTGGTGGCTGGCTGGGCGCAGTGGCTCACGCCTGTGATCCCAGCACTTTGGGAGGCTGAGGTGGGAGGATCATGAGGTCAAGAGTTCAAGAACAGTCTGGCCAACATGGTGAAACCTTGTCTCTACTAAAGATACAAAAAATTAGCCGGGCGTGGTGGCACGTGCCTGTAATCCCAGCTACTTGGGAGGCTGAGGCAGGAGAATCGCTTGAACCCAGGAGGCAGAGTTTGCAGTGAGCCAAGATGCCACTGCACTCCAGCCTGGGTGACAGGGTGAGACTCCATCTAAAAAAAAAAAAAAAGATGGTGGCCAAGGGGTGTTTATAAAACAGAGTTGTGATACATGTTCATGTGTTCACCTTTGAGGTCTAATTTGGTGGTAGCAGGAGTTTCGGGGGAAATGTTTACTGATCAGGTTGATGGGTGTCCAGGGACAAGATGTAGCTGCTAAGAGTTAGATTGATGGCAAAGATTGGGCAGATTGATAGTTCTCTAGCAAATAAGATGAGATCTGCTATTTCAGCAGGAAACAAAAAGCTAGTGGTATGGGCCACATCCACAAGCTGTGGTTAAAGGCAAAGACTGCAGCCTGATTGGCATGCCCACACTGGGCTGGCCACTGTCAGGGACAGCCAGGCTGACTCCAGAGCCTGCCTTCTGGTTTGGTTCTCCTGGCTTAAGTCTGGCCCTGCAGGAAAACCCACTGGAGTTTTCATGCCGACCAAGACTGAGGCAATCAGAGACTGGCAGGTTTGGAACCAGGAGGTCTGGATGGGGAGGCTGGCTCTGAATCTGTTGTCGTTATCAAGTGAGTCATTAGGACCACCTGGAAAGGTGAAGCTGTTCTTCACCTTCTCTTCTTTTAAAAGTGATTCAATCTCCCAAACCCAGGTTGACCTTTAGGTCTAATATAGGAAGTGTTGAATTAGGTAATGTCTCTAAAGGAACTCTCTGGGTTCCTTAGAGAAAAATATCATTTGAACATTGTGCCTCAGCAGGAAAGAAGATGCAATTTAAGTCCTGCACCAAGGCATTCAGGGCTTACCTCAAAGTGGACTCCTAGGAACAAGAAGCAAATGATTCCTTGGAGAGCGTTAGATGTCTGGCCAATGGAAACGGGGATGTAGTTCAGATTTTCTAGCCCCAGAAGTTCAGAACCTTTGGGTTCCTCGGTGGACATGTCTGTTACTCACTTGAAACTAGGGAAAGTCTCTTGTGTAGAAAACTTGCCGCATGTCCCTTGACTACCAGTAGCAGCAGAGGTGCTATGTGTCGCTGAAGAATTTTCCTCCTTGTTCTGAGAGATGATTTCCCAGGTTTCCTTCTCCACAATTCTGTGGGTGTGTACTGCCGTGATAAGATGTTTGTTCTCTGGCTTATAAATTACAAGATATTTTCAGGACCACTTGGGAGAAATTGGAACATTTTCCTGGAGGCAGTGGGGGAGCTGCTGGAGGTTTTCGGACAGGCGGACCACATGCTGAAAGAGATATTTTGGGAAAATGCACTTGGCAGTCGTGTGTGGGTGAGGATAATAATATTGGTACTTAACCACTGGCTTGTTGGGAAGAGTAAGGGGAACGATGTAAGTGAGTGTAAAGATGCGGGACCACCATTCCTTTGTTCATTATTTATTTTTTTCTTTTTTTATACTTTACTTTCTGGGATACATGTGCAGAACGTGCAGGTTTGTTACATAGGTATACATGTGCCATGGTGGTTTGCTGCACCCATCAACCTGCCATCTACATTAGGTATTTCTCCTAATGCTATCCCTCCCTTAGCCCCGCACTTTGTCCATTCTTTTAGTCTCTCTGAGAGCTGTTGCCCCAAGGATACCATCTTCTCCTGTTCCAGGCCTTCCTCCTTGGCTTGTAGATGGTCACCCTCTTCCCTGTCTCTTCATGTCATCTCTGTGTCCAAATTTCTTCTTCTCATGAGGACACCAGTCATATTGGATTAGAGCCCACCCTAGACACTGCATTTTAAAAAATTACCTCTGAAAAGATCCTGTCTCCAAAGATGGTCATATATAAGATACTGGGGTTAGGACTTCCACATATAATTTTTTGAGGGGATACAATTCAGTCCATAACAGCCAGTCTTTTTGAAGACTTTCTCTTTTGGGGGCTTTACACTTAGGTAATTACAAGATATTTTAAGGGGTATTTCAAGACCCAGCAACCCCCTCCTCCACCCACCATCTGCCCCAAATTATGTTCGTTACCTCCTGGTACCTGTTATATCATCACGAGAATTGCTTGGTTGAATCAAGTAATGTTTCAAGATAATTTCCATAAACATGTACTCTTTTTATGTAAGAGGGGTAATAACACAGCCAGTGAACTACTGGATAAATTCATTTACCAAACTACATAAAAGTACTGATATATGACAACTACTTAGGGAACCTAAGATTTGGGACATAGAGCAGCCTATTTAGAATATCCGGTATAACATAGCAGGGAATAGCAAGGGCTCTAGAGCTTTCGGCTTGGGTTCAAATCTCAGCTCCACCCCTTTCTTTCTGTGTGGCATTCGGCACGTTACTTAACCAACCTGTGATTCTTCCTTCATCTGAACAAGCAGCATAACAATAGCATTTACCTCACGATTCTTTAGAAGATGAATGAGCTAATACCTAATATAGTGCTTAGAATAGTGTCTTGTCTGTGGTTGGCTTCCAATAAATGTTAGCTGCTATTGTTGTTGTTAAACTATTTAACAAACTACAAGCACATTCCTATCTGCTTTCTTCTTTGCCCTTGTAACAGCCCTGTGGAGTAGAAGGAGTTAGTTACATTTTACAGGTGAAGAGACTGAGGCTTTAAGACATTATGCGAACCATCTCAGGGCATATGGCAGTGTTATTCAGAACATCTATCGGTAAAGAACAAGAATTCCAAAAATATAGGATTTTCCCCAGGAAGGAGGGCCAGAGTGTGGGCTACTGTGGGATGGCCTCCAGGCAGAGCGAGGGTAGGCACTCCAAAGAGTAAGGCATCTGGAGAAGAGAAACAATGAAAGAGGCAAACGCTGGATGAGAAGGACCTCAAAGCAGAACTTTGCCTCTCGGCCTCTCAGTCAGTGCATCCAGGTTGTGATCTTGTTCAGGTGGCTGAACTTTGAACCCTTCTTGGCTATTTGATGCTAAAGGCAATCTTTGAATGTGATGGTTTCCTAGATCGTATTGGTGGAATTTAGTTGCCTCAGATTTCCCAGTCATGTGCCAGCACTGCCAAGTGATCTCCATGTGTGGGTTTTGTGATGTGTTTCCAGTGCTCCACATTCGGCCTGTGATTTTTTTTTCCTAGGGCTCCTAATGAAATACTCAGAACACTGCACTGAATAGAAGTTTCTCCCTATTCTCCAGAATGGGGATCCTTATTTCATCCTCAAGCATGGACACCAAAAATAAATGGGGAGAAATCTCTATTCTCTTAGTGATGAGGCACTCTTGGAGGAAGATATTATTAACATGACTACGTCTTGCCAATTTGAAACTGCAAATTTCTGTAAGGTTGACCAGTCTTGATAATTTCAAGATTTTAAGTTCAACTTAAGATACTTCACAAAATTATTTTTATCATATTGAATTACAGTTCTTTACACGTGTCTTTTACTGATTAGATGGTGAGCACCAGTATCTACTTAACTTTGTACTAAACGGCTCAATATTGCCTGGAAAATAGTAGGTGCCCAATAAATAGTAAATGTTTTTCAATCAAATCATAAATGTAGATATAATCTAAACCTCATCCCTTGGCAACTGGAAATGCCCATGTTATGTCTTAAAACGCATTGAATTCAGGTGGGAGAATAAAAATGATTTTAACAAATCCAGTGTGCTTTTTGAAGGCAGAACTATAATTACTTCTTTTTCCCCTCATAATCAAATCAACCTGTGAAATTGGAAGCCAATAAATATATAACAAAGTCATTGAATGTCATAGGAGAGGACTACTATTTGATTCACACATGATCCTTGTCGTTTAATTGCATGTGGCAAGAATGAGTGGAAGTGGTATTAAGTGGAGAAAAACTCAGTCCCATTGGTGAGTTATTTACCTTGACCACTGTGATGGGCTGAATTGTGTTCCCCTAAAATTCCCATGTTGAAGTCCTAACCCCCAGTATCTCAGAATGTGAGTGTATTTGGAGATACAGTCTTTCAAAAGGTGATTAAGTTAAAGTGAAAATGAGGCCTTTGGGATGGGTCCTAATCCAATATGGGTTGTTGTCTTTAGAAGAAGAAAATGTTTGGCCACACGGAGAGACACAAGGGATGCACATGCATGGAGGAAAGAACATGTGAGGACATTTACAAGCCTTAAAAAGAGCCCTTTCAGAGACCAACCGTGCTGACACCTTGACTTTGAACTTCCAGCCCTCCAGGACTGTGAGAAAATAAATTTCTGTTGCTTAAGTCACGCAGTCTGTGGTATTTTATTATGATAGCCCTACCAAACTAATACAACCACCTACTTTTTAGAATTTGTAGAATCCAAGCACTTAAGATTATAAAAATGCATGTTTATTGTGGCACAATTCACAATAGCAAAGACTTGGAAACAACCCAAATGCCCATCAATGATAGACTGGATAAAGAAAATGTGGCACATATACACCATGGAATGCTATGCAGCCATGAAAGAGGATGAGTTCGTGTCCTTTGCAGGGACTTGGATGAAGCTGGAAACCATCATTCTCAGCAAACTAACACAAGAAGAGAAAACCAAACACTGCATGTTCTCACTCATAAGTTGAACAATGAGAACACATGGACACAAGGAGAGGAACATCACACACCAGGGCCTATTGGAGGCTGGGGGGCTACGGGAGGGATAGCATTAGAAGAAATACCTAATGTAGATGACGGGTTGATGGGTGCACCAAACCGCCATGGCACGTGTATACCTATGTAAAAACCTGCATGTTCTGCACGTGTATCCCAGAACTTTAAAGTATAATAATAAAAAAAGTAATAAAGGGATGGTGATGGTAATAGGTATAGACTTTTGCTTGCATTGAGGAAATATTCTAAGTTTCACAATGGGGTATGGAAGAATCTGCGAATCTCTTTCTGACCTCTCGTGGTACCAGTTCCTCATTACTCAGTGATGACCCCAGAGCCAGCCTTGGATGAGGCGGGGTGGAATTTTCCACACAGGTGCCATTAGCTAGGGGGCTCAAAATAGACACTGTGGTGAGGTTATTATTGAAATATTCTGTTTCTGTGAAGTTTCTGAATGTAATTCTGGGCCCTCTTTCTACAACCTTAGCAAGTTGCTGAACTACAGGAGTGCTGAGTAACAATGCCTTTCATGTCAATTCTGTTTACTGCCAGTCTTGCTTGCATTAAACTGAACACATCCATCAACTAAAGTGCTGGATAACAGATGAGAAAAAGCTAAGTTTGAGTTGTTTTTTGTATTGTAGAATGGTGCTTCTATTTTCTTTGTTTTCTTCTTGTTCTTAAGTTCTGTGGGAAACCCACGGGAAGAGGGAGTCTATCCAGGGTATTTGACTTCAAATCATTTCATCTCTTCTGTTCTTCCTCTCATCTAGTCCTCTGTGTTTTTGTAATATACACAAGGGCAAGATTAATAGCAGAACAGAATTCTGCTACGAAATTTAAGTGATGTGAATTCTTTCCCAAAATTCCAAGAATGAAGACTTTGACTATGACATAGCCAATAATTTGCACTTGTATGCATTTGACATTGTTCATTTACATTAACTAGTGTAAAATACCTAATTAGTACAGCAGAAAAAAAAAAAACTACATGAGGAAAAAAGGAAATGATTGCTCTTTTACTCACTGGAGGGAAAGGTTGGATTTATTTCAACTCTGTGTTTAGAAAAAGACCTTTGCTGGGCTTCTTGGAGTGTAAAAAGAGTGGACCCTGACCCATCTCTATTCCCTGCTGGGCCATCTGGAAGGATTTGCACAGCAGAGATAAGGCTAAACCTCTCTGCAAAATGAAACCAGAGGAATTTCATGAGTTCTGGGGAGTAGAAAGAAGTAGGGTGAGCTCTGACAAGGATGATGGGGTTGGGCATGTGATGTCTGGAGTTGGGGCTAAGGAGGCCAGCCCAGGAGATGGTCCCTGAGGTAGGACGGGAGTGAGGCCAGGCAACTATAAGACAGTGATGTCTCGTGTTATTGAGCGTTGCTATTTTTTAACCTCTGTCTGCCACACTTTCTAAAACCTTTGCATAACTACTGGGTATCTACCAAGAGGAAAAGAAGTCATTATACGAAAAAGATACTTGCATATGCATATTTATGGCAGCGCAATTCACAATTGCAAAAATATGGAACCAGTCCAAATGCCCATCAATCAATGAGTGGATAAAGACACTGTGAGATACATATATACATATATATGTATATATATGTATATATGTATATATGTACATACACATTCATATACACACATACACATATACACACATATATATACATATATACATATACATAAGTGTGTGTATATATATATATATATGATGGAACACTACACAGCCATAAAAAGGAATGAATAATGGCATTTGCAGCAACCTGGATGGAACTGGAGACCATTATTCTAAGTGAAGTAACTCAGGAATGGAAACCCAAACATCACATGTTCTCACTTATAAGTGGGAGCTAATCTATGAGGATGCAAAGGCGTAAGAATAATACAATCGACTTCAGGGATTTGGGAGAAAGAATGGTAGGTGGGTGAGGAATAAAAGACTACAAATAGGGTACACTGTATACTGCTCGGGTGATGGGTGCACCACAATCTCACAAATCACCACTAAAATACTTACCCATGTAACCAAATACCACCTGTTTCCCAAAAACCTATGGAAATAAAAAATTAAAGAATAATAAAAATAAAATCTTTGTAAGACTATTGCACCTATTAGAGCCTTCTTTCTGGGAAATTAAAACTCTAATTGTTTCCACATTAGCTTATGAGATGGTTAGTAAAAGAGAATTACTACAGGAGATGAAATGCCAGTGAGGTTGATAATTCAGTGGGACCAACAAGTCACGGTCAACCAGTGATGGAGAATGTAAACCTATTAGGAATCCACAGAAATTTTGAGGCACGTACTGGACTCTCAAGAATGTGTGAGACTGGTGAGGCTTTGGCTTGAGCCATTGAAAATAAATGCATAAATAGCAACACTTAGCAGACCGGAAAACATGGGGGAAAACCCAGACAGAGACATTTGGGATTTGTCAGTAAAAAATGCAGTTGTGAGGCCGGGTGCAGTGGCTCACGCCTGTAATCCCAGCACTTTGGGAGGCCGAGGTGGGTGGATCACGAGGTCAGGTGTTCAAGACCAGCCTGGCCAACATGGTGAAACCCCATCTCTACTAAAAATACAAAAATTAGCCAGGTGTGGTGGCACTCACCGGTAAACCCAGCTACTCAGGAGGCTGAGGTAGGAGAATCACTTGAATCTGGGAGGCAGTGGTTGCAGTAAGCCAAGATTGCACCACTGCACTCCAGCCTAGGCAACAGAGCGAGACTCCATCTCAAAAAAAAAAAAATGCAGTTGTGGAAGCTTTGAAATCCCTGCTGTGAGGTTATGGAAGGAGAATGTTTCTGTTCAAGTATGAATCTTTGTTGGGAGGGGTGGCAAGAGGAAGGCATGCAAAGGCAATGGTGAATAAAATGAAAAGGTTCAACTTTTTGGTGGTTGTCACCTAAGAAGGTTTTGTGGGGGAATTGACTTGTTTTAGCCAGCAAGGGGATTGTTTAACCTGCCCTCTACCAGTCTGCCATGCCTCACGCCCTTGTCTACAGCTGTCCTGTTAGTTGTAGCATTTTGTTTTCTTTTATGCAAAGAGATTTTCTTATGAGAGTCAAGGAGAACCCAGGAGAGGGAAGGCATCTCTGCCTTCCAGGCACAAAGTTTCAGAACTGTACTGCTCTACAGTGGTAAAAAGACAACAAAGTCTTTGATTTGCAGGTTGTTTGTTTCACTCGCCCTATCAAGTGGAGCTCAGATGGAATATTTCATCCGGTCACTCTTTAGATGTTCACGGCAGCCCTCCCTGACCAGCCGTGAGGTCGGGCAGAGAAAGGAAGCAAGGACGAGTGAGGAGGGAGAGAAAGGGACCTGGAGTTTGTTGTTGGAGATCTTCTCTGTGTCAGACATCTTAAAGGAATCACCTCATGGAATCTTTGGCACAACCCATTGATACGGGGATTATTTTCCATTTTACAATGAGGAAATGAAACCTTAGAATAACAGCAAGAAGCTCAGTTAGACAACTATAAAGTGGCAGCGTGCAGTTATGTGACTCAAAACCAGTGTTATTTTCAGAAGTGGGAAATGTCATGACTTTGCCCTTCTCTCCCCTTCTCTCCCCTTCTCTCTCTTCCTTTTTGTTGGCTATCTTGAGCTGAATGGTGATAATGCTTAAATAGTGGAGGCACATTTTGAATAAACAGTGACTGACTTAAATTTATAATCATAATTTTATTCTAGAGTTTTAACAAATGGTAAAACATTTAGAGTTATTTTTCAGCAGACTTGACAAAGGTGATGCCTGACTGTGCCTGCCGTCATTTTTTTCTATTTACAAAATCAGGGTAAATTTGCAAACTTCTAAAGCAGACATGGCTTCAGCAACCAGTCAGGGTGGAGGTGAGACCAGGAAGGTTGGAGCTCATGAAAGGTCCTCCTCTTCTGTCTAAGGGGCACTTACTTCAGTGGTAGCTCAGCTGATACTTTGAGAATTCCAAGAAGGAGCCAGGAACCCTGCTAGGAATAGAGACGCAACGAATCCAGGGCTCTCACTTTGAATTGCTCAGCACGCCTGGAACATGAGTCAGGCACAGACACAGAAAAGTCAGCATAATGTGTATGTGCAGTGATTATGAGATGCCCATGCAGCATCTTTATACCAGCCAGGGATGCAAGGAAGACTCTCCGGAGAACATCTACCCAACAGGTGGATTTGCTTGTGAGGAACAGAGTCTGTAAAGGAGAAACAAAGCAGTGCAGTAGTTGCATCATCATGAGGAAGGATGATGTGCAGAGTTAGTTTCCTAAGTGGCATCACCTATAATGAGCAGCGTGTTCTCCTACCACCTTAGCTGCAAGTAGTTATGCTGTACAGCCAACATGTTTCTCCTAGCTCACAATTCAAAAGCGCATTGCTGGGATTCCTTGGGGGCTTTGCGTTTATTTGTTGTGGTCTAGTGGTTTATTCTGGCAAAATACACTGCATGGATTTTTACAGTTTGCTTTGTGCTTGGACATCTTTCCACCCAAGCAAAATGTTTACAAATGCCAGCTCGTCGTTTTCTGAAAATATTGCTGAAAAGAACAAATGTGTTGTGATGTGCCATGTGTTTGAAGAGACCAGGCAACCAAACACTAAGACTGCCTCTTCCTGTCAATGTTTTTGCTCAGAATCATTCTTTATTGTGCCTATTTCTCCAGAACTCTATAATCCAAAATGGTCCTGTTCTCTGTGGACATGTGTTTATTCTGCAAGTTAAAACCCTTTCAAGCAATTCCTGCTATGTTGAATGTAATAATGCACTGATAAAATTCTGTCATACATTCTAGAAAATGCCTTTTTATAAAGTACTCATATTACTGAATTTACCAAAACAGCATAGGTAACAGATTCTAAGATATCTTAGAGTTAATTGATAATATCTATCTGAATGTTCTAAAATTTATCTTTCATATGCAAATCCCTTCAAACCATCCCTTCTAGTCCCATTTTTGAGACACACACATACACACACACAGACTGACTTTGTTATTTCTTACTGGTTTTTACTGTTGGTCATAGAAGCCTTTCTTCTCTGCTACTTCCATTATCTTCCTGCCTTCAAAACTCCACTGTAGTTGCAGTTTAGTTTTACTATATTTCTTATTTTTAAAAATATATAGGTAAATAGAAATTGAAATATTTCTATTGAAATTGAAAAGCTCCCTTTTTTTGTTAGATTTGTGAATTCCTTTATGTAATTATTTTTCCAAAATTAATCCTGAATACAGACTAGTAAATTTAAATGACAAAGAAAGTTTCTATGACAAAGCAAAATTAATGCTGAATACAGACTAGAACATTTATATGACAAAGAAAATAGGGAACTATGTTGTTTCACATACACAGGAGCTTCCGAATTCAGGAATTTTCTAGATGGAGAAGATCTCATTATGTGGTGACACCAGCTAGCCAAGTGTAGTACTGAGGTCTGTCTGTGTTAGACTTTAGAAATAGACCAAGGATGGAGGGAGGTTTGAGAAATCTAAGTAAGGAAGCATAGGAGACCTTCTTGTTTGAGGTCAAAGAATAATTGGAAGGAGTGGTTCCATCTCACAATTTGAAAATGCTCTAAGGAACAAAACATACTTTTTTATAGACCTATTGATCTCAGAAGATATAACGCAGCTGGTGGAGGCTAATGATCAATCTCCAGGCTACCACCATTCTATTTTCTTCTTTGTCAAATGTACTCACTATATTGTGAGTGTTTTCACTACCTAATTTTTCATGGCAATTTTTGAGGACTGGTAGCTGGACTGATTTAATTCTCATTCTCTCACTTGTTCACAGAATCATTTCATGTGTGTTTTTGCCAGGTACTGTTTTAAATATTGGGCACTGTTTTCAGTTCAGTAATTCAACCTATTTTAATCCCTTACTAGCCCAGTTGTAAATTTCAAATAAGTCATTTTTTTAATACAGGGTATTTTTTCTTCAAGGGAGAATGCTTATTTAGTTATTAGGTCTAGTGGTCTAAAGGAAAAGATAGTAATGGCCCTGACTGCCCCTCTCCCTGAGTTCCCAGTCCTGGCACTCTGCTTTGAGCTAGTGGGGCAGGTGACACACCCTGAGTTGGTGTCCCTTCATGGTCTAAGACTTGGCTCTGTAGATACTTTGTTTCTGCTGCCTATCCTTACATGGGAATTCAGGGGTCAAATGGGGATTAAAAGCATCATCTAAAAATACAAAATACAATACCATAGCACCTCCTCTCTTACTCAGTTTGGGTCCTTAAATAAGGTATACCCCTACCCATGTTCACCTGAGATCCCACCTATGAAATCAGCAAGGCTAGCCTCTTGAGGGTCTCTTCCTTGCAAAACTAGTGCATCAGAACTAGCGGGTTTGTATTGTGTTGGCTTAACAATCCTATCCTAGTTAGAAAGACAAGATTGCAGTTCTAAAGATTGAAATATTTTCCTGGACAGATTATGTTATTTGGAACAAAAGCATCTCAAATCTATTGTATATTTAAGCTAGATTTTTAAAATTTTATTAAAAATAAAACCTGGACTACAAAACTAAAATAGTACAAAAGGATATACAAGAAAAGTAAATTTCTTCTCTCCCTCTGAATGTGATTCTTTTTTTTGCAAGAGTTAAGAAAGTTAACCTGTTAAACTTTTCTTATTAGTCTAGACATTTTCTACACATACACAAATTTATGTGTGTATATAACTGTACACTTATCTATACATACTCATATATTTTAAATGAAAACATGTTCTGTGTTAGCTATTACTATATAGCAAATTACCCCATATGCTCATTATTCTATCACCCCTAGCTATTTAATATTAGCTATTAAGTTTTATATATTCTAACTCACTTCTCCTGGTGATCATGTTTTTATCTTATACTTAAAACAACACACCTTTGTTATCTCACAGTGTCTGTGGTCAGAGGTCTGGGCATGGCTTGAGTTCCCTGCTTTCAAGTCTCTGATGAGGCTACACTTATGTATTACCCAGGATTAGGTCCTATCTGAAAGCTCAACTGGGGAAGGATCCACATTTGAGCTTGTTTATGCAGTTGTTGGTAGGATTCAGTTCCCTTAGGACTGTTGGACTGGGGGGCCTCAGCTCCTAGCTGGCTGTGGGCCAGAGACCACCCTTGGTTCCTTGACAGATGGGCCTGCCCATTAGGACAAATTGCAGCATCTAAGTCAGTAAGGGAGAGATTCTACTGGCAAGACAGAAGTCACAATTATATATAATGCAGTCACTGAAGTGACATCTCATTATCTTTGTCATATTCCATTGGTTAGAAGCAAGTTATAGCACCCACCCACATACATTCAGGAGGGTGTGTATTACACAGGCACATAAACACCAAGAGATGGGATCTTTGCAGACCATCATGGACTCTGTCCTCCATTCCATCTGAACATTTAATATTAACATAGTCTGTATTTCTACATAACAGTTCTCTGAAAGGAAACTTCGCTGTGTGCCAGATAATACTTTTTGATCTTCTTATTTTACCTTTCCTTACCCCACCCATGATTATTACTATCAAAGCTTTAGTGCATAACACAGCGCTAAAATAGAACACTTACTCCAAAAATTTAATTAACAAGCAACATGAAATAAAAGGTCATTTGCATATTGTAGGCAAATAAAAACATTATCATCAGGAGAAGTGAGTCAGAATGTATCAAATATAATAGCTAATATTAAATAGCTGGGGGTGAGAGTTGGAATAATGAGCAGCCTCTGTACAGAGGGGATGTCAATCAATTACTCTGGCCCTATTGGAGCACCTGCCTAGAAGTGCTTTCTGTGCCTGGTTAACCCATCAGTTGCTGAATAGTGGGGAGGTCTCTGGTGGGGATTCTGGGAAGAGGGGCTGAGCAGTAATTGCGGAGAACCCTAGGGGATCTCAGCAGTCACTATTTACTAAGACATTTTTATTACCTAATCATCAGTATCAGTATTGCAGTACAAACTACCTAAATATGAATTATTAGGAATAATAATAATAACTAACCCTTATTGTGCTATTCTGAATATGTAATATTTGCAGTATGCAGAAAGGGAATGCAGACGGTATTCCCTATGCCCGTATCTGAGCTTTATTAGAGGGCCTGGTAGTCCCTGGGATTTATAGCTTTTTATATAAAGTGCCAAAAGTATTTAGGACAATTTATGCAAAAATACTTATAGAATAGCTACTATCTGCTAGGTCCTGTTCTAGTTGCTAGGAATACAGGCATGAATGAAACACAGAAACAATGCATAACTTGAACTGCAATGCTTAATTTCTACAGTATATAAACATATCCAGCAATATCTTTAACCCAAAGCTTTTGAGGACATTGACTCACCTGAAACCTCATAACATCTACCTTTTGGGACCTATAGAAAACAATCAAGTGCAAAGGCACAGTTCTGACCATGGGAAATACAAGAGCAGGTCATTAGGAAGTTGTCCATCATCATACGGAGGTCTCCCTGGGGTTGTACAAATTGTCTCATATTATCCGCTCACTTGTTTTGGAATTAAAGAGTGGGATTCTCTCCTCTCCTCTAATGACTGCAGATTTTGTTACTAGTTGCTGTTATTGTTTTTATCAGATTTTTAAAGCAGCTCTCCTGCCTTAATACTTACGGGGCTGGGTCAAGATATAAACAGAAGACCAAATACTCTATGGCTAAATAGTTAAAAGAATTAAAAATTCTCGAATGCCTTCAAGGTTGGAGCCAGTTCATGGGGTCAGGAGAGCTGTCTCCAGGCCTGCATTCCACTCCTCTTCTTTTTCCATCCCTGCCCCATCCCTTTCATGCAGCACCTGGTGCACACTCAGGTGACCCAGCCTACATGTCGGGGATCCATGTAAACACCCCTCAAACAGATGGTCCCCTGCGGGCGTTGGAATGTGGCAAGGTCTACCATTAGGAATGCAGGCTCAGGAAAGGCTCCTTCAGGCCCTGAGAGTGGACGTGGAATCCTGATGGCGGGGAATCCCAGGGTCCTGTGACCCACAGCATGGTCTAGAACTGTGCTGGGCAGACAGCAGCCACACATTGGCTCCAGAGCACTGGTCAAGATGTTCCGTAAATGTAAAGTACACAACCAATTTTGAAGACAATACAAAAAATAAAGGACGTAAGATATCTCATCAATAATTTTTATGTTGATTATGTGCTGACATGATATACTACTGGATATACTATTGGGTTAAATAAAATATATTATTAAATTAGTTTTAACTGTTTGTTTCTCATATAGCAACTAACAACTTTAATGTTCTATGTGTAGCTTGCATTTGTGGCTCCCATAACATTTCTGTGGGACAGCGCTGCTCTAGAAGGGGGAAGTATGGCTCTGCTAGGACACATCTCCTGCTACCTTGGACCCCTTGCCCTGTGAGGAGGAGGAGCTAGAGCAGAGTCCTCTAAAGCGTGGAGTCCCAGGCAGGAGCCTTTCTTGCCCTAGGGTGGTTTTGCTTGAAGGTGATATTTATAATCTATTTGGTCTCACTCTTTCATGGCTAAATGACTCCAAATCTCTCTCCTTTGCCTATTTGTGGGTTTTGCCCAAGGCAAGAAGATAGCCTTTCTCACCTTCCACCTGCCCACTCCCACTGCCACCACCACCACCACCACCACCACCACCACCACTTTTGAATCAATATAACCAGGCACAGAAAGTAAAATTGTTCTGTATTGACATGTATCTTTCGAGAAGCTGTTATTCTTTGTGTGAGACAGAATCTAATCACTAAGCAATTTGTCTACAGGGAGAGGGAGACTTTTCACTCCCCTTCCCCTTGGTTTGTAGAGTACACTCATCTTTCGTAATTGATTCTTCGGGTGGAGTAATGATGTAGGGTCAGGAATACATTTTTTGATTCAAAGGGTATAAAATGTGCTATATGTGTTAGGGGTTAATGTAAGCTCTGTGGAATTACAATACAGATGTCTTCTAAGATAAAATTCACTAATCTAATCTCTAGAGAAGGAAACTTTTAGAGAGTCCCTTATGACTCGCTTAAGAAATTCTTGTGGATAGTATGTTGCTGTATGACGGCTTTAAGAATTTATGGTGAATGCTTCAGACCATGGTTTTAGTGTTTCAACAGAAACAGTGGCTTACTTAGGGTGGTGTTGCCTCTTGCTCTTGAATAAATCTGATCTGAGTTTACAAGTAGGAAGGAGTAATGATTTAGATGTCTGAAATCTCTTTAGTTTATTGTTTCTTTTCTTATTGTAGCAGAGAGTGACTGTTAAAACTTTTTCCTCCTGGGCACGTAGCTGGCGTACATTTCCCAGCATCCCTTACAGATGGTTGTGGCCGTGTGACTGAGACTGGCCAATGGGATGCTAGTGGAAGTGATATATTCTTGTCCAATCATCTACTCTTTCTCCTTTTCTTCTGCCTTATGAGATGCAGAGTATAGGGGCACATGGGCACCACCTGAGAACTCTTTAGAAATGCAGAATCTTTAACCTTCTTCTAGGTGTAGGGAATCAGAATCTGCATTTTACCAAGATCCCCAGGTGATACCTATGCTCATTAACATTTGAGAAACATTGCCCTTTGAGATGACAGAGCCACTAGATGGAAAGATCTTGGGTCCCTGCCTTGTGGCTTAGAGGAGAGCCACCCAGGAGTGTGGCCTCTTGAAGCAGCCTGTTTAGATTGGTACATAAACAGGAAGTCAAATTTTATCATGATGAAGTCACTGAGATTTTGGAGTTGTTTGTTATAGCAGTTAGTCTTCCCTGGATAATATACTCACAGAGTATTTAAAGAATGCCATGTACCTATAATGTATCCCCTTCTTACCAATAAATTCTGCCAACCAAAATGATCATATTGTACCTACAATGTCCACAATGTTCAATACAGACTGAGGTAGACCTTATAAATGGTATTAGTGAAGCCTAGTGGACAATTTTAAGAAATCACCAACATTACAAAACGTTGACTGGCAAACTTGCATTCACCCTATATATGCTCTGTAAGTGTTCCTAGCTCCCTCACTTTTTTGACTTTTTCTTCTTCAGTGGCCTCCTTCACTTTTCAGTAGCAGCAAGATTAAGAGGTGAAAACTGCCATTGCTCCAATGAATGGGTGAGGTCACTGATTTGCACAATCCCTATGAGAGCCCAATTAAAAGAAGATACAGAGATAAGCATGTATGTTTTCATCTCTCTTAACTCTATTATCTTATTGTCATTTGGCTATGATTTATTTAGGTCAACATTGATTTCTATAGCTTATTTAGATAGCTAGAATGATAAAAATATCTTTTTGTTATCACAAGGAGTACAATTATTTACGTATTTACCTATTCATCCATTCATTCTTAGTATACAGAACAGTCCAATCAGGAGCAATCTGTAGTACCTATGATAGGTACAGAAAAGCCCTTAAAGATTAGCCTCTAAGGTGTTAACAGGAGAGATTTACTGATTTATATTTTTCCCTATGGATCTGGAGATACAGGGTATTAACAAGATGGATGAGTTATTGGGGGTGCATTTGTATGTCTCAGGGTGCATGCTGTCTCCGATAATTGCTGTCTGTGTTGGATTGGGCAGAGCCAGTATCTTAAAACCTTCACCAGAATTTCCTATATTGAGACATTTAAAATTAAGAAATCTAGGTAATTTTTGCTTATCGGTTTAAATTGTGCATAGAACTAAATTATTAAATAACCAGCATGTCTAAGCCTTACCCTTTTCTTTAATTACACACATATCCATGCATGCACACATATACATGCACACGTGCTGAGGAGGAAAAAAAAGCTGAAGGGATTTTGTGTGTGCATGCATGCGTACATATGCACAGACACACACAGGATGCACTTGTACACATGTATGGACCTGTGCATGAACACACAAATCCCATCAACTTCTTTTTTTCAGCCAGTCATTATAGAGAGGAATGACAGCTTTTATTTGCTGCAAAAATTCAAGTGGAAGAACGTCATATACAAGAACTACCAGCCTAGTGGTAGAGAAAAGAGGATTCTTTGAAGCTCTTTTTAGTCAGTCTGTACTAGCAATAGTCCAGTGTTTCCCAACTTGAGGGTGCCCTTAAGGCGTTGTAAACATTAGGTACCACTGTGATATAGGTTTTACCAAATTTTAACTTTCCTTCACTTCTCACCTAAAATATCTTGAGGGTGATCTGTGCTCAGATTTGTTTTAAGGGTGGGGGGAATATTCACCTTCTGAAGTAAAAGAAGGAACAATTTTTCCTCTCTCTGGCTTCTATCATGAAACTTCATAACCCGTGAGCACATCTTGACTTCAGCTTTGTTATCTTTAGTGGTAGAGGAGAGGAAACAGTAATCTGCAAAGTGTGAGTTCAATTACCCTGACCTTTCATATTGAAATCTGAATTCTTAATAAGTGTTTTAGGTGCATTTTATCATTTAACCCTTACAACAACCCTATGAGATAGGTAGTGTTATTATACCACTTTGCTGAGGAGGTAACTGAGACACAGAAATTAAGTAACTTGCCCAGCATTTCTTGGGATTCTAACCTAGGCCATCTGGCTCCAGAAGCTGAACTCTTAACCACACTGCTCTACTGCAGGGTCGATGAGCTTGCCATGCCTCCTGGTCATTCCCTAAGGTTTGGCATTTTGTGATTCGGGATCTGGCTAACTCATTTAAATATGGAAGTTTTACAAAGATACAGGCTGCTCAGGGATACAAAATGGCTCATTGGCAGGGTGGGGCTTCCGAGGAAATCGATTTCATTCCTTTCCTAATGGGCTGCGCTAGTTTGCAAAAATCAAGAACTGTGATGATTTAAGATGCATCTGAACTCTTTTAGATTTTCATAGAACCTCACTCAGCAGTCCTTTTGAAATGATGTCATAGTTCTTTTGTGTAATCTAGTAATGCCTTTTAGAGGAGGAAGCCGGTGTATTTTACAAATGTTATCGTATCCTTACAACACCTTCGAAGCTTAGTAAGTGATATTAGTTACTGTTTGGGGGATTACAAAAATTAGGTTGTGGTTTTTAATGTCTATTTTTATAGCAATGAGAAGTGGTACACACACACCCATACTTATATGCATATTTGTAAACATGTGTTATGTATATTATTATATACACGCACACATCCTCCCCCCAGCATTGATGGGTATAATTCAGGTGGTATTTGGTTGACTCCCTCCTAATATTTTGCAACTGCCACTAATTGTGATGGTTATTGCACTTTAAAATGTTAAACTTTTAGAATATGTGAGAAGTGCGCAATTTGGCATTGGATCTAGCACTGTGTCCTCAAGTCCCTTTCATGTGCTCAGTGGATTTTTATTGAGTGCCAATTGTGTGCCAGGCACTGGCATTACAACAGCGACCAAAACAAAGTCACTCCACTTGAGGACCCGAATGTCTAGTCAAGCAGTAGAGAGAAAACAAATATATCCTCTGTCAGGTGGGGGTAAGCGCTTCTGATGACAAATAATGTCGGCTGAGCTATGGTGACATTTCAGCAGAGGACTGCACGAGCTCTCCCAGGCTTTTCTTGCTCTAAAGCCGTAGTTCTGAACCAGGGGTGAGTCTGCAGTAACTGGAGATATTTTTCTGCCCTACCTGGGGCAGGGCTGCTGCCAGGATTTCCCATTCAGAGTGATTTGAGAGGATCTCAGTCCACCTGTAAAGAGGAAAATACCCTCTTAGGTTTGTAGGGCCACAGCCTCATGCTGTGCGTGGAACACACGGGTAGACCCCTTTCCTGCTCTGAGTATGCGGTAAGGGGGCAAGAAGCAGCATGGTGGCTTCTCCGTGGAGACGCAGCGTCAGCCGCTTGTGGTGCTCCTGCACTCCTGTGCTTTAAGGGTGAGAACACATTGGATTTTTTTTTTTTTTTTTTTTTTGAGATGGGGTTTCGCTCTTGTTGCCCAGGCTCAAGTGCAAGGCGCAATCTCAGCTCACTGCAACCTCTGCCTCCCAGGTTCAAGCAGTTCTCCTGCCTCAGCCTCCTGAGTAGCTGGGATTACAGGCATACGCCACCATGCCCAGCTAATTTTGTATTTTTAGTAGAGACAGGGTTTCTCCATGTTGGTCAGGAGGCTGGTCTCGAACTCCTGACCTCAGGTGATCTGCCCGCCTCGGCCACCCAAAGTGCTGGGATTACAGTTATGAGCCACTGTGTCCGGTGACCACATGGGATTTTAAGACATCTGATGCTGAACCAAATGCAGCTCTTGGGAGGTGGCTCTGAGCCTCCCAGCCACAAGGTAGGGGAGCTCAAGGATGTTTTAGGAGTAAGCTTGACAAGAGGGTATCAGAAAAAATTGTTTTTCTTTGAATCTCCCCAGAATATATCATGTAATTCACCTCTTGAGTGGTCCTAGAAAGACCACTTGCCATCCCAATATCTAGCCAGTCCTGAAGTGGACCCAGTCACAGTGCATGAACTGTGATACAAGGCTTATGTCTTGGTTTTTTTCACCTCCTGCAAGCCAGAAGCCTCCCAACTACCCACAGATTGGAAGGGACTTGGTGCAGGGATATGGCTTCAGGTGACCCACCCACCTATCAGCACTATTCAACCATTGAACAGCATGGCTGTCAGTCTGAGGTTGCAGTGATGTCAGCAGGTGGCAGTTTTGGCAGCTGACAGCCCTCACAAGATGCCCTTGTGCAGAATGAACCTATCAAGCATTTTCCCTACTGGCTATGAAATGGAAAGGGAGGCAAGACATTCAATTGCTGCACAGGAAGGAAAGCAGTCAGGGTGGTTGCCTGAGCCTCCAGGTCCCAGACAGGTCTGTTCTCCATGGAATACAGTAAGGGATTGATTTACCTGTCTTGGAGCTGCTTCACATTGCAGTAGAGGGACTGTGCCGAGTGTCATGCAATGGCCAGTCATCTTGCAGAACTTCTTTGTTTCTGCAATTATTAAAAGTTTTCCTTTCAGTTTTTTTGTTTTGACTGAGAGTCTTTCCTCCAAAAATCATTCTCTCCATCCTCTCAGAACCCTGGATAATTCTCTCCTGTTTGTCATTTGCATACCATGTACCTGGAACTCTTATGTTCTGGTTAAGTATTCTAGCGTAAGGAAGAGGAAGCAAAATAAGTCAACAGAGGATACGCCTCAGCACACTGTGACTTTTAGAATTTTCAGTTAGTGATACTAACGTTTCATAGCCTGTGCCAATAATCAACTTTTCTTTCCCCTGAAGACAAAGTAGCATGGTTGTGACCTATCTATACTGACTTGTTTTCTTCATGCATGCATTCAACAAACCTTAATTGAGTGCATGTTATGTTCTAGGCATGGGGCTGGGCTGACCCTCTGGGAAATGCCAAGATGAAATGAGACACATTCCTCCTTTCAAGAAAGTCTGTGTGGAATGGAGAAGATCATTCACTGGTTTAGGAGATTGTAAACTATCCTGGAACACAGTGGTTTAGGATGAAACAAAGCAGTGCACAAATGAACGCTCTAGTCATTGAGGCTCCATTAGAGGTTCCTCAAAGGTGGGGACTGTGTTGAGTGTCACGAGACTCCTAGGGTCAGCCCAGTGCCCAGCGGCTGGTATGTGCTTTCTAAGTATCAGCTGAAATGCTAGAGCAGCACAGCCTAGTGGGGAGGGAGAGAGAAAGAGAGGAAGAGAGAGGAAGGGATTGAGGAAACTGACCTAGATTATGGGCAGTGCTGGTCCCCCACTCTAAGCCCATGTGGCTTGGAAGAATGAGCCTGTCTCTTGATGCTGTGAACTATCACCAAGAGATCCCCTACATTGCTCCCCAAGTTCACCACCAGGCTCCTCTCCATCTCAGAGCTTATTGGAAGGACACGGAATCCTCTGGAGGGAGTTCTCCACTGAAAACAAAGACAATAAATTCCAAATGGCAAATCTCATAGGTGGCCCTGAGTCCCTGTGGAGATTTTTCCAGTCCACCCCTTAGTTGAAGTAAGGCAAAATTTGTTTTGGGGTTTCATAACAGTGAGATAAGTGCATTGCTTTGAAGCAGTTTTTGAGGGAGAGGGGAAAAGCGTGAGTTTTGGAGAACTACGTTTGTGGAACCCAAGAAATTGTCCCTCCTCCCACCCCTCATTGAGGGAGATGACATGGGGCATACTTCCCTATGTGCTTTAGGGGGTCTCTACAGGAAGGGGAAAATGGGATTTTGCTCCTTGAGTTTGCTGAGGGTAGGACCTGCAGACTTCTTGTGGTGCCTTTAGAGCAAGAGGGAAAGAACACAGAAATAGATACCAGCAAAAGGGATGAGGATTTCAGATGGCACACAGAGCCTGCTGAGGGCATGGCCATGCCCCGCTGTGCTGTGCCTTTTCCTCTGACATCCCTTTGCCCACATATAGGAGACAATCCCCTTACAAAGAGCCAAGAGCAAGCCTGAAGCCTTCTGGGAGTCCAGTAGGCTTGGAAGTGAGGGAGGAAGCTGGGAAAGAGTGAGCTTAGGTCCGTGAACAGTGATGAGTTCATGAAAATATTTGAATCTACCTGAATAGAAAGATTATTTTAAACTAGGAAAGATTTATTTTAAACTGGAAGAGGCTGAAAATATAAAGTCCACTAATCTTATCTGTCTCCATGAACTTTTACACATACGCACATGTGCACACACACGCTCGCCCATGTAATGTTCACTTAGGTCAAGATACAGACCAACCCACCACCCCAGAAGGAGCTCTTGTGCCCCTTTCCAATTTCTCCCCAAGATAACCATTATTCTGACTTCCATCAATTAATCAATTTTTGCCTATTCTTTAACTTAACATAAATGAAATGATATATGTACTTTTTTGTGTCTGACTTTCTTCTCTTCAATGTAACATTTATGAAATTTATCCAGGATTTTGCATGTATCATTTTTTAATGCTGTATATAATTCCACAGCATGAATAAACCACAATTTGTTTATCCATTCACCTGTTGATGGAAATTTGAGTTATTTCTAATTTTTGTTTTCTTCAAATGAAACTGCTGTGAACATCTTGTGTATGTCTTTTGGTGGACATAGGCACCCATGTCTCTCAGATGGATAAGATTCGAATTATAGGTTCCGTAGGCCACATATAGGTAGGCCTATTTGTATCTTTATATTTGATTTGTTCTATTCTTCTGCCCATGACAAAGGTAGTAAACAGGATGTCTGAGAGCAGGGAGGCTGAAAATGCTCTCTTGTGAGCAGGGTAAGTAGATGGCTTGTGCTGGTGCAGAAAGGCAGGATGCTGGAGAAATCCCAGGGGAAGCATGGCACCAATCCAACCAGAGACTAGGGAAGACTCATTAAGAATAACTTTTTACTACATGTATGTCCAGGGAAAGCAGACATGGGAATAATGATTAAAAGGACTCAAGTAAAGGGGCATAGAGGTAGATTTAAGTAATGGAAAGATTTTTGGTCTGCTTTCTAGTTTTGTCCTCTAGCACAATACAAAATAATTGGCTGTGGGTATATTACAGGATCCCTTAGATCTTATTGTCTCATTTATAAAATATAAAGGCTGTACAGGGTAATTCCTAAATGGCCTTTGAGCTTTCATCATCTCATAATTGCATCAATAATGGCTTAGTTGTGAATGACCAATTCTAGTAATAGGAGAAAATCGCATGGAAATTACTTGGAAAAGCCCAGTTTACTTCATGCTGTTATCTTAACATCCACAACTACATGTCGAGAGAATATGAAAATGTGTTCTTAGGCTTTTCCTTATTCGACCAGTCTAGCCATGTGCCATTGGTCCTTCAAGGGCAGTGGCTGAGCCTCTTTTCTTCCTCTCCCACTCACTTTTTGCTCCCTACCAGACAACCTTCTCCCATAGGTGCTAGTCTGTTTCCTCCCTGACTCGCACTCCTGCAGCCAATGCACCTGCTGGTCTGCTGGCTGTTCTTTCTCACTCACTGAAAACCAGATCTCAGGATGGACATAGGTTGGTGGACCGTTTTCATTCATTCATTCATTCATTCATTCACTTACAGATTAACTCCAGTTACAGTCACTGTAGCTAGCATCACATACACTAAGCTATCTCTGATACTCTTCCTAACGTTTCCTAAGGCTGTGGCCACCCAGCCCCTGCCCTACTGGGTGGAGCCCACACTTGTGATATCTCAGAGTGCTTCCTCCAACCGAAGAACCCAGCCTTCTGCAGGAGGGACACCCCTTTCCCCCTCAGAGAGTCCTGGTTCTGGCATATTACCAGAGGCCAGTCTTTCCTGACCTGCTCCTATCCTGAGACGTTCTAGGCCTCCTTGAGTTCCAGTTAGCTCTTTCAAGAGCTGCATCAAAACATCTTTACAACTTGTGTTTATTATTTGCTGAAGTTTAGCTATTTTAATAAAGAATTATACTTGTGATGAAGTCAGGGCCAGGTCAGTTTGTCTTTCTATTCTTGGTTCTTAGCTTGTTATCCGGTATATACAAAATGTTTCATGAAAATTCTTCATATTGAAGAAAGAGAAGGGTTTTGCCAAAAGCCCTACTCAAGGCTGGGAGGTGCTGACGCATTACTGCCACCTAGGGATAGGCTACCTAAATTGCAGGGTCATGGACTATGACAAAACAGAGTGTTAGTAGTGAACATCTCAGGTAATACCACATAACTTTTTAAAGGGGAAAGGTCTTCCTAATTTCTATAAATAGTTCAAACTTTCAGACTTAGAATAGTCCTGCACTTGTGTCAATGCCCTCATAGATACAGAAAGAACTGATGTTATCTGATCTTGGGGAAAGTCCCTGCCTTGGATTTGTAAATATCCGTACTGACGGTTTCTAGACATTTATGCGCCACGTTTTGTCATGTGCGATCCAGCACATATTTCTGACCTGGCGAAAACTAAGAATATCTCAATCATAAAAATAACCAGAAAATCATAAAACAGAAATCTGGCCCAAGATTTTCTCTGGAAAAGAAAGGAGCTGCTTTGAAAGGTGAAAATAGACCAATGAGCCCCAGCATTGGAACAGATTATTCCAAAAATTGTGAGCAAAGGTCTTTTTCTGTATTGTGCAAGTTAATCTCCTTTGCCCCTTTTTGTGGCTGAAATGCATGCCTAATCTGCATATGAGTGCCAGCCCCAGGTGGGATGGGGCATGCTGGGATTCCTAAAATTCAGCTGGCTTGCTTGAAGAGGGCTATCAGGCTAGATTTCATGTCTCAACAATTTCTAGCCAGTCTCCCTGAGCTGGCAAGCACGCTCAGTTTATAATAGTGCCTGGCACATGGTAGGTCCAGTGTTTATTAAACTAACAGATATTCCCAACAGGTGTGGGCAGCAGTGCTGCTAATTAGCAGTAACATAGCCGCATGGCAGGGACAGGAAAGGGGAGCCTTCTGTGTGTCCCTACTATATGCAATGTATGACTCCAATCTCAAAAGAAGCAGAGAATACTCAGCCAAATATTTTTACTGATTCCTGCCAACACCATTTTTTTGTGACTTGTATGTTCCCTTCCCCACCCCCCACCCTCTGTACTGTTAACTTCATATTTGAAGGGGGTTATACTTTTAGGTTATTTGTGAATTGAGTCAGCTCATGTAACAGTGATTCTCAAAGTGTGGTCCCCAAACCAGTGGGATGGGCATCACCTGGGAACTTGTTAGAAAAGCAGATTATTGGGTCCCACCCCAGACCTACTGAATCAAAAATCCTGGAGGTGGGTCCAGCAATCAGTGTTATAAGGAGCCTACCAGATGATTCTAATGCACATTGAAGTTTGAAAACCACCATTGTTTAAGGATCACAACAAACCCAACAGCACTGTCAGAAGAACAACTCCTTATTCTGATGGGTCAGGTGCTTTCTGTGTTGGCTGTCCTGCAGAGCATCTCTAGTGATAGTTGTATTTTCAGGATTAGAGGTGCAAAACTAATGGGAGTTTAAGAAGGAAGTTTGAGCCTTTACTGCTGGGAGAATCACAAGCCAAGTTTATTTCTCTTCCATTATTTGTATGGTGGCTAAAACTGCCAAGGACTACTGTGATCCGTTGAAACATCAGCGTATCACATCTCTTCTTACGTCTGAGCTGGCATTTTGGGTGTAGTGCTTCAGTAACCGATGTATCCCCAAGCAAATGAAATCTTAGCCACCAGAAATCTTGAGTTGGACTAGACAAAGGCACCTCTCCAGATAGCAGCTGTTGTTGGAATTGAATATAAGAGATGCTTAATCAATGTTTGTGTAATTGAATAGAATGGGAAATGAATGGCTCACTCCCAACTTTATACAAGACAGATGAAGGCAACTTCGATCTTAACCTTTGTGATACATAGCTTTTTGTACTTCCCTTGAGAAAATCTCAGTCTCGGGTTATCATAGACTCAATTGGCTATCATGGGAAATTCTCTCTCAGTGATGCTCCACATCTATTTAATTGAGGTTTATTATCAAATTCAAAAATGGAAAATTCACTTCACATATTTTAAACAGCCAAGATAGCCAGAGTGTATGTTGTGGTTTCACTGTGTCCCCAAGAGTTCTTGTGTTAGGATCTTGGTTGCCATTGCAGTAGTGTTGAGAGGTGGGGCCCTTGGGAGGTGATTGAATTGATGCTGTTATCATGGGAATGATTTTGCTATCTTGGGAGTGGGGTCCTGATATAAAGGATACATTTGGCTGCCATTTTCTCTTGTTTCGTGTGCTTGCTTCCACCTTTCCCCTTCCACCATGGGACAATCCTCTCCAGATGCCTGTGCCATGCTCTTGGACTTCCCAGCCTCCAGAACTGTGAGAAATAAATATCTTTTCTTTATAAATTACTGAGCATTCTATTATAGCAGCACAGGCTAAGACAGTGTAAGAAAGCTCCTATATTATAACTCTCTCCTATTTGTATTCAGGTTTTCTCTTAATTTGGGAAAGTTTGGGCAGCAGCTGGGAATGGGAATTTATTATAAGACATCCCTTCAGTGTCTCTACAGAATTGCTTTAATTAAAGTACTTTGCTTTATTTGTCCCCATTTAATTATAATTCACATCAGAGAAAGCTATTGTTAAAATTTTTTGGTTAGTTTAGTGTGGGGAAAGGGATTTTCCATCCCTTGACCTTCATGACTCAGTAAGGAGCAGATAAAATAATTTTCTTTGCTGGGTGATTATTATGCCTCAGGGACAAGTCATATTGAAGACCTGATAGTTTGATTCAAGCTCTCATAATTGCTGTGCAGACAGTGTTCAAAGCCAAAGTCTTCCTGACCATAAGGTGCTGAGAGGACATTCATTTTTTGCCATCATTCAGAGCTCTGCAAGAGAGCAAATTGCTTGTTACTTAAATGTGTTACCTTTGAAGAATAAAAATCTGAATTGACACTGCTGGTATTTGAGCCTTCAGGTGTAGGGACTTGGAGCACCTGTGTATACCATGGAATGTGGCTTAACAGGACTAAACTGATTCCTTCTGCATAATGTCCTGTATACTGATTTGCACTGTATGGAGTAAAACCTCTTCAACCATATTTGAAAGATTGATATTTACTCTAAAAAGCCTATACCTTGATGATATGGTAAAATAATCAGGTGCTCTATAATCTTGAATACTAGTAAGCTGTTTCTTTGCCTTCCTAATAACATGAAGGTTTTTTGTTTTTGTTTTTAACCGGCATTTGAGTACCTACTGTGTGCCTAATAGAGTCAGAGTGACTCACATTAAAATTAACTAGAGTTACCAAAAATTTGTCCTTCTTGTACAAATATGCAATGACAACAGAATGATTGTCAGTAATAAATGTATGTGCACTTGCAGATTACTGACTGATTTACCACAAAAAAGGAAAGGAACGTTACTTAGATTTGTTGCTGTCCACTCCTTGTTTTGCATAATGGTTCAGTTTGGATTTTCACCACAATTCAGTCATGAAAACTATTCTTTCCATAATGAAATCAGGTGTGAGGTTTTTTTTCTCATTCTTTTCTTTAGAAAATCTATAGCTTAGGCCAGGCGCAGTGGCTCACGCCTGTAATCCCAGCACTTTGGGAGGCCGAGGTGGGTGGATCACGAGGTCAAGAGATCGAGACTATCCTGGCTAACACGGTGAAACCCCATCTCTACTAAAAATACAAACACATTAGCCAGGCCTGGTGGCACACGCCTGTAGTCCCAGCTACTCAGTGGTACATGCCTGTAGTCCCAGCTACTCGGGAGGCTGAGGCAGGAGAATCGCTTGAACCCGGGAGGCGGAGGTTGCTGTGAGTCGAGATCATGCCAAGCGAGACTCCATCTCAAAAAAAAAAGCAAGCAAGCAAGAAGGTAAGAAAGTATAGCTTATATTTTCTATTAACTCCAACCAAACAAAATTTAAAATGCTAGGTTGCACTCCTTACACTCCGTAGTGCAACCCAATAGCACCGTGGCTTTTTAATTACCTGAGAGAGAGATGGTGGACAGGGTGTTCTGGGAAACTGCTGACAGTAACATCTGTCCATACCGAAAGTCAAGTGAAAACTTGGTTCACATGAGAGCAAATGAAAATATGATGTTTTTAAAGAAGCTGGGAAAAAGTCAGAGAAGTGCTCACACTATTTTAGATGAGCTCAGCAGCAAGTTTCTAGTATGTAAGAGGGAAAATCCATTGTGGGGAAGTGTGCCAATGACTGTTTTTGGTTAAAGGTTTGAATGGGCACGATTTAGCAGAACTTTACAAACTGTGTCTTGAAGCGCTTTGGAAAAACATTTAGTGTTGTTGTCGTTGATGATTTTTTTTTCATGCTCTCTGTTGTTCAGGTTGTATGTGACTGAAAGAAAGAACGATGTAGTTTCAGTTACTTCCCTGACCCAGCCCGGGCTAGCACCTCCTTCAGCCACATGGTAAGGTCCCAGAAACATTTGATAGAGACCATATGAAAGTAGATGCTTATGCAGATGTGACTTTTGAAATACATTCTTCCTGGCTTTCAGATGTGCTATTAATTGCAGGTTTAAAAGCCCCTTTTTGTTTGATCTGATAAGGTAGGCTTACTTTATGTCACCTTAAAATGAGGTTAAGCCAAGAACTGCAAGATATAAAGTATTCAATGGCTACTCTCCATTTCTGCTGGGAAAAAGACCATCTGGCTTAGGTAATTGCATTGTAATACTCAAACCTGGCTGAATTGCTTCTGTCCCTGCAAATGTCTCTTCTGTCTTTTACATTCTCAGTCATATATCTCTCCTGCATGTAGATCCAAGACCCAGTGTAGCCTCTTGTATAATTTGTAGGATTAATAGACTCTAGGTCTGGCCTAGTACTTATATTGTAGGTCTATAAATTATCATAATAACATAGGTATAATTGCAGGTAGAGTTTTATATCTGTCTGGTTCTGCAGTGGTTTGATCATTCACTCACTGAGAACAATCATTAATCTTCAACTCCAAGGCAGGACACACAGTTCCAATTGGTACATAAATAGTACATACATTTACAATACAGCAGAGGGACATTGTCGTTGAAAGAACATGAATAATACGTTAAACCTGGAAACTGGGAGGGGGACATACAGTAAGTGGGAAAAGAGATATTGCAGAAAGTTTAAAAACAGAAGAAGAAAATAAAATAAATACCAAAGCAAGCATGCTGATATCTTAAATTAGGTGCAAGGAATTCTTTTTCCTTCTGTGCCTCAGAGCTGCCTCTATGTGGCCATATGTGCCTTGACGGGGAAGGAGTATAGTAAGCTTTGGGAATGATGATTCTTCATCTTGCAGGATGTAGTTGCTTGTGTTGGCTCAACTCAGGGTAAATATTCTAGATGATTGATGTATGAAATCCTAATAGTATGCCATTTAGGAGATTGTTTACCAGCAGTCTCCACATTCAGAGTTTTTCTTGTGGGTTTGAATGTTCTGTAGTTTCTGTAATATTGAATTCAAAGGCTGTGAGGCTTTTTCCCAGATGTTATTTCTCCTTCATGAAGCTTCTTACAGGCAGAAACTGGACCTCATTCATCTTTTTATCTTTTACAGTGCTCTCGCAAATATTTATTGAATAAATAAATGACATAATTTATACAGTCTGTGAGGCTTACAAATACCTTCTTTAAGCTATTAGTAAAACAATAAAAGTACTGGCACAAAGTGATTTCTTATTCATATAACAGAAGTATTTTACTTTCAAACACACACACACACACACACACACACACACACACACAGAAAGAGGGAGAGAAAGAGAAGCCCAACCCAACAAACCACTTAAGGGAAACCATGAAAATGGTATCTTTGTTGAGAGTTAATGAGTTTATAGTTAATTTATGCTTTCCCTGGAATACATATTATACTCATTATGTACAAGTAAACTGTGACTGTTTTTACACCTATCACAGATATTCCAGATCTTAAAATGCTCTGTTTGAAACAAAAGGCAGAAGGGGGGACTTGGGCATATTCCCGTATAGTTATTCTTGTGTCTCTTATGGAATAGATGCAAAAAAGTTTAATTTTGCCTTTCTGTCACTTGGCAAAGTTTATTATTTGCTTAAGCACAAGAAGATAAATGTTTTATCCTACTGGCAAAAAGTATTGTTTGCACAAATGTAAAATTCTGTTAAATGTATTTATATGTATTGTCTTAGGGTTCTCTAGAGGGACAGGACTAATAGGATAGAAGTACATATGAAAGGAAGTTTATTAAGGAGAATTGACTCACATGATCACAAAGTGAAGTCCCACAATAGGCCTTCTGCAAGCTGAGGAGCAAGGAAGCCAGTCCGAGTCCCAAAACCTCAAAAGTAGGGAAGCCAACAGTGTGGCCAAAGGCCCGAGAGCCCCTGGCAAACCACTGGTGTAAATCCAAGAGTCCAAAAGCCGAAGAACTTGGAGTCTGATGTTCAAGGGCAGGAAGCATCCAGCATGGGAGAAAAATAAAGACCAGAAGACTCCACAAGTCTAGTCCTTCCATGTTCTTCTGCTTGCTTTATTCTGGCTGTGCTGGCAGCTGATTAGATGGTGCCCATCCAGATTGAGGGTGGGTCTGCCTCTCCCAGTCCACTGACTCAAATGTTGATCTCCTTTGGCAACAACCTCACAGACACCCCCAGTAACAATACTTTGCATTCTTCAATCTAATCAAGGTGACACTCAGTATTAACTATCACATGTATATTTCTATTTGAGTGTTTCTGTAAATTACATGCTTTAGTTTTTGACAAGTCAAATCCTACCAAAATGCCCTCATAGAAAACTCTTGATGAGAGTAATGATTATGTCCAAGTCCTATCAATAACAAATATATTTCAATCAATATTTAATATCACAAAATAACAGTATGACAAATGAAGGATGGAATGTGGTTAACTAGTGTAGAGTGCGAATTATTTGGACTGGATTGTGAAGTAGATGTAATTGATACCCATGGATGAACTTGCAGTAATTATAGATAACAAAAAATTACCAGCCAAGTGCTGTGGCTCATGCCTGTAATCCCACCACTTTGGGAGGCTGAGGTGAGCGGATTACTGAGCCCAGGAGTTCCAAACCAGCCTGGGCAACATGGGGAGACCCCATCTCTACAAAAAATGTAAAAAGCCAGGTGTGGTGGCGTGCACTTATATGTAGTCCCAGCTACTCAGGAGGCTGAAGTTGGAGGATTGCTTGAGCTTGAGTCAAGGCTGCAATGAGCTCAGGCCACTGTACTTCAGCCTGGGTGATAAAGACCCTGTCTCAAAAAAAATTATAATTCGTACATAATTTTTTCACACATCAACCACTTTCCTAACAAGTCATTGATCCTCAGAATAATCCTGTGAGTATTATTCTCTTCTATGTAAATGGAGGAACTGAGTATCTAATAGGTGATTGTTGTTCCCACATCTAGGCAGCTGGCATGGAGGGTGTTGAAGATTTGAGTCCAGTGCCTTTGACCCCAAAGCCTACAGCTGGAGATGCCTGCCAAGGCAAAACTGCCCTTACCAAAGCACATTTTATCAGCTGATCCCATTTCTCTCTCACTAAACTGAGTCCATGAATCCTTCTCAATGTAGACAAAATCTATCTGCTATCCTGACCTATGTTATTTCTAAGTGTATTTTTCTGGGCATTAATGCAGATGGAATACAGTCAAGTTTGCATAATTTCTGTATATAGTACATCACCAAGCACCTTAACACGAGCCTGCAAATTGCCCTTGAAGGAGGTAACTTTTAGCATCTGAGGCTTTGATGTGTTTGTCTTCTCCAGGAATTTTGTTTTGCCTGCTTTGGGAGGGGAGAGGTCTTCTGCTAAGCATCTACTTCCTTTATTTCTTACTGCACAAGAACTTCAGTCTAATTGGCCAACTTTGAGTGTGCTGAGGTGACCTATTTCTGTCTGGGATAATAAAAACATTCCAGATGACTGACGCCTTTTACTGGGGACAATTTGACCTGATTCTAACCCTCCTGCTCTGCCTGCCAAGGAAGATGATTACTACAGGCCTTAGTACCGACCTCTATTTACTTCATCTACATTGTTTTTTCATTTTCTTGCAAAAATAGCAGGCTTGTCCAAGTGCCTAGCTACTATGGCAATAAGTGCTATTTAAATAGATGCCGATGCCGAATACATGTGTCCCAGCTTAAATGAGTCAGTGGGAGCAGTTGTGGGATCTGATTGCATAAATGCATGGGAATAATGTCTGTCTCTGGGGCAACAGAACTTCTTTTTTTTTTTGAAAGTTAAAATGCCTCATTTTATTTTTATTTTTATTTTTTTCTTTTATTATTATTATTATTATTATTATTATTATTATTATTATACTTTAGGTTTTATGGTACATGTGCGCAATGTGCAGGTAAGTTACATATGTATACATGTGCCATGCTGGTGCGCTGCACCCATCAGCTCGTCATCTAGCATTAGGTATATCTCCCAATGCTATCCCTCCCCCCTCCCCCCACCCCACAACAGTCCCCAGAGTGTGATGTTCCCCTTCCTGTGTCCATGTGTTCTCATTGTTCAATTCCCACCTATGAGTGAGAATATGCGATGTTTGGTTTTTTGTTCTTGCGATAGTTTACTGAGAATGATGATTTCCAATTTCATCCATGTCCCTACAAAGGACGTGAACTCATCATTTTTTATGGCTGCATAGTATTCCATGGTGTATATGTGCCACATTTTCTTAATCCAGTCTATCATTGTTGGACATTTGGGTTGGTTCCAAGTCTTTGCTATTGTGAATAATGCCGCAATAAACATACGTGTGCATGTGTCTTTATAGCAGCATGATTTATAGTCCTTTGGGTATATACCCAGTAATGGGATGGCTGGGTCGAATGGAATTTCTAGTTCTAGATCCCTGAGGAATCGCCACACTGACTTCCGCAATGGTTGAACTAGTTTACAGTCCCACCAACAGTGTAAAAGTCAGAACTTCTTTTGAGCCCTTGAGAGGACCATGTTCAGTTGCAGAAAGGCTGATGTAATGATCACACACCTTCAAGTGAAAGGGTCAGTTTCTCCCTGAATGGAAAGTGTCAAAAAATGGCCATTTAGACTTTCTGCTTTGTAACTAGAGCAAATGCCTCAAGAATGAGAGAATGAACAGGAAAGCCCTCGAAAGCTTTAAAGGGCTTAGAAAATGTAAAGCTGTTATTGTTGGTTATTCAAATATCTCTCTGATTCAAATAGATGCATTGATTTTTTTTAAAAAATCTACAGTTGACATCAAGAAACTTGAGCCTCAGTAAATGAGCACTGCCTTATAGAAAGTTGAGAAAGCACTCGGCTGTGTATAACCACTCATGTAAAATGCTGTTGGCACAAAGATGACATTTTTTTCAAAGATGTCTCTATCATGTGGCTACAAGTAGATTGTGCTGATTCTATTCCCCTACAAAGCTCAGGGGTCACAGGTGGTCTATTAGTAGTAGTTGGTTGTTAGCTCTGCCATAAGAAGATGGCATGGTTCCTTAGGTTAGATGCCTTCAGAGTTGGTGGTGGACTTGAGTGTCTACATATGCACAGAGATTTTCAGTCTTTTATTTCCATTTTGACAGTAGGCAGAGAATCAGGGGAGAGGCTTGAAATTTCAGTCAAATATCAATCCAGCATGAAGGAGGACACCCTGATTTTAAACACCCACTAATATTTCCTTGGAAAAAAAAAAGAGCCTAACACATCTCTGGCTCCAGCTCTTCTCTCCTCTCCTCCCCTCCCTTCCCTCAGCCCCCAATTCTCTTTTCTTTTCCTGTCTTCAGAATATGTGAAATGGGAGAAATAATAAACAGTCAATCTTCATTATTCACAGTTTCCATATTTGTGAATTCACTGCTTGCTAAAATGTCTTCGTAACGGCAAAATCAATGCTCACTGTGCTTTTGTGGTTATTTGCAGACATGTGTGGAACAGTGAAAAATTCGAGTTGTTCCCCATGCATGTTTCTAGTTAAAGTTAAACCAGGTGACAGCCCTTTTTGTTTCAGCTCTCATACTGTAAACAACTGTCCTTTTTGTGGTCAGCTTAGTGCCACATTTTAAAACATTTTTCTGCTTTTTTTTTTTTTTGGTGATTTTACTATTTGAAATGGCCCAAGGATAGTGCCAGCCTACTGTCCAGTGTTCCTAAGTGCAAGAAGGCTGTTATGTGCCTTGGGAAGAAATATGAGTGTTAGATAAGCTTCATCCAGGCCTGAGTTGTAGTGCTTTTGCTGTGAGTCCAATGCTAGTGAATCAGCAATATATACTAAATAAACAGTCTTTAAGTAGAAACACATGTTAAACAAAGTTATGTATTTATCAGTTGATGAAAATGTGACCAGAGGCTCGCAGACACCTAGCCCTGTATCTCTCCCCAGAGCAATGCTTCAGTATTTGCTCAGAACCAGCACAAGTAATGAGAACAGGCTATATCTACCCCTTGGAGTAGACATGAGGATCTCATGAGCTAATGCCCCTAAAATGCATGGTGTCTTACAGTGTGCCCCATAGGTGCTAACTATAGCAGTTGTCATCATCATCATCATCATCATCAATTAAAATATGGGAGAAGAAAAAATTACCAATAATCCCAGTATTGTACCTCAACAACTCTCTTCATTTTGGGTATTCCCTTCAGTCATTGTTTCATTGCATTCACGTTTTTATATAACTGCATTAAAATGCATACAATTTTGAATATTTCTTTGCTACCATTCTGTCATGTGCATCATCCTGTGTTGCGACACAGCCTCCATTTCTGTGGTCTTCTTGATGGAAAGTGGTAAAAACTTTCTTCCTGGACTCATGTAAGAGCAGCTGTCTTCAAGCATAAGGATGACTTCATTGCTCACGACACCAATATGCCTTAAAATTCTGTGATTAATTGTAAAAAAGAACTCTCTCTGAACAATAGAGAGAAAACTCTCACAGAGCAGAGAAATTTATTATGTGATCTTCTTCTCTCCAGAGGAAAACGGTGTGTTTTAAGTCAGAAGGTTTGGGTCATTATGCAATAGAACAAGGTGCTCGAGGGATTACAAAAGAAGAGTAACTCTAATCTTTGTGAGAGTGATGGCCTAATACAGGTGTTAGCAAACATTTTCTGTACAGGCTCAGATAGTAAATGTGTTAGACCTTGTGGGCCATATGATCTCCGTTGCAGCCACTCAACTCTGCCATTTTAGCCAAAACTATGGATAATATCAATGGATAATATTAAACAATTGAGTGTGGCTGTGTTCCTATAAAACCTTATTTACAAATAAGGCACAATTCCAAACAAAATAGATCTGAACACCAAAGTGGGCGGTTCGTTTATTACTTTATTCTTCCACAAAACTTCTAGTATGTTAGGCCTTGTCCTGGTTGGCAGTAACATCAGCAAGAGTAGCAAAACATTTTTCTATGCCTCATGAAGTTTATAGTCAGAAGGGGGAGAGAGGAATCTTAATAAAATGATTGTGTAAATGAATATATAATTGCATGTGTTGATAAATACTGCAAAGGAAGGAAACAGTGGGAAATAGGACTGTGTCAGAGATTCAGGCACGAAGTTTAGGGAAGGGGCTGCACTTTGAGGTGGCTGCCAGACACTCATTGAAATAAGAGGGCCTTGATCATTGTGCAGTAAGTGATTTTTATTAACAAGAACTTAGTCATTACATACCTAGCTGTAAGTAGATGCTAGCTCTGAAGAACAGATTTTTGGTGATCAGTTTGGCATTCAACCAGGACCAAAAGAGAATCCTCTAATTTGCTGACTTGGGGCTGGATTTATGAGTGTCGTCACTCCCTTTGTATTTTCTTTTTTGTCTTATTGGTCTTTCTAGGGAGAAATGAATACCACATGGTTGAGACATGCATAAGATTCAGGTCCATCAGGTCTTGAGCATCTTTCTGGTAACTTAAACATAAGCCAGGATCCACATATCTAACGGCTACATGGGATATAGGGTCTCATTCATAAAAATGCATACCCATACTTCTTAACATGCCCTTGCCTTTTCCTCTTTAGTTCTCTCACCCCCTGCAAATATTCTTCCTTTTTAAACCCTCAGTTTCTTCACCAAACTTTCCCAGACAACTATCCCCAAGGACTTTCTTTATCCCTCTTTCCCAGCCAACCTGTATACCCCTTTTCTTCTGGAGGTGCACTGAAGACTTTTCCCTCCTACCTGATCATCTGGGCCTCTCTGGGCTACCCGGGCCTTGCAGCTTCATGGTTCCTTCCTGAGCCTCTCTCCCTAGGGAGGGAAGCCCAAGGAACTCACTGGAGTGGGCAGTTCTGTTCACACCCTGGTAAATAAAATGCTCCGCCTCATTACACTCTGCAGACAATTTCAGCATCCAGTCATGCTTATTTCTTGAAGGAAAAGGACTGTTTTTCCATCATTTGGGTCTATGACTCCACTGGGGATTAAGGAAAGAGACAGCATTGTGGAATGTGTGTGTGTGTGTGTGTGTGTTGTTGGAGACAGCTTTTGCTTGGGCTGGTATCATGTCTACTCCAGGATTTTCTGAAGTGACTGGGGGCAGGAAGAGAGAGGCCCATTGGTGGCTACTTAGCAACACCAAGCCCTTCACGGGCAGTGGAAAGTCACTGGGGTAATGCCCCAGACCCTCACCCTCAACAGGCTACACCTGGACAGAGACAGGGCACCCTTATGGGGCTTTCAGGGATGAGATGTGTTCATGTACAAATAAGGGAGAAGCACAGAGACTTCTACAAGTACGTAGAGGAGAATCTAGGAGATGCAATGCAAGGGCTGAGAATTTGGGATATACACTTGTTACTGTTGGTGTGGTCCTAGCCTTACAACAGGTTGTGCAGCCAACCAAATCATGGATTACAGTGTTAACATGCAGAAATTCCTGATTGTACCTCTTTTCCAGCTGCTCAATCCTACATGAGTCCTTTCAAAACCCCTGTAAATTCTTGTGATTAGAGATGTAGGCTGTCCCATCTAGTAAATTTGTCAAACCACTACTGGGTATCAGGTAGAAATAGATTTCCCTGTCATCACCAGCAATATGTTTCTTTTCTCAATGGTTTGCTGTCCTTTGCTCATTTTCCATGGAAGGTCTTCGTCACTCCTGTATTTTAAAACCTATCTTGTCAATATTATTCCAAGTGAATTTCTCAGTATATTTTAAAAGGGAAAACTAATAATGTGATCCTCTTGCTTAAAACCCTTTACAGCTTCCCAAGAGTGTTAGAATTAATGGGGCTGGCACTAGCATGCAAAATTTAAGGGAGTGTCAAAAAGTCAGTAGTCAAGATAAATAATATTTAATGCACTATTTTAAAAATGTTCTTGGCAAACTGTGGCCCACATCTGTGTTTGTAAATGAGGTTTCAACTCATACCGTGCATGTGACTGAGAAGCCACTGCAGCACGGCCAGGCCTCAGAGCGCTCTCTGGCCTCAACGTAACTCCCTTGAACTTCCATGTTGTGTTAGTCCTTTCTCGTGCTGCTAATAAAGACATACCCCAGACTGGGTAATTTATAAAGGAAAAAGGTTTAATGGACTCACAGTTCCACATGGCTGGGGAGGCCTCACAATCATGGCAGAAGATGAAGGAAGAACAAAGGGACATCTTACATGGCAGCAGGCATGTGCAGGGGAACTGCTTTTTATAAAACCATCAGATCTCATGATCTGTGACTTAGTCACTATCACGAGAACAGCATGGCAAGACCCGCCTCCATGATTAAATTACTTCCCACTGGTTGCCTCCCACAGCACATGGGAATTATGGGAACTACAATTCAAAATGAGATTTGGGTGGGGACACAAGCCACACTGTATCATGTAACCAAATATGTTAAGCTCCATCCATGCTGACTTCGGTGGTCATGTCCATCCCGGGCCTTTATATGGGTTGTTCCCTTTCTTCACATCTCTGCTGAGCTGGCCCTGCTCATCCTTCAGAACTCGATCAAGTGCTCCTTCCCTCTTGTTGGCCACCCTGAGCCCCAAGGTGGGATCAGGCTCCTCTGCTAGGTGTCCTCGGGGTGGCAGATGGGGGTGGTTAGTGTTTGTCCTTAGAATACCTGACAAGCAGACATGTACGTGGGTCATTTTGTTTATTAACACCAAACTCCTCCAGTTGATTATAGGCTCTATGAGGGCAGGACTGAATTTGTCATTCTTATGGCACAGTGGCTTACATGTCAGTCATCACTGAATAGTTAATGGTCATTTGATCTGATATGCTTCTGGTATAATTTCATGATATCAGATCTGGAGACATGAAGTCATTGTTTTCCTGGTGGGGAGTGTGACACCACCATCTTGTTCACCATTTGCAGAGTTCTTTCCTGTCTTCTGGCAAGTAGATTAGGTTGTATCATTATCTCTGTTTATAGCTGTCTCAAATAAATCCTTTAGAAGAGGGAGGAAGATGGTACAAAGAAAAATGAAGCCAAGGAGGAAAGTGACTCTCAGAGAAGCTAATGACTTTCCCAGGAAGGCTGTCACACAGCAAGAACTCAGACATGGGTTTTACAACTCAGAAATTCATCCTGTCCTAGGCCCCAACCTCACTCTCTCAGGAGGAGGTCCTGGAGGAGATTATCCTCTCACTTTCCAGAAAAAGGACAAAGGGAATTAGGAATCTTTTCTTAACATTAACGCCTTGCCAATTTCTAGACCTCCTCTCCTGCTCCTCCCTTAAGACATCCCATTTGCATGTCTCTGCTCTTAGAGGCTATTGGGTTTAAGCACCACAATAAATAAAAGGCAATAAAATAAATAAAGGCAATAAAAGATATCTCCTGGTAGGATATAATTTTCTTTCTTTCGTTCAGTGTCTCAGAGTTATTTTATCCTTTTCACCACGAGGGACTCAATTGGAACTGGGTCTCTTATTAGCCTTCAGGTTCAACTGGCTTCCATGGAGGCATTGTTTCCTCATAGACCTGTTCACTTGACAGACCTTCAAAGAAGTTTCATCAGTATAAGGACCCAAAACACCATCTCAATGGCTTCATCTGGCCATGGCAGATGCCCTTAGCTGCTGGGTTGGGTTTTTTTTGTTTGTTTGTTTTTGAGATGGAGTCTCACTCTGTCACCCAGGCTGGAGTGCAGTGGCATGATCTCAGCTCACTGCAACCTCTGCCTCCTGAGTTCAAGTGATTCTCCTGCCTCAGCCTCCCAAGTAGCTGGGACTACAGACGTGCGCCACCACACCTGGCTAATTTTTGTGTTTTTAGTAGAGACGGGGTTTCGCCATGTTGGCCAGGCTGGTCTCGAACTCCTGACCTCAGGTGATCCATCTGCCTTGGCCTCCTAAAGTTCTGAGATTTCAGGCATGAGCCACCCTGCCTGGCCCTGCTGTTTTTAGTTCTGCCTGAAATGCACTGGGGTAAAAGGACGGGCCTTGGAAATGTTGCATTAGTAGCAACTGCTCCCTCTAATGGGAGGACACATCCCTTCCCCATAGTCAGTGCGGACGTCACAGAAGCTTGAGCACTACCTCAGGAATGGGCTTCCATTCATTCATTCAACCCATATTTACTCAGCCCCAGTATGTGCCAGGTACTTCTGGACCCTTGGGATATGAAGTGAACAGCTCGCAGATCCCTGCCTTCCTGGAGTTTACATTCTTATGAGAGAAACGGTCAATGAATGAGTAGTCAAATAAGTTTTACTTCCAGTAATATGTGGTATGGAGAAAAAGAAATGAAGGAGAACCGAGATAATGTTTGGTGATGGTGGAAGGTGGCAGACAGGGTAGCCAAGGAAAGCCTTGCAAACGAGGTGACATTTGAGCAGAGACATGACATGAAGTTCTGGGAGAAAAGTTTATCAGGCAAGGTATATGGCTGGTAGAAAGCTCTGAGTCTAAGGCAAAAGTAACTATCCACAATCAGCCAGAAGCCACCATGGCTGGGAAGCATGGCAGGAAGTGAGACCAGAGATGCACACAAGGGCTGAAACAGGAGGGAGTTCATGCTGCTCATATCTGTTCTGGAAAGACACTGGAGAAATGTATGTGAAAAGGAACATGAACGGACTTATGCTTTAAAGGACCATTCTGACCGTCATGTGCGATGAATGGAGTTGAGTGGGGCTAGTCAGGAGTAGGGCAGAGAGATCACGTGAGAGGCTCCTAGAATAATCCAAGTAAAAGATGGGGTGTTGGCAGTGGAGGTGGTGAGGAGCAGTCAGATCCTCATGTATTTTGAAGGCGGAGCTCGTTCACCATTGTTGCTGTACCAGTTGTGGGCTAGGAAAGACAGCAGTGTGGGTCAAGCATCACTCATTCATTCATTGACAAATACTTGTTGAATACCTATTATGAACCTGCCCTTGTTCTGGGTAATGGCTATACCGGTAAACAGAATAGTCAAAATTTCCTGCCCTTGTGGAACTTACACTTTATTTTATTATTTTATTTTTATTTATTTTGTTGAAACCAGGCCTTGCTCTGTTGCCCAGGCTGGAGTGCAGTAATGCAATCATAGCTCACTGCAGTCTCAAGCTCCTGGGCTCAAGTGATCCTCTGGCCCTAGCCTCCCACGTAGCTGGAACTACAGGTGACACCACCACACCTGGCTAGTTTTTTTAGAGACAGGGTCTCACTATGTTGCCCAGGCTGATCTTGAACTCCTGGCCTCAAGTGATCCTCCCACCTTGGCCTTCCAAAGTGCTGGGATTACAGGTGTGAGCTACTGTGCCCGGCCTAGTTTACATTTTAGAAAAAGAAACAGAAAATAAAGGTAAAAAAAATAAGTGAATTATAATACATGTTCAGAAGATGATATTTGTTATGGTAAAAAGAAAAAATAGAGCAGAAGAGGGACCCTGGGGCAGGGGAGCAGCTTAAATTTTAACTAGGGCAACCAAGGTGGGTCTCCTTAAAAGGTCGCCAGGTTTTGCACCCTAAGTAGTTAGATGGATGCTAATACTACTATTTAATGAGAGGTCTATAAAGAATACATAAATAGGCTGGGTGCAGTGGTTCACACCTGTAAATCCCAGCACTTTGGGAGGCCGAGGCGGGCGGATCGCTTGAGGTCAGGAGTTTAAGACCAGTCTGGCCAACATAGCGAAACCCCATCTCTGCTAAAAATACAAAAATTAGCTAGGTGTTGTGGCACACACCTGTAATCACAGTTACTCAGGAGGCTGAGGCAGGAGAATCGCTTGAGCCCAGAAGGCAGGGGTTGCAGTGAGCTGAGATCGTACCACTGCACTCCAGCCTGGGCGACAGAGTGAAACTCCATCTCAAAAAAAAAGAATAAATAAATAAAAGTGGGAAGAGGAGCAGATTGGAGGTTAGGGTGGGGTAAACAAGCTGTTGTCATACTTGAGTCCTTGAGTATTGAGTTTGAGCTGTCTCTTAGTGGCATACCAAGTAGATAGTTGGATATTCAAATCTGGGGCTTAGGCAGAGGCCAGGGCTATGTATATACATTTCAAAGTATCAGAGTCTAGAAGGTCTTTAAAGCCATAAGACCAGATGAGGTCTGCAAGGATGAGAGTGGAGAGAGAAAACAGAGGGCCCAGGGCCAAGGGCTGCTGGGTCCTCAGAGTGGAGAGAAGAAAAGAGGAATTAGCAAAGGAGATGCAGAAGGAATAGCCAGGAAAGCGGGAGAAAAATGAGGCGCTTGAACGAAGAGTTGAAGAGGTAGAAAGCAAGTCACAGTGCTCAAAGCAGCAGGTGAGATGGTGAGTGGTTTGGGGAAGTGAGTAGGAGAACTTTTTTTTTTTTTAATCTTTTTATTATTATTATTATTATTATTATTATACTTTAGGTTTTATGGTACATGTGCGCAATGTGCAGGTAAGTTACATATGTATACATGTGCCATGCTAGTGCGCTGCACCCACCAACTCGTCATCTAGCATTAGGTATATCTCTCAATGCTATCCCTCCCCCCTCCCCCCACCCCACAACAGTCCCCAGAGTGTGATGTTCCCCTTCCTGTGTCCATGTGTTCTCATTGTTCAATTCCCACCTATGAGTGAGAATATGCGGTGTTTGGTTTTTTGTTCTTGCGATAGTTTACTGAGAATGATGATTTCCAATTTCATCCATGTCCCTACAAAGGACATGAACTCATCATTTTTTATGGCTGCATAGTATTCCATGGTGTATATGTGCCACATTTTCTTAATCCAGTCTATCATTGTTGGACATTTGGGTTGGTTCCAAGTCTTTGCTATTGTGAATAATGCGGCAATAAACATACGTGTGCATGTGTCTTTATAGCAGCATGATTTATAGTCCTTTGGGTATATACCCAGTAATGGGATGGCTGGGTCGAATGGAATTTCTAGTTCTAGATCCCTGAGGAATCGCCACATTGACTTCCACAAGGGTTGAACTAGTTTACAATCCCACCAACAGTGTAAAAGCGTTCCTATTTCTCCACATCCTCTCCAGCACCTGTTGTTTCCTGACTTTTTAATGATTGCCATTCTAACTGGTGTGAGATGGTATCTCATTGTGGTTTTGATTTGCATTTCTCTGATGGCCAGTGATGGTGAGCATTTTTTCATGTGTTTTTTGGCTGAAAATTTTCGCAACCTACTCATCTGACAAAGGGCTAATATCCAGAATCTACAATGAACTCAAACAAATTTACAAGAAAAAAACAAACAACCCATCAAAAAGTGGGCGAAGGACATGAACAGACACTTCTCAATAGGAGAACTTTTTATAAGCAACTTCCTGAGCAGCGAGCAATCAAGTTACCCTGTTGTTAGCTATTTGACGGTGGTGTGTAGAGTCACAGAAAGGTGGCCTCTCCCTGTGTGCCCAAGGAAACACCAGGGCTGAGCCCTTTGTGTTTGCCAGTGTTCATGTGTTCACTTAAGAATTAATATTATTCTCCAAGGCAGGGCAGTAGATACAGATCGCTGAAGAGTCAATACCACCCACAAGATTTTGAACTTAAATATATAGGCAATGGGAATTTAGGTAAAGTTTTTCAGTAGGAGAGTGACATATGTAACCTGTTCCATGTAAATAGTTTGGGGAGCAGAAGGGAGGATGAGTTGGAGGAAGGAGAGGTGATAGGCATGAAATGGGGGAGGAGGGGAACTAAACCAAAGGAGAAGCAGCGAGAATTCGAAAGGAGAGATTCGAGAGACACAGAGAAGGTGGACAGACAGCCTCTGGTACGTGATCGTGGGAGGGTACGATGAGAGGAAGATTGAAGACCACTCTTGGGGTTCTATCTTGTGTGACTGGGGGATACAGCCCACTGTGGGTTTTTACTGGGAGATGGAGAGGAGAGGCTGTCAGATTAACCAGTTTATGGATTAATTATTAAGAAACAGCAGGGACCTGGGAGCACCCCTTCTCACTGATTAGTTAGCTGGTAATTAGGCAGTGGCTGAGAATGCTACTGCCTGTCCCCCATCGGGTGGGAGGAGCAGAGCTGAGCCTCCCCACAGTTGCTGTGGTGCATGGAGTGGGGACCTAGAATCACTGCCATCATGTGACATGCCACCTGTTCCTCCTGGGAACCCAACTCTGAAGGGTTCTTCTTGACATCCGATTTTCTCCTTCCAGAGCTCTTCTGAAGTTCTTGCCTAATGAAGAAAAAGCAGAGAAAAGGGAAAATATGTGCACCACAGAATTTTCCTTCTCTCTAGTGGTGTTTTGCAAAAATGCCATGGCAACTTTCCTCTTCAGATACTTGGGATTTGTTTCTCTTGCATCTGTCAAGTGTACATCAAAGTTGAATTTTCCACTTTGGAATTACGATTTGTATTCTGCTTCTCCCATCTGGGCTTCTGTTCTCCTGAAAACTGCCTATTCTACTATGAAATGAGCATTCCCCAAGGCTGATGTAGCCGCTTCATGCTAAGTGTTGATGGGAAACCTGAAGCTGAGTTGGGCAAATGTTTTTGAGATCTGTAAATTCCCCAGAGACTTAAGTTGCTTGAATTATTGAGGGACATTCTGACCTCTTGTTGGACCAATGAGAATGAAAGAAAAGATTGGTTAAGTAGAAGAAATGTTCAGAATCCCCCTCAGCCCTCCAAATTCCAAATATTTTCTTTTTTCTTTCTTTTTCTTTCTTTTGAGACGGAGTCTTGCTCTGTTGCCCAGGCTGGAGTGCAGTTGCGTAATCTTGGCTCACTTCTACAACTCTGTCTCCTGGGTTCAAGCCATTCTCCTGCCTCAGTCTCCTGAGTAGCTGGGATTACAGGTGCACGCCACCATGCCTGGCTGATTTTTGTATTTTTAGTAGAGACGGGGTTTTACTATGTTAGCCAGGCTGGTCTCAAACTCCTGACATAAAGTGATCTGCCTGCCTTGGCCTCCCAAAGTGCTGGGATTACAGGCATGAGCCACCGCACCCGGCCAAATGTTTTCTAGTTAAGTTCAAATACCCATGCCAGATTGCCTAGCTCACACTTCATTATAAATGTCTGCCTCAAACAGAAGTCCTGGGTCCATGTTTCCACTGTCCTGCGAGGGATACACAAGAACACTTGGCAAACGAAGAAGGGAAGGCCTGGGGCTACAGTGGGTAGGGAGTACCAGAGACCCAGGGACAATATATGGGTTAAATGAGGACTTTATTTAATAGTATTTTTAAAAATTAAAATTGTGACAAAATTTAGGAATCAGTAATTATTTAAAAATCCAAATATTCTGCTTCTCTTGAAAAATCAGAAGACATGGCATCTCGGGGCCCAAATTTCTATTTGGCAATTTTCAGCTGGAGGTCAGCTGGTGTCCCCCTAAACTCAAGACATGTGGTCCGCAGTGGGTCACACCCACCCGAATCCTCTGCTGTCTTGATAGCTCTGAGGTCCTTCAGGGATCACTGGGGAATGATGTTCTCCTAGAAGACTTGCTTGATCCTCCAGGTCCAGGTTAGATGCTAACCAATGCTCTTAAAGTAGCTATAGCAACTTTTATGAATATATATAATGTTTTATATTTTTCATATTATATAATTTTTGTTTTGTTTTAATCGCTTCCTGACTTATCTCAGTCCTCTTCAGTGTAATTCAGTCTCCATAAGAATAAGTACTTGTTGTGTTTGTTATTAATCTCCAACATCTTGGCTGGGCGCAGCGGCTCACACCTGTAATCCCAGCATTTTGAGAGGCTGAGGTGGGTGGATCCCTTGAGCTCAGGAATTTGAGACCAGCCTGGGCAACATGGCGAAACCCCATCTGTACAAAAAATAAGCTGGATGCGATGCTGTGCACGTGTAGTCCCAGCTACTCAGGAGGCTGAATTGGGAGGCTCACTTGAGCCTCAGAAGTTGAAGCTGCAGTGAGCCAAAATTATGCCACTGCACTCCAGCCTGGGTAACAGAGCAAAACCTTGTCTAAAAATAAAAAATTAACAAATCTGCAACATCTTGCATAAGGCCCAGGCCATAAGCAGACGTTCAAATAAATTAATTTACTAAATAAGGACAATAGACTAAATAATCCCTGGGGTCCATTTTAGTTGTACTATTCTGTTGCTCTGATGTTTCTGTTTAAAGAAACAGATTCATGGGGTTTCTATTAGAGTAAGACACTGTATTTGTCTCTATACATACCTGAGTAAGAATGCTCCCTCTTTTTTGGTTCATAGAACTAGAGAAGAGAACAGATGGAAAGGACCTTGAAGTTCAGCTTCCTAATTTGCAGGTGGAGAAACAGGCTCAGAGAAGATAAGTGGACTTCCTTTGAGTCATATAGTTGTAACCCAGGTTAGAACATGTGCCTCCAGGGCAGAGTCCACCTGGCTTGGTCTCTAGTCTGAAGGAACAAATGACCAGTGTGGTAGAGAACAAAGTATATTCAAAGCCTATAAAAGAAAAGAGACAGAGAGAGGAAAGTGGTACTAGCTGACAAATGTCACCTTAGTGGCAAAAACAGTAAATACTGTAGAGGTCTATAGGACAGAAATTACTTTGGAAACATAACAAGGTTTAAGCAATCCAGTGTTTATTAGCAATGGTTCTCTTACTTGGGTGCCCAAATGCATTCTCAGGGGACTTTGAGTTCCCTTTGAAAATAGCGAATGTACAATTTCAGGGTTTGTCATCATTTCTGTGAGTGCGTATGACACTTTCCTGGCCATTGAAGAGGAGAAGGGAATTGATTTGTAAATGATGTGTATACATGAAGTGAAGGCCCAGTGATGGAATGGTGATAGTTTGCAGTAGTTTGGGGCTGTGGCAATTAGTGACATTTTGTTTTTACATTATAAACAATGATGTAATTGGAGTGAAATGCCATTATCCACTGCATCATTTTAATGCAGTCAGTTGTTACTGGCTTCGTATTTAGTTTTTACACTTATGTCGGTGTCAGAATTATAGAAGAGTTGTAAGCAAAAGCACTTTGCATCTAGTTGTGTTAGTTTTGTGTGCATTGAAGCAACATTGCAATGAAAGTAATCTAAAACAATGCCAACAGTCCAGGAGATTTTATCTTTCTTTTAGAAAGAGTCTATGCATTATTCAAGCTTGTTGTGAACGCTGACTTCCTATAGCACTTGCATTTAAGTTATGAGAAGTTATTGGCATGAGAGATAATTTAAGTGGCATGAGCTCATCTGCTGTCACTGCATGATTTACTTGGGAGGAACTTGGTGTGGGAGATGTGATATGCTCTCCCCTCAGTGGGTGGCTGTTCCCACAGGCAATTCTAGATTCTAAGATAATTCTGACTATTGTTTTATTGACTTTAGAACCAGATCCTTTGTAAGATGTTATGATGTACAGGGTCTAAGTGGTGGAAGGATGTGTCTTTCCTTTAATGTGATATAAGCCAGAGCTCAGCAAATTATGGCCCATGGACAAAACACAGCCCACAGTCTGTTTTTGTTAATAAAATTGTATTGGAATTTAGGCACAGATGGTCTATGGCTACTTTCACACTATAATGCCTTAGTCCAATCGTTTCGATAGAGATCCTATGGCTTGCAGAGTCCAAAGTCTTTATTATCTGACAGTGCCCTAGGACCCAGGGTCTAAATATAACCATTTCTGTGCTGTGCTTTCAGCTTCTGTATATTTTATTTGTTTCTCTAAAGTGACCTAATTAATCTGTCCTATTGGGATAATTAGGGAATTCTAGATGGTTGTTGCTTTGTGGAAGATTCCGTGATTTCTCTAATAAGGGAATCTAGTCTATTCTCAACATAGATTCCTACTTTCTTAAAACAGGATGCTAGAGGCTAGCAAGATGCTGTTTGATTCAGGAGCCCCACCTGCCAGAGCTGGCCTCAGGCTGCACTGTGAATGAGCCACTTGTGTTTCCACCCATCCGCCCTGCTTTTCGGAACCCCTTCCTTCATTATGTCTTTGTGTCACTGCCTTTTCACTCCATCCTGCCTCTCAGTAACATCAGTGAAGGCTCTGATATCTCACTTTTACCTCCATTTAAATTCACTTCATTTGTCCACTTCTTGCTTCTTCCAAGGGTGTTTGCACTTGAAGCTTTTTGTCCCCACTGTGTATAGGAAGCTTTGCCTTCCCTGAAAGGTTTGACCAACTCAGAGGAGTGGAGGGAGAAGGGATGAGGGGGCAGCACAGGACGGGGGGTGGTAGGGACAGGGCTGTCCATGGAAACACACAGTCCTCCTCAGTGACTGCACGGCTCATTGCACCTCATTCCTGGGTTGCTGTACAGATCAGAGTCTCCTCACCTCAAAGGCCCCACAATATTTGTTAAATGTCTGGGGGATTCCAGATACTTAACAAATAATCTTTCAATGTGGTCGACTTATTTAGGGAATAAACACTAAAAGACTAACACAAAAAGCATAGGAGTCAAATGCTCTTTGGGACATTTGACCGGAGAGGGCTTTCTACTTACACGTGCCTAGGGAAATCGTCAAAGGGTGAGGGGGGTTGGTATGATTTAGGGACAGTTCCTTGAAGGAGGTACTTACTCCTGAATGTGCTCTACTTAAAAAAAAAAGAAGAAGAAGAAGAAGAAAAGAAAAGAAATTGTGTTGGGAGTAACCACAATACTGAGCCTTCTTAGCCAGCCTGAGTTGGCATTGCTCACCCTCTGAGGATTAGGTCAGCCACAGTGAGCTTTCTCAAGGAAGTGGTGCCTTGGGGAGCCCGCATTGGAAAGCAATAGCAAATGGCTGCCATGGGACTTTTATGGTCCTGCTTTTTTAATATGTGGAGAAAAGAGTCCTGCACTCTCTTTATGTTCATATATATCAGAATCATTATATGTTAATTGCTTATTATGGCAACTAATGATTTGCCTCCTGTTTCTTATGTGTTCTGTCAGCTAACATTTATTGGGGACCTACTGTATGTCAATAGAATATGCACAGTGGCAGGTAAAGTTTTCCCTGTCTTTAAAGAGCTCAAGTCTGATAAGAATGACAACTCATGAATAATTGCAATCTAGGCTGGAGAAACTGGGGAATTCTCCCTTAGAATTGTATCCCCCTCATTCACTTCACACTACATTTGACTTTTTAAATTCAACAGTGATTATCTAAAGCCTGAGCTGTTCAGATTGTTAAACAACAGTACTCTAAGTTAATCTACAAGAATCTTAATTAAAGAAGTGAATTTGGGTATGTTCAAATTATAACTCAGCTGAAAAACAGTTTCTCTGCTATGCATCTCCCTCACCAATCCCACTTCCCAAATAAACTGACTGAGGTGGGATAAAAGGGTCCAGACTAGAGGATGGCAAACTCCAGCCCCAAGGTCAAATTACACCTGCCACCTGTTTCTATAAATTTCTGTGTTCTCCTGGAACACAGAAATGCCCACTCATTTACGTAATGTCTATTGTCTGTGGCTGCTTTCAAGCTACAAGGCAGAGGTGAGCAGCTGGGACAGAGGTTGTGTGTGGCCAGCAAAGCCTAAAATATTTACTTTTGGTATTACAGGAAAAAAAAATTGCCAACCCTTGCTCTAGAGTAAATTGAACACCCATAAAAAGTAAAAACAACATTATTCACCACCTCTGACTGGCAAAATGACTTAAGAACCAGTACACTGGTACATTTTAATAGCAGTTAAAAATCTAGACACATTTGGATTTAAATTGAAATCCAATATCCTCCTCTTCATGTTGAAGTATTAACATGGTTAGCTAGCTAAGAAATATTTGACCCTCACATACTTAAAATATCTCTTGTTTTGGTGTTTGTCTGTGTACACAAATTAGGGAATAGAAATTATGTTCATGAAGTAAGTCATCTTCACCAACGGAGAGAAATATTCCCCAATCCCTGAGACCATGCATCAACCCCACTGCACAGTTAGAAGAAGGGCCACATTAATTACCCGAGGATTAAAAATCTGTTAGGAAGAGGGGTGGCCACAGAGAGCAAGAGCATATATAGTGCATTTCAGAGAAGTTTCTCCTGCCCTCCAGATTCCCCTGTGGACCTACTCTGAGTCCATTCCACAAGGGGGTATTTCTGCATTTGAGCAGCTCCCATTCTTACCCATTACACATCCCTGTGTATAGGGGGCTTCAGGAAGAACTTACACAACCAATCGATGCCCTCAGTTTAATAGCACATTTAAAAATATCTGGCTTTCCTGATTCTGTAGCCAAACTCAGAATCATCAAGGCCACTTCCTCTCCCAGGAGAGTAAGCAAACTTACTGCCCAGATGTCCTGCAAAGTGTCTTTGCCTTCAACTTTGCTGCAGGCTGGAAAGGCTGTTTCTCTACAAGGACTGGAGATGCAAACCCTTGGAGGGGAGGGGCCTGGGGAGTGCAGGCACGTGTTAAAAAGGGCAGTAGATGAAAGCAAATATGGCTGCAATTGTCCACTTCTGCTTGAACAGCAAGTCTGTCCCATGCTATAACAGGGATTCTGTAGGATGGATCCTGTTTTTTTGTTTGTTTGTTTTGAGGCGGAGTCTCGCTCTGTTGCCCAGGCTGGAGTGCAGTGGCGCGAACTCGCCTCACTGCAAGCTCCGCAGGAGAATGGTTCACGCCATTCTCCTGCCTCAGCCTCCCAAGTAGCTGGGACTACAGGCGCCCGCCACCATGCCCGGCTAATTTTTTGTATTTTTTAGTAGAGACGGGCTTTCACCATGTTAGCCAGGATGGTCTCGATCTCCTGACCTCGTGATCTGCCCGCCTCGGTCTCCCAAAGTGCTGGGATTATAAGTGTGAGCCGCCGCACCCGGCCCCAATCCTGTTTTTTAGAGAAAGTAGATTGTTAATCCGTCACTTTATGTACTGTCTCTAAGACAGTATCTATCATGCATATAGGCACAAATGCATACTGGAGTGAATTCATAAATTAATAGATGAATTAAGACCTCAGACTCTGGAGACAAGCAAAATTGAGTTTAAATCCCATCTTTGCCAGTTAATAGCTGTTAGTTATGTATCGCTGTATAACAAATTGTCCCAAATTTAGTGGCTTAAGTTATTATCTCACAGCACTGTGGGTAAAGGATCTGGGTTTGGCTTTGCTGGGTACCAAGGCTGCAGTCATCTCAAAGCTTGGCCAGGTGGAGAAGGACCTGCTTTCAAGCTCACACATGTGGCTGTTTGGCCTCAAATCCGTCATGGCTGTTGGCCAGAGACATCAGTTCCTTGCCACCTGGGCCTCTCCAAAGGGCTGCTCACAACATGGCGGCTGGCTTCCCCCAGAGAGGGAATCTGAGAGAAAGATCCAAGATGGAAGCTACAGTGTTTTTGTTTTCGCTGGGAATGTGGGGGAGGCATTGAAAAAGATTTTCGTGTGAGTGATAAAATATATACAACATTATTTGCTGTTGTAACCTTTCTTTTTTTTTTTTTTTTTTTTTGAGACAGAGTCTTGCTCTGTCACCCAGGCTGGAGTGTAGTGGTACGATCTTGGCTCACTGCAACCTCCACCTCTCGAGTTCAAGAGATTTCTCCTGCCTCAGCCTCCCAAGTAGCTGGGACTATAAGTGTGCACTACCACGCCTGGCTAATTTTTTGTATTTTTAGTAGATGGGGTTTTGCCATGTTGGCCAGGCTGGTCTCAAACTCCTGACCTCCAGTGATCTGCCCACCTCGGCCTCCCAAAGTGCTGGGGTTACAGGCGTGAGTCACCACACCTGGCCTATTGTAACCATTTCTAGTTGTGCAATTCAGTGGCATTAAGTATATTCACTATGTTTTACAACCATTACCACTATTTATTTCTAAAACTTTTAACAGAAACTTGAAGCTACAGTGTTTTTGTAACCTAATCTCAGAAGCAGCATACCACCATTCTGTTATATTCTGTTTCTTGGAAGCGAGTTCCCAAGCATAGCCCACAATTCCAGGGGGAGGGGATCTTAAAGGGCAAGAAGACCAGGAGGAAGACATCCTAGAAGGCAGTCCAGAAGCTGCCTACCATACAGGCTATGTGACCTTAGGCAGGTCGTAACCTGCCTCAGTTTCAGCCTTTGTAAAACAAGGATGATATCTTAGTCTGTTCAGGCTGCTATAACAAAATACCATAAACTGGGTGGCTTGTAGACAACAGGATTTTATTTCTCACAGTTCTAGAGGCTGAAAAGTCCAAAGGCAAGGCAGAGTCTGTCTGGTGAGGGCCTGCGTCCTCACAGGTGGCACCTTCTTGCTGTGTCTTCACATGATGAAAGGGGAAAGGCATCTCTCTCAGGCTTCTTTTTAAGGGCACTTATTTCATTCATGAGGGCTCTGTTCCCATGATCTAATCACCTCCCAAAAGCCCTACCTCCTAATACCATCACCTTGGGGTTAGGATTTCAACATATGAATTTTGGAGGGACACAAACATTCAGACCTAGCAGATGGTTTTGCCTGCCTCATAGTGCTGTACTTATATCCAGGGGGAGCACCCCCAAGTTTCTGCTCTTCGATATAAGATTAAATGGATGGCCCCAAGCCATGATGTTTGGCCACCTTGGACTCCAGGCAGGGTTTTCCTGCACGGCTTCTCAGATCTCCATGGTTCTTCAGCAGAGATCACATCTTTAGATCTCTGACAGAATGAGCAGATAGAGGGCAGAGCAGAGGCAGAACTGTGGCAATACAGAATATGATTCCTACATCTTCTTCCCAGTACAATCTTTATGGGGAGCAGAGCTTCCTGTAAGGAAGGAGAAGCCCGCCCTGGACAGTGTTGAGCCCCCATGTCCTCATCATACCTCCTCTGGGAATGGATCCACCCCTCCCTCAGTTGCTCACATTCACCACCAAGATATCCTTGTACCCATCATGGTTTATTCTCTTTCTTCCATGCACTTTCCCAGTATCACTTTAATGTGTCCGCCCTCTTTCCTGGTGAGCTGTCCTGTGCAGTGAATAAGAAACAGTTACTTCCTCTGGAGGGCTTGCATATGATTATGCAATGTGCAAGCAGGCTGCTTTTAAAACTATTATTTAAATTTTTTCAAAATGGTAGTATCTCTTTCCATCCTTGTCCCCTCTCACAGGTCAACCCTAAACAAGTCAGGGTCTCATTCCAAACACCAGCCCATGGATGTGTTCTGAGCCATCATATATTCCAGCCATATCTTTATACTTCTGTGGTCCTGTGGAACAGTACCAATCCAGATCCTTAATTAGTTGAAAATTAATTCAAACGATTGCATATGTAAGCCAAAGAAATAAGTTAATATTATGTGCAAAGGTTTCTGGTGATGAGTATTTTGGAAAGACTATTAAAAACATTTGAAATAAAAATAGTTTACTGGCTAATAATGCTCAGAAAAAAACAAAAATAATTACTAATCAGTGTTTTCTAAAGTGTGTTCTGCAGACGGAAATGCTGTTTGCCCACTGACCAAAATTATATTGATAATCTGTACTAATCTCATCAGGGTTGATGAGAATATGGTAAAACAGTCATAGACTGTTTTCTGCTGGGAGTATGAATTGGACATGCCTCTAGGCAAGCAATTTTGTGCTATTTATCAGAATTTAAAATGTATATGCCATTTGGCCCAGCAACTCTACTTCTAGAAGTTAATTATATATATATACAAGGGGCTTTATTGCAGTACCGTTTATAGTAAGAAAATGTTGGAGACAACTTAAATGTATGTCTGTAATAGACCAGGTAAATCAATTATAATGTGCCTCTACTGTTGAATATTGTACAACAGTTAAAATAATGAGCAGGCTTGGTACAGTGACTTATGCCTGTAATCCCAGAACTTTGGGAGGCCAAGATGGGAGGATCTTTTGAGGCCAGGAGTTCAAGACCAGCCTGGTCAACATAGTGAGACCCCACCATCTCTAAAAAAAAATAAACAGCCGACCTGTATGTACTCACATGGAAAGATGGACACAGCATTTTGTTACCTGGAAGAAGCAAGTCCTAGAGCAATATTTTAATATAATTACTTCTGTAGGAAAACATATATACATATGGTATTATATATATAATTTCTATGTATATGCACAATATTGTGTGTGTGTGTGTCATACACACACACACACAGCGTGTTTTCATGCTGCTGATAAAGACATACCTGAGACTGGGCAATTTACAAAAGAAAGAGGTTTAATTGAACTTACAGTTCCACATCGCTGGGGAGGCCTCACAATTATGGCGGGAGGAAAGGAGGAGCAAGTCACTTCTTACATGGATGGCAGCAGGCAAAAAAAGAGAGTTTGTCCAGGGAAACACCCATTTTTAAAACCATCAGATCTCATGAGACTCATTCACTATCATGAGAACAATGCAGGAAAGACCCATCCCATAATTCAATCACCTCCCATCAGGTTCCTCCCATGACATATGGGAACTGTAGGAGTTACAATTCAAGGTGAGATTTGAATGGGGACACAGCCAAACCACATCATATATGTATATATATAATACATGTACAAACACATAGATTTGTTTGGAAGGATACCCACCAAACTGTTAATAGTGGTTATTCTTCCTCTTGAGAAAGAAATAGAATTTGCTAGAGGGTAGGAGGGTTGCGTCCTGCTTTACTGTGTATACTTGCATATTGTTTGAATTTTTTATAATTAGTAGACATTGCTTCTGTAATTTGTGAAACAATTTAAACATTATCTCTTAAACTTATAGAAATAACATATTTATTTTTAAGCAAATTAAGAAAACCCTATAATCTCTCTGCCCAAATATAATTACTATTAATCTTCCATACCTTTTTCTATAGATGTATTGTTTGTTTTTAAAAATGTAATTATTCCATTTAGACCATTTTGTAAGCTGCTTCTTTTATTTCACAATATGGGATAAATGTGATTATTCCCTGCATATGTATGTGCCAGTAGATATTCAATTATATTTCTAATGACTTCAGTGTTCTGGTTTTTAGGTACGTGAGATTAGTGGAAACTAGGCATTTGAAATGGGCGAGGTAAATTCCTAGTGCAATATCCTGTTACCTGGTTTCTTGCTTTCATCTCGTTCATCCATACATCTAGATTGTCCACCCTTTATGTCTAATCTCTGTCAGTGTCTTGAATAAAATTTTCCATGGCTTCCCATTGCCCTCAAGATAAATTTCTAGTTTCCTTAGATAGATTGCAAGGCCCCTCACTTTCCAGTTCACGTTTCCTCTGGCACATCTTTGGCCAACACCTTTATCTTCAACTCCCATCAACGGTTCACCTCACCCAGGCTTATTCTCACTCTGCCTTCCAGTTTCAGCTTCAATGACTCCATTTCTGATTCAGTTACTTCTCTGTTTCTCAGAGCATCTTCCCCTTCATCCGTCTCTTGTTTTTGCCACCCAATAGGCATTCTCCCTTTTCCTGACAAAACAGTTCATTGTGTGTGAGAGACTTCGGGCAAGGTTATTAAGCTCTCCATGCTTCAGGCTTAATAGGACAATAATAGTACCGACCTCCTGAGATTGTTAGTTGGAGGAAGTTAATGTATATCTCTCAGTGGATTAGAAGTGCCTGGGGCATGATAAGGGCTCTTTGTGTTTGAGGCTGCAGTTGCTGTAATTGGAATCATCTCTCTTTTACTCAGTCCACCTAGTTTGGTTGAAATTGGTTCTACCCTCTGCTCTAGGGGTTGCTAAGGTAATCAGTAAATCTCATCCTTCTAGATCCTGTGATGGGTTCAGAAGAGAACACAAAACCCGATTTGAGCCAATGAGAGTCACTATGAAGACTTTACTTTCTGAGGGAGAGAAACTCTTCAGGCATGTGCATAATGCATGCTAGGCTTACTGCTATTGCAGCTGAGACATTGCAGATGGAAGCCCATCAGAGCACAGAACCAACACAGAGGGAAACACAGCTGAGCAAAGAGAGAGAAGTCCTGTCCTGGTGATACTGGGTGGAGCCTTTCATGAAGCGATGCCTGACCAGCTCTTCCTCCAATTCCTCAGTCGTTTGAGCCAAAATACTTTCTTGTTGCTTAAGCCACTAAGAGTTAGGTTTTCTGTCACTTACAACCCAGCGTTTCAAGAGATATATACCATGTCTTACCAACATCATACCTTAGTATAATGGTCTTTCTATTGATCTCTCCGCTGCATGAGACCTTAAGGTCTGTGAGGACAGGCCTGGGTCCTATTTCCCTTTGTATCTCCAGCTTCCAACATAGTGCTTGACTATATTAGATGCAAGTATTTGCTGAATGAAAAAATGTCTCAGAGGCTACCTTGACTATTTCAGCATAACTTGTTCAATGCTACTGGTTTATCCAGGCCTAAAATTCTGCTAATCCTATCAGCAAGGCGTAATAGGATGGGAAAAGAATTAATATTATTAAATGCCTGTCAGTAACTAGGTAATGTATATGATACTTTACATCATGTCATTTGGTCAGAAAGCATAATTGCTTTCTCCCTTCCTGCTATCCCATGGTAGGTCTATTACTATACTTCCAAGTAAGTAAAATAAGAACAATGAAATAAGAATATCAATGAAATAAGAACAAAAGTCAGACGTGGTGGCGCACACCTGTAATCCCAGAACTTTGGGAGGCTAAGGCAGGTGGATTGCTTGAGCTCAGGAGTTCAAGATCAGCCTGGACAAAGGTGAAACCCCATTTCTACAAAAATTAGCTGATATGGTGGCACACGACTGTGGTCCCAGATACTTGGGAGGTTGAGGTGGGAGGATTGCTTGAGCCTAGAAGGTCAAGGCTGCAGTGAGCTATGATTGTGCCACTGCACTTCAGCCTGGGTGACAGAGTGAGACCGTATCTCAAAATATATATGTGTACGTTTAGTATCTAACAAGAAAAATGAAAGGCAGATAAAAAGTATACATATTCTGTTCTTTAAAAGGCAATAATCATTTGAATCTTTTGAGTTCAAAATGCTGTGTTTTATAAATTTATAAATGTGTCTATAAATTTTTCTTTCTATTCTATTTCTTCTTAGCATTGAAGTGAGCAATTTTATTAAAATATGCCATTTTGGTAGTAAAACATTTAATTTCAAAGTCACCTTAAGTGAGTGATATGCTTGTACCCAGCCACTTAATTATCTGGGGGAAGTGACACAGTTGTCTACATGCAGGACAATTTCAAGGTCACTGGAAACCCTCTCACCTCCCCATGCTGCCAGCTTATTGTCCCATACATGATAACATTCAGATTTGGGACTAGATGGCCAGGAGAAAAGCATTGAGCAGCCTTCACTCCAGAAGGACTTTTTGTGCTTTGCTCCCTGACTTCTCCTTTTGTTCGGGGAGCATGCAGTAGTGAGAACACCTAAATTGTGATCCTTGTCCTCCATCTATAAACAATTCATATTGTTTTAGGTTCGTTTCTCAGAGCGTAAGAATGAAGACTGTGGTATGGCCCGGCTCCTTCTTATGAAAACGCTCTTGATAAAACAATCTACATAAGTAGACTGACCAGTTAAATATGGTTATTAATCATTCAGTTTTATCTGCATAATGGTCATATCAAAACTAATTATTGCTATATTAGGTAAATATTTAGAGAGCACCCTTTTATGAACCACACTCTTTGCAGAATACAGATACCCAGGAAGTGGATCTCTTGTCTTGAAGGAGCTGAAATTGAGTTGAGTTATCCCGGAATCACTTTTTTCCTTTAGAGTTGGAATTTTGACAGATGGAGAAAATTATCTAATAAAGTGTTCAAAAACTTGTTTGGCCCATGTGGGTTGAGGATTAATCCGTTAGAGCCACAGGCAGATTGAGCACACTATTATTAGCTCAGAAGAAGCAAGTTGTTCAGAGAAGGATGAGAGATGGCAGATTCCCTCTAGTTCCTCTTTGCTGCTAGAGAGGTGAGCTTCCAGGGGCTCCTAGTTCAGGTTGCTTATATTTTTTTCACCTGTATTTGGTTTCCACAAGCCTTCCTTTCATCGTCAGATTTGTCCAAAATTTAACACCTGTGTGTCCAATCAAGGAAGGACATGATATCACATTATGAGTTTATTTAGGTAGGAAGTCTTTGAGGAAAATAATTTTTGTCATTTGAAAGAAAGAAGAGTGTTTTATTTTTGAGTCACTTCAGGTCTTTGTCCTGAAGAACAGATTCACTCTTGTTTAAACTCTGTCTCAGTGAGAATGTCTGCGGGGATGGGAGGCAGCATTTCCCATTGCATCTAATTATCTAGAAAACGAGAGACGACACCTTAACAGTGCAAATCCTTTTAGAATTGATCTACCTGGTCTTCTGCTTTTTCCTTTCTCCACTCTGCTTTGTCTTGAATTCCCAGAAATGCCATCTTAAAACTCTTCCAAAACTGCTGGCTGTTCTTTCCCTTGTTTTTTTCTACCAGTTTTTTTTTTTTTTAACCATCATGTAAAGAGACAGCTTCCAAACGGTGCTCTATAATTGAGCAATAAACAACAAACTTTTGTCTGTACGTATCCATACTACCAATCAAAATACTTAATAACAAAATAGCAATAAAAAATGGCCGATGTCACATTTTTCATCTTCTGTCAAAATCAGAACCCTTTGTTTTACCATTTGCTTTTACATCTGGGGGGTACATAAATTCCTGAGAAAATGCTAAGCATATACATCAAAGAAATTCAGACAAATATATGTGAACAGAACAGGTCACTGACACTAATCTTGGCCAAAACCTAGAGTTATTCGGAAAAGATGTCCAGAGGCAGATCTTGGAGTTTTTGAAGAATCAGAAAGATAAGAGGAAAACCTGGATACAGAGGTGTCACAGAAGCCAAGGAAAGTGTTCTAAAAAGGAAGACGAGGTCAACAGTGTCAGGTGCAGCTAAAATATTAAGTATAAAGAGGACTGAAAAATATATCTTGAATTTAGAGACTTGAAGGTTATTAGGGACCTTAACAAGCATTGTTTTTGGGGAGTTATGCAGCTAGAAGTCAAACTGGTAGGTTGAGGAAGGAGTGGAAGCTAAGGCAGTAGAGCTGTGGGTATGGACACTTCCTTCAGATTAGCTGTAAAGAGAGTAATAGAACAGTGGCGTAGGAGGATAGGGGATTGAGGACTAGGAAATAATTTATTTTAGATGGGAGATATTTGAATAGGTTCAAAGCTTATTGGAATGATTCAGCTGAAGGCAGAAGTCCAGTAACAAGAGAGAAAATAGAATAGATAATGTTAAGTTCCCAAGATCCACAATGACCCCCAAACGCAAGAATCATCTTAGAATAGACTTGGTATACGAAGTTCAACTGCAAAAGACCCTATTTTTAGACAGCCTCTGAATTTAGGAAACAATGTCCAGCCCGGAGGAAAAAAGAAGAGGGCAGAGTTACTATTTTCTCCATGTTTGATTCTAAGGAATGTAGCGTTATTTGGATATTACATCAAACCTTGGAAAATAAGGGAAGGGGCAGGCCGTGAAGATATGTGCAATTAAAATTAGAAACTAGACGTGGCCGGTAAATTGATTACAAGTTAATCTACCTTTGCCATAACCTGAGAGAGGTGATGTAGTCAGGAAGTTAGGTTTTATCTCAAGTCGGCTTTCTAAATATTGAAAGCTGTCACCAAAGAAACTAACATGGAACCAGTACATTACCTGGGGGAGAGCACCTACAGCCACAGATGTTGGTGTGCCTGAGAAAGTCCAGAATTTTAAAAATAAAATTAGAATAGCTGTGGCCAGCAGTACCCTCCAGACTCCTCAATTGCACACAGCTCCCTTTGTGTCCATTTTGAGGACTCAGCACCAAGACTTCTAAGACATGAAGCACTGGGCAATGCTTTGGAGACATGACAATGCTAATTATGCTAAATACTCATGATATGTTGTCTAATATTGATATTGATAACCTAATCAAAGACTCACTTTAGCTAAGCTGACCTTGCTGAATTGCCTGTGTTAGCTGCCAACAATGTCAACAGAGAGGAGAGTAATGGTCAAACTGGAGGCAGATAGTGTTATGATTTATGAGGGGCCATGAAGGCAGTGTTTTTGTCCATGGGAGCTGTGATTAGATGCTATGGGTAGCTGAATACGGTTGAGATTTTTCAAAAATTGGCAGGCATGCTACTTTGGAAGTTCTCCAGTGACACATCAGAGATTTAATAAATTATTACAGTTTTGTATTCTTGCTTTCTGTGACATCTCTCCCCTTTGTGCTTAATCAATGTTTGTTTCCCAGTATGTGTTTGTCACTATTATTAATTTTGGAAGATACAAGGAAATCCCCAAATCAGTAAATGCCATCTAGGAGTGATTCTCTAGTCTTGTAGTTGGACACAAACCCACAACATAACCCCCTCTGTAGGCTCATGCAAGAGGAAAGGAATTCAGCTTAGTGATGGAGTAGGCCCAGTTCCAAGGATGCCACTGGGTATCCTGTACATCCAGAGAGGAACAGGGCAACTTCCTGACTCTTTTACATCACTTTCTGAAAGGAAAGGGAATGTTTCAAAGTAGGACCATGCACAGATACCTGACCACCTATCCCTTTTTAAAGTCCCACCTGTCACGTCTCTACACCAGTTGTATTGCATTACCTGGGTAAAGGAGTCAAGTGGGAAGGGGTGGAGGGTAGTCCCAAGCTAATGAGACCAGCATTCCCCTGGGTTATTTTATAGTTTATCTTATTAATCCTAGAAGCTTGACTATGAGGCCTGTGTTAAGGAGATTTCTCCTTGGGGAAAGATAATCTTACCAACACCTTTGGGCTGTTTTCCTAATTCTTAACACTACTCCTGTATATTCCTCACTGGGAGCTATGAAATAGACAGGTTTGCCTCTCGAGACTTTCTATGAAAGCTTTTTTGATGTTACTCCTGGGAGCTTCTCCATGGGCCAGGAAAGAGGCCCCAAAGCCACACTGTATACTAGGCTAAGTCACACACCCTTTTCTTTCCCTTGTCAAATGGCAGTCCACCCAATGCCATCCACTCAAGCAGAAGGTCCTATGAAGCACCCAGCTAGCAGCACTATTTGATGGGGAAAGACGCCCCACTTCCCAAAGACATTTGCCTCATCATCACATTCTCATGAACAACGTCTTGAGAGACAATGTGTGAGGGGCAGACGTTTAGATTATCATCAAGGCCATGACAGATTGGCAGCTACAGTTGCCTAAAGTTAGATAGCAAAGCATTCCAGGTAGATGCAGGTTTATTCCTAAAGATCAGCAGTTTTTGGTTTTGGTGGAAATTTTTCTTAACTACAGACAGTGTTGAACTTCAGCTGAGTTCTGTGCTCCGGAAAACAGCAACAATTAAGAAATCCTTCCATGCTTTTGTGTTCTGGGAAACAGCTCACTGCAAAGAATCACCATCCCCACGTGACGTATGTAAGATTCACAGAGGATCCTCTTGTTTACCTAGAGGCCAGACACAGGCCCTCCAAACTCCCTTTCTCTGTCTCATAAATGATTAGCTGAACGTTTGCCCCCTGTGATCAATCTGGACAAAATACCTACTAATTTGATTTGACAGCTGTAGTGAAGCTTGTCTCCTCCCCCACAGCCTGTAAACTTTGACTCATTCCTGAGGCTAAGCAAGTGTTGGAACTGGGAACAACCCCTCCTTAATGGCCCTTCCTGAGACTCTCCATTGGCTGCAGACAAATCTTTCTTGTTCAGCTGTCACATCATCCCATGTGTGCATCCCGCATTCCTAGCTCCTTCTAGCCTTGTTTATTGCTCTTCATTAAAAAAGAAGCCCTTTTAGCCTGACCATCTGGATGTTTATAGATCTTATGGTCAGAGTCTTTTCCCTATTGCAAAAATCATCCTCTCCATTTGGCATATTCTTTAAAAGTAAAGTCTCTCCTTACCTAAGTCTAGGTTTGTTTTTATTTGACACTACTGTCTATATTTTGGTATTTAATACTGTGTACGTTGAACACGATCTTTTCTTGATGATCTAGCTTCATCTTTAAGACTATTATCACATTGTGCTGAAGAGGTAGTTGTCAGTGAGGCCAATTCTGGGTGGGATATTGGCTGACCTGGCACTAATGCTGGAGCCAACTTATTTCTGGGATAGAGCAGCTACTTTTGTTTTATGCATTTTTGAGTTACATTAAACTCATTTGGATAGAGTATAATAGTGATCTTTCACTTGGCCAGAAGAAAAAAAACTACACCGTTTATTTTCTTATTTTTTGATTTTTTTTCATTGAGATGGGGTCTCACTCTGTCACCCAGGCTGGAGTGCAGTGGGTGCAATCTCGACTCACTGCAGCCTCTGCTTCCTGGGCTCAAGCGATCCTCCTACCTCAGCCTCTTGAGTAGCTGGGACCACAGGCACGTGCCACCATGCCCAGCTGATTTTTTGTATTTTTGATGGAGATACCATACTGACACTGTTTTAAAAATAATCCTAGAATTCATAACTTTCTAGCGTGTGTATGTATAAATTATAATCTGTTATGTTTAGAAATTAACAGGAATCAAATAATGAAGCTAATTTTCCAAAAAGTGATTGAGCTACAATGCAGACATCTGACCATCTTGTTTTTAGCCCCCAAGGCATGCAAATGTTAGAAGAAAAAGAACCTTTAAAATTGCAATTGATAGTAAAATTGCTTAATTATATGTATAATATGTGGAAGAATATGTATATACAGCCATTTATCAAAAAAGAGGTCAGGCAAGTTGGGTGCAGTGTCACACCTGTGGTCTCAGCTACTTGGGAGGCTGAGGTGGGAGAGTTGCTTGAGCCCAGGAGTTTGAGTCCAGCCTGAGCAACACAGTGAGACACTGTCTCTTAAAAAAACATGGGGAGTAGGGTAAGGAAAGAACCAGGTAAAGACAGAAGAAAACCATCCAGCCATGAGGCCTTACAGAGCAATATGATATAGAAATTATTCTCATTTATTAATACAAATAAGAAAAATGAGATTTGAAGATTTGTGATTTGCATAAATTTACCTTACTTGTAAGTGCCAGAACCAGAGTTAGAACTCCGTTATTCTAATTTCTGGTCTATGACTGTCATCAGGACACTGTGAAGCCTTTCCTTTAGTGAGTTCCAGGTAACACAGACCAGAAAACCTTCCTAATTGTATTCCTTGTTGTTCGTGTCACTGTCAGACTCTACAACTTGTTGCTTCCATTACTGATTTCAACACCAGGGGCTGCTATCCGCTCTTCTCTTCCTCCTTTTCTAGGAAGCCTTACTGTTCAAATGTGTAAAAACTCATTCTTGACTTCCAACCAATCAGCCAGAGACATGACCTTCATGCAGACCATCATCTCTTTGAGGCTGTGTCTATTTCTGACTACTTGGGGGCTGCTGGTTTGCTGACAGGGGTAGAGATAGAAAGAAAGGAACTGTTTCTCTGTTTCACCCTGTTAGAAATGCTTGTTTCCCAGTGCCATAAAGAAATAGCACTTGAACATAAATTTAATTTCCTCAGCAAGGCCATTTTTTTACTTTCTGCAGAAAGGGTACCCTAACCAGCAATTTTACCATGAGGGTACACAGAACAAAGGAGACAGGGTCGTTTATAACCTGATGTGACCACCCTGCTGCTGTGTCCGGTTTCCATTGGCTGGAATGGGACCTCACATTCTGTATTTGTCCTGATTGGCTAGCAACTTAGAACTTTTTAAAAGAGGCAAAGGCAGAGGAGAACAAAGGAAGGAGGAAGTAACTTGTGGAATGCTGAAAAAGGTAAAAACGCCTTCAAATAAGGAAGAGGAACAGGCTGAGACCTAATGCTTGCTTGGACCAGTGTAAGCATGCCAGGGCAAATATTTAGGCTAAATTGTGGGAGCTAAGAACATAAAGTACATTGATTTCTTTATTCTGGCTAGCAGATATTTAAGAATGTTAGCACAGGTCTTTGAATAATTTTTGCTTCTAAGAGAAGTTACTATTTATTCCTAATTAGACAGGGAGGAAAGTCTTTGAAGAGGAACCTCTACTTTATTTTCTACACTCCCTCACCTTCCTAGGTCGTCTGAAGGTTTCCTGAGGTTCTGGAAAACAGAAAGTATCCTAAATACTTAAATAGTATTATATGCTACCAATTAATTGTCCACTCTATCATCTAAAGATCTCACGACAAACAGTATATGGAAGTATATGTTTCACCTTATTCTGTAGGTCCAAATTCTCTGTTGAGAATTATGTGGACTTCAGAGCTAGTTTGTTTCATGGAGGTAGCTAGTTTGTTTCACTGACATGCTGCATGCCTCACTTGGTAAGCCTCAGGCCTTGTCCAGAGCAGGGTATAGCCTTTGGTCTAGCCAACCTTGCTGGATGTTGTAAAGTATTTTAGCTATTGGATTATGCTTTCTATAAATGTAAAGATGTCATGGGACCTCAGGTGTATTCATGCAGGCTTTGCCATTTATCCTAGCTCCAGTTAGTTACCGCAGGGATAGCAAAATAAATGTAAGGCATCACACCAACACAAGGAATGATCAATCTTGTTACTAAGAGGACAGAGGAATCCCTACCATGTAGGGTAAATTTCTTTCTAGGCCCTTTAAATGTGAAATGTAATAAGGCAATTTAAAGATCATTTCACTAACATGTAAAGGAAAATACAAACATGTGCACATCAAATTGCAGGTCTTACAGTTTTGGTTCTAAGGAAACAATAATTAACATAAGCTCAAAATGACACTTGCTGTCTGGGAACAGTTCTGGTGAAATAATGAACCTGTAGAAATAAAATTGAAGAGCTAATCAGCCTTGAACGGCGCTGAGGTGCGTGTTTCTCTCTCTCTGGTTGCTGTTCATCTCTTGCTTGTCTCTCTGCTTTCCTCTATGCCTTTGATGAGACACATAATTTTTATGTTGGGCGACAAGGTCACAGTTCTCTCTGATAATTACATAGATGAGAATATATTTGGTCTTGGAGGAAAAAAACTTTGCTTTACAAATGTACATATAGAAATAACTTTGACCTTTTGGTAAAGATAACCAGGTTCTTCCTCAGCAACAGAAAAACAGGCACATTCCGAGGTGTGAGTTTCATTTTATAGTGATAGCTCCTCCTAATAAAAACCTTTGTAAGGAAAAGGACAAAGTTGTTGGTTCAGGGGGCTAGCGGTAGACCCCTTCTCCTACAGCTCAAAGATAAGGTAAATCAAAGTGCCCCCCAAGAGTTAAATGAGAGAAAACCCACATGCAGTGGATAGCATTAGCCATCTGTGGTAGGAAAGGAACAGATTGTCAGTCAATGCATGGTTAAAGAGTTTGAGAACACCCAAAACCTTAATCAAGGTGATATGGGAGCAATCTCATGAAGGTAGAATGGGAGGTTGGTTGCATTTAGCTGTTAAAACCTCATCAGTTGCATTCCCACAGGAAGACTGCCTGGATATTAAGATGATGTCGTCACAGAGCTGGGATTCTCACAGTGTGGTAAGAAGACCTCTAGCATAAGAATCTCCTGTAAAAATGCACATCTTAGGGCTTTACTTCATAGACACCAAAAATATTTGGAGTGGGCTCAAAGAATCTGCATTTTGTTTATCTATATGCAACTGAATTTTCTTTTTTATAGTTTTTTTCTAATTTAAAAAAAGTAGCACAATATGGGCTCATTGCAACCAGGAATGCAAATATAAGGAAAGGAAAAGTAAATCTTAGTTGATCCTTCTTTTTCTCTTACCCTGAGGTAGCAATACTAGTAGCAATTGTTACTAGCAACAGTACTGGTGAGCATGAGCATCCTTCCGTCCCATTTTTCACACTTACAAACATATATACATTTTTAAGAGGTTTTATTTTTTGCTTCTCTTGTTTGTTTTTATAAACTAGGTCATATTATAAAATTTGGAGATTTACTTTTCTCAAATCATAATGCCAAACACTCCAGGTATTTTAAAAATGTGTGTACATCTATATATGTATTCACACACATTTACACATATGCATACAAACACCCACATACATATGTGTGTCAGGTTGCTTGAAAATGCAGCTTAAAACCCGTTTAGGGCTAAATACTGGCACAGTAGTCCAGTATCATAAGGAAAAGTTAAAAAAAACTTTGAAGAATGGCATTCTTTTAAATTCTATAGTTTTCTATGGAATGGATTATTAAGATATTCAAGCATGTCCCGTAGATGAACATTCAGGTTGTTTTCTATTGTTGCTGCATATGTTTTATTTCATTGCCATTACAAATGCCTTTATTTTTGGGATGATAGATGAGCAGAAATGGGATTTCTGAGTCAAATGCTATGTTCATTTTAAATTATATTAGTATTATAATATGACTTTCCTAAAAGCTTGAGGTAAATTACAGTCGATTATCATGATTCCACTTAGTTATGTCCTATAAAATCACCTTGAGCACTGAAGTAGCAGACACTGACTCACTGTATTAATGTATTAATATGTTGTATCGATATATTAATATTGAATTAATATGTTGTATCAGTATATTAATATTAATTAACTCTGGAGGAAATACAGGGTTAGGCTTCTACAAGCTCCTGGTCACACTTTTTTCAACCCATCAATACATAACCTTCTTTTACATGTGTTTCTGTTTAAATACATCTTATTTATTTATTTATTTATTTATTTGAGATAGAGTCTCTCTCTGTCACCAGGCTGTAATGCAGTGGCATGATCTCAGCTCACTGCAACCTCCATCTCCTGGATTAAAGTGATTCTCCTGTCTCAGCCTCCCAAGCAGCTGGGACTACAGGTGCACACCACCATGCCCAGCAAATTTTAGTATTTTTAGTAGAGATGGGGTTTCACCATGTTGTCCAGGATGATCTTGATCTCTTGACCTTATGATCCACCCGCCTTGGCCTTCCAAAGTGCTGGGATTACAAGCGTGAGCCACTATACCTGATCAGCTTATTTATTATATATTATTGATAACCTAGCATTGAACTCATGGCCAGCAATATGTCCCATGCCTGAACAATGCTTATCTAACACATGGACTTTCTCTGTAAGGCACTTTATAGACTAAAGTGCCTTTACTAAAGTTTGTAAAGTGCATTATGGAGAAAGTTCATGTGTTAGATAAGGATTCAGCCCTGTGCAGAAAATGTGGCATTAAATTGACCACCAAAAGGATACTAGTTTACATTATGAGGGTGAAACAAGAAAGGAGAATGTCATCTTGTTCTACCTGGACTGGGAACATGCATTCTGGGTGACCACACTGCATGTGACCATGAATGACCACAAATGATCTCCAAAGTGCCACAAGTATTGGCTTTGGGGTTACAAATACATTTGAGAGTGTAGGCAAATTTGTGAATACAGAATCCACAAATAATAAGGATTGGCTGTATATTCCCACCAGCAAAGTGTCATGTTGATTATTCTTCATCGTCAGTGTTTCATTTTTTTTAATATTTGTGAAATTTTAGGGGAAAACTATTTCCTTGTTGCCAACTAACTAGTGAAGTTAAGCCTATTTTCTTAATTTATTACACATTTAAATGCAGTCTTTGATAACTTACCTGTTCTTATACTTTGCCCTTTTTCCAACCAAGTGACTTAATTTTTTTCTCATCAATTCTTAGAAACTGTATATTAGGGATATCAACCCTTTGTTACATGTTATGTAAATACTTTTTTATTCTACTGCTTGTCTTATTTTTGTTTTGGGTATCTTTGCTATATGTTTTAATACTCAAATATATCGACCTTCTTTTTGTGATTTAAGGTCTCCTGTCTTATTGCATCTCCAAGACTACATAGAATTTCACATTTTTATTCCAATATTTTTATTGTTACATATTTTACATTAAAATCTTGACTCTATCCAGAATGTTTTTGTTTCTGGTGTTAGGCAGGGGTCTATGTTCGTTTTTTTCTTCCAGACGAACATTCCTCAGTTGTTCCAAATAGGAAGAGAGGAAATCAAACTCTCCCTGTTTGCAGATAGTATGATTCTCTGCCTAGAAAACCCCATTGTCTCTGCACAAAAGCTCCCTGATCTGATACACAACTTCAGCAAAGTTTCAGGACACAAAATCAGTGAACAAAAATCAGTGGCATTCCTATATAACAACATTCAAGCTAAGAGCAAAATCAAGAATACAATCCCATTCATAATCGCTACAAAAAGAATAAAATATCTAGGAATACAGCTAACCAAGGAGGTGAAAGACCTTTACAATGAGAATTACAAAACACTGCTAAAAGAAATCAGAGATGACAAAAACAAATTGAAAAACATTTCACATGAATTTTTTTTTTCCCATCTGAATAGTTCCTGGATCTACATTATCCATGCCTGGTTTCCAGGCCCTCTCAGAGATTCTGTGAACTACTTATATCCTTTATTGATCCTTTTCTGCTTAGCCCGGATAAAGTAGATTATGATTTTGCAACTAAGAGTAGTAATTGGTGCTGGAAATATTTGTACCTAATGGACTGTCAAGTAAATGGGAACCCGGGGTTAGCTATTTAACATAGTCGAGTTTGAAGGCATGTGGAGCAAAACATTTCCTTAAATATTGGCTATGGTTAATTGGAGTGAAGTGCCTACTGAAGGCAGCATTTTGGGAAACTCAAGTGGCTGCTTCCATATCATATTTTAAGAAATGTGGCTGTACTGGCTACATGGAATTGTGCTAAAAATCTTAAAGAAAAATAAAACAGGCTCAAGGTTTTAAATTATTGCCTCAGTGTAGTCTCAGAAAACAAGAGAATTTCTGACTGGCCTAAAAGAATATCGTCTTTTATAGCAACAAGGTTGATGAAGTTGAACATCAAACATATGCTCTGATTCTGTGACTTATTGAATTACAGGCTACATTGAAAGATTGGCTGTGTTTCTTAAGTGAAATTTAGGACATTGGGAAGAAAAGAATGGGACCCTGAGAATTAAAGGCATTTGGGAGGATTCAGATGACTCACACTCCCAACCTCCCTAAATCCTCCTTTATCAGCAGCAGCAGCTCTTATCCTCTGAAGGACACAAACCTGTCTGAAGACCTTAGAAAGACCTTGCCTAGCTTCTAAGAGGATGCCAGTTCCTCATCACTCACTCCTATCTTATTACCTCTACTTATGTATTTGAAGTCAGATCCCAGCGTGTCCCAGAGATTTAATCATAAAGTCATACCTTGGGAGAAATATATTTCTTCTACTACTGCCACTGTTATTGCAATTTTTTACATACAAAAAATTGCAAGATTTTGCAATTTATGTCTACAAAATTTGCATAAAGTTATCCATTACTCATCCTAATTTTCTTCCTAACTAAAAGGGACATCTGTTTTTGCAATGACTCTACTAGAATACTACATTTCCCAAGCTTCCTAATATCTAGGGGTGGCCATGGGACCTAGTCAATGAGACGTAAGTTTAATTGTACTGATTATTCCTAAAAAAAGTTTTGGTATTCTAAGAACTGCTCTTCCTTCTTCTGCATTCCTCCTTACTGCATGGGCTTGGTCATAATTTCTGGAACTATAGAGGTCATCTTGCACTCATGAGGGAAAGGCCAGAAGAATTGCTAGGACTTCCAATCTGACATTTTTAAGCCCCTGAACAAGTGACAACAATCACTTTTACTCTTTTTTTTTTTGTAATTAATGGAAGGGAAACAAACCTAATTGATACATTCAGCCAAACACGATCATCAGCAGTGATGATGCAAAAATGTAGCAAAGACATAGAACACCTATTTTCCCCTTGAAAAAGTGAAAATTCTTGAGTTTCACTGATTTTGCTAATTTAGATCCCATACCAACACTTTATTCAATTAGTTTGGCCAGAGAGTCGCTGTGTGCTAGTTGGCTTAGGCCAGTAGGGCCCTCCCTGGGAGCTGGGGTCAATCCCATTAACCCCACTTGTTTGCAGCTCCATGGGAAGAAGTGCTAAGAAGAAAAAAGGAGATGTTTGGATGTGAAATAGGTGAGTAACATGTCCACTTCATCCCTATTGTGAATATGTCGTTAAAATTTACTACTCTTATTCCACTTTCATGGTCACTGAACAATCTGCTGGTTGGATTTGACTTCTCATGTAATTTATAAGAGGGATATGAACTAATCAACTAATACGAGCATTGTGATCTGATTGCCGGTTTAGTTAATACATTTACGTAGAAGATTTTATGAATCAGCGTCTCTGTCTGAGCTTAGTTAATGTAAGTACTCCACCCCCACCTCCAAGAGATCTGCTCTGCCTGTGATGACAAGCCAGGTCTTGAGTCTGTAAGGATATTCAGGGCCAGATCCCAGAACAGGGAATTCTCCAGGTAAATGGCATCCTGCCCACTCACCGCCTGGGGAACTGCCTTTGCTGTACTTTTTAGCTTCTCCTTGAACTCTTGAAACTGTTGTAGATGTCATGGGTGTTCTTTTTCTTCATGTAAGATTTCAGCAGAAACATGTGCCCTGTCTCCAGGAGTACCAAAGATACCATGCAGGGTGGGACAGAGCCAGTTCCCATCTTCCTGGAGTCAACATGATTCTAGAACCTTCACCACTATAGATTGTCATCACTTCGATTCCATTTAAGGGTGCTGTGACAGATGTAACTAGAATGATACCAATTGCAGAAATGTAGGGTGAGCTTGCAAAACAAAAAGTCATTGATTCTGTAACCCATAGGCTACCAAGTGTCATGCAAAACATCTGGGGTATAGTTAACTTGCCAATATTTATTGAGTACAATGATATACATCTGACTAATAGAGATGTTATCAGTAATACTCAATAGGATAAAGAGAATTCTGGATGGGAAGATAGAAGCTACACTGCTAAGTGGTAATTTTCTTTACTATGGATGCATCCATGAGCAAATCACTTCAATTGAACGGCCTTCAAGTTTTTCACCTCCAAACAAATTTTGTGTTTGTGGAATCCAAATTAATGAGATTTAACTGCATGCTAATTAAAACTCCTTAGAATTCTGCAAAGACTTTCCCTTCAAGGGTTCAAATTTGTTGATGAAATTTTCTCATTAGACTTCACAATGAGTGTGCAAAACAAATGATCAGTCTATCAGCCCTAAAAAAAGAAAAACTCTAAGATATTCTTCCCAGGTTTTAATAATAAAACCTGGCAGCAATGGAACAGCCTCCCAAACCTGGCCTTAAGGTTATCTTGCAGGTTAACTCACTTTCTTAAAGAGATTCTTGTAATGATTTAAAACCAAATGGCGATGTAGCATTGAGGTTCAATTAGTGGATTCCTTAATTGGGTCTTGATCACATCTCTGATTGTCACCTCTGATAGGGCATATGAAAATTTCCATTCATTATAGTCATTAGTCCCTGCCAGTGATAAGGTTGTGAACAAATCTGTTGGTGTTCAACTTCTAATTTGTGTGATAATTTGTGTTTATGCTTAGAACACTTATTGGTTGTGGATGGAGGGGGTGTGACCCATTTAGAAACTATTCATGTAGATAAATCTGGAAAGTTTGCCTGGAATGGCTAAGGCATGGTGATGCCACCTAGTCTAGTAATAGACAAGGGCCACTTAGAAGGTCAGATGAATCTTATTCCAGAGTCAGGAAGAGAAATGGTTTACCCAGAGATGCAATGGGGTTGCTTCAAATGATCCAGAAGGGGGTTTTTGCATGGAAAGAAAGGTTCCATTAGGTCAGTGTTACTCTACAAATGGGGAGAAAAGTACCTGCATCAGAATCATCTGAGAAGCTTATTAAAAAGGTAAGCTCTTGGGCTACACTCCAGACCTCTGGGGCTAGGGCCCAGGAATCTGTGTGGTTAGTAAGCACCCCAGATTACGCCTAGGCATGCTGAAATTGAGAACCACTGCAGGAGACACCTGAGAGCAGAGACACAGAAACAAATTAGGTATAGCAAAGACATCAAAACATTTTGTAGTAAAGTATTGAGAAACTATTCAACTTGCATTTATCATTGGGATTTTGCCCTCAACAGCTGAAATACAATATTTAAGAGGAAGAAAGTTTCAAATTTGCAACAAGCAATAAGAAATGGGGCTTGACAAAGTGTCTTACTCCTGTAATCCCAACACGTTGGGAGGCCAAGGTGGGCAGATTGCTTGAGCTCAGGAGTTCAAAACCAGCCTGGGCAACATGGTGAAACCCCATCTCTACAAAAAAGTGCAAAAATTAGCCAGGTGTGGTGGTGTGCACCCAGTCTCAGCTACTCAAGAGATTGAGATGGGAGGATGGCTTGAGCCCTGGAGGGAGAGGTTCTCATGAGCAAGATTGTGCTGCTGCACTCCAGCCTGGGTGACACAGCCAGACCCTATCTCAAAAAGAAGAAGAAGAAGAAAAAGAAATGATTTGGGTGTGGGGTTTTTTTTTTTGTACTTTAGAGGCTTTCAGATTTTTTCTTGCTTTGTGTGGTCTTATTTAGTTATTTGTATTTGAGTTTGGTACATAAAATAATTTTAGTACTTATTATATATACAGGAATCATGGATATGCTCAACTTTATGTCTCCTATGCCTGAAAAGTTGTGCACCAATAACTCATAAGTTTTTTTAGGACACTGTACACTTTGTGAATCTGATGAAAGGCATGGAACTTGATTCCCACAAATGCATGTGCATCAGTATATAAAGCATTACATTTAATCTCTGGGGACTTAGAGATCTGTGCTCTCTCTGGACTCTACATCAAGAGCCTCTGACCTGAGCCTAAACCACCCAGTCGGCTGCTTCACAAAGTCAAGTAGCTCCACCTATGACTCAGCCATAGCAAGAAGGGAAAGGCCATGGTTTGTGTGGGAAAAATTGATGAAAGCAAAACTGAGGAATTCAACAGTCCTTGAGGCCTCAACTCACACCTTTAAATCTGTTGGAATTGCCACAAAAATATTTGTTTTCCTAGAAGAATATTAGAGATTTACCCATCTTGAGTGGCAAGTCTAGATGCCCCATTCACTCATCAAGGCCTGGTGCCATATTTAGCAAAAGAGCCATAACTGAAGGTGCGTTTGATGAATTTAATAGGATTATGTCTTACTAAATGACATTAGGCTCCTGTGTTGGGCTTAGCCTTTATATTTATGTTTTATCACTGCAAATGAAGATGATATTCTCTGGCATATGGGTTTTGCAACCTCAGGGTTAGTCTTCTGATATGTGAAGTGGCCCTTGGCTTGTTTTGGGCCCGTTATAAATTAGATTTTTTAAAAAAATTCACTGTGTTTATATTTTATTTTATTTTATTTCATTTTCTTTTCTTCTCTTTTCTTTTCTATTTTATTTTATTTTTGAGACAGGACTTCATGCTGTCACCCAGGCAAGAGTGCAGTGATGCAATCACAGCTCTCTGCAGACTCAACTTCCCTGGGCTCAGGTGGTCCTCCCACCTCAGCCTCCTGGGTAACTGGGGCTACAGGCATGCATCACCATGCCTGGCTAATTTTTTTGGTATTACTTTTGTAGAAATGGGTTTTCATCATGTTGCCCAGGCTGGTCTTGAACTCCTGGGCTTAAGTGATCTGCCTGCCTCAGACTCCTAAAGTGTTAGGATTATAGGCATGAGCCCCCATGCCCCGCCAAAAACCATTCACTTTAGGAAAAAGAAAAATCAAACTTCCTATAATACCACCACCAAAGACACCTAATGTTAATAATATAGCATGTATTCCTCTAGCAAAAATTCTATGCTTTTTGCAAAAATAGGATCATACTATACTTAGTGTAATCAAATCTGACTCCTTCACTTATATCTTAAATATCTATTTCAATAAGTTCCAGCTATCATGTTCACTGGCTGCTAATATTCTCCAATATTTATGTATACTTTAAGTGTCAAATAGATGCTTAGGCTCATTCCATAAATGAGATATTTCTAACATCTTTCTATGCGTATAGCCATTAACATTTGGGATTTTTGCTGCTGTTATGATTAATTTTGGAGTCTCTGAAGAAACAGGTGCTTTGTAGCATCCAGTTTTCTTGCTTAAAAGGAAATTCCTCAGAGTTTAAGGGTGTTTAGATGTAATTTTCACTTTTCACTTTGTTCTGGAAAACTAAGAATAAATAAAAATCCAAATCTATAGCCCATGTCCACCCCCTCCTTTGAAAGTAATCAACCTCAGTCTCTGAAATTTCAAAGGAAAAAACTGAAAATACCACTGAAATCATTTTTAATTAGACATTTAGCAGTTCCTAAAGCAAGTTATAATTTGGCCTTCAAAAGCAGTATTTTTAAAGAAGGGAGCATTTTAATTGGTATGTTCTGGCTTAGCATATTTTCTCAGACATTAAAATTTTAAAATCTAGATGTCATATCAAAGTATAAGAGATGAAAAATATGATTTCTTCTGTCTAACTAGCTAAACTGTGGCACCTAACTGGACGTGTCTATATGGATGGATCTCTGGGAGAAAAAAACTTTTCTATTAGCTATGGCTTGATATATCTGGGGGGCCCAGAGCTGCCAACTTTATATCATGCGTATGCTGTGTAGCATCTACTACTCAAAGTGTGGTCCATGGACCAGTGGCATCAATATCAACTGAGAACTTGTCAGATAAATAGAACTATGAATCCCAGCCCACATATCCTGAATCGGAATCTTCATTTTAACAAGATATCCGGGTGATTCTTATACACTTTATTGATCGATTGCTTGATTGATTGAGACAGAGTCATGCTGTGTACCCAGGCTGGAGCACAGTGGCGCAATCTTGGCTCACTGCAACCTCCACTTCCTGGGTTCAAGCGATTCTCCTGCCTCAGCCTCCAGGTGCATTCCACCATGCCTGGCTAATTTTTTGTATTTTTAGTAGAGAAGGCTTTTTGCCGTGTTATCCAGGCTGGTCTTGAACTCCTGGCCTCAAGTAATCCGCCCACCTTGACCTCCCAAAGTGGAGGGATTACAGGCGTGAGCCACTGCGCCCATGCATGCTGTTGAGGACATCAAACAAATCAAACCAACCAGATATATACACAGCATTCATCTACTTCTCTCCACTAGATATACAACATTTCTTTCAAAGAACTTGATTCTTGCAGGTGTTTGTAAAGTGATTTAAAATATGAAGATGTTGTATGTGCCTTAATATAGGAATGCGTGTGTTCAATCAAATTGACATTAAGAGTTACATATAGTGAAACTTCTCACTTTATTTTGATAATAGGGGATTTGGTGAGCACCTTCATTCCTTCTTTTCATTTTAATATTGCATACTGCGCGGTTTTTTAAAATTGGTTTTAGACACAAGATCTCACCATGTTGCCCAGGCTGGACTTGAACTACTGGACTCCAGCAATCCTCTCCCCTCAACCTCCTGAGTAGCTGGGATGCCAGGCAAGCACCACTGCACTGGGCTTGGAAAATTTTCTTAATCTGGAGACATCTAAATTAAGACTACAATATTAAAATGATGAAAAAATTGAATAAAGGTGTTCACCAAAACCCCTAGTGTTTTGGGCAATAATGATTTTAAGGCTTTGAGGCCCCTTCCCAATGCCAGTCATTCTACAAATTGTTCATAAGCACAAGCAAAATTGTAAGTTGTAATTTGGACTTCAAATACAGTATTTTTAAAGAAGGGAGGATTTTAATTGGTATGTTCTTGTTTAGCATATTTTATTAGATGTTAAAGTTTTAGAATCTAGATGTCATATTAAAGTATGTGAGATAAAGAATATGATTTCTTCTGTTTAACTAGCTAAACTGTGGCATATAACTGGATGTGTCTGTATAGAGGGACCTCTGGGAGAAAAGCAAAACTTCTATTAGCTGTGGCTTGGTATGTTTGGGGGTCCCAGAGCAAGCCAGGTACTTGACGGGGGAGGGGGGAAGAGCAATTTATGTGCCAGTAATTACAATTATAAACACATGAATGTCCTGGGATTGGAGAACCTGTTCTGTATGAGGGTACCAGGAGATCTTAACCGTGGAAGAACATTTAAACTGAATCGTGATGAATAAGTAGGATTCCCCAAGGGGAACCAGGAGGAACCAGCACCTCAGGTAACTAGAAGAATGAATATGAAAATACAAAAGTAGGCCAGGCACGGTGGCTCACACCTGTAATCCCAGCACTTTGGGAGGCCGAGGTGGGTAGATAACTTGAGGCCAGGAGTTCGAGATCAGCCTAGTCAACATGGTGAAACCCTGTATCCACTAAAAATACAAAAAAATTAGCCATGCATTGTGGCGGGCACCTGCAGTCCCAACTACTTGGGAGGCTGAGGCAAGAGAATTCCTTGAACCCAGGAGGTGGAGGTTGCAGTGAGCCGAGATTGCACCACTGCACTCCAGCCTGAGCAACAGAGCGAGACTGTCTCAAAAAAAATAAAAATAAAATAAAAATAAAAATACAGAAGTAGGTTACCATGTTAACAAATACGTTCATCATCTTGTTAGTAGGGACCCATTGGAGGGTTTTAATCAAGGAATGCCATTAGATTTGTATTTGAGAAAGATAATTCTGGTGGTTCAGTAGAAATAGAGCAAGGTCAGGTCAGAGGTAGGGAAATCAACTAGGAAGCCACTGCAACCATCTGAGTGATAGAAGATGAACTTGAATCGAACGTTGAATGTAGCAATAGTAGTGTGAGACTAAGTTCAGATACATGCTGGAAGTAGAGCAGGCAGGTTAGGGACTGAGCAAAGAGGTAGCATGCGGACAGTAGAAAGACAAGAAACACTTCGAAGATTCTAGTTAGGGGCTGGGCACGGTGGCTCACGCCTGTAATCCCAGCACTTTGGGAGGCCAAGGCGGGCAGATCACCTGAGGTCAGGAGTTCGAGACCAGCCTGGCCAGCTGGCCAAGATGGTAAAACTCTATCTCTACTAAAAATATAAAAAATTAGCTGGGCGAGGCAGCGGGCACCTGTAATCCTAGCTACTCGGGAGGCTGAGGCAGGAGAATCGCTTGAACCTGGGAAGCAGAGGTTGCAGTGAGCTGAGATTGTGCCACTGCACTCTAGCCTGGGCAACAAGAGTGAAACTCCTTGTTTCTGTCTTCCCTTCCTTGTGAAATCACTGTAGATACATTTGGGAAAATAACACAAAGAGATTCCACTGTCCCCCAATAGTAACGTCTTGCAAATCTATAGTAAAATAAACCCTTCTAAAAATTGTATGATTTATGAGCAATTTTAAGTTAAAATATCAGTATACTTTCATGCTGATTTCTAACTAGTCATTTCTCTGACCTCCCACCCCTCCCCTCACCCCTTGGCCCCTACCACCCTCCCACACACACACCTAATGGCTCTCCAGACCAGGCCCTGTCCCCATACTCCCCTGATCGAGCGGATCTTGAACCTTGTGGGGAAAATCACGTTTCCGGTGGTCACTGGATGCCTGGTGTCCATCCTGACCCTCTAAAGCTAGGGCTTCCCATTGTGGGCTGGTACCCCCTACATGTACCCTCCATGTCTACTTGTAGGGACCCCAGCTTCAGCAGTGCTCTTTACCATATTGTTAAATATATGGCAGGTTGGGGTTTGATTCTGGCCACAGCTCTCCCCAGATAACTGACAGAGTCATTTAGGGCCTTTGTCCCACATTTCTGGGAAATTTGTTTCTATAATAGTTAGGACTTTGGTATGCTAGTGACAGATGCACAGATCAAATTAACTTAAGAAACATAAATGTACTGGCTTACTGAGCTGGGAAGTCCGGGGATAAATCTCCCTTCCGATATTCTGGGACTCAAACAATATTATCAAGATTCTCTCTCCCTTGCACTTTTGATTTGTCGACCTCACGCTCTTCATGGTGTGGTTTATATGGCCATTGGCATATCTGGAGATACATCCTTATATCTCAGAGTGACACATGAGGAATAAGACTCACTTCTCCACCATCAGTGCAAAACCCTACTGGAGAAGGGCTCTGTTTGGCCTCATTTACATCCTGTGCCAATCCCGTGGGCCAATCACTTGTGCAGGGGGATGTAGTGTATTTTGGATGAATCAACCAATGACTCAGCCTGAGCTCCTTATCGTCTGATAGACTTGGAATTGGGGTATCAAATTGTCTGGCTTAGTAGAACCACATGGAAAGGGAAGAAAGAGTTTTTCAAAGAAAAAGATATTGACGGGATGGGCTGGGCAGAACAACTAATATCCATTTTAGTTATTCTTGGATCTGGCATCTTCTGTGGTGAGAGAGGAATGTCACATGGCAGCTATGGTTGTCCCTTGGGAGTTATGGTCAGTGTTGACAGAAGAAGGCAAGGATGGCTGTAAGCACCAAGATGTTTATATGTGTGAGGTTGGAATTTAAAGGTTTTCAGAACTAATAGCCTTAATTGTCTTTGTGAAATTGAAAACAAAGGCACTTGTGAAAAGACAGGAGGGCAGGGTGGGGAAGCTTAAAGAGCTAGTTAAGGGTTTGAAGGATGAGAGAGAGATTACAAGGACAATGTAGAGGACTGCTAAGAGATATTGAGGATCCAACTAAGATTGGAAACTGTAGCACTCAGGATTCTCCAGAGACCCAGTAGGATGGATATATATGTGTATGTACACACACACAGAAATTTATTTCAAGGAATTGGCTTATGCAACTGTGGGGGTTGCACATCTGAAATCTCTAGGACAGGACTGCAGGCTGGAAACTCTTAGGCAGGAGCTGATGCTGCCGTCTCGAGGCAGGATTTCTTCTTCCTCAGGGAAACCTCAATTTTGCTTTTAAGGCCTTGCAGGTGAAGAGACGAGGCTCACCTGCATGATTAAGGGTTATCTCCTTTACTGACAGTTAGCTGATTGTAGCTACTAACCACATCAATCAAATACTTCCACAGCAACACCTAAATTAGTGTTTGGTGGGATAACTGGGTACCGTAGCCTTGCCAAGTTAACACATACAACGGAGTGTCACAGAGGCCTAAACTCTATGAGCCAGTCTGCATGACATTAGATGATCTACTTTTCCTCTTCAGTTCCACAGAGATAAATACCTAGCAAATAAAAGCCAAGAGAGTGAATTGTTAAACTGATTGATGATTGGAGGAATCTTCAGGATGGGGTCACTGGAGTCTCAAGGGGAGATCTTGACGTTGCTGTTGAGAGAATGGTGGACAAAGTCCCTCAGGGTTGTGGCTGGACTGAGAAGTTAGTTCCCCAAGTGTAAAGTGGCAAGAGTATCAACCCCACCAGTTAAAATGAATAATGCATGAATAATACTTATGTTGGGCACTGAACTAAGTATTGCATTAATTTTAAATTATTATCATTGTTATGATTTCATTTAACTGTCAAGGAACTGACACTTCACGTAAAGTCAAAGAGTGGATTTAGTGGGAGTAAGAGGATGAGCTAAGTGCAGTATATTGGATTTTATTTATTTACTCAACCACCAGTTATTTAATAAGCATTGATTATGAGCCAGGAACTGTTTTAGGTGCTAGAGATACAGTGGTAAACAGAACAGACAAAATCTCTGCCTTCATGGGGCTTAATCCTCTTGGTGGGAGGAGGTATCTGCTAATAAGCAGACAACTTCAGAAGGCAAAACTAGCTCCAGGTCCAGTGGTAAGCGTGTTATGAAGAATAGTAAAGCCAAGTTAGGCAATAGAGAGTGATGGGGCCAGACAGGGCTGGGGTAGGATGCTAGACTTATAAGAGAAGCCCTTTCTGATAAAGTGACATTTAAACAGGACCGTGAAGGCGTGAAGGGAGAGCGTGGGCTATGAATATATAGGGAAGAGCGAGTTCGAGGGAAAGAACATGGTGTGTGCAAAGGTGCTAAGAGGGTGGAGGCTGCTTCTCCCTGTAAGTGAGGAGGAGAGGGATGGGGGATGAACTGGGATAGGTTGCAACAAGGGGCCATGTTGGGTGTGGTGGGTCATTATAAGTTCTCTGGAGTTCATGCTGCGTGAGGTGGCAAGACAATGGAGAGTTTTGAACACAGAAGTGACAAGATTCTTCTCTAAGGGTCATTTTGGAGGCTGTATGAGGAAGGGATACTGGGAGGACAAGGGTAGAAGAAGGAGACCAGTGGGAAACTGTTACAGTAATCCAAGCAAAAGGAATGTGTGGTCTGAAAGCCATGCTAGGTATTAGCATGACCAGGGCATGGCCACGGGTATGCATTGCTGAAGCAGCCAGCCAGTGAAGACCAAGATGGCCCAGGACCCTAGAGTGGCATGTCTGGAGGGGTCTGCTGTGTTGTCATGGAACTTCTTCAAGATGGAGACAGGATGCGTTGGCATGAGTAGAAGAACTCTGACCCAGATTCTGAAGTCCTCCAGGAGAGGGAAGATGGAGGAAAGCAGCAAAGGGGTAGAAAGAGGAGCATTAGCTGCATGCAGGCAGGCGCTTGAGGCTCCTGCCTCAGGGTCTTTACACGCACTGTTTTCTTTTCTGGAACATTCTCTTCCTAATATCCACGTGACTCAGTCTCTTCCTTCCCACCTCATTCTTTATTTAAATAGATTGGAAGACTGCTGTCAGGAAATAGTTTATGTAAGAATGAAGAGAATACTCTCTTGCCTCCATCGTTGTGTCACCTGGCATGGGGTGGCATGAGCAGCCACTGCCTGGAAGGTCTACGTGGAAGTGGTGTCCTCAAGGGAGAGGCGGGTCTGGCTTGAGGCTGGGAGGTGAGGGGACTCTCCTGTGAAAGGGGTAAGAATGCTGGGGACCTTACTGACCATGGGCTAGGGGTTTCAGCAGGCACTCTGGGGGGTGTCTGAAGGGAAGTCAGGAAAGGAGGGTACAATCAATGGGGATGAAGTAATGAGAGGACCAGAGGGAACAGGTGCTGGGATGGGAGCTGAGGATGCCAGAACGTGGGATCGACTGCCCTGGGAGAGCCTGGCAAGCCTGATGCTGGCGTGCGTGCAGCCTGTACACTTCCTGGGGCACCAAGCAGAGCATGGGTGGCCACAGGAGACGTAAGGGAGCGTTGTCTGAGGGGATGTGAGGAATGACCAGGTGCTACCCACCTACAGAGCTCTCAGGATGCTTAACTCCTGAATAAGCTGTAGCCTGGAATGGCTTGTAGACCTGAATGCAAACCAGGTGTAACTGGCAGAGAGGGAGCAGGCCCCAAAAGGTCTTTGTTCGTCCTAGTCAGGTCCTTCATCCTGTCCCACTTCAGGGCCCGAAGTGCTCTGATTCCAATGCCAGTCTCTTTGGCCTTGTATTTGTAGAGAAGCGAGTTCCCTATCATTGGAGGTGTCTAAGCAATGAAGTGGACAGCCACTTAGAAGGAGTGTGCAGGATGGAGGCTTGTGTATTTCTCGGGGGCTGGACTCGATGACCTTTATTTTCCACTTGGCCTGGAGCATCTGTGAGGCCTTGTCAAATACTGCCTGGTACTTACCTCCATCGGGACACGGTACAGGCATGGCTCAAGTGGGTAAATTGTTTATGGAATGCGAACCTTGTGGGACTTATAAATGGCTTATCAATGTGGAAACTGTATTAAAAATAAGTTGAGATCAGCACCTTCCACAGCCTCTGCATATGAAATGTCACTCACATTTAAACCCACATCAAAGGTTCTGGGTTGATTCTTTGTGTACTTGCTAGTAGTCCAGTGCTTAGGACACCATTTTCAGGTAGCTGTTTTTTAGTGTGTGTTTGGCAGGGCTGGTTCTATACAAACATTCACAGTGAGCAGAAGGACAGCATGATGTCTCCTGCCATGGTTTCGCAATTAGCTGGAAGAGAGAGGGTTGCAGGCTCACTGGGCCGGACCAGACGCTAGAGGCTGTATTCAGTAGGTGGGGCAGTGGCATGGACCTCTCTGCCCATGATGTGGACATCCTGGCAGATGGGCTCTTTCAAGAGCAAGCCATGGCTTCAAGACCCTGGCTGTTCGTGGTGAAGGACCGAATAGTTAGAGTTCTTTCTGAGTGTCTGTGGTGCAGGGAGATTCTAATCACATCATTTGGGGGTGGCAGCTGTGCTTAGGGCTGGTTAAGGGAACGAACAGGCATAGTTGTGCTATGCTTGTGAGTATGCTCACTTCCTGGAGATGGGGAGAGTCAAATTCTTACAGAGTTGTGTGGCTTATATATTTTATTAAGCACCTGTGTTCTATGTCCAATAAGCACTTTGCATACACTGCCTTTAATTTTCTGAATCATTCTGTTTGGCTCGTTGAGGAAGGCAAGCAGTTAAGACAGGCTCATCTCTTGACATGACCTCAGAGGGGTAACCATTTTCTGAGAGCTGGATCCCAACTGTGTTAGGGTCAAAATTCTGATTTGCATAACCAGAGGTGAATGAAGACCTATGAAACTGACACATACTATCTTGACTCATAAGAGACTGACGTATAAAAACAGAAATGATGCCAGCTGCTTATTTTGTGAGAAGAAAAAAAAAAAACAATCCTGTGAACCAGATACATATGTTCTCTCATCAGTGCATTAAATATGAAGGCAAATTTATATGAGAACATAAATTAAGATCAGAAGGTTGCTTATCAGCATGAAACAGTGTAGGCTGAGTGAGGATAGGACATCTTACTGACAGGGTTACAGAGCTGTGATCATCTTGGCTCCAGTGCCGCCCTGCCTGCTGTAGGGCTGGATGGTAAGGTTGCCTCACAGTAACAGGGACACCACCACCAGTCCCAGCCGCTCTCAGTCTCTGCTTGCAGTGCCTCTAAGACTGATCATCATCAGCCCAATGGGCTGATTCATCCTTTCTTTAGACATTTTCCTATTGGACCCTCAGTAAGGTGTCATCTTCCTTTGAGAGCAAGTTTTCTCTTTGTGGTATCTTTGCATCTCACCACTTTATTTCGTTATTTTTGTTTTGTGGCTATAAGCTCTACAGAGAAGTTGTATTGTTCCATTTCCAAATTTGTGGGAAAGGGGAAGAAAAGAGGAGAGGCACCATATTGTCAGCCTGATTTCCCACCTCAGAGAAGATATTCTTGTCCTCGTTTTACAGTTGAGTCGACTAGATGGCATGGCTTTTTTTCCTAGCTCCCATTGCCATCTGACGCGGTATTTATTTAGTTGTTTGTTTATTGTCTATTTCTCCTGTTAGAATGTAAACTTGGGGACAGCAGGTCTTTGCCGTATTCCCAGCCCCTGGAACGGTAAGTGGCCTGTGGTAGGTGTGGGCAGGTAGGAGTATGCGTGGATGGAAGAAGGATGAGGCAGGCCCTCAATCCCAGTCTTCCCACACCCCACCTTCAGTTTGGTAAGGTGATGGAAGGGAGGAAAATATGAGAAGATCTGAGCCAAAATGAAAATCAGACAAAAACTCAGGGCATGTTCTGAGGGTCCTTGTGTCCCTACGTCGTCTTAAATAACCAGCCTGGGACAGTGGGGACTGGAGCTGGTGACACACAGCGACCCAAGAATATGGAAGGCCTTTCTCTGGCATAATTGAAATAAACTTTAATGAACAATTTGTCCTGTTTTATATATCTTTATAGATAATATCTGGAGCTGGACAAATCATGTATGATCTACTTCCTTTATCATTTTTATTTCAATTATATCCATCTACAGTGTCTCAGCCAAAGGGAACACCATTTACCTGGTAGCAGCCACCTGAATTTTAGGCATTGATATCTAAGAGAAAATAAGTGGCTCAATGGTTGCTTTTTTTGTAACGCCAAACCTAGGACTTGACTATATGGTTCTGATACAGTCCACCAATGTGCTAGTTGATAACAGCTTGTAGATGGACATACATGTATTCTGCATATTTTGTTTGGTGAATAACCTACAACATTCTAACTCAAGTGTCCAGTACTGCTTATCAAATAAAGCTTTAACATAGAAATACATAAATTCTAGAAATTGTCTTGCATTTGTTGTATTAGAAAGTGAAATTGCTTTCTTTAAATCTTTTTAAGGGCCATTAACATAATATGTTGTTCCAAATCAAATGGAGCTGCTTACTACTAAAGACCTGTGTACCTTCTTCAATAATTAAAGCAAGCAAGATTTGTAGACAATGCAATTTTCATGATGCATTGAAAAATGTACTCTTACAGCAGCTGTGTTTATCACACTTTCATTTTCTTAAAATTGCTTGGCAAAATGAAAGGGAAAGAGGGTGGTCAGGGATGTTTCCAACATTCTATTAGTATCATTTTCACACAAACAGAAAATCTGAAGTAATTGTTCAGTGGGTCCCCTGCACCCGTCACGTACATTTTACAATTAATGTTTTCCTCTGTTTGCTTCATCACTGGCTGTCCATGTATTCATCCCTCTCTTCATCTTATTTTTGGTGTATTTTAAATTAAATTGCAGAAATCAGTACACTTCACCACTAAACAGTTCAGCATGCATATTATTAACTCGAGTTCAACATTTAATATATATTTCAGGTAAAATGTACACACAGCAACATAAGCACATTTTAAGCTTTTCATTCAATGAGTTTTGACAAATGCGTACACCTGTGTAATGCCAATCCCAAGCCAAGGTACAGACATTCTTTTCTCCAATTTAAAACTTTTAATTAAAAAGTAAACTTTAATGTCGAAAATGCAAACTTGGGGAAGGCAGAAAGATCACACACAAGGCTGTCACTTCACACTTGGAAGATTGCACAGCCGCCGGGCAGAGGTGCTCCTCACATCCCAGATGTTGGGGGTGCCGAGCAGAGGTGCTCCAAACTTCCCAGACGCATCGGCAGCTGCGCAGAGGCACTCCTCACATCCCAGATGGGCGGCGGCTGGGCAGAGGTGCTCCTGCTTCCCAGACGGGGCAGCGGCATTCTTACCTCCCAGAATGGTGATGCTAGTGCCTCTTTCCAGTTGATTTCCACCCTACCTGCACGCAGAGGGAACCCATGTTCTGATTTTTTTTCTTAGCATGGATTACTTTAGTCTTTCCTAGAACTGCATACAGTTCTAGAATCATATAGTATGTACTATTTGGGATAAGTACATGCAATACATACTACTTTGCATGAACCTTCTTTCACGCAGCACAATTTTGAAATTCATCTATTTTTGTTTGCATATGTCAGTAGTCTGTACCCATTTTAGTGCTGAATCATATTCCATTGTGTGAATATACCACAATTTTTTAATCTATTTATTTATCGATGGTCACCTGGGCTGTTTCCAGTTTGCAGCTATTATGAAGAAAATTGCTGCGCACATTCTTATGCAAGTCTTTTTGTAGGCATAAGCTTTCTGCTTACCTTTGAAACTCCTGGAATATGTAGTCTTAGCATAAAGTCTACACACAGTAGGTACTCAATGAATATAAATATTGCCCTGGCACAAAACCCACATGACATACTGGGTTTTACAGTACACCAGCCGTTTTCTTCTTCATCTGTTCTCAGATGAGCTTCGTAACTACCTGCTGAAGAGGCAGAGGCAATCCACACAATGGAAGCTGAGACATTACATAATTGCTAACTGTTGGAGCTAAGCTAGAACCCTGGTTTCCTAACTCCTAGTCCTGTGCTCTCTGACTGCTTGCTATTGAGACAGGAGAGTTCCCTTGATCCCTTTGCAGGACTTGCAAAAGGGGTGTGGCTCACTTATTTGACTGTCACCATGCTCAAACCCCCTGCCTGAGGGGGAGCCTGCTGGTGAGCAGGTATAGGAGCTGGGGGAGTGTGGCAGGAATGAACCCCCATACTGGTCAATCCAGAGTTGTCTGTGACCTCTGGAGCCCTCGAGGGCATGTGTTACAACACTCTTAGCAGTTACTGTCTGCAGATAGCTAAGTGTTAACCAGCTCAGTGGAGAGTCAGGGTGACAGGCCTTTACACCCTGCCCTCTGGGTACCTGGGTTCCTGTCTGGTGTCCAGGAAGAATCAAGTCACATAGGCTTGAAGGATGGTGAATATGGAGATTTTATTAAGCAGTGGGAGTGGCTGTCAGTGGAAAGGGAGCTGGAAAGGGAATGGTGCGGGAAGAAGGTGCTCTATCTCTGAAGCTTGGCCGTCTCTGAGGAGGCTCTTCTCCAAAGTTGTTTTGTTTGAAGTTAAGCTGCATCTGTTTGTAGTTTCGGACACTCAGTTGCTGCTTCTCCTTTTGTTGTTCAGCGTCTTGTCTCTCTGCCAGCTAAGGTCTAAGGTTTATGTGGGCACAGGAGAGGGGGAGCTGGGTGGGCCAAAAGAGTAACATTTGAGTGGGAAAACAGGGATAACTCTTCTCATTTAGGGCTATGGTTTCCAGGCTTGAGGGTGGGGCCTTTGCCAGGAAACTGCCCTTTTCTACCCAGTATTTCCCTGTCTCCTGTCTGTATCACTATCTCAGGGCCAAACTGAAGGTATGTGTACTTTACATCCTCCCTTCCCCCCAAGCATTGCTCTGTGCCACAGTTATGGTCTTTGAGAGTTTTGGGTTTGTACTTTGGCTCTATTTAAGCTCCTGGTCATCAGAACTTATGTATATTTTCCCCTTTTATATCATCTTGTTTTCTCAGTGTGTATATATTGGGGTGAGGGGAGGGGCAGCAGGGAGGGCCTGTAGAGGGAGTTATTGAAAAGTGACCTAAGCTAATCTGGTACTTTTGATTGGTGGCTCTCAGTTACTTCCAATCCGAGAAGTCAGCCATGAGGTTCCTGAGTCTCTCTCTACTGTCACTCCCAGCTGCTCTGGGATCATGAAAACCAGCCTCCAACCTGATTCTGCAACACACAGAAACTTTTATTAACAAGGAGACTCATACACCATGCCTAAAACACTCATACAACCTGTTCTGTAAACTCAAGTTGTCCCCCATCCGTGGTTTAGGCAGCCCAGTTGTTACCAGTGGAAGGTGTCCAAGTTACTGACAGCAAATCCATATGGATCTGCAGCAACTTCAATTCTTGCCTCCTCAGAAGAAAGAATTGAATGGAGGGGCATAAAGGAGAAAAAGAGACTGAAGTAAGTTTCAGAGCAGGAGTGGAAGTTTATTTAAGGCTTTAGAACAGTAAAGAAAGGAAAATTCACTTGGAAGAGACCCAAGTGAGCACCTGAAGGTCAAGAGCCCCGTTTAACAGTGATGCTAGGACTTTCTAGGATTCCCCTGATTCCTCCCTTAGGGTGAGCTGCCTGCATGCGCAGTGCCCTCCTTACCTTTGGGAATTGTGCACACACAGTGTGTTTAGGAACTTGTATGCATGCCCATTCCCATCTGTGGCTTTCTTCCCTTTTCTGGTGGTGTGCCCCTGGAAGTCATACTTTGCCATTTTGTCTCTTAAGGCACCTGCCCAGGAAGTTGCTTCTCCCTGGCGCCTGCATTCAATTAACACTTTAATGTTAACAGATGTACATCATCAGGAGATTGTCTCTGCCTGGTGCCCTTGCACTGGCTGCTGAATTATCATTTTTAGAGAGTCAGTGTGATAATTGTCAGACCATCACCTGACATTCCTAGTGGGTGGGGGAGAAGAGCTCTCTCCTGCCCCGCTCATGCCTGTCTAACTACCTGTAACACAGTGAGCACCTCTCTTGACACAGTGATCTGATAGCAGGATCAGGAAGCTGCTTCTTGGGGACAGAGTCTTTCCGGAAGCAGTGGGACAATGGTGTGAATGAAGTTCTGGGCCTCAGCCCTCCTCTGAAAGTGTTTGTTAGGCTGGCTAAGCCCAGCACCCTTTTCATGGAAATTTTGAGGTTTCTAGCCAACCCACACATCTCTCATAGCCTTCATTTGACCATTGAAAATAATTTCTAATATCCCTTTACGCTAATTAATGAACTATCTGTTGCAGATTCAGATGGGAGAGTTAGAAGCTTTTATGAGGCCACCTCTGGGAATATAAACACCGTTTGGGATCTTTCAAATGCTCACTAACACCACTGTCTTGGTACTTCCTGCTTAGGGTGCTTCATATATTAACTAGTAACTGTTGAGGGTGTCCTAACATGGATCTGCACACATACACACACTTAAAGCTCACTGTGAATGGTGGAGTGTTTCAACATAAAACCAAGATCACATTGGGGAGGTACTAGAGTCCATGTGTCCTTCCCCTAACCCCCACCCTCTAACGATGGCATTTCCACCAGACTCTTGAGTTTTCAGTTTGAGGGAATCCTTTGAATAAATATGATTTTCTGCCTCCACACTTAATGTGGTTAGAGATCCAGCCTTGATCCTAATCTCCCTGATCTCTCATCCTCATTGATAGTAAACCAGTGAGTAGGCAAGTCAACTGTGAGTTAATCGGGGTGGGGGGGATTTTTAAATGCAAGTCTGATGTTTAAATGTAGCTGATTATGTCTTTTGGCTATCAGAAGTGAGTTTCATTTGGATGGAGAGCCATTTTACTGAGGGCACACAGCACAGAAGCTTAGCCGCAGTGTAAAGCTTTCAAGTGACTCTTGGAGCTATTAAAGTGCCACTCATTTGGTAATTGTTGCTGTTAATTAAGTTTATAGCCCCATTATTAATTCTTGGCTCTACTATTATTAATTATGCTTCTATAAATTTATAGTAGGCAGTACCTCAGGGAATTTTTCTAGTTGTATATTAAAATTAGAGATAAATAAACACTTAAGCTTCCTTCTCAATATAAGAAGAGTTTGGGGTTTTTATTTCCAGTACTAGGTACATTTGAAAGGTATGTAATGGTCATTTTCTCTCCTTACTGAAACATTTTCTACGTGGTTTGCAGCAGAAATTTCTATAACATATTTAACAATGTGGTTTAGTATTTAAATATTTAACCCGTTCACTGATCACTTGTAGCTAATTCCTATAATTAAACTTATGCCTTTGGCCAGGCGCGGTGGCCCACCCCTGCAATCCCAGCACTTTGGGAGGCCAAGGCAGGTGGATCATGAGGTTAGGAGATTGAGACCATCTTGGCCAACATGGTGAAACCATGTCTCTACTAAAGACACAAAAATTAGCTGGGTGTGGTGGCATGCACCTGTAATCCCAGATACTCGGGAGACTGAGGCAGGAGAATTGCTTGAACCAGGGAGTCGGAGGCTGCAATGAGCTGAGATCATGCCACTGCATTCCAGCCTGGTGACAGAGTGAGACTCTGTCTCAAAACAAACAAACAAACAAACAAACAAAAACTTATGCCTTTTATGAGAGCAAGCAGACAGAGAAGGAAAAAAAAAAGCCTGGCATTTTGTGTATAAAAAATCAGAACTCAAATAATGTTGGTCAAATATAGATGTAAACAAGTCCATGTGCATATTAACAACCCCTTCCACCATGTGCTTTATTTCTGAAAATACTTTAAATCCTTTTCTGTCTTCTGATCCAACTCTCCAGACAATAGTTACTAAATGAGTTCATAGGTAATTATGGTGCATTTTGGTTCTTTTACCTACAGCTTGGTCTTTCTTTCTCACTCTTTTTTTAATTCCTTTTTTTTTCTCTCTCTTATTCTAAGAAAGAGCAAAAATTGCCCATAATTCTTCAGGTTATAGAAAACATCTATTGGCATTTTGATGTAGTTCCTTTCAGATGCCTTCCCAAGCATATATCAAACAATTTAGATCACACAGTTTTATGGTTTGATTTTACCCCTTAACATTTTATGTAGCGATTCTTTATTATTGGACATTTAAGTTGTTTATAATTTTTGTCCTTGCAAATAATAGATATATGGTATGTTGGATAGCTCTTTAAATAAATATTTGAGCGTACCTCTAATTATCTATTTTAATGCCTAGAAATATAAATTTTTTGCCTAAAGGCGTGAACATTGTTCAAGTTCTTGATACATACTGAAAAATTGCTTTCCAGGAAATGACGCCAATTTCCAGTCCACTAGAAACATTCCACAGTGTCTGTCTTACTGCGGCCATGCCATTTAATGTATCTAATACAATTATAATAATATTAACTTGCTAACTTTATAATTTTTGAATTCGGAAACTTGAATGAGATATGTTGGAACATCAAATAGTGACCTATTTTATCTCAACGCTTCATTTTGCTTTTTGGAGCCAAAAGAGTTCTTTCTCTCTCAACTTGGATTCAGTAGTTGAGGGGCTACACGTTAACTGACAGTAGCCATATTAACAAGAGAAAAGACAACATTTATTTACACATGCATGGGAGAGCTGCTCAGTAATGAGTAACCCACCGACTAGCCAGAGATAAGGGTTTATATACCAATTTAACAAAGGTGAAGGGGGCAATTAGGGATTCAGGGGGAAGGCATGAAGGTGGTCTTGGGCTTTTCAGTGATAATGGGATAGGAAATATGTCTTCATGGCAACTGAATTAGGAGGAACTGCCTTTGAGGGCAGTTAATGGCAGCTGTATTTTTGGGAGGCTCTGCTATAGTCAGATAAGGGAAGTTCAGATAAGATTTCTTTCTGCATCTCCTGCAGCTCACATGTTTTCACCTTAAAATAACCTTTATAAAGACTCTGAGGGTCCAAGTGCGTCCCCATACTTTCTATTTATTTTAACATCACAAATAAATGTGCTCAATAATAGATAAATTTTTCATCATGAAATGTATTGAATATTAGTAATAACAGTGTTTTCTGCCATTTTTGACAGGTAAATTACCAGTAAGGGATGATACAGGAGGAGAAAAGGAGAACATAAAGAACTGTCACAAGGATAATTTTTATTACAGTTATGAATATATTTGTTTGGAACTGACAAATATTTTTTATAAGACAAATTAGGCAGAAGTGGTCACTACTGTATGGACGAGGGTGAATAGTAGTTGTGGTTTTCAAAAACTTTTTAAACATATCTCTTGATACAGTATTTTTCCAACTTCCTTTCTTTTTTGTTTTTTTTTTTTGTTTGTTTTTCGAGACGGAGTCTCACTCTGTCGTCCAGGCTGGAGTGCAGTGGCGCAATCTTGGCTCACTGTAACCTCTGCCTCCCGGGTTCAAGCAATTCTCCTGCCTCAGCCTCCTGAGTAGCTGGAATTACAGGCACACGCCACCACGCCTGGCTATTTTTTTGTGTGTTTTTAATAGAGACAGGGTTTCACCATGTGGGTCAGGCTGATCTCGAACTTCTGACCTGACGATCCACCTGCCTCGACCTCCCAAAGTGCTGGGATTATAGGCGTGAGCCACCACAACCAGCCTTCCAACTTCATTTCTTTCAAATCACAGTCATGGAACATGTTTAAAACTTCTGAGTTACACTATTTGGGATAAATAGTCATAAATATCAGAAATGGAAAATTAGATTAATTCCTCCTTATTTTGATATTCACCTAGGAAATAGTTTTTCTACAGATATTATTCTGGCAAATCTCAGTTTCTTGAATCTCAGTTCCTTGAATCTTGACTTTTGTCACCACCCTTGATTTGAACATCCTTTGGCAGCTTTGTGGATAATACAGTGTGAGAGACATAATTGAAAAGCATGACAAGTGAGAAAATGGGTTACATACCTCAAAACAAAGGCTCATTATACATGACAATACAATTCATTTGGGTCTCTCCATTGCATATTTGCTACAGATATTTATTGCCTTCCAACTCTTCCCACAGCCTTTTGCTAGTCTTAAAGGCATAAATCACTTGGTGAAAGGATATTTCTATTTCAACCAGATAAACTCTTTCCTTTTTATTTAGATTTAATATGAAGGCAAAATGCACTGCTCTCAGTGAACAGCCTTGTTTCCTTTCGTTTAATGGGGAAGGGAGCACTGAAACATTTCCTGCATTCTCTAGGAAAAGCACCCTTTTTTTTTTTCTTGTCTTCATAACCCTGTATCTGTTGTCACTGATTCAGCTATTCAGTCTGGGACAAAGCGACTTTTAAGTTCTAGAGCTATGAGGAAGCTATAAAGGGAATACAGTTCACTCTGTTAGAGAAATAACAGCCTGGGAGATCATGGACCAGGAATGTTACTCTCCAAAGGTTTGCTAGAGCTTTACTTTGAATTTTATTCATCAATATTTTTGTTGGCCTCGATCAGTGACTCTAATTGTGTATAGAAGATAGAAACAGCAGTTATATTTAGCAAGCTGGAAAAGTCCCTGCAGTCTACCCTCAGAACAGCTAAACATACGGAGTCAACCTGAGATCCTGAATGCTCTGTTTACTCCCTGAGAGATAATGATGACTGAAGAGTGATAGCGCAGGGAACAGAGTAAAGCTAGAATGGGAGGCAAGGAAAGTTATCAGTCAGACCTCTGGGAGAAGTTCCAGCCCCTGCCCCATCCTTTTGTTTTTTATTTGTCTAACTTTTTTTTTTTCTTTTTTGGAGATTTTCCATTTCAGGCTTTTGTTGCTTTTCTCAAATGTCAACCCTACCTACCTCTCTCTGAACAAACAGCCCACACTTTCTACTTCACCAAGAAAATTGCTACCATGGGGATGATATCATAGCCCATTACTGTATGATGCTATCTATACCTTAGCCTGGGCTTCCAACATTTCTTTGTCTCCAAAGGAGAAGGGACATGGCTGCACTGGATCTTAGTGTCATCTTTCTGCCTCCCAGTGGAGACTGTGAAGTTATTCCAAGGACTGTTGTTCCCCCTACCATAGCTGCTAGCTCCTTCCCTCATGCCAGGAGCCACTTAGTCACAGGGTAACCGAAGAGAAAAAAGAAAGAGACCTATTGCTGAGCCTAGAGCAAGCTCCCCTATACCTGCACCCCACATGTATACCAAAAGCTTGCTTTCTCTCCCATTCCCAGGTCTTTGGTGGGGACCAAGCTAAGACCATGTATGCCATTGGCCCCAGGCAATAAGAGGTGAATTGTCTGCAAAAGTCTTAAAACAATATTAAAATCAACTGAAAATTGGTCTTTTTTTTTGATACAGAGTCTCACTCTATTGCCTAGGCTGGAGTGCAATGTCACGATCTCAGCTCACAGTAGCCTGTGCCTCCTGGGTTCGAGTGATTCTCCTGCCTCAGCCTTCTGAGTAGCTGGGATTACAGGCACCCACCACCATGCCCCACTAATTTTTGTATTTTTAGTAGAGATGGGGTATCACCATGCTGGCCAGGCTAGTCTTGTTTTTATTATCACCATGTTCCAGCAATTCTAAACGATGTCAGCACTGGGGAGGAAAAACATCTCTTCTTTCTACCCATCTTAAGTTCATTGGCTGGGGCCCCTATAACAAAAGACAGAGTAACAAGAAAAAAGCACACACGTTTGTTGAATGCCAGTTTTATGTGGCATGGGAATCTTCACAGGGAAATGACTTTGCCGAGACCAGCTCGGTTGGGGAGACCCTAACCCAGCGGCGCTAGAGGAATTAAAGATACACACACAGAAATATAGAGGTGTGAAGTGGGAAATCAGGGGTCTCACAGCCTTCAGAGCTGAGAGCCCCAAACAGAGATTTACCCACGTATTTATTAACAGCAATCCAGTCATTAGCATTATTTCTATAGATGTTAAATTAACTAAGAGTATCCCTTAAGGGAAACGAAGGGATGGGCCAAATTAATTGCAGCAGGATCACGCCCTTAAGACACAGATTGCTCATGCTTTTGTTTGTGGCTTAAGAATGCCTTTAAGCAGTTTTCCGCCCTGGGCAGGCCAGGTGTTCCTTGCCCTCATTCTCGTAAACCCACAACCTTCCAGCTTGGGCGTTAGGGCCATTATGGACATGTTACATTGCTGCAGAGATTTTATTTATGGCCAGTTTTGGGGCCAGTTTATGGCCAGATTTTGGGGGGCTTGCTCCCAACAGACTTGAAGAAGCAGTTAAACTGGGAGTTTTTATGCTAGCTTGAGTGAAGAGTGGAGAGTCATGGAGAAATGTGTTAGGACAGAAAAAGTGTGATCCAAGGATAGTCAACTGGGAGAAACAACAAGGTCTGTATGTTCACATTCCTCTTGACATCCCTGTGTCTTTGGAGAGAAAGATGTTGTTTTCCTCCAGGCATAGGGAGGGCACCTTTCACATGATCTGCTTCAGGGAAAGATCAGACAATCTTTGCTATACATGCTGTTTTCCAAATTCCTTCAACTTAAAATATTCAGTATTCCAAGTCACCATATTTTGGGGTAGTATGTCTTGAACCTTATCATCAGTGATATAATATTCCTCCCCAGAAAATCCTTTTGTTGGTAAGCTATAAACAATTGCTATAATGATTGTTGACCCACTGGCTTCCTACAGGCAACCCAGCTATACTCAGCTGAGTGTCAGTTCATAAGGGTTGGAATCATTTGAGTTTGCTGCCTGCACAGTCTGTGTCTCTAAGCCCTGTGATACTACCTAGTCCTACGTTTAAAGAGTAGGTTCAAAATAAACAATGGTAATACAACAATTCTGAGGATAAAGTGACAGAGCTTGCCTTATTGCACTTTTGTATGCAGATTCTTTCTCTAGCCCCTCAACCTTGGACTTCCCAGCCTCCAGAACTATGAGAAATAAATCTCTGTTCTTAATTATCCTGTCTGTGGTATTCTGTTATAGCAACACAAAACAGACTAAGACAGTGACTCTACAACCCTAAAGAGGTACTCACTGAAGAGCTATTAAGCATTCTCTCAGTTGTGTCAGTGAAAGCCATCTCTATTTGTGTTCCCTATCTTAAGCCAACAGTTCTCAAAATATGATCCAGGGGCTCCCAGGAGTCCTAGAGACCTTTCCAGGGGTTCTGTAAGGTCAAATTATTTTTATAACATGACCCAGACATTATTTGCCTTTTTCTCTCTCCTAAGTGTATCAAGGCATTTTCCAGATACTATATGACATGTAATATCATTATAGATTGAGCGTGGAAGCAGATATGAGAAGCCAGCTGTGGTCCATTAAGCCAGAGGGTAAAGAGATTTGCAAAGAATGTAAAAAGAATGTCTTCTCACGGAGGTTTTGTTTGGGAAAATAGAGTAATAATTCATCAAAATGTCCTATTTATGTTAACATATGAGTTTATTGCTAATTTTAAATCAATTCATAAACACATATTTTTTAATTTTTCAGTTCTAATTTTGTATACAGCAAATAACACTGTATGTAACCCACATAAACAAAAGGTCCTTGAGGCCCTCAATAAGACTGTAAAGACCAAAAAGTTTGAGAACTTCTATCTTAGGCCAAAGCAGAGATTTTTAGAAACATATTCTTTTAATTCTTTCTTTGGTTACTTACCTCCAAATCAAATCAGTGTGCTGCAACTGAATCCAGTGGAAAAATTAATTAGCTCTGTGTTAATTCTTTGGCTTTGCTATGAAAAGCCTGATCTTTGGGCCACTGACATCTGTTAGAAATTTAAACTCTTGAGCCCTGAGCCAGACCTACTGAATCAGATTCTGCATTTTAGTAAGATCACTAGGTAATTTTAACCTACAGGTTGAGAGTTATGAGCACTGCTCAACTTTGCCTTTCTGAATCTGGCTGGGATCTTTTTCCAACTTTATTGACCATGTTAATTAACTCGCTCTTCCTTTGATTCTCTCCTAATAAGGCTTGCAGCTATAACTGCAGTTTATCCTGATAAAACTTATTTCTGTAGGGGGAAAAATAATTTTCTCCTTCACTCTTCAAGAATTTTTAGCTGGGACTCCCTGTAACAAAAGATAGATTAACAAGAGAAAGCAAACAAAAGCTTAATAACATGTATACTTCCTGTACACATGGGAGATAATGCAGAAAAGTGAGTAAACCTCTAGAGTAGATCTAAAAAAGTTGTCTCAGTCTTCAGGCTTAAATACCATCCTTTGCTGAGACAAAAGAAAGTTATAAGGAAAGGCCTGGTTAAGAAGAGGTGGCCAGGAAAAGCATCATAAACAAAACCAAGGTTTGTTATGCAGATTTAAGTAATGCCTTCTGCATTGATAAGAGTCTCTAGTGATTTAGACATTTTCCTCTTCCTGGTGCAGAGAGAGAGACATTCCTACCAATAGGGATGTCCTGTATAGATGTAAATTTATGTTACAAAAGGGTAACTTTTCAGTGCTTCTTCTGTATGTGCAGTTTCTCAAAATAACCAGTTCAAAATAATCCCATGCCAAAGAGGCCTATTTGGATGGGCATATTCTGGTTTCCCACAATCGTATGTTGAGATGACATGTCCTGAATTCCATCACTTCCTAATGAAATCTGATAAAGGACTGACTTGTCTGACATTTATTTTCATCCTACAATGTGAATGCAATGAAGGATCAATTTGCAGTTGTATTTTTTATGGCCTTTTGGATTTGTGCAGTAGAGAGGTGCTAAAGCTGATGCGTTGATTCAAGTGAGGAGTAAGAGGGGTGAGAAACTGTGAAAAAAAAGTACCTGTGTTTTCTACTGTTTAATGATTCTTGCACTCTCCTACAAATTCTCTTTACGGAAATTTTCCTAGAAGCCTTCTTCCTTGAATTTGTAAGAAAGTGGCTTTTCAGTGGGTTGACCTCTTGGCTTTTACATGTAAATACACCGAAAAAAAATCCCAAGGGATGTAAAAACATTGAGAAGTTTCTCAAAAAAAGAAAAAAAAAGAAGTCCATTTAGTCTGGTATAACTATGAAGTAAAAGGAATCATAGGATCTGAGAAAGAAGGGGAAAATATTCAGTTGTCAAAATTAACCTGTCTCATTTATTTGGCCTTGGAGAATAATAGTCATTGATATAGACCAGTGGGTTTCAATCTTGAATAAACAGAAGATCACCTATAAACTCAAGAAAAAGCCCATGTCTGAGAGATTGAATCGGAATTTGAGAGGTACTTACCTTTAAAATTTTGACAAGGTGATTATGAAACACAATGAGAATTAAGAATGTATGGCATAGTCAAATACATGAGCAGATGGGACACCAAGACCATAGTCTTTAAGTGAGTGGATTCAATCATTTATTCATTTTTCTTTATCCAGTGTTAGATCCTGTAAGGGCAAAGATAATTTTCCCCTCCCCCTCTGAAGGTTCAAGTCTGCTGAAATGATCTGTTGAGAGAGATTAACAGGGCAAAGGCATACAAATTTATTAATGTGCATAAGCATGGAAGCCATACAAAAAATGAGGCTCACAGAAAGGCCAGATAGCTGAAGCTTAAAAAGCACTGTCTTTGTGGAGGAGCCAGAGACAGTGGATGCATGAAATTGAGGGTTAGTAAATGCTTTTTAAGAGAGCTTAATGGACCCAAAGAGGAAACAATAGTTTATAAATGATTCTCTTTGGAAGTTGAATTTATGGGAGGGTAAGGGGCAGAACTGCAAAGCAAACGAACGTTGTCTTTTTATACAGATGAAGTTTCTTAGGTAATTTCCTGAAGCAGTCCTCAGAAGGGTAGATGAAAAGTTTGTCTGGGTATGGTCAGAATTTTACTTTCTTCTCTTCTCCAGTGGTTAATCTTTCTTCTTAATTTAATGAAATTCCCAGGGAGGGGGTTTAAGACTATTGCATTTCTTTTAGAAAAAGTTTTCTTAATCAGATAGGGAAATTCCAGAGAGAGGTCCTCCCTGCACTTAGAAGCAAGGAAAACAGAAAGTTAGCAAGTCCTTGGTTCTGAGGCACTTCTAAGGTATTCCAATTTATTTTAATTCAAAAGTGGTCAGCATGCCAAAGGACTATACTTTGGAGTATCATTTTTCTGAGCCACAACAGGCCTGTCCAGAGATTTGAATTAAGCAAATTAACACAGGAACAGAACAACAAATGCCATATCTTCTTATGAGTGAGAGTTAAATGTTGAAAATATGTGGACATAAAGATGGGAACAATCAACACCAGGGACTCCTAGAGGGGAGGATGGAAAAGGGAGCAAGGGTTGAAAAACTACCTATTGGGTACTATGCTCATTACCTGGTCAATGGGATTATTCAGTCCCCCAAACCTTAGCATCACACAATATACCCATGTAACAAATCTGCACATGAACCCCTTGAACCTAAAATAAAAGTTGAAAAGAAAAGAAAAATGAATAAATCCTGTTTAACACAAGAATTTTATTGCCTTATACATTTTCTGATGACTATTAGCCAAGTGGGAAACTTGTTGAAGGTGTAGAGAACTAAGTTCAATTCTTCATTTATTCCCTAGATGAGCTATGCCATTAGAGTGAAGACTCTGAATTGAATTAAAAAGAATGTGTTAGACTAGTTTTTGTACCACAGATAAGATGAATGCACTTGTGCTTTTCAGGTACAGGAATTCAGACCTATGGAAGATCCCTGGAGGGTTAAGGAATACAAATCTGCATTATCTGTAAGCCAAACATGTAATATGCATGCATATGCCTGCCATTCTTTGTCAAATGTATGTGTGGGCTTGATTGGCAGAAAAGATTTCAAAAAATCATTTAGAAGCACCACTGAACAATGATTCCTTTTATCAGTTAGTTTAGAAATTATTAATGACCATCAACTATGTATCAATTACATGTACCCTGGGATACAGTAGTGAATCTGACAGCCCTAAATCAGGGAGACATACAGATTAACAGATGATTACCATCTAGTGAATTTAGTACCAATCCCATTATATCTATCTGCAGTATAAATTTAGGTGTCTGTAATTCTAGAAATACTGCTTTAAAGCCAGCATGTCTGCTCCCATCTCCCTGTTAGCCTGTACAAATCTGCTCAAGTGTTAATTAGTAATCCCAGGAGAGAAGTGCTGTCATTCACAATTTTCTCAAAATTACCTCTAGAAATTGTAAACAGTGGCTCGAAACTGATGAATATGATGGTTTTAGCTAAAACATATTCCCACTCTATGTCTACTCAAAGTAGGGCAATAGTCATGATGTGGGGAGGGGTGATAGTAAAAATGCATTAACATGAAAATGTTGAAAACAATGATGCAGTCCAATTATCTCTTTATAGAGGAGGACTCTATAAAATCTTAAGAGAGATACAATGACATGTTCTAGATTCATGGTCTATTAACTCTTGATCCTAGGTTTCTCAAAGGGCCGAACTGACTCAAATATACTGGGGACTCCCTCTGCTCCTCACACCTGCCCAGGAGGGTTACTTCTCAAGATCTTGTGCCAGCCATTAGTGTTGTCCACCCAAACTGCTCAGGAAGTGTGATAAGCATGGTCAGTTGTGTCAGCATTTGCACAAAGTCAGTGACTTACGGTGCTTCCTTGTGGAGGAGTTCTCTTCTCTAGCCAATGGTGCCAGTCTTGGCCATGTGACTTTCTTTGGTCAATAAAATGTGAGCAGATGTGATATGACTATCTACATCCATGCTTAGGCTGTAAGAGCCATCACGTGACTCAGCCATGCTCTTCTCTCTGCCATGAGAACGGCATATTACCATAGGAAATAGTCCTTCAGCCTGTGGAGATAAAGCAAAGCAGAGCCACGGCCCACCTGCCACTGGCATGTAATGTGAATAGGAAATAAAGCTTTCTTTGTAGTGTACACCCCTGTGATTGGAAGGTTATTTGTTACTGCTGCGTAACTTAGTGAAAGACAACTTATACAGTAGGCCAGAGACCTGCCAACTTTTTCTTAAAGACCAGATAGTAAATATTTTAGGCTTGTAGGCCATATACAGTCTGTGTCATAGCTACTCAATTCTATGGCAAAAGCAGCTATTGATAATATATAAACAAATAGGTATGGCTATGTGCCAATAAAACTTTATTTACAAACACAGGTCTTTGGCTTGTGGGCTGTAGTTTGCCCACCCCTGCCATAGGATTTTGCTTCCTCACCTTCTTGAAGTTGGATGTGGCCAGTGAAGTTGGGTGTGGCACTTGCTTTGCCTAGTGGAATGCAAGCCATTTAAAGAAGTGGTGTAAGTGGTGGCTACTCTGTCAGTCTGAGTCTTAAGAGATACCATTAGAGAGCTGAGCATTGGCCAACCTATGCTGGACATGCAGCATAACTAAGAAATAAACCTTATTGTTTAAAACCACTAAGATGTATGGGGTGTTTGTTACCACAGCATATATAACTGCGCCTATCTCTACTGATAAGGTCTATCTGGCATTATGTTTCAGGGCACCACCTCTGCTCATTGCCATCCCAGGGCACCTCACATGGCAGTCTATGTTATTGACTTCTTTATAATGTTTGTGTTGTAGAACACGATGACAGAATTTACTTAAAGATGATGTTTTGATTATCATATAAGTGTGGGGGAGGATTGTTCTAGTGAAACAGCATGACTGCAAATATTTTACCAATAGATCAATGAACTTCATGAGCTCTTGAATATTTTCAAAGGTATGAAATCACCTGAAATAATTTTTTAGTTCATTTTTTTTAGTGGCTAAAATCTGTTAATAGTTTGATTCACAAGCCTGGCCTTTGAAAAAGTAAAAATTGGATAATGCTGCATGAGCCATGTTCTCCCTGGCGTGTAAGGATTAATTATTGGACTCTTGGTTGATGATGACAGTGCAGGTTCATTGAAGTCATCACTTTATATCACCAGCCTGTCTGCAGCACGGCTGGGGCCACACCTCTTGTGCGATGGTTGGCTCAGACCTGCAGCTTTCTTTGCCTTATCCTCTTTCACGTTGAAGCCTCATCTGCTGCTTGACAGTGCATGCCTGAGAGTTGCCTTTCCACAGTCCCTGTTCTCCTAGGTCTGGTTAATTGCTTCTCTGTTGAACAGAGAACATGTTGAACAGCAGCCTTAAATTATTGTCCAATTTTAGCCTACTGGGAACCCCTCTGCAGCTACTCTGATCACCAGATATTTCTAGAAAGTTCCTATTCACAGGGGACTCTTTTCTCCCTTCTTTATGCTCAAGGGGGAATAAATAACAGAAGCAGCAATCCCTCCATGTGTCAAACTATCAATCCTACATGGAGCTACAAAACAAAAGGCAGTATCCCTTTGTTGCCAGAGAACATCCAGTCCCTGTACAAGTCTGTGCCTCAGGGGCCCAGGCTCATTAGCACCATAGCAGTGGCTCATGCTTTCCATACATTTTTCTCTACCAGCACCTACAGTTAGTCTCAGAGTTTTTCTTTATCATGATAGGTTACAGAGCAGTGTTTTAATCATATTACCTTGACTGAGGTATGGTGAGGTCAGATGTGGATCGAGAGACAGAAACAAGGATGGATTTTATGGTTTTGAGGCTCACAGTTCCCTGGGGAGACACAGCAGGCTGTGCTGGGTCACTCAGCGGAAGCACAGAGTGAGGCATGAGGCAGAGGGAGATGGCGGATGGTAGGGAAGCAGCTTTATTGTCGTTTCCAGGGAAAGGAAAGGGAAAGGCAGGGTATGCAGGTTTAGTATTGGCTAATTTGAAAATCTTCTTGGGGCTCTGGGGCATAGAGGCTCTCCCCAGTTGTCTCATACCTGGCCCCAGGGCGATGAGGTAGGTCCACGGTGGCCTAGGGTGCAAGAGCCACTTAAGGGACGTGGTGGGAGTTTAAACTTGGTTGACTACTCAAGAAGGGGGACTGACTGGCCTCTAGCTAGGGCCTCAAAACAGGGTGAAGACAGCATAGAATAAAAAATATATTACAACTAGGACAGATACCAACATACTGGGGGTTTGTACCTACCACAGTTATTCCTTACATTTATATTTCATTTTGTCTAGTAATAGTGAAATGAATGGAGTTCTAGACTGAAGTCTCTGTTTAGGCAGACTCTGAATTTGTTTTCTCATTGGTTCCCAGAGATGGACTGAGATACCTCAGTCCTGTGGATACCTCAGGCAGGCTTAAAATGTGGCACAAATTCTCCTTAACTATTCAGTTGATACTTTTTCGTGTGGGCTTCAAAGAGGCTGATTTTCTATTGCTAAAAATTGCATACCTCTCTGTGTTCAAAGAAAATACCATTTACTTTATATATGAAAGAGCATTTGCTTATTTGGAAAATTTTTTTTGCATTTCACATGTTTTATCACTTCTTACTAAATAGAAGTTTCTCACATTCTCTAGGGATTGAACTAAGTGATAACTTACAAAGAAAGTATTGTTCAAATACCCATTTTTTGGCTTTTATGTTAGTAAAATGTTTCCCCTTTTCTAGCTTTTCTTGGTGATTTCAGAAACGTGCAACTTCTTTGAACGCATATTAAATGTTTTTAAATTTAAATAATGAAATGAACCACTTGCTTTTGTTACAGCCCAATGGTTCTTGCCTGCCGCACAGACAAAGCCAATGCATTGAGACAGTAGTGTTGCAGTGAGAAAGATTTAATTATTGCTAGGCAGTCAAGTGACAGAATGAGAGACATTTCTCAAATCCACTGCCCCAAGAGCTCAGAGGCTACGGTTTTTAAGGATAATATGGCATGCAGGGGGCTAGGGAATAGGTGCTGCTGATTGGTTAAAGATGAAATCATTGAGGTCTTCATGGATTGAGTCAGTTTCTGGGTAGGGGTCACAGGACCAGTTGAGTCAGTTCCCTGGTATGAGTCATGGGTCCAGGTAGAGTCAGTCAGTAGCCAGAATGCAAAAGTCTGAAAAATATCTCAAAGACCAATCTTAGGTTTTAGAATAGTGATGTTATCTATAGGAGCAATTTGGGGGCATTAACGATAATGTGACCTCTGGCTACATGACTCCTGAGCAGTAAGAAATTATAGAAAAGCAAGCTAGGGGACAATGGCTAGTTATCATTTAGTTACTCCTACATTTTAGCAGAATTCAGGCCCCTCCCATAATTCTAACCTTGTAGCTTTTCATTAGTTTTACAAGGGTGGTTTTCAGTCCCTAAACAAGGAGGGGGGTTAGTTTTGGGAAAGGGCTATTATCATCCTTACTTTAAAATAAACTGTAAACTAAATTCCTCCCATAGTTAGGTTGGCCTATATCCAGAAAAGTTAGCTTGGGAGGTTAGAAGCAGAATGGAGTGAGCTATTTTGCTGACTAGCTTTCTCTCATTGTCATAATTTTTGGAAAGGTGGTCTCACTCTTAGTAAAGAGTAGTATGCTATGCTTTACTCAGTTGTATAATTTCATTTGAATTTAACAAATAACTACAGACAGCTGTCAACTTAGTGATGTTGAGATTGGGGCTAGGTCTGCAATAATCCTCTGAAATATATATGTGCACTCCACAAACATGTCATTGAGATGGGTAGACACCTGCAAGAGGAGTGCTTTTAAAACATTTTTACATGAAGATGCTTTCTACTTCAGTGAGACTTTTGCCAATGATGTTAGAAGTTGCTTTGAAAACCAAGATAAGGGGCCACTGTGTTTTTGATTTGTTCTAGGGATTTAATATCCCTCATAGTTAATCACTCAGGCAATTACTGGGTTAACAATATGTCCTGAAGAAGAGTAGTTTTTGAGCCGTGTTCTTTGAATCACTAAGATTCTTGAAAACTGCTTTAGAGGTTCCCATGAACATTTGGATCACATTAAAGCAGGCTCATTATTTCCATCTTCATGTCCGTGTAAATTAGGTTGAGTTCTTCACTTGGTTCTCAGCTTTAGTGTTGTTAGTATATAGAAATGCACCTGATTTTTTATGTTAATTTTGTATCCTGAAGCTTCACTGAAGTCATTTATCAGGTCTAGGAGTCTTTTGCAGGAATCTTTTGGGTTTTCTAAGTATAAGAGCATGTCACTGGGGACCCCAAAAGTGAGGAAGGTGGGAGAGAAGTGAGGGTTAAAAAATTCTCTATTGGGTAAAATGTTCACTATTTATGTAATGTGTTCACTAGAAGCCCAAACCTTACCATTATGCAATATACCCATGTAACAAACCTGTACACATACTTTCTAAATCTAATATAAAATAACAAAAGAAAAAAATAACAAAAAGTAGGCTCATTAGTAAGACAATAGCTGAGGAGCCCTGAGGATTGGTCACCTTCTAGGAGAGAGAGGAGGGGCCATGCTGATTTACAACAATCCTGATCAAAGAAGGGTGACCTGTCCAGGGCAAGTCCACAAGCCTCCCTCTCTGTGTCACTAGGCCACAGAGCACTGGAGTTCCATGAAGTCAATGGAAAAGAAGAGTTCTACTGCTTAAGCAAGTTTAAAAACCACTGCTCTAGCATTGTTTATAAGAAAAGAAACTAAGAATAAAAACAATATTGAATTCAAACAGCTAATTCCTTAAGACCTGGGAACATTCTGTGTTCTTATGCAGTTATAATTTAATCCAAATACATTGGAACCACACCGTAATTCAATTCTAGGTCAAGAGCAGAGTTTTGTATATAGCAGATTCATTTTGGAGCACTCTCTGGGGATTTGGTTACAGAAAAATCCAGAGGATTTATCTGGGCTGTCTTACCCATAAAACTGCACAATGGCCTAGATTTTAGAGATGACATTACAGTGAGGTCTCCTCCAGGACATGCTATGGTATACACCACTCACTATACACCACTTAATCTTTAGAGGGCTCATTTGAATCCCATTCTTTATGTAGTGTGTCCACATGTTAGATTTGGCCAGATTCTATAGCCTGATACTCAAACTGGGGTGTCAGTTCCACATCATCTAGCCCATTAATTTGTTGCCATTGTGAAGACAGTAGACTTTAATGCCTTCAGAAGGAGCATGCTGTACTGCACAAGTGCGAGGGGCCTCATTCCTAATGTGATCACACTGTGTTTTAGGGAATTGTGCCCCTTTACAATGCTGTGACTTTGGGTGACACACTCTAGCTTCTATAGTACCCAAGTCTGGGTTGCATCTGAATTTGAAATCTCTACTATGAGACTGTATTGTTTGTTTTTAAAGTCAATGGAGCACTTGACTTGGAGCCAGAAGAGAAAGCTTGGGTCTTTGCACTTCTTGATTAATTATCAAGCCAGTTAATTTTCTAGAGCCTCTGTTTATTCATTTGTCAAATGAGACAAATAATGTCTGTTTCACAGGGCTTGTTGTGAAGATTATTTATACTCTGCTTTGTTATAGAGGTTTAAAGTGGACCTGTGGGTTTGTATGAAATACAGCAAGGTAACATAAATTAAAAGTAGATGAGGGATAAAAGGGGGGAAAGGGTCTAAAATGGGGTTAACAAGTTGTACCTTTTGTGCAGATCTATATGCTTGCTAGGAATGAGCCACAAATTTGCTTCTGTGCCTTCTAGCAGCCAAGGAGAAAATGGAAACCTTATTTTCTTTAATCATGTCTATGAGATTGGGAACACAGTAGGGAGTCAGGAAAAATATTCCTTTTTCTAGTGAATTAACACAGAGAGACTGCCCTCAGGAGTCTGCAAAAGAGGACATTGCATGGTACAGCCTATAGTGTCTGCTGCACAGAGAGGTTGCAAACTGGCAGTCCACCAGTGTCACCATTTGTTGGGATTTTTGTTTTGTTTTGTTTAGGCTCGATGTCTAAAAAGTTTGATCCAACATTTAAAAGAATCAGATTTTGCAAAAATAACATTTTTAAGTTTTCTTTTAAAATCAGATGATCAGTTAATATTGTAACTATATATCAAAATTAATTGGCACTGTGTAGCAGCTTTTTTTTTTAATGTAGCGATGATTTCAGGTTTGCCACAGTCTCCACCATTCCCTACTGCCTTACTTACTACATTTTATTTCCTACTTGGCATTTAGGCATCTGATTTAGTGACTCCTGTTCTACAACATCCTTGTAGTAGGCTCAGCAGTACATTTCATAAGGCTGAGAATCCTTGAGAGGATTGATTGATATGGGAAAATGCTGGTACTCTGTACAATATTGTTCTACAATTAAAGTGTAGAATTAGAATATTGAAGTTACTGTTAGAACTTTGAAATCATGACTGAGGGTTAAAAAATGCTTAATGAGGGCCGGGTGCGGTGGCTCACGCCTGTAATCCCAGCACTTTGGGAGGCCAAGGTGGGTGGATCATGAGGTCAGGAGATCGACACCATCCTGGCTAACATGGTGAAATCTAGTCTCTACTAAAAATACAAAAAAAAATTGGCTGGGCGCGGTGGCAGGTGCATGTAGTCCCAGCTACTCGCGAGGCTGAGGCAGGAGAATGGCGTGAACCCGGGAGGCGGAGCTTCCAGTGAGCCGAGATCGCACCACTGCTCTCCAGCCTGGGTGACAGAGCGAGACTCCGTCTCAAAAAAAAAAAAAAAAAAAAAAAACCTTAATGAACGAGAGTCTCAAATAGCTAATTAAAACAACCTCAACTTCCCAACTAATCTCCTAGCAAGTAGTTTACCCAGAGTATCCATTCCAATTGCTCTTTAATCAAATAAAAATTTCAGAATATTTTATTTAAATATTTACATAGCTATATATTTTCATCAGAAAAGAGTATCACAGGAAAGACATGTTTTAAGTATGCTTTTAAATGTATAAAGTTTGATTGTTAGGCTCTATGATTTGGTGACAATAGTCATTAATGTTAGAGGTGAATCCTTGTAAAGTTGTTATTTTTGTCAAGGTCCACTTTGGCTTCTAGACTTGTTGAGTTTGGTAAGATGTTTTGAGCACTGAGTTGCTAATTTTCCACAAATGTAATTTGCAATGAAGATGTTGGATGGGGCTTTCCCAATTATCAGAAGGAATTCTCCAAAGTTGAAAATGGGTGATAATTATCTAATATTCTAAAACATGCTGCTAGACACAAATATAGAGTGTTTAATAAAAGGTGTCAAAGTTGTCTTGTGGTCACCAGCCCCCATCACAGCTCTGGCCAACATTAGAGATGACTGGTGATCTAGGAGGAGATTGTGGAGGGTTATCTCAGTGAAGAGCCTCATGAAGAGTATTGGGGCATTTTCCCTCCCATTGCCATGGGGAGAAGAGAAGAGTGCTCTTACCCTTACCCCAAGCCAAGAGAGAAGAGCTCTGATCTAGAGATTGGGGTTATGGCAACCATGGGAGATTGGCATCTCACTTCCCAGTTGGATGCCTGCAGAGCTCCCTCCAGGCCCATCAGAATGGAGCAGAGATGATTTTAGGGATCTGTGAGCATATATACAGATGCTTCCAATATACAGTATTTGGTAGATGCAAAGTTGCTAAAGCAGCCTGTGAAAGTGAGGCAAAGAAAAAGATGTGCAGTGGTTGGCAAGCTCAACTTCCACCATTTGGCAAAGAAAGATATGTACATTTTTGTGGGGCCAAGCAACATCAGGAAAGGTAGACAGTTTGAGCAATTGTTGCTGGTTCCTTGTCCAGAGGTGGCCTTTTGGGTTGAGGCAGCCCAGACTGTGAGAACCCTGACATGTATGTTGAGGTAGAAGATGTGTGTTTTGGGGGAGGGGCTCACAAAAGGCTGGTCAAATGGTTCTTCAACCATGCTGGGGAACTTGGAATAGAGGGTCCATGTGGGCCTCTGAAGAACCTCCAAATGCACCGTGAAGGTCCCAGGATGTGACTGCCTGCCTTGCACAGATGACTTTGGTAGCCAAGAGAATTGAAAACAGCACGACCTGATGTAAGAAGATGTTCAGCTTCCTCAGCACTGATGTCACTTCCCTGTGTTGACCCAAGAAGAGCTACAGCAGCAGAGTGATGGAGAAGAGAATGAAAGAGGAGGAGGAGGGTAAAAGGAAAGGCTACAGTCCCCTCCCCACTACAGGTCATACAAAAGGAGGAGGGAAAAGCTTTGAATTGGATATGAGATTGAAGTTTTGATATGAAATCACTAGACTTTTAGTAAGTGAGTGAGTCTTAGTTTCCATAAATAAGGCTATTATAAGTGAAAGTGATGGAAAAATGATGGGGGTCTTCCTGAGCTGTCCAGCTGCAGGGAATGGAGATCCACTGGAACATGTCAAAGATAACAATGAGAAAAAAAGATTCTTAAATTCCCACCATTCAATGAACCAGTTACCAAACCCACACAATACAGAGACATTGAGATTCTAATATGAATCTCTCCATAGAAGGAGGCACCTTCTCTTGCCATCTTCTGTGTATTATAACCATTTTTTGGAGGGTTTGGTGCTTCTTGTTCAAAGTCGAAGTCTTGTAGCCAAAATTCAAAATCATATTCTTCTAAAATTCACTTGAAAAATATTTCCTTTTACAGTTGAATTAAAGCAAATTACTTGGTTAATTAATGTCAAAGGTGACTCTGTTCTAGAGATAATTTGAGTCATGATACCTAATACTTAAAAATTATATTTTGATTTTTATCTTTAGTCATGGTGATTTCAAATGAGGTTATTAAATCACTGTAACTCATGATTTATATAAAATATGAAGACATTAACCTACAACATCTTGGATTGCTTTTTTTTTAATTGTATTAGTCACTAGTACCTTCTAGCAGTTCCAGTTTTTGGAAGGCAGCCTCTAGTTTCCTATTCAGCCTCATCATAGCTGTTCCTTTTGGAGAGCGGTGGAGAATACAGGATTGAAGGTGACCCTCACGGCATGACAAATTGTCAAGCTGGCTCCCTCAGAAACCTTATAGGGAGTGTATTAGTCAGCTTCTGCTGTCGTAACCAAATACCGCAGACTGAGTGGCTTAAACAGCAGAAGTTTATTTTCTCACAGTTCTGGAGGCTGCAAAGTCCAAGATCAAGGTGGAGGCCTCTCTTCCTGGCTTGTAGAATCCCACCTTCTCACTGTGCCTCACTTGGCCTCTTTTCTGTGCACTTAAGGGAGGGAGAGAGACAGCTGTCTGGCATCTCTTCCTCTTCTCCTAAAGACACCAATACTACCTATTAGGGCCCATCTCTCATGACCATATTTAACCTCCCTAAAGGGCCTATCTCTACATATAGTCACATTGGGGATTAAGGTTTCAACATATAAATTTGGGGGCCTGGGGAGAACACAGTACAGTCCATAACAGAGAGGAAGAAAGAGATTCTTTAAAAATGTTCTCTTCTGCAAGTTGACATTTCTGAAAAATGTTTATTCTCCAAATTTGAGACTTTTAGAACCAATTGCCTGTGAAATTTTCTTTTCCAAATGACCAAAACTCAACTCAAACTAGCTGAAGCAAAAGTGGATATTTTTTGGCTCACATAGCAGATGGCCAAGGGTCAGATACGTCAGCCACAGCTGGATCCAGGGTCCATGTCATCAGGTCTTTGTCCTCCCCTTGAGCTCTGTGTCCCCCCATGTTGGCCCCTCCTCAGGAGGATCGTTTTCCTGTGGTGGCATTGATGACCTGGGGCAGCTCCAGGCTGACCTGGCCCTTAGAGTTTGCAGCTTTAAATGGAGAGAAACTGTCTCCCAAGAGTCAACTCTGACTGCCTCCGCCTGGGTTAGGGATACGTATTAGCAGCCTGGACCCGGAGCCTACCTGGGTGGTTATGGGCTGGCATTCCCAACAGCTGGGAGAGGACAAAACGAAAGATTCCAGGCAGATCAAACTGTAAGGTATGTCCACAGTCTTCCCCTTCTAGGTTTCTGAGCTAAAATGACTTATTTGTACTTTGTGACTTGTATAATTGTATAATTGATAGTCCAGAGAAGGTCCAAATTAGTTCATCTTTATATGTGTAAGAGATTCTATCTAAAAGTCATTAGAACCTTTTTGAAAGTCAGCTGATGTCATGTTGGCCTTTGCAGGTGTTTCTCTGCAGACACCAGACGACCCAGCCTTGTCACCACCTGGAGATTTGGCTCCAGCCTGGCTAACCACAGGCTGTTGACATGATGGCTGTGGTCTCTGCACTCCTCCTCCAACCTCCGCCTTCTCTATCCTCTTATGCGTACCTATTGTTGTGCTCTAAATGTACGTGTCCCCCCAAATTCATATGTTGAAGTCCTAACCCCCAAGGTGATAGTATTAGAAAGTGGGTCTTTTGGGAGCTGATTAGGTCATGGAGGCAGAGCCCTCATGATTGGGATTTTAGTGCCCTTATCAAAGAGGTTTGAGAGAGGTCTCTCACCCCTTTCACCATGTTGAGGACACAGAAGACACCATCCATCTGTGAACCAAGAAGTGAGCCCTCACCAGACACCGAATCTACCAGCATCTTGATCTTGGACTTCCCAGTCTCCAGAACTGTGAGAAACGAATGTCTGTTGTTTATCAGCCACCCAGTTGGTGGTATTTTGTTATAGCAGCCCAAATGGACAAATACACCTAATGTCATCCATCTCATGTGAATGTAGGTGCTCATCTCTTGCCTGAAATTTTTGCAGTCCAGTGTGTTCTGGAACTCAGTTTCTCATTTCAGAAAGGCCATATTGTATACACACTGTTTACTGACACCCTTAGCAGAGTCTGGGACAGCACCCATAAATCCATCTCATTAACATTTCTGCAGAGAAACACGTGAGCATTCATACTACATAGGATAAAGAAAATCAATAGTAGCCTTGTATCAGTTCAGGTCAGGTTTTGTCACCAAACACATTAGGAGAAAGATTTGTTCTCAGGGCTTTTCGTAATTTCAGAATTGTAAACAAGGGATACTGAATTTATATTTTCTTGTATGTATTAAGTGCTACCTTTGATGGACTCTCAGCAGCTAGGACTGGTCTCCATAAAATTTAAAACTTAAGAAACATTTTAACTTAAAGCACTTTAAGCAGCACTTTCCAATGTTTAAAGTATGTAAGTAAATCTATGTGAGTAGATAACTATAAAGAACAAACTTTCAGTCAATATCTTCACTTTGAGTGGTTACTGGGGGGCAAAGAATTAGAAAGCCACTGTATATAAAATTAAACATTTTTATTTGTTCATTTCTTTAAAGTACAACTTACTGTCCAGGAGAGGAAAGTACTCTCACCAAAGAAGATTTTTACAGAGAGAAATCAGGTCAACTTGAAACTTGTTTGCAACTCTCTATTTGTAACAACCTTTGTGGGGTTTTCATAAAAGGATTTTCCAAGTCTTTTGTCTTCAAGAACATAAATTAGAGGACACTCTTACCAGTAGTACATACAGTTCAAGTACCCCAAAATAAGTTCGTTTACCACTTAGAATCATGGAGTTCAAGAGAATTTTCAAGTTTGCAATCCTGGGTCTCTCCCAGGGAGATTGAGAGGGCAAAATCGATTCTAGTTTTGCTAATGTGCCTGCCAACTGGCGTCACCATTTACCATCACGATATCTCAGTTATCCCATCTGTCAGCTCTAAGAATCTTTGATGTATTTCAACATACCATGCTTTCAGGAACCTCTCAGTACCACGTTCTGGTGCTTGGCAACTGTTGAGGATGAATTTGATGTACCTCTCCCTGACGCCTGCCAGGAGGGAGTTGGAGGAGGGGCTTAAAGGATTTTCTGGTAAATCCAAATGATCACATATAAGCTGCTCTCTGTGGGAGAATGGAATTAGGGGATAGTCTTCTCATTAGAATTGTGAAAATTCAGGATGGTGGAAATACTCAGTATGAAGATTTTCAGGTTGGCTAAGTGTATGTGAAATGTCCTAATTTGAAAAACACTTTGGATTTGATTGAATTAGTGGTGTTCAATTAGTGGGGTGTGGTGGGCATGGTGACACGGTACTGGGCATCCTTGCATACATGAGGGATCAGAAAACCAGCAATCCAGGCAACTCTGTGGCCAGTGCAGCATTTTGGGTCCAAGCCCCTTGACCCTGTGTCTCTCTCCTTGCTTCATGGGAAATCTTGCCACATGGCTCAGACACCGGCCTGGGGGTTAAATGGAGCATGTGTGCTGCCAGGTACTGGTCAGTGCCCTCAAGGGTGGAGAAGACCTCTTGGGAACCACAGACAGGCTGTAAGGTTGTCATGTTTGTCTGTTTTTAAGTGACAGGCTGCTTGATCTCATCCTATTAGTAGTGATGTTGCTAGAGGTAGAGCTTGCAACCACCCGCTTCCCATTAACTCTACCATCACTACCTGCCACTAACTACTGATGGCTACCGAGTGGCCACAAGGCACATGATATTCACCGAGAGCCAAAGTGGCTTGCCTGTGTCATTACAGTAGCTCTCCTTGTTAAGAGTCTCTTAACCATTTCCCTCCTTCCCACACCCCACTCTTCACACATACATGTACATCTCTACCTGAGCTAGAGCCCTGCTCCCATCCACTTTCCTGGCCTTCTCCAAGCTGCCTGTGCAAAGCCTCCCTTTTCTGCTCCCTCAGCCTCCAGTTTCTTCCTTTTTCTATACCTTTCCCCAACAACTTCGGTCTTTATTAACCTTTTCCTTCTCTAAATATCAGTCCTATCACTTTTTTTGGGGGGGTGGTGGGGGAGGCAGGTGGGAGGTGTACAGCTCCTCATACTTGCTGTTCTGTTTATGTATGCTCTATAGCAAACTATCCCCAAATCTAATGGCTTAACTCAGTAAACTGTTTCCCTATCATCACTCATGCTTTTGTGGATCGGGAATTCCAGCCGGACTCAGCTGGGAAATTCTTTTGCTCCTCGCTGTATTGAAGGGAGTCGCTGGATACTTTCACTGGGCAGATGGGTGAACTAAAGGTGATTAAGATGGCTTCATGTGCCTGGTGCCTTGGTGGGATGGCTGGAAGGCACGTTCAGCTGGGTGTGTCCACTGGGGCTCCCACACATGGTGGCCTCAAAGTAGTCAGACCTCTTTCAGGTAGCTGGCTTCCACAAGAGTGAGCATTTCACGAGAAAGGAAGTGTAAGTGGCCAAGCCTCCTAAGCCTGGGCCCAGGGTCCTCTCTGCTGTATTCGGTGGTTGCATAGTTATGCCGTCCTCCCAGTTTTCACCTAGCCCCCACCTCTTTCTGCGTGTTAAACAAAGTCTGCCGCCAGTATTAATCTTCCACACGTGCCTCCTCTCTTCTCGAATGTTCTTGAAGATTGTATTGCTTTCTCCAAACCTAAACTGTCTCATAAGTTTTTGGCGCTTAAGACAAGTTTCAAGAAATATGAATTGAAATGAAAAGTGTTGGAGGAAAGAAAGTTTCCATCTCTAACCACTTTCTCAGAAGGGTATCAGGATTTTTGCAGCAATGTGGGGATACCTCTTCTGATCTCATAGCTTAGGGCTCTGAACTAAACTGATGGCCTTTTCTAGATTTCTTCCTAGGGGTGTCAGGTTGGAAGTACTGAGGGACTGCTCTTTTCTCCCCAGGGCTCAGCTGTGTCAAGGCTAAGCCCAGGAGTGGTTCCCACAGCCAGGCTGGGTGAGGGCAAGTTTATCCTGCGGTGCAGCACCTCAGACCAGGGTCTAGCCAATGGCGGCCTGCAGGCTGACCCCAGTCCACCACCTGTGAGCAGCCACCACCACCTGTGTTTATACCACCCATGAGCTAAGCACGATTGTTATATTTTTTGTTTGTTTGTTTGTGAGGCAGAGTCTCGCTCTGTTGCCCAGGCTGGAACGCAGTGGCGCAATCTCAGCTCACTGCAACCTCTGCCTCACTAGTTCAAATGATTTCTGGCTAATTTTTGTATTTTTAGTAGAGATGGGGTTTCACCATATTGGCCAGGCTGGTCTCAAACTCCTGACCTCAAGTGATCCGCCTGCCTCGGTCTCCCAAAGTGCTAGGATTATAGGCATGAGCCACCACACCCAGCCGATTTTTATATGTTTAGATGATTGGGAAATAGATTTTAAAAAGAATAATATTTCATGATACATAAAAATTATAATGACATGCAAATTTCAGGGTCCATAAATAAAGTTTCTTTGGAACACAGTCATGCTCATTCATGTACATGGTAGCTGTGGCTGCTTTCACACTGTGAGAGCTGGGTTGAGTAGTTGAGACAGCGATTATTAGACGACCTGCAAAACCAAAAATACTTGTTATCTTGCTCTTTACAGACAAGTAACTTTTTTGCTGTTCTTGCCAAAGACCAAATGCATTTTTCAAAGCTGGATTCCAGGCTCAGAGTTACAGCAAAGAGAACAGAAAGTGTAGCTCATGATTGGGTGCTGACGGGACAAGGGGAAGAGATGAAAACCATTAGGAGCATTAGCAACAAATATATTTTTTGCCATTCCAACTCCATGGAGCAAATGGCTTCCTAAAAGCCGGCAGAGAAACTAATTACCTGAACTGAGAGAAGAATGAAAGACTCATTGTTAGAATATTCCTCACAGCTGAATCCCTTCTTTCAGCCTACTGTATTTTAGTGATTCCTAATAGAAGAAAAAAAGTATTTTTGTCCTCACAGCCAATTAATTTCTGCCCCAAAGCATTGAATATGATTATTTCTGTCATTATTTTAGTTTCCACAGTCATTGATGATACAGGGAATGACACATACCTATTAACACACTTGCACACTCACACTCTCGTGTGGGTACATGCAGTTCCCTAGAAGATGTACTGGAAGGATCTGACTTTACTTTCAGGTGCCTTCATGTCCTCCCAATTATTCTACAAATGGTTTTTAAGATATTTCTATTGTATTGGTTGAAATTTTCCTGACATTTTGACTTGTCTGGACGATTATTCTTGCATCCAGCACATTGTAGGAAGCACTCAGTTGAAATACCCCACTGTGCTTCTGGGGGAGCTCATCTTTCTGGAGCATGGCGGGTCCCTCATGAGGCCCTCTTTCGTTAACCGAAGAACAAGCTGCAGTCTGAATGTGAGTTGTTAAAGGTATGGTATTGGGAGTTTTCTGTTCTCCTGTTTTCCTGTTCAGTACTGTTTTCTTTCTTTCCTTCATTTCATTTCACTTCATAGCAACTTTTGAATGAAAACCTCCCCACAGGGTTTGACAGGCAATGAAACTTCCTCCCTTGGGAGGTGTCTCAGCCTGAGGGAAATGGAACAGCACCCCACAGAGGATCTTCCTCACTTCCTCCCTCTCTCCTTTACAAATCAATGTTAAAGAGCCTGCATGGATGTGGTTAGCACCATCTCTGCAGCATGTGAGTTTTCAGTCATTTTCACCCGAAGTAGGATTTCATTCACCAGTTACTGTAAGCTACTCGTGCCTTCTAACGGACTTTGCAGCAGTGATTCATCTACCCTGTGCTGGGAGAGAGAAAGAGACTTTAGGTGAGAAAGAATGGTTGGGAGAGGGGAGACAGGTAGGCAGAACAGCTGTGGTACTATCCTGCCCCATAAGACAATAATAATATTCAGTATTAGGCACTTTATGCCAAGAAATATTCCACCTTACACATTATCCTGGTTGAATCTTACGACAAATCTGTAAATAGACATTACCAAATACAGAGGGGGAGTTTTATGTTCAGAGAGGTTAAGTGACTTGCCCAGTAACACACTGCTGGCAGTTCGACCTGGTCTCCCTCCTTCTTCCACCTTTTCCATCTCAGTCAGTGGCAGTGCCATCTTTCCACCTGCTCGTGTCAAATGTGTTGATGTGATTTGATTTATTTTCTGTTTCTCTTGTGTCCTACTTGTAATCCAGCAATAAATCCCTGCTGGCTTTACTTACAAGATATAGCCAGAATCTGTTACCTCCACGACCCCCACCTTGCTCCAAGCCTCCATCATCTCTCTCCTGGAGCACTGTGATACCCCTCTTTTTGGTCATCTTACCCCTGCCCTGACTTCCCTAAAGTTGATGCCCAACACACAGGCAGATAAACCGGATCAGACTTGTGACTGTTTTCCCATTCTTTGGGCAATCCCATTGCATTCCAAATAAAAGCGGAAGTCCTTACAGTACTGCAGTTTGCCTCCTAGCCCATGTTATCTCTGGCCTTCCTTTCTCACTTTCTCCCTCCATTCCAGCCACATTGGTCTCTTGAATAGTCAGGGCCTTTGCCTGTGCTGCTCCCTCTGCTTGAAGCACTCTTATCCCAGGAGACTGCATGATCTGCATGATTGACACCCTTAGCTCCTTCATGTCTTTACTGAAATGTTTTTGCAGTGAAACTTACCTTACCTTTTTTTTGAGACAGAGAGACAGAGTCTGTCTATGGAGTCCAGTGGCACAATCTCGGCTCACTGCAACCACTGCCTCCCGGGCTCATGGGATTCTGCTGCCTCAGCCTCCCAAATATCTGAGACTACAGGCACCCACCACCATGCTTGGCTAATTTTTGTATTTTTAGTAGAGTTGGGGTTTCATCATGCTGGCCAGGCTGGTCTTGAACTCCTGACCTCCAGTGATCTGCCCACCTTGGCCTTCCCAAAGTGCTGGGATTACAGGTGTGAGCCAATGCACTCAGCCTTTGTATAGCTTTAATGCATCAAATATGGGCTTAGTTCCTCATGTAAACTATTCTTCCAGGAAATTAGAGGATAAAAAGATAAAATAGCATATATGTCCCACCCTCAGGAAGTTTACGTTTTGAAGGGGGGATACAACAAAAAGCTAGAATTTGTAGCAGCATACGACACATGCCAATAAAACTTGCAACTCAAGCCCTGTGTACAGAGAACCATTTGGCAGAAATTCTGGAAAGGCTTCCTGGAGGAGGTGCTAGTAGAGGAGACCTTGACAAATGGGGACAGCTCTAGATGAAATTCCCCTATGCCACGTGCTCCTCTTTGCATTCAAAATGCTCTTGTTTGCAAGATTTCAGCCATGTACAACTCTTCTGGCACAGCCATGGACTAAAACAAGGTTCATGCCCACAATATTGGTCTGCAGAGAAGCATGAGACTGGATGACAGTCAGAACAAATGGAATCCTCTAGGGTAGGGAGAAGAGAAAGAAAGAGGAAATGAAACGGCATAATCCCAGGAACTGCCAGTAGGAAAGGATGGGAGAAAGGACAACTGGCAAAGACTCTGATGTGGTGTCCAGCCTTTCAGATGTCACCTGAGGACATTGCTACAGTTAACATGCAGCCAGACACACACAGTGACTACATATTTTGGCTTGGTTGGCGGCATTAGTTGAGTCTTAAACAAAAGCAGTTTCAGTTGCAAATCTTGTGCCAGGCTTTCAGAGAAAGAGAATAAATTATGCTGCTGTGACAAGCTGTTCCACTGTGGCAACAATAGTTTGGACTTCCAATGCTGCCTGTCAACCAGGACTGAAAATACATCTTCATTTGTTGTTGGGCAGCTGGGAAGATGAGTCATTAAAGAATTTTATAATACATCAAAGGCCATGATTTTCTACCTTTCATGCAGTTACACCTTTTCCCAAGTCCTCATTCTGCCACAAAAAAACTTTTGAATGCACCAAAAGTTAAGTAGAATTCCTTTTAAAATTTTCTGTTCTGTACACATTTCTCTAGGGGAAGTGCAGAAGACACAGGGCATTCCCTTTTGTCATGCATTTCAGCTCCATAAAGATTTATTGACCACCTACTGTATGCCAAGCATTATGTTAGTCAATGGGGTTAAAAAGATGTGCAAATTGTGGTCTTGAAACCCATGCCTTTTGTTCAGATTATTACAGTGCAAGAGAAGCAGCATCAGCCATGTGTCTGGGAGGCCAGAGGAAGGAGAGAGTGAGGAAATATTGTACCTTGTTAATATTGTTCCTCTCATTTCACCACTGTATTAATCTGTTCTCATGCTGCTAATAAAGACTGGGTACTTTATACAGGAAAGAGGTTTAATGGACTTTCAGTTCCACGTGGCTGGGGAGGCCTCACAATCATGGCAGAAGTTGAGAGAAAAGCAAAGAGACGTCTTACATGGTGGCAGGCAATAGAGCTTGTGCAGGGGAGCTCCCATTTATAAAACCATCAGATCTCATGAGACTTACTACCATGACAGCAGTATGGGGAAAACCACCCCCATGATTAACTTACCTCCCACTGAGTCCCTCCACGATGCATGGGAATTATGGGAGCTACAATTCAAGATGAGATTTGGGTGGGCACACAGCCAAGCCATATCAACCACTGTAGACATGACCGAGTTCAGACTTGGTCAGTAGTCAAATGAGCCTGTGAGAGAATGGTGCCACATCTTCCCTGTAAGAGCACAGCATTTTAACCTGTGATGGATTTGTGAGCAGTCATTCCAACTCTGTATTAGTTTTCTACAGTTGCTGTAACAAATTACCACAAGCTTAATGGCTTTAAACCTTGTAAATATATTATCCCACAGCTCTGAAGTCAGAAATCTGAAATAGATAGGCTAAAAGCAAGGGATGACAGGCTGCATTCCCTTCCGGAGGCTCTAGGGGAGAATCTGTTTCCTTGCCTTTTCCAGCTTCTAGAGGCTGCTGGCATTCCTTGGCTCTTTGTCCCTTCCCCTCTTCAAAGCCAGCAGCAGTAGTTGAGTCCTCCTTACACAGCATCACTTTTTTTTTTTTTTTTTTTTTGCCTTCTTCTTCCGCTTTTAAGGACTCTGTGATGGCATTGGGGCCACCGGGATAATCGAGGATAATCTTCCTATTTTAAGAACAGCCGATTGACAACCTTAATTCTAAGCAATCTTAATTCCCTTTTGCCATGTAGCTGAACATATCCAGGTTCTGGGGATTAGGATGTGGATGTATTGGGGTGGGGAAATTATTCTTCCTACCACCAACTCTCATCCATCTCCAAAGCCACTGATTTTTTGATAAATCACATAAGTACTGGGGATATGTACTCTGGGCTCAGGAGTGAAGAAGGTTAGCTGGCCTTTGCCAACAGTGACTTCATATCAGCATACTCAATGCAATTGAGGTGACTCAGTCAAGGGGGAAAGATGGACAGCATGTTATATGGAAATAGCACTTTCCTGGTAATCAGGAGACTTGGATTTTAGCTTCTCTCCTTCAAACAGACTACTGAGTGTCAGTAGGCAAGTTGTTGAACTGCTCTGGGCCTCTGTAAAAAATCAAGGTTGTGGTTAGATCTTCTCAAATCTTCTTTCAGCCTCTAGCCTTCCATGGCTCTCAATTTCTACAGGGAATGTACTGGAAATGGAGAGAGGCTGGCCTGTGGAAAATGCAGTGCCATTATTTAAGCATCAAAATCCTGAAATAATGTACAGAATGTTGTGTAATATACAACTTAGTGTCTGTGCCCTTTTATTTCTCTCTTGGGCCCAGCCCCATCATCCTGTCCTTGATCATTGTAATGCAGTGTTCACTACCAGTCTTTTCTCCCCCTACATTGGAAATTATGCCAGAAGAGTAATACATGAATTAGGTAAATGAATTAGGTGAATTAGAGATAAAATTATGGCTCTACAGTTGAAATATCAGCTTTAAGAGAATCAACTTGGAGACCGGGTGCAATGGCTCACGCCTGTAATCCCAACACTTAGGGAAGCTGAGGCGGGTGGGTCACCTGAGGTCAGGAATTTGAGACCAGCCTGGCCAACATGGCAAAACCCCAGCTCTACTAAAAATACAAAAAATTAGCAGGGCGTGGTGGCGGGTGCCTGTAATCCCAGCTACTTGGGAGGCTGAGGCAGGAGAATCTCTTGAACCTGGGGAGCGAAGGTTGCAGTGAGCCGAGGCCACGCCATTGCACTCCAGCCTTGGCAAAAAGGGCAAAACTCCATCTCAAAAAAAAAAAAAAAAAAAAGAAAGAAAGAAAATCGACTTGGAGATGTACGGGGTCACATATAATTGAAAGTGAGCATTCCACAGTGACTTGAGAAAGCTGATTCCGGCTTTCAAAGCTTGCATTATGGGTAAGAAACTTGAGCCTAAAAAGAACTCATATGTATGTGGGTCATTAGACAGTCTCCTCCCTCACCACCTTTTTTTTTCTTTAATCAAAGAATTATACATATGCAAGTAACTGAATCACCTCTTCTTTCATTTTTTTCCCTCTTTAATCACAGCTGTGTGGAAAGTTTCCAGCTAGGCATTAAATTGGGTCAACAGCTAACAGCATAAGTGTGGACAGCAGGGGCAATCGGTGGTATATACACAGGAAATAAACGACACTGTGCTGCTGGCATTGATAAGCTGTTGAATAGTGCAAGGGCCCTATTAAGATTTAAAGTAATAAAAGATGGGAGGAAATATGGTTACCAGCAGCTGATAAACATTCTTGCCTTGTGAAGGCATTAGATTCACTTGCTGGCTTCTAGTGCCTGGAGTATAAGCTCTTGTGGTAACTTTTCTCCCCCAGAGCAGACCGAAAGAATACCTAGGAATTGTCATCTTTGTAGTTGCTCAAAAAAGATCTTTGGGTGGCTGTGAGCAGATCTGAAAATAGTAGGTATGGCAGGTACATGGAGCTGCATCCATTTGCAAAAGCTATCAATAAAGAAAGGTATAGAAAGGCTGCCCTTGACCCTGGTATGCGCAGATAGAAGTGGAATTTCCTCCGGAATGTGCATGCGAATGTGCCTAGCTGCAAAAGAAGAGGCATTCCCTGCTCAGATGTGTAGAGTGATTTAGAACCATTTGTTTCTACTCAATGGTTCTCAAATGAGCAGTATTTCCTCACCAGGAAACAGTGCTAATTCCAGGCTAGGACGGTCCACAGAGATGGTGGCTGTGCCCAGATCATTCCTGGAAATCTGAGGAAGGGAATCATTTCTTCCCATGCCACACCCAGTAAGGGGTACACTAGACAGTCATTTCCTCCAGGCAAATCTACAGTGACCAGGACCACGTACTAGGATAGGAGAGGTTCTAGCACTATTCATCATTGGCTCCAGAAATAGCTTTCCCCTCTGAGCTCAAAGGTAGGCTCATCCTCTGCTAGAGTCTATTAGGTCTGGTGGGATTGGAACTCAGGTGCATACCCCTGGGCTCTCCAACCACTAGTGCTGCATCCAGGGCTTGGAGTTCTGCTTTGTGCCATCAGGTCATCAGTGACATGACTAGGGCAGCTCAACCCGCACCTCTGGCATCACTCTCTTCCTCCCATGGCCCCCTAGCATGAACCCAAAGACCACAGGGCCGGTTCCCTCCTTCAGGCCCAAGACTGGGCCTCCAAATAATGGCCTCCCAAAGATGCCCACGTTCACATGCCCAGAACCTGTGCATATGTTACCTTATGTGGCAAAAGAGACTTTGAAAATGTGAGTGAATTACAATATGGAGATTGGCATGGGTTATCTGGGTGGACTCAATGTAATCAATAAGAGGGTGACAGGGGGGTCAGAGTCAGAGAAGAAGTTGTAATGATAGAGGCAGGGAGCCATGAACCAAACAGTGTAGACAGCCTCTAGAGACTAGACCAAGCAAGGAAGGGGATTCTCTCCCAGAGACTTCAGAAGGACCTCACCCCTGCCAACTCATCTGAGGACTTCTGACCTCCAAAAGTATAAAATAATACATTTGTGCTGCTTTAAGTCACTGAGTTTGTGATAATTTGTTATAACAGCAGACAGAAACTAATACAGTTTATTTTATTCCTTTACTCATGATTAACTACTTTGGGGTTAACGAACAACAGTATATCTACTTCCTTCAGTAAAACACTTACCTCCACCCACCAGAGTGAAAGTTTGTCACCCTGGTTCCAACAAATGCCACAAACCACTGTATGATCATCTTTGGGTAGGTCAGCTTGTCTGCTATGGTATTTTTCTTTTATATTGCAGTTTATGAAGTGCTCATTTGTCTTGTATGATAGTTATATATGGAAGGTAGCATTACTATTTCACTTTTCTGATTTTCTAAAAAATATCTTTAATGAACACATATTAATTTTGTGATTAAATGACACAATAATTAGAAATGTTAAAAGGAGATGGCAGTTTTAGTCACTTAATAACCATAATACAAACAAATTCAGGCCACGTGCTATCTCAGTGAATAGTCCCCAGAACCAAGTTAGGCTAGTTCATGAGGCATTTTAGATAGCTGAAGGGACTAAGTATACACTGGAAGATTGGGTACGAAGATCAAAAGACAACTCTACAGCAAAGCTTCATGGGCCATTGGTTTCACAGTAGGGAGAACTGAAATCTAGGCTACAGATTCAAAAGTTTACAACCTGGCGATTTATGTAGCATAGGGAATCAATGTCTATAGTCTCAGTTACGTAGAGGCTAAAGCCTCAATTATTCTATTTCTGTAGGCAGGATTCCTACATAATCTATAGCATCTATTGGTGTAAAACATTCTTAGTGGCCATTCTGGGTACAAGCATCCCATTTCTCTTTCTGTTCTTCCACACACTACCAGTGTCTCTCGCTTATTTCCTCCCAACTCTAATGTTCATATGTGGGTTATTTGAGCTTCTAAGTTAATTCCTTGCCTATATGTAAGGAACATATTGGAAAATTATAACCAAAGTGTAGTATATGTTGCAGAGTCTCTACTTCCCATGAGCAGCTTTGGAGGGCACCTCACAGGAGAGGGTTAGTTGGCATCTTTCCATTAGGAAGCCAGCATCAGCACAAGGGGAAACCCTCTCTCCAAGGTCTAGACCTCTGTATCCCATGAGACTTTGGGGACTGGGACTGGGTAGCAGGGCAGAATTGGGGGAAGGAGGCACTTAAGAGCTTTGGGCAGCTGCTATCTAATACATAGATTTTAATTTCAATATTCTAACCATTAGTGAGGGTGTGCTGCTGGGTACATGTCTGCCCATAAATAAACATGGACTGTTAGTTGAAACTTGCATTTTTATGTAGAAAAGCTCATGCTACCTTATCACTTTTTGCACAAAAGTTGACACATTATGAATGCTTTTAAAAAAAATTATACCTTACTCCCAAACACTGAACATATCTTTCCTCATCTGAAACTATCCAAGCAGCCACCTTTTTAAAATTAATGGAAGGAGAGGGTCTTTAGCATGTATTCTCAATGGGGGCAATGTAGCCCCCCAAGGGAGCCAAAATTGGTTCTGGGTTGGGAGTGGTGAAAAAAGTCTTTAAAAAATTAAATTGCAGAATATACGTGCAGCGCATAGATTGATATATATCTGTGATATTAAAATTTCATATGGAGGTAGTTGGGAAAAAATGTCTAAAAAACCTCCTTAGGGTGATATTTGATATGGTTTTGCTGTGTCCCCACCCAAATCTCATCTTGAATTATAGCTCCCATAATTCCCATGTGTGGTGGGAAGGACCTGGTAGGAGATAATTGAATCATGGAGGTGGTTTCCCCCATACTGTTCTCGTGGTAGTGAATAAGTCTCATGAGATCTGATGGTTTTATAAGGGATTTCTGCTTTCACTTCTCATTTTCCTTCTTGCCTATTGCCATGTAAGATATTCCTTGCTCTTCCACCATGATTGTGAGGCCTCCCCAGCCAAGCAGAACTGAGTCAATTAAAACTCTTTTTTCTTTAATAAATTACCCAGTCTCAGGTATGTCTTTATTAGCAACATGAGAAGAGACTAATACAATATTGAAAAAAAAAAAGTTGAGAAACACTGATCTGTAGTAAAATTTAAATATCCAACTTCTACTATTTTTTTGGCTGTCCATTCCCAGTAGAATACAAGTTCCATGAAGGCAGAGATATTTGTCTTTTTTGTTCACTGATTTCTCCTAAGTACCTAGAATGGTGCCTGGGATGTAGGAGGTATTCAATCCATACATATTGAATGGAATGCATGAATGAACAACTTCCCTCAGTGTCCCAGAGTCCACTTTCTCTCAACATTGCAGGTGGTGGCAAGCTGGAAGGTTTGTGAGCAGTGCTGGAGCTGGGCTCTTCCAGGTGCATTCACAGTAGTTTAAAATAGCAAATGCATCATAGGATGCCTCTTTGTTCCTGGTACTATGCTCTTTGATGTTTACTATGAGCCCCTTGCAGACTCAAGCATCCATTGTTTTCCTTTTAAATATCTCTACTGGCCGGGTGTGGTGGCTCACGCCTGTAATCCCAGCACTTTGGGAGGCCGAAGTGGGCGGATCATGAGGTCAGGAGATCAAGACCATCCTGGCAAACATGGTGAAACTCTGTCTCTACTGAAAATACAAAAAATGAGCTGGGAGTGGTGGCACGTGCCTGTAATCCCAGCTCCTCAGGAGGCTGAGGCAGGAGAATTGCTTGAACCAGGGCGTCAGAAGTTGCAGTGAGCCGAGATAGCGCCATTGCATTCCAGCCTGGTGACAGAGAGAGACTCCATCTAAAAAATAAAAAAAAAAAATTTCAAATTTAAAAATCTCTACTCTCCAGGCCAGGTGCAGTGAGTGGCTCCTGCCTATAATCCTAGCACTTTGGAGGCCGAGGCAGGCAGATTGCTTGAGTTCAGGTGTTTGAGACCAGCCTGGTTGACATGGTGAAACCCCGTCTCTACCAAAAATACAAAAATTAGCTGGACTTGGTGGTATGCGCCTGTAGTCCTAGCTATTTGGGAGGCTGAGGCAGGAGAATCTCGAACCCAGAAAGTGGAAGTTGCAGTGAGCCAAGATCGTGCCACTACACTCCAGCCTGGACGACAACGAGACTATGTCTCAAAATAATAAAATAAAATAAAAATCCTCTACTGTCTACTTCCCCCACCCCTAATATCTTAGCTATGTGGCCCAAGTACTTATTTAGCCCAGTCCATGAAAGTAAAGGACAGTGGACAGTGTCCTTTGATAGGGTGGGGCAGAATGGGAAAAGCAAATGGTAGTGTCTGGAGGTACAAGTGGGGGCCCGAGGGAGGGGCTTTACAGATTATTTGGGTGTTTGAAAGTCAGTTGGTGTTACCTTTAACATACAAACATGTATTATGAATCTCTGAGCATCCTTCAGTGATTCGTGAACTTTCAAAACAGTTGTGTCCAAATGACACACCTTGTCCAGAAACAATTTGGTTTTGATAGAAAAAGAGGCAAAATAAAAATGTTGATTTACAGGCTCGTGGTGAGGAGTTTGGGGAGGCAGATGAGAAGAGAACCTAGAAAGGATGTCAAGAGCAGACTTAGCTGACCTCACTTTGCCTTGGGCTTGCTTTCCTACAGACATTGACAGAGAGAGTTGTTTTTGCTCACCACACGGGGAATATGCATTGCTTAGGAGACACATGGCAGTTAAGGCACACAGCACATGCCAACAATATATTGCATGATTTGATGCCTGTTTTCAAGGAACTTCACTGGCAAGTGTGTGTGTGGGTTTATATAGCCACATACATACACATACATTTATATATGTTTTATATACTTAGAAATAAATACAGAATTTGTTATAGGAACGTGGCCTTACACAGTCATGGGAGCTGGTCTGCCATCTTCGTTAAGCCATTGTCTGGGACAGATGCTTGCTGGAGTTTGAAGTCTGTAGGATAGGAAATTAGATGTTGTCTCAGTTGGCACCTGCTGCATAACATGGTACCATAGACTGGGTGGCTTAAACAACACACATTTATTCTCTCACACTTCTAGAGGCTGGAAGTCCAAAATCAGTGTCTTGCAGGGTTCGGTTTCTGGTGATTCCCCACTTCCTGGCTGTGGGCAGTGCCCTCTTGTTGTGTGCTCACGTGACCTCTTCTTTGTGCACATGTGGAGAGAACAGGCTCTCCAGTGTCTTCACTTATAAGGACACTCTTCCTATCTGATTGAGACCCTACCTTATCATTGCTTAACCTTAATTACTTCTGTAAAGGGCGCTATCTCCAAGGACAGTTATATTGGGATTACGGCTTTAACATATGAATTTTGCAGGGACATGAATTGCAGTCCATGACAGATGTAAACTTTGAGAAACAGGAAAAAGCTGGAACCTACAAGCAGAAGTGGGAACCTGTGAGATTGGACTGAAACTCAGATCAGTTCTTGCTGACTCTGACCTTGATATATGTGTCCTGGAGGAGATGCTGGCATCTCTCATCATGGAGCTAATTGTAGGACAGGCCCAGAAATGGAAGAAGCTGGAAGAGAGTCTAGTGGAAGGTGGGGCAGTGTGGGCCCAGCTGCTGTTGCCCGCCAAAGAGGTGAGCAGCAGATAAGCGATGAGGTATGTGAGCTCACACACCCAGTCCACTGTGGCACTTCTGCCTTCCAGATCCTCCATAAGAAGGTCTCTTTGGCCTACTCTGCTCAGAAACATACAAGGCAGGAGATTCTGAGAAATCTAGTTGAGTCCAGCCACATTGACATGCTACAAAGCCACCACAGACTCTAAGGAGAAATTACGTCCAGGGTTGGGAGAAGAGAGCCATTAGCTGTACTTGGATGAACAGTTAGTGGCCCAGAAACTGATCTAGAAAGGGATCTCTGTTGATGAAAAAGGACAGTGGTGTAAATAAAGCAAGAGTGATTTGGTGATGGAGTGTTGGTTTGATGAGAATGACAAAGAAAGGGCGAGGGTGGCAATTGAGTTAGATGCCTTTATTAAGTATACGGTATAGAAGTGTAGAATAGAGAAGGCAAAGAAAAGCAAAATAACTGAATAGCTAGATGTATTAATGCAGGGTATCAGGCCGGTGGAGCCAGCTAAAAAGTGAGAGATCAAACAAGATTCTTAGAGCAAGAGAACATCAGTAGGAGCCAGCCACATTTATTTCATGGACTCAATGATACTGAGTTTCTACTACTAGAGGGTACTGTGTTTGATGCCCATAAAAATTATTAACATGTATTCCTGCTTATCATTATTGGAGGCAGGGGTTGTGAAGTCAGTGTGGTCCCCGCTGCCACGCCCCCACCCCAGGCCAAACTCTAAAGGTATTTACCTGGGTTTTCTTTCGAAAAATTAACAGGTCTAATTTTTTTTTATGGGAGCTGAGGGCAGTGGATAAATTTGGAACCAGACAGTTGAAGTATTACCATAAGCATCAGAAAAAGTGAATAGGTTTTTAAAATAATAGGGAATAGAGATAGAAAGCAATCAACAAGGCTTGTTTTAGAATTAAAACTCTGCAAAGTAAAAGATGTAGCCTGAATGACCCTTGAAATCACATGTATAATTTATAGCACCTGATTCCCTCCAGATCATGGTACAGAAAATGTATGTCTCAGCTGTGCCATACTGGCCAATCTGGTCTAGCCTCAGGCTTGTCACATATGAAGTGGGGATGACATATTTATATCACAGAACAATTGTGAAAAACAACGGCGAATGTAGTTACTCAACAAATGTAGTGTGCACTAACCTTATGCCAGGCACTATTCCCAGCACTAGGGACACAGAAATGAAGAGAGAAACAATGTCCTCATTCTCATGGAACTTGCAATATAGTCAGAAGAGACATATTTTATTATTTAATCTCTCACTGTGTAATATCATAGAAATCATACATTCACATTCATCCAGAGAGGTAGTTATTATTACCTTTTTCCAATGCTGAAACAGAGGTTACTTGTCTGAGACCTCTTGCTACCAAGTGTCAGAGGTGAGACTGAGTCCAGGTCTTCTGACTCCATATGCCCAGCACTCTTCAAACAGCCAAATGCCTCATCCCACAGAAAATAGAAGCCCACAGTCCTCATATACTATAAAACTTAAATAGAATACATTATCTCATGTGGACAGATGGTTATGACTTTATAAACTAGGAAATCCTATGTAGGCAGATGTTTAGTTGATGAAAAGAAGTGTAAACATGACCCTAATGAATGCATGTTCTGCAAGTTATTGGTTGCTATTAATACAGAGATAGTTATGCTGTATTAACGGACAAATAAGGCATATGTAGCAAGCTAAAAAGTGAGAAGGGAAACAAGATTCTTTTTTTTTTTTTTTGAGACATAGTCTCGCTCTGTCACCCAGGCTGGAGTGCAATGGTGCGATCTCAGCTCACTGTAGCCTCCGCCTCCCAGGTTCCAGTGATTCTCCTGCCTCAGCCTCCTGAGTAGCTGGGCTTACAGGTACCTGCCACCATGCCCAGCTAATTTTTGTATTTTTAGTAGAGCTGGGGTTTCTCCATGTTGGCCAGGCTGGTCTTGAACTCCTGACCTCAGGTGATCTGCCTACCTCGGCCTCCCAAAGTGCTGGGATTACAGGCGTGAGCCACCACGCCTGGCCTGAAACAATTTTCTTAAGGCAAGAGAAACCACTGGGAACTAGCCACATGTATTTCATGACTTCAAATGATACTGAATTTCTACTACTAGAGGGATACATGCAATAGAGGAAATAAAAGGGGGTGATGGGATCGAGTGATGGAGGAGGGGATCTCTTTAGACTGGTTGGTGAGGGAAGGCCTCTGTGAGGAGACTGTTGAGATACATCTAAGGAATGGGAAGGAGGCAGATCTCTGAAAATCTGGAAGAAGCCCTTTCTAGGAGAAAGAACCCACATGCAAAGGCCCTAAGGTGAGAATGAGCTTGGTGTCCTTGGGGAACAAAATGAAGACCAGAGTGGCTGGAGGTTGCTGAGCAAATGGGACATGGTTAATTCATGCATCTGGAAAGGTAGAAAGGAGCCAGATCCTGCAAGCCGTTGTAGGCCACAGTAAGGAATTTGAATTTGTTAATATATAAGACACAAGGTATTGGAAGACACAAAGTCATTGGAAGATTTTAAGCAAGAGTGACAGGCCATTGATATTTTTAAAAAAATCACTGTGGCTGCTATAAAACTATTACTTACGGAACAACTGTAGGCTTTTGCTCTTTTTAAAGATTATTGTGCTTTGGATCATTCATGGATGCCAGACTTGAAATGAACAAGATGGGGAATAATGGGGAACTTCTGGAATATCAGTAAAAAGAAAGAAGCTGCTAGGATCCTGGCTACAGCGTGAACCCTTGAGTTGTGGCAGCCATGAGAGATGGATGTGATGTCTGTGTGGTCCTGTGAGTCACTTCTCTCTATCGAATATACTTGACCTTCATTTGACCCTTTCCATCTCTTTGTGACCAAGTACCAAGTGATAAGCATTAATTAATTTTGGGTCACTGTGACAGATCATCAGTGTGCTACACTTTTCAGGTAACAGGTTTCCTTGAACCATTTGAAATGCCCAAATTAGAAGAAATCCCTGAATATCTCACTCTAACAGAGTTGCAGTTTCCAAGTCTATAGCATCCCACTAACAGAGGGGTTGGAAGACAAGATGCAGAGGAAGCAGTGGCAACCCGTCCACCCCTGCCTATGCTGCTCCTGGTTTAAGACATGAGCCCAATTTCTCTTTAGCTGGTAGGATAACAGAAAAAGTTTTAACAGCTTTTTGAGGCATAATTGATATAAAAAAGGACACATATTTCATGTGTACATTTTGATGAGTTTGGACATAGGCAATCACCTGTGAAACTATCATCACAATCCAGGGAATAAACATGCCTGTCACCTCCAAAAGTTTCCTTGTGCTCCCTTGTTACTTTTGTTTGTTTGTTTTTGTGGTAGAACACTTAACATGATATCAGCCTTCTTAACAAATTTTTTAAGGGCACAATATAGTATTGTTAATTATAGGGACTGTGTTGTACAACAGATCTGTAGAACTCATTCACCTTTCATAACGGAAACTTTCTACTTGTTCGGTAATAACTCCCTGTCTCTCCCTACCCCTAGCCCCTGGCAACCACGATTTTACTCTCTGCTTCTATGGTTTTGACTATTTTAGAATCCTCATATAAGTGTGACCATGTAGTATTTGGCCTTATGTGACTGGTTTATTTCACTTAGCATAGTGTCCTCCAGGCTTATCTATATTGTCACATATTTCAGAATTTCCTTTTTTTAAAAATGAATAATATTCCACTGTATGTATAGACTATATTTTCTTGATTCTTTCACCCATCAATGGACACTTAGGTTGTTTCTATATCTTGACTATTGTGAAGAATGCTGCAAAGAACTTGGGATTGCAAATATCTCTTCAAGATCCTGATTTCAGTTATTTTGGCTACATACCCAGAAGTGGGATCACTGGATCACATGATAGTGCTATTTTTAAGGTTTTTAGGAATCTCTGATATGGTTTGGCTGTGTCCCCACCCAAACCTCATCTTGAATTGTCGCTCACCTAATTCCCACAAGTAGTGGGAGAGACCCAGTGGGAGATCATTGATTCATGGGGATGGTGTCCCCATACTGTTCTCATGGTAGTGAATAAATTTCATGAGATCTGATGGTTTTATAAGAGGTTTTCCCTGTCCCTTGGCTCTCACTCTCTCTTGTCTGCCACCATGTAAGACATGCCTTTTGCCTTCCACCATGATTGTGAGGCACCCCACCCCCAGCCATGTGGAACTGTGTGTCCATTAAACCTCTTTTTCTTTATAAATTACCCAGTCTCGTGTGTGTCTTTATCAGCAGCATGAGAATGGACTAATACAGGAAATTGGCACTGTGAGGGTAGGGAGCTATTGTAAAGATACCTGAAAATGTAAAAGCAACTTTGGAACCGAGTAACAGGGAGAGGCTGGAAGAGTTTGGAGGGCTCAGAAGAAGACAGGAAAATGTGGGAGAGTTTGGAACTTCCTAGAGACTTGTTGAATGGCTTTGACCAAAATGCTGATAATGATATGAAAAATGAAGTCCAGATTGAGGAGTTCTCAGATGGAGATGAGGAACTTGTTAGGAACTGGAGTAAAGGTGACTCTTGCTATGTTTTAGCAAAGAGACTGGTGGCATTTTGTCCCTGCCCTAGAGATTTGTGGAACTTTGAACTTGAGGGAGATGATTTAGGGTATCTGGCAAAAGAAATTGCTAAGCAGCAAACCATTCAAGATATGAGTTTGGTGCTGTTAAAAGCATTCAGTTTTGAAAGGGAAACAGAGCATAGAAGTTCGGAAAATTTGCAGCCTGATGACGCAGTAGAAAAACCCATTTTCTGAGGAGTTCAAGCCAGCTGCAGAGATTTGCAAAAGTAACAAGGAACCAAATGTTAATCACCAAGGCA